>NC_090271.1:128037000-129351000 GCF_040414725.1 Anabrus simplex | reverse complement strand
AGGATTAATTTCAATCAAATTTTGAACACTTATTATTTGCTATCTGGAGACGAGCACTGTGGGGGTAAGCCATATCTAGGGTCAGGTATAAAAATAATTGAAAATAGTGTCGAATCCGTAGTTTTCGGGGTCGCTGAGGTGAATAGTGACACTTCAAATTTTTTAAAAATCCAAGTTCAGCCCTTTTTGTGGTGGGTAGCGAAAATAGTGTTGAATCCATAGTTTTTGAGCTTGCTGAGATGAATAGTAACAATCCAAAATTTTTAAAGTCAAAGTTCAGCCTCCTTTGTGGTGGGGGACGGGGGGGGGGGGGGCAGTGAGATATAAAAATAATCGAAAATAGTGTTGAATCCATAGTTTTCGGGGTCACTGAGATGAATGGCAACACTCTGGATTTTCAAGTCAAAGTTCAGCCCTCTTTGCAGTGGAGTGGGGGGTCGAGGACAAAGTGAGATATAAAATTTTATCTATCTATCTTCTTACTATCTTATCTTACTATATATAAAAATGGATGTATGTGTGTGTGTGTGTGTGTGTGTGTGTGTGTGTGTGTGTGTGTGTGTGTGTGTGTAAATGACACACCTACTCATAAACCACTGGAGCAATTTCAACCAAACTTGGTACACGTATTACTTACTATCGGTAGGCGAGCACTGTGGGGGTAAGCCATCCCTAGGTAAAAAAATAATCGAAAATGGTGTCAAATTCATTGTTTTCAGGGTCTCTGAGTTGAAAAGTAATGCTCCAGAATTTTTTAAAACTCCAAGTTCAGCCCCCTTTTAGGTGGGGAGCAAAGGGGGGCGTGAGATATAGAAATAATTAAAAACAGTGTCGAATCCATAGATTTCAGGGTCTCTGAGATGGATAGTAAAACTCTGGACTTTTTAAAAGTCCAAGTGGGGGGCGAAGAAGGTGAGATATAAAAATAATTGAAAAACTATATATAAAAATCTTATCTTCTTCTTCTTACTATATAAAAAATGGATGTGTGTGTGTGTGTGCGCGCGCGCGCGGCGGGTGTGTAAATGACACATCTCGTCCTAAACCACTAGAGCAATTTCAACCAAACTTCGTACACTTATGACTTAGTATCAGGAGACAAACCATGTGGGGGTAAGACACCTCGAACCTCAGATATCAAAATTAACGAAAATAGTATTGAATCCATACTTTTCTGGGTATCTGAGATGAATAGTGACACTCCAGATTTTTTTAAAGTCCAAGTTCAGCCCCCTTTTGGGGGGTGAGGGGGAGTGATATATAAAATTAATCAAAAATAGTGATGAATACATAGTTTCGGGGTCGCTGAGTTGAAAAGTAACACTCCAGAATTTTTTAAAAATCCAACTTCGGCCCCCTTTTAGGTGGGGAGCGAAGGGGGGTGAGATATAGAAATAATTAAAAACAGTGTCGAATCTATAGATTTCAGGGTCTTCGAAATGAATAGTAATACACTGGATTTTTAAAAAACTCCAAGTAGGGGACGAAGGGGGTGAGATATAAAAATAAAAACTATACATAAAAATCTTATCTTCTTCTTCTTACTATATATAAAAATGGATGTATGTGTGCATGGGGGTGTGTGTGTGTGTGTGTGTGTGGGTGGGTGGGTGGGTGTGGGTGTGTGTGTGTGTGTAAATGACACACATCTAAACCATTGGAGCAATTTCAACCAAACTTGGTACACTTATGACTTAGTATCAGGAGACAAACCGCGTGGAGGTAAGACACCTCGAACACCCATGGGGACGGGGGAAAGGGGGGTCAGATATAAAAATTAACGAAAATAGTGTCGTATCCATACTTTTCAGGGTCGCTGAGATGAATAGTGACACTCCAGATTTTTTAAAGTCCAAGTTCAGCCCCCTTTGTGTGGGCGAGGGGGGAGTGATAAATAAAATTAATCTAAAATAGTGTCAAATACATAGTTTTTGGGGTCGCCGAGGTGAAGTGTACACTCCGGATTTTAATATCAGGAGACAAACCACGTGGGGGTAAGACAACCCAGGAACCCTTAGGGGGGGGGGGGGGGGGCGAGGGTGGTGAGATATAAAAATCATTGAAAGTAGTGTTGAATCCATACTTTTTGGGCTTGCTGAAATGTATAGTGACACTCAGGAATTTTTTAATGTCCAAGTTCAGCCCCCTTTGGGGTGGGGGCGATGGGGAAGTGATTAAAAATTATAGAAAATAGTGTCGAATCCATAGTTTTTGTGGTCGCTGAGATGAGTAGTGACACTATAGATTTTTAGTATCAGGAGACAAACCACGTGGGGGTAATACACCCCAGGAACCCTTAGGGGCATGGGGGCAAGGGGGCTGAGATATAAAAATCATCGGAAATAGTGTCGAATCCATACTTGTTGGGGTCACTGAGATGAATAGTGAGACTACGGATATTTTATAAGTCCAAGTTCAATCCCTTTTGGAGTGGGGGCCGAGGGGGAGTGATATATAAAATTAACCGTAAATAGTGTCGAATACATAGTTTTTGGGGTCACCGAGGTGAATTGTACACTTCGGATTTTTAGTATCAGGAGACAAACCACATGGGAGTAATACACCCCAGGAACCCTTAGGGGCGGGGGTGGGGGCCGAGGGGGTGAGATATAAAAATCATCGAAAGTCATACTTTTTGGGCTCGCTGAAATGAATAGTAACACTCCGTAATTTTTAAAGTCAAAGTTCAGCCTCCTTCGGGGTGGGGGGCGATGAGAGGATGATATATAAAAATAATCAAAAATAGTGTCGAATCCAGAGTTTTCGGGGTCACTGAGATGAATAGCGAGTCTCCCAAATTTTTAAAACTCAAAGTTTAGCCTCCTTTAGGGTGGGGGAGGGGGGAGCGAGATATAAAAATAATCGAAAATAGTGTTGAATCCATAGTTTTTGGGGTTGCTGAGATGAACAGTAATACTCTCGATTTTTTGAAACTCAAAGTTTAGCCTCCTTTAAGGTGGAGGAGGGGGGTTGAGATTTAAAAATAATCAAAAATAGTGTTGAAACCATAGTTTTCCGGGTCACTGAGATGAATAGTAACATTCCAGATTTTTTAAAGTCCAAATTCAGCCCCCTTTGGCATAGCGGGTGAGAAAGAGTGAAAAAATAAATTGCCCAAAATGATCAAGATAATGGATGTATGTATGTTCCAGTATGACTTACTACCTGGAAAATATACTGCGGGAGTATGACGCCCGTAGAACCACTAGGGAAGCTGGTGAAATATAATCCATATTAACAAATGGAAGTCAGTTTGGGGCGATCTGTATATACTGTAGTATTATATACATATATTAAGGCATAAAAGTGAAAACAGACATGAATTAATGAGACAATTCCAAGCATCTTAGAAACTTAAAACTGATGATTTCAGGATCCCTGGAAAAATCAAAAATTCTCAAAATACCCTGAGGGGGGCCTCACTGGGAGTCTCAAATTTGGGGCTCAGCATTAGAATGCAGTTGGATATGTTTATCCAAAATGATAACCTATAGGTTTCATAGGCTTAAAAGTTTCTTGAAAGTCCTAATTTTTAACCCCCTCCCCCAAATGAAGATGATAGCACAATCTGCCAGACGAGAAAATTGAAATTTGGCAAAATTATAGCTTTTAGCCTGAAACCAACGGAAAAATTACGAGATATTAAAATTTTTTATTTTTTACCCCAGAAAAATATTGAAATATGGAGGCAATTTTAATGATGGAGCAGACCTTCCTGAGGTATTTGGTGGCTAAATGGTAAGTCGTATCACAAAACAGATGGCACGATCTTGTTCAATTTGGAGTGATCTACAACTTTGGTCCTATGACATTTTGTCATATTTCTACCCCTTATACATTAAATGTGGCTCTATTTCTGGATTTACCTAAATTTTGCACTTTGTACACATATAATTGATGGTTTGTATCACTTATAGGAAAGATAGTATCATGAAATTCTACACGAATATTGGCCCACCCAGTAGCCATATGGGAGCCAAATTCTATGGAAGCTGTCACATAAGTATCTGAAAAGTAATTCACTGTGTGAAAACCTTACACAAATTTCACCCTATTCAACATTTTTAAAACAATCTTACCTTTAAATAAATGAGATATGAGGAACTATCATAGGACCAGCCATTTAGATCGCTAAATGAGGCCAGAGGCATCTTATTGTACAATCCGTTTATCGATATGATGCGCCGTATAGCAGCAGTTATTCTGTAACTGAAGGTGAACATGCATATACTTCCGTATGTCGATCTATATTTATTCACTGAAGTCGATTTGTAGTGATCTAGAAGGGGTGTCTCTGCCATTGTATTTAATACATTACAAATCAATAATGACTGTCAGCAGGAGGGCGTCTGCTATTGTAATCAGTACCCCCACATCGACTTTAACTGGCAGTAGGATTCGGGTCCTCCTCCAATTCCTGTGTACCATTGTGATGAATAGAGCCCGGATTTCCATGCACTATCAAATCTCAAAGTATGCATGCATTCATGCACTATCATATGGCAAAACATGCAGAGTAAACTAGAAAATATGCACTCTCAAAATTCAGTTCCTTTCCAAACATTGTACAAAAACTACTGTAAGTTCTCCAAATTATTTTGATTTAAGCTCATCCGTTTATCTGCCAGCATGTTCTTAAGCACAGAAAATGATCTTTTTATGTCACTAGAAGTGACAGATGGATACTTCAATGAAGACATTTGGACAAAGTGAGATCAGATTGTACGTATTTTGCATTTTAACCACAGTACAGATTCAAAATCAGGATTTGAACGAATTAATTTGTTCAACTTATCTCTAGTTGCGGCAGGTACTTCTCCATGGGATGATTGCAGACTTATCTGAATGTCCTCAATAATTGGTAACAATTGCCTGCTGCAATAACAAAGACGTGTGACGAATGAGAGTTCCGGGTAGGCATTTCCAAAACAACAACGGAGAAGGGTTATACAAAGTGTCATCCCATTCCGATCAGTCCCATTTGCGATCAGTCCCATTTGCCATCACTCAGGTTGAATACAAGACCAGTTTATTTTTGACGGGTTAAGCATTGTCCCATTTGCGATCACTCATATCAGTGACATACAAACAGTCAGGTACAGGTTGCTGTGAGGGAATTCGCTACTGCAGAACTGATACAAGAAGACATTCCTCAAGTAACTGACGAAACTACATACATACAATCAATCAATCAATCAATCAATCAATACTGATCTGCATTTAGGACAGTCGCCCAGGTGGCAGATTCCCTATCTGTTGTTTTCCTAGCCTTTTCCTAAATGATTTCAAAGAAACTGGAAATTTATTGAACATCTCCCTTGGTAAGCTATACCAATCCCTAAATCCCCTTCCTATAAATGAATATTTGCCCCAGTTTGTCCTCTTGAATTCCAACTTTATCTTCATATTGTGATCTTTCCTACTTTTATAAACGCCACTCAAACTTATTTGTCTACTAATGTCATTCCACGCCATCTCTCCGCTGACAGCTCGGAACATACCACTTAGTCAAGCAGCTCTTCTTCTTTCTCTCAATTCGTCCCAACCCAAACTTTGCAACATTTTTGTAACGCTACTCTTTCGTCGGAAATCACCCAGAACAAATCGAGCTGATTTTCTTTGGATTTTTTCCAGTTCTTGAATCAGGTAATCCTGATGAGGGTCCCATACACTGGAACCATACTCTAGTTGGGGTCTTACCAGAGACTTATATGCACTCTCCTTTACATCCTTACTACAACCCCTATACACCCTCATAACCATGTGCAGAGATCTGTACCCTTTATTTACAATCCCATTTATGTGATTAACCCAATGAAGATCTTTCCTTATATTAACACCTAGATACTTACAATGCTCTCCAAAAGGAACTTTCACCCCATCAACGCAGTAATTAAAACTCAGAGGACTTTTCCTATTTGTGAAGCTCACAACCTGACTTTTAACCCCGTTTATCAACATACCATTGCCTGCTGTCCATCTCACGAGATTTTTGAGGTCATGCTGCAGTTGCTTACAATCTTATAACTTATTTATCACTCTATAGAGAATAACATCATCCACAAAAAGCCTTACCTTCCATTCCACTCCTTTACTAATACCATTTATATATATATAAGAAAACATAAAGGTCCGATAATACTGCTTTGAGGAATTCCCCTCTTAATTATTACAGGGTCAGATAAAGCTTCACCTACTCTAATTCTCTGAGATCTATTTTCTAGAAATATAGCAACCCATTCAGTCACTCTTTTGTCTAGACCAATTGCACTCATTTTTGCCAGTAATCTCCCATGATCCACCCTATCAAATGCTTTAGACAGGTCATTCGCGATACAGTCCATTTGACCTCCAGAACCCAAGATATCTGCTATATCTTGCTGGAATCCTACAAGTTGAGCTTCAGTGGAATAACCTTTCCTAAAACCAAACTGCCTTCTATCGAATCAGTTATTAATTTCACAAACATGTCTAATATAATCAGAAAGAATGCCTTCCCAAAGCTTACATACAATGCACGTCAAACTTACTGGCCTGTAATTTTCAGCTTTATGTCTATCACCCTTTCCTTTATACACAGGGCTTACTATAGCAACTCTCCATTCATCTGGTATAGCTCCTCCTACCAAACAATAATCAAATAAGTACTTCAGATATGGTACTATATCCCAACCCATTGTCTTTAATATATCCCCAGAAATCTGATCAATTCCAGCTGCTTTTCTAGTTTTCAACTTTTGTATCTTATTGTAAATGTCATTGTTATCATATGTAAATTTTAATACTTCTTTGGCCTTAGTCTCCTCCTCTATTTCAACATTATCTTTGTAACCAACATCTTTACATACTGCTGACTGAATACTTCTGCCTTTTGAAGATCCTCACATACACACTCCTCTTGTTCATTAATTATTCCTGGAATGTCCTTCTTGAAACCTGTTTCTGTCTTAAAATACTTACACGTACCCTTCCATTTCTCACTAAAATTTGTATGACTGCCAATTATGCTTGCCATCATGTTATCCTTAGCTCTCTCCTTTGCTAGATTCAATTTTCTAGTAAGTTCCTTCAATTTCTCCTTACTTCCACAGCCATTTCTAACTCTATTTCTTTCCAGTCTGCACCTCCTTCTTAGTCTCTTTATTTCTCTATTATAATAAGGTAGGTCTTTACCATTCTTTACCACCCTTAAAGGAACAAACCTCTTTTCGCATTCCTCAACAATTTCTTAAAACCCATCCCAGAGTCTGTTTACATTTTTATTTACCATTTTCCACCGATCATAGTTACTTTTTAGAAAGTGCCTCATGCCTGCTTTATCAGCCATATGTTACTGCCTAATAGTCCTACTTTTAAGACCTTCCTTTCCATCACGTTTATTTTTGACTACGATAAAAACAGCTTCATGATCACTAATACCATCTATTACTTCAGTTTCCCTATACAGCTCATCTGGTTTTATCAGCACGACATCCAGGATATTTTTCCCTCTGGTTGGTTCCATCACTTTCTGAATCAGCTGTCCTTCCCATATTAACTTATTTGCCATTTGTTGGTCATGCTTCCTGTCATTCGCATTTCCTTCCAAATTGACATCTGGCAAATTCAGATCTCCCGCTACAATCACATTTCTTTCCATGTCGTTTGCCATATAGCCGACTATCCTATCAAATAATTCCAAATCCGCGTCAGCGTTACCCTTTCCCGTTCTGTACACTCCAAATATATGTAGTTGCCTATTATCTTTAGAAATGAGCCTTACACCTAGAATTTCATGCGTCTCATCTTTAACTTTTTCGTAGCTTACAAATTCTTCTTTCACCAGAATGAATACTTCCCCTCCCACCATTCCTATCCAATCTCTACGATACACACTCCAGGCCTGTAAAAAATTTCTGCATCCATTATATCATTTCTCAGCCATGATTCAACTCCTATTACAAAATCTGGTAAATATATATCTATTAAATTACTTAATTCTATTCCTTTCTTTACAATACTTCTACAGTTCAACACTTAACTATTTTATGTCATCCCTACTTGATTTCCGGTTCCCTGTTCCCTTATCACCGCTCCCTAGGCCACCCCGTTTCCCTGAATGTACCTCCCTATTACCCTTCCAAACAAATTTCCTAACTTATACGTACCACTGCGGTTTAAGCGAAGGCCATCTGAGCGCAGATCCCTATCTCCTACCCACCCATTAGGATCTAGAAATTTCACTCCCAGTTTCCCACATATCCACTCCATAGTCTCATTTAAATCTCCAATCACCCTCCAGTCAGTATCCCTCCTACATATTATTCCACTAATAACAATCTCCGCTTTCTTAAACTTCACCCATGCTGCATTTACCAGATCCCACACATCTCCTACTATGTTGGTACTTATATCAGCTTGCCTTACATTGTTGGTACCAACGTGAAACACTACCACCTTCTCCTTCCCCTCCTCCCTCTCTTCTACTTTCCTCAACATCTGCCTCAACCTAATTCCTGGATAACATTCTACCCTGGTTCCCTTTCCTTCCACACACTTTCCCCACGTATCTAACGATGGAATCCCCCATGACCAGAGCCTGAACCCTACCCACCTCATTTGATCCCCTCCCCTCCTGGTCAGCCCTATCTTTCCTGATAGCTGCAGAAGCTATTTCCTCCTCCCTTTTCTCCTTCCCATGACCCTGTTCCACCTGTCTTTTCCTATCCTATCCTCTACTCTACATTTCCCTTTCCTACCTTTTCCCTTCCTCCTACTTCCACACATCTCAGCAACAGTTCCCTCTCCGTCATCTTCCCTCTGTTGTTCTACCTGGAGTGACTCGTACCGATTTTGCACAGACATGCACGGCCACTCAGCCTACTTTCACCTATACAAATAAAATGATAATTTTTGTCTATACGCTCGGATTAGATGTACAAGATGCCAGAACTTAATGTTAAGAAAATGTTTAGATTTAAATTTGAAAAAAAAATCTATAATTATAGCGCAAAAAGATGAGATTTCATTCGGGAAATAGTGGCTTCAAATCCCATTATCGGTAGCCCTGAAGATGGTCTTCTGCAGTTTCCTATTTCCACAACAGGAAACCTTAATTAAGGCCATGGCCGCTTCCTTCCCACTCCTAGCCCTTTCCTATCCCATTGTTGCCATAAGATCTATCTGTGTCGGTGCGATGTAAAGCCAGTGACAAAAAAACCCATGTTACTAAACATCTCTGACTTTTCCATATATTGCTGTAAGAGTATCCATTATATAAAGTACAAGGCTTGCCTTTCTTCGTCTCATTGACCTGCATGTCGGAAGTAAGCACGCAGATAACTACAAAAGCTACACGAACGATGAATGTCTACAGCTGGAATAATTACGGTATGTTAAAAACTATAGACTAATATTACCTCAAAAAACCTTTAAACAGGGCAAGTTGGCCATGCGGTTAGGGTTGCGCAGCTATGAGCTTGCATCCGGGAGATAGTGGGTTCGAACCTCACTGTTGGCAGCCCTGCAGATGGTTTTCCGTGGTTTCACATTTTCACACCTTAATGAAGGCCACAGCCGCTTCCTTCCCACTCCTGGCCTTTCCTATCCCATTGTCGCCATAAGACCTATCTGTGTCGGTGCTACGTAAAAAAACTTTCAAGAGAGAGGTTGTGCAGTCCCCTTGCGGCATGGATGTTCGAAAACCCTGATAGGCTGCTGATAATTTTATAGTGGTCGCAAATGGGACATGAACTGGTCTTTCTACACATTCTTGTTTTCCACTGTAATGGTAGTGATCGCAAATGGTGCAACTTTTGCTGTGATCGCAAATGGGACACAACCTATACAAACCAGAGTTTGTAAGCCGCTATCTCATTAACGCGGCGCCACAGAAGTGCAATACAAGTTTTCTTTTGTTCGTCTAACATAAACGAAAAATGAGCCACCAACGGTTAATGCACAATTTACGGTTCAATTTATAGCAATGTACAACTGTAAAACTGGCACACCTTATTCCTAAGAGTTAGAAATCGACGAGGGGCCTTCCGACTTACGTCATTGTTTACTCAAGCAACAGATCAGAAAGTGTTTGGTTAATTGGATTATAGGACCAATACCGTATGTAGGCTACTAACTTTGGTTGTCACATACGATGCCAGGAATACATTCTCTCCATCTCTCAGTAATAGACATATTGTAGCCTATAACATGGAAAATTTGTCCCAAATTCTGAAAACTAACATTCAGAAAAGGCACTATCATGCAAGTTAATAATATATATGCTTCAAAGCCAGAATAAAAGTCATATTATGCAATATTAAACATCCAGATATTCACTATTAAATCCAAAATCTTCCAAATGTGCATTATGCATGAATTTTCTTCTAAAATGTCCAAAACATACAAATATGCAGGGGAAAAGAACGGTTATTTGAATTGTTAAGCCATAAAACACATATTTGCAAAGTTTGAGAAGTTTAGCTAGCTTATTTAAAAACATGCATTTGCATGGAAATCCGGGCTTTGGTGATGAATAATTCCCTTCTCGATTTGACTAGCACAAGGCAAGGGAGCCCGCTTGCAAGGTTGCCCCCGATTATAAACAAATTTACTCATCAAAATGTGACTGATGTTATGCATAGTGAATTGCAGTAGACAAGTGGACCTGTCGTTATCATCACAACTCTGCAACTCGCACTTTACATTGGAAACAACGTATGCAGACCACCCTATGCTGTTTCTCGGATAACGCCAAGGGATATGCAATTTAAAAAATCTTATTAACTTCATGTACAGTAATTTACTTCGATATCCATATACAATGTAGAATACTGTAGCGAAGCAAGGGTACATTTGCTAGTACTATATATAAAAATGAATGTATGTATCCGTATACAATGTAGAATACTGTAGCGAAGCAAGGGTACATTTGCTAGTACTATATATAAAAATGAATGTATGTATGTGTGTAAATGACACATCTCCTCCTAAACCACTGGAGTAATTTCAATCAAATTTTTAACACTTATTATTTGCTATATGGAGATGGGAACTGTGGGGGTAAGCCATATCTAGCCGCCTTAAGGGTGGGGGGTTAGGGGCGTCAGGTATAAAAATAATTGAAAATAGTGTTGAATCCATAGTTTTTGGGATTGCTGAGGTGAATAGTGACACTTCAAATTTTAAAAAAATCCAAGTTCAGCCCCCTTTGTGGTGCGAGGGCAAGGGGGTAGTGAGATATAAAAATAATCAAAAGTAGTGTTGAATCCATAGTTTTTGGGGTCACTGAGATGAATAATAACACTCCTGATTTTAAAAGTCAAAGTTCAGCCCTCCTTGCGGTGGGGGCGAGGGGAGAGTGAAATATAAAAATTTATCTATCTATCTATCTATCTATCTATCTATCTATCTATCTATCTATCTATCTATCTATCTTTCTTCTATCTTACTATATATAAAATGGATGTATGTATGTGTGTAAATGACACATCTCCTAAACCACTGGAGTAATTTCAATCGAATGTTGAACACTTATTATTTGCTATCTGGAGACGAGCACTGTGGGGGTAAGCCATATCTACCTAGCCCCCTTAGGGGTGAGGGGTTAGGGGCATCAGGTGGGGGCAAGGGGGAGTAAGATATAAAAATAATCGAAAACAGTATCAAATCCATAATTTTTGGGGTCGCTGAGATGAATGGTGACACTCCAGAATTTTTTAATGTCCAAGTTCAGCCGCCTTTTGGGAATGGGGGTGAGCGCTGAGTGAGGTACAAAAAAAAAAATGAAAAATAGTGTTGAATCCATAGTTTTCAGGGTCATTGAGATGAATAGTAACACTCCGGATTATTTTGAAGTCGAAGTTCTGATCCTTTTTGTGTGGGGGCGAGGGGAGAGTGAGATACAAAAGTAATCAAAAATAGTGTCAAATCCATAGTTTTCGGAGTCTCTGAGATGAATAGTAACACTCCAGATCTTTGTAAAGTTGAAGTTCAGCTCTGTTTTGGGTGGGGGTCGAGGAGAGAGTGAGGTATAAAAATAAAAAATAGTCAAAAATAGTGTGGAATCCATAGCTTTTGGGGTTGCTGAGAAGAACAGTACCACTCCAGACTTTTTTTAAAGTCCATGTTCAGCCTGCTTTTTGGTGGGGGCGAGGGGGGAGTGAGATATAAAAGTTCAGGCCCCTTTGGCATAGGGGGAGAGAAAGAGTGAAATAATAAAATGACCCAAATGTTGGAGAATATGGATGTATGTGTGTATTTTCCAGCATAGCTGTCAACTAAATTTGGTACAAATATTTCTTACTATCTGTGAAAAATGTTGTTGGGGCAAGACACCCCGGGAACTTCCAAGGGAAGAGGTGAAATATAAATAGAGCTAAAAACGACCGATATTAGTGTCGAATCCATAGTTTTGAGGACTACTGGACCGACTTAAACCAATCTTGCTACACATATGACTTACTATCAGAAAACTAACCACGTGGGGATAAGACACCGCTGGCACCCTTATTGGTTGGGAGTGAGGGGTGAGAAAAAAGAGCAATCAAAAATAGTGTAGAATCCATAGTTTTCGGGCTCGCTGAGATGATAGTGACACTCCGGATGTTTGAAAGTCCCAGTTCAACCATCTTTGGCATCGTAGGTGAGTAAAGGTGAAAAAGAATATTTCCAAAATGACTGAGATAATGAACGTATGTGTGTACGTTCCAGCATAGCTCTCTATAGATAATGATACAAGTATGCCTTACTATCTGGAAAAAAAATACTGCGGGGTAAGAGACACCTAGCCCCCTAGGGTAAGGGTGAAATGTAAAAATAATCAAAAACGACTGATATTTGAGTCAAATGCATAGTTTTCGGGGTCGCTGAGATGAATTGTGACACTCTGGATCCCGTTTAAGACAAAGTTCAGTCCCAATTGGCAGAGAGGGTGAGAACGAGTGAAGAAAAGAAAATGTCGAAAGTGACAGAGTTTACGGACGTATGTGAATATGTTCTAACGTACTTTTCAACCAAACATGGTACATATATGAATTACCTGGAAGAAATTACTAGAGGGGTATGATTCAGCTAACGGCAGAGTTGAATTATTAAAAAATACGGAAAGAGGGGTGAAATATTAAAATAATAATAAACAACAACAAATATTAATGTCCAGTCCATAGTTTTTGGTGTCTATGAGGTGAATAATGACACTCCGGATGTTTTTGATGTCTATGCTCGGCCAGCATTGGCATGAGGGTGAGGAGAGAAGGAAAATATCCAACCTTATGGAAATTATGCATGTATGTATGATTCTTCCAGCATAGCCCTCATACAGTGTTGGTACACATATGACTTACTATCTGAAATAAATACTGTTGGAGGAAAACACCCCTAGCACTCCTAGGGGAGGAGGTGAAATATAAAAATAAATGAAAGTGACTGACATCAAAGTTGAATCCATTGTTTATGAGGTCGCTGAGTTGATTGTAACAATCTGGATGCTGGTTAAGTCATACTTCAGCCGCAATCAGAATGGAGGTTCAGAAGGGGTGAAAATTAATGTAAAAACAACCGAGATTATGTATGTATGTTCCAGAATAGCTCTCAACGAAAGTGTGTACACCGTACACATATGACTTACTATCTGAAAAACATACTGTTGGGGGGAAAATACTCCTAACCTTCCTAGAGAATGGGGGATAATATATAAAAATAAACAAAAACGACTGATATTAATGTCAAATCCATTTTTACGAGGTTGCTCAGTTGAACTGTGACACTCTGGATGCTGTTTAAGTCCTACTTCAGCTGCAATCAGATTGGAGGTTGAGAAGGGGTGAAAATGAATGTAAAAATGACCAAGATTATGGATGTATGTACTGTATGGTCCAGAATAGTTCTCAGCAAAACTTGGTATACATATGACCATCAGGAGAAAACAAAAACCTCTGCAGATGGAACATCCTAAGCCCCACTAAGGTTGGGGAATGGGAGGGGATGACATGTAAATATAATGGAAAATAACCTATATTAATGTCATCCGACTGCTTGGCTGAATGGTTAGCCTAGCGGCCTTCAGTTCAGTGGGTCCTGGGTTTGATTCCCGGCTGGCTAGGGGATTTTGATCGCTTATGATTTATTATTCTGGCTCGGGGACTGGGAGTTTGTGTTTGTCCCAACATTTCTTCATAATCAGGCAACATACTACACTACAAACCATGACAGGAACACGTAATAGTGAATATATTCCTCCATATAGGATTGGTGTTAGGAAGGGCATTCGGTCGTAAAAGAGGGCCAAATCCACAAGTACGACGCGGTTCGTTCCCTCGAACCCACAGATGTTGGAAAAGTGGTAGAAGAACCTATATTAATGTCGAATCCATTGTTTATGTGTCGCTAAGAGGAATTATTGTTACGCTCTGGATACCATTAAAAGTCCACAGCCTCCGTTTGAGATGGGGGTCTGAGATGGGCTTAAAAGTAAATAATCTAAAATAAGTAAGATTAGTGTTGAATCCACTGCTTTTGGGGTTGCACAGATGATTGGTGGCAGTCCCAATGACAGTTGAAATCGTGTACATCGTATCTTTAGTGTGACAGGTAAATACATATAGTTATCACTTTTATACTTTTGTCAAGGTCAAATAGTTCCCAGCCAATTCGAGCTTCCAAAACGATAAAGTTTTACTCAAAAATTAAATAATCTAAAACTTTAAATCAAACACATTTCAATAACTCTAAAACTACATCATAGATCATAAAATATCATCAACATTTCAAAAAGGATTTTTTATAAAAATTCACTTCACACATAACTAATTGGTAATACAAATCTTTAAGGTAAACATTAAAAAAATAACCAGACAACGCCGGGTACTACAGCTAGTTGCCTATAAAATCCTGTCAAAAGCACTTCAAAGTTGCATTGAGCATGTTGTTGGTCCACAGATTGGTGAATATCAAGCTGGTTCTTCTCACTAAAGAGTTTCAAGAAAATCCAATCTGCATCCGGGAGATAGTGGGTTCAAATCCCACTGTCAGCAGCCCTGAAGATGGTTTTCTGTGGTTTCCCATTTTCACACCAGGCAAGTGCTGGGGTTATACCTTAATTAAGGTCATGGCTGCTTCCTTCCAACTCCTAGCCCTTTCCTATTCCATCGTCGCCATAAGACCTATCTGTGTTGGTGCAACATAAAGCCACTAGCAAAAAAAATACGATCTCTTCACGCCAAACCACTTGTATGGCCCTTTTGTTGATTTCAAGAAGGCCTATTATTTAACTGACTGTTTCAGTTTCTGATATCCTCAAGAAGATGGGCTTGGACACACAAGATTCATTCCATCATCAAACAAACTCTGACCAACACCCATTCACAAGTGAAATTCATGGGGGGAGTCTCTAAATCCTTTCAGAATAAGACTGGTGTTCGTCAAGGTGATGGGATCTCACCTACCCTTTTCAACTGTTTTCTCAAATAGGTCATCCATGAGTGGAAAAACAGACAACCCAATGGTTGGGCACTGGATCCAAAACAGTGAACACTGACTGTCTTGTTTTTGTAGATGTTGTAGTCCTGAAGGTAGATGACCTCAACTTCACTCACCTTCATGGTTGGAAAGTTACAAGAAATAGCTGAAGCTGTAGGTCTCCAAATATCTTTTGAAAAAAACTAAAGTATTGATGTTTGAATATCATAATATCTCTGCATTTCTCAGTATCAAACCTGGAAAAATCAAACATTGCATTCATTTTAAGTACCTTGGAGAGAACGTGGCCTTTAATGTATTGGAGAAAGAAACTCTGAAATATTGGTCTAAATGCATGAAAAAGCTTTTCATCTCTGAAAACCCACTTATCAGTCCAAATTGACCTCATGAGAAGTCTCAGTGGCTCAGGCAGCAGCGCGCCAGCCTCTCGCCGCTGGGTTCTGTAGTTCAAATCCCGGTCACTTCATGTGAGATTTGTGCTGGAAAAGCGGAGGCGGGAAAGGTTTTTCTCCGGTTACTCTGGTTTTCACTGTCATCTTTCATTCCAGCAACGCTCTCCAATATCATTTCATTTCATTTCATTAATCATTCATTAATCATTTCCCCAGAGGAGTGCGACAGGCTTCGGCAGCTAGCACAATTCCCATTCTCACTGCTAGAAGGGGGCTTCATTCATTCCATTCCTAACCCAGTCAAATGACTGGAAACAGGCTGTGGATTTTCATTTCATCGATGTCATGGAAGGCCAAATATCACCACTATATCAGAACAGTATGTCCTGAAGCCTTATATGCTGCTGAATGCTTGGACCTCGCTCACCATGATGAGATAGAGAGGTTTCAAATTTATTTATTTACTCGAGTCAGAAGTTATACAAATGTTAACATGACATAATTATGTAAAATAATGGAATATGTATTATAAAAGAATAATTAAATAATTCCATCTCTAAGGGAAGAAAAATTAAATAATCTTCATCCAGTATCGGGCAACAGCAACTGCATTTTCTTCAGCCTTCATTAACTCTCTATCACTGCATCACTCAGGACAGAGTGGGCACTGGCATAGATGACTCGTTGTCTGTTCCCCTCCACAGCCACATTGTGTTGGTTCTCTGGAATAGCCCCATGGATTTACCAACACCTGATTGTAGTCTGTTCAGTCTTTCTCTGGCTCTTTGTGGAGACATAGTGCTGAAAATGAAGTGAGGAAACTTTTCCTGGATTTCAACCTGGATCTTGGTGGTTAATGACCATGGAGTGGGTGTAATTGATTTATTTCAGCTATTTTTCTCTGCATCTGCTGTACTTTCCGCCATATGTCAAATGGTGCAATACCTACCAAGCAGTAAACCTTGTCTACAGGTGTTGGTTTCATACACTCAGTGATGAGTCATTTAGTATGATATCCACTTGCTTTGCATGAGCAGTACAGGACATGCATACTCCCCAGCAGAAAAACAGAGTGCCATGGCCAAAGTTCTGATGACTTGAGGATGGGCTCCACAATTACTGACAGCGAGTTCTCAAATGATGTTATTTTGGGCTGACACTTTTTTGCCTTGTGTTGAGACAGTGTTTGTGAAATGTTGGAGACCTGTGGAAAGTGACGCCAAGGTATTTTGACATAAAGTAGTGTTCAAACTCGGTACCCTCCCAGATAACTTTCAGTTTTCTATTTGCCTGTTTGTTTCGACAGTGGAAAGCTCAGACCTGAGTTTTCTGGGGATTTGGTTTCAGGTGGTTCTTGCTATAATATTCAATGAAAGTTCTCAGTTCTGTTGTAAGAGCTTGTTCAACTTCCTCAAAATCCTTTGCTTGAGTTGCTAAAGCAAGATCATCAGCATATATATAGCTTTTGCATATATCAGGTCTTAGTTGGTCATCAGAGTATATATTAAACAGCACAGGGGACAAGACAATTCCTTGGTTGTATAATAAAGTGCCAATTATTTCCATGAATCCACAATTGTGTGTCATGTTCTGGATATTCTGGAGTATTATATGATGTTGAACAGTATCATAGGCTGAAGATAAATCAATAAAAACAACTCCAGTTAGGTCACCTCTTTCAGATCTGTCTCTATGAATTGAGTTAAATGGGCTACTTATGCCGTGCAATTCCTTTGAGGTCTGAAGCCTTGCCTGTTCAGGTACTACTTTGTATTAAACTAACAGTCGTAGGAGCCAAACAGTTCAAGAGAAGCCTTTCAAATACCTAATAAAGGTGACATGGGAGTGAAATAGGTCGATAACTTTTGGAGTTGGATGGTTCTTTCCCAGGTTTCAGGATGGCAACTACTTTGGCTTTTCTCCATACTTTTAAAATCTGCTTCTGTTGCAAACAGTTATTAAAGAGTTCAACAAGCCATTTCAAGGTTACTCATCCATTAATTTTTATTTACTCTATGCATATATCATCCAGTCCAGCTGCTTTAGTGTTCTTGCATTGTTGTATGGCTTCTCACAATTCTTCCTCAATAAATTTGCAGGAGAACTCATTAGTTTCTAGGTCATTTTCTCCCTATTTTAGATCCTGCACTGGATCTGTCTGCTTTTCCAGTTAGCAGAAGCTGATGAGCAATCTGATTTGAAGATACATTTGTGGGAGTTACCTTCTGAGTAGGATCATTATTCATTCAGCATAATAGTCTCCATGCCATCTGACCTACTTTTTGTCATGTCCAAGTTTTCTAACATTTCTATCCAATGTGTTTTCTTAATTTCTGCCAGAAAGTCGGTGAGTTTCGAGCCAGCATTCAGAAGAAAGAGAGAAAATTTCTAAGATTCTCTAAATTTGAAAAGCTCTCACTTGTTACGAGGAAACGCTGTCTTATATTTTACAGTCATCTGTCTTCAGCACCTAACACCAGAATATCTTGCAGAATTCTTGATCTTCTCATGTCTTGGAAATGTACCACTCTATGGGCAACTGCAGAGAAAGAGATCTGGCCGGTGTCTTTGAGACAGACACTGGTTCAAGAAATAAAGTTCAGGACCTGGGTACAAGCAATAAAGGATCTTCTGGAAAGAGTGGAGAGACGACCTGGTGCAAAGTGGTTTGAAGAGTGAAGAAAAGCATTCTCTATCAAGATGAAAGAGTGCTGGAAATCCAGAAAGGCTGAAAAGTGTTAACCATGTTCCTAAGTGGCCAAAACAACAACAACAACAACAACAACAACAACAACAACAACAGCAACAACAACAAAAACAACAACAACAACAACAATAATAATAATAATAATAATAATAATAATAATAATAATAATAATAATAATAATAATAATAATAATAATAATAATAATAATAATTTAACATCCTACTATTAGCTAAGAGTTGCTGGAGAGTAGGAATTTTGCCTGAAAAAGACTTCTCTCACAATTAAGCATTCTTAGCCAACAGCTGCTTGCACTAGGACTTTTTTCCCTACAGCTTTGGGCATAAAAGTCAAATGCCTAAACAATTGGTTAGTGGAAGTGGTTACAAATATGAGAGTAAATAAAGTGGATAAGTAAATAGTAGAAACAAGGACCAGCCTATGTAGGCAAGAACATAAGGAACACATGCAGTAAAAATTCCACGTTACATTTTAATTCATCATTGGGACTAAAAGAAGGCGTAGGAATGTGGCGACCCCATCGCCCGGTGGGTAACCACTGCAATCAGCCTCCTGAGTATTGGCGGGTAAACCATAGATTTAACTGACATGAGGAAATGCGTGTCAGGCACTGACCATCTAGTGCATAACAAAGTATCAATGCGAAGATCCATGGTAGGCCTAGCAAGCCAATGGCAGCGTCTTCGAATTGCTTTCAACAATCAAACGAGCCTCGGATGGAGATCAAAAATAATATCGAAATTGACAAAGTCTTCGAGCAGATCTGGCAGGTATGACGGCCAACATGACTCTGATGAAAGACAGATATGTCCGAAGAACAATTTAAGAATTGGGACTATGAATATTTTGACCCTGACTGGAAAAACTGAAGAACTTATCGATATGATGAAGAGGAAAAATCTATCCATATTGGGAATGAGTGAAACAAAATGGAGAAAGGCAGGTAGCAAGATTCTCGGAGATGGCTAAAAATTAGTATGGAGTGAACGCGAGGAAGAGGGCAGAAATGGTGTAGCTTTTCTGGTAACAAAAGACATGGACGCCATTACCAAAGTATCCTATAAGAATGATAGGATCATTAAATTATCTATGCAGCTGGAGTCCACAAATTACATGGTAGTGCAGGTATATGCACCACAGGATGGATGTAGTACTCAAGAGAAGGAACAATTCTGTCAAGATCTAGAAGATATAATTGATGAAGAAAATGTCAGCATCATTGGGGACTTAAATGCACAAGTTGGGACAGACAGGGTTATGAGGAAATCATTGGACCACATGGGTTTGGGAACAGAAATGCAGAAGGCAAACAACTGCTTGATTTGTGCAGAAGAAATGGATTGATCATCAAAAATACCTTCTTCCAAAAACAAGACATCCACAAGATAACAAGATATAGCTGGGATGGAAAACATAAGTCTCTCATCGACTATATCATCACTAACAAAGGAGGAGGGAAATATGTAACCGATGTCAAAGTTATCCCCAGTGAGAGTATGGACAGTGATCATAGATTATTGACTGCAGACCTAAATCATGTGGCTAACACAACCCCAAAGAAAAGAAAAAGAAAATGTAAAGTGAAGACTTGGAAATTAGAAGAAGCCAAGCTGAAGGAAGAATATAAAATAAGGATACAGAGACACTTACGAAAAGGGTAAATGGATACAATAGAAGAAGAATGGAAAATTTTTAAGGATACTTTGATAGGTGAAGCTAAAGACCTGTGTGGAGTAACAGGATCGACCATGAAAGAAAAAGAGACACCTTGGTGGAATGACAGAGTCAGATTGGCTATAAAAGAGAGAAATTGGGCAAAAAAGATGCTAGACAAAGAGAAGCAAAGAGATGCACAAGATCCAGATGGCCAAGAAATAACTAAACTACAGGAACTCTACAGGCAAAAAAACTTAAGCTAAGAGGATAGTAAGAGAAAAGAAAGAGAAAAAATGGAATGAATTTGTGGAAAAGTTGGAAGAGGACAGCAGAGGAAACAAGAAACTTCTTTACAGAGTAATTAAAAACAAGCAAAATAACCTATAAGATATCAAGGTAATAGAGCAGGACAGTGGATCAGTAGTACGAGAGGAAGATGGAATCAGGAGAGAATTCAAGACCTTCTTTGACAAGCTCCTGAATGGAGAGGCATCAAATGTTATTCAAAACAGAGAAGAATCTGGAAAAAATGAAGAGCCCAGTAAAAACATGGAGCCACCAATCACATGGCTGGAGATAGAGAAGAGCCTTAAAAGTATGAAGAAAGGGAAAGCTGCAGGAATAGATGAGTTAAGTGTGGACATATTAAAAGCAGGAGGAACCCCAGCAATCCAATGGCTATATAGACTCCTAAATGTAGTATGGCAGAAAAATACCATCCCAGAAGACTGGAAGAAAGGTATAATTGTACCTATATTCAAGAAAGGCAGCAGACGGAAATGTATGAACTACCATGGCATCACTCTACTCTCTCATGGACTAAAAATTCTGGAAAAAATTATAGAGAATAAACTACGAGAAATTGTAGAACCACTTTTAGAAGAGGAACAATATGGCTTTAGGCCTGGAAGATCAACAACAGACCTTATATTTGCTGTCAGGATGCTGATGGAAAAACATTGGGAAAAAGAGAAGCCTTTATAGCTACTGTTCCTTGACATTGAAAAGGCCTATGACAGCATACCAAGGGAGCTTATTTGGGAGTGCCTGAGAAAGCTTGAAGTTCGAGACAGTCTAATTTCAAAAGTTAAGGTGCATTACGAGAAGACCAGAAGCTGTGTACAAGTCGATTCTGGACTGTCAGACTGGTTTGAGTCAAAAAGGGGAGTACAACAAGGTAGTGCTTTGTCGCCCCTATTATTTATCATTGTAATGGATACCATATTAAAGGCGCTAAAAAGAAAAGGGGCAACAAGACTTAAAAGCATTTGCATTTGCAGATGACATAGTTATTTGGGGTAACACAGAGAAAGATGTAGAAGAGAGACTGCAGGGGTGGAGTCAGGAGTTTGAGAGATATGGATTAAACATCAACAAGGCTAAAACGGTGGTGTTGCAAGTACAGAAGGGTGACAATCAGCCAGAAATCATGCTAAATGGCACTAAGCTGGACAGTGTCACAGAATTTAAGTACTTGGGTAGTATAATGTCCAAGGATAACTTAGCTAAATATGAAGTAAATAGTTGAATCAGCAAAGCAATTCATTTTTACCTCCAAGTAAGACAGCTACTATGGGATAAATAAGTACCACTCAAAACCAAGATGATACTGTATAAATCATACTACACCCCTGTCCTCACATACAGCCTGGAAACTGCTACATTAACAAGAAAGGACAACTCAAAACTCCAAGCAGCAGAAATGATGTTCCTACACACAATGATCCAGAAGACCAGGAGGGATAAAATCAGGAATGAAAAAGTCAGAGAAGATGTAGGACTAGAAGACTCCTTACTCCAGAAGATCCAAAAGGCAAGACTGAAGTGGTTTGGTCATGTGAAAAGAATGAGTGCCAACAGGTCTGCAAGAAAAGAGTATGAAAGAGAAATCAGGGGAAAGAGACCAGTGGGCAGACCTAGAGAAAAATGGACAGACTTAGTGAAGAAGGATGTAGAGGAGAGAGGTCAGGATTGGGAGCAGATTGTGAACGAAGAATGGTTCATGGACAGAACAAAATGGAAGGGGCTCGTATACCGCACCTAGGAAACTGGAGTTGGTCAACGATGATGATGATGATTAGGAATAAAAGACCATGATTGGAGTCCAGTCAATTTTTTAAAAGAGTCTACATTTAGCTCAGCAAATTATAGATTGTGACTTGCCTACAGGCCATGAGGAGCCTGATCAACCCAAGGCATGTGGCACAACACTGATGCGCTGGCCACACCTTTGTGTCATATTAGGGGTGGATGTTTTTGGAGGGGGCAAGCACACTTCATCTCAGTTCACGAAAGACCACTGCAGGTTCTTGCTTATTCATAGAATTTGTGTTGTAGCTGCTGAGATTTAGAGGTAGTGAAGAATTAACAATCTTAAAAATATGAATGGACAGCATAAGTTGGATAAAAAAAATATTATATAATGGTATTTGAACCACAAGTCATGCATAGGTAGGTGTAAATGTTATCGCTAAGCTACATGCTATGTGAAAAAATTCTTAGACATTGCTATAATTCTTTATAGGTACTGCTGCAATGTTCTTGATTTTCAAAATATTAGTTTAAGGTCAAGTCATGCAGTTGAATTCATTTATGTTGATGAGTGGCACACTGTCCTGTAATGGCCATATACTGATTATGCCATTCATTAATGGTCACCTATTCATATGAATTTTGTTGCACCTGTGCCTGTCAAAGGTTCATGACTGGTACTTGAAAATTTTCCATGCAAATTTTTATGCTTGTCCAAGTATAAAGTAATGAGTACAGGATCATCATGTATCACTAAATGTTCATTATTCATTGTAACAGTTGACTTAGGCAACACCTCTTGCTCCTGTGCCATTGAGTGTGATTTTCCTGAAGTGAAACTCCTAAGATCAGTTACCTTAAATAGCGAACAACAAGGCAAGCTACAGCAAAATCAACTCTTAATTAGGTATATCCACCCGAGAATACTTGAGCTAATCTTATTACAGAAATGGCCAGGGTGGTCATACTGTGCCCAGTCATAAGACCTGGCCAGCCAGCTATTAAGTCCGTGTATAAGTCAGTGAGTGTCACCCTGACTGTGATCTTCGGTGGGTGACTGGTTGAGAGAGATATTTTCAATAGAACGTCATTTTTGGGTTGAGCTTTTGTATCTATTGTTAGATAATGTAGGTAATATTTGTCTTTTTTCCACCTGGTACTAAGTAATATTGTGAAGTTTTGCCTTATCATTATATCGCCATGCGGGGCTAACTTAAGTATTAGACCTTGCTTGTATTTCTCTAAATGTCACTAGGATGTTCGAGAGTGTTTCACTCGGAGTCCTATTCTCCTTCCATTAGCAGCTTGTTTTTTTTTTAATTTAACCTTCAATTTTGGTATTAAGCTTTCCTTCCCACTGGTCACAGTTTAGATTGCATGTAGCCTCCGCTTTATGGGGTAACCATGCCCCAGTAGGATATTGTCAATTTACATATGTTTATGGAATTTCTAATGATTTTGTATTCCTCACTTCTTGTCCGACTCGTTGGCTGAACGGTCAGCGTACTGGCCTTCGGTTCAGAGGGTCCCGGGTTCGATTCCCGGCCGGGTCGGGGATTTTAACCTTAATTGGTTAATTCCAATGGCACGGGGGCTGGGTGTATGTGTTGTCTTCATCATCATTTCATCCTCATCACGACGCGCAGGTCACCTACGGGTGTCAAATAGAAAGACCTGTACCTGGCGAGCCGAACCCTTCCTGGGATATCCCGGCACTAAAGGCCATATGACATTTCATTTCATTCCTCACTTCTTGCTATTTTCATCTTCTTTTCTAAATTTATTCTTGCAGCTTTTGAGTAAATTTTGTTGTTGGCCATTTCTGTAATAAGATTAGCTCAAGTATTCTCGGGTGGATATACCTAATTAAGAGTTGATTTTGCTGTAGCTTGCCTTGTTGTTCGCTATTTAAGGTAACTGTGTGAATAAAACTCAAATTTCCTTAGTGATAGATGAATGCATTAGCCTTTTTCTGTAACTTGGTGCTATGGGGCTGGCATGCCCATATTGTCTGTACTCCCATGTGTACTCTTTCGAGTGGGGAGAAAAGGAGAATTGGAAATACATGTAAACAAAAATCACTCCACAGAACCGTACAGGAAAGTGAAATCCAAGAATTTAAGACCAAGACTTAGATTATTATCGAAGACTATTTGAGGCAATATCATCAAAGATGTGAAAGGCATTGCCAGAGTATAAAGGGATTACTGCTGCAGGATGTTCCATGATGCGCCACAACCGAAAAGAATGAGATCCGACTCCAGTAAACGTAGAACAAGCTATTCTTCTGAGAGGAAGTGGGGAGAACGTGAAAAAAGCAATGGAACCATAAAATTACTGCACAATAGACATGTACAGTGTACATATAGTTCCAGCAGGACTCTGCAATGGTTCCTATGAACCATGAAAGTAATGTTTTTGAGTGCACAGTTATTACAGATAACATATAGCCAGCCCAATTCCCCTACCTTGCCTGCTACAATTTCGTCAATTTCTGAAGGGGAACTGTGCTGAAATAATGGAAACTTCATAATAATGTTCTTGGTTTCACTGTTTTTTTTTGGAGAAGCTAAGATGCCAGAATGTTGTCCTGCAAGAGTTCTTTTACATGCTGACAAGTCTTCCAACATGAGGTGGCATATTTCAGCACCTTTAAATACCACAGCACTGCACTGAGCAGGGATCGAACCTGTCTACTTGGACTCAGAAGGCCAGTGCTTTACTGTCTGAGCCACTCACCCCAACAGGAAACTTCATTTGCTGATATCAGTGGTACATACAAACTGAGGGACAGCAATTCCAGCATCATCTGTAAAACATGAGCATTGTACATATAACAATATAATTCCTTTCTCTCCTGGATGGTGCTGGCCACTTGTGGGAGATAACTGGGCTACAGCGGGCCTGACTATGAGTTAGCTTGTCAAAATTGATACTAATACATGAAAACAGCCTTTTTGCAAAGTAATGGTTATTTTCATAAAATAGTTTATTTTAAATAGAAGATGATAATAAAGGGTGATCAGCGAATGCATGAATAAGTACAAAATATGAAGTGTTTTCAGTAGCATTGTTACAGAAATCTTAAACTAAGTACGGTATATACATTGGTGAAAGGCATGAAGGATATTAAAGCTGGGAAATAAGCACTGCACCTACTTGAATCAAATGGGCACAAAGAAAATAATATGTGTCATCATACATGTATTCATTCTGCATTTACTAGTTTATACTTCTCTTCTAATAAAAAAAAAAAGATGATTACATAGATTATTTACAGTGTCATTTCAAGGATAACTAGAGTTATTTTAAAACATACCACCATGTATGATTTGTGATAGAATTTTCTCTTTCGATGAAGTACTATACATTGTTCAACAGCAAACATGAATATTTTTTTCTTGCTAGTGGTTTAACGTTGTACTAACACATCAAAGGCTTTGGCGACACAAGAATGGGAATGTAGTACAGGTACAGACCCAGCATTTAATTGGTGTGAAAATGGGAAACCATGATAAACCATCTTTAGGGCTGCCAACACAGGGATTCAAACCCACCATCTGAATGCAAGCTCACAGCAACGTAACCCTAACTGCGTTGCCAACTCACTTGGTGCAAACTTGACATTTCGAACAAAAAACCTACACAGATTTTCAGTACTCAAAAGCCATTCTCAGCCCAAATGGATTACATATTTCTTGATTCTTCTTCTTCTCATACCATATCCTCATCGGATGTCGGCTGTCATCAGTGCAATCTGGTTCTTGTTCTCAGCAACTCGGAAAAGAGTGGAGGTACTGAGCCCATACCATTCTAGTACATTCTGCAGCCAAGATGTTCTCCTTCTTCCCCTATTTCTTCTCCCTTGAATTTTACCTTGTAAGATGAGCTGAAGGATTCTATATTTACCATTTTGAATGATATGGCCAAAGTACTCAAGTTTTTTTCTTTCTGATGTTGTGCAGAACTTCTAGCTCTTTGTTTAGGCGTTGGAGTACTTCAGTGCTACATATTCTGTCAACCCATGATATTCTGATCAGGCATTGGTAGCACCACATCTCCAGGATCTAAGTTTCTTGATGGTGTTCTCTGTTAGGGTCCAAGTCTCGGCACCATAAAGTAATCAAGAAAATAAATAAATACCAAAGTAAACGGAGGAGACTGATCTCAAACAACCTGTTACAAAGAAGTTTACTCACTCTCTTGAATGCAGTCCTTGCCTGTTCAATCTGGGACCTAATTTCAACAGTATTGTTCCAGCTGTGATCAAGTATGCTGCCTAGATACTTGAAGCACTGGACCTGCTACGGTGATGTGCCAGCTACTGTCAAGTTAACAGGTTGAACGGCATGTTTGCTTATGACCATTACTTTGGTCTTTTTCGTGTTTAAACACAGACCTGCTGCAGCACTGTGTTTGGCCACACAGTTTAGTAATGTCTGCAGATTTTAAGCTCTTGCTGCAAGCAGAACAGTATCATCTGCATATTTATTGTGATCCCATTAACAATGATGCCCCCCTCTTTTCCTTCCAGTGCTTCAGAAAATATCCTTTCAGAGTAAATATTGAAAAGGAGTAGAGATAGAACAAAGACTTGCCTCGCTCCTTTTTTTTTTTGCTTTACTATTTGCTTTACATTGCACCGACACAGATAGGTCTTATGGCAACGATGGGATAGGAAAGGCCTAGGAATTGGAAGGAAGCAGCCATGGCCTTAATTAAGTTACAGCCCCGCAATTTGCCTCGTGTGAAAATGGGAAACCACGGAAAACCATCTTCAGGGCTGCCGACAGTAGGGCTTGAACCCACTATCTCCCGATTACTGGATACTGGCCACACTTAAGCGACTCCAGCTATTGAGCTCGGTGCCTCACTCCTTGCTTTCAATAGAGCAGATGTTTGTGCTGTCAACCTTAACTGATGCAGTCTGATTCCAACACAGGTTGGCAATAATTCGGATATCTCTACCATCCATGTCAACAGCATCTAGGATATGCAGCAATGTTTCACATGGTCGAAAGCATTTTTCATAATCGATAAAACAAGCATATACATCCACAGACATATCTATGCATCTTTGCACCAAAACTTACATCCTCAGCAATGTCTCTCTGGTGCCAAATCCATTACAGGAACCAAACTGTGTGCTACCTATGTATGTTTCACATTTGCTGTATATTCTTGAGTGTATTACTTTTAGGAAGATTTTGAGAACATAGCTCATTAGGCTTATGATTCTGTAATCTCCATGAGATTTTGCATAATTTTTTTTGGAATAGGGATGAAAGTTGATGTTAACCAGTCAGAAGGAATTGATTCATTGGTGTATACTAGACTGAATAGCTTTACCAGGATATCCAGTGATTGGTCTTCTTGAAAAAATGTTAATATTTCTACAGGTATACTATCAGGTCCAGGTGCTTTCCTGTTTTTGCATATTCTACTTTCTGGCGAGTTATTAATCTTTATCATACAACTGGCCATACGCATGCATGTCCCTTGGCGAACGGAGTATTAGGAAGGTCCGAGCCCATGCCGGCCAGAGTTTTTTTCCTAGCGACAGCATGAACTACACCATCATACTTATACTCTCGTAGAAATTAGAAATTTTTAAAGAACAACTTCGAATAAGGATTGGATTATTCCAAACAAAATGGGGAATGCAATGATAGTGAAGGATTTATAAAACACTAGGTACAAGTTTATTATAAATTCAATTAATCTCTTATTACACTACATTACTTTTGAATTTGTACCCAATATTGCACGTAAGAAAACCTTCGAAATGAGATGAAAACCTCCCTGAGTCAATCATTAGATATGGAGCAATGGTACTGCGAGACATGGCAAGTTATGTTCTAAGGTCAGGCGATGTCAGTAACAGGAAACTAATCTGTTGATGCAATGACAGGAAACAGCCCACACTGAGGTGATGACTGTACAAGGAAGTAGCAAGTTATTTTGTTCTTATCATTTTATATCACATCACACTTCCTGAGGCAGAAAAACATCATTCAAACGAATGAATGATTTCATAAAGAAGAAGGTGAAAACATGGACCTTAAAACGTACTGTGTGGTGCATTTTGAAGCAAGGATACATGCAAAGTGGTACACCGCATTCCTCACAATGGAAATTCGACCTTGATGTCTTTCCCTTCTACGAGCAAACTTTGCACCTGCAAGATGATCCCTTGTTAGTCCAATGTTTAGAACTTTTCACTTCAAGGTGAGAGAGACGTGCAACACTGGTAACCAGTCTGCCAAGATTAGTGGATGGTAGTTCTGGGTTCATGTCTTGAGGAGCTTGTATTAGATTCCTAACAAGTAGCTCACGAAACTCCTTTTGAGACAGCTTTCCTTCATCTATATCACACATGGAAGGACATGGTCCTCTGTTATCATGGAAAAGTTCAGTCACATAGACTTTCCAGCTGTTCAGTTTTTCTTCATGTTCAATGACGATCTTCCCTTGATTGTTATATAACAGTCCATTTGTCCTCCTGGTATATAACCCACCAGCTTCTTTAACCCTTTTGTGCATGTTAAAAGTGTCATGCTTAGAATCACATTCTTCTATATCCTTACACTGATTAACCCAGCCATTCAGTATTTTGCCTTTCTAATAATTTGGCAGATTTGGGTCAGAGTTCTTTATACTTAGTTCATGTTTTTACCATCCTCCGTTGGTCCATTAAATCAAAGATTCTTTCAGTCATCTATATGCTTTTTCTAACTTGTTTGTCTTGCATTAGATGATGATATTCTGTATCCAGTACAGATCCTCCATTGGTCCATTAAATCAAAGATTCCGTCAGTCATCTATATGCTTTTTCCAACTCATTTGTCTTGCATTAGATGACAATATCCTGTATCCAGTTCAGTTGTTTTGAATCAACTCCAACTGGTTTCAATGTCATTTGGCATTTCAATCTGGTTGGATAGCTGCTCACTTAGGTCTTTCAGTACTGTTGTCCTAATGTCTGCATCTTAGAGTTTAGCAGTATCAGATTTAGGACTGACAATCTTTTTCGTGATATTTAATTTCAGCTTAATTTTAATGACCAATGGATTATGATCCACTGATACATCAGCACTAGGGTAAGTTCTCACTGACTTAATGCAGTTTCTGAATCTCTTTTTAATCAAAATGTAATCACTGATTCCTCACAATCAGCATTTGATTTCCAGATGTACAATCTCTGTGCTGGTAATTTATGGAAGGTATTTGTCACAACAAAATTGAACAAACCCATCCCTGCAATCATTTCTCTCACCCAAGCCATAATTGCCAATTATGTCCTCACGCACACCTTTTCCCAATTTTGCATTGAAATCTCTCATTAGTATGGTTATTTCTGAATTTTTGGTTATTTTTAGGGCTTCATCAATGTCTCCATAAAACTTTTCAATATCAGCATCAGATCCATCACATGTGGGAGTATGATATTTATATACCAAAAGGTTTTAAGTGAAACTTGATCAATAAAACTCTGTCCGATAATGGAATGATGGCCTTGACTGCATTATTTTCTTGCTTACCCAGTATGATGCCAACTCCATTTCAATGATTCAGTTCATTGTTTCCTGAGTAATAGACAAAATGATCTTGATTTTGTGGAGTAAAATACATTTCTGCATACTCCAAAACAATACAATTATGCTTCAATCCCCTCTTGACATTCTAAACTAAACTTTCTTTGGTTTATCTTAATTGTTTCTGGGGTTACTGGAGTCACCCAGGCTCATTTTGGTTTTGGCAGGGGTTTTAATGCCAAATGTACTTACTAACACCAGGTGAAAATTCCAACCCAGGATAAAGTAAGATTTGAACCTCAGTCTGCCATAGGTACAACATCGAAACTGGTGTAAAACCTTCAATTAGTATGTTTAATATATTTTAATTATAGTTTATTTAATGCTAAATTATCTTTTATTAAATGTTAACTATGATTGATATATGATTTCCCTGTAAATATGTAGTATAGAATTGTATAACCTCAAATATGTATTGTGTATAACGTTAAAATCTATAGAGTCAAAAGTGGTAGAAAATTCCATAATGTTTGTATGTTAGACTTATTGTACTATATTTGGTATATATAAAGGGTTCTGGAAACTTACTGTAAGGTTTTATTATCCAGATACATGTGGAGACATTACGAATGTTGTAGATATTTCCATAGGTGTTTGTAAATATTGAAGGAAAGTTCGAGTACCCATTCGACTAGTTGGTCGATCAATGTTTCGAGTGTGTTCCATTAGAGTGTTGTAAGAACTCTTCCAGAAGTCGATCATTCTAGATGGTTGATCGAGTAGTATAAATATCGAGCTGTCAGTCAGTGAAGTCTGTTCTAAGTTCGCAGTTCTTAGATTTTGGTTCTTGGGACTCAGGCAAGTTATGGACTGGGAGTGACTGTTGGGCTCCAAGGTGGAGTCTTGAGTATTGGACTCAAGTGAGTGAGGCAGTGAATTCAAGAGAGAGTATGTTATAGTGCGCGCGTCAGTGTTGTTGATATCTGTACTTGTCAGAATCGAATTCAGGGTACTCCGCTATTGAGTGTTGTATATAGTGTCGTTCGCTACTGTGTATAATTGTATGTTGTGATGTACAGTGTAAATAAAGTTATTTATACAAGGAAGTGAACGTGTTTCGTGTGATATTTATTTACGTCACATAAAATCAAATCGTAGAACGATAACCCATGTTAATCATGTCCCTTAATGAGCTCATTTCAGTTTTTTATCTATAAAGACAGCATTTTTTGTCAAGATATGGAGTTACTCTTTGTCTTTTTGTATATTTATGTTAATTTCCTTTCTAATGTTTCCTTTACCCACCTTGACTTATCACTGTGGTCATCCTCCATCCTATCTTCCTGTTTTCAATTTTCATAAAATTTGTTGTTTCCTTTCCACTACCAAATTATGAATTTGAATTTCAGACTCCCAATCTGATAAATTACCCTTTCAGCTATTTTTGTTCTTCACTATTAAAACAACAATCAAAATTCTGGGAGAACATTTAAAAAAATTATGAAACTTTTCAGAATTATCTTAACCTTCCGTTCATACGCATCATATCTGTGAGATAGGTTTTCTTTGTCACGTCACATCTCACAAGCAATTAGCTCCACAGATCTACACTTTTCAGTAGCTACTTATCATCATTCTAGGAACACCATATTGAGATTTCCTGTTTTCCTGTCTTCACATTCCTTCTCAGTCTTGTATTTGTATCTTCAGGATACAGCATGACTAATTGTGATACAGCGTGCATATCACCTAGTATGTGCGTTAATGATAGCAAAGATGGAGTGTTTCGACCCAGAAAATTCAAAATAATGCTGAATTAGTTCAATTCTGTCCGACTCCGTCGCGTAACGGTTAGTGTTATTAGCTGCCGTCCGCGGAGGCCCGGGTTCGATTCCCGGTACTGCCAGAAATTTAAGAATGGGAGGAGGGCTGGTATGTGGTTCAAATGGTACACGCAGCTCACCTCCAATGGGGGTGTGCCTGAAAAGAGCTGCACCACCTCGGGATGAGGATACGAGTTTACTTTGGTTCAATTCTGTGTGAAAGTGACAAGGTGATGAAGGATCGGAAACTGATGATAGTAATATTGACGGAAGAGAACTCAGAATGAGATGGATGTGGACGACTACTGTTCTGAAGATGAGACTGGCACATATTTTATAGGAAGACATGGCATGATGAAATGGAGGAAGTTTAGTATTCTTCTCAGAGATGTTGGATGTCTCAGATTATACAGACAAAGTTGCCTGGAGTCATCAGCGATGCAAGAAATGCAAAGACGCCATTGAAATCGTGGAGATGTTTAGTGACTGAAGATATACCGGATGATGTAGTCCAATATACACAGGAGAAGTTCAAGTTAATTTAAAAAGAGAAATGGATACAAAATTGACAGATAAGGTAGAAATAAAAGCTATCCTAAATTTCTAGATGATTTTGATAAAATACTTTGGGGAGCAGTTAAGGAAGTTGTCTGTCTGCCTCATGATTGTCCCAACAATATGTTGTATGCTCCAAATAAATTTTGAGGTGTTACACTAATGGAAGCTGACTGGGAGGCTTACATTCAGCACTATAACAACTATAAAATGCTACCCCATTTGCAAGATGCACATCTCCATTGAGTTGCAAAAATTCAAAACTGAAAAACTTAAAACACTCTCAATATTGGGTGTTTCCATAAAAGACGCTGATGAATCGACAGGTTATCAATTGTCCATCTCTGTAGTGTAACAGTTAGCACTGAGTTCAATCCCTGGTACTGCCAGAACTTAAGATGGTCAGGAGTGTTGGTATGTGGCTAAATAGGAACATGCAGCTCATTCCCACTTTGAGTATGCCTGAAAAGTGCTGCACTACCTTAACACAAAGACACAAATTTACAGGTCATCAATTAAGAAACACCCTGAGGATGAAAGAGTTTGAGACTTTGGCATCCTACAAACAAGGAGTGGAAGTATTTGCCAATTGTCTTAAACCCAATAGCTGCGTAATTAACAGGAAAGGTCTTTCATCATCAGAATGGCCAAACACCATAAAGATGTCCTGCAACGTTATAGCTGTCTGAGCAGTTCCAGGTAGAATCATTAATACAAATTGCTGCCTCGACAAAGGCTGTAGCAAGATAAAAAAATTCTTCCTCATGTACTAAGCTTCTGCATATAGGAAAAGGGTGAAATGCAAAGTAAAATATGACATCGCAGAGTACAGACTGCATTGGCCTACTTGAGAAAGTGCATTGTGTTTCAGAAACTGACTAAACAGATTTTATGTTATTGGAATCAAACAGTATCACTGTGCAGCTTACATGTTATGCCCGATGGTCCCATTTGAGATGAGCATAAACCAGGCATGAATGTCTGGCCAGGAGAAAAGGAAATATATGAGTCCTGCCTGCCATACCTAAGCCAACACTACATTATCCCGTTAAAAAATGGAAAGTACAAGAGTTAATTTTTAGAGTCAGAGGTGGAAAAACTAAGTTTGTCCACAAGATACTGATGGAACTAGTTCCCCCTGTCAAGGTGTCCTCAGCAGCATAATTTTGGATGTGATAAAGGACTCTCAAGTATTCTTCATCACCATCTCTACTTCTAGCTCTCACTCAGTCCATCAGTTTGTCAACTACATTTGTACTCAGAAATAGTTAGGCTCTCAAAGATTATCTTACTCCAAACAATAACCATTCTATATTATATCAACTCTGTGTAGCATATACACTGGCAGAAAAAAATATATCCAAACACCAATAAGGGGTTGTGCTAGATTAACGAACATTGGTAGGCATGTTTATGCATCTGAAAGATGACGCTGATTCAAATTTCCCGTGAATCCCATTAGTGTGGTGCTAGTAGCAGCCCCATGATGTTGCACATTAGGTTTGCTTTAAATACGGGCTGTACTGTGCAAGAACGTTAGTTACCTGTGAGACTGGACGGAGTGACTGTAAGTGGGTCAAGAATGCCTTTACGACGATGAAGAGGCCAGTATCAACAGCTCACTGCGGTTGAACGAGGCCTTATAACAGGGCTACGTGAAGGTGGATTTTCCTGCCGTGCTATTGCAGAACGACTTGGCAGGAATGTCTCCACTATGCATGTGTGCTGGCAGCAGTCTGCGACTTCAGTGATGTCAAGTGAGAGCTCATTGGAGGATGGAGTGGAGGTCCATTGTGTTTTCCGATGAAAGCTGGTTCTGTCTTGGTGCCAGCGATGGCCGTGTGTTGGTTAGGAGGAGGCCAGGTGAGCGCCTGAATTGCACCTGTCTGCGGCGTCAACACACTGGGCCTACACTGGGAATTCTAGTCTGGGGAGCAATTTCCTATGACAGCAGGAGCACCCTGACTACAGATGTGTACGTCCATCTGTGAGTTGACCTATTGTGCTGCCATTCATGAACAGCATTCTCGGGGGTGTTTTCCAATAGGATAATGCTCGCCCCCTTGCTGCTGTTGTAATCCAATGTGCTGTACAGAGTGTCAGCATGTTGCCTTGACCTGCTCAATGCCCCGATCTGTCGCCAATTAAGTGCACATAGGACATAATTGGACGACAACTCCAGTGTCATCCACAACCGACATTATCCGTCCCTATATTGACTGATCAAGTGCAACAGGCATGGAACTCCTTTCTACAAGCTGACATCTGGCACCTGTACGACAAAATGCATGCAAGTTTGCATGCCTGCATTCAAGAGCCAGGCAATTATACCGGTTATTAATAGACCAGCATGACACATCTGCAACGGCTTTTCTCGCACGGATATTTAACCTGTAGTATTGTACCTTTAATCAATTAAATAAGTTACCTCGGCAAATATATTGCTAAAATTTCCACATTCTACATTCCTTATTTCATGGTGTCTGGATATTTTTTTCCGCCAGTGTAATTTGGTATTCTGGATTCTTGTAGTCACCTGCAAGCAGACAAAAATTTATTTCTCTTGTATCTGGCAGGCATGCTGAGAGTCAATAAGCAGAGACTAGAGGAACAGATGGTAATAGCATTGAAAAGTTTGGACTTGTGACACCATTATGGTATTTCAAATTCCTTACCACATGCAACAAGTTTGATGATTGGATGAGCAGGGATGAAAGAAGGAAAATTGATCGTCTGCCTCTATTTGGGACTTGTTCACAAAATTCATGAATAACTGTAAGAAGTGTTTTTGTCTCAGTTAGAATGTTGCAGTCTATGAGAAACTGGAAGCCTTCAGATGAAGATTGAGGTTACAGAATTTGAGGAACAGGGTGTAATATCATGGTAGACAACTGGTTTTCAGACATTATTATGGTTTTTGAACTCCAAAAGAAAAAGCTGTCATATGTAGGTACACTGAAAAGAGCAAGAAGCACCATCCTGCTAAATTCATGTTTACTATAAACAGGTTGTACAATAAGGATTGGCTTCAGGGAAGATGTGACCATTGTTTCTTATGTCTCAAGAAATACAGGGATGTGGTCCTGATATCATCTTTACATTATAATGGTGCCATTGATTTGGTGACAGGTCAACAGGGAAAGCCTAATGGGACATCTTTTAATGGAACAAAATCAGAAGTAGATATTGTGAATAAAATGTCTGCCCCTTATGATGTAGCACATGCTTCACGGCGATGGCCATTGGTAGTCTTTCATGAAATACTCAATATCTGCAGAATCAACTTTCAGAAGATCTACATGGGCAACAAGAATGAAGTAAAAAACAAAAAGCAAACGCAGACTTCTTCTGAAAAGATTTAGCATATGAACTTGTATTTTTAAGTTATGCGTGTATGATGCTGTGATATATATTATTTGTGTATGAGTGTGTTAATTTGATTATTTAGAAAAGGTCTTCATGGACTTCCTGCAACTGAGTAAATGCCATGAACAGTCTCACAGATCTTATTAAATTAAACTATTAAAACATAATAAGATTATTTTCAGGTAATACTGCAGCTGTATCTGGCAGATACACCATGGTCAATCATGTAATATTTTAGTGGAGGACTGACGGAGGGTTAAGCCTTTTTCATGATATACTCTCTGGGTTCAGTCAGTCGTCTCAGACACCATGGGTACAATCCTGCCTCATCCCAGAGTTGGACGCACTCAAATTGGCTACAAGTAGGGAAGCCCCTCACTCGAGTTGTCACAAATACTAGATTGAATAAGGATTTTTCAGAGATGAAAATAAGGAGAAGATAGGTTAGGATTTAGAATGAAGTGGCCTAGGTCTTTCATTAGGTACCATCCCAGCATTTGCTCAGAGTTAAAGTGGAAGAAACCACTAGGACAACATGCTAGTTGAGGAATGACAACAACCTACACTACACAGTAGTAAGTTCATAACTAACAATAATTTAACCTGATTTTCTTTTCCAGCACATTAACTAGTACACAATTTGTAAATGCACCTGTATATATTACAGAGGAGGCAGCACGCAACAAACAAAGGAAAAAAAGTCCTATAAACAATGGTCACAAACCCAATATCTTCGGAGTTATGGTGCGCTACCACTACTATCAACAATCACGATGTTCCAAAAATTTATGGAGGGCCATATGCAACAAAAGACAGAAACACGTTCCTACCTAAATATTGGTCATAAACCTACTATGTATTGTGTTATGGTCTTATTATGATGGGGTACCAGCCCATTTTCATCGTATAGTTAAGCATCACCTAATGCGGGTCTTCCATGAGCAATGGATTGTTCGGAGAGGGCCATACTTGGCCAGCCCATTCGCCTGACTTTCTCCCTTTAGGCTTTTGGTTCATGTAAAGACCATGGTGTATGCGGTCCCCATAAATAATGTGAATACACTACGAGAACGTGTGTTCAGTGTCTGTGATGTAATCTGGCATCAGCCAGGGGTGTTCCAATGAATGCGTGATTCCATGCGACTTAGGGCAGAAGACTGCCTTGCAATGGATTGAATTGAATTGAATTGAATTGAATTTATTGATCATGATTTACATGCCACTGAGACTGAAAAGCCCCTTTATGCAGCGTCTTCTTATAATACAATGCAGATTTATGAAAACAGTAACTACATTTTTATAATATTAAAGTATTAAACTAAACAAGAAACTTAAAAAAAAAAAAAAAATGAAAATACAGATACCAAATCCAGTAAGGTTAAGACATACATTATATAATAAGTAAGAAAGTAAATCATTAAGCCCTTCTGTTATTCTGGACTACATGGGTTTATAAAGCTAAAGCAGAGAAACAATTTTCTTCGAAATATACATATTCCTGATTGTTCGACATAAGAATGCCTGATCTCAGCCTCTTGCGTACTCCTCCAGAAAGATAGATGTTAAGAACTGCTTTAGTTGGGTACAGTTAGTGTTACTTGCGAAACGGTGAAGATTAAAGACGTTAAAGATACGTGATGCAGTGCAAACAAAGGATTTGTTAAATTTAGTGGTACGATGAAGGGGAATCTGAAGGGTGGTTTTTGTAAACCTATTATCTCTGTTATGTACCGACTCCATAGGTTTAAATGCATTATAAAGGTAGGATGGTGTCTTCAGTTTGAGAATTTTCTGCGTAGCAACAGCTACTGAGATTTCCCGACGTTCATGGAGTTTCAACCATTGTAGCTGTATGTAATAGGGTGTTATGTGTTCATCACGCCTGGCATTTGTAACGTAACGAACACATGCGTTTTGTACCCTCTGTAGTTTTATGTTCAAAGTTTCAGATAAGTCGTTGTATACGACTGAACCATAGTCAATTATTGGAAATATAAGACTTTGAACAAGTAGTTTTCGCATGAAAGGTGGTGTACATGACACGTTACGTTTCAAAATATGCATGGATGACACAACTTTTCGGATTACATTTGACGTATGATCAGACCAGGATAAGGTTCTATCGAAAATTAGACACATTGAGAACATCGAGCACATGTTGTGAATAGTGGATCATTGATGGTAGTGGCAGTGGACCATAACTCCGAAGATATAGGTTTTGTGACCAATGTTTATAGGATCTTTTTTTCCTTCGTTTGTTGCGTGCTGCCTCCTCTGTAAATACTCGAACCTTTTTCAAGGACACTCTGTGTGTGTATATATATATATATATTGTAACGAGTTGGCGGGGTAGTAGGATCAATTAACACTAGACTGGTAGCTTCAATACTAAGATTTATTAGCTATGCGCTAGATTACACAAACCTTTTGCTCATAACACACACTTACGCAGTTCGCTTGCTTTCTCTCCCTTCGTTTCTCACTTGTTCTCACACTATACAGTTTTACACTCACACACAAGGTCCCACGTCGCATGGCTACACGTTCTCTCCTTCGCCGACAGTCCGCACTGTAGCACACTAGTCCGATAACCACGGCAGTTCACATACTTCACTACACTGGCAGTCGCTTACCACACCAACTTCTAACTCAGTCTAACTCTCACTGACTGCAGGCAGGTCGTTCCTCTCTTATATACCTGCGCTGGCCCTTCTAGAATCGTCCGGATGCTGGATGGATCCAGGAACATCGCGAGATGGAACACTCCAGATTAATCTTGGAGTCATTTCCATACTCCTCTGCTACGGGATCACGAGCGGAAGCGAGGCTGCTCGTCCCGAACTGCTCCACGATACGGTGCCAAGTGATCCAGGTGAACAACCATCATCTTCCCTCGGGGAGGCCGCCGGATCTGGTAGACGATGTTGTTGATCCTGGTGACAACTGTACATGGACCTTCCCATTGTGGCTGCTGTTTCGGTGACTTCCCTTTTGTCCGTACAAGATGGTACAGCCACACTGTCACCTTCCTGGAAACCCGCAGAGTTCGCGAGCTTGTCGTAGCGGGCTTTCATCCTGTCGCTGGTTACCCTTAGATGATGTCGGGCATAATCGTGGATGTCGTTGAGCCGATCCACCAACTCCCATGCATAGTCTGTCGCTGGTTGCTGCTGGTCTGGTGCAGACCCAAACATTAGATCGCATGGCAGGTGGAGCTCCCTTCCGAAGACCATGTTGGCAGGTGTCATGCCCGTCGTCTCATGGATGGACGCTCGATAGGCCATCAAGAAGAAGGGGACCCTCTCGTCCCAGTCCTTCTGGTGCGCCGAAACCACCTTCCTGAGGTGCTCTTCGACAGTTTTCACAAAATGCTCCACCATACCATCTGAATGAGGGTGGAGAGGCGTTGTATGTGTCTTCTGCACTCCTAAGCGTTGCAGAACCTCTTGCATCAACCTGGACTCAAAGTTTCTGCCTTGGTTGCTATGAAGATCCCTCGGGACACCGAATCAACAGAAGAAGTTCTTGACCAAGACGTCGGCCACTGTCGATGCCTCTTGGTTCGGGATGGCGTAGACCTCCGGCCACTTTGTGAAGTAGTCCAGCGACATCAATGGCAATCCTCTCGAATGGTGCTCCAACGCTGTAACTGCATCATTTGGCCCTTACTCCTGGTACGTGGACCCCAGCTTGCCGTGCAGGTGTCACACAGCTGGCACATACTCTCAACATCGTTCCTCAAGTGCACCCAGTAGTAACGCTGTCGGGCACGATCTAGTGTCTTATTCACTCCCAAGTGGCCGGCAGTAGCGCCCGCATGCAACTCGGTCAGCACCTCTTTTCTCATGTTCCTGGGGATTATCAGCTGTGCAATGTGCTTCTTTCCGTCGGTTGATTCCCAAGTGCGGATAAGTACCCCGTCACTAACCATGACAGACGACCAATGGGCCCAGTACGTTTTATAAGTTGGACTGTGTTTGGTGATGTCTTTCCATTCCGGCCTCTGTCCCGACTCTACTTCTCGTAAGATCAGCCCAATGTCGTTGTCCTTCAGCTGCACCCTGAGGGCGTCTCGATCCCATCCTTCAGCGGCGGTGGCCCTCACGGCTCGGACGTCCACGATCCCTGCCTGTCTCTCCACTTTCTGGCAGTGTGTACAGTTTGCAGGGCACAGTCTTCTTGATAAAGCGTCGGCGTTGCAGTGCTTCTTTCCTTGTCGGTGCTCGTTGGTGAAGTCATACTCCTGAAGGCGTTGCACCCAGCGAGCTGTCTGACCTTCCAGGTTTCTGAAGCTTAGGAGCCAGGTCAATGCGGAGTGGTCGGTGTGCAGGCGGAAAGGCTGCCCATACAGATACTTGTGGGAGTGCTCCAAGGTCCTCACGATGGCCAGCAATTCCCGATGCGTCACGCAGTAATTTCTCTCAGCTTTTGACAATGTCTTGGTGAAATAGGCAATCACCTTCTCCTGGCTGTCTTGCGCTTGTGACAGTACCCAACCAATTCCCACGTCGCTGGCGTCGGTATCGACGATGAACTTCTCCCCAGGCTTGGGATATCTGAAGATAGGTGCAGTACACAGCGAGTCAATCAGCTTCCGGAAGGCAGCCTCCGCCTCGCTTGAGCATTGGAAAACCTCCTCTCCTCGGTGAGCCGTGTAAGAGGCTTTGAGATGTCTGCGTAGCCAGCCATAAATCTGCGGTAATACGTGCAAAGGCCGAAAAAACTCCTTAGTTCTCGCTTGACCTTCGGCACTGGCCAGTCCCTGACAGCTTCTAACTTCTCTGGATCCGTGGCTACTCCCTCCGATGACACGATGTGGACCAGGTAGCGGAGCTCCTTCTGGAACAGCTGGCATTTTCCAGGATTTAGCTTTAGGTGAGCCCCATGTAGCCTCTTGAACACTTTCTGCAGGTTCTCCACGTGCTCTTTGAACATGAGTCCCACAATAATTATGTCATCCTGGTACGCGAGGCAAGCATCGTGAGTTAGCCCTCCCAGCACGGCCTCCATCAGTCGCTCGAAAATCGCCGGCACGTTGCAGAGGCCGAAGGGCATCACGGTGAACTGGTAGAGCCCTTGGCTGGTTGAGAATGCCGTCTTCTCCTTGTCTTCCGAATGGAGCGCTACTTGCCAGTATCCAGACTTCAGGCCCAAAGTTGAAAACCACTGGGCTCCAGATAACGTGTCCAGGGTGTCATCTATCTGAGGTAACGGGGAACAGTCCTTCTTCGTGACGTCGTTCAACTTCCGGTAATCGACGCAGAAACAGAGTTCACCGTTCTTTTTCTTCACCAGGACAACTGGCGATGACCACGGGCTGTTCGATTCTTCGATGACTCCCCGCTGCTTCATGTCATCTATCATCTGGTCGATTTCCACCTTCTTTGCCAGGGGTACCCTACGAGGTGGCTGTTGGATTGGCACAGCGTCGCCGGTGTTAATGAGACGGTACACTCTGTCCGTCTTTCCGTAGTCACCTCCGGCAGTGAAGATGTCCTGAAACTCATGGATTAGTTCCTTAACCTCCCCGAGCTGTCTCGCCTCTAAATGCTTCCGGGTGTTGGATGTAATCTTCCGGAGCTTATACAATCCTTCGCCTGCTTCCAGGGTCTGTGCATCTTCGTCGTCCACTGGGACAACGCACGTGACTGGTTCACAAGTCCCTAGCTTGGTCCCACTGGGTACCCTCTGCTCCCGCGACGTCGAATTCAATATTCGTACTGGCTCGTAGCTTTGTGCCAGAACGAGCGTCCTGGCCAGGTAGAGTCCTTGATCGGTGGTCGGTGAACCGGGTTCCACGAGCACGCTGCTGTCCCCTTGTATGGATTCCTCTAACCGTGCCGTAACCATCACCTCGCTGTTGGCTGGTATCACTTCGTCGCTGGCCAACGTTAACCGCACTACTCGAGGTTACGTCCCTGGAAGTCGCAGCATTACCTCTTGTTTGCTGAGCCACAATACACGTTGTCCCACGTTGACAGCCACCTCGTATTTCTGTAGCGCATCTAGGCCCAGGATGACCCTCATCCATGATGGCGGCGACGAAGGCCTAGACACGTAGGCGTCGTCCCAGCGTCAGTTGTAGCAGCGCCTCTTTCAAGACAGGGATGGTGTCTCCTGAGGCCATTTGCAGCAGATAAGGGTGGTGGGGTTCCCTCTCTGGCTGTCCCTCAGCGATGTCCGGCCTGGCGATGGTCCGTGCCGCCCCCGTGTCTATCGTGACTCGGCACGGCCTGTCTCCGAGCCACCCGTTGGCGATCAAGCTGTCGTCGCTCCGCTCAGTGACCACATTTAGCGTGAAACGAGGGGACGGTAGTGACGGTGCCGACAAGCCCCTCTCCTTGTCGGCCCTTACTCGTTTCCGTGATCAGAGGCCGCCTCCATACGGCAGTTCCACTGCAGGTGGCCACGCTCGCCGCAATTCCAACAGGTGATCTTGTTGGTACGTTGGTGTCTCAGCGGCTGCATGCGTCGTTCTCCCATAACGGCGTGGGTCTCTGGCGCGTCCTCGCTTCTCACGGCTCGTATTCTTGGTGACGGTGCCGCTGTTCCCTTCACTGCCTCCACCCTCAGGGCTAACATCAGGGCCTCTCTGAGGTCCTGCTCCCCGCTGAGCATCAGCTATTGACGGATCTCAGCGTCACGGAGCGCATCAATTAATGTATAGGCTGCCTCCCGCTGAATGTGGTCCAGAGGCAGCCCATCCAGAGCCTTGTGGGCTAGCTGCTCCACATCTTGCGCGAATTCTTGCAGCGTCTCATTAGCGCGGGTCCTCTTCCTTAGCTGGACTCGGTAGGTGGCTGCCAGCTAGTGGTCACCGTACCGGCTGTCGAGCGCTCTAACGATCTCGTCGTAAGTGACACCCGGCTGAAGGCTGTGTAGTACTTCCGCTGCTGGTCCTTGCAGTGCGGCAATTAGGTACATGGCCCTTTCCTCCGATGCCGAACCGTTGTGCCCGTACACAGTCTCGAATTGAGCCCAGAAGGTCCGCCAAGATGATGTCCTGTCGAAGCATGGGGGGTTTTACTTTCTTGGCCCTGGAGCCACTGCCGCTGTGGGCGGCCCTAGCATGAGTCTCCATAGCTGTAACTCTCGTACGCAGGGCACTTACTTCTTCTTTCAGGTCTCGAACCCCTGACTCCACAACCTGCGGTATTTCTTTGATCTGTTTTTCAACCAGTTCCTGTACATCCTGCATAATGTCACTCTTTAATTTTCTTTCGAGAGAGCGCATTTCATGTTCTAATTTACCTTGTCCACCCTTAAGTTCATTTAATTCCAGTTTCAGGTCGCTCTTGATTTCGTCCTGTTTGGATGAGAGTTCGGTGAACTTATTGAGGAGAGCCTGAAACTGTTCGCTATCCATTTTACGATTCACTAGAAATTCCTAGTTATGAAATTACTGCTACCAGTCGATCCCGATTCTGACACCAGTTGTGAGTTGGCGGGGTAGTAGGATCAATTAAAAGTAGACTGGTAGCTTCAATACTAAGATTTATTAGCTACGCGCTAGACTACACAAAACTTTTGCTCATAACACACACTTACGCAGTTTGCACGCTTTCTCTCCCTTCGTTTCTCACTTGTTCTAACACTATACAGTTCTACACTCACACACAAGGTCCCACGTCGCACGGCTACACGTTCTCTCCTTCGCCGACAGTCCGCACTGGAGCACACTAGTCCGATAACCACGGCAGTTCACATACTTCACTACACTGGCAGTCGCTCACGACTGAACCACACCAACTTATAACTCGGTCTAACTCTCACTGACTGCAGGCAGGTCGTTCCTCTCTTATATACCTGCGCTGGCCCTTCTAGAATCGTCCGGATGCTGGATGGATCCAGGAACATCGCGAGATGGAACACTCCGGATTAATCTTGGAGTCATTTCCATACTCCTCTGCTACGGGACCGCGAGCGGAAGCGAATGGGGCTGGCCTAGCACTTAAGCGCTGCTTGTGATTGGCGCAGCTGAAGCGTAAGGGGTGGGCCTGTACGGTGCCGGGCCGGGCCCACTGCCAGTTGGCATGGCGAATGCTATGACCATTATAATATATATACACTTGTATTTATCAATGTAATGTGATGGTGCTGATGCTTGTTGTTTAAAGGAGCATAATATCTAGGTCATCGGCCCCTCAATGTAATGTTTTTGAACATTTGATTGTGGTTTGAGAAATCTGAAGATATCCTTTTGATGGGACAAACATATCATTCTGAGTTTCACCATTCTTGTTATGCATTACAAGAGAAAGTGAAGAAAAAGAACAAACAAGTGACAAAGTATAATATACAAAGGTAAAAACATTAATAGGAACACATCACAGGATAAACATGACAGATCATCATAGGAAGAGAGAGAAACAGAAGGAGAGAAGGACAAAGAGAACACAGATGAATAAGAATGATCCCAACATCTTCATACACCACAGTCTTCAAATACACAAGCTTTCTACTCATTAACCCCATTTCTTCTTTGCTCCTGACGAGTTTATTTCTGCTTCCAAGCTGCTTCAGGAGAGCAGGCTTCAGCACTCATTGAAGAACCATCTTCATAGATTTTCATTCTTGTATCCTACATTTCCATATCAAGAATGAAGCCAGTTAAAAGACAGGAAAAGGGAAATAGATGAATACAGATAGTGAAAGACTAGGAACACAAAAAGACACTTATAATAATAATTTTGTGTGGCTATTTCTAGCCGGGTGCAGCCCTTGTAAGGCAGACCCTTCGATGAGGGTGGGAAAAAAGACAGTAGTGTATGAAGATGTAGAGTTTGTCCTCATTTCTTCCTTCTGCTGCTCCTTCTTTTGTGCTGACCTGCATTGTTTATCCTGTGTTCCTGCTTTTCTATATGACTTCATTAAATGAGAAGTATCTACCTAACTGATCCACATCCAACATTACATGGCATTCTGATATTAAAGTTTTCAAATTATAACAGTTCATTGAAAAAAAAAATTATTATTTTTCCTTAACAACAATATTAATAAGGAAACTATACAGAATTTCATATTAAGAAATGAAACAAACACTATTTGGTATCAAAGAATATTTTGGAAGTGTGGAAGCAACTCTGAATTAGTGAATTATCAGGTAGAACTGCAATGAAATGAATTCACACTCTTTTCATGTTTCAAATTCCTGCTACTTAATGTGCAAAGCTTCAATTATACATTTGACTCTAACATACACAACTTTAGTTACACTGTAATGAAAGTTGCATATTTGGTGATTTCAACAGCTTTTCTAAATGTTTTATTTTGCTATTTGTTTTATATTGCATCGACACAGGCAGGCAGTACATTGCCTTATGGCAATGATGGGATAGGAAAGGTCTAGGACTGGGAAGGAAGTGACCATGGCCTTAATTAAGGTGCAGCCTCAGCCTCAGCATTTGCCTGCTGTGAAAACAAAATGGACACCACAGGAAACCATTTTCAGGGTTTCAGGGTTGCCGAAAGTTGGGTTTGAATCTACTATCTCCTAAATGTAAGCCGCCAGCTACAGGACACAAAAATGCATACATAGTAAACTCACTTGGTATTTAAGAGCTCTCTGTTCCTAACTTACCAGATACACAGTGTAGATGAAATTTGATGGTCTTGGTCTGTTAGGAACTCCACTAAAATTTCATAGGAGTGAAGAAAGTGATTTAAAAGCTGTTGTTTATCATCATTCTGTAGACTGGTTAGATGTAGTCCTGCACATTGTTCTATTTGTGTCACCTTTCTCATATCTATATTAATTACAGTCTACATATATTCTCTCTAATGCATGTCCAGAATGACTCAAGATGTTTCTTTTTAATCTAGCTCTTTCTCTGGTCATATTAACCTAGACCAATCTCTTCTTACAAACTTCATTCTGTACTACTTTGCTTCTTTACTTATAATTCAATCTACATATCTTATCTCTCATTTTCCGAATGAGTTGGCCGTGCAGTTAGGGTTATGCAGCTGTGAGCTTGCATTCGGAAGATAGAGGGTTCGAACCCTACTGTCGGTAGCCCTGAAGATGGTTTTCTGTGGTTTCCAATATTCACATCAGGCAAATACTGGGGCTCTACCTTAATTAAGGCCTCGGCCGTTTCCTTCCCATTTCTAGTCCTTTCCTATCCCATCATCATCATCATCATCATCATCATCATCATCATCATCATAAGATCTATATGTGTCGATGCAACGTAACGCAAATTGTAAAAGAAGAAAGATCTTTGTCTTTTAATAACATTACAGCTCAAGCAAGGCCTTTAATCATCTTTCAGTCAATCAATTAATCACCACTAATCTGCATTTAGGAGTTGCCCACATGGCAGATTCCCTATTGTTTCTTTCTGCACACCACACTAACACATTAGGAAATTTCTAATATGAATATCTATTTTAGGTAAGCAAATTTCTCTTTTTCAGAAATGTTTTCCTTGCCTTGGCTATCTAAATTTTATTGTTTTAGTCATCACTGGTTATTTTACAACCCAAGTAGCAAAATTCATTAACTCACTAATGTAATATTTCTAGCTTTATCTGGTTTCTTTCACCTTTTCCAGAACCAATCTTATCTTTTCTCAATCCACCTTCAACTTCTCCCTTCTTCATTTCATAAAAAATTAGTGTAAACATTTTACACTTTTGAGGTACTGAACTGATGATAGACGGCACCAAATCTTTTTTTGGTACAGGGTCATTATATTGTTGCTTTTTTTTTTTTTGCTAGTGGCTTTACGTCGCACCGACACAGATAGGTCTTATGGCAACGATGGAATTGGAAAGGCCTAGGAGTTGGAAGGAAGCGGCCATGGCCTTAATTAAGGTTCAGCACCAGCATTTGCCGGGTGTGAAATTGGGAAACCATGGAAAACCATCTTCACGGCTGCCAACAGTGGGATTTGAACCCACTATCTCTCGGACGCAAGCTCGCAGCCGCGCGTCCCTAACCGCACGGCCAGCTCACCCGGTCATTATATTGTTCTTACAGATATTCTCCCCTTTTGTGCTGTTTTATAACAAAATAATTTTGCTGTAGCTGCTTCTTCCAAGGCAGGCAGCCAGCCAGTTGTTCTATGGGTTCTTGCTATCCTCCTGCTTCATCTTCATTCCCAAGAGGTTTTTCCATCTAAGCTCCTAACATTCATGCATCCATTTTTCATTTATCTTAGAAGTTTCTTTCTTATACACATCATGTCCCTTTCCTATAACCATACAATCTTCAACATCTTTTACTAACTTCACCTTAAGCATTCCTTTTTTGGTCTCTATATTTTTTTTCAGTAGCATATTCTCCATTCCACCTTTTTCTTGTGGGTGACTCGTGAGGTAGTGCCGATGTGCCATGGCAAAATCAATGTAATAGAGAAAGAATTATTTTTCCCCTCAAGAACAGTTTATATTAAATTTAAATTTCACGAAAATGTATACATTTGAACGAGCGTGCAAACCGACGTGCTCTGGTGGTGCTTGTCTGAGTTCGTGTCCCAGATCTCAACAGGCACCACCTCTGTGCATAAGCTGTCTGGCTTAAGTTTGTACGTGTGGTTAAGGGCTGAGGGAGTGCCAGTGACAACGTGATACATCTCTTCAGTTTCATCCACACGAAGGAAGCAAGATGGCAAGCACAATGCAAACAATTCAGCAATTTTCTGTATCTTACTACTATTAAATATTTTTTAATGACAAGATGTTCTTTTTTCTTTTGTGCTGAAATATACATTCACCAACTTTTTAAAAACTCTTACTAGTGTTAGAAATAAATCTTTCTCTCTCTGTAATGTAACAATTTGGTATTTTTGCAATACATTTTGCTTTCTTTAATGTAAGCTGGTGAGTGACACAATCACCTTTACCTACCAGAATGCAAGTTCAAAATATTAGATTTGTTAACTTTTTTTGCTGTTTATGAGTTTTGGAATAGCATCATTGAATTATTTTTGGGTATAATTGCATTGAGTCCAGCAGATATCCCTTAGTTATATGCTGTACCGGTATGTGTGTAAAGTAGCCTTGAAGCCTTTAATATGAGGGTAACGCATTACATAATTTCACAGCAACTGAAATTGGGACCAAGTGTTTGTTTCGGCAGTGGACATATTTATTTACTCCTATGTGAGGCAAGTATGTGCTACTTTCAGTACCGTTATTAATAATTCACCTCAAGGTTTTGGAACAAATACTTCTGGATTTAAGTAAATATTTATATTAGTTATTAAATAAATATCATTATCACTGGATTAAAGCCACTTTTATATTATTTTGCTTTTTTGGCCTCAAGGACCACTTCAGTCAATCATCTTCTTCGATAACTTTTATTTCCGAATTGGCCAGTAGCTTTTAATTTGTTCTGATTTTTTCCATCGTTCCTCATCTGTAAATAGCCTTTTCATTGTATGTCGTTTGTGTATTTTTGTTTTAAATCTTATTTTTATATTTTTCAGTTTCTTTAAATTTTCTGTTTTGTTTTGCAAATTGTCCAGAATTATTTATATTTCTTCTATATCCTCACTAATTTCCTTAATCCATCCTACTTATTGCTTCAGATTCCAGAGTTTGTCTATAATTTTTCTTAGTATCTGGTTTCTGATGTCCTCATAATGTACCCAAAAAAACCCAGAGATCCTCTCTTTTTGTGTAGTATCTGTGATGGGCTCCAGTTGTCTGTACACCACTTCATTAGGCACTATCCACCATTATCCATCTTTTTTATATTTTTTATTTATGCATGATCTAGCTATTCTTCTCTCTACTTTTAGGGTTTTGTCGATTCTGTTTTTCTGAGTGACCTTAAAAAAAAAAAAAAAAAAAAAAAAAAGAGTGTCGCTTCCGCATGTCACCTCTGCTTGAACCACAGTCTTTTAATTTTTGTTTTGATCGAGACATTTTTTTATTTTATGTAGACCATGTTAATTTTTGAGCTTTTATTTTATTAATTCTTTTTTGCTCTGCAGGTTTCTTGTCCTAGTTGTACATTATAATTTCTCCTAGGTATTGAAATTGCTTCACTATATTTTACTTCCTGTAATTGAGTGTTATGTGGTTTTTATATAGTGGATCTGCTACCATTATTTCAGTCTTTTCAAATGATATCTGGAGTCCCATTATTTGTGCTGTATTTTGTAGACTTATTTGATTTCTTTCTTCTTGTACGTTATTAGCTAGTAACGCTAAGTTGTCTGCACATACCAAGCAATTTAGGTAAGTTTATTTGATCTTTCTTGGTACCAATTTTTATGTTCTTAGGATTAAAAAGTAATGGCAATAAATCATTTTTGTCTTAACCCTGTTTTAATCGAAAATGGTTCAGATATTTCTCCTCTGAATTTTACTTTGGTATTTGTTAGGGTTAATTTTATAATTTTTTAAAATTTGAGATGAAGCCCAACATTTCTTAGTACCTTCATCATTGAAGATCCATAGATAAATCGTAAGCTTTTTTGTAGTCTAATGCCTTCTTTTGTAGACATCCATCACTAATTTTAAGGTGATTATTTGTTCCAGGCAGCTTCTTTAGGGCCTAAATCCTCCTTGTATTCTCTTAGTTCAAGTTGATCTTTACGACGAGTGTATAGAATTCTTGACATGACTTTACAGTATATGTGCAATCCGGAGCTGTGGTCCAATGTTCTGGTAGCTCTCCTTTGTTCCAGATTTTCACTAAGCATTGGTGTAATGATAATTTCACTGGTTCTGCATATTTCCAAAGTTCTGCAAATGTTTGATCTTCTCCACTTACTTTGTAGTTTTTGAGCTCTTTCAAAGCTTTATAGATTTCATGGATTGAGGGTGGGTTTATATTTTCTGCTGGTGTTTTAATTGGGGTTTCTATGTTTTTTTTTTAATAAGTTGTTTTACTTCGCACTGACACAGATAGGTCTTATGGCGACGATGGGATAGGAAAGGACTAAGAGTGGTGAGGAAGCGGCCGTTGCCTTAAGGTACAGCCCCAGCATTTGCCTGATGTGAAAATGGGAAACCATGGAAAACCATCTTCAGGGCTGCCGACAGTGGGGTTCAAATCCACTATCTCCCGAATACTTGATACTGGCCACACTTAGCGACTGCAGCTATCGACTCGGTGTGTGTTTATTTGAAGAAGTCCTGGGGGATCTTCACAATTTAGTAATTTGTTAAATTTGTTAGTCTGCTAAAATTTCTGTATTTTTTCTCTTGCAATGGGCCATCTTATTATTTTTATCTTTTAACATTATTGTTGGAGGATCATATCCTTGTAGTTGTCTGCTAAATATTTTATAGTAATCTCTTATGTTTGTTTCTATCATTAGAAGTACACTATCCTTTTGGTATTGGTGTTTAACCCTGCTCATTATTTTTTGGATAAGTTTTGAGTTTCAAGAATTGTTTTTTGACTCTGATACCTTAATCAGGCATGGTGGCTATCTTCCCCTGTTTTATCACATCCATCGTTCCACCAGTGGTGTTTTTTCCTTGTATTTATTGGGGCTACTTGTACAGCTATTTGTTTTCAATTGTGGAATTATTTTCTCTAGATCACCTGTTATTTTTATATTCTTAGTTTGTTCTTTGTATTTGTTATTTATCACTTTAGGAGGGTCATAGGTTCTCTTCCTTTTGGTGTAGGATTTTTTCCTCGTCAGTAGGGTGAAATTAATTTTTATCAAGTAATGATCTGTTCCAATATCTGTGCCTTTCAGGACGTTCACAGTGAAGATTTCCCTGTGGTAATTCTTATACATACAGGCATGACCCAGTTGCCATTCTCCATTTTTCCAGTCTGGATGTTTCCAAGTTATTAGCTTATTTGGTCTCCTCTTGAAGTATGTTGACTATGAGATCATGTCATGGTTTCTGCAGAATTCCACCAGCCTTATGCCATTCCTCTTTGTTGTTCTTTGTGCTGGCAACTTCACTATTACATCTCTCTATGTAATAGTGGGCGTTAAAGTCTCCAATTAAAATTTTGGAGTGATTTTTATTTATGTTTGTTGACATCTGATCTAGAAGTTCCCAAAATCCACCCACATCTTCTCTGTGTTCTTATTATTTTTGTCATTTGTTGGGGCAAGGGCATTTATAATTGTGTATATCGCATTCGTAGCTTTTACAGTTAGTGTTGAGAGCTTGGGATATTATGCTTTGAATTCTATTATGGACTCAATTATTTTGAGATTGACCACAAATCCCATTCCAAATTGTGGACAGTGCTTCATTACTCTTTTTTCTATTATTCCCTTGTAAATTCTATATCCTTGTAATTCCACTGGTTTCTGATCAGTGTTTCCCATTTATTTAAATCTGGGTTAGAATCCCTCTGCGATCCATTTCATCTGTCAAATTTTTGAGCTTCCCTGGTTGTATGATGGAATTTATATTGTGTGTTGCTACGTTGTTTATCTGTCCTCTCATGCGAGTCTATATTTTAATCTTCTGTCGATCTTTGGTATCTTCAGATGCTCTGATTAGACAAGTCTTTAACAAAAAAAAGCCAAGCTTTCAGCTAAGTTTCGTTGCTTTCATCAGGGCAAAGCATATGAAGATCTGCTGCTGACAGTAAGTATAGTAATGCTTCAAGGAACGTGGAAGTCAGTTGAGCGAATCACAGCCCCCTACAGACTGGACTCAGGGATCGTCGTGCTGTGCTGTGCTGTGGTGGTCGGTAGGGAAGTTACTGACTCGCCACCCTCTGCTGACAGTTTCTGGATTCCGTCATGCTGTGCCATGGTGGTGCTACGTATGTATTTCTGTAGTACAGGTTTCCATGTTATATAACAACAATGAGAAATCACTGGTAATGTGTCCGCCTTGTCAAAAAAAAAAAAAAAAAAAAACCTATTTAATCCTCATTAATTAATTTGTTGTACATGTTTCAAGAACCGCATTCATTGTCTTCACCAGCAGCCAAAAAATATTTGATAAGATACATAACTTGAATCTTACCTTTTGTGTACATGTAACATTTTTCAGTCTCTTTATTTTCAACAATTTCTGTATTCCGTTACATATTCAATTAATTTTAAGTTTCTTCATACTGTATGTGTAGATTTCCATGTTAACTCTTTTCTTGGCTGGAACTTCCACATTATAGCTTAATAACTCTAATATTGGACTCCAGTAATATAATTTCAAAAACAAAATGACACTAAACAAATAACAACACCTGGGAACAGGTATACCAAACCAAACCAAACCCCATGGCACTACAGCCCTTGAAGGGCCTTGGCCTACTAAGCGACCACTGCTCAGCCCAAAGGCCTGCAGATTATGAGGTGTAGTGTGGTCAGCACGACAAATCCCCCCGGCCGTTATTCTTGGTTTTCTAGACCGGGGCCGCTATATCACCGTCAGATAGTTCCTCAATTCTAATCACGTAGACTGAGTAGACCTCGAACCAGCCCTCAGGTCCAGGTAAAAATCCCTGGCCTGGCTGGAAATCGAACCCGGGGCCTCCGGGTAAGAGGCAGGTACGCTACCCCTATGCCACGGGGCCGGCAGAACAGGTATACCACTGCACTAAATTTCACTACATTGTCAGTAACCTTACTGCCGATGTACTAAAAATGTTACATCTTTCACATAACAATACCATAGTTAAAATCTGTTGGTAGTACGCAAGAAAATATTTAACCTGCTGTTTGCAAAACTGCAGCTTACGTATCTGGATGTTTATCTGACAGTCATAGTACAGGCCCTTAAGCCATCATAACCAGATTTATTGGACAGAATACCTATCATACACAGGTGACATGATTACTCTTGCAACTCAGTATGATGTGCAGAACATGGGGAAATCAGTACTATGTGGCCCGGCCACACAAGCAGCAAAAACTGTCGCTACATGATGCGGCATTGACAGGAAGACACTTTGGATGCCCGTTTGGAGCATCTCCGCCTGGGCAGTTCTGATGTGACCATGTGTGTCCCATGGCAGGCCATTCATCATCTTACTATGGACAACACGTTTTCAATGGATAAGAGATCTGGTGAATATGCAGACCAAGGAAACAATGAGACATGATGGTCATTCAGGACGTGTGCCACACATGGTCGTGGATTGTACTTTTAGGTCCCGGGCTGGCCTTGAATATAGTGACAATGACTGACCAGCAAACAAGCGATACAGGCTAAGTGCAAGCTGGACTGGAATCTGATGGCACTCCATACCATAACTTCAGATGGTAGGCCAGTAAGAAGCTGCATAATGCAGGACTCTGTCATTCCATTCACCATTGTGAGCAGTCAGTGGCAGCCACAGTAATGGGTCCCTAGACATGATACCTTGCTTCCGCAGATGGTGAAGAACCATGCATGTGGACAGAGAAAGATGTACTGCATGCCTGAAATCCTCAATGTGTGTTTTTGATGAGGCAGTATGGTCTGAATCATCATGCACACCACATCTGTTCTCATGCTTGTTGGTACGTTAGGGCTGTTGATCTCCAGCACATTGCTCAGCCCACTGATCCCATATCCACTTCAATGTGGTTCCAATCAAACTCTGTGCATGGAAACACAATACCACTACCTTTCAGCAGTTCTCTGACCTCCACTTATATACTGCTTATCAGTGTGGCCATTGGCTAAACTAATCACGTCATTGTCCTACTCTGCTCAATGCATTCTCCCAATGCGGGACCATCAGGTGCATCCTTCTTGGTATTGCAATTTTGATGGCCAGCAGTGCACTTACTTTGTTCATTCTTCAGATCTAGAACCTCCTAAGCTAGACATTGATTTCTAAAAATCTTAGCTTTCTTCATTTCTTTTCACTTCCAGTCCCTTTTAACAAAACTACATAGGACTGTCTCTTCTTCACTGATGGTATTTCTCACACCCTTGTATAATATTCTCCTTGAAACATTAATCTTTCTTCTTTCACATTATCAACTTTATCTTCCTTTCTCTTAACTTTTGTTCTCATAGTTTTAAAATTCAACCCTTTTTTCTAAATATCTGTTAATAAGGAATGACATTCCCATTGTTTTCTCCCTTAAAACAACAATTATCACCATCATCACTCACTATCACTGTAAAATTATTATGAAGCATATTAATATCTTCCAAAGTCCCAGATCTCCTCCAGTTACATACTTGGTTGTCTTCTATGGCACTTGAGCCAAGTTATAGCAAGAACTAACTTATGGTCAGTGTAAAATTATATCTATTGGTTTCCTATTTCATTACATTTAGTAAATAACTGATCTCCTAGTACATCCCACCCTTTTCCATGACCATCCACAACATTTTAGCCTCTTATCACAATGATGTTGCCAATAATAATGTTATTTAAGATCCTTTCAATTGCTGTAGATTTTAAGAGATGCTGAAGTGTTACAATTTTGTTCTGCAAAAGTTTGTTACTACGTTAGGTACGAATGACTCAAGAATTTTTGCACCCAAACACCTTCAAATGGCATTGATTTCAGTCAGGATCGAACCTACAGTACTATCTTGCAAACAGAAGGACAACAACTCTTACTGCACTACTGAGGTCTGCAATGAGGATGTCTTTTCATTTTGCAAACTGTATTGCACCTTTTATCTTTTCACTTATTCTTTCAATTTCATCATCATCATCATCATCATCATCATCATCATCATCTGTTGGGCAAGTATGCTTGCACTCATCTGACCATATTTTTTGCTTTTCTTGTCAATGTACCAATTATGCCTAACTTCAATTTATCCACTTCTTTTTATTCTTTTATCTCTGTAATGATTCAGACTTTTAACATTCCATGCTTGAACTTCAAGAATGTCTGTACAGTCTTTCTGATTATCATTTCCTCTGGAGTAGCCCCATCCAGAAATTCCGACAGGGTCTTGTTTTACTCTGGTAGAAATCATAGTCAATGTATCATATTATATAATCACAGAAAAAGAGTGCCATTTCCTTGAAAAACATGGCTTAGTTGTGCAGCAATTTAAATATACCTAACCCATGTGAGGCAACATTACAAAGATGTTCCAAACAATTCTCCTGATGGTCTTTAACCCCTTTCAGAAACATTTTTATAGGCTGCCCTCTTGACATATATCGCATCTTATATGGTTGCACTTCAGCCTCAATTATCTACATTAAAAGTCTCCTTGTTATGACAAATAGTCATTATTCACCTAAGTGGCTTAAAAATATATTTTCTCTTAAGCCTTTTATTTCCAAATAAGAAGCAAGTTCATAGTACATTTAGAAAGAGAGGTAAAAGGGAAATACCTGGTTGGAAGATCTAGAACCTGGTGGATGGATACAGTTCAAAAACTGATAATTGGAGCTAGGGAAAGGACAAAGGATGGTGTCATGAAGAACAAAACATTCATGAATAGAGGAGAGTTGAAGAGGTTTATCATCAATTCCCGAGAAACTGAATCTGTAAACCGATGAAGATGATAATCATAATCCTAATCCTAATACATAACACACAGAGTTCCTCTTCTTGTTATGTTTGACAAGTATTTATCACTTACCATCTGCTTCACCTATATTCCTTTTATCACTTCTCTTTCTTGTGTTTATCTAGCCTTTTCCCTATCTTTCACTTTTCCCATAAAGACTGAAAGATATCTTCAATTAGCATGATTACCTGACTGCTGATTGAAGATGAGAAGCAGAAATTAGTTCATCAGGGGATGAAAAGAAAATACATTTAGAAGAACAGGGTGCTTGAGGAGAGAACCCAGCTATGAAGATAGCAATGAGTAAAACTGTGGAGTATATTCCTGTCATTATATGTTTTTATTACTGAATTGTTTATTTGTGAAAGGGTAGAAGTCAAAAAGTCAACTGGTTGGAAATAGCAAAATATCACTTAATAAATCTTCTCGATCATCACTGATGAAAACATATTTGGCGAGTTTACACAATGAAAATTTGAGCCTTAACAATGTAGTTTAACAACAGAAATATACAACTTTTTTGAAGAATACTTGACTTACACCTTTTCATAAACAAACTTGGAAGTTTATCATCATCACTAAAATCCATACTTCTACACATTCAGTAAACTTAACAATGTTCTTCTTCACATTCCAAAAGATTTAGCAGAAATGCCATCTGCTAAACGGAAAAAAAGCAACTGAAGAATGTAGATCTTATGTTACGAACAATGAGCACACAAATATGTATATTTATGAAGAGCCATAAGTCTGGTGACTTAAGTCATTACGTAAATAAGTGGCAAAAGGAGGCGGGATGGTTTAATACACTTATAAGGGTCAGACTTACCCCAAAGATTCGTTAATCACCATAAACCATAAAATTGTTTTTGCCAACAATTGAGTTACGGCCTTTTATAAATAACCGATTCACTTGTTCTTGCCTCTGTTTTTCTCCTTTATTCACATTACCCTGTTGTCATTTGTGGGAGTTTCTGTCTTCTTTCTTAATGTCATGTTTTTAGTTCTGTGCATTTGTACACTTGTTTATTTCTTTCCACTATATTTATTTTTTTGAACAGTTTCTTTCATATTGTGTTGATTTTACTTTTAGAGGCAAATATTTTCAAAATTAATATTTGCTAAATCCTCAAACAATCAGCTCACAGTGGCAGACATTATATTCCAATCACACTGCAAGTCTGCAGTAGGCTTTGACGAGACTTTAAAAAGTAGGAGCAAACTATTCATGCCATTAGAATGTGGTATAAGATTTCATGAAACATTAGTTAGGGTTAGATATCACTAGACAGCAGTACTATTGCCAAAGTTGATAATGTGGTACTTTCCAAGCATTTTCATCTTAGAAGACTGTCTCTGACATTGCTCACTAAATATAGCAGCACAATGTGGAGATGTGCTAGATCCAAATGTAATTTTGGACCTGCACTCAAAAATTCTTACAGCCAAGTAAATATAATTTTTGTTTGTTTTTGTAAGAAAAATATGTAAATCATCCAACGGTTGGCTCATTTCTTTTAATGAAAATGGGGTCATTATTTGTTTAAATAGTTTGAAAATAAGCTGTGCAAGCAGTGTTTGATATTATACACTGATCAGCCAGAACATTATGACCACCTACTTAATAGCCGCTATGTCTACCTTTGGCACGGATAACAGTGGCAACGCGTCTTGACATGGAAGCAATGAGGCCTTGGTAGGTCGCTGGAGGGAATTGGCACCACATCTGCACTCCCAAGTCACTTAATTCTCGTACATTCCGGGAAGGGGGCGATGAGCTCTGACACCACGTTCAATCACATCCCAGATGTATTCGACTGAGTTAAGATCTGGTGAGTTGGTGGGGCCAGGACATCAATTGCAACTCGCCACTGTGTTCCTCAAACAACTCCATCACACTCCCAACCTTGTGACATGGCGCATTATCTTGTTGAAAAATGCTACTGCCATTGGGAAACATGATCATCATGAAGGGGTGTATGTGGTCTGCAACCAGTGTACAATACTTCACGGCCGTCATGGTGCCTTGCACGAGTTCCACTGGACCCATGGATGCCCATGTGAATGTTCCCCAGAGCATAACTGAGCTGGCGCCAGCTTGTCTCCGACCTGCAGTACAAGTGTCAAGGAGCTGTTCCCCTGGAAGACGTCGGATTTGCACCCACACATCAGCATGATGAAGAAGGTAAGGGGATTCATCGGACCATGCAATGCTCTGTCACTGCGCCAACGTCCAGTGACGATGGTCACGTGCCCATTTCAGTTGTAGTTGCTGATGTCATGGTGTTAACATTGACACATGCATGGATCATCGGCTGCGGAGGTTCATCCTTAGGAGTGTTTGGTGCATTGTGTGTTCAGACACACTTGTACTCTGCCCAGCATTAAAGCTGATGTTAGTTCCGCCACTGTTCGCCGACTGTCCTGTTTTACCAGTCTGTCCAGCCTACAACGTCCGACATCTGTAATAAGGGGTGGCCCCCAACCCCTCGACATTTGGATGTAGTTTCACCTAGGTTTCGCTACTTGTTGAAGGCACTCGCCACAGCACTCCTTGAACACCCGACAAGTCGTGCAGTTTCCAAAATGCTCGTGTCAAGCCTCCGGGCCATCACAAAATGCCCTCGGTCAAACTCGGATAGTTTGCGCGTATTCCCCATTCTACACATGGACAGCATGTTCACTGATACTACATGCACCGTGCGTGTGTCTGACTAGCAGTCATTCCTCATCAGGTGACGCTGCTATCGCCTGGACGGGTTTATATCGATAGTAGGTAGGTGGTCATAATGTTCTGGCTGATCAGTGCATACCAAATTAATGAAAAAAGTCCACCCAATCTAACACAAAAAATAAGCATACATAACTATACTGGATGCAGAGAAAAAAATGTTTGAAAAACCTAAAAAAATTCCCAGATTTCAAAGTTCAGACAGGAATGCATTAACTGAAGAGGAACCCACCCTTTGTGTGAAGGGAAGGCCCATTATAGAGTAGCACTGAACATGCTTAATAAACCACAATTTTCTTCCTACCTCTGCAAGACTCCTCTTTTGACAGATATTTCAACACAGTTGTACTTTTCCAAATAAGTAAATGGATGCTATTTTGGTTCCTCACTATCAAGCTGTCTGTGTATATTACAGATCTTAAAAATAAAGAGATTAAATGGTATGTGTTGATGGATATTTCATTCAAAATGCAAAACACACACTTTCATAAGAACAGCATTCCAAAGGTGCATGATTATTTATTTAAATATTTCCATTTAATTTTGTACACAACTGATGTTCAAACATATAATAACCTGTTATATAACATCTGTTATTTAAACAGAGGATAACTGCCTTAGTCTACTAAATTAATACAACACATTACATTAGGAATGACTACAGTATACATACAGTTGGCAGTTTAATATCACCCTGTGCAAGGCTCTCATGCTGCCACTATCTGAAGATCCGAAGCTGTGCGGACTGCGAGTCGTGAGAATCGCTGTCAGTAGCCAAGTCTTCTAATGTAAGTGGAGGTCGGTCCACCTCACGCCTCCGAGGACTGAGGGGGGGGTGGTCCAGTGAAGGGCGCGCCTGATTCCTGTCTTGACTGAGACTGGGGTCTAATACCAAGTTGTGACTCGATACTGGGTTGGGACCTAATGGCTGATGGTGAATCGGAACTCGGTTGGAGCTTATAGAGTGACTGAGATTCTGAATTGGGCTGGGGCCTAGTCTTAGACTCTGGTCCTGGTTGAGGCCTGAAGCTGGACTGAGACTCAGTACTTGGTTGGGTCCTGAGACCAGGTTGTGATTCCAAACTTGGTTGGGACCTAATGCTGGGATATGAGTCCGAGCTTGGCTGAGACTCGATACTGGACTGATCTCTAAACCCGGGCTCGGGTTCTCTATCTGACTTAGGCCTAAGGTTCTGATGAAACTCCCCACTTGGCTGACGCCTGAATCCCGTAAGGGGTTCATTGCTTGACTGGAGCTGGAAATCGCCAGAGTTGGCTTGGGGCTCCATTCTTGAAGGAGGTCTGAATCCAGTCTGTGGTCTAAAGTCTGACTGAGGGTCATATTCTGGCTGGGACTGGAAGTTTGACTGAGGTAAGTATTCTGCCTTTGACAGATATCCTGGCTGGGTTTCATAGTCTTGTTCAGATTCATACTGGTGGGACAAGGGCTGGTATTCTGACTGAGGTTCATAATCTTGTTGCGGCTGCAATTCTGATTGGGGCTCATAACCTTGAGATTGAAATTCTGACTTGGGCTCATATCCTTGTGACTGAAATTCTGATTGGGGCTCATAACCTTCAGACTGAAATTGTGACTGGGGCTCATATCCTTGTTGTGGGAGGAATTCTGACTGCGGTTCATATTCTTGCTGGGAGTTAAACTGTGGTTGGGAGTCATAGTCTGATTTGGGTTGGTATCCTGACTGTGGCTGATAATCTGACTGGGGTTCGTATCTTGACTGTGGCTGATAATCTGACTGGGGTTTGTATCTTGACTGTGGCTGGGGTTCATATTCTGATTGCGGCTCATACTGTAGCTGTGATTCGTATTCTTGCTGTGGTTCAAACTGCGGCTGTGACTCATACTGTGCTTGAAAGCCATGCTCGGTTCCTGGGTCGCGCTCTTCAACATAGGTGTCGTCTGGAAGCAAACGGAGTGCATTTGTGCATGCTTCAACAATCTAACAAAACATAACCGATGAGGAGCTGAAGCATGGATAAACACATCTTTAAAAAATCCAGGAGTAACCATTTCTGAATGCATTATATCTTTAAATGGATTCTTAACTATTTTATGACACCTCAGAGATTTTTCTCATTTTAAATGCAAGGTAAAGAGCATTTCTTAAGTATGAGTAAATGTCAGTACTAGATTACAGTAATCCTTACATAGTTATCAAAGTCACAAAAGTTTGAGGTGAGCAACTAAATTTCCGATAATGCCTGTCAAGATATAAGGCAAAACTTACATGTTGAATACCAAAGTATCTGATTCAAGGCTATTAAGAAGTAAAATATTGTTTTTCATAGAAAAGTATTATTTTATTTTAAACAAATTTAAATATTTGAACAGAGATCTGCTGAACATGAAGTCAAACTACAACAATGTTAATTTTATAGTCAAATTTTGTTTATCTTGGCATGGAGTTTCAGTTTAGAGATTTTGTAATATATATTATATGCTGCATTTAATCAATTACCATGCATAATTAGTTAGTGTTCAGTATATTCGACATAAATATAATTAAAGCTTTTATTTCAAGGATTTTTCAGTCTTCCTTATTAGAATTTGGAGTTTCTCATAAGCAAAGGAAATGGCTGGGGTACATTTTATCATTTTAAGCAGGTGACATAAGCTGCATCTATAATATTTGCATGATGTGATAGTGCTTCAGTGTTTTATAAATAAAGTCTCAGTCAAGTTTGATATTCATAACCAAAGCATCATTTAAGGCTCATGCAGCAAGTTCACTAAAAACTATTTTATAATATCAAACAACTATTTGCTCTCTGGTATTGGAAATAAGTGTTTCTACTCTTCACTGGTGTGCACTCCGAATTCATTTATTAACTTACTCGTACAAAGATTTTATAAGCAATTCTACTGAAGTAAATCTGGGTATGGTTTTAAGTAAGTAAACTGTTATCAATTGTTTTCCAACCATCTTACTGTGCAGATACTTACTCAACTAATTTGGATATAGTCAAGAAGACAATCTTCAATGCCAGAACCTTTCTGTCACCATATTCTATGAATATTATTTTATATTATCACCCCATATTCAACTGCAATGTTTTGCATATATGTTTCACCGACAAAAAAGATAAATTTCATACACTGTAACTACACTGCTTTGAAAACTGACAACTATGTCCTTTTGTAACCTCATATAGGAATAGGAAGAATTATGATTAAAAATAAACCGCATAACTTTAATAGGAAAAGACTGTACGATCCTAGTTCAGTCATTAATCGAACACAATTTGAGAAATCCACAACACTTTTAAGTGAGCTTGAGAACCACTATTAACAAACTAAAAGCCAAAGCAGAGGAAGTTGCTCCCATTAAAAAACGAAAAAATCACGCTAAGTGAAAGGAAGAGTGTGATACAGCAATACTGCGCCGGCATAAAGCCTGGTTGAATAATCAACAACAAAAAACAGAAAGCTCTAGAGAAGAACTAATCAATGCTAAATGATTAATGGATAAAGAAATCAGGAGAGTTAAAAGAAATTAAAGAAGGAAACATTAAAATCTACTGATGAAGCTTTCAATTGAAATAAAACAAGAGACTATTATAGGACATTTAAACAATATCAAAAAAATTATACTCCCCCTACTCTTCTGATAAAGATAAGAACAGAAAGGTGAGCTATAATGATTATGACAATGCTATCATTTTGGCTGAATACTTCAAAACATTACTTAATAATGAACCTGAAAAATATTTTGAATATGATCTATTTCCCAGAAATAAAATACATTTGGAGAAGGTCATACCACCGGTTTACGATGGAGTAAGTTCAGCTATTGATTAACTGAAAAATTTTAGAGCAGCAGGAAAAAATCAACTAGTAGTGGAACTCTGGAAGAATGATATAGATGTTGAATCCCATAGGGAACCTGAAATATTTGTTCCAAATGAGTAAATTAATAATACCAATATAAATGGTCCGTTATTGGACATCATAAAGTTTCCAGCTAACTCATTCCTGGTTGCCAGTATATCACCCCAGTGTGTTAAGTTGGGCTCATCAGGTTCCCTATGGGAATCAACATCTATATCACCTGATGGCCAGGCAGGCATCAATTTTTGGTAATGAGACTAAGTCTCTCATAGTGCATTGGCACTGCCAGTGGCTCCAAGTAGCCTATGCAGTGGCCTCCATGGTATGCACTAGCCATGCGTCTTGGTAGGTGTGTTATTTACCAACTGATGAACCCAACTTAGCACACTAGGGTGAAACGCTGGCAACAAGGAATGAGTTAGCTGGAAAATTTATAATGTCCAATAATGGACCATTTATATTGGTATTATAAATTTACTCATTCGGGACAAATATTCCAGATTTCCTATGGGAATCAACATCTATATCATCTGATGGCCAGGCAGCCATCAATTTTTGGTAATGAGACTAAGTCTCTCATAGTGCATTGGCACTGTCGGTGGCTCCAAGTAGCCTACACAGTGGACTCCACAGTATGCACTAGCCATGCGTCTTGGTAGGTGTGCTATTTACCAACTGATGAGCCCAACTTAGCACACTGGGGTGAAACGCTGGTAACCAGGAATGAGTTAGCTGGAAAATTGATAATGTCCAATAACTGACCATTTATATTGGTATTACTCTGGAAGAATGCAAATATACAGACTATTCAGGATCTACATAAACATCTCATTGACATTTGGAATACAGAAAAATTGCCTGAAGAATGGAATGTTGAAATTATACACCCAATCCATAAAAAAGGTGATAGATCAGATCCTAGAAACTATTGGGGAATTTCTTTGCTAGATATCACGTATAAAATTTTCTCTAAGATCCTATATTCCAGAATTCATGACCAGCTTGATAGTGAATTGGGTGAATATCAGGGTGGTTTTCATCTGGGACGAAGTTGTCCAGATCAAATTAACAGTCTCAAACAGATCATAAAACATCAACCCATTAGGAGCAAAAATTTAGTGATCACTTTTGTTGCTTTTCAAAAGGCTTATGATACTATCCATCGTGAATCATTTCTACATATCCTTACTGAATTTGGTCTAAATCGGAAACTTGATAACCTTATTGTGGTCACTCTGAGAAACACAAAGTCTAAAGTTAGGTTCAGAAATGAAATCTCTGAACCATTTGAAATTCTTACTGGTCTTCAACAGGGAGATAGATTATCCCCATTTATGTTTAATTGTGTGCTGGAAAAAATTATGCATGTATGGAGTAAGTGCCCTCCGACTGTTAAGAATGAAAGAAATATTCGACTAAATTGTCTTGCGTTTGCTGATGATCTGGCGTTATTAGCAAATAGTATAGAAGAAGCAAAGTTTCAAGTAGAAGAACTAGGGATTTTAGCAGCGAAGGTTGGTTGAAAATCTATTTTGAGAAACAAAAATGATACCATCCTTTTAAGTTGACACTCCACAAATTATATTAAATAATACTCAGAAAATTAACCCTTTCCTGCCCTTAGCGCCCGACTGTTCACTTTGCCTTCTGGTCCTTAGTGCCCGAAAGCACCCGGTTGCATTATCTACACACGTCTGCGATCTATGCGATAGTTTTGTATTTTTTTCGGCAGTGAAGTGTTTATAAGGCATTTATGAACATGCAGTACAATCTACTAGGCTTAGGAAATAAAAGAAGAGCAATAATCTGTCTTTACGTTGCCCAGGCAACGGTTTCAAACTTCCGTGAGAGCAAGTCAGCTGTTTCGTTCGTTAACATGGTGGGATTGAATACTGCGGATATTGAAACTGACCTAAATATAGGCAGAAGAAATGACACAGAATCGTTGAGTAGGGGTGAAGGTGAATTTTTAGTGAGTAAATAACATATCAACGAAAATAATTTTAGTGCTAACAGTGACATAAGTGAAAACGGATATAGAGAAATCAGACCTGATGGCGATGGGCCAGCAGTTCAGGTAACACAAACATTTCGTTTCGATACTCCGAATAATTATATGGATTATATTGAACCTATCCATAACTTAGAAAGAGTATTAAAAGAAATAGATTTTTTTTTTTTTTTTTTACATATGTTAAGAGGAGACAGTTTATTCAGTGACATAACCAATTGCGAATATATAAATGCAGCATTCAAATGGGTGCATTCCAGCAAAATAGATACAGAATGGGAAGACACTTGTTAAGAGGAAATAAAAGCTGATATAAATGGGCACCATTCCACTTCCAGAATCACGTGATTATTGGTTTAGAGGGATTCAGACAACATGAGAATGTGACAAATACAGCCTATCTCTGTGTAGAGTATCACCAGCAGGGGCTGGAGGTTTGAACCAACATATTACTCAATGAATTGAGAAATGGATGTGATGGTGTGTTTTCTAATAATATTGAAAATGTGAATACATTGTGATCAATAGATTTTATAATATTTAACTTTTTCTGAAACAATGTGCTCTACTTCAATGTTTCCTAAATAATAGGTTGGAACCTGACGATAAAAAATGTGAGCGGGAAAGGGTTAAAGTTGTAAATAAATTAAAATATCTTGGTGAAATTGTCACTTGGTATGCTAATGAAAAAGCATCCATAGATATTAGAACTCTAAAATCGAGACGAGCACAACAAATTACATGGCCGAGTTACAAAACTTTCACCATTATAACTCCGTCAGCAAACCAGAAGCAATCTATGCAAGTGAAACATTATTCAAACTCAATACCCAAGCAACAACAGACAAACTGCAGAAAGTAGATAGAAGAATTCTCTGGACAATTATTAATAAAAAACATCCAGTGGAGACTTTTACCCAATTCAGTAATTGACAAGGAGAGTGAATCAATTACTGACACAATGAAAAAATGGAGGATTGCATATTTTGGACACACATACCATTTGCCAAATTTTAGACTCCTAAAACAGCCTTTTGATTTCTTTGGAATAGTAAAATAAAACACACTTGGTTTAAAGAAATACAAATGGATTTGGATGAATTGAAAATTACTACAGAGCAAATTGAAAATAGAGAAGAGAAGAAGGTTCTAAACAACAATTATACAAAACTATCACTTAAAACATCAAAACGTAAGCAGTATGTTATATCAGCAGAAGAATGGGCTGCAAGATCATCTAGAATGACAAAGTTTTGGGAAGTGAAGAAATTATCAAGTCGACAAACTTGACCATCAAATAACAGTGGACAGCTTGCAAAACTTGACCATATCGGTCCTTATTTGGTCCGTATTGACTCGTAGTAATAATAATAATAATAATAATAATAATAATAATAATAATAATAATAATAATAATAATAATAATAATAATAATAATCACCCGTTATACATTATTAAAATTATCATGTGTTTAAAAATGAACTTGTTTTTTATGTAAATTTTTTGAAGATTTTATTGTACAAGGTTGATTTTGGTGCTCCAATGCGGGCGTAAACAGTGTAAATAAATAAATAAATAAATAAATAAATAAATAAATAAATAAATAAATAAATATGAATTATGAAGTTATCATTTATAGTTAATTCTAATTCACACTATGTATTCAGCATTGAAAATACATACTGAGATAAAAAAGAAGGCTCCACATGCATGATATTGGAGTTCAAAATAAAATCCTTCCACAGTCAAAGAGATCATTCAGAAATTCTGACACCCCATGTGAATGGAGGGAGCAGAATGCATCTATGGTATCCCCTGTGCGGGTCAGAGACCACAGGCTGAGTCAGATTGCTTCCACTTACTTGTGCCAGTCTCCTTGCTTTTATCTTTCCTATCATACTTTCATGGCCCTTCCCATTCTTTTGCCAATACCTTCATTCATCGAAGGATTGGATCTCTTCCTTTTTCCTCTTCTGATTAGTTTAAAGTGAGGATGGTTGCCCAGTTGCACTTCCTCTCAAAGCAACAATGACCATCACCAAATTCTGACACATGTTCCACCAGAAAGAGAAGAATTGTTGTTGATTAGAAAAGCATGATGCTCTTTGCCTGAGATTCTAGAGAATAAAAGCACAAGGACTGAAGAACTGTAGGAGCAAGGAAATACTTAACCTCTTCCATTTAGAGGTTAAGCTTAGAAGGCAACAATTAGTCTATTTCTCCAACAACCTAATGGTAAAGAAGTTCAAATACACAAAGTCTGCAGTCAGGTTGATTATTGATAAGTACAGAAAACATTATATCACGAGAATTGTAGGTGAAATTAACAGATAAATCACAATGAAACTTAGTCTAGGATATCAAGAGGAGGGCAAGGCAAGCAAAAACCATTTTGTCTACAGTCTGATGACTACCTTCTTTAGTTATAGAACTCACTACATTTCGACTGTCCCTATGTACACTATCGAAACTAAAAATATGAGAAGTTACACTTTATAGTACAAATGGCTTCAATTTGTACATACATAAGCTGTACATGAATAAAATAATCTAAAAAGCCTTATTCAGCATGATCAAGCAACGTAAAGTATCGATAATATGCAGCAGTTTATTGCTGACTAGAGATACAAGAGGTTGAAATATTAGGCCATGGGTAACTGTTGAATCAAAATTATTTCCTCGTTCATGTTTTTTTAAACATGTGAAAAGCTGATGTTTTTTAAGGGCTGTCATTTCTGTAAATGGTATATATTTATAATTGAATAGTTTGATGCCAGCTTGAACATCATAAAAGACCAGTGTTTGCATGTGCAAAATTTTGTATGGTTTCCTTTTACAGGTTGATTTGAGCAAATGCAAAAGTGGAATTCATGAATAAAACTACCTTTTTGATAATAAATAAATAAATAAATAAATCTCCAAGTGTTATTAATTTCAGATTGATTAAAACCACAGTGATCATTACCACTAAATAACTCTGAACTCGTACTGATACTGGAAATATGGCTTTTTAATTTTTTTTTATCCATGCCTGCTTTCTAATAACACACTTCCCATGGACAAGAGAATATTTATAATACAAAGGTTTACTAGTAAAAACATTAAACCTTGTAATTTTAAATGCTCAAACATTTTGATATTACAGGGTTCTATGTATACACAGAACTTTGAAATTCAAAAAGAAGAGCAAAATCCATATAGAGCATAAAAACTTACCAATGTGTTCGCACCATTGTGTTACACCACCTTGTGATGATATTTTATTATCATAACTTTGTAACACTAAATTCTCAATTTCCAAATTTTTCTGACATAGAACCTTGTAATACTGAGCCAAAGATATACACAAAGAAAACTTTATGATGTTCTCCTGTAAAGTAATGAATTTACAGTTTCAAAAGTATATGGAAGCATAGTAAATGTATACATGTATACATCCATGCTTTCTTTGTCAATATATTAACATGAGGAATCTATCCAAGTACCTTCAAAAGAATTAGACTTTTTCCACATATTTCCTACATGGCTGTTTTAAAATCACCCTCCCATATGTATCTTGAGCCCCTTGCTTGATGCAGATGTTGGCCAGAGTTTTAAGGCTGGATGCCCCCCCAGTCACCATGTGCTGGTCCTATTGGTATATCCAGCTCAAAGTTGCTTAGATTCACACCCAAGACACTTGGGATTGGCCAGTGCACAGCCATGTTTCCTAAATAATGTTTTATATACTATAATTATACCTATTTTCAGTTTTTCACAGGAAAGGTTAGGATCATACCCAATTATTTATCATTAAGTGAAAGAACTTTAACACATGTTTTACGATTATCTTTCAGCATTACAGTATAAATTTAATGATTATCTTAACAAAACAACAATATATAATGTTGCATTTCTATTGTATTTCAATACATAGCTTACTCAAATTAGCATGCTACAAAAAGAAGCACAACAACATGAACATATGGTATTTATTTTGGGGTCACTAATTAAGGCATTAAGTTAGCAAGCATTTCTTCAGTTTTATGATTTGTTTTGAAGATTTCAGAGCAAAGTACAACAGATGAAAGTAAAAAACTTTTTCCAGTACCAGAGATTTCACTTTATGTTAATGAAAAATGGGTGCTACAACAAATCTAATAAGATCAGTTTACGGTGCAAAATGATGCTTGTTTAAACAAAGAAAGATTACCTCTCCACTCTTGAGCCTCGAAAGACTGATCAAGTTTGTTATTTAAATAGTCTATGTTATTTTGTAGCCCAACCATTTCTTCCCTGGAACAGAATTACGTATATTATTCCACACAAACACATATCATTATATTAAATCTTGGGTGCAGTTGCTTTCGAGGCTTGGCATATGATATACAGTATAAATAGCCTACATTTTTTGTTCCTCACTGTGATCACCTAAATATATCTATCATATCAAGCATGTATATTAAAATGATAGTGATGTGAAAAAATCTGTCAGGTAAAAGCAAAACAGATACACCAAAAATAATGTAATAAACCAGTATTATGAATTACCAACCAATAACAAAAAAAAAAAAAAAAAAAAAAACACACTTTTCACCACTGTAAACCCACTTACTATGGTTCCATGGATGTGGGGTGAGAGGTATTGGGGGGGGAGTCAAGCATGGCAGCCACGCACGTGCCCATCTCAAGTCTCAAGGCCTGACAATAAACATCTGTTCCGTCCTTGGTGATTCTTGCGAATGAGGTGCTATCTTGAAGTTATGAAGTGGTACAACAATTGTGCCTAGGTTACACATTTACTGTATGTATGGCATAATGAACAGTTTGATAATGAATATGCATTGATTCAGAGAGCTCACATTGTCTGTCACGAATTATGTTTGCAGCTAAGAGTGTCATATCTGTTACTCATGCCGCACCTACAAGCTGCCGTGACTTTTCGTCAGATGCAGATAATATTTGTCAGGTCAATCTCATGGCAGACTAAATACTTCTGTTACACCACAGTAGTATGTCCTGAAGCCCTATATGCTACTATGTACTTGGTTCTCATTCAACATGATGAGATAGAGAGCACCCAAATATAAAACAGGGAAAATTCCTGTGAAAGATCCTTGGTCCATGTCACAATTTTGAGGGTGAATATTGCCTGTGGTCAAATGTATTTTAAATTGAAAAGCTTTTACTTTCTATTAGTGCTATCTCATGTTTTATAGTCATCTCTCTCAAATGCCAGAATTATCACACAGAATCCTTGACCTTCTCATGACTTGGAAATGGGTAACTGCAGTGAAGGTGGATCTGACCATTATTTCTGAGGTATTGGTTCAAGAAAGAAGCAAGTTCATGACCTAGGTACATGGTATAAAGGATCTTGAAAACAGAGTGACAAGAAGAACTGGTGCAAAACAGTCTGAAGAGCAAGATGAAGGAGTACTGGAAATCCAGAAAGGCTGACAAGTGTTGACCATGGTCCTACATGCACGAAGCAATAATTATGTAAAAAATTGATTTAACATCGCCTTTAAACACCCACAAATGTCACCGTCAATTGCTGAATCGAAACACTGCTACCTTGGGAACAGAAGGACTATAACTCACTGCAACACTGGCAACAGCATGGAAAAAGACAGAACGAAGTTCCAATTATATCATACTGTAGTTCAGTGAACAGCTGAAGGTTTCAAAGAGATTGAGGAGTAGAGTCTTTGTTTGGAGACAAAGTAATTTAAAAAAATTAACTAAGTTCCTCCACTAAACAGAAAAGCATAGGAGCATGGATATATTTGTTTTCCTGTCCTAGTATACTGTAACAGTAAGTGTAGATTATGTCGGCTAGCAATGCACAAGACTTGACACAGGGTGTGTCCGGTCTCTATCTGAATCGTTACAGAAGGGAGGATAGCAAGAAATAAGTATAATGGAGTTTTTCTAAGTTTGTTGAAGAGTTTATTCATAAAGTTAAGGTCAAAATTCAATATCACCTCATTACAGTAAGTGTCTCTCCTTGGGTTGGGCTGGAACTGGTACACTACGGGTGTGCAATGTTCATTTAAACTTGCACCATCTTCCGAGAAGGTCTGGAATATCTCTAATTTTTGGAAGTTCTTGATGATTTAGGAGTACTTGTAGAAATGGGAACGACACTGCACTAGTGTTTGAACGAACTCATAAGATATTCATCTCTGCACAAACAAAGTTATTATTATTAACAATTTCAAACAGATCACAGGTAACGTTAGACTGTCCCTAAAGTCTGATCGAACTTGATGATTATGATATGTCAGTGACGTCGAAGTTAACACAGTCAATAAAATAAGAAATCAAATTGAACCGTAATGTTAATTTCGAATCTGTGATGTATCAGCCACTTATGAAAGAAAATAAACAGGTCTCTTTATCACAGTCAAATATGAATCATGTTGGCTGAATAATAACGCAGAATAGAAAGTATTTCACTTGTTATCACTTTCAATTTCACACAGTTCTATCCTTGAAATAAACTGTAACTAAAGAATCTTATTCTGTGAATTTAGTTCCATTCACAATTAAATAATGTTGAAATGAAAACGCTGTTTGTTCTAGAACTGTCCCGAGTTCGACACAAGTCCTATCCTACGAAGTAGTAAGTGTCTTATGCACGTTATCTACACCAGTTTATTTTATCACAGATTTGAGACTAAGTTCTACCAAGAATCTGATCACTTGGAAAAAATCTAAGTTCGTTGGCCCTGTTTAACTCAATTAATTATGTCAGTAACTTGGTAAAGTAAACGTACAGTTGGAAGAAATATTCTATCACCTGAATTATGTACAGTTTGATATTTCACTGTCAGAAAAGTTCTATTACTTGTGAAATTTAAATACTGGGTTATGTTAAATCACTTTGTAAAAAAAACGTACAGTTTAAAATTTCACTGTCATACAAATTCCATCATCTCATGAAATTAAAACACCAAATTGTGTTCAAGTACTTGGTAAAGTAGAATCGTACTTGTGAGGAAAAAAATATAAGTTCGAACCACACTGTTCACGTAAATAATTAATCACTTGAAATGTACACGTCTTATAGTGGAACTTTTATTACTGTCACACGCAACATGATGCTGAACTATCTTAAGTCTGATCGAAGCATTGCAGAGTTAGAGTTCCATAACGTGGACTTAAACTTTCGTCAAGGTTGAACTGGAGACTTACATTACGGCGGCGGAAAATGACCAACAGCTGACCGACCGGCCTCGACTGTGGCACAAAGTAGACTGGTTTAACAAGCGAAATGCCTGCCTTTTTATACAGGATCTCAGAGAATTGAGGTTATTTTATCTCATTTAATATCTCCCTTAATATCTGACATATTTCTTCCAAATTCGGGGATAACGATCACAAGAAATTGGGCTACACGATGATGTAGTTCATCTTCCCGTACGTTCATCCAATCAAAAGACGCTAACGATAGAATGTTTAGAATTTTCTATCGGCTGACGTAACTTGGCCTTGACCGTGTTCCTCAGGTCGTGATGTCGTAACTCCACTTCGCTCTCAGCTGGCTTGCTTTCAGGCTGCCGGATGTGATCGCTTGGTGCAAAATATAACTTTATACATCGGGGACTCTATCTTGGACCATCATTTCTGGTACAATACGTAGAAGACAGAAACAGATTGCTATACTGGAAGAGCAAGCAGCAAAAATAGGACTTAAAATCTCATAAAAAGCTAAATTTATGACAAATATCAAAAGTGCTCTACCTGAACTTACCCTTGATATGAATAAAATTGCAAGAATAAAGGAATTTAGGTGCTTAGGTGAATGGATCACTGAAAATGGCAATGAAAATAAATCAGTAGCTTTAAGAATTCTGAACATGGAAATTGCTTTACAACGCACAAATAATGTTTATAACAAAAAATGCTTGTCTTGGAACAGTAAAATTCATCATTACTTAACAATCAAACCTGAATCTCTTTATGCTTCAGAAACACTCAATTTACATCATCAAAATTTAAAGGAACAATCAGAGATTAAAGAAAGGAAAATCATAAGAAAAATCTTAGGGACAAGAATTAAAAATAGAATACATTACCCTACACCCAACTCAAAAATATATTTCAAAATATGTTAACTTACTGATACAATGAGACTGCAACGAATTCAATTTATAAGCCATTTGGAAAGAATGAATAATAACAGACTTACTTACCTATCAAATATACAAATTTCTGTAAATCAAATGTACGAGATCAAAATAGTATAAGCAAGTAGAGAAAAACCTCACTGAATTAGGATCACCAAATCTACAGGATAGAAATGTAGTCAGGAAAATTGTTTACACAAGGGGATATGAGGAAGATGAGAAGAAACCAACATGATGTACTTGGTCAGAGGAACAGAAATTACAACAATCGATGAAAATGAAGAACTATTGGGCAAGAAGGAAAGCTCAACAAAGGTTGATTCCGCGCGATCTTAAGTGACTCATTCGTGGTGAAGAATAAGAACAAGAAGAAGAAGAAGAAATACACGGGTTGTCATGGTTACCTTGATGTTAGAAAATTGTTGATGCAAAACTGTCCAGGCTAATTCTAGACAGACCCCCCCCCCCCCGTCCAAAATCATGTCCATGTTAGAAAAATCCTTTACCAGTAGGCCTAATAAGGTTCTCTACTTTCTGGCCAACTTTTTAAAAATTACTGAACACGTGCCTCATCAAGTTATTTGGTCTTCTAATTGGGTGAAGTACAGATTTCTTCCCTGATTTTGAGATTGTATTTTAAATATTTTTTCACTACTGGTACTGACATTTCAAACCCATTAAGATTGTTTTTGTGAATCTCAAAGATCTATCTTCTAGAATGGCTTTTTTGTTTTCCCTTTATTTAAATATTAACAACTCTTAATATTTAACACAATTCATTAACAACTTTTCAAAGGGTACAGCTGGAACAAACCAAAATGCCAAACAATTTTAAAATACATATGTGCTAATCTAATGGTCATTGTCTGTAAGAGACTTCATATGGAACAAACAAACAAACAAACAAAAATAAAATAAAATAAAATAAAATTCAGGCCAAGAGGAAAATAGAGTAAATCCAAATTTCAAATTTAATATAACTCATAATACCAGTATATTGTTTTTACACCGACTTTTGAGTTGAAGGTAAAAACATAATTAATCATGAAGTTGGAAGGATCTCTTATGTCTTCTGAGCTATTGAGCTAGGGTCCTATTTTTATGAATGTCAATGTTTCATCTACTCATGTCCATTTCTAATAGATTTTTCAGATTGTTTCAGATGATTATGGTAATGCACTTGATAGTTCCTATATACAACTTCCTGCAAGAACAAGAGTACCGTGTTAAACCCTGGACCTGAAGAGTAGGTCCCATGGATCCTTAGTAATCTCCAAAGGCTCGGTTAGTTTTGTAGATATATTACATACTACTGATTCTAAGCAGTTCTCAATTTTCCTGATCAGTTTGCAAGTGGATGGTATGAAAGGTATAAGTTAACAAAGATCTGGATCTTTGTCACCACTGATAACCATCAACAACATTAAAAGCTTTAACCTCAATCTCATCTCTCCCCACAATAAATAATGTAAATGATAAAACTTGTGATCTTTTCTTTCAATTATTTATTTATTTATTTATTTATTTATTTATTTATTTCAAAAGAGTAAGTACAGAACAAAAATGGCCAACCGGACACCAGTGGGATCCAAACCCACAACCACCCGATTTTGCGTCGGTTGCTCTACCAATTCATGCCGTCAGGGACAACACTCAATGCAGCTGCATATTGTGTGACCTCAACAAAACTTTGCTGCAGAATTTAGAATAAACACCATGGCCTTTTGTTTGCCGCAGTGCTGTTGCTTCATGACAATGTAAGATCTCAGTCCGCAGCTTGAATGCAAGCTCACATTGAATCATTGGGCTGGCAGCAATTAGATCACCCTCTCTATAGTCCTGACTCTGGGCCTAGTGACTACTCTCTCTTCCTTCATCTGAAAAGGTTACTCAAGCATTTCCACACTGATGAGGAAATGAAAACAATGGTTTGACATGGCTCTCATTGCAGGAGACAGACTTACATGATGAGGGGTTACAAAAACTTCTCATGATACAAGAAATGTTTGAACAAAAATGGAGACTGTGGAAAAGTAGCAGAAAGTTTGTATAATCAGATGAAATATAAACTGCCCAAAAATATTCACTAGTTTTTAAAATTGCAAAACAGTCTTTACTTACAAAATATCCCTCATATTAATAGAATAGTCAACATGGAACACTGAAAGTTTCTCAAATTTCATAACAGTGTATGACTTCTTCTGGCTTTTAGTATTTTGTTTGGCAGCAATTTCATAACTATAAAAATGTATGGTTTAACTTACGCAGTTACAAAATGTTTAAGGGGTACTATGTCTCCAGTAAGTCCTCCTAGTTAACAAACTTAGTGAGTGGACCATTGAAATTTACTATAAACTTAAAAATAAAAATAAAAATAAAAAGAGAGAGAGACAGAGACACACACACACACAACTAATATATACAATTATTAAACTTCTGTAAATATGAGAATAGAGAAGATGAGTGACATATATGAAAATAATTTTATGGTGTTCTGTTTTGTTTTTATGCTACAAAATACCAATGGTTGCATAGAGGAATTAAATCATAATGCCAGTCCTTGAAAGAACTTCAACACCCAGTATTCAGCTAACCTGTACTTCCATTATCCCTCCAGACTGCTCTCTACTATAAACACCAAACTCTATGCACTCCTTCTCAAGTTCTTTATAATTTGTCCATATTTTCTCAAGCTTCCCCAGCAATACTGCATTTTCCTCTCTCAAAGTAGATTTTTCTTCTCTGCAAACAACAGTACAAGATCAAAAGAAGCAAGCATCCAACATAAGCATCCTGCATTTCATGCATAAACTTTCAGAGCCTCAGTTAATCAAGCAATCACATCTAAACATCATTAACTGAATTCAAAATTTTGAAACATTGCAATATATATAAGAAGATAGTGTTCAAAATAGGGGATATGTTAATTAAGTAATTCATTAATGATACTGTATTTTGAAATTACTTCTAAAGCATTATAAGAGATTGTTCCCATCCACTGAAACTGACAGAAGCAGATACTTCAAGCTAACTAGTAACAATGGTAATAACACTACACTATAATGTCATTAATGACCAGACACCAAAGGCACGTAGATTAATCTCACATGTCACAAGCCTATGTAAGACCATGACACATGGATCGACACAAACGCTTTCTTTCAAATTTACATTTTAAGTACAAAGAAGAAATAAGATTAAAAGTGATTGTCAATTATTGATGTTTTTAATTATAATCACAAGAAAGATCTTTCTAAATTAAATGAGACTCTTTTTAACAAAAGAAGACATCACCAGGACACTGAATTCACTAACCTTACGATGAGGTTTGGGCAACACTTTTACAGTTACATCTACTTTAACTTGTTCAGGCTTCTTGGGAGTGGCTGCTTTCTCCTTACATGGCTGCTTCTCAGACCCTAGCATGGAAAGGCTGCATACTAACAAGATTGTATTTTTTAAACAATATAGTAGAGCTGCCCAATTATATGGATGAAACACTTCCTTAACATCAGAAGAAATTAAACTTTTATTTAAAAATAAATAATGTATTTTAAATATATAAACATAATTTAAACGAGGAATTGCCTGTAACAACACTGTGAAAAAGATTTCGGAATATGATTTAAACAAATATATTCTGGAGAAAGATTCTTGTTCCCAGCCATTGAAACTGACAGAAGGAGATACTTCAAGCTGATGCTAACTAATGACAATGTCATTAATGACCAGACACCAAAGGAAAGTAGATTAATCTCACATGTCACTCAAGCATGTCATAAGCTCATGTAAGACGATGAGTGCTCTGTAGAAATGTTTACTAGTTACAGCAATCAAAATGGATGTGAGATATCTTCATCAGTATATTAATTGAAATAAAACGAACCCCTTTCAGAGCAAAGTTTGGGCACCTCAAACCAATAGTAGCTGTAGTGACATTAAATGCATACACTACAGTGCCATTAATGATCAGACACTCATACGAACTGGCTAAACGGGATCTGCTATGGAGTTGATACGGCTGAGGTCTGTCTAACCACTCTTAAATGACAACTGACAACCAGGACATGATACCTGAAATTTGATCACAAGAAGTGAGCTCTTTACCAACTGCACAACTCAGCTGATCCAATAGAAGATGAAACATTTAAGAAACATGCAGAATTGTTATCGTAGATATTAAACTAAATTAACTAATTTTACATAGTTTGAGTTACCAATTCATAAGGATCTTCCGTACATACAATGTGCAGAATTGAAATGGCATGGAACTTAAATGGAATAACATGCCGTACAGTACATCTCACATTCTCAAGCAGTTCATCCAAAAATGACTGCCCAATAAAATAAATAGAATGATCACATGTTTGAGATGAACACTTCTGAATAAGGGAATCTTGTATAACAAGAATAAAATAAATGAAAACAATGTGGACTTGTTAAGAAGAAGAAGCAACAAGCTTGTAGTTTTATGCAACTTTCAATATTGTGTTCAAGGCCTTCCGTGTGGAATTCGTATCACAAGGGCATGATTTTTAATTACAATAATCCTACGTGCATTGGCTGGGATTTGAACTACGGCCACTTTAATGAGAAGCTAGTGAAGATGCCAGTTGGCAATCATGCGCAACCCCCTCCACTCTTAAGAAAATGCATTCTCAATCCCACAGAAGAGTCCAAAGGAACCCAAGTGAGCTGATAACAATACTCATGTTGAACAGAAAATCTACCAAGATGATATTCTTTACTGGCGGGTTTTCTTATTATCCTACATTACTCTCATCAGGTAGGGCCTACTGAAGACTTGTCAAGATGGCTCTAGGGTGGGGGTTCAGTAGAATAACATTCCCTGCCTGTCGTAAGAGGCAGGTAAAAGGGTTTGGTGACCACGGTTCCCTTAGCTGACTGGTATTGCTTCCACTTACGTCAGGCTCCTCGCTCTTATCTTTCCTATCCGAACTCCCTTGGTCAGCTCTTGCTCTTTTCTGGCCCCAATGGCATTAGGTTTTTGTGGCCTAGGAATTCTTTCATTTTCACACCCTTCGTGGCCCTTCCTTTCTTTTGCTGATACCTTCATTTTTCGACGAGTTGGACCTCTTCCATTTTCCTTCTGAGGAGTGTTAATAGGAGATGGTTGCCCAGTTGTATTTCTTTTTAAAACAATAATCACCACCACCCTTTAACCTTATGTAGCAGTAATGGGATCTGGCAACCCTCTCAACCATTTTGCTTGTGGAGTGAGATTTTCAGTAGAGAAGTGTAATATGAAAATACTGTTTGCTCAAAAGCTATTTTCGTCTGTTAAAAATATTCTCTTTATTATTAATACAGTATGTTGGAATTATATTTTATTTCCACTGGTTAATTTTAATATGTAAACAACAACAGAAAATTTTCATAACAATTCAAAAAAAGGCAAACAAAGGCATTAAATTTCCAAGTAGAACACGTAAGCTAAAATAGGAAAAAAAAAAAAAAAAAAGGAGGCAAAATAGTAACTGGTTCTATTTTTTCCAAATCTATGGAAACAAGTGTATCTCTATTTGACACTTCGATATATCCACCCAGAGCTCTATTCAGTTACAAACTCAGCTATGTTAATAGGATTTAAAATGTCATTTTCACTGTTTTGCTTTCTTTAAAACAACCATCAAAACTGTTATGTTATTGCTGGATGCAGTGAAACACCTCATAGCTGACTGTAGCACAGGTCTTTGTTCCCTAAATTATTTACTGTACTGCAGGAGCCAACCGGAACCTTCGGTCCTCTGGTTTCAAAAAACAATGTTTAAAGCAGATAACATTGTTGTCACTACCACAAAATCAGGAAAAATGGGGAATACATAACCGAAAATATGGTTTAGAGAAGCCTTTTTCACGTTCTCAAAAAGCGTGTGCATCTCTGCATATCATTATTTTTGCATACCTGGGCCATCAGAGCTGTCCACTACCAACAACATGAACAGTACTCACGTTGCTTCTCATTGATCTACAGTACATGAGAGATTCACCACATGATTTGCAGACTTGCAGTTACATCTGGAGGCTGATTTTCTGCATGTTGTCCTCTTACAGTACAATGATTGTGTCAAAAAGGTTTCAAGATGGGTTTCGAGCTGTCTTACCTGTTACTTCCCTTGTTAGATACTGTAAATACTAGAAAGCTGGACAACATAATGATGGGAATTTAGAGGATAATAATAATAATAGCTAGTGACCTCTAGGGAGGCCTGGTGATCTTTTGAGTTGACACCCATGGATGAAATGTAAAGATGAAGATAGCACAAACACCTGGTCCCCGAGCCAGGGGAAATAACTGATGAAGGTTAAAATCTCTGACCCAGCCAAGAATCAAATCTAGGACTCCTTGAACCAAAGGTCAGCAGGCAAACCAGTTAGTCATGAAGTCAAACAATGAGAGGACGATCTTGATTATTTAACTGATAAACAGAGGAAATAAGTTGCCATATTTTTGTTTACCTTAACTTCCCAAACAGTTTGGGTTGCTGACTAGGACAAAGTATAACCAACGGTATATTATAGTCTAAACATTGAAACTACAGTTAGAAATATGTGAGATGGGAAATGACTGGAAGTGGAAATAGAACTATCACATTGGATCAGTATGTATTAATTCTTGAGGTTGAACAGGTGATTTCTCAGTATCTGAATCAACCCCTTCAAAGGGCAGAGCATGGCATTCCAGCAAATCTGTGGCTGGATCCCAAGAAATTTGAAAAACTGACAACAGATCTTGGTAATGTCCCACAGGTTCCAATCATCAGCCCAACTATATGTAATTCTTAAATGTACGCTTGCTAGAAGTAGCTTCTTTTTCTTTGCTTCAAGTGTGAGAGAATCAGCAATCTTGGAAATGTCCTAGTCCGTTGCCCAGGAGACACCTGGATGTACAATCTCAAAGTGAGATACAACCTTCTCCTGGTCAAAAGCTGCTTGATTATAATACCCCTTGTCCAGTGCTTCCACCTTCAGCCATGCAGTGTACCTCCTCATGAACTTTGTTTTAGCAATCATCTTCAGTATGAGATGGTGTGAGTTATTTCTTAAAAAGCTCTCTATGATGACAAAGGCCAACGGCATAAGCAAGGGTTATGATCTTACTGCAGTGCCCACAGTGGGTATCACCTTGGCTTTGCTCAAAAAGAGCTCTTACTGGAACAATGTTGCACTGCATTTTGAAGGTGTTTCTTCACTCAGAGCTTGTAAGTCCCATTTTAATCACAAGTCATATGTTAGCTGGAGGAAATTCTACACCAAGCCCATGAGCTTTTAGAGAGCACCATTTCTGATACTTTGTTTCTTAACAATCCTCTGACGTCCTTTCATGTTTCACTTTGAAAGCAAGTTGAGTCCTTTGTATCCTTAGCGATGCAAATGAATAACACTTACTAGAGCACTGGCCTTCTGAGCTCAAGGTGGCAGGTTTGATCCTGGCTCAGTCTGGTGATATTTGAAGGTACTCAAATATGTCAACCTCGCGTTGGTAGATTTATTGGTATGTAGAAGAACTCCTGTGGAACAAAATTCTGCAACATCAGCATCTCAAAAAACTGTAAAAGTAGGTAGTGGGACGTAAAACCAATAACATTATTATTACTATAATGACCTGGAATTTCAAGAATTATGCAGCTCCAATCTTTGCCTGTAGTGAATGTGATAAAACTTGGGCAGGAATCTCAGTAGGGGTGTTTTCTGAAAAATGTAGTAGCTTGGGACCAAACCACTTAATTATGACTACTCATTCCCTTCTGTGCACAGCTACAATGCATAGTTGAGTCATTTCATTATGAGCACCACGTAACATCTTGAACACCTGTTGTGTGCAACACAAGCAGTAGCTACAGAGGCTGGGAGTAACTCCACAACATGCTGGTAGGTTGCCACAAATATCAGGAACCATGAAGACTGCACTGCATCCCACAGCTGCTGGAGGGTGGATAGTTGAGGATCCATACACTGAGCATTACTATTAAGGTAGTTCCTCAATTGTTTAAGCATATTCAAGTCCAGGTATTTAAGAGACCAGGGAAACCTTTTACGTGCTGAATGATTTTACAGCTTGCTACCTCTAAGTGCAAAAAGTAAAACTATAACTGTTAACATTTTAATGAAGGATTTTTTGATGATATAATACAGCGTGAAAAACTGGCTGTTGTTCCACAATATTTGTTTACATTAGAGACTAACTCCACCTATAGATGACAGACATCTGAAAAAAAACCCCAAAAAACCCACCTTATTGTATACTTCTTTTTTTTTTTTTTTGTTGCTAGTGCTTTATGTCGCACCGACACAGATAGGTCTTATGGCGATGATGGGACAAGGAAGCGCTAGGAATATGGAAGGAAGCGGCTGTGGCCTTAATTAAGTTACAGCCCCAGCATTTGCCTGGTGTGAAAATGGGAAACCACGGAAAACAATTTTCAGGGCTGCCGACAGTGGGGTTCGAACCTACTATCTCCCGAATACTGGATACTGGCCGCACTTAAGCGACTGCAGCTATTGAGCTCGGTATTATTTACTTCTGAAAGCTGAAGTATAAGCTTAAGTAGTACAACATAAATGCCCATGAGATGGCAGAACATGTCAGAGATGAGCTGGGCTCTCGGAGTGTGTACTGGAGTGAACTGGTGTAGCAACGGTGTATCAGCTGCGTCAGCCTAACTAGAGATCTTCATAGCACTCAACCGGGTTCAGTCTAGGAACTTAGGAAGTCAGGGAAGTACTTGACAGTTTTAGTTGTGTTCTTTCAACCACAGGCAGATATTTCTAGCTGTGTTACATGTTGCATACTGCTATATTGGAAATTCCCATCTGCCCCAGGGAAGACAAACATCATGCAAGAGTGTAAGTGATCTGTAAGGATGGATTCACAAGGATGAGTGTTATAGAGAATGCCAAGAAAACATTCCCCAAAATATTAGCTTGTGTTTTGCCTGCAACGACTGCAGGATGTTATTTCTCTGCTGTTTATTGCCTCACATGCCAGCTTCCAATTGTTTGATGAAACATAAAATGGTCTCAATGGAGAAGGAGCACATAATGGATATATAAAATTAAAAATCAATGTGAAAGAGTGGGGATTGATAACAAGAGAGCCTATTTAGTTGAAGATGGCAGTGATGTGGAGATTGTCCTTGTTCCTGTTCATATTTCTGTTATTCTATATAAAACTTGATTTGTCTCTTGTTACCTTTCCATTACTTATATTGGCCCATTGGGTTCCTCTTTTCCTTTAGTGTTTCTCCTGTGTTCCTGGTCTTCACCACCTGCATTCTTTATTTTATTGTCTCTTCCATTTTTCTGTATTTATCTGGCTTCTTCTTATGTTACACTTCTGAGATCAAGATAATATCTGTCAAGATGGCTCCTCAATGAGCTTATATACCCTCCTTTCTGATGAAGCTGCAGAGCAGAAATGAGCTCGCTGGGGCCTAAGAAAAATTGGAATTGATGGGAAGAAAGCCCATCTACTGATGAAGGCAGAGTATGACGATGTGGAGATTGTCTTTGTCCTTTTCTGTTTTCATGTTTGTCGTGGTCAACTTTTTTTTATTGCTCCCTCTTCCGATGTTGACCTGTTCCGTTCAACCAATTATGTTTTCTTTTGCATGTTCCTTTCTTGCTATAGATGCCTTGATTTGTTCACTTCTTTGTTCCTTTCCAACACTTGAATAGGTTTACTAAGGTTTCTCCCACAACACCCAAATGAAAATGTTATCTTTCTTCTCATCATGATCGCTTCCTTTCAATCATTACAAACACATACACTCTAACAGAACCACAGGAACACAGATTAACAAGTAGAACTCACAGGAGTATGTCTTGTCTTTTGAAAGCTACGGATTTCACCTTTAATTATATTCAAATGTTAACCTTGTAGTTTGCTCCAACAATATGGTAATAATTCTTTATAGATTAATATCCTATTTGCGTATGAGTGCGTGCACACATATTCTTTGTCTTATGTTAGTGTTCCCTTCCTCCTTTCAGACATGCTTGCTGTTAACAATTCCTAAACCTAAACAAAAAAACTGTACGGCAGAATGGTAATCAAATGTATCTATGGTATAAAACATGCTGAAGGTAGGATGACTGTTTGTCATTACAGCAGTAGACTATAGTGAGCTGTACCTTAATTACGGCCATGGATGCTACTTTCCCGATCCCAGCCTTTTTCCATACTTGGAATGCTGAAAACCTTCAATGTGCTAGTGCAACATTAAACCATTAGGGGGCAAAAAAGCCTATTTTTTGGGGGTACATCAGTTTGTCATATACAAATACACAAATCACTCTGCGTGATTAGTAACATTACTGTGGTGTGAAAGTGGATTTTAAAATGGAATAAGGAGTAACTCCAAAATTTTGAGTTTAAGTTAAGGAATCTGCTTACAGAGTGTTTTCAAAAGTGCTCTCAAAAGTCTATAACCAAGACCACTGACCAAACTCTGAGTTTTGTAGCAACAATCTCTTTTCAAACTGAGCTCACACTGGAGGACAAGGATTTGGACAGGTGGACACCAACACTAGTTCTGGAAACAATGCAAAACTTACTCAGCCAGAATAACCAATTACTAGATACAAAGTATTGGGTCTTTGGCATTTTATCTGGGCAATTCAGATCATCACCAAAGGTAATCCAAATACAGTATGAATTACTGCTTAATTTGGGTCTGTTCCAATTTCTTTATCAGACGCATCAATAACTGTAAGATTAACAGGTCAAAGGTCCTACCCTCAAATCATAGGTCATTACTGGGTATGAAACTTGGGTTTAGCAGTCATTGTGATAAGAAAGCCCACAGTCTCAGACTTAAGGTGATGATGCAAAGTCAGTAGTGGAGCACAGGATATGTTCTAACATGAACAGAGTTGTAACGAGAATATGTTTCTCCTTCTAACACACCACAGATATTTCCTGAGATAGCAATGGAAGGATAATTATCACATAAGGCAGCCACTCTGCTAGAGAAAGGACAGGTTCCTGCACTAAAACAGATTTTCTACTCAAACAAATAGCCTAGAAATTAGGATATAAAGAGGATGGTAGTTTATCCCACCCTGCTTACTTTCTGGATTTATCCCTTCCATGATTTATTTTTGCTCTCAAAAACTACGTTTAAGCAGCAACAGCATTTTGGCACCCTAACAGAGATTCAGGCTGAAATACAAATTCAGTAGGTATTTGATGCAATTCAAGATAAGACCTTACAGGGGAAATATCAAGCTTGACTGAAGCAATAGGAACAGTTGTATTGAAATATGAAGGCCCTACTTCAAATAGCATGGAGATTAAATCTAAAGGAAACCATTAAGAACACAATCTGAATTCATTTTTAGAGTATCATATAAAACTAAAATGATCCATAGAAATAGGAAAAACTACAATAACATGACCATTTTCGCAGGTTATACATAGGAAGCAAACTGTTTTATATACTAAATATAACAACCCAAAAATAAAATACTTGAGATGAGCAAGTTCGAGCCAAACATGCAACAGATGAGAGAAATTTCACTAATAATTTATTATTATTATTATTTTATGAAAAGAAGAAAAAGAATAAGAATGATAGGAACAAAGACATACCTATGCATGTAAAAAACATATGCATATACTGTAAAGTTAAAAAAGGAAAACTGAAGTATGATCTAGATGAAGAAGTATAATCTTCAATACTCAAATCTGACATGAAAGTTTGTAGATGATACTAGCAGTCAAGGAAAAAAAAAAAACAAAAAAAAAAAACAAAAAAAAAAAAACTTCACAATGCATTTGAACACAACACAACAGCTCCATGCAAATTATTACAACACAAAGCAAGACCAAGAACACAATGCACAGACAGGACCTCAACATTTCCATTCACTCATACAGCAAAGTCAGTTCTTGTCCAACCAATCAACCAACCAACAGGATAAATGTATATGTTTTGTTCATAATCAAGTTGATAAATGTTATATATATTTTTTAAACTACCTAACAAACTGGGAAGAAACAAGACTGCTTACTGGAACAAAACAAACCGGTGCTGCCCCTTTCTGAATTACACAACTCTATTTTATTCTCATGGCCAGGCGTGTCCATCTAATAATGCAGTTACGCATGACTGGATAAGAAAAATATAAAACATTTACAGTAGTAGGCAGGGGGAAGGAGGGGATGGAGGAAGGATCATATTATGGAAGGAATATGTAGGATACCAAAGGCAAAGTGGGGACAGACTAGCCCAAAGGCTGATAATTTTGTTGAAAAAAAAAAAACAAAAAACAAAAAACAATTGCACTAGAGGCTAGTTCACCTGCATAAAACTATACTGATAAGTAATTAATTTTTGAAGTCATCACTTGATCATCTGTTTCTGCCTATTTTTGTAATGACAGACTAATGACAGTCCAGAGCACTCCTAGTCCCATCTTGCTCCTCCTTTCCTTCTATTCAACCCTTCCTTGGTCTGTCGATGGTATTCCACATAATCACTCTACAACACTTCCAGTCTTCAGCATCATTTTACACAACACTCTTTTCCTTTATGACCAATGAAGATGTAATGTCAAAATATTTACTGACTGTTTTGTTTTAATCTACTATACATGGGCCATTCTTGTCTACGTATGTTATTCTTCCTCTTTGCATTTTTCTTATCCAGGTAGATTAATTTTCTATGTATTGCCCTTGTTTCACAAACATCCACACATTTTGTAATCCAGATTTGGTTAGCACTATGGCCTTTTTTTTTTTTGCTTCCATTACTCTTACTACGTCATTCTTACATTCATGTCCTATGTCTATTAGCATTATGTGGCTTCATCATCTAAGCCAATTCCATTTTTTAACCTTATTGGTTTTACATCCCGCGACTTGGATGTGGTTATCTTGAGCAGCGAGGTATCTCTGTGGCTAGTTCCACAGCTGGATATACGGCTAAATCTACTTTGTGGATCTGTGGACAGTGCCACACTGTTGATGGTGAATGCAAACAGTGTGACACTCAGTACAGATCCCTGTGGTACTCCATTTTCTTGAACGTAATATTGAGGAAATGCATTCCCTACTCGGATTCGAAAGAAACAGAGGGACATGAAGGCCTCAGTAAACGTTGGTAAATTTCCCCGAAATTCACAATGGTGTAGGGTGGAGACAACCCCCCTTTTCCAGGTCAAAAAACAAGAAGACTGTCAAAAAAACACAGAGGCTAGATGTTCCTTCTGGAGAAAAGCCTCCTGAATGATGTTCGAGTCCTACCAGGTGATCGGTGGCACACCGATGAGAATGAAAACCACACTGGTAATTAGTTAAGAGCCTTCGCTCTTCCATGGTCCACACAAGTCGTTGGTTCACCATCCTTTCAAATGGCCTACAGAGGCCACTTATAAGGCACATTGGCCTATAACTGTCTATAAAAGCTTTGGATCTTTACCTGGTGTGGGAATTGGTATTACAATTCCCACGCACCATTGAGACAAAAACACTCCCTCACTTCATATTCTGCTGAATAGGGTGAGGATATCGCTGAGACATTGGTCACTCAAATGTTTAAGCATTTGACATGACTTTTGTCTGGCTCAAGAGCCATGTCTTTGCACAGCACGAGTGCACTCTGCAATTCTCACTCTGTACAAGGCACGTTATAGGAATCCAAAGTACTAGAGGTGAAGGAGAGTGTGTGCCTCTGCCTTGAGCTTAATAGTAAGAAATACAGTGTCATATCTCCCAGAGTTGGACATATCTGTGAAATATGACATGATGTGATCTCCATTAATGGAGATTTCAGGGACTGAGGGCATATTCTGGACTCCAACAATATGGTGGAACTTTGTCCAAACTTGTGATGATGGGGTATGTGCCATCATGGAAGTCACATACTTTCACCAAGTAGCTTTCTTACTATCTCGAATCAAGAAACAGGCTTTAGTGCAGATGCACTTAAATGCAATATAGTTGGCCTAGAATTCTGATTATAATGCTTGAAAGCCTGTTGGAAATCATGTATGGCTGCTGCAATTTTGTTGATCATGGGACCTGTTTCTGGTGAGGAATACCAGATGAGGAAGGTATTGTTTCCTCTGCAGAGGCCCAAATTTCAGTTGTAATGGAACAGACCCCAGCACTTCATCGGGCATCACAGCATGTTTTCAAAACTCTGGCCAAGTTGCCTGCCGAAATAACCAGTGCTTCGGTATTTTGGTTGTGTTTGATTCAAGAGTGTGAGAAGTATCGGGAAAGTGGTCACTACCACAGAGGTCATCGTGTGCTTGCCACCATAACAGGGGAACTAGTGCACGGCTGCACAAGGTGATATAGAGGTGGGAGAATGTGCCATGTGTGCTGCTGAAGTGTGTAGGCTCCCCTGTGTTGAGCACACAAAAATCAAACTGTCCCCCTAGCGCAGGAAGACGGAGCAGGACAGGGTAGTTCCAATTAATTACAAATACACACCGTACTACAGGAAGCACATCAATGCACATTATCAGTAAGATTTTGTACATAAAGTACATGTGGATATTAATTATAATGTCCTAACCTTCTTATGTGAAGCAACATCAATGATCTCTTAATTACGGATATTCTCTTGCCATTGTTGCCACTTGTTTGTATAGTATGATACATCATTTTCATTATCTTCCTGTCACCTATAACAAGCTCACTGAATATCTGTGTAATGAAGATATTCTCAATATGATATTTACATTAATTACATGTTTGATCTGCATGCCAGACTAGCAATAAAATGAGGTCAAATCACAAAGCAGCTGCAAGCAACCAAATTGGATAGACATACCTCAGCTAGTTGGGAAATATCTGCTGATATACACTGTCCAAATGAATTAGCAGAGTTTTGGAACATACGCCATACTGCACAGAACAATAATTGGCAAATGGCAACGCTACTGGATATATTTGTATTATTTACAAATAAATTAGTCAACAAAATATCATTTAATTTTCATTCATTTTTACAAAACAAACTTAAATGTCTGAACAGTGTCAAAAACTGTGGGAATAGCTGCTTATCCACTCATCCAGTTAGGTTTACTTCAGAGTTTGAAACCGTTAGTATCATGTATGCCCTCTGTACACATTTATCATAGCTTGACACCTACATGGCATACTCCATAAGACTATGGAGGACACTCTGTGGTATCCATCCCCATTCTTTAATAAGAGCCTGTGAGAGTTCCTAGATTGTCTGTGGTGCAATAGGACGACCATGATCACGCCTGTCAAAAATGTCCCACACGTGCTCAATAGGATTCATGTTCAGACTCACCGCTGGCCATTCCTTCGCTTAACTGTGAAGCCATCTCAGGACATCACTGGTGTTGTCCGCTACATGCACCCTAGTATTGTCATGCATGAGAAGGAATTCAGGGCCAACACACTAGCAGCAACCACCATATGGTCTAACAAGATCTGGTTGATGTACTTCCTGGTGTTAAGGTGGCCACAGACAACGACAAGATCTGTAAGTCTGTCAACACTAATGCCACCCCACACCATGACAGAACCTTGTCCAAATCTGTCCACTTACTGCACAACATTTGGCAAGTAACATTTACCATGGCCTCTTCATTCAAGTACATGGCCATCACTTTAATTCGGGGAAAATCGTGACTCGTTTGTAAACAACAAAGCTCTGCAATAGCCAATTGATGTGGTTATTGGTGACCAGAAGACAAGCTGCTTGACCTTGCCATGTTAAGTGAGGCACTCAAACACGTTGTTTGGGTTTAAGTTCCTTTTATATAACCGGTTCCTTACAGTCTGATAGGATACCGTGACTCCTGTTGCCCTTCTGAGGTCTTCTTTCATTGTCAGTTCTCTGGCACTGGCGGTACGATGATCCAATGCAGAAATGACCAGGTATTGGTCATCATTTTGTGTTGTGACGCATTGATGATCTTGTCCAACCTGCCTGGTGAACTGATCTGTCTCCCTGTATCAATTTCATAACCGATAAATGATAGGGAGACATTGAAGCAACACAATGAGAAGTCTGCCCTTCCTAGATCAAACTGACTGCTCTTGTGACTTGTACATTGTTAATATGCATTGTATGTGCTTGTAGTTAGACAATGACAACTTCAATCTGTTTATCTTGCTGCGACACACCGACACACGGGTATTCACTTTGTTCTGAGAGGTCTCCTGGCATCGCACTGCAGGACTAAGACTATAGAGACAGTATGGCTCAGATGTTTACTGCTTTAAATACACAACAAAGCCACCAGTACCAATTGTGTCGAAAGTACTGTAACATACTGGATGTTCAAAACATGTTCCGCTAATTCTTTTGGTCACTGTAGTTATGAACACCTGGTTTGAAAGTCTACAGAGGTGCCCTAGTAGTGAGATTACAAAGTAAAACATCAATATTTTACTTTCAAGGAGTCTGAGCAGCTACTCCATATGGTTATCAAGAGAAAATGGGCTATCAACTTGAGGTCGCATCACATTGATATTTTAAACATTTGTTCATCTTTATATGAAGCCACATATAGAAAGATAGGAGCATGCAACAAGATAAACAGAATGACAGGTCAGCATGGGAAGAGGGAGAAATAGAAAACACAAAATGATGAGGAAATTCTCCACATCTTCATACAATGCTATTATCAAATAGATTGGCTCTCTTCTCATCAATCCCAGTATTTCTACATTAATTTCTTCTCAGTTCCTGATGAGTTCATTTCTGCTTCCATTACCTTTTCCTGTGTTTCTTCTTATCCTTTATTTCCCGATATCAAGCCTGAAGATCTGCCAAGATGGCCCTGCACTGAGTGTTGAAGCCCACCCTCCTGGTGAAGCTGGGAAGCAGAAACAAGCTTGTCAGGGGCCAAGAAGAAATTAATGTAATAGTACTGGTTTGATGAGAAGAACAATCTATTTGAAGACAGCAGTGTTCCCAACTTTCTATAAATGACTCAATAATTAGAAACAGGTATGCTACAGCGCAATGGCAGAAATGCAGACAAGTAGGTAGGAGTAGAAGCAGCTTGAAAATTGCATATAATATTAGACAAGCTCCAGCAACCGCTATACAAAGATTTAGAAATACGATCTTGTCACGCAGAAAAATTTATTCATTAAGTGAGAATTATATACCCAAACAAGCATGTCATATTTCTAGGCAGCCCTTTTTTTTTAAATACTGTCATGACTGCCAACATTTTTAATAAAAGAGTCAAATCAGAAAATGAATTATACTGCAAGAAATAACTGGTTTGATTTCTCTCATACTTTCAAGAGCACACCACAACACAAGACTGAAAATTTGCCCAATAACATACTTTCCTAACGATTTCTTTAAAAAAATTGTATTTTTCAGGAATGACAGAAGCACGATACAGTTCTTCCAGTATGGAAGGCAATGTAATAGTATAAAATGTTGCCCAACAAGACATAAAAAAAAGCACAGTACAAAAAAGGAAAACTAACTATGCTCAAAGAGAACAAGCATTCACAAACTAATCTGACTGAACTTACTATTTTTATTTTGTATCTTCTATTCTATTAAAATATTAAAATCAAAACTGAGGCATGCATATTCAAATTTATAAACTGAAAATAATTTCATCAGAACAACAAAAACAAGAAACCCAAAAACATGCAAGTAAAATCACAAAAGCAGGATAGAATAAATGGCAATATGATTAGCAGGGAGGCCTGGAAGAAAGGGATTTTGAAATAGGATTATACATTCAAGAATAATTATATTTTATAAAAATCTTATTATAACATTTTCATTTTTTTATGACAAAAAATTATAAAACATGTGTACTAACTTTCATTTCCCGACTACATACCCTTAGCCTTACAATGATTGGAAGTTCTCTTCAATGGGAATTTAAAGGATTATTTAAAAGATTCAGTGCCTTACTATTCGAAGGTTCATGAAAATCAATTGTCAAATAGATGTACCAGTTCACTACTTGATATTTTAAATTATTTTCAACACATAAGAAAGGCATGTATTTGCCATGAAAAATGTAAAAATGAAAAATTGGAAGATGAGAGGTGGGGGAAGACACCACAGTTGGCCAAAGAACAGAGGTATAGTAAAAATGCCTTCCTGTGTATAACCAGTTTGGAAGTTTCTCTATATTCAAAGCTTAATCAGTCTACAGTTTTTCAAAATGGCTGATTAAATATAACATGATTATACTGTACATAATAAATCAAACTTATTATGCTACTTGCACGGTTCGTTTGGAGGGCTCACATACAGAGCCATGAAAGTCTAAACTAAAGAGCTGTACGTTTGTCCTCAAAACTAATAATGAGTCTGCCATTCCTGCTTCTATGTTCACAGTCTAAAGCTTTCTCATGAAAAGATAACCTTCCTAAGCCACTCAAAATTTATATAATTCTTTTCTGGATGTCACTGGTTGTTTCTCAAGACAGAACTACTTTAGATACCTACATCTAAAGTAGTTAACCCAACTGAATATTTAACGGAAGTCCACAATACTGAGTCTGAACAACTGGCCAATTGCAACGGTTAGTAAACTAGCACAAATACTTGATGAAAATATCACGATGCGCAACTTCCCATAATGGTAAAAGATACAAATGAAATGAAATGAAATGCTGTATGGCTTTTAGCGCCGGGAGTGTTCGAGGACATGTTCAGCTCGCCAAGTGCAGGTCTTCTGATTTGACTCCCGTAGGTGACCTGCACGTCATGATGAGGATGAAATAATGATGAAAACGACACATACACCCAGCCCCCATGCCAGCGAAATTAACCAATGATGGTTAAAATTCCCGACCCTGCCGGAAATCGAACCCGGGACCCCTGTGACCAAAGGCCAGCACGTTAACCATTTAGCCACGGAGCCGGACGCAAAAGATAGAGCTCAAATGAAACCGCTAAATTTTATATTTTTACAATTTAACACGTTCGCGGCCGCTCAGATTTCGGTAACCGTTCCCACCATACCGTAGTACTTTATTTTGCTTAATGGAGTTCATTTGTGTCCTCATGCACTTTAGATTATCAATTAAAATATTTCAATAATATTTCAAATAATAACCATGACGATGATTGATGAGATTTTTTCTTCCGGTGCGGATAGATGCAGCGTATGCGTCATGACAGGTAACGAAGTGTAAAGAAGGAAAGAATGATTTTTTTTCCATTATACATCAATAACTTTTCTACAACAGACAAATTCATTTTTGAACACTGCTCACAAAAGTGGTGTGTAATAAAATCCTTATTACGCCACTGCTATGTGAACAATCGTTGTACAAAGTAAACAGTCAATACAGGAGCCTATAATAAGGCGCTGCAACAAATACAGGTAGGAATGGCATTGTTTGGAGCCAATTACTTCTGTCTTTTATGGAATTCCATGAAGTATTGCTCTAGACACAAGCCTGGCTGTCCTGGACACTCACTGCAATAGAGCATGCTGTCCCGCGCTACCCCTCTTTGTAACACTGTCTGAACGGTTTCCATGATCTCCGCCCAATCTCCTTAGCCACACATTTACTGGAAAAATACGTTCCTGTAAGCAGACTCATAGATTTTGGGGGCTTATAAGACTGTGTTTCTTCTGCTTAGAAGGCCCTGCAACTTCAGTATTCTCTATTGACACCACAGAAAAGTATGCCGAATTGTAACGCCTACAGAAATGAAATGGTGTATGACTTTTCGCACCGGGAGTGTCCGAGGAAAAGTTCGGCTCGCCAGATGCAGGTATTTTGATTTGACTCCCATAGGCGACCTGTGCGTCGTGATGAAGATGAAATGATGATGAAGATGACACATACACCCAGCCCCCAATGCCAGCGGAATTAACCAATTATGGTTAAAATTCCCAACCCTGCCGGGAATTGAACCCGGGACCCCTGTGACCAAAGGCCAGCATGCTAACCATTTAGCCACGGTGCTGGATGCCTACAAAGATAATAACTAACAATTAATCTGATGCCCACATGGAGAATATGTTTAAGAACAGCTTAACAACGCACAAATAAGAAGTCTACTTGTTTACATTGATACTGGCGGAAATATGAGCTTTAATATTTGGCACGGAGTGTGACGCACATGTGTTGTCATCGGCACTAAGTGAAAGTGGAGTCATAACGTACGTGTCATCATTGGCTGCAAATGTGTTAAATGTTACCAAAATTGTAACTTTTCAATGCCACTAAAAAGCATATATTTGGTGATGTGTTCAAGTCTTCCTAAAACCATGTTATGGAAATCAAGATGCTACCAAGGGTTGTTCATACGGTTCTTCACTACAATGTGAATAAATTTTATCCATCAATTATTCCTGCACTAACAGGTTAATCACCATATTCTTTAATTCTAACTCTTGATGGTTCAAAAATTTTTATTTGCTATAAGGATCGCAGTGTTTCAGGTGAAATTCAATAAATGTTGTTAGCTCCAGGTTATGAATCATACTGGCACCATTTTAGAAATACATGTTTACATTACTGGAATATTCTACGGGCTCTCTCCCCTCATAATTTTCCAACATATTATTTTATTATGTATATTAAATTACAGTCAACCTGGTGGCCATGATTGTTAAGGCGTTGAAGTCTAAATGGTCTGACACCGTGGTTAGCCGGTTCGAGTCCCGGTGGTTGGAAAAATGTTCACCATCAGAATGTTGGCCAGCAGGGTAGGGGAGATGGTGGTATACAATTTCTAATCACTAGATTGCGTGCCATAAGTTTGGATTAAATTCCAAACCTCTCCGCAGTGCTCATATGGAGTGAGGGCATATGACGCTGTTAATGGTGATTTGTCCGTCGGATGGGGATGTCAAGCGTTGAGCAGACCCCTTGGCGCTATTCGACAGGAGTAGGCTAGTGCTGGCATCTGGTTTCACCCTCACCCTTCCTACTGTCATATATCATGCCATTCATTTTATCTCATTAATTCCACTGATGAGGTTGACGTCAGGAAGGGCATCCGGTTATATAAACCTGCCTGCCACGACAAATTCATCTCACCTCGTATCCAACCCCGTAGAGAAACGGGACCAGGGTTGAAGAAACATGTATTTTAAATTACAGCTTTAAGAGTCTAAAATAAAGACATAGGTTCCTTAAAACACAGAGTGAAAAGAAGTGATGGTTGTGGTTGTTTTTTAAGGGGTAAGACTAAAAGATTATAAACGTCAGAATAAATAGCGGTTGTGTGTTATGGTCTTTTGGTGAAAGTTGAGTTCTCTTCCTATGAAGTCTCAAAGCTCTGAGGTGTTCCTATTGCTGAGCTGGTTATATTTAGGGGTCATTGTACACGTTCCCCAAACTGCTTTCATATTCATATAACAGTAGTATTGATCAACAAAGGACATATCTTCTATTATGTTGTAGATCTGCTAAGCTCATCCCTCACAAGAGTAGAACAGGTTATAAAGTGCTACTGAAAATACAAAACCTTGACCAGTTTGTTCATGGTCTACGTTAATTGCACATAGTTGATTTCTTTGTTTCTAGTATGATTTATCGTTCCCTGTTCAAGAGCATGTGTATCACGTTTAATAATAGTGTTACAGTACTTTCTAGATAGATACATGTTTGAATATACTATTTCTTTAGCAAATGAAAATAAGACTTTCTTTGAATGAGGTGTGTTGTCATGTCCTCCAAAATTCCAGATGATCTTCCTCATTTTTAAAATATTCCAGAATTTCGCCTGTGGTGGGACGTTAATGATGAAGAAGTTTCAATCTATGAAGATGTGACCAACGTTGAACAGCCATGTGCAGAAATCAGTGAAGCCATAGAAATCCTTGTCATGCAATGTTATTTAATTTTGGCCTTGTCATCATTTTACAATTTTATGTAAAACAGGTGTTTGTGAAAACAAAAGGAACATTTAAAGACTGAAGAGCTTATGCAAAAAAAAAAAAAAAAAAAAAAAAAGTGATTTGAGAATTTATGTGAATTAGAAAATGTTAATTAGAATAAGGTTTTTAGAGACTCTCGACAAAGACATTACTGAAGAATATATTGAAAGTATTTTTTTTATTATTGTAACTAATGGGTATGAAGAAGAAGAATTATGTTCAAAGAGATCTGGGTATTTAAAATTTCCTGTAGTTGTTGTGTCATCAGTCTGTTGTAACTTGCATCCAAAATTGATAACCAAATTTTGTGTCAGCTTGTACTGACACGTGGAGGTTTCAATAACGAAATTGCTATGTTTTGTAATCGAACCGTCTAGAACTTGTCCATATACGGAAGTGTATTTTAATTGGTCGAAATAATGACCTTTTTCATTGGTGAATATGGCGATCTGGAGTGTTGTTATTGGCTACTTGTGATCGCTCGATTTCCGGTTTTGGGCTCCTCGTGTGAGCAAGGCATTTGTCGGTGTCTTTGAATTCTGATTGCCTTAGCGGCAGGATGCGCTTTGGGTCCATCCCATCTCGGGACTCCAGCCTTCTGGGGTTACTGGCCTCCCTAGGTATGCGCTACGTTTTTGCTTTTCACTTAAATTCATTCTTGCGTTTTGGCCTTTTCTTATTTAATGTAACTTTAGGTGGTAATGTAAATTTTCCTTCGCGTTACAGAGTTTTCCTCTAGACTTCCATATTTACCAATTTTAATTTTTGAATGACTGTGCCTCGATGGAGAGTCATAGCAGCATTTGTGTTTTTGGAGGTAACTTTTATTTTGTTCTAAATTTGTAACCTATGTAAATTTAACTTTCTTTGAGTTTGCCTCTAGTAGTTCTGAGACAATTTCTGTGTTAAAGTTTGTATAACCCACTATCTGATGAGCTGTAGTATTCAATCTGTCCGTTAGTATGTATTTATGTTCAGTGTTATGTTTTATTTTTTTATTTTTTGCATTATTTGCTGGTCTTATTTTCTCGTTAGGGTGGTCACAGTGTGCTTCCCTTTCCCCACAACAAGATATGATCTCATGACCTAGTAGGGTTTTTTCACGTTTCCACCATGCGAGCATAGTTGTCGTTCGTTAGACCTACAAGTTAAAGTTGTCGCAACTTGAACGTGCCGTAAATTTGAATTTAATTTCATATTTTTATATTATTATTATTATTATTGTGTAGATGCTCTAAGTGCTACACAGAAAATTCAAAATTAGATGGAAGTCTGCCTATTTTTTTCTGCCCTCACTTTACAGACACAAATTACTAGGTAGAAGTATTTTATACAGCTGCACATCATTACAATATTGTGTGTTTAACTTCTTCAACTGCTATTGGTTTTAAAAGAATTTCATACTGATATATTACCTTGAATGAGTTCTTTAACATGCCAATGGTACAGGCCTCTGACATACAAGCACTATTAATGACAGCTGAGTAAACTGGGATAGCAATACACGACCTACCCCATAATTCCTAGGGGCAATCAAAAAATAACATCCTGCTGGAATTTTGAACTTGGTGCAGTCTTCCTATGTCTGATGAGGAACCACATCTATGAGAGCAAGGGAAAAGATGAAGGGGAACAGGGTGATGATTTAGATGTTTAAGCCCCCTTTAAACAACAACAACAACATCAACAACAACAACAACAACAACAACAACAACCGTCGTCGTCGTCCTCGTCATCATCATCATCATCATCATCATCATCATCATCATCATCATCAGAAATGAAAGACCCTTAGATACTGAAAGTTATTCAATTCTACTGCTCAATGTTAATTGTAAGAACATTTAATTTTCATTAAAATAAAAATGAACATATTTCTAACCATCTAACAAAATTTTGATTGGATCTTCTAAAATTTCAAGCTCTATCTTCCAAAATATTTGTAGATCTAGCAACGGTGGAATGATCCATATACACTGATGAAAATAGAAATTGCAACACCCAGAAGGAGTGGTGTGGTGCTACATTGCTGCAATTGAACATGCAGGAAGTGTTCGGTTATGCTTCGATGATTACACTTTCAGGTCCCTCTGACCGCAAGTTTGGACAACAATCAATACAGGATGTGCCCACCATGAGCTGCAATACATAGATGAATTTGTCAAGGCATGGAGTCAATAAGGCCCTGGATCGCTTCCTGAGGAATTGTGGCCCATGCCTGCTGCACTGCACGGGTCAGTTGTTCCAGAGTTGTGGCTGGCTGAGTACGGTTGGCCAGTTGTCGACCCGTCATGTCGCACACATGCTCAATAGGACTGAGGTCCGAGGATCTGGTGAGCCATTCTAAGGTTGTGATGTTGTGGAGAGCTTCTCTGGAGATGCGTGCAGTGTGAACCCGGGCATTGTCCTGCTGAAACATCCCATTAGCAATGTTCGCCATCATAGGGACAACCACTGGATTGAGTAACCTATCACGTACTGTCGAGCAGTCATAGTGCCCTCAACAAGCACTAATTGTGATTTTACATTAAAGCCAATAACTCCCCAGCCTGGGGTTGGCCCTGTGTGCCTCTCGACAATAAGATCTGGGCAGCCCCTCTCCCCGGTACATCGGCGCACACGATTCCGGCGATCACTGCGGGCAAGACAGAAGCACGATTCATCACTAAAGATGACCCTTTGCCATTCGTCGACCCATGTCGATCATTCTCGACACCAGGCCAGCCTTACATGTCGCTGTTGTGGGGTCAATGAAACACCTTCTGCAGGGACACAGGCTTGTAAGCCAGCTGCACGCAGGCGATTACCAACTGTTTGTTGTGTAACGTGGGGTGCCACAGCTGCTCGAATTTGCGCTGCTGTTGCATGGGGTTCCATCCAGGCCATCCGAATGATGCGGCGATCCTTTCTCACAGTTGTCTGTCACGCTGGGCCTGTGCCAAGTCTACAAGTGTGGGTACCTTCATTTGACCACTGCTGCCATACACGTTGTACCGTAGATGCCTGTCGGCCAACACGTGCAGCGACAGTCCTTAGCGATAATCCAGCCTCACACAGCCCAATTATCCAAGCCCTCTCAAACGGCGACAGTTGTTGATAGCGTGTTCTTCTCTGACGTCAAGGCATGTTTGACGGGGAACACTTCACTGCACAGACTGCAAGTCAACTACGCTACACCAGAGTCCGTATACTGGATTTGATTCCTCCGCGACCAATCACATGGGGAGACCTGTAGCAACAATCCAATGGGTCTGAAACTTTGATCGTTTACATACCTACATGGCATCGTTCCATATCTTGAAAATCAACACAAATGACCAATGCCTTCATGGTGTTGCAATTTCCATTTTCTTTCCACCCCCTCATGTCAATGCGAGCTTTGTCTTCATGAAGGGTAACATCATTCCTTACATTTTGCATTGTGTACCACAGTTCATAGAGGTGATGGAAATGATGAATTGTGAGGGATATGTTCATATGTCATATCAAGCTGGCTGACTAAGATTTAGAAAACTCTTCATGAAGAATGGCATAATCTCCTACAAAATACTACATAATTGCCAGCAGACCAAGTGAGATGTAAACTATTATTTTGTATTTATTTATTCACTTTGAGTGTATACATGTTTTTCAGTGTTCAGTATGTCAAACTAGCTTTGTAGGAAGTGAAATGAAATAGTGCTGAAAGAACTGAATGTAGAGTAATACGTCCCCAACTTACTGTAGTATTTTGTTTTAAATTATAGTTATTTTATGAACAAAAGTATAACTGATACACTAAAGATGTGATAATCAATAGCACGTATGAGGGCTGAGTAAGATTTGATCATTCATATTTAATATGAATTAACTTACATTAAAAAATAAAATAAAAATTTTAAAAAATGCTGGAGAGGTATGAAGCCAATTGCACAAAAATTTGAGCTTAATTACACCATAAACTTCAGGCTGCTCCTCAAACTACTAGTCAATGGAACTGCCTGATCACATGGCTATTCTCCTTCACTGGACCTGCTTCCTCTTTTCCAATTTCAATATATTTATCCTGAACCGTATGGTTTTTACAGATATATTACTGGAGAGAACTCAAGAGATGGATTTGCATATTTCCATGTGAAATGTGCTGTAAATAACATTCACATGTATATGACGAGGTGTGATGAAAATAAAGGTTGGATAGATTAATTATAAAAATAAAACAAATGCAAACAAAGAGATACATCAGTATCAAATATCTAATAACTGTTTAGAAACGTCAGAAGAACAAGATTCCAACTAAATAAAATGTTCTCTTTTTGAGATTTAACAGAATTTACTCTTGCATTGCAAGATCACTGTTTGGTGTTCTCTTCCACACAGTCAAACCACAATGTTATGACCACCTGTTAGTATCCAGAGTAATTGCCCTTCGCAGCAAGGACAGTAGCTAGATGTACTGGGAGTGACTCGGTCGGGTCTCAATGGGTATCTGGAGCCATGCTGTCTGCAGTGTATCCCACAAATGTTGAACGGTGTGCGGTGGAGGAGACAGTGAAAACTACTGAGGTGATGTTTAACTGGATTGAGAATGGGGCTGTTTGGGGGCCAGGGAAGAACCTTGAAGTCGTCATCGTACTCTTCCAGCCACATGCGACACTTCTAGCTGTGTGGCAAGGTACATTATTGTGCTGGAAGATCCCATCCAATCATCATATACAGGTGTACATGATCACCAAGGATGGATTCATAACCAAATCGATAAAGAATGCCTTTCACATCGATGATAGGACCTAGAGAATACCACGAGAACATCCGTAGACCATAACACTGTCCCCACTACTTTGTGTTTGTCCAGCAATGGTTGCAGGGTGTTGGTTGTCCAACATTTCTCGCTGGATACACAGACGAAAATATGACTCAATGGAAAGGCTACTTGTCTATGAGGAATGGTCCAGTTGTCATACTATCAAGAAAATTACAGTAGTTTTTGTTGGTACACCTGTGCAGTCACCTGCTGTCTACTCCAGAGCCCCATTCGCAAAAGGATTTGCTGAGCTGTTGTGGCAGAAACAGTATCTGGGTACCCTTGGTTCTTTTAGATGGTTAGCTGTTTCACTGTAACCAGTCAGTGGGCCTTCACACAGTCGTCGACATTCAGCTAGGACATCAATGGCGCATGGCAGTTTCCACGGTAGTTATTTCCAATGGCACCATTCGTTTGTTCACAAAACAACTTTATCACAGAAGTATACAAGTAGTTCACAAACTTTTTTTTTTTTTTTTTTACAATTTGCTTTATGTCACACTGACACACATAGGTCTTATGGCGACAATGAAATAGGAAAGGGCTATGAGTGGGAAAGAAGCGGCTGTGGTCTCCAGCATTTGCCTGGTGTGAAAATAGGAAACCACAGAAAACTATCTTCAGGGCTGCCGACAGTGGGATTCAAACTCACAGTTTACAAACGTTGCTGTTTCCAAAATTCTTCCCCCACTTGAGCTGAAAGCTGAAGATCATCCCGTTTTGCCATTTTGTTAAATCTCTTCCTGTCCTTTGTCCATGACAACAAGAAGTGCAGCCAGCCTGTTGATTGCATTATATACACACTTCACCAGCCCAAGTCACAGGGCACGTGCTGCGGATGGCATTTCTAGCAGGTGCTCATAATAGTGATATTCAACTGTATATATTCTGGAGTTAATTCTGTTTTAGAAATATCAATAAGAAGGAACAGAGTTTCTTATGTCTTTTATCTGAGACAGTCATTCACAGAACCTCTTGAGGAGATTTTGATGGATGACAATTCTTAACATTTCACCAAACTTGAAATATCTTACTACTGAAGTAGTTCTTAGAGACGAGGAAAAGAATATGATCCTTAAAAAAAATAACAAATCTAATTTCTTCCTATTGAAGCAGCTCTTGGAGATGAGGAAAAGAAGTAGTGAGAAAGGAACCAATTCAGTACCGGTAAATTAATCTTGGTCTAGTACAAAACATTAAATTTCATGAATCAGTATTTCTCATAACGTTTCCATTACTTTATAAGCTCATGTCATTTCTTATCCTTATACCTCATGCACTAATCAAAGGAAAGAAAGAGGAAGAAGTATTATTATGGGAAGTCGTTGCACACATGGTAAGAAGGTAAGACGCAAGCCTGTAGCTTTTCCCTATGAAGCTGAAGGAAGCATGCAAATGGGAAGTGTGTTGACGTTGCACTGATCTTACTTGTGTCGTGCGGAGGAATCTTCCAGCTTCTGAGTGAGGGTACGACATTCATCTTTCAGTTTTTCCATGAGTTGGTTCTGGGACTGAATCATGCTCTCTAGTTCCGCAACAGTACTGACTGAAACGGTAGCCACATATTAACTTACGTTTGTCTTCAGGGGTCTTTTCTCCCTCTAATGGCTCTTAAATGGACATATAATAGTAGAATGTATAAAGTAACTCATAAAAATTCATTTAAAATTTTACATGAACTCTCTAAAAATTGCCTAAAATAACAAAAGAGAGAAAAAAAATCATTTAGATCTTGATTATGGGGAAAGTTAAAAGTGAGCCTCACTGTCTGATTTATATTAAAATATACAGACATACAGAGTCCTATTATGGAGAACTGGAAATTGTGTATATAAAGAGAATATAAATTTTTTGGGAATAGGCCTATATATTTTTTATTGCCGTGCCTGTATTAGTGTATCCTCAGTTCTCTATATCACAAAAATAATTTAAATATGAGTATATTTTAATCAAGAGAAGGAATAATAATAATAATAATAATAATAATAATAATAATAATAATAATAATAATAATAATAATAATAATAATAATAATAATAATAATAATGCTGAAAACTTGGTACATAAAAAATAATCTTGATGTTTTTTACATATTAAGGGCTGGAACATAGCTATTCATTTATTCATTTGCAAGGCAGTGAGGAACACAATAGGGAACATGCATAGGTTATTCAAAATCAAAATAAAATAAATTTTAAGTAAGAATGATGACATAACCAAACAGAAAGTGCAAAACACTTGAAGTTTTATTCAAATTGCTATTAGGCACAACAATTTTCAATGGCATTTTGTGCAGGCAAGTTTATCATGGGAAATTTTTTACAGAATTCTGTTGGAAAAGTCAAGGAATTTCCACAAATAAGCTGCTTACTGGCAGTAATATTTCATATGCAAGCAGAGGAGCTTATGAGGTTTGTTTAACTTCAGGAAAAAAAAGTGAACAATTCTTTAATTTTTAAATTGTTCGTGTGTCGCAGTAGTACGTGCAGTCAATTGAAAAACAGACAATATTCAGCTAATATTCAACTGCAAAGTTTGCAACAGATGTGTATACAAATATATATGTAGATAAGCCAAATAATAATTATCACTGCACCAATGTATGGTGCCAAGAAATGAGGGCATAAACTCTATTAGGCCTCGGAAGGTGTTGTGTATTGTCTGGTACTAGGATGTTTCTATAAGAACCTTTAGTTGCAAAGCTGTACTGCTATTGAATGGACTGTTTCCAACACATCCCACAGACTTGACTAGATTGAGACCTGGAAAATCCGATAGTCGGAGTACCACCATCAACTCTTCATTATATTTCTTACAATATTAATGAACAATCTGTATAGCAACAAATAGGAGCCCTCTGAACTGAAGGCCAATATGCAGACAATTTAGCCAAGGAGCAGGACACTCTCCATAACTGTGACCACATCAAGATACTCAGACAAAATATTGTTCTAAGGCCCAATCACAAAGGGGTTTCTCTATAAACAACAATATTTAAGTACAAGGAATAAACCAAATTACTGCCCACAATTATTAGGTACTTCTTCCTTCTGGCCTCCTCCTTAATTTATTAGGGTTGGCAATCGATTTAGAATTGGACCAGTTTCACAGATGGGTGCCCTTCCTGACACCAATGCTGTGTGGAGGGATATATTCACTAATACGTGTTTCTGTGGTGATTGGTAGTGCAGTGTGTTGTATGAAGAGAAGTGTATTAAGATGAACACAAACATCCATTCCTCAAGCCAGAGGAGTTAACTATACACAATTAAAATCCCTGTTCAGAATGGGGTTCAAACAAGGAGTGCTCTGAACTCAGCAGCTTATTGAAGGTAAGTGGTTTTGCTCTCTTTAGACACTTGCCATTATGTACTTGCTGACACTGACTGTGAGAGACAAGCACTGCAGTTTGTAATTACTGTACTTTGACCTCTTCAACTTGCCATAAGCTTTAATCCCATTCAGAGTCTTGGAAACCCTTACACCAACTGCATCTTCTGACTTCCTAAATACTGTACAATATAATTTGAACATGCAAAGCAATGCACATGAAGAATTTTCTCTGGTTGCTAGTACCCAACTGTGCAGGTCTGAGGAAGCTCAACTAACTATCCTGCCACAAACACATTGCTTGTAAGAGCTCCTTCACCTTCTACAAAATAAGAAGTGGAAGAGTGGATAATTGTCTTAACCTTAAATGCAACCAAGAAACCCCTATTTTAAAAACATAAAGCCAATGACTAACCATGCCATTCAGACCAGTAGATCAGCACCGAGATGGGAGATGAAAGGTTCATATAAGTTCTAATTGAAAATGATCTATAATATATATATTTTTTGGCTACTTCTTTAACGTCACACTAACACATCAAAGGTTTTCAGTGATGGAGGGATGGGGAGGGATTAGGATTGGGAAGGTAGTAGCTGTGGCCTTAATTAAAATACAGCCCCAGCATTTGCTTGGTGTGAAAATGGGAAACCACAGAAAAACTATCTTCAGGGCTGCCAACAGTGGGATTCGAACCCACTATTGTATCTTTACTATTCTGGAATGTTCAGTCATTTGCTCTAAATGAGAGTGTCACTTGTGTGACATACATGTGTATATGTAATCTCCTGTCTTACTTATCTACCACTCATTTACAAATGATCAGAAAACTGAGCATTATGCCATTACATGATCAACAATCTCATTAAAGAGGGCAAAAAATGCAATTCTATCTGGAGAGAAAGAGAATTTGTTACGATGTACAGAAACAGATTTATATACCAAATACTGTGTTTTCTCAAAACCACTTCCAAAGCTAGTTACCTGCAAGCTAGGTGACAATCATCAATTACTCAATTTTTTAAATTTTTTTTGTGGTAATATAGAATATAGTTGATGAAACAACTGTGTAAAATGTTACTTACACATCCCCATGTCATTTGCAACATTAAATTATGAGTACAAAGTAAATAGATCAAGTGAAAAAGGAATGAATAACTTCTGCTAACTGATATTTTTCAGTTAAAAGATGTGTCACTCAGTAAAAGAAAGTAATTAAAAATTAAAAGAATCAGAATACTTTTCTTTTTGTAAATAACAACTAAGCAGTAAGTAAACAATGACATCTATCAAAGGAATTCAGTTCCTCGTTTTTGCTTCAAGTACCTAGGATGGCAGCTTGGACTCAGAAACTGCCCACAGGATATATGCTGGATCGATAAACTAGAGAAAGGTGTCCGGAGTGCTTTGCGATATCATTTTTTTTTTACAACTGGCTTTACGTTGCACCAATACAGATACATTTTATGGCGACTATGGAATAGGAGAAGGCTAGGATTGGGAAGGAAGCAGCCATGGCCTTAATTAAGGTACAACACCAGCATTTGTGGAGTGTGAAAATGGACAACAATGGAAAACCATCTTCAGTGCTGCCACCAGTGGGGTTCGAACCCACTTTCCAATAGAAGGATAAATGTGAAATTGAAAGTAAAGGTCTATAAATCGGTTGCAGGACCTAAAATGTTGTATGCTGCAGAGGCATGGGTGGGGTTTAAATTCGCTATCTCCCAAAATGCAAGCGTATAAATTAACATGACACATACCGAATAGTCAACTTGCTCAGAAATATAACTGACATACAAGGAATATTGATGGGGATATACTATTTGCAATAGTGTTGTGTTTTTTCTCACAGAGGCACATAGAGGTATTCATTTCACTTCATACTAGCAGCAGTTCTTTTAACTGTACAATATCTGAGAAAAATAACATTATCTATATCTATCGTACCAAAGTTATGACAGGCATCATATGCAAAAATAATCACTCTTTCGTTCTAGAAAACTGTCATAAGTGTAACTTCTTTCTTTCTTTCTTTCTTTCTTTCTTGCAAATAATCATAAATGCCGTTATATCATTTCAGCATACTGTACATAGTCAGTCAAGAATATTGACACTTCTCACTTGTGATTTATTTAATTGAAACTCTGTGAAAATGTGATGTAATATATGCTAAATTTTATCATGTAGAAATAGTCTGATAAAATATTATCCTTGATTTGATATGGTATCTTAAATTATGCATTCTCGGAAATGTTCATTTTTGAGTTGTGTCAAAATTCTTGCGGAGGTGTGATATCTGGACTCTCCTACCATTTCAAAGTACGACAGTAAGTGCAAGGGGTCCACTATCTGATGTTGACAGTTTTATCATTTGAATAGTTCAATGTACAGTTATTGCTAAATGCTGTTCCAAGTTTTATTTATCCAGGGTTGTAGCTATTTTCACTGTGTGGACTGTCAAGAAAATATGTATTGTTTTAAACCATGGTTTTGTGTACATCTGGGTTGCTTTTCAATCACCACTGATCTGCATTTACGGTTGTTGCCCAGGTGACAGATTCACTATCAGTTGTTTACACAGTCTTTTCTAAAATGAATTCAAAGTAATTGGAAATTTATCAAACATCTCCCTTATAAATTATTCCAATCCCTAATTCCTCTAACTACAAACAAGTATTTACCCCAGCCTGTTCTCCTGAATTCCAATTTTATCTTCATACTACTTTCCTACTTTTAAAAACTTCACTGAAGCTTATTTGTCTACTAATGTCATTCCAAGCCATCTCTCCAGTGACAGCTCGAAACATTATTATGCTAAGTAGATCTATTTGTCTCCTTACTTCCAAGTCTTCCCAGCACAAAGTTTGCAACATTTTGATTTTGATAACACTATTCTTTTGTCAGAAATCACCCCCCCCCCCCAAAAAAAAAAATTTAAAAAAAAATTGATTACCGAAGTGTTAGAAAAGACCAATTATTTTACCATATCAACACTGTTTGATAGTGCTATATTTCTCCTGTGGCCTGAGGGCATCAAACGTGACAATGTACTTTTACTTTTAATTGATGCTGCAAGCAGCTAATTCATTGAAGGCACTCTATTCTAAAATGGTCCATGTTACATGCCTTGCCCATGGACCGCACAGAGTTTGTGAAGAAGTAAGGGCTCTTTACCCCAGTCTAGACAGGCTTATAGTAAACGTTAAGAAAGTTTTCTTAAAAGCACCCTCGCGAGTCACACGTTTCAGAGCTGAAGCTCCAGACATTGCATTACCTCCACAACCTATTATAAAACGCTGGGACACGTGGTTAAACGCGTGTATGTATTATTGCGAAAACTTCAAGTTAGTGAAGGAAATAGTGCAGAGTTTTGACAGTGAAGAAGCTGCAGTAATAAAAATTTCCTAGGACATGCTATCTGAACCAAACACTTGAAGGTAGTTTGGCATTCATAAAATCAAATTTCGCCTTATTGACAGCAACAATCGCATCGTTGGAGGATACGGGCGAAGAAATGGTCTATTCCATTTCCTTAATCAACCAGGTGGAAACTAGTCTTAGCAACAATCATGGCAAAATTGCTGCGGGTATTGCATCAAAACTGAAAAAAGTGCTGGACAAAAACACCGGGTATAAAACATTATGCAAAATCTCAGATATTCTTTCTGGTGAAAACTACTGCATGGATGGGATTGAGGAGGATTTATCAGCAAACGACCTTCCTCACTTCAAGTATGCTCCGATCACATCAGTTGATGTTGAACGCAGCTTTTTGAGATATAAAAACTTGTTGGCTGATAACCGCAGATCATTTACATTTGACAATATCAGAATGATTTTGTAGTGCAGTGCAACTCAGCCTAAAGTAAACATAAACCTTTAGTTAAGTGCTAGAAATCTATTTTGATTAACTTTTCAATTTGAGCTTAAGATGTAATTTTTGAAATATTTGTGAGTTTATTATTATAAGATCATTTTCTCCATTTTATAGTATATTTTTCAAATTTTTAGGTCATTTATTGAGGTCATTTTCGAAAATTTTAAGCACATTTGAACTCTTTTTACGGCATCAACATCTGGGCTGTAGTTATGATCATCATCATTTGACATCACAGACAATGCTGACTTACTTTGACTTATATCTTGTGTCCGCTTTCAGAGCAAAGGGCTGCAACAAAAGTCCTCCATTGGTTCTGTCTCCAGGCCATCCAGTTTCTCTTTGTTGCAGTTTCAGTAACAAAGTTTTCTCAGAGATGCGGGTTATTGGCCTACAGACCCCAAAGCACAGTGGTGGGCTGCCCCTTTAGTGTCTGTGCCTGCCCTCTGATTACTTCATGATTTGGTGTTCGTCGCTACTCCCTGTTCATACTGTTGTCAATTTAGATCTCCACAGGGTATAACCAGAGTCCCTCCTCCTTTCTCAACCGGGCTTGGGACTGGCTAAGGCGGAGTTAGACAATGTCATCAATATTTTTTTAAATTAATTTTTTATTTTTACAATTTGGTATACGTTGCACCAACAGATAGGTCTTATGGCGTCTATGGGATAGGAAAGTGGTACGAGTGGGAAGGAAGCAGCTGTGGCCTTAATTAAGGTACAGCCCCAGCATTTGCCCATGGAAAACCATCTTCACAATGCCTTCAACATGTAGTTCCGTCTCCTGACCATCCAGTTTCTCTTTCTTGCAGTATCAGTAACAATGTTTTCTCGGATGCGGGTTATTGATGGCAGTGTGCATGAAGGTGTGCCACAGCCACACCATCAACCAAGATATGTTCCGCATTTGTAATACTCCTACCGTATTAAATAATTTGCAAATTAACTGAAAAAACTGAAAGCCAATACCTAAATTAAGAGTCCAGGAAGAGTAACACCTATTTAATTTCAAATTATGTAGACAGAAAACAATGTAGCAAACTGTTGTTGAGTCATCAAGAAAATAATCTAGATAAGGGATACAACAGACACTAAAATCACAGTAAAAAAGTGGAGCTGTAGTTTGTAAAGTATGAAAACTTGAAATCCTAACCTAGATGCATCTTAGATGAGTACAATTAAATCTACATGCCAGCAAGGTGCTTTTGCTGTGAAAATGAAGTGTGTTATGAGCAGCAGATACAAGCATCTTTCCGATTGCCCTGTTTGCTGAAAGATTTCACTTACAGTCAGCAATAATTTCAAATTTTGCTGTAGGAGTTTCTAAGTTGCACCAATGTGCTTACTAACAGTGATATGGACTGCTTATTTCTTTTAAATAAATGCTTGACTACAAAGGAAATAGGGAACAGCAACTTACCAGGTTAGAAAGCAGCTGACAGCACACATACTGAAGTAAAATATTACTGGTACAAAACTATCAGTACAAACTTCACCAGTGAAGGAGGAAAAAAAAAAAAAAAAAAAAAAAAGTGATTCTTCAGATTGTTACGTATTTGGATGCTGTTAGAGGGAAGAAGGAAAAAGACTATGGCAAATTAGAGTAGTTATCTGATGTTAAGGCTAAATGTTTCCATGAACCCAAGCATTGCCTGGTTTCTTTCCTTGGAGTCCCTTAGGAAGAAGAGGTGGAAAGAATGGTGGCAAATATTTCAGGACTTTGACAATGAAACAATTTATTGTCAAATAATAATCAGTGGGCATGGATGTGATTGGGAAAAGGAAAATCAGCATTATAAGATTGGCAGATACTATGATTATCACGTAACTATTTGTTTTGGATATTAGTTGTTGTTCTGGTGCCGTTTCCTCACAGAAGGTTGGCGACCATTATGAAATAATTTATGCTATTTTGGGTTTCCCATACCAGAGTTGAAGTTTAATGGCTATCATAAACCACTGCCAGAGGTTCTGCATCCAAGATGATCTGCTCCACTCATGTCCACGATTCCCTTCTATGATCAGTTATATCAAGCTGGATTTGTTATTTCTGGGATGTGACTGAAATAGGCTGATAACCTGGAGTGGGTTAAGACTTCACATGACTTCCTGGCACAACAGAGTATCTCCTTACTGGTGATTTTTTTTTTTAGTGGCTTTACGTCACTCCGAAACAGATAGGTCTAATACCAATATAAATGGTCTGTTATTGGACATTATAAATTTTCCAGCTAACTCTTTCCTGGTTGCCAGCGTTTCACCTCAGTGTTTCATCCTGTGACACCGTAAAGTAGAATTGGTAACACATAACACTTCACGACACACCAATGAATTTCGTATGGGAATCAATATCTATATCAACAAATAGGTCTTATGGCGATGATGGAATAGGAAAGGGCTAGGAATTGAGAGGAAGCAGCTGTGGCCTTAATTAAGGTTGAAAATGGGAAACCATGGAAAACCATCTTCAGGGCTGCCGACATTGGGATTTGAACCCACTATCTCCCAGATGCAAGCTCACAGCTGCGCACCCCTAACCGCATGGTCAGCCTCGCTCGGTTTGCTGGAATGTGATCGGGTTCTTTAACATTCTGCAATACATCCACTTTCCAAAGACCTGCAGTTGATTCACTGACGGAGCCTTTATAGTTCATCCTGTGACACCGTAAAGTAGAATTGGTAACACATAACACTTCACGACACACCAACAAATTTTGAATCGGAGGTCTCAATTGCACACAAGATTTTTTAAATTATTATTATTATTATTTTTTACAATTTGCTTTATGTCGCACTGACACAGATAGGTCTTATGGTGATGATGGGATAGGAAAGGGCTAGGAGTGGGAAGGGAGCGGCCGTGGCTTTAATTAAGGTGCCGGGTGTGAAAATGGAAAACCATTTTCAGAGCTGCTGACAGTGGGGTTCAAACTCACTATTTCCAAAATGCAAGCTCACAGCTGTGTGACCCTAACTACACGGCCAACTCACTCGGTACAAACTGCTTTAATTTCAGAAACACATTTCTTGCAATACTGATTCTGTTTTTGATCCTACATCCCATTCTTGTTTTAGTCAACATACCAGTAGAGTTGGGAAGTAACTGAGTAAAAGTAATTGAATTACTTGTAATGATTACAATCAAAGTAATTTTTACTTGTCATTTTTTTTTTTTACAAAATGTAACTTTTACTTGTAATTTATTTCTTGAAATAAAATTATAATTATTCCTTTCTAGTAATCACTACATGCTAGTAATTGAAATGCATTGCACAGAAGCAGAAACGAAGAAATAAATGATGATGGAAATAACTTTCTCTGTTCTACTACAGCAGAATACTTACACTAGCAATGTAATTAAAATTACACACAGGTATTCCTTTAAGTGTTCCTGTAGGGTGCCTTCTCAGTAAATGCAAAGATATACTTTCTCCGAAAGACGTCAAGGCTTACCGATGAGAAAATCTAATGGTATTAAAATTACGTCCAACTGAAGAACTGAATTTTAACCCATGTTCCTTATGAAACGTTTTAATACAACATGTAACATTAGATTTTAAGACTAAGTTTCATAATTGCTAGGACACAACATGTGAATAAATGTCAATTTTAGATAACATGGCTGAAGATGACCTATGTTTAAGGTCGAAACTAGTCCCACAAGTGTGATGTTTGTATAGTCACATCAATAAAATGTGTATTGATTAGGTGGATATTCCTTTTCATCCTATTGTAATTGCTCATCAGTACAGATGAACATGAAGATTATTTCATATGAAACAAGGATGCGAGAAAGTTAAAAGCTTGCATCTAATTTTGTTCTTGTGAAAAGAAAAGTAAGGTAGAGTTGATTAAGAAGTATACCGGCCTTGATTTCTTAATGAACTGAAGCCTGAATTCTTCACCAGGTCGAATTCCTAAATTTGGGGGCAAGTTCTGGTGGTACGGAGGCATACTTCAGGTGATGAGCAAATCTATCTGTCTACATGGCAAGAGTGGAAAAGGATAATAATAGATTGACAAACTGCACTGAGCAGCCAAAATTCATGGGAAGACACTGAATGTGATGTTAATAACGAGTTGCTCCTCCGCGAGCCCTCAAAACGGCAGCAATATTGCAAGGCATCAACTCTACATAGTACTGGAATCATTCTGGAGCGATCTGGACCCACGCATCTTGCACTGCTATCCACAACTGGTCTTGTGTAGTTGGTGCGGGGATCATGGGGCGTACACTAGCATTGACAGCATCCCACAAATGCTCGACTGGCTTAAGATCGGGGGACCTGGAGGGCCAATTCATTGTCGTAACATCACTGGAGTGCTCCTCCAACCACCTTCGTGCCATCACAGAATGGTGACATGGCGCATTGTCCTGTTGAAATATGGCATCTCCATGAGGGTACTCTAGAGCCAGAAAGGGATGCAGATGGTCTGAAAGAATGTCCACGTAACAAGCACCTGTCAGTGCTCCCTGCAGCCGGATAATGGGGCCTAATTGCGACTATGACAATGCCGCCCAGACCAGAACTGAGCCACCTCCCGCCTGGACAAAAACTTGTTAACACGCAGGATCCATAACTTCGTGGGGCACTCTCATGTGCCCATTAGCTCAATACAACTGGAAATGGGATCCATCGGACTATACCACACATCGCCACTGTTTCAGGGTCCATTGGCGATGTTGACAGGCCCATGCACGTCATTGAGCTCTGTGTTGAGGTGTCAGCAAAGGGACACAAGTTGGTCGTCGGCTGGTGAAGCCTATTATTATCATTATTACCATCATCTTCATCGTTGTTACCATGTCACTGGTTTCTAAATGCAGGCGCCTCGGAATGCCCGCGTCGTTGCTCCAAGGTCTCGGTGAAGCCTATGCTGTGCAGTTGCCTTCTTACAGTCCTGGCAGAAATGGGTTCTTGACTCCCAACATTTAATTGGGTGGTGATTTGACTCACAGTAGCCCATCGAGCGCCCAGTATAGTTATGTGGAGGCGACACGATGTCCATTCATTAAACATCTGTGGTCTTCCCATGCGGCGGTTTATATGGGTGGTAACATTCTCTCTGTGATATTGAAGATCCATCTTTGACACTGTTGACCACGGAAACTCGAATTTGTGTGTAATCTCCGCAAAGCTATGACCCATGTGCCATGCGCCATGATCATCCCACTTCAAAGTCTGTTAACTCGCAATGTGTTGCCATCTTCACGCCACTGGTGTCTGTTACAGACTGCTCAGTTACGCCGCATCCAGCCGCAATGCTCAGAGGTCATACAAGGCACATTTTCTAATGGGACGCCCCTTCCCATGACTTTTAAGTCACTCAGTGTATATTCAAAACATTAAAATCCACTTCTAACAGTCTCCTATTGGTCACCAGTCCCCCAAACCCAAAATTCCTTAACTTTCTTAACTGAATAAAATCTGATGAAACATGAGGATTACAGATGAAATCTGTTTCCTGTGATACCATGACCCTAACTTCCTTGACCCCTTCCTGGGCTGCCGTAACTCCAATTACAGCATTATTTTTGAAAAGCCAAAATTTTTTTATTTCTCAAACTTTCCTTGACACCTCCCTAATGGTAGAATAGACAATACACCAATCACTGGTGAGCTTCAGCATTTTAACACTTTCAGATGACACTGAATTCATCCAGTATTGAACCTGCTAGCTTTAGAACAAAAAGATGTTGACTAAAGGACTATGCCACTAAGGCTGGTGTCTCACACCTAGGTGGTAAAAATAGTACCTGAAAATCTACTAACACTAACCTTCCAATCATTACTGGGTCTATCAAATTCATGTTTGACAAGTGTTTCTCTGCCAGAGTCTGAAACGTTTATCCCCACTACTAACAACATACAACCACTATTTACCTTTCTATTTTACCTCTCCCAACCACACATGCAACATCCAGATGCACAACAGTACAAAACAAAATCCTCTTCCCTCCTCCATCAAGAAGGTTACAGAGGAAAGTTTTGATTAATATGACTATCTTTTGAATGTATGCTATCGACTACATTCCTACCTGGTAAGTAGCTGCTCTTCATCCGTTTCATTATAAAATAGGGTTGCCAATGAAAATAATAAAACATTCACTGGCTATGTCAAAGTTGAAATACAAATTTCAAGATTCTGAAAGACAACCACATAGTGTTTTCCAAATAGATTTCATGACACATTGATCACTCACTAACTTAAATTTGTTTAATTCAAAATCTACACATCTAAACTTGTAAGGGCAATATTTTGGGGTATTAATCCATTCCAGGCAAAATCAAGACCATATCCATGGCTTTTAACTATCACATCTGTCTGTTCCATTGATCATGAAAACAGCTGAATACATTTTGCCCAAATCATATTTAGAGTCTTCTCTTTTAGGAGCAGATTTTAAGATATGAGACATGATCTCAATATCATTTCTGAAGACAAAAACAGTTATTTAATGCTTTCTAATGTATTACTACTCAATACACTTTGTACAAAAGACCATTTACTCAAAACAATTTTGTGCTTAATAGTTTACTGAGAAGAACATGATTATACTGTATATCGTCTTGCACTCAATTTCTAATGTTTAATCATACTTCTTAAAGGAGATAAAAAAGAAGTAGGGAACTATAATTTTTTCCGATATAACATAAGGTGAAATCAGGACAAAAGCGACAATCTGATCAACATAAACTACTGAATTGATTGAGAATCAAACTACCTAATCAGGTTCCTAGAGTTTCTTGTGGGGTCAGCTATGATGGCACAGTGGATTCTACTGTCATTATATTCTCAGACACCCTGTGATAGTAAAATTAAATCAGATGGAATTCTGCCAGAAAAAATTTCATCTCCACTTCTGTGAAAGATTCACATGAAAGAAACTGTATGCATAAATTTTGACATTCTGTATACCCTAAAACCACACAATACATACGATACAAGGAAACAGCTACTGAAGGAACTGTATCATTCAACGTCAGTAATTTAAGATCACAGTTCAAATCCAGTAGAGATAGCTAAATGTTTCAGACACGAGGAAAAAAAAAAAAAAAAAGTTAGTTTTCACGTTGTTCTATATCGGCATGTAGAAGATCTTTGGTGAAACATTCTGCGTTTACCCAAGCAAATTAATTAAAACTCAGCGACAGAGGGAATACTATAGCGTGTTTCGTGCCCTCTGTCGCAAGTTGTTTATATTCCCTCAATGTCCCTAACAATGGAATACACTCAGTTCATGATTCAATTAAATAGACCGATAAAACCTACATCATTATGCAAAATGCATGCATGAGTGTATGTAGTTTTGCAGAATTCTCAACTTCTTGAAACCACAATTATAGAGTTTTTATAAAACAAACATTAGAAATGGATCCCTGGCTCTCAAATTATATAGTACTCCATGATTTTAATAAATGCATAAGCCGACTTTTGAAAAAATTGTATAGGATTTTGGGCTTATGCCGTGTCAAGAAAATAAGGTGAAATTCTTTACGTTTCGCAGAGAACTGTGCTCTGCGTCATCAGAAGAAATCTCAACTGTCCACAAGAAAGGCTTCTTAAACAATGACTCTTTGAATTTAGACATTATAATAGAAGTGGAAATGGTACATTCGTTCGCCACCAGATGGCTCCCAGGATGTGGCACAGTGCTAGCGTTCGAAGTGGAAGCTGACTGAACCATCAGAATCAGTCTAAGAGGTTCACATAATACGCTAGCGCTGTGCCTCATCCTGGGAGCCATCTGGTGGCGAATGAACATACCTTTTCCACTCTTATTATAACATCTAAATTAAAAGAGTCAATGTTTAAGAAGCCTTTCTCGTCGACAGTCGAGATTTCTTCTGATGACACAGAGCACAGTTCTCTGCGAAACGTAAAGAATTTTACCTTATTTTCTTGAGACGGCATAAGCCCAAAAGCCTATATAGTATCATGTCTATCAGTACGGGCCGTGAAAGCATCAATGGCAACATTAAAAGAACCTCTATGGGGAGGATACTTTTAAGAAGGCTTCAAAATTCAGCAAATTAAGAAGTCTATTCTTCTTTCTTCTTTGTGCAAGGACCATAACATCATTCCCAACTATGTAAAGCTGAAGCACACATTAAATACACCGAAGGCCAGGAGAATATATCAATGCGCCAGCAAGGCTCTTGTGATTGATAGAGTGCATTACACTCGTAGGGAACTGGATTCAGTCTCCCGAGAGTTGTTTCGATTCCACCTGCTGTTAAGCAACACTCTCTCACGGGAATTGTGACTGACTTTCGATCACATTACTGTTATACAGGCTGAACAAAAATTCAACCAGATGTCAATCAGACAGAAATCAAAGTTCCTCCGTCTAGCTCAGAAACTGGCGGTCTCTCGCATGAACCCGGATGCTAGTAAAACTGTCATCAATCTTCCAAGAAATCCTTGGATGAGAACCAAACGGCAGTTTTAGTTAGGGGTCTTAATTTCGCTGTCGCTTCCTCTAAAATTCCCACTGAGGAGTTAATTACTTCCGTTGAGGCAGCCATCCACAAACTACCTATGGATGAGGCTGAGGAGTTAAGACAGAAATGCGTGAAACTCATAAGGTCCGCTGTTGTACCCATGCCCAATTTAATAAGAGGCAAAAGGAAAGCTCTGAAGGAACTTAGAGATGATTCTGAACTGACCATTCTCTCAGCTGATAAGGGTAATGCGACAGTGGTTATGGACAATGACGAGTATAAGGTTTTGGCGATATTGTCAGAGCCTGTTTACAGATTGAGCTCACGTGACCCCATGACACGTGTGTCCAACGCCACCATGAAGCTCTTAAGGCAATCTTCAGTTCCAAAAGAGGAGGGTAAACATTTGTCCCCGGCGGATGCAGTGCCACCTAGATTATCAGACTGCCTGAGATCCATAAAAAAGATGTTCTCCTCAGACCTATTGTTAGTGCAATAGGTTCTCCTACATATAATCTGGCTAAATACCTAAGCAAATTGCTTCAGACACACATAGGACATACTGAATCAAATCTCAGGGACTCTCGGTATTTCGTCAACAAGCTGTCAACCATAACCCTTCAACCTAATGCACTTTTGGTGAGTTACGATGTGGAGTCCTTGTTCACTAAAGTGGCGAGTGACTCGGTCATGTCTCTCATTGCACACCTATTCCCTGAGGATATTACTAAGCTATTTTACCACTGCATGGCCTCCAGCTATTTCTTGTGGGTTGGGAATTTTTACGAACAGACGGATGGAGTGGCTATGGGAAGTCCACTTTCGCCCGTAGTGGCTAATTTCCTTATGGAGTATTTTGAGGAGGAGGCTACTGCTTCGGCACCCGTCAAATCTATGAGAAACTTCATCTATTTCTAAACCACCTAAATCAGCAACATCCTTCAATAAAATTCACTATGGAGATGGAGTCGGACGGATGCCTTCCTTTCTTGGATGTTCTAGTAAGAAAGAAACCAGATGGCTCCTTAAGACATACCGTCTATCGTAAGCCTACCCAGACAAATCGCTATCTTCATGCAGATTCTCACCACCATCCAAACAAGGCATTCTCATGATACTCGCCAAGAGGATGAGACGAATTTGTGAGCCATCAAATAACCAGGTGGAGATGGACACTCTCAAAGTCGCGTTCAAGGGTAATGGCTATAGTGATTTGCAGATTCATACAGCCCTGCATCCCAGAGAAATGACCAAGCAAAGCTCACAGAAAGAAGAAGTGAAGGGAACTGCCTAATTGCCTTACATTCACAACACCACAGACTGAATTGCCAAGGTCCTCTGCAAACACAATATAAAAACCGTGTTTGGCAGTGCCACTAAAATTGCTCACAGTCTGAGTAAAACCAAGGACAAATTGTCCCCACTTTTACATCCTGGGGTATACGAAATTCCCTGTACTTGCGGCCAAACATGCTGGTCCATTGGTACCCGTATCAAGGAACATGAACGTAATATTCGGCTCAACCAACCAGACAAATCGGCAATAGCTGAGCACGCTCTATCGTCGGGTCATGATGTCACGTTCCAACATGCTCAAGCTCTTACCCACACTAGACACTACAGGTCCAGGATTATATGGGAAGCTGTGGAAATACGTAGAAATCCTAACAATTTCAACAGGGACACCGGCTATAATTAAGTAATACCTGGTTGCCAGCCATTAAGAATTTACGTAGGTAGTTCCCTTCCCTGTCCCTTCACTATTGTTATTTCATCTCAGTGTTTTCCAAATTCGTACGTACACATGTTATGTGAACCTCTTAGACTGATTCTGATGGCTCAGTCAGCTTCCGCTTCGAATGCTAGCGCTGTGCCACGTCCTGGGAGCCATCTGGTGGCAAATGAATGTACCATTTCCACTTCTATTATAACGTCTAAATTCAAAGAGTCATTGTTTAAGAAGCCTTTCTCATGGACAGTCGAGATTTCTTCTGATAATGCAGAGCACAGTTCTCTGTGAAACGTAAAGAATTTCACCTTATTTTCTTGACATGGCATAAGCCCAAAAGCCTATACAGTATCACGTCTATAAGTACGGGCCGTGAAAGCATCAATGGCAACATTTTGAAAAAAAAAAAACTGTCTTCATGGATACTTTTCTGAAACGATGCTCATTCTAGTTATTTAACTATCCTTCTTAAAACAACAGTAAGTGGAAGGAAAAGATCTTGACCACCGTGAAGAAATAACAGAAATATTTGCTATTTTTTGGGTGATTCCATTTCAGTACAAGTCCTTGTCATGGTAAATCGCATTCCTTTCATTTTTCTCCTTGCTTCACAATATTGCCTGTATTCTATTTTCCTTTCTTTCTTTTCTCTGTGATATGGAAAAATACTTATGAGACACTGCTAATTATCTAATAATAATAATAATAATAATAATAATAATAATAATAATAATAATAATAATAATAATAATAATAATAATGGTCCTATGTCCTACTAACTATGTTTATGTTTTCTGAAGACAGTGAGGGGCTGGAATTTTGTCTCAAAGGAGTTCTTTAACATGCCAGTAAATCTACTGACACAAGGCTAATGTATTGGCGCACCTTAAAATACTATCACAGACTGAGCCAGGATCAAACCTGCCAACATGAACTCAGGAGGCTAGTGCTCTACCGCCTGAGCACTCAGTTCGTCACTAAATTTTCTCAAAGACATGGGCAACGTAATGACATCAAAAATAGATATGTGGTATTTCGACAACAGGATCACTTAGTAAATGATGAGGAACTCTTTCATGTGTTTTTATGTTTATCTTGACAAGTCTATAAGTTTATATGTGATAAAAAGTTGAATAATTTATTGATGAAAACAGAGGGGAAACAGAAAGATTTACTTTCAAACCCGTATAGAATTCATAGCTGTGGACCAGATATCATAACGTTTAATTTAGTGCATTTGGAATTAAGCACAGTGAGTTTAACAGTTTTCTCCCAAGGAATAATTGTAATTTTAAGTTCTCTTTTACATATTGTGAGTAATTTTTAGAATTCTGGATTTATGGTTTTTGTTTAAGCAGTAAGAGGAGGGAATGAGCAAAGGATTCAAATGAGCAATAAAATTCATAACATTTATAGCTACTGCTAGTAACTTGCCATGCATTTATTCCTGTGCTGAACAGAACAAAGTGAAGAGATTTATTAAATAATGAACATTTAACCATGCCTGCACATTTAAATTACCTGCTTTTTTTAACAGTCAACATATGAGAGCCATTCAAAAAATAACCAAACTTTGAAAATAACTCTTTAGGGGGCTTCCCAGCAGCCTAGTTGGTTTTGTCTCTCGAAGTATTACCTTCCTCTGTAAATACAATATTCCCATTTTCACTTATGGAAGTAGTCCTGGTAGGCAATTTGGGGAATTGCACGCAGTTTGATTTCTTCAATTTCAGTTTGATCTCTTAAATAGACTGAAATTGTAATCCTTTCAGTGTCCATTTCAGTTTGAAGAATAGAAAAATGTCTGCAGCCTAAATCAGCTGAGTAGGGTGGATGGGGAAGCACAGCCATCTTCATGTTTATAAAAAATTACAAATCTACAGTGATGCATAAACTGGCACTGTCCCTTGGAGGCTCCAGAGATTGTTTCTTCATCTGGTCTTTTTCTTTTGACAATTTCTCTCAAACATCTCATAATACAAAATGTGAACCATTTGACCCTCTATTAAAAATTCACGATGCACACCACTGATATAAAAAAAGACTATCAACACAACTTTCATGTTTGACCTGACCTGCTGCCGCTTTCTTCAGCCTTAGCAAAGTTTTTCCATACCACTGCGCTAATTGCCATAAACTGTGTTCATCATTTGGTACATCTCTGTAAACTCATTTCCCAGTTTGAAACACAAGCAAATGTTGAAAGGCACTCATGTACAACATATTCACAAACTGACAGTTGCTGAATTAAAACTTACTGCTTTACAAATGCATAGCAAATGACTAGTTACTTAGGAACAATCCCACTATATAGTGTCATTTACCAGAAACCGGTAAGACTTTTCATTTGTACTGTATTTTTGAAGTTCAGTTATTTTTTGAACATGCCTCATACAACATATACCTAGTCTGTATAGGAGATGGTATATCAGACAAAATATTGAATAGCTGGTTCCAACCTAATAATCCATTATTAATAGGTACAGACTACTAGTTTACTTACACCTTTTTAATTATATCACAAATCCAGAATTTCTTCCTTAAAATAAAAATACAAATATTCATAAAAACCAATTCTGTAAGTTTAGAAATGGAATGGAAGTGAGATTTGAATAAAAACATTTGATCAGCACTGTTAACCTATAAATTTATCCTAAGTCAGTATTAACAGTATTTAGGAACATGAATCAAACTGGAGAGATGTTTCAACATTCCAAAATATTAAAAGATCATGAACATCGGTTGTGTCTTCAGTAACAACAGGAACAAAATATAACACATAGCATGCAAGTACTAATATAAAGAAAGAAAAAAAAAAAATCATACAGTGCACTCTTGCATTATTAAAAAGTAGCTTACCATGTTTTGCTTCCATGTCCATTATCATAGAGGTTAGCTCCTTTTCTCGCGTCTGTTTGACTGGCGATGATGTTGATGGGGCAGAATCAGAGAGCCCTTTATCCGAGCTCTCTTTCATCATCTTGGCCAAGTTAACCTAAATTTAATAAGGCAGAAAGAAATATTACTACATTTGATAATCAGCCACTGCTGTTTTGAACTCTTCGTCTATGGAACTAGAAGTAAATTTAACTTCACACTGCAATAATGTAATATGATTCCTAGTCATTTCACCCAACTTTTTTGTTCTCTAGTGCCTTTGTCCATGTCTTTTTCACCATTATATGTTTCACCTCAAAACTTTTCACCCTGAAGTGCTCTCGCCCTTGTCAGTTTTGTCTGTACATCTTTCATCCAAAGTTCCCCCCCCCCCCCCCCCCTGTAAATGACCCCTCTCTCTTCCACCCAAGAATTTAATACTAATCATTAAACATTTATAAATTTATTTTCTTTGATCATTTGAAATTATCTAGGTTTCTCTGCTTCTGCTGTCTACAACTAGTTACATTTCGTCTTGAGTAAGAATTTCATGAATGAATTTGTAGAAACAAACCAAACTCCATGACTCAACAGCCCCAATGGGTCTTGGCCCACCAAGTGACTGTTGCTCAGCCCAAAGGCCTGCAGATTACGAGGTGACGCACAGTCAGTGTGACGAATCCTCTTGGCTTTCTAAACTGGGGCCATGATCTCCCTGTCAGTTAGCTTCTTAACTGAAATCATAATATGCTGAGTAGACCTTAAACCAGCCCTCAAATTAAGGCAAAATTCCCTGAGCTGGCCAGGAACTGAACGGGCTGTCAGGTGAGAGATAGGTGCACTACCTCTAGACCAAACGATTCCAACTGAGGTGCTCCCATGGCCCTGGCAGCTGCCCCGGTGCTGTGCTGTAGCACCGGTGACATGGTGGGGGAAGGAGGGGAAGTGGCAGAGGCAGAACCACAGGTCGTCAAGGCAGCGCGCAGCTTACGAAAACAATATTATTTATGACAATTCTGTGGACACGTAAACAATTTATTTTGTACATATATTGCCTTTGCCTTAATGTACATTTAGCGTTTAAGTCCATTGTTGACATCGTTTTGCAGCAACTAATTTACCAATATTGGGAAAATCGATTTGGCAGTAAAAATTCTAAGTACAGTCTCTAAGACAATATCAGACAAAAGTCTTAGTTCTACATTTATTTAAATTCAGAATAGAAACCATTTGTTCACATGCCTAAGTTATACCGAACATTGACATAAATTTTAAGGCAAGTGCATGAAGTTTGGGAATTCTTGTGGATGAACACCTTTGTAACAGGAAATTAAACCACCATTGTAGTGGTAGTACCTGTCCTTTAGGATTGCGTTGCACTGTAGTTTTATCAGCTCTGTTTGGAAATATGATGGTGGTTTTTAAGGACGTGCTGAAAATGGGGTCAAATATGTCAAGTTGACATGCCATATAATTCATTTCTTTGAATCGGGCATTGAATTCATCGTGCAAAGTCTGTAATGACGTCTGAAAGTCACCAAAATTTTCATAAGTAGACGAATGCAATGATTTTAACAAAGTAAAATTGTCGACATTTCCGGCTTCAAGCTGACTTTTCAACAACAAACTCTGCATTTTGAAAGCCTTAATTCTGTCACACATGGTGCTAATCAGTGTGTTTCTCCCTTGCAATGAAGTATGACGTTATGTCCGCAAGAAAGAGAGGTCAGCTACCCATTGTTTATTCCGCGTTGGTTGTGGAGAACTTTTCATCTCCATGAACAGAGCAATTTCTTCAACGATTGCAAAGAAAGTTGCTAGCACTTTCATGCAACTTAACAAGCGCACAATACAATAAAAAGGAATGTCACTACATTCTGCCTCAAGATCTTTAATTCTTTGAACTGCCGATGGTTCAAACCTTGCTTTCTGCAGAAATTTACACAATTTGACACAGTATCCAAAACAGATTTAAAGTTGCGAAAGTTTCTTGCACATAATTGTTCTTGGTGTAAAACACAATGCACTGCGTGGACTAGGTGGGGAAGGAGGGGAACAGTGCTGCTGAGTGCAGCGCTGGTGCGCCCCAGCACTAAGTGCTCGAGTTGGAAAGGCCTGCCATAGACCATGGGGCTGGCTGTTTATTTTGAACAGGAATCTATTGTGCCCGCCCTTCATTAAGTTGTTTGTTCTCTGTTTGTCCTACTGTGCAGTATGGAACTGATTCCACATGAGGACTGTAGTATGAAATGGTGTATGGCATTTAGTGGCGGGAGTGTCCGAGGACATGTTCAACTCGCCAGGTGCAGGTCTTTTGATTTGACTCCCGTAGGCGACCTGCACATCGTGATGAGGATGAAACGATGATGAAGACAACACATACACCCAGCCCCCGTGCCAGCGAAATTAAACAATGATGGATAAAATTCCCCACCCTGCCGGGAATCGAACCCGGGACCCCTGTGACCAAATGCCAGCACGCTAACCATTTAGCCATGGAGCCGGCTGTAGTCAGGCGGTGCTGCATGATTAACTGCTCCCACCTGAATGTGCACAGAGTCTATCCACATATGTACATGTACTCAAGGTACTCTTGATATGGTATCTCATCATATCGGATGTCAAAAGTGTCATTCAAGTCTCAACAGTTCGTGTATGGTCGTCGTAATGCTTCAATCTTTTGCATCAACATACACATGTTGAAGCCCTTGGTTCTGCATCTCTCTCCAAATACTTTGCCCCAAATGGAAGAAAAAGAAGTGGTGAAAGGCTGAACCGAGGGTGAAAAGTTTGGGGTGAAGTGTTCACGGTGTAAGATACTTGGGTGAATTATTCCCCTCACACTATCAGCCCTGAAGGTCCTTTGGCTTACCAAGCAACTGATACCGCATGCTTGCAGGTTAAGAGATAATGCACGGTTAAGGCAATGAATCCTAAAGGCCATTATTCTTGGCTTTCTAGACTGGGTGGGTGAATTATTCCTAGGGTGAAAAAGATAGGATGAAACATCCAGGTATCTGTAAAATAATTATGCAACATGAGAAAACAATACGAATACAAAGAATGTTGTCAGTAGTTGGACCAAACTCTGAATGGAGAACTAACAAAAAGGTACATTGCTTATCTGAGTACATACTTAAAAAGAAAATCTAATTAATGACTGTAAATGTCTGAATTATGGAATGCATTGTATAATTCCATATAGAGCTTCCTTCCTAGAAAAACTGCATTGACAATGTTATAATACAGAAAAACCTAGTCTATTCATGTACCACTGCTCCTTCAAGACTTCATCCCAGTTGATTCCTTTGGATGTGATATCTTCCTTTACTTGGTCCTGCCATCTCCTCCTAGGTCTTCCAACAGGTCTCTTTCCAGTAATCTCGGTATGCAACCATTGTTTTGCAATTCCTCCTTCTGTCATACGTTTGATGTGACCAAACCATCGCAAATGTGCCCTAGTTATGGTCTCCTTCAGTGAATGATTTATTCCAGCTTGTTCTCTAATCTTCTCATTACTTACTTTGTCTTTCCTAGTCTTTTGAAGCATGCTTCTTAGAAACTTAATTTCTGAAGCTTGAAGTCTCCCATCATCTTTTTTGGTAGTTGTGCATGTTTCCAACCCGTAAGTCAATATAGGGACAAAGTATGTTTGAAACAGAGTTTGTTTTGATCTTAATGGCACTTGTTTATTCCAGAGCAGATATCGAACTTGCTGATAGAATTGACTGGATTTCTGAATACGGTTATTCAATTGAAGCTGTATTCTGTTGTCACTTGATATTATGCATCCAAGGTACTGATGCTGGTTTACTGTTTCCAATTGTACACCCTCCAACATTATGTTATCTTTACTTCTTTGTCTATTAGCAGATACTGCAGCAGTTTTTTTAGCACTTACTTTCAGTCCATATTTTTTCAGATGATCATTCCAGACGTTCAGCCTTTCCTGGACTTTCATCTCGCTATTTCCCCAGATAATTATATCATCTGCAAAAGCAAATGCTTTAAGATCCATGTTAGTGTTCTGCTTCACTTTTTTTATGATTTCATCCATGACGGTGATGAATAGTAATAGTTAAAGGGCACAGCCTTGTTGCACTCCTCTAGATGTCTGGAACCAATCTGAATATCCATTTCCTACTTGAATACAGCTGTAGCAGTCATCATAAAGCATTTTTATTCTCTGAATGAGTTCCATAGATACATTCTTCTTTTTAAGACACTCCCATATAGCTGTTCTAGGAACACTATCAAATGCTTTTTCTATGTCTAGAAACACAAATGTCAAGTTACGATCTTTCTCCCAGTGCTTTTCTAATATCATTTTCAGTATGAATATGAGGTCTATAGTTGATCTATCTTTCCTAAATACATATTGTTCTTCTTGCAGTTGGGGTTCAATAACTTTTCTTTAATCTTTTCTCAAGAGTTTTCTCAAATATTTTTAAACCATGGGACAGTAAGGTAATCCCTCTATAGTTGCTGCACTTTTTTTTGACTTCCTTTCTTGAACAGGGTAACTATAACTCCCTTTCTCCAGTCATCTGGTATTATTTTATCCTTCCATATTGCCCTTATCACCCTGTATAGCCAATGAATTCCTGGTGGGCCAGCAGCATTAATCATTTCTACACTTAGTTCATCAAAGCCAGTAGCTAGTTCATTGTGCATACTTTTAAGGGCTGATTCTACTTCACACTAAGTTGGTGGCGTTTCTTCAGATATATTACCACTGCAGCTTGTCTGAAACTGTGTATTAGGACTGGAGTCCTTCTTTATACCATTGTATAAATTCTGAAAGTATAATTTCATAATTCCTCTTATTTCTGTGTATTCCCTAGTGATGCTCCCATCGGGTTTCTGTAAAGCTGTTATTTGCTCATAATTACTCCTGGTATTTCTAATAACACTGTACAGCAATTTGGAATTTGCTTTACTATCTTCTTCCAATTTATTTGTAAAATCAATCCAAGACTTTTGTTTTTCTTCTGCTATTATTTGTTTCACTTGCAGTTTACAATGAGAGAGAGAGAGAGAGAGAGAGAGAGAGAGAGAGAGTGAGTGTGTGTGTGTGTGTGTGTGTGTGTGTGTGTGTGGTTTTTTTTCCCCATCTTTTTTCATCTCCTTTCTGAATTTCTTTATCTCAAGCCTTTCTTGTTTCATTTTTCTTCTGAACTGCACTCTTCATCATTTCACCAGGCTGTTTTTCTTTCCTTTATTTTACTACTGGTTTTGCCACATAGTTCTATAGCAGTTCCAACAAGACATTCTTTGGATCTGTTCCACTCAGTATTTCCTCCTTGTGTTCTGTCTGCAGGTATTTTGGAGGCCACCTTTTTCGTATGCATCATTTTATTTTCTACTTTTTTCAGTTCCCAGGTTTTAATTTTTGGTTTTCCTTGGTGTGTGGATTTTTACATTTTTGACGATTACACAAAGCAGTCTGTGGTCACTACCCAAGCTCTTACTTGGTACAACTTTAACATCACAAATAGTTTGACCAGCTTTTCCATCAGATATTATGTAATCTATTAAGGATTTGGATTGTCCATCCCAAATATACCTTGTTAATTTGTGAGATAATTGTTTTTGAAACAAAGGTCTTATTTAATTTTAAGCCATTTCTCTCATAAAAATCTAGAAGTTGTTCGTCTTCCTGGTTCCTGATACCAAAATCATGCAGGCACAACACATTTTCATACCCAAGTCTGTCTGTTCCCTCTTGTGTATTCAGATCACCCATCACTAATACATTTTCCACTCCTTCAGTAGCTTCCTCCAGGTCAGACCAAAATTGATCCTTTTCTTCTTCAACACATCCATACTGTGATAAAGAAGACAAGATGGTGATGAGTGTAAGAATGCGAAGTGCAGATAAAGAAAGGAATGGTTATGGATCAAAGCTGTTGGAGCTATGTTCCACAGGTTAATTTTATATTCTGAATGGATGTTGAGAAGGGGATAAGGGGGGTAAGCCGACATTCATACCCAATTAAAAAGGTAGCACAAGCGAATAGAGTTCCTAGGAGGTGGAAGAAGAACGAAGAGGGCTGGTACAACAATGAATTCAAAGAAAAAAGAAAATTAGTGATGGTGGCGCTAAAAGAATTTAGGAAGAAGGGAGGATGTAAAGAAAGAATGGCATTTTGTAACCTAAGAAAAGAATACAAATTAAAAATTGTAGAGAGATAGAGAATCTGGATGAAAGAACAAGCCAAGCTAATAAATATGGAGTGCAAGATGAATCAATTAGAGAGGGTATGGGAGGGAATAAATAAAATTAATAAGGGAGGGAAGAGGGTTGGCAAACCAAACATAGCAGACGACTAATGGTCTTTTTTTTTGCTAGGGGCGTTACGTCGCACCGACACAGATAGGTCTTATGGCGACGATGGGATAGGAAAGGCCTAGGAGTTGGAAGGAAGCGGCCGTGGCCTTAATTAAGGTACAGCCCCAGCATTTGCCTGGTGTGAAAATGGGAAACCACGGAAAACCATTTTCAGGGCTGCCGATAGTGGGATTCGAACCTACTATCTCCCGGATGCAAGCTCACAGCCGCGCGCCTCTACGCGCACGGCCAACTCGCCCGGTACTAATGGTCTGACTATTTCCGGGAGCTGTTAGGGGGTGATGACAAATGAAGGCAGGTAAGAAGGGAAATGACAGGAGGGAGAATTTTAGTTCAAATTCAGGAACTTGATAAAGAGATTTCAAGGGATGAAGTGATAGTGGTGTTGAGTAATCTTAAGAACAAATCAGCGGGAGGACGTAATGGTATTAACAACGTTTTCCGGAAGGAAACAGGCAAACACGATCTGATGATAGAGGATTTAGTTAAATTTTTTAACGGGATTTTTGAAGGGGGGAAGTACCCAAAAGAGTAGGAAGTTGGAGTAATATGCCCTATTTATAAAAAGAAAGGTAGCAGAAATTTACCAAAGAACTAAAGAGGAATAACACTGTTGGACTCGCTGAGTAAGGTATACACAGGAATATTGGCGAGCAGGTTAAGTGTCTGGGCCGAGAGACAGTTGATATTGTCAGTTTTTCAAGGGGGGTTCAGAAGAGGACGAAGAACAATACATAGTATAATGAATAGTATAATAGATAGTATAATGAAAGTCAAAATGATCATACCTGGATAGGAAAGGGGGTAAAGTGTACTTAGCTGCAATAGATTTTGATTTTATTAATAGAAAAACTAGGGAAGGTGGGGGTATCTACGAAAATTATCAAAGCGATTCAAGCGTTATATGGGAAGGTATATTGTCGTGTTAGATTGGAGGAAAATCTGTTGAGCAGCCAAATAGAATTTTTTTTTGCTAGTTGTTTTTTTACATCGCACCGACACAGATAGGTCTTACGGTGACGATGGGACAGGAAAGGGCTAGGAGTGGGAAGGAAGCGGCTGTGGCCTTAATTAAGGTACAACCCCAGCATTTGCCTGGTGTGAAAATGGGAAACCATGGAAAACCATTTTCAGGGCTGCCGACAGTGGGGTTCGAACCTACTATCTCCCGAATACTGGATACTGGCCGCACTTAAGCGACTGCAGCTATCGAGCTCGGTACCAAATAGAATGTAAGGTGGGGCTTAAGCAGGGATGTAAGTTATCGCCCATATTATTTCTTCTGTTCATTAACGACATCCTCCAGTCTCATGGAGGAAATAACTGGGCAGTGCCGGCGGTAAATGGGTTGGAGATACCAGGCTTAATATTTGCCGATGATGTGATCCTTCTAGCCCTAACAGGGGGAGGCTTACAGAAAAGTCTCAACATGGTCATGGAATTTGCAAGGAAGTGGTCCCTAAAAATTAATGGAAATAAATCGAAGGTGATGGTAGTAAGACTAAGAGAAAGAAGAATGAAATGATATGGGTGGTAGAGGGAAAGAAGATTGAAGAAGTAAGCAATCTGGAATATTTGGGAGTAATTATAAACAAGAGAGGAGGCTGGGAAGACCAAATTAAGAGGGCGAAGTGGAAGGGGGCCGTAGCTCTTTCGGTGGTCAACATCCTAGAATCAAAATTCCCTGGTATAAATTACAGTTTGCAAAGATTGGTGTTAAAGACGTTGGTGCTAGGCAGAGTACTGTATGGGGTGGAACTATGGGGTTTAGAGGACAAAAAAGACATGTTGAAGCAGATTCTATGCAGATTTAGCAAAATAATAATGCAATTACCACAGTGCACGGCAAATGCCGGTGCATTACTAATGTGTGGGGAGTTTATTGAAGAAGATTGTGTTAAAAGAGTACTAATATACTGGATGAGATAAAAAGAGGAGAAGGGGGTGTAGTTTTGCAAGCAGCGCATCACCAACAGTTGAAACATATGTATTCGGCATGTTGACTTACAAAAATTAAAATGTATTTGGATAGGATCAGTATGGGGTATATAAGGAAGATAGTTTGGTACGGAAAGGGGAACAGCAGGCAGAGGGAGATAGTAGGGAGAGTTAAAGACATCCAAAGGCAGCGCCTGATACAAAAGTGCAGGGAGAAGGGTTCCCTTAGCCGTTACAATAGTCATAAAAGTTGCAAGAATAAGCCTTATCAACGTGAACAGTGCAGAGAGAAGAGGTTTGTTATGGTGGTTTATGGGGCTGTATAAAAATAGGGGATTGACTAGAAGGGCAGATAAGTTATGGTGTTTATTGTCTGGGAAAGTGTCCAATGACCTTCACTTGGTGAATGAATGTGTAACATTAGAAAAAGTGAGAAGTAAGTTATTGAATCCAAAGGAACAAGCTCTACTTATTATTTTTATTTTTTTTGCTAGGGGCTTTACGTCGCACCGACACAGATAGGTCTTATGGCGACGATGGGATAGGAAAGGCCTAGGAGTTGGAAGGAAGCGGCCGTGGCCTTAATTAAGGTACAGCCCCAGCATTTGCCTGGTGTGAAAATGGGAAACCACGGAAAACCATCTTCAGGGCTGCCGATAGTGGGATTCGAACCTACTATCTCCCGGATGCAAGCTCACAGCCGCGCGCCTCTACGTGCACGGCCAACTCGCCCGGTAGCTCTACTTAAGCAGGGGATGAACAGAAAATTATAAAATGGGTGGCGAATGAATGGAACATGACCGGTAATTTAATAAATACTTATGTGCTGTTAAACAATTATGTGTGGTCAAAATGGAAGAATAAAATGGCCAAGTATCTTAAAAGTTGTAAAAAGAAGGCTTGGCGAGTGTGATTTAAGTGCTACTCTTCAACAGTGAGTCAGTGGTTTAGGATATTTCAAGATAAAAGTAGTTAGTGCACAATTCAGCAGGCTGAAGGAGCGATATGTGTGTGCAGCAAAATGGAGTAATAGAGGAAGTCGTGATTAAGAGCAAGCAGACAGGTTCAAGCATATGGAACATGGTTCAATGACAGTGGCTGCTTGCTAAGATGTGTGCGTGTAAAGAGGAAGTGAATAGGCGAATGTTGCTGACACAAAGAATGGGGGCAGGTCATGTACCCCCACAGAATGCCGATTTGTTTTCATTTATTCATTGTCCTATATCACCGAAAGGCATTTATTTCCCTTATACAGTGTTGCAGTATTGCCAAGGTCTCCAAGTAGGAGCTAAAATTTTGTTTTTTTTCTCTGTTTTTTATAAGTTTTATATTTCTTTGGTTAGATGTAAATTACTAATGATATATAGTAGGAGGCGGTTCTTTGGTTTTATGGATATTGTGAACATGTATTTGGGCAAAAGCCTGCTATGTGAAATAAATAAATAAATAAATAAATAAATAAATAAATAAATAAATAAATAAATAAATAAATAAATAAATAAATAAATAAATAAATAAATAAATAAACAAATAAACAAATAAATAAACAAATAAACAAATAAATAAATATATACTGTACTACTGTGAACTGCGAGAAAGTTCTAAGCAAGGACAGTCTTGTGTGATTAGTGTCATTATTATATCTACTACCGTACAAAATGACATAAATCTTCTAATGAAGTATATAATGGAGGTATGTACTTATGACTTTTATTTTTTAACTACCACCTTTATGAAATGGAATCTCGCATACAGCGGAAAACTATTCTGGTCCCTTGCGTTTCTACTGAGGGCAGGTTTTACTGTATAAGGAATTAATCAGTCAATCAATACTTTCCATATGAATTTGCCATTAATGACATGTTTTATTCTCATTTAGCGCTTCTTCAACTGATCAATCACCACTAATCTGCATTTAGGGCTGTCGCCCAGGTGGCAGATCCCCTATCAGCTATCAGTAGTTTATCTAATCTTTTCTATCAAACATTTCTCTTGGTAAATTAATTCAATCTCTAATTCCTCTTCCTATAAATGAATATTTGCAACAATTTATTCTCTTGAACTGCAAGTTTATCTTCATATTATGATCCTTCCTACTTTTAAAAAATCCATTCAAACTTATTTGTATACTAATGTCACTGCACACCGCCTCCCCACTGACAGCTTGAAATATACTGCCTAGTCGAGCAGCTTGTCTTCTTACTCCCAAGTCTTTCCAGCCCAAAGTTAGCAACATTTTTGTAACACTACTCATTTGTTGGAGATAACCCACAACAAAAACAATAATAATCGTATGGCTTCAGCTACAGTGTGCAGACATTTCGATTTGAGGCCATCTGGCTGTCTGCTCCACAATTTTGATGTTCTGTTTTACTCTAGGCCTATTAGATGGCAGTCCGAGTAAACCGAAACGCTTTTGGGTGCCTATGGCTGAGACTTAATGAGTTTTTGTCGAGTGAACACCAAATGTGTCACCAGAGATCTTTTACATACCGACATCACACGATATGGAGTGTCGAATGGACTTTTTTCCGCTCTTCAGAAATCCGACTACCTCTGCCGGGTTTGAACTCGCTATCATGGGATCTGGAGGCCGACACTCTACCACTGATCCACAGAGGCAGCTAACCCACAAAAAACTGTGCTACTTTCCTTTTCATCTTTTCCAGTTCTCAAATCAAGTAATCCTGGTAAGGGTCCCATGCTCTAAATGGGGTTTTACCAGCAACTTACATGCCCTCTCCTTTACATCCTAACCATAACCTCTATATATTCTCATAACCATATGAAGAGACCTGAAACCTTTATTTACTAACTCATTAATGCGATTACCCCAATGAAGATCTTTCCTTTTGTTAATACCTAGGTACTTACAATAATCCCCATGAGGTACTTTCATCCCATCAAAACAGTAATTTAAATTGAGAGGACTTTTCCTCTTAGTGAAACTTACACAACCAGACTTTTCACCCTGTTTGTGATCATACCATTGTCTGTGGTCAATCTCACAACTTCGTCGAGGTCTTTTTGCAGTCACTCACAATCCTGTAACTTATTCATTATACAGTACATCATCATCTGCAGAAAGCCTCATTTGTAATTCCAGTTCTTTACTCATATCATTTGTAGGTATATAAGAAAACATAACAGTCCAATAATACTGCCTTGCAGAGCCCCCACTTAATCACTATGAGATCACATAATCCTTAACCTATTCTTATTCTCTAAGTTCTGTTTTCTATAAATTTATCTGAAATTTTCAGTGATTATAGATTCATTTGATCAGCATATATAATTATAATATTTCATACTATCCATACAATGATTATATACAGTATGTTGTGTTTAGGCCAATTATTAACAGAATAAATAAAACAAGCTTAAAATTTTATACCATGCCAGCAATTAATTTGTAGTGTTTTAAACTTGTTTTATTTCTTCTGTTAAAATGATCAAGTGTTTCTAGGACATTTACAAAGCAAACAAAATATATATTTTACATGGATGATTTATCAGCTATTTTTGAGCCATTTCATATTTACATTTAACTTAATTTGTTCTCCCACGAGGAATACCCTAATATAAGTTGTAATTGTACCGTTTACATTAGTATTCACAAAATTTCCTTAAATGTTAGAATTTTTTGATATGAACACTTAGAGATGGTTATCAAAAGGGAGCTATACAGTTTTAAAAATGAACAATTAAACCACTGAAATTGAGACTATTTCTGCTTCCTATTGTTAGAAAAGATATGAAGACTGATAGCAGATATAAGTTCACAAAACAGAGGTAGAGTGCTCTGTTACAATTTCCCAATCAGATTATCTCATGTATTCCACATGTTACATTCTAGTAGCACTACACAGAAGTCTAAAGTCTGAGTTATGCTAAATCATGCTCAAGCCAACAGGTCAGTGCCCAGTTTCTTATTTCAACTAACGTTGTTCAAGTAGCGCTGCCCTTAAGAAAGAAGCTTCTTGTTGAGATAACAAATACCAAAGTTTGTAACAAAGTACAAACTGAAAAATGGAAACAGGAGTAATTATGTAACAAATAAATAAAAACTATTTATTACATGTAAGCTAACCTCTGTAACTATATTACCATCAGCTGCATTTCTGAAACCAAAACATCTTGGTTTTAAACATAAACATTAAGTTGCAATGAGTCTAATAAAAACTTGCGTATCAACTCAAAATATGTGGGACACAGTTAAAACTGATCAGCAGCATACAACTAATGAAATGTGTATTAGGCTTTTTTTCTATGAAAAAAAAAAAAAGTCTTTATCCATTTGTTCCAAGTTGGAGAATATGCCATGCATAACAAACAGAAGAGAAAATGTGAGCTCTTATGTTGTTTACTATTGGCCAGTGTACGAACTGCTGTGATACACACACTAGAGGCAGCACTATTTGAGGGTTGGTATCTGTAGTTTTATATCCTCAGTAGTAATGCACTGTGAAAGCAAGAATCAAAATAGCATAATCGATGTATTAAATACTTCTATATCACATGGGGCTCTTTATAAAGATTTAATAGGCCACCAACCTTAACTAAATGGAGAGAGAACCTCAGTGGAAATAACAATACTCTTGCTTCAGAAAGAACTCTTGAACCCTTCAAAGGCACACATGAGAGCATCATGGACCTACAAATATCTAATTATTTGTGGTATATTCACAGCAAAATCTAATTAAGATCTGCTAGAATGGCAGTTTGGTGAAAATGAAAATCCACAGCCAGTTTCCACTCATTTGACCAGTTCAGGAATGGAATGAATGGAGCCCCCATCTAGCGGTGAGGATAGGAATTGTGGCGGTTGCCGAAGGCTGTTGCACTCCTCTGGGGCAATGATTAATGAATGACAGATGAAATGATATTGGAGTGTTGCTGGAATGAATTATGACAGGGAAAACCGGAGTATCCGGAGAAAAACCTGTCCCGCCTCCGTTTGTTCAGCACAAATCTCACATTGAGTGACCGGGATTTGAACCACGGGATCCAGCGGTGAGAGACCGGGGCGCTGCCACCTGAGCCATGGAGGCGCCGGCACTTTGGTATACTATGTTATTTTGTTGTGACAATTACCCTTCAACAAGATATTTTCTCAATTTACACATTTTGCAGTCTATTTATATCCTAAAGCAATACTTGCCCTGCCATCAGGTAGTCATTTGAGTACAAATCAGAATTGCCACTGACATTATTCATTAATCAATAATGAGAAAACTGGCTAAGACAGAAAACCTATAGAAAAAAATACCTGCTGTAGTCCTAACTTTTATTATGGATTATCATAATAAATGTAGCATTGACAGAACTTCCTTCACCCAACCTTCAAGAGCCGCTTTTAATGTATTCATGCAAGCTGAAAATGTACTGTTAAAAAACATTTCTATGAACGAAGTCTACAGGGCAATATATTTTGTGAGTTTTTGGACATTCTACACAGCATCACAATTAAATGAAAATAATTAAGCTCATGTGGTCGACTTTAACCCCAAATTTGTTTTGCGTTACGGAGTGTTGTTTTTATTTTGTAATAAGACAGATTAGAACCGAATTGAAATCTTCCAAGACTACAAGTCTAACCACAAGCTATCCACACTATATGCCAACTGACTGCACTAATGGTAACCAAGTGGCAAAAACAAATGTACTGTGCATGCAATAATCTTTTCTTAATGTGTTTGTTAATTAACACATTCAACTAGCAAAGAGACACATAGGGGAGGGACCGATGAACTACAGGAGAGATCACACTTTCTCTTTTATTCGCTATGTGTCATGTTTGCATGTATGTAGTTTAAGTTTATCTGTTACATTCCTGCTAAATTTTAACCAACAGTAGTTATTAATACACAGCACAATATTTTCTAATATTTTCTGTCACACTGTAAAGTCATGGTGGGGTTTAAGACTCGTATAATAATTAAATGAAACAAAGGATGATACATACATTGCATTGAAGATTATCTCAGAGAGTATCGGAAATAGAAGATTTACGATGTGCGCACTGATAATTACATGACAAGTGAAGCATATCATGCCATTCAGCCAGTCAAAAAGTGGACAGTGCAAAGGAAAGAAGCCCCAAGAAATCACTCATATGTGTGGTTCACAAAGTTTTCAAGAGAATCAGAGAAACTGTTCAATCTGTTACATCTGATGTTCTTTGTCTAATGTGGAAAGAACTGGAATATAGATGAATTATGTGTAGGCAACAAATGGAGGACACATTGAGCTGCACTTAACATTGAAAAAAAAAAACAACTTTATGAGCTGATCTTTTGTTTAGAATTCATCTGAAATGTGAAATGTTTAAGAGTAGATCAATAAAAAGTTTTAAAACCCCACCATGACTTTATGGGCACTCTGTACATCAATTTGAGCAGGCTTCAATATCAAGATTTTAATCCTCATGGAGGTCATCTTACTTTTGAGTTGTGGAAAACAAAGTGAGTAGGGAAGGTAAAAGATGTCAATAGTACTATCACGGTTAATAAGATCTACTCACTGCTGTCACACCACCACATGCTCGCATGTTCAAGTTAATTTACACCCATTTCAGTGCAAAATAATGTTATCTTGTTTTTTTTACTTATAGGAGAAACAAATAAATACCTTTGGAAACCAGAAGAATATGATTGGTTGGTTAATTGATAATTCTATTTACAGAACATTAACTTGAAGCTTATGAAATCTAAAACAGGAGGAAAAAGGAGAGTATTGACTTTTCACAAAATGAGGGCACTGAGTAAAGACAAGGAGCTATCAAATTTGGAAAAGAATAAAATATGACCACAGGAGATGAGAAAGGAAAGAACACAATGTGCATGGAAACCATGTCATATCCAGTTTAGGTCCTGTGCTTGTAATACACATTTCCTTGAGCTTGAATGCTCTGAAATGCACAAAACCATGCTTTGAAAGGCTGCTCATCCCACTAACAGATGTCTGAGACATCCCCATGCAAAATGGTGCATTCTTCCCCAAGAGAGATCTATTCAAGTCCAAATAGAGGAACTTTGATAATGCAAGGAATCAAAATATCAATATAATGCAAGAAAAAACAAGAGCCTCCGTGGCTCAGGCGGCAGTGAGCCGGCCTCTCACCGCTGGGTTCCGTGGTTCAAATCACGGCCACTCTATGTGAGATTTGTGCTAGACACAGCAGAGGTGGGACAGGATTTTCTCCGGGTACTCTAGTTTTCCCTGTCATCTTTCATTCCTGCAACACTCAAATATCATGTCATTTCATCTGTCAGTCGTTAATCATTGCTCCTATCCTTGCCACTACATGGAGGCTTCATTCATTTCATTCCATTCCTGATCCAGTCGAATGACCAGAAACAGGCTCTGGATTTTCATATGAGGAAAAACACACACAATTCAATGCTGTGAGTATATTGCTACATTTTCCATCAACAGAGTCACAAACCCTCTGTTTAAAGTAATTACGATATGTAAAACACGTTTGTTCTACTGATCTGATAGTGCTTCTATCAGTCTTCAAAGTGTAAACGTGAGATTTCAATTAAGTGGTTAAAGTTTTTTTGTTTACAACTTGTTTTACTTTGCACGGACACAGACAGGTCTTACGGCGACGATGGGATAAGAAAGGGCAAGGAGTGGGAAGGAAGCGACCATGGGCTTATTTAAGGTACAGCACCAGCATTTGCCTCATGTGAAAATGGAAAACCACAGAAAACCATATTCTGGGCTGCCGGCAGGGGGTTCGAACCCACTATCTCCCGAATGCAAGCCCACAGCTGTGCGCCCCTAACCGCATGGTCAACTTGCTCGGTTAGTAATCACGAGGATGGTTTGAAAAGTTCTCTGAATCACCGCTAGATGTCAGTGCTAGAGCAACGAGGTTCCCGCGCAATAATCACACATCCTTTGTGAGTGAACACGTGACGCGTCAGTGCTCTAGCTGCAGGAGTGTGGTAGTGACGATTCTTTTTTGTTGTTCCCGCGTAGTGATTTGTGACAATGGAAAAAAACTGAGATTCGAGCAGTGATTAAATACTTTGTAAAGAAAGGTATGAAAGCAAAGGAAATTCATGCCGACTTTCAGAACACACTGGGGGACTCTGCTCCTTCATTTTCAACTGTTGCCAAGTGGACCAGCGAGTTTAAATTTGGTCGGGAGAGCTTGGATGATGATCCGCGTAGTGGACGGCCAAAAAGTGTTACGACCCCAGAATTTATCGCAAAAGTGCATACAATGGTCATGGAGGATCGTCGACTGAAAGTGCGGGAGATTGCTGAAGCTGTAGGGATGTCTTCTGAACGGGAATATTATATTTTAACCGAAGAATTGGGTATGAAAAAATTATCCGTAAGATAGGTGCCGCAGCTCTTGACACTGGACAATAAACGCACCAGACTGGAAATGTCCGAACAAAGTCTGGCCCATTTTCAGTGCAACCAACAAGAATTTTTGCGCTGGTTTGTGACTACAAATGAAACCTGGGTACACTACTATACCCCAGAGACAAAACAGCAGTCAAAGCAGTGGAAACATACTGATTCACCACCACCAAAGAAGGCAGTGCGTTCGGCCGGAAAGGTCATGGCCTCAGTTTTCTGGGATGCAAAAGGCATTCTGTTGATAGATTATCTTACTGGCCAAACAATTACGGGGAAATACTATGCAAACCTCTTAGACCAACTACAGGAAAAGATACGCGAAACAAGGCCTGGTTTGGCAAGGAAAAAGGTCATCTTTCATCAGGACAACGCTCCACCGCACACAAGTGTTATTGCCATGGCAGAACTTCATGAACTGGGGTACGAATTGTTGCCACATCCACCTTATTCACCTGATTTGGCACCATCAGACTTTCATCTATTCCCCAAGCTGAAAATTTTCCTCGGTGGACGGAGATTTTCTACAAGGGAAGAACTGACAGCCGAATTGGAGAGGTATTTTGCAGGCCTGGAGGAATCTCATTTTCAAGATGGGATCAAGGCATTGGAACATCGCTGGACCAAATGCATTAGTCTACAGAGAGACTATATTGATAATAAAAGCAGTTCTACCAAGGTAAGATACTTAATTCTAGTACATTCTGAGAACTTTTTAAACCACCTACGTAAAGGGGAGGAGAATAATATGTACATCTCACGAAAGCCACATTTTCACATTCAAGCAGTCCGGTTTCAAAACCCACACTAAGTACATTTTCAAATGATGACATAGATAGGTATGTCAACGTCATAACCTACCTTATGCCGAGCATACTGCAACATAGGCTTGTATTTGTGTGCAAAGAATTGACTGTATATCACAGAGTGAATTCTAATGATGAAATGCTGGTTATGTAACTTTACCTGTGGTTTTTTTCATATTGTAGTCTTACAAAAATCAGCAATTATATGAAGATATGTATTACTGAGTGAGAGGCTGCATGGTTTGAGTCATGTAGCTGTCAGCTTGCATTCGGGAGATAGTGGGTTCGAACCCATTCGGCAGCCCTAAAGATGGTTTTGCGTGGTTTCCTATTTTCACACCCGGTCAATACTGGGGCTGTATCTTAATGAAGGCCATGGTCGCTCTCCTTCCCAGCTAGTCCTATCTTATCCCATCATCACCATAAGGCCTATCTGTGTCAGTGCGACGTAAACCGAATCTAAAAAAAAAAAACAACTAAAAAACAAGCTTATATTGCCAAAAGAAGTACAAATCAAGAGGGTTTGTTGTTTTCAGTGGCAATATCATAAGTACAGTATCTTTGTTTGGAAAGCTTACATCTAAAAGGTTATGATCTGTTATGACCTGACCAGGAATCACACAGTAACAGGCTCTTTTCACTTACATGTTCACCAAGGACTGAAGTTAGAAAATGTTTCATGTGCTCTTTTGTTATTTTTCCTCTTTTGCTTGCCTCCACATTAATGTTTCGTGGACAAGTTGCTTCAAGTTTCTTTGAAACATTTTATGCCGAAAAGGCCTTGCGTCTCTTGATAACAGATATATAGCTTGTTAACTAATCTGCCACTCACTGATAAAGCCACATCAATTGTACAGCAATGTACAGAGCTACTGTATGTATAGAATGTAATACACAAGCTGTAGCTTTCTCTCCTCTGTGAGACAGTATTGGCACTGAAGACATTTCATAATGAAATTGACTTCGTTCACTGTTCCAAACATTATCTCTGTCCACACTTCCCTCCATTGTAAATGTGTTCATTTCCTCCACAAACTCTTGTGCCTTCCGACATGTACTATTATCTTTATGTTGTTACGTGTGATGAATGTAGTAATGTACCTGGATAAAATGCCATATTCAGCCTGAAGATTGTTGATAAAAGCAACTGAAGCTTTGAAATTGTCAAGGCCAAATATTTTAGATGCCAATAGTGAACTGTACAAGAATATGCCTTTGATCTAACAATTTGCAAAATTACATGCTCTTTTAAAGTTTGTAGTTGCGACTGCCTGTTTCCTTTGATGTGAGCTCCTTGTCATTGCTTGCTATTCACATAATTTAAAATTAACTTGCCATTTTATTTACTTCTAATGCTATAGGAATAGAAGCCACAATTGTAATAGGCTTCGTAAATGTTCCCGAGCATGTATAATCAATATCTTCTAATACACTGGGCCTCGACTTTTTGAATGGAGATAGTTTGTACTCACTATACCGAGCAGAGTGGCTGCATGTGTTAATACGCTATGGCTATGGGACCAAGCTCTGCATTCGGGAGACAAGTGGATTTGAACCCTCACCGTCAGCTGTCCTGAGAATGGTTTTCCGTGGTTTCCCATTTTCATTTCCAGGTAACAGGAGAGTTCCTATTCATAGGCCACAACCGACTATTCCTTCTTTTTTTTTTTTTTTTTTGCTATTTATTTTACGTCGCAGCGACACAGATAGGTCTTGTGGTGATGATGGGACAGGAAAGGCCTAGGAATGGGAGGAAGCGGCCATGGCCTTAATTAAGGTACAGCCCCAGCATTTGCCTGGTGTGAAAATGGGAAACCACGGAAAACCATCTTCAGATTGCTGACAGTGGGGTTTGAACCCACTATCTCCCAGATGCAAACTCACAGCTGCGCGCTCCTAACCGCACGGCCAACTCGCCCGGTCTGATTCCTTCTAGCTCCTTATCCAATTTCATTCACGATCATTCATTTCATCTTCATTAGCTCCTTGACTAAGGTTGATGTCAGGAAGAGCATCCGGCCATAAAAACATGCCATATAATTTCATCTCACCTCACATCAGGAAATGGGTCTAAGGGGTAGACATACATACAGTTTGTGCTCAGTCTGACTTGACACTTCCTGTTGCTCTGGGGAGGAAAATCTTGTATTGCTTGAACAGCCACCTTCAGGCTGTCTCTTCCTCTCCTACAAAATCAGTATATCTATCCATTACAGTAAGCATTTTTGTATCATCCCCATTATATTTCTGCGTTATTACTGTGTATAACAAATTATGTGATCAGCAAAATTACCCCTTTGATAGGAATAATGCACAGATTAAGATACAGTAATTTTTCTCATCAACAATTGAAGGGTATATATAATGCAATGATCCACCCACATCTAACATACACAAGCTTTATTTGGGGAAGATGTAGGAAAGATTACATTAATAATTTGGAAATCCTACAAAAAAGAGACATCAAAATCATGTATGGATTCCCCTTCCTCAAACCGTCACATGAAGTTTTTTCAGAGTCAAATATTCTGCCATTCCATAAACAAATTGCATTTTCATCAACAGTCTTTATGTATAAACTAGACAGGAAATTAACCCATTCTACAGTTAACTTCTCCCATTTTAGTGAAATTCATGGATATGAAACTAGAGGATCATTAAGGATATATCCCTCTCACTCGAATTCAGTAAAGTATGGAGTGAAAGGCATAGAATCATCAATGTTTAGGGAATATAATGTGTTGCCTCCTATTATAAAGAACTCTAAATCGGTTATATGTTTTAAGAAAAAACTGAAGGAATATTACTCTTTTACAGATGTCTCAATATAATGTCTCTGTATAACTTGCTTTATTTAATACAATAATATATATATATATATATATTGTCCATATTCAATATATTACAGCCATCCAATATCTGAATATACTTCTGAAAAACTATGATCCTACCATGTAAAAAAAAAAAAAAAAAAAGGCACTGTCTTAGTTATCCAAAAATGTACTTGTCACTTTACAGAAAAAACTATTGTATATGAAATGTAATTATTGTGTCGCCTTAAAAAAAGTATGTACTGTATTGTCCCTATCACGAGCTAGAGGCTCATGGGACCTTTTGTCACCAATAAATAAATAAATAAAATAAATTTGCAAACTTCAAATCGTCTAGTTTGATTGCATTTCCATAATCAGCATGTCACAACTTTGTCTCTAATATTTTGACAACATTCATGGCATTAATTCTTTTCACGATGCCAATTACACAGTTTACACTGAAACCCACAACCGAGCACTCCAGGAGTCTGCAGTTATACCCGACAGTGCAAACACAACATGCCACTGCCCAATGGCACTGCAATGTTTCGCGTGGAAAAGTCGCAGACCAGTGCTTTTGTGATGAATGATTTATATTCTAAGTATGTCTCCATGCAGTTCAGAGTGTTCAAGGTCAGGGATGTCCCTTGTCAGACACAGCATAGGTCTTATTGACACCACCCCATGGTAAGCCATTTATTTTCTTGTCTTTCAAAGCCATCCCCTTTCTTCACTCAATGTCTTCATTCTTCAAGGAGTTGGAACTTTTTTCCATCACCTGGTTATTGTCAGAAAGGGCTGGTAATCTTGCTATTCCTCTTAAAACAAGAACCACCACCACTACCACTACCAAACTCAATTTGAGAACACTTTTTAAAATAATAATATTTCTGATCTGGCAGTCCATTGGTTTGAGTGCAAGCTTGAAACATTTCAAGGTTCTAGATCAAAACAAAGATGAGCCAAAAAATACATTAAAAAGTAAATATCTACAGCACAGAAACTTTACAAAACACCTCTGATATGGAGGTTTGACTAAATATTCACTTAGGAATAGTATATTTCTTCCACATTCATTACACTTAAAAAAAAAAAAATCATAACAGTAGAGAGAACATTTTCTCTTTGTGGTGTAGAAACCACATGAATGACCATTTTGCTGAGGTAGACTGGTTTGAGATGGTGGTGGTGGTGCTGATTATTGTTTCAAGGAGCAAAACACTGGCATTAAGTGTGTGTATTCATTTGCAAGATGTAATACAACCTCCATGAGATTATAAAAGAAATAATCTTGCCTCAGTATTTTCTTTCTTTTCTATGACTAATTATTCATTGAACAGATTACCCCTTAAATCTTTTTTTTAAATATTTAAAACCATGAATATTAGGCACCTCTGAATATTATTTTTCTGTCAAATATAACATCACAGCATGTTACAGACAATAAATATATAGTATGTCAGTGCACAGGAAATCATGAAATGTTCACCAGACCTAAATTTAGAGGAGAGGGGTGAGGGTGGGGAAGATGGCTGGGGTTGGAATGATTGACTTTTAGAAATAGAAATAAAACATTTCCATGTTGTCAGCTGGTTTAATGTTTCAACTACATAATGAAGAACATGAAGAACTATACTGATGGCTTTGTAATGGAAAGATACAGAGGATCCTATGGAAATGAAGTAACCTTACCACCAATAAGCTCTTTGCATCTTTTAACTTAAATAAACATTAGACTACACCACTACAATAGCTGTATTTTTCTTCTTTCCACATTTTACAGACAGACAGTTCACTTCACCGACTGGTACTTGATGATTTCCTTTGCACTGATACCAATATTACAGATAGAGTGATTTTTCAAACTAAATTTTTTAGGTATGGAACTATATAAGAATATGGTTACATAATAACAAAACGTTTACAAAGAAATAGCTATGATATAATTAATGGAATTTTTCTGTTTGAACATGTATTACTTGTATTACAGTATTTCACAAAGTTTGTATTCCTTCTTTTGTTAAGATCATTGACTTACTCGTACTCAGAGCATATTTTTAATGATAAATTATACACTAACAAAGCATATGAATACAATATCAGTTTTGCACATAATCACCAATTTTGATTTGATGCTATCACTTAATATTGTCATTTCTTAGAGAGTTTGTAACTTTTATACATTTAAGTTATATTTACAGACATGTCAAAAGCCATGGGATAGAAGTATTTAAATGTAAACTGGTGACGCCATCATAGCATGATGTCTTGCAAGTGTCTAGACTTATACCAGTGTCAATGCACTTTGAGAGACTTGATCTCTTTTACAAAAATTGATGTTTAGTAGGCTATTAATCTATATCATCTGATGGCACAGGCACTGCCTGAGGTTCCAAGTAGCCTATGCAGTTGCCTTCACTACATGCACTAGCCATGCATCTTGGTAGGTGTGCTAGTTACCAACCGATGAGCCCAAAATGACCAATTATTTTGGAATTATGGCTAGAACTGTCCATGGTAACAGACAAGTCACACTTGCTCACATTACATCCATATTCAAAGCAGGAGGTACCAGAATCACATCCTGCAGGGCAGTGCAGCGTTTCAACATCAGGGGATATGAGAGCAGAAACCAACACTAGGCACAGTGTCTCATCTGCTCACATAATGTTGCTAATTGGACTCAGGAGATTTGGCAACAAGTAGCTTGGTCCGATGAGTTACAGTTACAGTTGTTTCAAGCTGATGGTAGCGTTTGGATATGGCGCAAGCCTCATGAAGCCATGGATAGTAACTGCCAACAAGTCACCATACACGCTGGTTGTAGCTCCATAATGGTGTGGGGTGTGTTCACATTGCATATGGGCTGGATCTGCTGATCACTCGAACAGGTCGTTGACCAGTGACCGCTATGGTGAACTGCTTGGTGACTACTTGCAGCCCTTCGTGGACTTCACATACTCCTACAACGATGAAATATTCCAGCAGGATAATGCACCATGTCATTGGGCCCAAGTTGTCCAAGAATTGGTTCGAGAAGTGTTCTGAAGAGTTTCAATGACTGCTTTAGCTGCCATGTTCGCCTAATATGAATCCTGTTGAGCATTTATGGGACTCAGTGGTGAGGTCCATTCACACCCAAGACCCTGCACTTACAAACAGCAGGAAACTGTGGGATTTCATTTGCAAGTGCTGGATGCTCTTGGTTGGTGGAATGGAATCCCTATAAAGAAACCTTTTGACTGGATCTTGAGAATGGGGGACTTGTGTCCATATTTTAACCACCTATTCAGAGATATTGCCAGGTTCATGTGTCACTTTGCAGTATACAGTAGTGTTATACTTGTTTCTAAGGATGATTCCTTCTTTTGTGCTGCCGTCGTTTCTGTCTCCCTTCCTTCCCAATTTCCCAAAAAATATTTTTTGTGAATATCTGTTCATCAACTGGTTAACTTCGCCATGCCTTGTTAAGATGTTTGTTAAACTGATTACTGAACTCCACTTTGTACTTCATGGTTTTTGTGGTTTAGGAACACTGCTTCAATTGTCAGAATCTTTATTAGGTATAGGTTGATAATGTAAAAAAGAAAAAGAACCTAAATGTTTCCACCTATCCAATGCTATTTATTGTAACCTTAAAAAAGTTACATATGTTTAATGAAACTAGTTTCGGTCTTGCTAGAGACCATCATCAGTCAAAATCAATAAAGTTAAGGCAAGTAATAAATTAGATAAAATTTATGAAGCACGCGTGTGGTATTGATATTCAGTAAGTAAAGATTTGGATGTTAAACAGTCATCACGATCACACGTCTTGTGTAAGTTCTCAGTTTTCTTCCAATTTGAAGAATGCACTTCACAGAAGACCAGGTGAAACACTTAAAATACAGAATAATATGAAATTTATTACCTATGAGGTATAGGTTGATTTGTTATTCACTGTACTCTTGTTTGCAATTTCTATGTGAGATAAATTTGTTGTTAAAAAAAAAAGGGAAAGCAATATCTGATCTTTTACAACCTAATGAAAAGTGATGTAATGGACTGTTTGCTGTTCAAAGTTATTATAATGTGCTGTTTAAAAGATTTACTCCTATCTTTTTTTTCAACTTTCATGGATTCTCCTAACCTTTCTTATTTATGTACCTTGACGGAATTCTCTAAAAGTCCAACACCTCCAAAGTACTTGCAGAGTAATGATGGGTAGCTCGTGAATGAGTCGTTCAAAATGAACGCTTCACTCCTGTGAATGTGAACTAACCACTCAATTTCAATGAACTGGTAGTTCAAACACTTCACAGTCCTTACAAAATACACAACTCATTTGATTTGTCTGTCTGCCGCTCGCTCACTCGAACTCTTCCCCCTTCCACTATCACGTCATCATTACCACTTCACTCCCAGGCCCATTCAACTTGACAACTGTGTTCTTACATGTATTTCCTTCATTATATGAGGCAGGCTTCTCTGTTTATCTTTTCCTTGTCCCTATCAACCATCATCTAGAAGCTGTAGGCGGGTAAGCCATTGGATGTTCTTAAATAGCTCTGCCATCTGTTGGTAATATTATTAAGTATTATGAAGCTTTAATGAGTGAGTGAGACACTGTGAACGAAGTCGCTGCTGAATGACAGAGAGAGCACCTTTGTCAGGCTTCATTTCTTCATGAACAAACTACTTCATTTTGAATTCTACATAGTGAAGAGTATAAATGAGTGAAGTAGTTCATACGAATTCACAGTCGAGCTAAGGCGAACGAAGAGAACAGACGTGTTGTACAGAGTGTGCCGGGTGAGTGGAGTAGGACTGAGGAGCGGACAGGGCGAACCGAGTGTTACAAGGAAGATGATCAGCGTTGAACAATATAGGGCCATTATAGGTAGATGGCAAGGAAGTAAGAAGAATGAAACAGCCAAAAGTAAGGAAGTTAGATTAGGGATGAGATTAAAAGGCGAGATGCTGATGGTGGCAACGGTGGTCACTCTCCTGCTGGTTATTGGGGGTGTGGAGTTAAACCCAGGCCCGCAGAGCAGTGGCAACATATATTGGGAGGGCGTTAAAGTAATAAGGAAAGTGATTAAGGAGGTAGTAGAGAAACTCTGTCCGTTTGAGCAGTTAAAACAGATGATACAAGAGCAAGTTAACCCCTCAGCGCCGACCTCTATACGTGGTATAGACCCTCTTTTCTTCCGTAGCCGCCGACCTCTATACGTGGTATAGACCCATATATGGTTTCACATTTATGGCTATAGCGCGAAGAGTTTTGGAGTTACTGATATGCAAATTGTTTTGTTTCCAAGAGGACAGATTCGGGTTTATCAGCGTTGTAAATAAGAATTGAAAAATCGTTATAATGTAGTTGTTTTTGCAAGGATAATTATTTGTCAAATAAGTCTGAGCACTAATCTCTTGCTTTTTTTAAAGTTTGTTTGCTTCATTCTTTCCCACAGAATAAAATAAAGAAATGATGATCTGAGAAGTTTGTCTTTTCGTGTGATGTTCCTTGCTCTATTTGTACATTGGGAGTGCGGTTTATTTATTATATTTGTCTTTATTTCTCAGCTTGTAATATTTTCGTAACTCTCCACGAGCGCTCTGTGTAGGCATCAGTTAGTGCTGCTTTCTGTCATACGATACGAGAACCAGTTGTTCATGGTATATATCTCGTTTGAAAGACGTTCCTTCGACCTTTTATCTGAAATATGTATCGAGTCGGTTTGTTTCGTCATAAATGTTATTCCCCTCATTCAGTTTCGTCCTGTTGCTTTTCGGTCTCGCTGCAGCTTCACCAGTCCGTGTAACGCGCCGCGCTTAGCCGTGGTATGACTGACAGTAACGTGCTTGAAATATTGTATAATTCAGATGAAAGTTTAGTCGGAAGTAGTAGTGACAGTATAAGCATCAGTGATAATGAAATAGATGATGTAGTAGTGGTAAATGATGAGAGTGACGATGAGGAGGAAACAGTACTTGAAAATTTCGTGTAAGAGACTATAGATAATTATACAGGTCAAAGAGAAGTTTTCAACGGTGAATTCTGATTGCTAAATTCTCTAATAATACTTACACAGGTCACAGAGACAAATATTGAGCAATTACCTTATCGGGTTCAGCTGGTGAAAGGTTTGTTTACAAAATACGCTCGGGAGGGAGGGGAACGAAATATTCAAGGTCGGCGCGCATCAGATAATACAGTTCCAAGGTTGCAGGAAAGACATTTTATCAGGAAATTAGCACCCAAGAGATGGAAATCCAAACCTCAGAGACATTGTATCCTGTGTTCAAAACACGGCGGAAAGAAGACGTCAGTGTACTGCTGCCAGGAGTGTGACTTAAGTCCCTGTCTCAAAGAGTGCTTCGAACTCTATCACACGGAACTAAATTACTAAGGAAATGTGAAACAATTATGTAATTATCTGCATGTACATAGTTCTGTCATAAGGAATTCCAAATTTCGTGAAAATCGGGCTACTCTTATACTTGTAGTAACGCTTTAAGTGAATCGATGTACTTCAGTCCCGCGTAGTTGAAATCTCATCCGGCCGCGGGGTAGGAAGCTATTTAAATGGCTGCGACGCTGAGGGGTTAAGGGCCACGAAACGACGATGGATCCAGAAAAACACTAATGGAGTCAAAGGTAAAATGGAAAGCAGTGAGAGAGATGTGGTTTTTCTAAAGGAGAAAATAAAAAATGTGGAGGAAGAGGTGATGAATTTGAAGAAAGAAGTTGAATTGAAGCCTACAGACATGAGAGCATGAAGAAAGCCATTTTTATTTATGGAGTTCAAGAAGAGAAGGTAGAGACCAAAGTGGACACAATATACAAGGTGGTAGATGTAATACAAAGAAAAATGAAAATCAACTTCAGTGAGGTAGATATAGATGATGTGAAGAGGATAGGCAGGCTGAGGGGGTGCAGACCTATAAAGGTCACGTTGCTATCCTCACTGATGGCAGATATAGTAATCAGAAACGCCAGAAATCTGCAGAAAGAAAAAATGTGGATTAAAAGAGACTGGGGAAGAGATGGGAATAAAAACTTCAAAATTTTGATGAAACATATGATTAGGGCAAGACTGCAAGGGTTGAGAGCTCATATTAGGGGCCAAGTGCTGATGGTGTCCAACGGAAAATGGACTTGAAAGTGGGGAGTGTCAAAACTTTTGTCTATGGAGGAGGATTTAAATAAGAATGAAACAAGTAGGGCCGGTGATGGCATGCTTGGTATAAGGAGTGGTGCGCCGAGTGGCAGATGTAGCGGTGGAGATGACGGGCAGGATGAAATGGGCAGAAGTAAGAGAAGCAGTGAGTTGAGTGATATTAATGTGGCAGTGAGTACAGAGGAAAGAAAGAGAAGAGAACAACGCTTCGAAGAGTTTCAGTCAGACAGTGAGAAAAGGAAAAGGTGGGCTAGGGAATCTGGTAGAGAAATACGTATGGAATGTGAGAGGGAAGAGCGGAGAGTAGTGAAGTAAGAGGGGTGAACGGAGTGGAGGGCGGTTCAAGCCCCAGTATGACTGAATGTCTAGTTCAGAGTGAGAAAGTTAACTAAAGCAAGGCTCTACACAAAGGGAGAAGTGTGAGCTTAAACGACTTATGGGGGAAGAGAGATAGAAATGAAGAAGCTATGGTAACTAGGAGTCAAAAGCTAAGCAAAGATAGTAAATGATGTAGGGTTAAAGCTGGTCGAGGGTGGTGAGTGTTTGATATGTGCAATGGAGGTGCCAATGTATTGATGTTATTGTATATGGTTGGTTGAGTGATCCGGATATGGTATATATGTTGGATGGTAGAGTGTGTTTGATATTGGTATTTTAAGATAAAAGTGTTGAAGCTGTAAATCTGGTGTATTGTGAAGTGTGTTCATTTATTGCTGTCATTGTATTTAGCATTGTTTAGTGGTCTTGGTGGTGATATTAGAATTGAAGAGTGTGATGATGGTTAAAGAGTTAGCATTTTGTATACATAGACTAAAGATGGGGATGGTAAGTAAGGTGAATGTGATGATTAGAGAGAGGATGAAGTGATAACTGATTGTGTCAATGGTTGGTATGAAAAGTTGTGAGGGCACAAGATTGGATGGACGTTAATGATATCTGAAATGCATATTTGAATTGATCAGTAAATGAAGTATAATTAAGATAATGTTGGATGGTGGAGTGTGTTTGACATTTGTATTTGTGATAAAAGTGTTGAAGTAGTGATTGTAGTGTATTATGAAGTGTGATCATTTATAGCTATTAATGTACTTAAAATTGTTTAGTGGTCTTGGTGGCATTATTAGAATTGAACAGTGAGATGATGTTTAGAGAGATCATGAATGTGATTATGAGTGGCATATGTTTGGTAAGAAATGCCTCGTGTTTTGTGTATATAGACTAAAGATGTTTGATTGATAAAAGTGATAGTGATGATGTGATTGGCAGTTGAGGTATTGTTACTTGTAAGAGGCAGATTTGGTGGTATGGTTGAAAAAAGAGTGATTGTTTTACAGACATGGTATGCAATAATTGATGGATTGGAAGTTAAGTGAGGAATTTGACTATGAGCAATTTGAATGGAAGAGAAACTAGTTGAGGAGTTGGATGTTAATTTGAAATGTGGAGTTTGTTTGGATCTAAGAGGGTGATTGGTGATTTAAGTGGGATGAATGCTAGGAGGCTTTAGATGATGGAACAAGAAATGTCTGATTGATAAGAGAGGTAGTGATGAGGTGACTGGGAGGAATTGCAGAGGGGTTCGGGATATGTCTAACGGATATATAATGGTGATATAACAAGAGATCGAGTAATTTTGGCTGATGATGGAAAGTTTTAGTGGTTATAAGTAGGAATAGTAAATTAAATAATGCTATTTTATTGTATGTATAATGTGTGGAGTGAAGCAATTCCTACAGGAACTGATAAGCGAAGAGATTACGGCACACCAATGCAGCACATTATGTAAAGCTTCGGCTGAATCAGCGAACCGGTAGTAAGTCAGCGAGTGTGGAAGGCAGTAGTTACGGAATGTGCGAGGTTCGCGAGATTCGGCCAGAAGGGAGGTGGAGGACTGGCAACCAGGAATGAGTTAGCCGGAAAATTTATAATGTCCAATAACGGACCATTTATATTGGTATTATAAATTTACTCATTCGGAACAAATATTTCAGATTCCCTATGGGAATCAACATCTATATCAATTATATGGTATTCGCTAGACTCCACTGCGCAGTGATCATGGCAGGGAGGGCCTACTAGTCATTCTGCAGTTATTCTTCTGTTAATCTTCAAGCTCCAGCCAGTAGTTAGCACTGCAGGGGGGAGCAATTATCCCTTTATACCAAACTCCTACTACATTTGTGAGTAGCCTCGCGAATCTCTGGCAAATCTTCAGACTCCAACCAGCAGTTAGCATTGCAGGAGGGGAGCAATTATCCCTTTATACCCAACTCCTACTACATGTCCGAGTAGCCTTGCGAATCTCTTGCAATCACCGAATAGCTGGTAAATACTACGCTCCACCGCGCAGTGATCACTATGGGGAGGGCCCACTATATTTAACATATTGTTTTGGTTATTCTAGTACTCTTATCTATTATTATGCTTATTATTATCATCACATTATTATTAATTCATCTAGGAGAGTGAATTTGAAGGTGTTCGCCTAGGTTGGGCAATATTATTTCTCTCCATTAAGGATCACTAAGGTAGGAAATACTGTAGATCTGGAGGGAAATAATAATAATAATAATAATAATAATAATAATAATAATAATAATAATAATAATAATAATAATAATAAAAAATAAATTAGTTCATTCGAATGAATTGGTTCGACCCTTCGCTAGTGCAGAGTATTAATTATTATCTTCGAACTTCTGAGAGTTACAAATAGCAACAGAGTCTTTAATTATTATCATCTCAATGGTATCATACTATCTTATTATGAGTGTGTCCGACTCGTTGGCTGAATGGTCAGCGTACTAGCCTTCGGTTCAGAGGGTCCCGGGTTCAATTTGCGGCCGGGTCGGGGATTTTAACCTTCATTGGTTAATTCCAGTGGCCCGGAGTCTGGGTGTTTGTGCTGTTCTCAACATCCTTGCAACTCACACACCACATGATACACATGCTTAGGGACAATTAGCAAGAAGATATTTTAACATGATTAGATATCAGTGTTTAGAAAACCAGGTTAATGATTGTTGAGTGTTTCAGTGAATAGATTGAAGTTTTGAAGAAAATGTCTAGGAAACAGAGCAATAATTAATGACATATAAGTCATGAAGCAGATTAGTACTGATAAGTAAGGTCTAGCCAATAGAAGGGCAAATATGAGATAAACAAAAGTGATTCCATTACAAGAATAAAACAAGGGTCTCCCTGAATACAAAACGGAAGAAAAATACAATATGAAATAAATTAGAATATTATGCTATGCATTTCACTGACATAGCAATAACAAGTCTACTCTGTAGGATAAAAGCATCATGGTCAGGATCAGCTTGCCATAAAAAGTAATAATTTTCTTTGAATACATCATGCAATTAAATACTGCCAAAATATTCCTAGAAAAGAAACACCTATCTACTCAGTGGATGAGATTAAAGAAATTACTGAACCAAAATGACACGACGGCATTATAAGAATGTAATTTTTATGATAGAGGAAACAATGATGATGTGAACTCAACATAATTACGGTGTTGTTCTCGCTATAGAAATTGATTTCCAGTAGTAAAGCACATCATTGTCACCAGAGATGAGTGGTAACAAAGAGTTAGCAATCTGACAGTAAGGATCTTTTGACAAAGGTAACTCTACATCATTTCAAAAGAAATAAGATTGAATGAAAGGATATTAAACAACAAGTTTGTAAGACAATTCATACACACATTAATTCACATAATTAGGAAAGTTTCAAAGCAAAACAGTTAAGTTTCTAATTGTACTGGGCTTATATCTTGCAGTATTAGGCAAGTTGTGTGGTACAGCTAGTAGCTGATTAGACATACAGTTTGTGTGTCTAAATCATATTCTAGCACAGTTAGTTAGTATTGAAGGGCAGGGTTCAAATCAAATGTTTTGACTAGGGTGTGTAAGTTAAAAGTGGGTGCAATGTACTACCATAATTATATTTTCCACACAGAAAATAAAAAGAAATGTAGTAATACCCATGATTCTGATGAATATTTGAAAAAAACACACTTTTGGCATAGATGTAAATATTCTAAATAATAATACACTCACCAAATTGAGAGGAACAGCTTGCCTTGATAAAACAAAATTCTGGAAGACTCTTTCCCATGTGGGATGTCTGCTGCAGAATGATATCCGGCCCTTATTCACTGTGTTGCAAACCGTTGGGCAGGAAAATGTTTTAGACTTGACCCATAAATTATCACGAACATCACAGACACTAGTACTTTGGTTTGCATTAAATTTAGAGTTTTAGTAAAAGTCTTATTCATTCCACTAAAAAATAAAAATAAAAAAAACACCTTCTGTGGAAGATACTAGTATTATTTGTAGCCTTTGCATTAGTCCCCTTATTGTTTCAACAATAACTGTTTTCCTTCATTTGGTTATACTGGCAAAATTTGCCATTCATAACAATGGAAGTGCCAGTGTTTGAGGGAACTAATTTCAATGTGTTACATACAGACTATTTTTTTGTCACCAAATAAAATTTTGTTTTCTTCCTGTAGCTACCACATTTTATTAAAAAATTAACACCTTCAAAAATAAAACCCAGCACTCATGTTGTCCACTAATCTTTGAAGAAATTGTTGTTTGAAGTTTGTGAATGATTCCTTAACACTGTCCAAAGGTTCTGAGATAGGGCGACTAGTAAATGCTTTTGTAACTGAATATCCAACTTGGGCAGCTTGAAGATGGACATCACTTTTGTCTTTCATTGTAATAGCCTACTCGGTGGCTATGTTCATTAAAGGTCTGGTTGACAGATTGAAGTCCCATTAGTGGAAAAATTTTCACCATCAGAACATTGGCCAGCAGGGTAGGAGAGGTGGTGGTATACAATTTCTAATCACTGGATTGTATCCCAGAAGACTGGATTCAATTCCAAATCTCTCCACAGTGTTCATATGGAGTAAGGGCAAATGATGCTGCTGAGGTGATTCGTCTGTTGGATGGGACCGTTAAGTCTTGAGCAGACCTCTTGGTACTATTTGACAGGAATAAGCTACATGCCGACATCGGGTATCACCCTCTCCCTTCCTGAGCTACATGCCGACATCGGGTATCACCCTCTCCCTATCATATATCACACTAATCAATTCATCTCAATAACTCGTCTGATGAGGTTAACATCAGCAAGGGCATCCAGTTGTAAAACTCACTATGAAGATTCATCTTAAATCATACTTGACCCCATAGAGAAACGGGACAAGAGTTAAAAGAGAGAGACACATACACGCATGAAAAAGATATTCCATATACACAATACAGCAAGTAAGCTCCACTAAGAATTTATATTAATTCTGTAAATGGTACAATTATAACTAAATTCTACAACGATTCTGCATTACATTGTAATCAGATAAGTATTTTGCAGCAAAAATATACAACTGCTCTAACTACTCTTATCGAAAACAAAGTATAAATACAATATTCCATCACCAATTTACCAGTTTACAATACAGCACACAGAGAAAAAACTAAACACACTGTATATGCAAAGTCTACTAACTAAAGATACTTAACTTTGTCAATGAAGCATATGGGATATTTTACTCCATACTACTTAAATTTTATATTTAGAACTGTTATGTTGAGTTTTTAGAGTTTTCTTCAAAATATTTTTTTGAGGATTTCTGAATAAAACATTAATATACTCCTATATTACCAACCCTCCAAAATAAAAGAAAATGTTTTGATTTAAGTTGTGGATTTCTATTTGAAGAACATTATATCATACCCCCTTCCTTTCCAAGTTTTCAACAGCTTTCCAGAAATTAGTCTTGTCATATCTTAATCCTGGAAATGACTTTGAAGGACAGATTTTTGAGCAGAAAGTGTTGTGCTTTAATGTTGGCTGTTTGGTATAGTTAATATACCTGTCTTAAATATCAAGTTTTGAGTCTTGGTGGGGTTATTCAATAATGTGGCATGGTGAGCCACTGCGTCCAACATGCCAATGTACTGGATCATCCTGCTCACTCAGTGGAGGCCTCCGGTGTTATGGAAGAAACTGGGTGGCGCGAGGAGAGTATTTGCCTTCAGGAAGACTCTGGGATGGTGTGGGCCCAGGTATTTATTCGGCATGACCTACGAGTCAGTTGGTGTAGTTCAGCTGGTGTAGTGAGTCCAGCGTGTGGACTCTGTGAGTTGTGTGTTAATAACAGCCTGGGCTGAGGTGTCAGTCTGTTGGAGTATCCGTCTGTTGCAGCCGAGGACTCGCTTCTGTGTGCCTGTCATCGTGCGTGTGTCTTTGACCAGCTGCTGGAAGAGGACTTGGCCTTTTCATGTGGAGTGTGGAGGACAACACTGGGTGTCGACATGGGACTGTAAGTGGAGCTGCGAGACTGACGTGACTGATGTGTGTAGGCCGTGGACTGAGGAATGTGATGACACCAACGAGTGTGACTGAGCGGCTGAGTAAGTGTAGTGTAGGTGATCGAAGACTGTGTGTATCACTGTAGATAAACAATGAGAAACTAAGAGAGAGCGTGAACTATGTAAGTGTGTGACCTGTGTACTTGTGTAAGTTGTGCGCTCGGCAATCATGAGTGTGTAAATGTGTAGTTTGAGGGCTTAAGCTAATAAATTTTAGAAATAGGATGCTACCATGTTCTCTCTTACTTATTTACCCCCACAATACATAACAATATTTTCAGTTCAAATCTACTTAAAAACATTTAATTTTTGTAAGCAACATAAAGATGAACTCTGACAGAACAGCCTTGATGAGAAGTTTTGGAGGTAAAGCCTAGGGAACACCCCGAGATAAAAGGAGAAAGATGAATGAAGTTTATCCTGGTAATGGAAAGAAAACTCTGTACTCGACCTATTAATTGAGAAGGGTAGCAATAGGTCAGCTTCTTCACACTGGTTATGCTACAGTTCTCAATGAGACCTGAACAGAAGTTTTTCCTTTCATGTACAAAGCAATATTAGTTAATTTATACCATATGTAGTTACTTTCTGCATTGGAACAGGTAAGCTAAATAAGCTGTTTCAATTCAATTCATCAATAATGAAAAAATCTATAGATGGTAACAACTATTTTGAAGTTATCCTTAGCTTTGTAATATATATATACATATATTTGCTAGGGGCTTAACGTCACACTGACACAGAGAGGTCTTATGGCGACGATGGGATAGGAGAGGCCTAGGAGTTGGAAGGAAGTGGCCGTGGCCTTAATTAAGGTACAGCCCCAGCATTTACCTGGTGTGAAAATGGGAAACCACGGAAAACCATCTTCAGGGCTGCCGACAGTGGGATTCGAACCCTCTATCTCCCGGATGCGAGCTCACAGCTGCACACTTCTATGCGCATGGAGCTTTGTAATAAACCACAAATAAAACAATATTAATCTTTCATAAAAAATAGATTGCAAAATTAATTTTTGAGTGCTGATTAATAACCTATGTATATCTGACTATATCTTTTGTTTCTTATACATTCTCTAACCCTTGTTTCAATTAGAATCACATTCCAGTAAATAGTTGTCATTTTAGCTTCAATTATATTTAAAAAAAAAGTAAATCCCTATGCAACACCAAAATTTGCAATTCATTCCATAGAAGTTGCTCACTTACTGAGCGAGCTGGCTCTGTGGTTTAGATCGTGTAGTTGTTAGCCTGTATAGAAGAGAAGGTGTGTTCAAACCCCTCCATTGATAGCCCTAAAGATGGTTTTCTGTGGTTTCCCATTCTCACACCAGGTAAATGCTGGAGTTGGACCTTTATTAAGACCATGGCTGCCACCTTCCCAATCTTAGCAACATCAAAAATCTTCAATGTGTCAGTGTAATGTTAAACTAGCAAAAAAGTTACTCACTTAGAGCTTTCATCAGAAAGCAGCGGAGTTTCCAAGAAGTTGAGATGTAAATGAAAACTAAGGGACCCTGAACAGATATAGGCTCCTCTACTCAGTTCTAATATAACCTTGTTTGAACAACTTTTATTCTCTTCCAACCATAAATCTGAGAAGGCCATGGTGTTTGTCATCTTTCCCATTTTCATGATTCTTTTCTAAATCTGATGTCTTCATTCTCTGATGGGTCAGGACTATGCCTACTTCTATTGTAGATTAATCATTATGGTTTTAATAGTCTCAAATCATCTTACACTGAATTGTAAGATACGGCATTGTACACATTCTCAACAAACAAAAAAGAACCCACAACTGAGTGGATTCTTGTACAAAAGAATTGGCATCAAACTAACATTTTATACCTTGTCCCGTGTTATAGTATTCTGTAATAAACATTTCTTACCTTCCTCTTTAATATACGCTGCAGTAAGAAAAAAAAATGCAGCATCCTCAAAGATTGTGTTCGGTGACACCAGGGTATAATAAGTGCATACTGAGGGGTTCACGTGTTCCTGTTGAACAACTGCAGCCATTTGAATGGGGTCACATTGTGGGCCAGAAGGATGCTGGATGGACGTACTGATGGACTTCTGCACATGTTGGGTACAATGTATCGGTGGTATGTCGCTGCTTTCAGCAGTGGTCTGTAGAACATTCCCACACCCATAGACCATGCTCCGGACGTCCGCGCAGTACAGACACACAGCAAGATCGACGCATTGTGCGAGCAGCAGTGGCCAACCAAACATCATCCAGGAACAAAATCTGGTCACATGTTGCTGTGTCACCAAGGACCATTGGGAATCGTCTGCTTGTAGCTTGTAGGATTATGATCACACGTGCCTCTGGCCAGGCTACCACTGCCACCACGACACCACCAAGCACAACTACTCTGGTGTCGTGAAAGATTTGATTAGAGAGGGGAATGGCACTCTGTTGTCTTCAGTGCTGAGAATAGGTTCTGTCTGTATGCAAGTGATGGACGTACACATATATGGTGTAGACCTGGTGAGCGGCCTATTCCAGACTGCATTCACCCACGATACTCAGGTCCCACCCCAGGCTTCATAGAGTGGGGGCCATCAGTTATAACTCACTGTCACAGCTGGTGTTTCTGCAGAGTAACGTAAGCAGTGCCTGCAACATTGCACAGGTTGTTGTCTCCATGCTACTGCCATTTTCTTGACAGGAAGGTGATGTGCTTTTTCAGCAGGAAAATCCACACTCGCATTCAGTTGCTGTGATGCAATGTGCTCTATGCAGTGTATAACAACTGCCCTGGCCAGCAAGATCACCGGATCTCTCGCCAATTGAACACGTATGGGACATGATGAAGCGGGAACTTTCGCATTCTCCAGAACCTGCAAGAATCATTGCCAAATTGCATCAAAAGGTGCAAGATGCTTGGAACAATCTACCACAGGATGCCATTCAGCATCTTTATGATCGTTTGCATGGGTGAATACAAGCCTGCATTGCCACCAGAGGGGCACCGTGTATTGATGCGACTGTTTGGGTACCCTTTACTGAGATGTGTGTTTCATTTGGTCTGAATTTGTTATCATATGCTCCTGCAATGATGAACTACCTGCCACATCACTTGTGAATAAAATGACCTTGTCCTTGAGGATGTTGCATTTTTTTTTCTCTCTTTCCCGGCAGTATACATTTGTCTAATACGCACTTTGCCAACCAAGTTGCACAGTTCTATGAAAAGTGACTAGCACAGTTTAGGGCAATACTTGTAGTGAATGTTATTATTTAAACTCCTAAGCAGAGAAGAGCACTCTTTAATCGGCAAAGTGTAGATAAATCTCTGTGTCTTAACTAATGAAGCCAAGATATTTCCATGACAATAAGCTCTTTCCTTCATGTCTTTCTTGTACTCAGCGACTTAGACATTTTCAGATGATCACTTTTTGTGTTAAGAGGTGTACAAAGATCTTTCTTTTCATATTTCTCGTCTAACATTGGGTCAAAATATCTGTTCGGATCACAATGCTATGATGTTATTATGATTCAAAATGTCATATTATCACCCTTAACTGTCTTTCATCTACTTTGCATAGGAATTCTCTCATTCACTGAGGATTGGTATTCTATTTGTTCTTCTGCATTAGTAACAACATATGACAAAAGTTATTACGTCAGTTACACCAATTACTGAATCAATCATTAACACTCTCACTATGAAGAAACAGACCCAATATGATAATGAAACAACTCTACAGCAGTTCTACAGCCAATACAAATAAAGCAATATACTTCCATGGATCTCAATTCTGTTTGATTTACTGTAGGATAAAAGCTTTTTAAACTTTCTGTAACAGTATACAATGTATAAGCCACACCAGTTAAAACCAAACCTGAATTGATCAGTTATTCCACTACAAAGGAACAAGCCTAATATAATTCTGTACAGCAATATTCTACATTTTCCACTATGGATCTTATTTCTATTGCGATTACTATTAAAGCATTTCACCAACATCATTTTGTACCCTTACAAAAACCTAAAAAAGATCACTAACTACTTCACTGGCCCAAATACAAGTTAAAACATTTTATTTAAAGTGTTGTTTTGAAAATTGTGCCCTACCAATCTCAGTGATGTATTTGGTTTACTGTTGTTCCAAATTAAGGAATATTAAAATAAAATAATTATTATTATCATTAAAAATGTGTACCGAGCGAGTGGCTGTGTGGTTTGGGTCACGTAGCTGTCAGCTTGCATTCAGGAGATAGTGGGTTCAAACCCCACTGTTGGTAGCCCTGAAGATGGTTTTCCATGGTTTCCCATGTTCACACCAGGCAAATGCTGGGGATGTATCTTAATTAAGGTCACGGCTGATTCCTTGCCCACCGGGCGAGTTGGCCGTGCGCGTAGAGGCGCGCGGCTGTGAGCTCGCATCCGGGAGATAGTAGGTTCGAATCCCACTATCGGCAGCCCTGAAGATGGTTTTCCGTGGTTTCCCATTTTCACACCAGGCAAATGCTGGGGCTGTACCTTAATTAAGGCCACGGCCGATTCCTTCCAACTCCTAGGCCTTTCCTATCCCATCGTCGCCATAAGACCTATCTGTGTCGGTGCGACGTAAAGCCGCTAGCAAAAAAAAAAAGATTCCTTGCCCATGGTTGCCATACGACCTATCTGTATTGGTGCAATGTAAAGCAAATTTTAAAAAATAAAAATGGGCAACCTAATATTTTGATTTTGTTCTCGAGGAATAGGCTTCTCATTTTTAATTCAGTGTTGATGGGGTGATAGTACCTCATGAGGATCACTGTAAGGATCTAGGTGTTAAAATAAGGAAAGATCTTTGTTAGGTAACTAGATTGTAAATTAAGGTTACAAATATCCTCATATGGTTATGAGAGTATTTAGTGGTTGTAGTAAGGGTGTAAAGGAGAGGGCTTATAAGTCTCTGGTGAGACCCCAATTAGAGTATGGTTCCAGTGTATGGAACCGACACCAGAATTGCTTGATATATGAGCGGGAAAAGATCAAAAGGAAAACAACACAATTTGTTCAGGGCTATTTCCAACAAAAGAGTACAGTGTTCTCGCCAGAAACTTTCGTCAGCTGGATTGATGGAATGAGTAGCCGGGCGGGTAATTCTATGTAAAAAGTGAATATGATAAAATTTCAAATCATTCCCCTTAGGGTAGTAAAAATAATATCAGACAGGTAAACATTAATTAGAAAATTGAACTAGTTTAGTGATATTATCATGAACAAGACGTAACAGAGTATCTTGAACTTCCAGTGTTCTTAAATAAACCCCTTTACAGTATTTACATTTTAATTTGGAGCACCCACTGACTCAAATACGTATTAATATTATACAATTAAAACATATCTACTGTAGGCTATGTTAGCTGGGCGGTCTGTAAAATGGGCAGGGTGGTGCGCAAATTAAAAAGGGCCTAGGGAGAACACTGGAGTAGTGTTAAGAAAATGTTGCAACCTTTGGGCTGGGAAGACTTGGGAGTAACGAGATGAACCGATAAACTCAGTAGTATGTTCTGAGCTGTCAGTGAAGAGATGGTGTGGAATGACTATATGATTACGCTTGAGTGGAGCTCTTCAAGGTTGTAAATATCTTAATGCATTAACTCTCGTAGATGTCTTAAGGTTGATAACATTTTGCCAGTGTAACCCCCACTTGCGCAAAAATTTCAAGTTTAAAACCACGCTACGGATCATAATTCCTTCATTCTTTCATAGATGAACGTTCTGACCTTCATTAACACATGTCAAAAAAGTAATTCCCGCCTTGACTCGTCCAGCATAAATACTTTTCTTTCCCGGCACATTCCAAGCCCGCGGTCTTGACTCTAGTGTTGTTGTGTTAGTGCCACAAACAAGATGCAGTACGGTGAATGGTAAGTTTATATCTGTTGAAGCTGGTGTAATGATTATAATGATGATTCCGGAGATTAACCCATTCCAGATGAAGACGGTGAAAGTGAAGTGATGAGGATGAAACAACAGTGCGCGATAATGGTGAAATACCAGACAGTGCTCCTCTATCTGACACATCTCAGGACTATTCTCCCTCATTACTTGAGATTTTAGAAAATGTAGGCCTAAATGTAGAGGTTCCAAACAGTAAAGAAATAATGTCTTTTGCAAATTTTTTTTTCAGTGACAGTTTTTTGAGTATGTGTGTGAGCGAGCAGACTAACTTATACACACAGCAGGTTTTCAGTAGTGCACCGCGTCCATTCACAAATTTTTTTTTTTTGCTAGTGGCTTTACGTCGCCAAATGAAATATTCTATTTATCAAACATGGAAACCTGTGTCAGTGACCGAAATGAAAAAGTTTATAGGTTTGATGTTAATAAACGGAATTATACAGAAACTGGAGCTAAAAATGTACTGGGCAGATGATCCTGTGTTTTCAACACCTGTATTTTCCACAACAAAGTCCAGGAACAGGTTTAAAAGTATTACGATGTTTTTGCATTTTAGTGACAGTAGTAACTATGGAAACAGTACAGACAGGCTCTATAAAATCAGGCCAATATTATAAAAACTTTCGGATTAGTTTTCAGTAGTTACAGTCTCGACTGAAAGATCGCTTTAGATGAAGGCATGCTTGCTTGGAGAGGCCGGTTGTGTTTTCTAGTGTACAATCCATCTAAAATAAGTAAGTATGGAATTATGGTTAGAATGGTTTGTGAATCTAAAACTGGATACATATGCAAATTGATAATTTACGATGCAAGTGGAATGGCCTTAAATAGTACAAAGGGCACTGCAATACGCAAAAAACGGTTGGCTGCTCTAGAAGACAGCAAGGCACGACCTTCACACCAGTTGTTACCAAGCAGTGGGACTGAAAGCAAGTTAAGACGTCAGTGTGGTCTAAATGTGAATATCGCGCAATTATCCGCTACAATTTTGCTCGTGGATTAACTGCTGACCAGTGCCTGGAGGAAATGACTCCTGTGCTGGGGAAAGACTGTCCACATAGGACAACAATTTTCCGCTGGTACAAAGAGTTCCAGAGGGTAAATTTTGGGGTTCTGGGCAACCCTCCGAATTAGTGACTGAGGAAAACATTGAAGCTGTGAGGAAAATGTTGCAGCAAGAGAGACGGTTGACATATCGGCAGGTAGAAGAGACCCTCCACATCCCTGCACCAGCTATTCATTCAATTCTACCCGACCATCTCTATGTTAGAAAGGTTTGTTTCCTTTGGGTGCCCCATTCACTTTCAGAGGAACAAACGGCACATTGAGTGGAATGGTGCCCAAAACAAATGCTAAAACAGTTTGAAAATGGGACTTCACGTAACGCCAATAGCATCATTACAGGTGACAAAACTCGGCTTTATTATTACGATGTCCCAACAAAATCCCAGAACAAGGTGTGGCTGTTGGAAGATGAGGGTACTCCTGTGACTGTGCGAAAGTCAAGGTCAGTGAAGAAAAGGATGATTGCAGTATTCTACACTAAACGGGGCATCCTGACTCGGGTTGCGCTAGAAACACAAAGGACAGTTACTCCAAAGTGGTGCAGTGAAACTTGTCTGCCTCAGGTCATCCAGGCTCTCAAGCAGCTCCATCCAAGGTCACGGCTCAACACTTGGCTCTTGCATCATGACAATGCTCCAGCACATCGTGCTAATGTAACAATGGATTTACTGGCCAGACCAGGGTTGACTGTGCTTCATCATCCTCCATACAGTCCTGATCTTTCCCCATGTGACTTCGCACTCTTCCCAGAAGTGAAGATGAAGCTGAAAGGGTGGCGTTTTGCATCCGACGAGGAGCTTCTGGCAGCATGGGGTCAAGAGTGTGAAAATGTAACCGAAGAAATGTGGCAGAGTTGATTCAGTGACTGGTTTTGATGTATGGAGAAGTGTACTGCATAACTTTCCTAGTGCCCTTTGTACTGTCCTCGAACTTCTTAGTCCATACTTAGGCCTAGGGTAATCTGTTTACATGGATAACTACTGCAACAGTGTTACTCTTGCATAAACCTTACGTGAACAGAATACCACGGTTTGTGGGACAATCAGGCAAAACGAGGGAGTACCAAAGGATCTTAGGAACCAACAAAAATCCTTGAAAAGAGGGGGAATGACATTCAAATGTGATGGAGAAATTCTTCTTGTTTCTTGGAAGGACAAGAAAATAATCACCATGATTTCATCCATACATTCTGCTGAAATGGTTGAAGTCACTTCAAAGTTCGGCAGAAAAGTTATGAAACCATTATCCGTAGCTGATAACAATCAGCACATGTATGGAACAGACACTACTGACCAATACCTCACTCTATACCCCTTCATGAGGAAAACTTGTAAATGGCCGAAGAAAGGTTTCATTTATTTACTACAGTACAGCCTCTTCAATTCTTTCCTTCTCTTCCAGAAGTTCGATGCCCAGACAAAAATTACCTATCTACAGTTCATACAGACAGTTTCTAGACAATATCTTGAAGGAAGGTCATAAACCTCTATCCCTGTCCCAGTCTCAGGCCCGACCTAAGTCAGAATAGCCTTTCCAGCCCTCTCTGACACGTCATCACTAGCATCCACTTCACCGCAATCCATTCACCAGCCTGCCCCCGCACGAAGAGCATCAGTTAAAGATCCCCCCTCACGTCTGGATGGAAAAATGTATGAACATGTTGTGCTAAAATTCCCACCTCTGAAAACTGACCCCTACCCGACAAGAAGATGTACAGTTTGTCTCAATAAAAAAAGAAGTACCTAACACAAGATGGTACTGCAGGAAGTATGGCTTCCCTCTGCATCCCAGAGCATGTGACAACAGATATCACACTTTAAAATTATACTAGAATTCGTTCCCCATGTATGTTCTAATTGTCACATTATTCAAAGCATAATATAGGAGTAGTAAATATTTTTGTTCCACAGTGCAGAGGATAGGACTGGCAGGCAGGGACTCTTTAAAAATGGCTGGACTGGAGGTTTAAATGCCCTGGCAACTTCCTGGTAGTCAAAGTGATAATATGAAGATAAAGTTGGAATTCTAAGAGGACAAATTGGGGCAAATATTAATTTATAGGAATATGAATTACGGATTTGAATAATTTATTCAGGAAAATGTTTGATAAATTTCAAAGTTATTTGAAATTTAAGGAAAGACTGATATGGAATCTGCCACCTGGACAACAGTCCTAAATGACTGACTGATTGGACTTAAATGTGAGAAAAGTCTGACTTTTTGAATTAGTCATCATCATCACCATCAATGTCCCACTCCAGTCGCCTGGGTGTGGTTAACAAGCCTCCTCCACTACTTTTTGTCCTTCCACATTTCCTGCTCCATTACTTCCACCACATCCAATCCAGCTTTTTTTTTTTTTTTACGTCGCACCGACACAGATAGGTTTTATGGCGACGATGGTACAGGAAAGGCCTAGGAATGGGAAGGAAGCGGCCGTGGCCTTAACTAAGGTACAGCCCCAGCATTGCCTGGTGTGAAAATGGGAAACCACGGAAAACCATCTTCAGGGCTGCCGACAGTGGGGTTCGAACCCACAATCTCCCGCATGCAAGTTCACAGCTCCACGCTCCTAACCGCACGGCCAACTCGCCCGGTCCCAGCTTCTTTAATGTCCTTCCAAATCTGATCCATCCACTTTCTTCTCGGTTTTCCAACTGGTCTCTTTCCCTTAACTTCTCTTTCCAATTCCCTTCTTGCTACCCGTTCCTTTCCCATTCTTTTTACATGTCCGAACCATCTCAGTCTTGCTTTCTGTATCTTCTGTACTAACGGTTCTATATTTAGCTCTTCTCTAATTTTAATATTTTGAACTCTATCTCTTTTTGTCTTTTTAACCGATGTTCTTAAAAATTTCATTTCTGCTGCCTGGATCTTACTATCTTGTCTCTTATTAGTTACCAGCGTTTCTAGTCCGTATGTTACAACTTGTATAAAATATTGTTTATATAATGTTAATTTTGTTCTCTTGGGCACTTTGTCATCCCATAATAGCTCTCTGACTTGATGATAAAATGTTGTACCTTTACTTAGCTTGTTATTAATTTCAGGGTTGATTTCATTACTTCCATTAATAATGCTACCTAGATATGTAAACTGTTCTACATTTTCTAACCGTTCTCTGTCTATGTTCACTTGGCTTCTCTTTTTCTCTTTTGCACAGTGCATGACTACAGTTTTCCTCTTACTACTTACCATTCAAAACTACTTCAGATTTTCATTTCAAATGTCCAGTTACCTTTGTACTTCCTTTTCTCCCCTTCTCCAAATCACCACATCATCTGCAAATACCAAAGCATTCTCTACATCACTACTGATACTCTGTTTTACACGTTTTATGATTTCATCCATCAATATAATAAACAATAATGGTGACAGTGCACTTCCTTGTTTGAGACTTTTTTTTTTTTTTTTTTTGCATAAAACGTTCCAGTCACGTTTCACTCGCCACTTGTACACTGCTTTTACTCTCATGATAGAACATTTTTATCTTGTTAATTAATGATTTTGGTACATTCCTTTTCAGTAGGCACTTCTATACATGTTTTCTCTTAACTGTATCATAAGCCTTTTCCAAATCCAAAAATACGAAGATGATTTTTTTCTTTTCTAGCTGTTTTTCCATTATTGTTCGCACTGTAAATATAAAGTCTATTGTTGATCTATTCGGTCTAAAGCTGTATTGTTCTTCTTCTAACTGTGTTTCTATTATATCCCTCAGTTTTTTCTATGACTTTCTCCATTATTTTTAGCCCATGTGATAATAGGGTTATACCTCTATAATTGAATTAGTGACTGACTAAAAAAACTGAAGATCCATGTCAAAGGGGAAGTGTCATAAAGAAGGCATTTTGATGTATCAAATGAACTAAGGGCAACTAAAATAATCTTGCTTACTTGGTTGCTTGCATTCTGGAGATAATGCGTTTGAACCTCACTGTTGGCAGCCCCAAAGATGGGTTTCTGTGATTTCCCATTTTCATAATAGCCAAATGCTGGGGCTTTACCTTAATTAAGCCCATGGTTGCTTCCTTTCCAGTCTTGGCCCTGTCTTATCCCACTGTCGCAACGAGACCTGTCTCTGCCGATGCACCGTTACAGGCAAAAAGAAAGTTTGTGCAAGATGAAGACAGGTGAACATGTGTTGGAGAAATGGAGCGGGGATTAGTACTTATTGGAAAGGAAAAAATATTATAACATGAGAATTGATTGTTGAATGAAACACTTGTATGAAAACTGTAAATAGTATACCTTAGGATAGCACTAATGAAATAATCAAATAGAAATAATGGAAGGTTAGGTTTGTTTTCTTCAGTTAACATGATGATGTCAGTGTATAGGAGGGTCCAGGGTATCAGTCAATGCAGGTCTCCTGAAACAGTGTTTATTATAAAGATGAACAGAAGGGGTGATAGGCTCGAGCCCATGATGCCTGTAATAATGCTAAAGTTATTTAGAGGTTTCTTCAGTAGGTTGCACGCTACACGGCACTGTATCAAGTAGCTGCACCCAATTAACAAGGTAATCTGGGACAGCGTTGTGGCAGGTCGTACATGTGATCAAAGGCCTTCCTGAGATCCACGAAAGTGTTGCTCAGCTAGAAATCATGCGGCATTGGTTGAATCAGCTGTGCTGCAAATTTTCACAAATTCAGATTGGCTCTGGTCATTTTGACCATCTTAGAATATATTCAAAAGACCTTCACTATTAGGTTCAGAAGTTAGATCACACTGTAATTAAAACACTTCCTTTCTTCTTAAAGATGGGTGTAGCAGTAATCTGTTACCGGTCAGACCCTCTGTAATGACTTGGTTGAACAGTTGTGTTAACCAGCTTGCAGCACCCCATATAAGAGAGCATCACAACTCTGTCGCAAAGTAGTCTGAGACAATGGTTTTTCTTGGTTTTATTTGATTCGAAGCAGTCTTAACTTCGGCAATGTTGATTTTTTTCATGGGTCCTTTGGTGGTATCGATGTTTAGGAATGGTGGGTGGGGGAGTTCCTCAGGCGAGATATACCCAAGAAACTTCGCCAGCGTATTCTCAATTTCTTCCAATCAGCCAGTAAATTGCTCATTTCACTTTTGATGCTGCAGAAATGTTGGATGTCTTTCATTTTGGAATGTCGTGATTTGACAAGTTGGTGGATATATTGGCATAGTTTTAATGTTTAGTTACTCTACTCAGCCTTTTGTACATAATTTTTGCAGTTGTGACCAGTAAAATAACACATGATCTTTACAGTAATACCCACTGTTTGTCCGGTATTAAAGGTTTTTCTTGTATGTATCATGGTAGGTATGATGGCTGAATTGCTATTATTTTATCTCTGCAATTAATTGCTGGCTTCATTTTTGTTGTTCTCACTCCTGTCTGAACACCGACCCACCCCTCTAACTTGCAGCAACATTACATCACTGTATCTCTGTCTGCCTCCATGGCTAAATGGTTAGCGTGCTGGCCTTTGGTCACAGGGGTTCTGGGTTCAATTCCCGGCAGGGTCAGGAATTTTAACCATAATTGGTTAATTCCACTGGCTTTGGGGCTGGGTGTATGTGTCGTCTTCATCATAATTTCATCCTCATCAAGACGCGCAGATCATCTACGGGCGTCAAATCGTAAGACCTGCATCTGACGAGCTGAACTTGTCCTCGGACACTCCTGGCACTAATAGCCATACACCATTTCATTTACTGTATCTCTTTTGGCCGAAATTATTTTTAGAAACAAAGTAATAAAGGAATGGATGACTGAAGGACTGATGTAACTACTGGTCAGTACATAACCAAAGTCTGGGAAAGAATCAGAACCGACAAGACAGTGACTGGGTTTAACACTGATAACATGGACTGAAGTAAGGATAACAATGTGGGAAGATTCAGGAAGAATATGGACCTGGATAAACTGTATCTGCAGAAACGATAAGATACATATATCATTTATCCTTTGATTATTATGCTAGAAGAAAAATCCAAAGATTTTTTTAAATTCATAAAATGGTATTGAAACTGCAAATTTTTTAAATAGCGGAACACCTTCATACACCATCATGTAGCTGGATTTTATAAAGTCCTTCACAGCTTTGGGGTAGTGTTATATTTGGGCCAATACAAGGTATAATTTATTATGGTTACAAGCATTTTACAATATTACCAAAATGTTTCTACTTTCACAGAAAATCCTGCGTAACTGTTTACTATTAACCTCAAAAGTCGATAAAATAAATCTGCTTGGATGAGAAATATAGGGCGACTATTTTTAATTACATGAAAATGAGCAACTTACCTGCTGGGCACTCATTCACATCAGAAATTTTGATCTACATTAAATTACTATTTTTTAAAAATGGATAATTCAAATACTCATACCAATTTAAGATTTATAATGTAGCAATTAATGATTAATGAAGACTAATGAAACTGGAAGGTTTTGTTCATTTTTAAGAAACATTTGTTATTTCAAATTCAAAATTATTCTCAAAAGACTGTTTATAACTAACCCAAAATTTCTAGCACTACTATTCTCACAGATGATTAGAAAAATGTATAACTAGAGAAATAGTAAAAACTTTCCACAAAATTACTCTACACTAATTTCTTAGGCAGTACAAATATTTAAATATTCTACTATAATCCTGAATTAAGCTCCAATTTGATTTAAATCATTTCACAAAAGTTATACTTCTGCTTTCTACGGTGTTACAATAAATAATATAAGCAAGCCAATTCAATTGAGATGGCATGATTTCACACCTCTCTTTCAAGGGATGCCACCTGCTCTGAGAGACGCAAGTTCTCCCGCCGGCTATGGAGCAGATCTGAGTCAGCCCTGTCCAGCCTCTGACGCAGCGCTGTCACCTCGGCCTGTAGTCTCGATGACTCCTGACGTAACTCCCTCTCAGCTCGTTCTGCCATTAGTCTGCTAGCCGCAAGCTCTTGCTCCAGGGACCCACGTTCTGCAGCAGACTGTGTAGCTTCACTCTGGAGCCCAGCTTAAAGCAACAACACTACACTGTTAAGGCTGAAGATGCCTAAGATAAAACAAACAACACCTAATTCAGGTATCTGTGCCAGCATCTTCAGAGCAGTGCTCAAGGAACTTCAAAGCAGCAAACTTCACAGAGACCATTACTTCCTCTGTCACTGATCTTGGTGACTGTACTAAGAGCAGTTATATTTCTCAACTCCAGTGCTCTTGTTGTATCTGTTGTGACCTTACATCTGAATATTCCATGTGCTTGGACCATCCACATGTATATATTAACCCTTACAGGACCAACTGACTATATAGTGAAACCTCTGATTTATGAATATCAAAGGGACAAAACAATTTATCTGCATCTGGCAGGTGTCCTTTTCTGGGAGCGAGGTCGCCCAATCTAACAGCAAATTTATAATATGTATTACTTATACCTTCACTATTTAAATGAAACTGACTACGTACTGTAATTATACATAAAGTATAAATGCCTTAAAACTTTGAATTAAAAAAAAGGTCAAAAAGAAGGAAAATATCATGCAATTTTATACTAGGCCTGAAATAAGCAATGCAATATTTGAAGTTTACAACATTAATTCATGAATAATGTACAGAACAACATTATGAAGTTCCCTAAAGAGGTCATTTAGATTTAGGTGTGGACTACACTTTGCACTATTATATTTAATAATGTAGCATTTTCCTTACTATAATGATTAATGAAGACAGAACACAGAATTTAACTACAAGCACACAAAAACTGTACTAGAATTTTCCGCACACTTAATAAGTTCAACTTTTTAGCAGACTGTCGAAACTACGTTTAAATGCCATGGTACTAGAGACAAAACAACTGACAAGTGAGTGAAGAGAAAAAGACGGCTGGGCTTCTGAAGGTAGAGTGTTGGTCTTTTGAGCTCAAGTTGGTGGTATTTGAAGGTGCTCAAATTTGGCAGCCTCGTGTTGGTAGATATTCTCGCGCACGCACGCACGCACACACACACACACACACACACACACACACACACACACACACACGCACACGCACACACACACACACACACACACACACAAGAAACCTCCTGCAGGACAAAATTCCAGCACTTCAACATCTTGAAAAACTGTGAAAGCAGTGAGCAGGATGAAAAACTAATAATAATAATATTAAATTATTAAAGAAAAATAATGTTACAGCACATGCCAGATTGATCACAGTAACTAGACTTAGAATCCATCGGTTGGCAACATTTTATGACTTTCTAGCACTCACCTGATTTCAATTATGGTACTGGAGGACCAGGTGTCTGGGCTAGCAGGTATAATACTACTTTGGAACACTTATTTTCTTCTTGACAATAGAGTACATTTCTGTACAGTCTTCAAAAGTAATGTTTCCATTTTTATAATGCACAGTATTAGGACTCAAAACCCCAGTTCAGTCCATAGTCGAAAGATAAAACAAGCTTTAGGACTCTCAAACAAATGTCTGTTTCCTTATCCGAGTGTGTTCATAAACGAGAGTTGATTTTATAATTGAGGACCGTTTTTTGCAAAACTTGCTTTGTGAAAAAGTGAAATTTTTCAGGAGAGACAAAAAACTGTTTTCCAAGAAGGGCTTCTTAGTTATAACCTTTCTTTTTTGTTGATCAACTTTATAATTAGTGCTTATTACAGGGTGATCTTTGGGTTTTATTTAATTTAAGAATTGTACACTGTGTGAGGGTTCAAAAGTCAACAGTTCTTTCAAAACTTGCATTCTACACAAAATATTAGTGAAGAAAGTGTTAGTAATTTTACTAAAACATGAGTTATCTTGGTTTTTCCATCAATTAAATGTATTTAATAACAGTGTAAGTTTTACAGTACACCATTCCTGCAATTTCTGATATGTACACTCTGATGAATATCGGTATCCCCTGCCTGTCGTAAGAGGTGACTAAAAGGGGCCCCAGGGGCTCTGAACTTTGGAGCGTGGGTTGACGACCACGGGGCCCTTAGCTGAGTCCTGGCATTATTTCCACTTAATTGTTCCAGGATCCTCACTTTCATCTATCCTATTCTACCTCCCTTGGTCAACTCTTGTCCTTTTTGGACCCCGACGTTATTACGTATGGAGGCCTAGGGAGTCTCTCATTTTCATGCCCTTCGTGGCCTTTGTCTTCCTTTGGCCGATACCTTCATTTTTCAAAGTGTCAGATCCCTTCCAGTTTTCCCTCTGATTAGTGTTATATAGAGGATGGTTGCCTAGTTGTACTTCCTCTTAAAACAATAATCACCACCACCATCACTTAATTCAGAAGGGAATGTTATTCTTGTTCTATGAAATTTTTTTACATGGACATTTTATCCACCTTTCACTCAAAATTATTCGACATCATAGTCTTCAAAATAATTTAAACATTGTCTTTGGCATATACGCTTTATGAATATAAAAGAAACCACAAAAAGAAAGGAAAATAGTATCATTCTAATTTTATCAGATATTTATTAACACCAACAAGAGAACCATTGTCGTATTAATTTTAAACCAAATCCATGCAGTTATAAAGATTAACAGTTTCAATGACTTCAAAATGAAAATCATTCCTGTAGAAAGCAAGTTTTGCTGTAACTCTTAAGTAGTAGAAAGCTAGTTTTGCAAAAGCTCGCTAAATTTTATCGACTATTACTGCAGCAAGAAGCATGTTATACAAAAACAGGTTTCACCATCCTATAGAGGACTTCAATATGAATGTGAATCAATAAAAAAGTAAATTTCCCATTTTTTGCAGAAAGCAAGTTTTGCAAAAACGGTCCTCAATTACTCCTGTGCAATTCGAGTACATACACACATATATCTTCATTATGACTGTTATGCCTATCAGCGTTCAGTCTGCAAGCCTCTATGAATTGACTAACTAGAGCCACAATTCTCTATTTGTAACTAGTTCAATAGCCTCCTTTAGTTCTAAATTGTTAACAACTGAGTCTAACCATTGTAGTCTTGGTCTCCATCTACTTCTCTTATCCGCCCTAACAGAGTCCATTTTCTCCTAGGTAATCTATCCTCCTCTATTTGTCTCACATGATCCCACCACTGTACAGCTTCATCCATCAAGTTCATTCCTAATTTAGCCTTCATCTCATCATTCCGAGTACAACCCTCCTTCCATTGTTCCCACCTGTTAGTACTAGCAATCATTCTTGCTACTTTCATGTTGGTTACTTCTAGGCCCAGTTTCTTCAACTCTATGTTAACTAACAATTGTTATTAATTTAACACTTCAGTTAAAAGTACCCTGTTTCACAAACACATTTCCAACATTTGTTAAGAAACAACTGTTAAAGACAAATTAACACGTTTCTGTGAGATTTATGAACACGTTTAGCAGTGAGCGGCTTTTGTTTCTTTACATAAACCACTCCTAGCGGTGTGCTGAAACAGTATTTAGTCATACATGGTTGACATTATTATAGGTTATGATTAGCGTAGATTACTAGTCACAAACATGTCAAGCAAAAGGCAGCAAAAGAGTTATTATGATGAATGTTATAAATTTAATTTGAAAGTATGCAAGCGTTTTGAAAAATTTATCTTTATATCATAATATCACAATATCATAATATCCAATATATTCTAATACGAGTGCAATCTAAGGCTCTTTGTCACCAGGAAAATGTGATAATTGGTATGTCTTGAATGATTTTTGGGCATTCTTTTACTGTGGAGAAAATAATGTAATACCTTGTTAATGCTGCAATGGCAGCAGGAATTCTTTGCAGAATTCTACACACTCTTGTTTTGCACTTATGAACATAATTGCCAACAAATACATGAAAAGGGTCTGAAGCATAATATGTAAGGACTATAAGCAACTGCTGCACTGGAGACACTGATAAGTTTCAATCTGTAGGAAACTCTAACCTATTGTCAATTTTTTTTAGTACCTTGTTCATTATGGCTTTGGTAACTAGATATCTTTGTATAAAACTTTATTCTGACAACTCTAAAAAGTTGTTTTTCTTAGTATGGATCATCTTTTGCCTTCTTCAGTTTATAAATAGTCTTCATACAGCAATAAAGCTTCAAACTTACGTCTTCTACATGTTGCCATTTTGAAATGTTAATAGCTGTTAAGAGGTTTAGCACAGGGCTGCTGCCATGTTAATTTAACTTGAGTATTAAAAATTTGTTAAAGTTAACAATTCTTGATGAGACGGCCATTTTGCTAAATTATGTGTTAAGTCTCCATAACAGCAATGGAAACACTCAACATTTGTTAAAGAAACTGGGTCCTAACTTATGAATAAGACAACCTGAGTTCACCCAGCTTTTACTCCTATAAAGCAAAGTTGGTCTGAAAACGGACTTATGTAAAGATAGTTTCATCCGGGTGCTGACTTCCTTCTTACAGAATACTGTTGATCGCAATTGTGAGCTCACTGCATTAGCTTTAAGTTACTGCGGTCAATCTCACAATACTACCATCCTGGGAGAACACACATCCTAAATACTTGAAATTATCTTCCTGTTCCAGCTTTGTATCCCCAGTCTGACATTCAATTCTCTTAGATTTCTTACCTACTGACATCAATTTAGTCTTAGAAAGGATCATTTTCATACCATACTCATTGCACCTATTATTAAGTTCCAAGATATTAGACTGCAGGCTTTTGGAACCATCTGCCATTAAGACAAAGTCATTGGCATAGGCCAAACTGATGAATCCCTCCCTCCCACTTAATCTCTTTCAGTAGATGATCCATGTAAACTATGAACAACAAAGGTGGAAGATTACAGCCTTGTCTAACCAAGAACTCATTCTACTGTCAATTCTCACTGCAGCCCAATTGTCAACATAAATGCCTTTGATTGATTTTAATAATCTACCTTTAACCCATAGTCCCCCAGTACGGCGAACATCTTTTCCCAAGGTTAAAACATAAACATAACTGCCCGGATTAACTGAAATGAAAAGAAACAATGGAATTTTCGTGAAAAAGAATGGTTTAATAACTTAATGAAGTACGTTCATTACTTGCTAACTTGTGTTGATGAAACAAGAAGGTTATAAATTGGTTTCCTTTGGTTTGAAGTAACTGTCTATCTTTCTTTGTGGCTTGTTGCTCATTCCGTTTACAATAAGTGCACACAAGTGTATCATTTGATTATAATACACAGACATTTCCTCATTTTCACTCTGCTGAACAAAAGCAATTACACAATTAAGATATTGTTTAACCTTACTTAATTTAATTTCTGTTGTGAACCAATATCACTCTCCTCACCTTCAGATGCACTATCACTATTTTAAATCTTGCTTATACCATCCAGAATTTCATCTTCATTCATTACTTGGTAGCCTGGATTCCCTTCATTGTTGTCGAGCCACTCGTCAATCTCTTTTTTGTGATGGGGAGTTCTCACCACATTTTGTTAGTGCTTCGTGATAGTCCTTGATTTCAATTTTACTGTCAAGTTTAACATTGTAGGCATGTAGGCCCTAAGAGTTTGTTCCATGCATTGGACAGTGTAAATGATGTTACATCGTTCACTGCTGATGTTTAAATTAAAGATCATTGACGTGAAGTTGTATGATTGTAGAGGTTTTTCTGCTTGTTTGTCTTCACCATCAACTTCTTCAACTTCGTAGACTTCAGACAGGAATGTCTTTCTGTATAACCTCTTTGTAGCGTACACCACAGCCTGGTCCATCGGTTGGATTAGTGAAGTTGTGTTACGTGGAAAGAATAGACATTTAATCTTTCCATCCTTACTACACAGGTTTTTCATGTCGGGATGAGTTTAACCTCACTTAATTTAAGTTTTTGTTGTGAACTGATATCATTCTCCTGACTTTCAGATGCACTACCATTATCTTCAATCTTGCTTACACTAACTACAATTTCATCTTCATTCATTACTTGATAGCCTGGATCCCCTTCATCGTTGTCAAGCCAGACCTCAATCTCTTCTTCTGTGATGGATTTCTCAACACCTTTTGTTAGTGAGGTTAAACAACATCCAACAAGATTATGACTTTTACCTCATTTTGGGATTTATACAATTGGTGATTTCTTATTTCCAGCACTGCTTAGTTGTGGAACCAATTTGATGTGATCTCTGAAGTAAACCAGGCATTTTTGGACTTGAAATAATGCACAGGCAAGGAGGACATTATATTTTTAATGGCACTTTTTCCAACAATCACAGGTTTCAACATGTGACTCTCGTCAACACCGACACACAACAATGCAGAAACACGTTCTTTACTTATTTTCCTTCTAGGTGTGATTTTTAATTACTTTGAGGCTTGAGTATTCTCAGGCAACGCGCGCCCAAACAGGCCAGTTTCGTCAGCATTGTAAACCTGGCACAACTATAAACCCTCGTCTTTTATGAGAGTGTGAATTTTACTCTGAATGGTTCAACAGCTTCTGCATCTGCATTTAATCTTTCTCCGGACATCTTCCTGTTTACAATGTTGTGGCATTTGCAAAATCTGAATAGCCAACCAGAGCTAGCTGAAAATCCATTTACGCCAAGTTGTTTCGCCAGACGTTGGGCGGCAACTTGAATTTCTACACCTCTCACTGCTATTCTACTTGCACAAAATTGTTCATACCACTTGTACACTGCTTGATCTAAGTTTTGTTCTGCTGGTGGACACATTTGTTTCATCTGACAGGTTTCTTTATTCACATTAAATTTCAATTAAAATTACTAATTTACATTTTTTCTTCAGTATGTCATAAATGGTTTCTTTGTTTCCAAATTCCACATATACACTAGCAACAGCAACAGTAGTCCCATTTTCTAAACGTTCAATAACTCTCAACTTTTCAAGTAAAGATGTTATTAGTGGTTTGCTAAGTGACACTGTGTGCACTAGTCAAGTGTTAACTGAACAACTGAGTTGAAGTCAGACGAACTACGGTAGCAGGTACATAGGCTCCTCGACCTCCTGTCCTTAGGTGGTGGTGTGGGTGACAGGCAGTCCACAGGGCAACAATCCTCATTAGTGACCAATGCATCGCACGGGTAACACGGACAAGGGCATTCTTCCATCTCTTTCTTTTCAAGCTGCCACTACCTGCCAATGAATGATCAATAAATGGGGAGAAGGTAACCTGTTCTGAGAAATATGCTATGCAAACAATTGGTGTGAGACATCTTTGTGATTTCATTGTACAGTAGCCTACTTTCCAGACATAAGAACTCCATATTGTGAAATTAAGACATCATTTCGCAGTAATTCATTGTAGAAGTGTATGTTTAAAAAAAATATTTTTATTTATTTACTGGATTTATTTTTTAAGCTTGTCCGAATTAAGCAAAGTCTGGATTAAAGGGGTCGAGAGAAACATGGTTTTTGTACCTGGCACATACTGAAAATTTGATCTTGACAGCCCCTCTGTGGTCTGAAACAATACTGGTTTTCATCCAACTTACTCTCAACCTGCACCCTCCCTTCAAAAATCTCAGTGAACACCTTGCCTGGTATAATGATCAATGAGATACCTCGGTAACTGTTGCAATCCTTCCTGTTCCCTTGCTTATACATAGGTAAATTACTGCTTTTTTCCAATCAGAAGGTAACTTATTAACATTCCATGTTAATCTTATTACTCTATGAAGCCATTTCATCCCTGCCTTCCCACTATATCTCACCGTTTCAGGTCTAATTTCCTCTATTCCTGCTGCTATACGACAATGGAGTTTATTCACCATCCCTTCCACTTCCTCAAGCGTAATTTCACAAACATCATTGTCCTCCTCCCCATGAGCTTGGTTGTTTGCGACATCACCAGAAAGATTTCCTTTTACTGTATGTTAAGAATATTTTCAAACTATTCCCTCTACCTGTTCAGTGATTTCCTGGGATCTGTTATCAGTTCACTTGATTTACCAAAAACAATATTTGTTTCCTTCCCCCCCCCCCCCCCCATCTCCCCCTTCCTAAGATTCTTTTTTACTGCCCACTGCTTGACCTAGCCCTTCCATGTTATTAACATCTTCCCAAGATTTCTTCTTGGATTCAATAACTATTTGTTTCACTCTGTTTCTTTCATCTATGTACAATTTTCCCTGTCTGCATCAGTCCTTGTTTGGAGCCATTTCTGATATGCCTTCATTTTACGTTTACAAGCTGCTCTCATTTTATCATTCCAACAAGATGTTTGCCTTTTCCCATCTTTACACACAGTTGTTCTTAAGACATTCCCATGCTGTTTCTACTCCAGCAGCCCTATATGCTACCCATTCTATTTTTATATCGTAAACCTGCTTATAGTCCATTGTTTGGAACTTTTCACTAATCATACCCATGTACTTCTAATTTCCTCATCCTGGAAATTTTCTATCCTTATTTGTCTGCAGACAGACTTCACTTTTCCTATCCTAGGCTTAGAGATACTTAGTTCACTACAGATCAGATAGCGGTCCACATCATCAAAAAATCCTGGAAAACCCGCATATTTCTAACAGATTTCCTGAATTCGAAGTCAGTTATGATAAACAATGGTACCTCCAGATCTCGAATCACCACGGGAGCTAAATTTTATTTTGAGTTATCAACTGTTTATGAGCATGTGTAGCACATAATTCAGTCATATGTATCTATGGACTTATAGTGAATACAGAATTGTTAACAGTATTTAAAAATATACAAACACACTCGTATTTTACGGCATCACTTTAATTATAACCCTTGTCATAGTAACTTATTAGAAGACAAAATACAGTACTGTATATACAGTAGTGAAACAAGAAGCACCTTTGGAAAAAGTCCATTAGTCTCTTCTGTTTTTTACTGTTGACCTCCTTTTCTTCCACATACTTTTCAACAATATTTATTGCGGAGAAAGCACATTGTCATTTACATTCGACTGACTGTGTGTACAATCGAAGAATAACGAACTATAATGTCAGTGTCCACATTATTTAAGCCTCAAAATCAGCTTCGCAGTTAACATGCTGTTGATACTCCACCCATTCTTCAGGAATAGGAGTGGATTCCTCCTCTTTGTGTTCTGAAGCTCGTAAGTTGCCTTTCAAAAATCCTGCTATGCGGAAGCAGTTTAATTGTTTCCTGCATCACATCAGCCCATGATTAACTCAGCTGCATGCCCCTAACCGCACGGCCAACTCGCTCGGTCCCGCTGCCTTTAACTCCTGAACGAGCATCTTGGCATGAGCATGGCAGTTGTCTATGAAAGGGATATTGAAACTTCTCTTCAATACCACTCAGCCAAGATTCTTTAGCAGAGCTTGTCATCCACGACTTCCGGGGTTGCTTTAGTATGTAACCAGTAATGAATTCACACGCGAGAAACAGCAAGGCTTTCACTATCCTTTGTTGACTTTCCAATCACTAGAAGTTTTACTGTAGGTTTTCGGTTCCCGTAATATTAGCTCCCAGCATCACTGTAACCCTTTCTTTACTTATTAATTGTTCCTCACAAACCATAAATGCTGTTTTGCACAGTTGTACAAAATTTGAGTTACTGAGTATTTCTTGCTTTAAGGGAGGAAACGCTTCCTTTGAGAAATCGAGAAATTTGTGTAACTGAATTTCGACTAATAGAGAGATAAATACACATGAAGAATAGAACAAACGGCTGGAAAATTGAAGTTACTTCGAGATACTGAAAATCTGACTAATGGAGATTCGAGATATCGAGGTTCAACTGTAGTCTATTATGGATCTTGTGCCGCTACCCTGCCATGTGTAGCGGTGAATAGCCTTATGCTTGAAGAATGTACTCATAACTGCTAATCCCACAGTAGCACAGAAGTCCAACAAATGCTTCCCATTCATATTACCTTCCATACCTTTGCCACATTTACGAATCATCCTTTCGCATCCTCCAGTTCTATTTCATTTTTAAATTTCTTTTTTTTTTTTGCTAGTGGCTTTACGTCGCACCGACACAGATAGGTTCAAGCTTCAGCCGGTAAGGTTATGGCGACAGTGTTCTTTGACATGAAGGATTTGCTGCACGTGGAATTCATGCCAAAAGGAACGATGATCAACGCGTCGTCGTATTGTCAAACGTTGCACTGGTTGCGGAAAGCGATCAAAGAGAAGCGCCAGTGTAATTTTGTTGCACGATAACGCAACACCTCACAAGGCCCGCCAAACGAGAGAACTGCTGCATCGTTTCAAGTGGGAGGTCTGGCAACGTCCACCCTACAGTCCTGACCTAGCGCCATGTGACTTTCATCTGTTTGGTAAGCTCAAAACCGAGCTCAGTGGTCGACATTTCCAGACCGATGAGGAGGTGAAGGCCGCTGTCTCCGAGTGGTTGCAGAACGCTGGAGGAAATTTCTATGCACCTGACATCGACAAGTTGGTTGTGCGTTCAGAGAAATGATTGGAGTCTCTTGGAAACTATGAGGAAAAGTGACATTACAGTGTATGTCGTTATAGTCATGTTGCTGTTGTATACATGGTGTAATAAATGGCCAAAACTGGGAAGTGCAACTTTTTTTCTGATCTGCCCTCGTTTCAGTTATATCTATATTACTTCCCTGAGCTCGTAGTAGTTTAAAAAAATATAATGGTATAAATATCAATTATAATTTCATTTTCTTTTTGTTTAGAAAAATGAAAGTGATATATAAACAATCTTTAGACAGAAGATTTCATTCACGTAGCATGGCATTTTCACTGTCTTTAATGAGAAGTCTATTCAAATATCACGAGCATTTTCTGTAAAATAATAATATTATTTGTTTTACATCCCACTAACTACATTTTTATGGTTTTCAAAGATACCAAGGTGCCAGAATTTTACCCCGCAGGAGTTCTTTTATGCTCCAGTAAATCCACAGTCAAGAGGCTGACATATCTGAGTACCTTCAAATACCACCAGACTGAACCAGGATCGAACCTGCCAAGTTGGGCTCTGAAGGCCAGTGGTCTACTGTCTGTGCTACTCAGCTTAGCAACATTGTAATTGTGCATGAATAGGTTCTTACTTTTATGTGAAAAGAGCACTGATATGGGTCAAAATATTAAAATGTACCTAGGGAATAACTGCACCCTTTCAGGAATTCTAAATTTATTTAACTTCTTATATTCACTTCCTATAATTGGAGGTAGTCTTCATATATATTTACTAAATATATGGTTATACACACTGCATCCAAAAGTTTATAGAATATTCCTCCATCTTTCAAAAGTTCTATAAAGATATATAAAGACATGTCCACATTTCTCGCTTACCTATCTTTGTTTGAAGTTCCTTTTTAAGTTCTTCAATTGTGATGTTCTTTTGCTGAAGTTCCCGCCGCAGCTCAGACTCAGTTCTTCGCTGTTTCTCTAACTCAAGTTGCAACTTGCTAGCAGAATCCCACTGAGTTGTCAGATCAGCACTGAGCTGTTCAATTTGTTGAGCGTATCGACGCTCTGCCTGTACCCGTTCTTCCTGGACACGCCTACCCTGCTCCTGCAGTAAGTCACGCAACTTATCATGTTGTCGATCAAGTTCGTCTTTGAGCCGCCGCACTTCCAGTTCTGCCTGCAAATAATAATAATAATAATAATAATAATAATAATAATAATAATAATAATAATAATAATAATAATAATAATAATAATAATAATAATAATAATAATAATAATAACATCAACAACAACAATAATAATAATAATAATAATAATAATAATAATAATAATAATAATAATAATAATAATAATGTTCGCATAATGTTCCACCAACAACTTTAACGGTTTACAGAGATGCCTAGGTGCCAGAATTTTGTCCCACAGGAGTTCTTTTACATGCCAGTAAATCTACCGACATGAGGCTGGTGTATTAGAGCACTTTCAAATATCACCAGACTGAGCACGGATCGAACCCGCTAACTTGAGCTCAGGAGGCAAGCGCTCTACCACTTAAGCTACCCAGCCCAGGGTGTCTGCAAATACAGTAATCACTTTTCTTAAAGTAAAGGAAAGCTTAAATGTCATCATCACTTAACAATTCCAATGAGACCACATATTCCACTTTATACTGCATTACATTTCTAGCTTTTACATGCTATTTAATGCAGTATACCAACATACAATTTTTTAAAATTCACACAAAATTCGAAGAGTTTCTTGATGATAATGCTTGTTGTTTAAAGTGGCCTAACATTTAGGTCCCTGGCCCAAAAGAGTTTCGTAGAGATTTGATATTCTTATTCAGCAAAACTTATCTTTCCCTATCAATGGAGAATAAATTAATATGAGAAGGACAACTGAATCAGAAAGTGATGGAACCAACTCGAGGGAAAAATATTATAGATGTAGTGTTGATAAAACCAGATGAGCTCTATAGAGAAATTGAAGTGATAGGTGGTACAAGTGATCATGAAGCTGTTTTTGTCGTAGTAAAAATAAATGTGATAGAATGTTGTAAAAGTAGGACTATTAGACAATACCATATGGTTGATAAGAGAGGCATGAGAAAATTTTTAAGAAGCAATTATGATCAATGAAAAATGGTAAATAAAAATGTAAACAGCTTATGGGATGGGTTTAAAGCAATTGTTGAGGAGTGTGAAAACAGATATGCACCTTTAAAAGTGGTAAGGAATGATAAGGACCCATTATAACTGGGAAATAAAAAGAGATTAAGGTGGAGATTAGAAAGAAACAGAGTTAGGAATGGTTGGAGAAGTAACGAGAAACTGAAGGAGTTTACTGGGAAAATGAATTTAGCAAAAAAATAAGCTAAGGATAACATGATGGCAAACATGATTGGCAGCCATATGAATTTCAGGGAGCAATGGAAGGATATGTATAGATACTTTAAGGCAGAAACAGATTCCAGGAAGGACATTCCAGGGATCATTTATGAACAAGGTGAGTGTATATGTGAGGACTTACAGAAGGCCGAAGTATTCAGTCAGCAGTATGTAAAGGTAACTGGATATAATGATAATGTCCACAAAGAGAAGACGAATTACTGACATTTACCTATGATAAAGACATTTATGAAGAGATACAAAAGTTGGAAGCTTGAAAGGCAGCAGGGATAGATAAGATTTATGGGGATATATTAAAGGCTATGGGCTGGGATATAGTGCTATATCTGAAATACTTGTCTGATTAGTCTGCATGAAGGAGCGATACCAAATGAATGAAGAGTTGCAACAGGAGACCAAGTGTACAAGGGAAAGGGCAACACACATAAAACGGATAATTATAGGCCAGTCAGCTTAACATATGTTGTTTGTAAGCTCTGGGAAAGCATTCTTTCTGATTATATTAGTCATGTTTGTGAAATTACTCTGGTTTGATACAAGGCAGTTTGGGTTTAGGAAAGGTTAAACCATTGAATGTCAATTTGTAAGATTTCAGCAAGATCCTGTAATGATCCTGATCCTGTAATGATTAAGAGGGGGGGAGGGGGGTTTGCACAGGACAGTATTATTGGACCTTTATTTTCTTACATATATAAATGATAATAGGTCCCTGGAATTAACCTGGGAGGAGTCCTTGTGGCTCCGGGCAAATGGGAGTGAAATGCGTCGTTGCCGGGTATCTGCAACATAAAATATTGGATTCAGCAAGAGAATCCAACTAGCCTCTTTCACTCCAACTCCAGCACGTAACCTACAAGAGGTGTCCCTGTTAAGCTGAGCAACCCAGTGGAAGGTTGGGTAACCAATCCCAGCGGGAAACTGGGTCAGTGAACCGATCAGTGCTGGGGGCTTCAAGGCTTACAACCTTGATAGTCAACAACTCGTCACTTTCGGGTGACCAACTATACACACTTGTGTGATAGACTGTATCAAACATGAAGTACGAAAACAATAATGATAAATCCCCAGGTGGTAACCAATCCACCCCTGTTCATGACGGGACATATAGGTCATCGGATTCTGGGGGACCTATGCCTTCATGTGACCCAGTCAGAACTAAAAGAAAAAGGAACATCACATACCTAGCTACGATCAATATTAACTCGCTGATCAAGACCGGGAAACTTAAACATACCCTTGAAATCCTGAAAGACAAGAACATCAGCATTGCAGCCTTACAAGAGACACGGTTCCCAGATGAAGATGCAATGGAGTCTCAAGAATATAGAATATATAAGGGAAAGCCTGGTAAGAGAGTCATGATGAATGTACCCTTCCTGGGGACGGGGTTCACAGTACACCACAAACTAGTTGCTAACATACTTGGCTTCTCTTCGCCCAATGATAGAACTTCAGTAATATCCTTCAGGTCTAGCAATAGGGGATACTCTTTGGTTAACTTCCATGCTCCTACCAATGACTAACAAGAAAAACCCAGAGACTACAGATAAGTATTGGGACACCCTTGAGGGAACCCTAGACCACATCCCACATCATCATACGACAATACTGCTGGGAGATTTCAACGCTCAGATTGGGAGAGAACAGAAATACCGGAAGATTGTAGGAAGATACCCCGCCCATAAGAGAACCAACAAGAATGGGGAACGGCTAATCAGTCTGTGCACCAAGTATGGATTACTCTTGAAGTCTACGGCTTTTAAACGCCTACCTAGGAAGGCCATGACGTGGCGCAGCCCAAACAGCATGATGGGCGAGTTCCAAATTGACCACGTAGCAATAGATAAGAAGCACCACTGCGACATTATGAACGTGAAGGTTTTACGAGGAGCTAACATAGACTCCGATCATTACCTGTCCATGGTTAAGATGAATCTGAAACCACTGTATAAGACCAAGGCTATGCTTATGAAGAAAAAGAAGATTCCTAGGTTTGATATCACCAAACTTAAAGACAATGCAAGTTACCAAGAGAGTCTGAACCAACACATCAATAGGATTAACACCACTACAAATTGGGACCCACTTCGGGATGCTATAACAGACGCGGCTCAGAAGACGATCCCCAATAGACCTAAAGGAAACAAGCACCCATGGTGGTCAAACGAATGCGACAAGGCTAAAGAATCCAGGCGACTAGCATGGCTCAAATGGAACCATCATAAAAACGAAACCAACCTACAAGCCTTTATTACACAAAGAAAGAACACCTCCAGCATCATAAGAGGGGTGAAAAGAAAATACAACAAAGAACTGAGTAAGCAAGCCGAGGAGGATTTTGGAAAAAACAACTCCAGAGACTTATACAAAGGTCTAAAACAACAGACGACCCAGTTCACACCCCAAACTTTACACTTCCAGAGAACAGACGGATCATTGTGCCTCAATGATGATGACTGCATCAAGACCCTAGCTGATTATTTCCAAGGACTTTTGAATGCTGAAGAACCTGCGCAGCGCCTCCCAGTTAGAGAACCAGCTAACCCGGACACCAAAGACATCCCTCCTCCCACTTATGAAGAAGTAAGAGAGACCATTCAACTTTTCAAGAACAACAAAGCTCCTGGAGAAGACGGAATAGTGGCAGAAATGTTCAAAAAAAGTTGGTGAGCAAACATTCAGGCACATACACAAAGTAATCCTGGACATATGGGCTAAAGAAAGGCTCCCAGATGATTGGACATCAGCTGTTATCCATCCAATCCACAAGAAGGGAAGCAAAACAGATCCCAGCAACTATAGAGGAATATCACTCCTTTCAGTATCGTATAAAGTCTTTTCCAAGATTCTGGAACAGCACATAACAAGACAACTGGATAAAGAATTAGGAGAATATCAAGCAGGATTCAGAACTGCAAGGTCTTGTGCTGAACAGATACAAAATCTGAAGACCATCCTTCAATATAGCAAGAAAAGATGCCGACAGTGGGTAGCTATCTTTGTCGACTTCCAGAAGGCATACGACTCCGTGGATAGGATCACACTCTTCAACACCTTAAGAGAACTGGGACTAAACGAAAAAATTAATAGGTTGGTGCAAGCCACCCTGCACAACACCACTTCCAAGGTTAAGTTTAGAGGTCAATTATCAGAGAGCTTCACAATCAAAACAGGGGTGAGGCAAGGAGATGGTATCTCATGCATATTATTTAACTGTGTCCTGGAAAAGATCATAAGAGAATGGACCAGGTCATTACCTGAGAACACCGGATTAAGAATGGGGTTTAAATCAGACAACCTGAGGATTCCATGCCTGGCCTTTGCTGATGACCTTACTTTATTAGCAAACGACATGCATGAGGCCACTATGCAGCTTCAAACACTGCACTCTATTGCAGCTAAAGCGGGCCTCATGATCAACATTGGAAAGACCGAGTTTATGACCAACATCAAAGATGCCCCTACAACAATGGGAGTCAGTGATACAAAACACATCAAGAGAGCTAAAAATGTGAAGTACCTCGGAGAGTGGGTATCGGAGGACCTAAGTGAAACGATGGCTCTTGAACAAAGGAGAATCAAATTAGACAAGGCCTACCATGCCTGCAGAAAACTGTATGCCTCAAAGCATTTATCAAAGAATGTAAAACTGAGACACTATAATGCAGTAGTCAGACCATCAGTCCTCTATGCAGCAGAATGCCTATCCCTAACTAAAAAAAACCCACTGAGAGCCCTGGAAGTGCAAGAACGGAAATTCCTGAGAAGAATAATAGGGCCAAGGATCCTACCAGATGGAAGGCGATGGTACAAACCCAACAATGAGCTCTACCAGCATCAAGAAAACCTCATAGATGCCATCAGAAGGAAACGTCTGACTTTCTATGGACACCTATACAGAATGGATCCTAATAGATTATCCCATAAGATCTTCAAGGTTGCTAACAAAGGCAAAGCTACTGGATCCCCTGGACCAAACAAGTGGACAAAGATCTTGCAGAGCTTAATATTAATCAAGCCGCCATTACTGACAGAAATGCATACCGTTTAATGGTCAAAACTAAACCTTTCCTAACATCCCTTACATCAGCTAGCCACAAAGGAGCCGGGAATTGGTCAGAGGAGCGCAGGAAAGAATTCAGCGAGAAAATGAAGGAATACTGGGCCAACAGGAAGGCTCAAGAGGCCACTAAGAACACAATCCAGTATGCTAAAAGGGGCAGACGAAGACAAAAACACAGCTAGAACACAAGCACCGTGGTCCACAGATGGCCTAAACGCAAAGAGAGAGAGAAATGATAAGAGTGCAGAAGTGGAATCACAGATATTGCTATTTGTGGATGGTGTTATACTGTATAGAGTAGTAAATGAATTGCAGGATTGAAGTTCCAGAGTTCGTATTGACCAATGATTTAACAATTACTGGTGAATATTTCCACAAACGGCAGTCAATGTTTCACCTAAACAACAAGTTAGCCAACAAAGAACTCATGATCTACTTTGAAGGAAGGCTACTAAAACATAACAGAAACCCTAAATATCTAGTGGTCACACTTGATAGAACGCTCAGTTACAAACAACATCTATTAAGAATACCTGCCAAAATCAAAACTCAAAATAACATTCTCCAGAAACTCTGTGATGCGTCATGGGGATCCTCTGCATTGACACTTCGTACTTCAGCTCTGAGGTTGGCCACTCCCATGTTACTGTTCAAAATCCAGTGTAGTAAATTGTTTGCTGTCTGTTCAGAATTCAATGAATATATGGAAGCAGAAGACATAATAATGCTACTGGCTTTACATCCCATTAACTACTTTTGAAGTTTTCAGAGACGCCGAGGTGCTGAAATTTGGTCCCGCAGGAGTTCTTTAACACGTTCCGTGCGGTTCGGGTCACCATGTGCCCCGAAACGTGTTACTCTTATCCGACGGTGCGAACTTCCCAGAATTGCGAAGTAAGTAACAACGTCCTAGTTACGAATTTCCGTTAACTAATGGCAACATAGTGTTCCAATTGAAGCAAAGGATCGAGGCATACTGCTAGTTTTGATCGGCCCACCGGTGACCCGAAGGAAGTTTTTTTCATCTTCCATTCATATCGTTTCGGGTCACCCTGAGTCCCGATTGTTGTCTGACCTATATTTTTACGCGGGAATCGCTTAGCGCAGTTACGGTGAATGAAGCCTAGAGTGTTGCTGCCCGCAGATCATAGATTGTTGTTTAAGGAGTACCACCCTTCTGATATCTGCTTTCTACATTGCTCTTAGGAAAGCCAATAGAGGTTATTGGAGTAGTTATTAACATATTATCTTCCATATATAATATTTACAAGCAATTTCACGTCCTTTTTTTAGGTATGGAGCTTTCACATTCCGACACACCGGTGGCACGGAAAAGAAAGATGGTTAGGACAGCACTGGGGTTGGCCTATATCACGTTCCGTGCGGTTCGGGTCACCATGTGCCCTGAAACATGTTACTCTTATCCGTCGGTGCGAACTTCCCAGAATTGAGAAGTAAGTAACTACGTCTTAGTTACGAATTTCTGTTAACTGATGGCAACATAGTGTTCCAATTGAAGTAAAGGATCGAGGCATACTGCTAGTTTTGATCGGCCCACCGGTGACCCAATTATTTCCGGGTCATTTCTGTTTCACGCAATTGTTGAATCGGAACACTGTCGCACAGTTAAATATGCTGGAATGTCTCCTCAACAATAACGCACACAACAAGTGCACTTGCATTGTTTAGGATTTCATACTAGGGAGTAAACAAAGTCAAATTTGTCAGGTCACCGGTGACCCGAACCGATAATAACTAAAGGCAGCATCGGGTCACCGGTGGGCCGATACGACGTAACATTAAGTCATCGAAATTCACTGCCGCAGGGAACGTGTTAATGTGCCAGTTAATCTACCAACACGAGGCTGACACATCTGAGCACCTTCAAATAGCACCAGACTGAACCAGGATCAAACCTGCCTTGTTGGGGTCAGAAGGCCAGCACCTCAACCGTCTGACCCACTCAGTTCGACGCAAGTGGAAGACCGTTGGTAAAAGAATATTTGAGCCCAAACCAAGATAACCAACTATTATGTCTTATATGGAGCTGGGTCTTAACTCATTTCCCTTCAATGACATGTTCAACTGTTTCATGTATTCAAGTTAAGAATACATTTCTGTAACTACTTGATTTATTTTGATGAGAGTTTCTGGATTATTATTATGTTCGCAGGTAGAACCGATTACAATAAGAGGCTTTTTTTTTTTTTTCTTTCAGTTTACCAGGTTGAGTGGCTTACATGATAGACTAGATAGTAGGTTTGAGCCCAGTTCATTCCAGTGTCAAATATCCCAGTCTTTGGCCTGTTAAAGAACTCCAGCGAGAAAAATTTCCAATACATTGAAATCTCAAAAAATGGTAGAAAAGTAGTTATTAGAGCATAAAAACATTATCTTTTCCTCCTGTGTAAATGTTGCATTTTCAGTTGATTATAAATAGTAAATGCTAGTATGAAAGATGTCCTTTTTTACAAGATAGTCCACTTGATGGCTATAGCTGTTAAGCATCAAGTCTTTCTGGTCTGACACCATAGTTAGCTGGTTTGAGTGTCATTGTTGGAAAAAAGTTTCACTATAAGAATATTAAAAACCAATCAACCAGTCAATACTGATCTGCATTTAGGGCAGTTGCCCAGGTGGCAGATTCCCTATCTGTTGTTTTCCTAGCCTTTAAGTAATTTCAAAGAAATTGGAAATTTAACATCTCCCTTGGTAAGTTATTCCAATCCCTAACTCCCCTTCCTATAAATGAATATTTATCCCAAATTGTCCTCTTGAATTCCAACTTTATCTTCATATTGTGATCTTTCCTACTTTTAAAGACACCGCTCAAACTTATTCGTCTACCAACGTCATTCCAAGATATCTCTCTGCTGACAGCTCGGAACATACCACTTACTATAGCATGCTAATTAGTTTATTAATAATATCACCTATTCGATACATTAAAATTTTAAACAATTAGGAATTTATTATTCACTTTGGGAGTGGCGACCCCATCGTACCAACAGCCTATATCTGCTTCATTCATTACATCCCTGACCCTATCAATGACTGGAAAACAGGTTGTAGGTTTTCAGGAATTTATTATTATTACCATATGAATGTGAGACATGTTTCGACTTTCATAGAAGGCATCATCAGTCACTGTACCTCCTCAAGGTTAAATCCGGTACCTGATTTATATTTGAATTATAATTACTAAGAATTAATATTAACATATTTACAGTAGGAGCAGTGTAACGAGAAAAACAATGTTCGGTATTGATACAAATAACAACATATCAGCCGTTGACTGTTGATTACTAGTTGTGTAAGGCATATAACAGCGTCCATCAGCAGAAGTCCGACTTGAAATTCTGACACTACACTATTTGAAACGTTAGGAAATGTAATTACAAAGATTTATATTAACATATTTATGGGAGCAGTCTAAGGAAAAAGATACAAGTAATCGGCACCAATGTGTAAAACCACAATATCAGCCGTTGGCTGCTGATCATTAGTTGTGACAAAGGTACAGTACTCGGTATTAATGTGTATTATAACTTATCAGCAGTTGGCTGTTGATTGCTAGTTGTGTAAGGCTGTCACATCACTTGTGTATAAAATGACCTTGTTCTTTTGGATGTTGTATGTTTTTTAAAATTTTTGGCAGTGTAATTTGCTCATTTTTATCAGTTATGTCAACTCCTAGAACATTAGGTATGAGTTGAACAACAATTCGAAACTACATCACAAGTAATCTCTAAAAAGACCAAAAGATTGGTTTGTAATATGCTGTAGTTGCCACATTCATCAGCAGCCATTTACAAATTGACTGTACAGTTGACATGGATGTCTTCTTGGCCTGGTTGGTAAGATTTTATCTCCAACTGAGAGGGCACTTGTTTATATTTATGAAATGTTTACTAGCGAGCTGACAGTGAGCAAAAGCACAAAAGAAAGCTTCCAGTTTTACGTGACTGTTGATATTGTGACCATAGCCACGGGAATAATAGCTTTACATGGAATCTGAACCACAGAGATGCGAGTTTTCATTTGAAAAATTGCACATTATATCGGTCAGAATTTGAACTGTGCCATCTTGATAAGACGCCAGTGACTGTGCCTCAGCCTCTCGGCTACCATGCCTGTACAGCGAGCAAATGCTTCTATCGCCACAGTCACTAGACTTGTTGACATTATAACCTAACTTATTTGTGAGGATAATTGAAGGGAAGAGTGTATAAACAGAATCTCTATGCTACTGAGGAACTCAAGATTAACATTAGAAATTACATTCGCAGTATCACCATGGAGTTGACAAATGTATACAAGCCCGTTAAATGTACATAGAAGTATTTGAATGCTGGAGGAGGGCATTTCCAGTATTTATTGCAAAGGCTAGCACATTTCATTATTTTATTATTTTCATAATTCATTATACAGAATGCATTTGGGAGAAAGGAGAACATTTTGTTTCCGACCAAGCGAGATGATGTGTCCAGCTCTTCATGCCTTATCTTGTTGTATTTTAAAAATGCCTTAATTTGATTAAGGACCGATTGATTTTATTGGACAATGGAACAACAACGCAAACAGAGCTTAAAATAGGATTTTCCATATCATAATCACCATCATTTCTCCTTTTCCATCTGGCAATGGGTGGGCGCAAAAAATGGTTCCTCTCCACTTTGTCTTGTCTCTCCATTATTCCTCATCCAACACTGTGTTCCAGTCCAGATCATTTGTCTTTCCAGTGCTTGTCTTGGCGGTCTTTCTTCCTTCATCCACCTGACATGTCCAAACCATCTCAATCTGTTCTGTTCCAGTTTTTAATTTAGTTTTTGCACATTTAGCTCTTTTCATGTGTCTTCATTTTTCACTCTGTCCCTCCTTGTCTTCTGTACCATACTCCTCAGGAATTTCATTTCAGCCGCCTGTACTCTATTCTCATCTCTCTTGAGTCATTGTCCAAGTTCCTGTTGCATGTCATTATAGGTAAGTAATATCCCTTGTTCATTACTTTTTTAGCCTTCATTGGTACATCTTTATTCCATACTAGCTGTAGGGCCTGGCTCTGCTCGAGTATGTTTATTGAATGTTTATTTTAAGGATTTGTATTACCTGTTTGAAGTCCATTTTTGTAGATTTCTTTATTACGAAGTTGATTGAAAATTTACAAACTCTTTTGTAGATTTATAAATATTATTATGAGTAAAATTTTAAGTTTTAATTTGAGATTATTTAGTTTTGCATTAAATTATTTCCTTGTAACACTCCAAATTGTCTGGGAAGTAATTGATCCTTTCAAACAAATAATACTCGTAAAAGTATAACTAGGAGGCAGATGTTGAAATGTCTTCTTTTCCCCCCCCCTTTGCATTAGGACGTTGCTCAGTAGTATAGAAATTCATTCTGCAATTCTTCGCAGGGGGGAGGGGTATAGCACTACATCCAGCAAATCATTATGTCCATATTTAGAGAGAGAGATTTTTTAAAGAAATAAATCATCTGTCCTCCAATGAGGGTGACTATTTGGATCCGGAATACAGTTTCAATTTCAATGGAGTTTAAAAATATCAAGAAATGAAAATGTAATCATTAATGCTGTTATCTTCTATTATTCCAAGAAAATTCTGAAACAATTATTTCTGGATAAACAAGAGCTGAGCCGTGAAAACCTTTGTTACAGAGTCAGCAAAATTCAGTTGGTCAAACATTTTAAAATAATTCTCTTACTTATTTTGTAGCGTTTTTCCATATATTTAAGGGTGTTTTATTGATCGTTTTCAGTGAATTTTTAGGTCAACAACATCCGCTCCCTAGTTATAACTATGTATTTATGCATCATGCTATTGATATGATGTACATGATCCAATTGTCACTGAGACTGTCACCAATAAGCCCAGGGATCATGAAAACTATGGAATCAACACTCCTCTCGGTCAACTTGGTCAAAATCTTTTTCAACCCTTCTGAACATGACGAGGCTGAACTTGGACTTAAACGCCATCCAGAGTGTCGAAATTCATTTCAGCGATCTCAAAAACTATGGATTTGACACTAATATCAGTCGTTTTTGAATAAATTTTTCACGATGTCATTCCCTCCCTTACGGGTGGTAGGGGTGTCTTACACCCACAGTATTTTTCCAGATAGTAAGTCATATGTATACCAAATTTGCCTGAGAGCTATGCTGGAACACACACACATATATCCATAAACTCAGGCATTTTGACATTTTCTTTTTCACCCCTTTCCATCCCTCACCCCATACCGATGGGGGCTGAACTTGGAACGACATCCAGTGTGCCACTATTCATCTCAGCAATCCAAAAACTACGGATTCTACGTTAATATGGGTCGTTCTCTATTATTTTTATATTTCACTCCCCTTTACACCTCCGGCCCTAGGGCTGCTAGTGATCTCTTAATTGGTCGTTTTTGATTATTCTTACATGTCACTCCCTCCTCATGCCTGTTCCAAGGGATGTTAAGCGTTTATTACCCTAAAGTATTTCTTTGCAGATAGTGAGTAGTAAGTGTACCAAGGTCGGTTCAATGGTATACTGAAAAAGAAAAAGAAAAACTACACACACACAGAGATAATCTTGGTCATTTTGGACATTCTTTTTCACCCCTTCTTACCCTCCATTCTGGCTGGGGATGAACTATTACTTAAACGGTGTCCAAAGTATCACAGTTCATCTCAATGACCCCGATTTCTATGGATTTGACACTAATATTGGCAGTTTTCGGTTATTTTTTACATTTCATCCCTCCCTTAGGGGTGATAGGGGTGTATTTCTCAACATATTTTCTTCAACTCACCGCACATTTAACCAAATTAACATCACAACTGTCGAAAGGACATTACACCACAAGCTCTACTCAACCTCGCACATTTTCCTTTCGACTTTTAATACAAGAAGCGACAACCACGTCTACCAGCTAATTATAAATATAGCTACGTTTTCTGACAAGTACTTGTCCACACTCCTAAGTGCTTCAAGAAGATTGTCATCTTATCTTTTCATATAAAATTAATAACTAAAACTTTGGATAAAATATAACTACCACTAAGAGTGACTTTTATCCTAAATATTAAGCTATTATAAGCTAACCATCTCCAGAATAAGGCACCATATTTACCAGATTTCATTTCAACGCAGCAATTTACATATTCTTTTTGAACTTTTAACTAACTACTTGTTACCACATTTAAAAAACAAGACATTTGTAAAGATCTACAATAAGGACAGATTATAAGACTCTCTCATAAGAGTACTTATAACCACTATATTCTACTTGCTAGTCATTTTATACACATTTGTAATGAAACTCTTATTTATATTTTATACATATAAGAACAATCAGGATCCTGATCTATTTTTCTTTCAGGTATGAGATTTTTAGGCTGATGATGCCCTCATTATGGGTAAAACATGTCCCTATATCTAATATGTTAAGAACTATTTCTTAAATTTAAATAAAAAAACTCTTATGTATTGAACAGGTGGAATTTATAATCTAGTATTATTTTACTTTAAGTACATTTCAATACAGGCCTTAACATGAGATTTGTAACATGTAACTCAGGTAAGTCCGCTAGAGCGCTCTGAACCTCAAGACATGCACGTCCCCCACATCCAATACAGTACAATTTAATAATACTCACCTGGGCTTTTTCAAATTGAGCTTGATCGACCAAATCTAAGCTTCTCTTCACTTTCTGAGACGAGTCAGATTCTTTATCTCGTATCTGATTTACTGCAGAATTCATCTTGGATAATTTTTCAGATAACTCATCTTTTTCTCTGTTAAGAAACACAGAAATTTTAGGCATAATAAAACTTACGACAGTAAACAAAAATATGATAGTAAATTATCCGAGAAATTGCCCCACTAAAGACACAATACATAATTCTGCTCATCTAGTGTAGGCTCCTACCAATGATGATTACAACAGATTCCTCCTCCTACTACTACGGTACAAGACATATGCTTAAATTTCAAACTTTGACCTCAGTGACATTTTCAGAACTTAGAAGCCAAAAATGTCAAGTTTAGGTAATAAGGTAACTTAATTTAACTCTTGAGGCATCTGGGTTAAAAGAATTTCAGTCAATTACATATACCATTAAAGACCTCACAGTAACATTGATTTACTGGACAGCTCCTAAACTGAGATGTATACAGAACTGAGAAACGAAGTTATTTCAAGTCCCTACATTGATATAACAGCAAGAACTACCGTCAAAAGTGCTGAAAAATAAATTTATATGAAAACTGTTGTACTGAAATATTTCTTTGGTCGACAAAGGTACCAAGCATTACGTCAATTTTTGTTTGCCACACCAATAAACCAACAGCCCAGTTTGATTCCATTCTTTCAAAACAGTTGTGGAGTAACATAATATACTAAGAAAACACAATGACTGAAATGAAATGGTGTATGGCTTTTAATGTCCGAGGACAAGTTCGGCTCACCAGATGCAGGTCTTTTGATTTGACGCCTGTAGGCAACCTGCGCATCGTGATGAGGACGATATGATGATGATGATACACCCAGCCCCCGTGCCAGCAGAATTAACCAATGGTGGTTAAAATTCCCAACCCTGGTGGGAATCAAACCTGGGACTCCTGCGACCAGAGGCTAGCACGCTAACCATTGAGCCAAGGAGCCGGACAATGCAATGACTAATTAGGAAAGTGCTGGTGATTGTGGAGGTGGTGGTAGTGATTTTTTATTTAAAAGAAAGTACAGCTAGGTAACCACCCACTCTGAACAAATTATGGGGAAACAAAATTGAAAATAAAGCTATTTATTCAATGGAGAAATTTGAGAATGAATTTAAAAATAAAATAAAATAAAAATCATGTTATTAAGCCAAAAAGGACCCGAGAAACAGAACATTTGGGAATTTATACACTCTTGATTAATCTACTGCTGTCATACACAAAGCAAATGACAAGATCAGGAGTATTCCAGTCATTGGCTAGCATGAGTTCCAGTGTCTCCTGCAGGCCACGTTCCATCTTAGGCCAGAGAGATCGGTACACTAAGTGAGGATTTGGGTCATGGTAAATTCCATGCCACAAGAACACGCTGGTGGATCTTCCCTCTTCAGGAGGTAGCAGTGCATAGACCTTTTATGAGCTATCCTCAGCTTACACAAAACTACGGCCTCTCTCTGTGAAGGCTGGAAACAGGACCATAATACGGCAGTTGTCTTCGTAATCGCTCTCAGCTTGTTGGATGGTCAGATAGCTAGCCACTCCAACTCCCAGGACGCCAAGATGGTTTGACGTACCTGAGAACAAACACAGTATCCCTAGCAGTTACTTGCATAGGTCTAAGTGTAAAAGTACTGCTTCTTTTGCAGCTTGATCCACAAGTTCATTTCCCACATCCCCAACGTGGCTTGGAAGCCATGCCAAAGTGATTCTGGTGCCACTATTGCACAACCAGGCTGGAAGGTCATGAACCTGCTGTACCAGTGGGTGTTGTGGTATGCAGGAATCAACAGGCTGCAGAAAACTTAAAAGAGCCTGTACACATGAGAAAGTGGCATCTTTTGTCACTGACGAGGGAACGGTACGAAGTCAGACAGCGAATTTCGATTTGATTTTTACATATTTGTGAAGGTCTTTTTAAGCTGAAACAGGTAGTGGAAGTCTAATTTTTCACTGGTCCTTTTTAAGGGGCCATTTGGGAGCTCAAAGTCGGCGGTGCGCGCAATGAATTGTACAGTACATGCCGGCACACGTCAGCGCTCACAGCCAGCGGCTGTCTTGCCTCGTCTTCCCTCTCCACTCCTTCGGTTCTCCTCTCTTCCCCACCACATACGGCTGCCTACAGTTGTAAACAGGGGATTGCGGGTGAAGACTGACGTTAGTTGGACCATTTTATTTACAAAGATGAATTCATTATGCAATAAATAAACAATAAAAATTGTTTACAAATCACTACTTAACATACAAATAATACATAATCAAATACCATCTGCATCATCATGACATTCAAAGTGTTAAGAAATGACTTTATTCTAACACAGTCTGGCATTGATCCATTGTTTATGGCATGATAGTGAAAATCTAACACAAAATGTGAATAACAAAACACAAGACAGCAATGAGCGCACCTTATAAACGAAAAATTGGTACAATCATTTCCAGCACACTTTGTATCAGTCAAATCATGAAAATTCGTTTGTGAGACAGTATGAAATTGTGGTATATTGTCAGTACTGGAATAACCATCCGCTTTCCAAGAATATTTCAGCACTGGTACAAAACAATCACCTTGTAATTGGTTATGCGCTAGTATTTGACTAGATATAATGAAAAGTCTGTTCTGGGGTTTTAATTTTGACTGGCCGTGTAAATTCCTTACCCGGCAAATATTTTCCATTTGACGGACTAAACATTTTAGTTGTTGGAAGAGTCCAAGATCACACGGCTGGCAAAGATACGTAGTTCCTTTCGGTATGTATTCAATTTGTACATGTTTGTTCGTCAGAGATTCAAGTTGTGCATTTTTGCCCTGGCCACTGAATGAATCTAAGAGAAGAAGATTTCTTCCGTCTTCCTGTAATTGCGGATGGAAAAACGTTTTGAAACCAGTCATGTACATGCCCTTTCCCCATTTTCCCGGAAGATGAACAATCAATTACGACATATTTAAAGGCATCCATGTAGGCTTTGATACTTTCTTGTACTCTAGGTTCAAACTTTCCATTAATTTCTTGGAAAACGATCAAGAACAATGTCCCATTTCTCCGGCTTTAGAAATGTGATATTGCACTGTGTGGGAGTGCGTAAAACTATTGGCAAGAAATGCCAAATGCAAATAGGGAAGGCTCATTTCAAAGGCAGTCAGTCACTGAAGAGGCAGAGAGCCGCCATTTGATGGAGTAAATCAAGACGATGATGCCGCGGTACTGGAAGACGACTCCCGTACTGAAATTTCTGTTGATGAATTACAGGAACTAAGTGAACTAGATGAGGAAGTAAATGTAATAAACTAACATGTACTGGAAGAGATGGGACAACACACTTAAAGGTTCACGCACAGCCTAAAAATGATAGGAATCTTGTTCGCAATTAAATACAAACCCTCTTACCTCACGTGTGGAGACAAGCCTTTACAGCATGCACTCCACCAGATGTGTGGATATTTTCTTTTTTTTCCACTGCCGATATGGCAAGTGACATAACCAAATTTACAAACATATGGATAGAGAAAAATCAAAGTAATTACTTGAGGGAAAGAGACACTGAACACGACTGCGGAAATTCAAGCAGTCTTTGGTCTTTTGTATATCAGGAATTCTGAAAGCTTCCCACCTGAATTTGAAAGTTCCTTCAGCATAAGATGGCAGTGGTGTGGAATTGTTTTGAAATTGTATGACTCTCAAGCATTTCGAGTTCTCACTGTGAGCTCTTAGATTTAGTGATATAAATAGCAGAGAGGAACAAAAATCGCTCGATAAACTTATACCAATCTGAGAAATGTTCAAGAAATTTGTGGACAACTGCCAGAATAATAATTATGTAATTAGTTACGTAACGCATTGTTACAGTAGGATATTTGAAAAAGATACAGAAAAATTGGATTAAGACAGTCATAGTACGCCTATGAGTATTTATTTATGTTGCTGAAATATTCCAGCTATAAAGAAATAACAATTGTGACACATATATATCATAAGTGAAGTTCTATTTGTCTTTATCATGATCACAGGAAAACTCCGTCAGCAACCTCTGACGTTAACATTCTATGCGCCCTCTCATGGGTTAAAACTAATTGATAGCTTGGATGTTGCTGCATTTTACAAATTCTGGCTACATATGTAAGTAGTATCTGCTGCTGCCCCCTTCGTAAAGATGGAACTCCCGATTCAGTGGGTAGGCTGGGAATTGGGCTACAACAGAAAGCTCTGATTGCCGGCCTAATTACATTATGGTGAACATTATCTAAAAGGTTCAGCACAGTCCTTCATACTAAACCATATTAAATGAAACTGAAGAGCCTTTCCAACATCCATGTGTTTTTACATCTATGAATATCTTAAAAACGACGTAACTTCGTCTCAGTTGTACTTCGAATATACAGCAGCAAATTTAAGAAGCCAGCATATGTTGAATTCCTTGACCCACAACTGAAAAATTTCCATCCCTATCAACTTTTTAATGCTATACGGCACACTGGTCTTTAATCGTAAATAAACGACGTAACTTCGGCTCAGTGGTTCTTCAAATGGATACCTGCATCTTAAAGGAGCCAGCATATTCTAATCTCCTTATCCAGCAACTCAAGGATTCCTATCTATAACATCTTTTTAATGTGCACTGGACTTTTTATGAATCTCTTTCATAGAGTTATTTTTTAACATAGTGCTGCACAATATCTCACATGGTATGTACTTTTACGAGACCTTACGTGTCTTTACATTGTTTAATTTCTTCGGTATTTGTGTTTTAATTTTGCTGTAGGCTGATGATGACCTAGTACTAGGTCGAAACTAGTCCTTAATGATTTATGTAATTTAAACTCTTTACACTTTGTATTGAAAAGGCGGACCCAAATAATACATTAATTTACTCTATTGTTACTAAACCATATGCCGCACTACCATAGTCTGTTCGGGATGGAATCATTGCTGTGTAAAAACTCAGCAGCACCTCACGGTCAGCCCCACATGAGATGCCACTCTGACAAATTTAAGCATGTACAGTCTTTTCTTACAGGCTACCTTCAACCGACAGATGTGGTGCTGCCCTCAAAGTAGAGACCCAGGAACCTGCAGATGTCTACCACTGGAAGGAGACCCTTTCACAAGTGGAGCTCTAGTTCAGGATGCACAATCTGACACCAACAGAAGTGTACAACTGAGGTTTTTGCTGGTGAAAATCAAAAACAGTGTTGCAGGTCACATCTGTCGACTCAGTTAACAGCTTGCTGTAGCTGTCTCTCAGCAACCTTCATCCTTCCAGAGCTGAAATGTACAGCTAAATCGTCTACATACAGTGATGAAATTACTGCGGGCCCAGCAGAGGTTAACTATGCCGCTGATGGTGATCGTGAACAGTGTGCCACTCAGTACAAATCCCTGTGGTACTCCATTTTCTTGAACATACTACTGAGAATATGCATTCCTTATTTGGACTTAAAAGAACCGGAAGGACAAGAAATTCTCTACAAATATCGGCAGGTTCTCCTGGAATCCCTACTGATGGAAGGTGGAGATAATGCCATATGACCAGGTAGTGTCGTAAGCCTTTTCCAGGTCAAAAAACACGGTGACCAAGTGTTCCCTCTGAAGGAAGAAGAGTACAAGAGAGGGTTTTATACAGTAGAGAAGAGAGAGTAAAGGGGAAATGAGAAAGGAAATCATTTCACGGGCTAGGTGCTTCCCTAAACCTCTTAATACCTCAGTGGTAAGGCTGGGATTTTGGCAGTGAAGCAATATTAAGCATGGTTATAAGACATTTTCTTTCATCCTACCAATCCCCGCAGTGACGAATTACATTCATGACCAACTAGAGAGGACCCCTATTAATTTCAATTATTGCAACCAGAGATCCAATTAATGTGCTGGAAATGTTTATTCATATATGATGTTTCTTAATATATACTTCCCGCAGTGGGTGCAGGTGATAGAATAATTCCCACGGTATTCACTGCACATCGTAAGAGGCAACTAAATGGGACCCCAGGCACTCTTAACTTGGGAGCAGGGTTGGCTACCACAGGGCCCTTAGCCAAGTCCTGGTACTGCTTCCACCAATTTGTGCCAGACTCTTCACTTTCATCTATCCTTTCTGAACTCACTTGGTCAACTCTTGTTTTTTTCTGACCCCAACAGTATTACGTTTACGAGGCCTAGAGAGTCTTTCATTTTCATGCTCTTCGTGCCCCTTGTCTTTCTTTAACCAATATCTTAATTTTTCGAAGTGCTGGACCCCTTCCATTTTTTTTTCTCTTTTTAGCGTTAATAGAAGCTACCATCTTTTCTGTTTGAGTCCAGCTGCAGTAAACAATGCCCTGCACATGTGCATTACTGTTTGAAGAATTAATTATGCCAAATACAATTCTGAAGCTAGCCCGCCTGGTAGCCATCATCGTTAAGGCGCCAAGTCTATAGGGTCTGACACTGTGGTTAGCCGGTATCCAGTTTGTCAAAAAAAATTCACCATCAGAATGTTTGCTGGCAGGGTAGGAGAAGGGTGGTATACAATTTCTAATCACTAGATTGCGTGCCAAAAGCCTGGATTCAATTACAAACCTTATATGGAGTGAGGGCATATGATGCTCTTGATTGCAATTCGTCCATCGGATGGGGACGTACAGCCTTGAGCAGACCCCTTGGTGCTATTCGACAGGAGTAGGCTAAATGCTGGCACTGGGTTTCACCCTCTCCCTTCCTACTATCATATATCACGTCATTTCATCTCCTTAACTCCTCTGATGAGGCTGACATCAGGAAGGATATCTAGTTGTACAAGTCGCTACAAAGATTTATCTCACTTCATACCTGACCCCGTCGAGAAACAGAACAAGGGTTGGTCATACACAGTTCTGAAGCTATCCTATTTCACTGATAAAATAATGTACTTAGGAAATATTTCTTCATAAGATGTACTTGTGTGGGGAAAACAGTGCTTTTACAGTAAAATCTGCTAGACTGATGACCATATGAAAAACATTGTTTCTGCCTCAGCGATTTGCTGGAGATTGTAGGGACAGCTTAATGTGAAGAGCGTCTCTAGAAATCTTGGAGACCGTTTGCAATTAAAACTAATTTTGGCTACAATATTTTAGTAGCTATAATCACAAATTCAGAATGTATTAATAGTGAAGATTTAACAGAAAATGTAATACTGAAACCTGCTCTCAAATTCAGATACTGTCCTGGTAAGTCTGCAGATTACAGAGGTAATTCTCTGTATTTAAGCTTATCTTAACAAACAACATCAGTAAATCTTGGAAAGACCCTTGTAGTATATTGCAAGATGAATAATGGGCAACAAATCTAATACCAGTAATGTCTGTTTCTGGTAACCTTGAACAGTTTTCAAGCAATCTTATAAATAATTACCTGTGTATAATTTTGAGACAATTGAATTGTGTATACAGTGTTCTCATCCATTATATGCCTGGTCTACAATATTTTGATAGCTATAACCAAGTGCAGAATTTGGAAGGTGTTTAAAGTTAATAGATTTAAAAAAAATAAAAAATCATAAGCTATGCATTAAGTATGTAATTTCTTCAAATGTATTAGCCATAGCTGAAAGTAGAATTTGATTGTTTTTTTACATCTTTATTTTATTGTTTGTGTATCTGCTTGAACCTTAAAAATGTGTTACTTAATACAGAACACTTTCTACAGTATATGTCACAGGTGTAGAATGTATTGGAAGTGGAAAGTGTTTATTGAAGACTTTATTTGTAAACCTTCCGTAGTACTTACTGTATGATCTGAAGTGTGGTGATATAATGTTTTATTTGTATTCCATGTAACGACCTAACCTGTACAGTGTAATATTTTGGTAACATATGGTATTTGTAAATAGTAGATTTCAGTTCTATATTTATTGGAAGTGTCCAGAAACTTGTCACATGAATTTTTGAACAGGGTGTGTTGCCTTTTGTTGGTTATGTATTCCAGGAAGTATTTTCTGACTGTTCTGGAAATGGAAGATTCGCGATCGTGCGTATTCGAGAAATTTAAAGTTCGCGACTGAAGTAGGAGTTGTGATTGGTGAATCTGGGTGGCAATAGGCGGGCTCATGCGTTCTGATTGGCTACTCCAAGGCCAGGGTTTACCTTTTAAGAGAGCGAGGCAGCATTTCGTGGTCTTGGTCTGTCTGTGGTCTGTGAGCCATCTGTCTGGTTGTCCGAAGTTTTGAGGTCGTCTCGGCACCAGGATGGGCCACTTTGGGGTAAGCAGTCTTGATTTCTGTTCCAGCTTAAATTTCCTGTAATGTTCGTTTGCTTTTCATATAGGAGTCTGCCCTAACATCACCTAGATTTGCCACTTAATTATTTATGATGCCTTAGCTTTTCAGCTGGGCTTGCCTGTTTGTTTTCGAGGCATTCCCCGTTCCTTGTTTTACTAAATATGTAAATTGTAGTTTAATATATTTACCTTGGGGTTTTGCCTCTGGTAGTTCCATGTCAATTGATGTACGCCAGAGTTTTTGAAAAGTACGTTTAACTTCACTGTAAATTGTAATAGCGTATTACATTTCTTCTTACCTACTAAATTGCATTGTACAACTGGATTTGTAACTAGATGTATAGTTTGTTTGAATCGTTGAACTTATAGGAAGCTATTGTCAAAGAACGTGTATTAATAATTGGTGTGTCTCAGCAGAACATGCAGGTTGTATTTTACTATCGTTATGTGTTGGTACCTTCCGCATGGCGAATTTGTTCGGAATTTATTTGTAAAGGCCATTTGTAAATAATATTTTGAAAATTAAGGATCACGGTTGATTATTTCTGAAACTGCAACCTAAGCCATATCCATGCCCTTGGTAGGTTCCCAGCTCCTTCCCACCTTCCTGGTTTATTGTCATGTAGTTGGCCCTACTGATATTTACTAATGTTGTTATCGGCGGAGATCCGCATAGTTTCAGCTGATGTTTCACTGAGTGTGTAGTGGTTTTTGGTACTGTGTAATTGCACTTACTTTCCTCCCTTTACTGTGTTTAGTGTTTTGTTTAGTGTAACCGCTGTAGTACCGGTTACAGTATACATGCATGGATATTTCAGCAATTAATGAGGAAATACATCTCATACCTATTTCTGATACATTGATGAAATAAGTTATCTCACATGATATTAATTTCATTTTATCCATACTGATGGATCTTAAATTCACAAAATGTAAGGATGGGATGTTTCCACCCAATCAATACACTACACGTATAAAAAATATACATTTATATTTCAAGTCACAGTACAAGTTTTGGCCTTTATATAGGCCATCTTCAGCTGAATATAATTATAATCCTAAATTCTAAAATAGCACACTTCACTTGTTGATTAATATCACTAACATTGTCTTAAAATATATTTTCTCATAGTAAAGTGTTATTTTTAAACAGACTTGCTGTGCACCAGTTATTTATGTGTAAAATATAATTATGTTATCTTGAATAATACATAGGATAATACAGTATTTGATAACCCACTTGCTGGGTTTTATTGTCATACTATAAAGTTTAATGACAAAGGAACATCCTTGGTCATTACGATGGTTGGTTGTTTGAAAATTTTAAAACTTACTCCCTCAAATCCTTGTGGGCTTGTTTCCAGCGGCTTTGCGAGAGGTGCACCGAGTGCTGTCTGTAGTTTGTGACGAGCTGATTGTTTGGAGTCCAGGAGGGGAGGAAGGTGGGCAGAAGAGACTGGAAAGTGTGTTTGTGGTGTTGAATAACAATCTTATTGGAATAAAAGTTAGTAATTTAAAGGGATAGCAGCATTGTATAAGATATTTGATTTTTCAGTTATTTCACATTCAAGTTGCAATTAGGATTGGTATATATTGGTATATATATCTTGTTCAGTATTAGAGGAGTTATGTTTAAAGTTAGCCATGTGCTACCCCATTCTGGATTTTGTAAGGTGCAAGTTGCTTTACGTCGCACTGACACAGACAGGTCTTATGGCGATGATGGGACAGGAAGGAACTAGGAATGGGAAGGAAGCAGCTGTGGCCTTAATTAAGGTACAGCCCCAGCATTTGCCTGGTGTGAATATGGGAAACCACGGAAAACCATCTTCAGGGCTGCCGACAGTGAAGTTCGAACCCACTATCTCTCGAATACTGGATATTGGCCGCAATTAAGTGACTGCAGCTATTGAGCTCGGTCCCCCATTGTGGAAAAGTGATTATATTTTGTAGCATTCGTATGTTCAATATAACGAGTATTGAAACTTCTGCCTGTTTGGTCAATCCAGCTAATTCTCAATGAGATTTCACAGCAAGATTTCCCCTGGTTTAGTCCTCAGCCCACAGCCAACCTCCAGCAATTCTGGAGTACCAATGTTTTCTGTTAGGGTTGCCTCCCTTAGTTGGTGGGTCCCCATTTTAAAGTGTCGGGAACTCACTTTTCTGCTCTTGCATCACTTAGCAGTCTGTGTAGGCATTGTCAAGGAACTATGCATGAATATACATGCATGCATCCGACGGTGCGTTTTCCAAGGTGCGATTGTAGCCGCATGGCGACAGCAGCCTCTATCTCCACGCATGCACGGTTTGAGTTTGGTCTGAGACTCGCGGCGATTGCGGCTTAAGCCGCCACACTGGTGCAGTGAGCAGTGCTGGTGGCTGCAATCGCTGTGACAGTTGATATATGTTGTGTAGTACTTAATTATTGACTTTGGGTGTGATGTCGAATCAACAAAAAGTCGAGAGAATGTTCAGTCACTGGCATGATATAGCTCTTTGCCACTTAGTTTCCGAGCATAAATGTGTGTATGATTTAAAGCAAGTGACTATTCCTCAACATCTCCTCCGCACGCATTCTCCTCTGTCAATCAATGGCCACTAAAAGCCGAGCCGTGCACAGATGTAAACAGTCATGATATCTTGTCAAGCTTACTGGGTCATAATTTATAGGGATGAATATACAGTGTAATATGTACTTTTAAATAAAATGTAAATCCCACATTGCATTATCATTTCTATGCATTTTTATTGATTCCTTCATTCCCTAGATTGAATAGTAGTACGCTAGACAGTTTTGCAACTGCATAAATTAAATTATATCTACTTCTACGAAATTACAGCGATGTAATAGCATGTCTAAGTATGTAAATAATTGACATATGAGTGCAATTAATGTTGTGTCAGTCAATTAAGTTGCGGGTTTGTTAAACTTGTAGTTTACCGGGGAGTTGGCCGTGCTGTTAGGGGCGCGCAGCTGTGAGCTTGCATTCGGGAGATAGTGGGTTCGAATCCCATTGTCGGCAGCCCTGAAGATGGTTTTCCGTGGTTTCCCATTTTCACACCAGGCAAATGCTGGGGCTGTACCTTAATTGAGGCCATGGCTGCTTCCTTCTAACTCCTAGGCCTTTCCTATGCCATCGTCGCCATAAGACCTATCTGTGTCGATGCGACGTAAAGCCACTAGCAAAAAAACACTTGAAGTTTCATGCCTATTATGACCATAGATTTACTGATCATTATGTCTTACTGTAAAAACATTTATTCAGTTGAGCTAAACACTGTTAAAATAAGATTAAAATGTCTGTACCTGAGAGTGAGTGCAAGTTTCTCAGCTGGGCCGAGGGGCTTCTTGTACCGATTGCATGGGGTTTTCAAAATTTCACTTTTTATAAGTTCGAGAATATAACTAAACTGACTAACACTCAGTCTGAAATACTCCCTGAACTTTGTCTCATCACTTAAGAGATGCCTGTTAATTAAAATATTATAGCATCCTTCCTCATAGTGCGATGCAAATATACTGTTGACTTTCCATCTTTCCATGCCGAGATACCACATTAACAATATTTTGTTGTCTTCTTCTTCTTCCATTAAAATGTCAAGGAAAGCCCTGCCACTAACGAAATCGCTTTCTGACGAACTGGACTGTTCGACTGGTAGCTGGAGCCGTGTCTACGAAAACACCCCACTTGCCTGTCGCTTGCGCCTGCTGTCGCCAATGTATAAGGGGACCTCAGTCGTTGCGGCTCTGGCCGCAGTGGCGGCTACAGTCGCACCTTGGAAAATGCACCTTTAGTAGGAATAAATGGTACACTTCCACCAGCAAGCAATGCACCCACAGCACCACATACTACTCCATTGACTCCCATCTCCTCTTCAACACAATAACTATATGATAAAAGTATACAACAAACAAATACACACTAAACATACTTAAAATACAACTAAACACAATCTGATATTTAAATACCTTTGAAGAGTTTCGATTTGTTGCCGATACGAATCAACATGCCCAAGAGACGAGTCTGAGGATGGATGGCCATCAGCCAATTTCTTTTTGCACGTTTCAGCTTCTTCCAGTGCTTTTCGTAGATCTATTCTCGTTTGGGTCAATTGTGCCTCTAGTTCACTTATCCGTGATTCAAAAACAATACTTGGACCTTCCAAGCGCTTCTTTTTAGTTGGCTGCAGTTTTCTTTTGTCTGTCTGAAAAATAAACTCAAATAATATGTCATCACGATTGTTTGTAAAAAGCGGAAGAGACTCATCAAATATTGAAGTCGTAATATACATAAGCGGTAATATTCTTTGAGAAGAAAATGGATTGTTTTTAATAATATAACAAAAGTAGTTTATAAATATGCTTATTATAGTTATTTTTACTCACATTAATTTAATACCAGGGTCATTATTACGGTTTACTTCTTACTTTAAGGATTTTGAAGTTTTTTTATAATGTTCATAATAAAATAATCCTATTACATGAAATTTGCATGTTAAGAGCACCAAGATTATGAAACGCCCAAATGCAATTTTTGTTCAAAAAAAAAAATAAAAATAAAAAAAAAAAAAAAATAAAAAAAAAAAAAAAAAAAAAAAAACCAAAGTAAATGTTCAATTTTGGGATGTTTGAAAGATACTCAATCTCTTGATCGCAAAATAAACAAACTGAAAAAAAGTGCCAAGAAGTAAAGATGTAATAAGCGGCTAAGTATTGATAGATTTTGACTGAATTTCTTCAATAATGCTAAGTCCGCTAAGTCCCATACAAAAAAATTATACATCCATACATCCATTATCATTATAGACTGTTATGCCTTTCTGCGTTCAATCTGCAAGCCTCTGTGAATTTACTAAACGTCACCACAATCTTCGATTCGCAACTAGTGTTGTGGCCTCATTTAGTTCTATACCTCTTATCTTCAAATCATTAGAAACCGAGTCTAACCATCGTCGTCTTGGTCTCCCTCTACTTCTCTTACCCTCCATAGCAGAGTCAATTATTCTCCTAGGTAACCTATCCCCCTCCATTCGCCTCACATTACCCCACCACCGAAGCCGGTTTATGCGTACAGCTTCATCCATTGAGTTCTTTCCTAAATTAGCCTTATCTCCTCATTCCGAGTACCCTCCTGCCATTGTTCCCACCTGTTTGTACCAGCAATCATTCTCGCTACTTTCATGTCTGTTACTTCTAACTTATGAATAAGATATCCTGAGTCCATCCAGCTTTCGCTCCCATAAAGCACAGTTGGTCTGAAAACAGACCGATGTAAAGATAGTTTCGTCTGGGAGCTGACTTCCTTCTTGCAGAATACTGCTGATTGCAACTGTGAGCTCACTGCATTTGCTTTACTACACCTTGATTCAATCTCACTTACTATATTACCATCTTGGGAGAACACACAACCTAAATACTTGAAATTATCAACCTGTTCTAGCTTTGTATCACCAATCTGACATTCAATTCTGTTGAATTTCTTACCTACTGACATCAATTTAGTCTTCGAGAGGCTAATTTTCATACCATACTCATTGCACCTATTTTCAAGTTCCAAGATATTAGACTGCAGGCTTTCGGCACAATCTGCCATTAAGACCAAGTCGTCAGCATAGGCCAAACTGCTTACTACATTTCCACCTAACTGAATCCCTCCCTGCCATTTTATACCTTTCAGCAGATGATCCATGTAAACTACGAACAGCATAGGTGAAAGATTACAGCCTTGTCTAACTCCTGTAAGAACCCTGAACCAAGAACCCATCAATTCTCACTGAAGCCCAATTGTCAACATTAATGCCTTTGATTGATTTTAATAATCTACCATTAATTCCATAGTCCCCCAGTATAGTGAACATCTCTTCCCTCGGTACCCTGTCATATACATTCTCTAGATCGACGAAACATAAACACAACTGCCTATTCCTCTCGTAGCATTTTTCAATTACCTGGCGCATACTGAAAATCTGATCCTGACAGCCTCTCTGTGATCTGAAACCACACTGGTTTTCATCCAACTTCCTCTCAACGACTGATCGCACCCTCCCTTCAGGGATGCCAGTGAATACTTTGCCTGTTATACTAATCAATGAGATACCTCGATAGTTGTTGCAATCCTTCTTGTTCCCTTGCATTTAGATAGGTGCAATTACTGCTTTTGTCCAATCTGAAGGTACCTTACCAACACTCCACGCTAATTTTATTACTCTATGAAGCCATTTCATCCCTGCCTTCCCACCATACTTCACCATTTCTGGTCTAATTTCATTTATTCCTGCTGCCTTATGACAACAGAGTTTATTTACCATCCTTTCCACTTCCTCAAGCATAATTTCACCAACATCATTTTGCTCCTCCCCATGAGCTTGGCTGCTTGAAACACCCTTTTACAATGAGAACATGTTCAAAATATTCTCTCCACCTCTCCAGTGATTCCCTGGGACCTATTCTGAGTTCACCTGAATTACTCAAAACACTGTTCATTTCCTTTTTCCCTCCCTTCCTAAGATTCTTTATTACTGTCCAGAAAGGTTTCCCTGCTGCTTGACCTAGCCTTTCCTTTTTGGATTCACAACTATTTGTTTCGCTCTGTTTCTTTCATCTACGTACAAATCCCTGTCTGCCTCGGCTCTTGTTTGGAGCCCTTTCTGATAAGCCTTCTTTTTACGTTTACAGGCTGCTCTCACTTCATCATTCCACCAAGATGTTCACCTTTTCCCATCTTTACACACAGTTGTTCCTGTTTCTACTACAGCATCCCTGTATGCCACCCATTCACTTTCTATATCCTGAACCTGCTTACTGTTTACTGCTCGAAACTTCTCACTAATCATATCCATGTACTTCTGTCTAATTTCCTTATCGTGGAGATTTTCTACCCTTATTCGTTTGCAGACAGATTTCACTTTCTCTACCCTAGGCCTGAAGATACTTAGTTCACTATAGATCAGATAGTGGTCTGTATCATCGAAAAATCTGTGAAAAACTCTTACATTTCTAACAGATTTCCTGAATTCAAAGCCTGTTAAGATATAGTCTATTATGGATCTGGTACCCCTAGCCTCCCATGTGTAGCGGTGAATAGCCTTATGCTTGAAGAATGTATTCGTAACAGCTAAACAATACTAGCACAGAAGTCCAGCAAACGCTTCCCATTCCCATTAGCTTCCATATCTTCCCCACATTTACCAATCATCCTTTCGTATCCTTCAGTTCTATTCCCAACTCTCGCATTGAAATCACCCATTAGCACTATTCTATCCTTGCTGTTGACCCTGAGCATGATGTCACTCAATGCTTCATAAAAGTTGTCAACATCCTCATCTGCACCCTCACATGGTGAATACATGGACACAATTCTTGTCCTAATTCCTCCAACTGACAAATCTACCCACATCATTCGCTCATTTACGTGCCTAACAGAAACTATGTTGTGTGCAATGGTATTCTTGATAAAGAGCCCTACCCCAGACTCTGCCCTTCCCTTTCTAACACCCGTCAAGTACACTTTATAATCTCCTATCTCTTCCTCATTATCTCCCCTATCTCCCCTTACCCGAATATCACTTACTCCTACCACATCCAGAAGCATCCTCTTTGCTGACTCAGCCAGTTCTACCTTCTTTCTTCCATAATCCCCATTAATATTGATATCTCCCCATCGAATTCCATTTCGTTCGCCAAGTTGTTTCCAAGGAGTCCCCCGCCTGTCAAATGGGAGTGGGACTCCATTACTCCCATAGGTCCAAGGCTTGCTTAAAATGTTCTGAGCTCGGTAAATTCATGAAGCAGGATGCTACCCTACTTGCACATAGTCCAAGTGAGGATCTCTCCTCTAACGGGTTATGGACCACCGGTGAATTGTATAGTCCTAGCCGCCTGAGCACAAGGAGGGCCACGACTCAGAATATGTCCGAGATGCCCACTCCCATTCCATAGCAACTGGTATCCCGACTCTCAGGACCACTTACTAGGCCACTCAGCCGTTGCCCATGGTTCACGAACTAGGACGTGACTACAGTAACCCACAAACATGAACCATATGTAGTAAAAAATAAAACAAGCACCTCTTTGCTTTATGACCATATTCTTATGATTACAGGTCTGATAGGATAGGAATGGTGGGAGGGGGAGTATTCATTCTGGTGAAAGAATGAATTTGTAAGCTACGAAAAAGTTAAAGATGAGAAACATGAAATTTTAGGTGTAAGGCTCATTTCTAAAGACAATAGGCAATTTGAAGTCTTTGGAGTGTACAGACCGGGAAAGGGTAGCGCTGACACAGATTCAGAATTATTTGATAAGATAATCAGCTATGTGGGAAACGACATGGAAAGGAATGTGATTGTAGCGGGAGATCTGAATTTACCAAATGTCAATTGGGGAGGAAATGCAAACGACAGAAAGCATGACCAACAAATGGCAAATAAGCTAATGTGGGAAGGACAGCTGATTCAGAAAGTGATGGAACCATCCAGAGGGAAAAATATCCTGGACATGGTGCTGATAAAACCACATGGGCTCTATAGAGAAATGGAAGTAATAGATGGTATTAGTGATCATGAAGCTGTTTTTGACGTAGTTAAAAATAAATGTGATAGAAAGGAAGGTTTTAAAAGTAGGACTATTAGGCAGTACCATATGGCTGATAAAGCAGGCATGAGGCAGTTTTTAAAAGTAATTAATATTGGTGGAAAATTGTAAATAAGAATGTAAACAAACTCTGGGATGGGTTTAAAGAAATTGTTGAGGAATGTGAAAACAGGTTTGTACCTTTAAAGGTGGTAAGGAATGATAAAGACCCACCTTATTAAAATAGAGAAATAAAGAGACTAATAAGGAGGTGCAGATCGGAAAGAAATAGAGTTAGAAATGGCTTCAGAAGTAAGGAGGAATTGAAGGAACTTACTAGGAAATTGAATCTAGCAAAGAAGGCAGCTAAGGATAACATGATGGAAAGCATAATTGGCAGTCATACAAATTTTAGTGAAAAATGGAAGGGTATGTATAGGTACTTTAAGGCAGAAACAGGTTCCAAGAAGGCCATTCAAGGAATAATTAATGAACAAGTGTGTATGTGAGGATCTTTAAAAGGCAGAAGTATTCAGTCAACAGTATGTAAAGATTGTTGGTTACAAGGAAAATGTCCAGATAGAGGAGGTGACTAATGCTAAAGAAGTATTAAAATTTACATATGATAACAATGAAATATACAATAAGATACAAAAGTTGAAAACTAGAAAAGTGTCTGGAATTGATAAGACAATGGGTTGGGATATAGTACCATATCTGAAGTACTTATTTGATTATTGTTTGGTTGAAGGAGCTATACCAAATGAATGGAAAGTTGCTATAGTAGCCCCTGTGTGTAAAGGAAAGGGTGAAAAACATAAAGCTGAAAATTACAGGCCAGTAAGTTTGACATGCATTGCATGTAAGCTTTGGGAAGGCATCCTTTCTGATTACATTAGACATGTCTGCAAAATTAATAACTGGTTTGATAGAAGGCAATTCGGTTTTAGGAAAGGTTATTTCACTGAAGCTCAACTTGTTGGATTCCAGCAAGATATAGCAGATACTTTGGATCCTGGAGGTCAAATGGACTATATCGCGATTGACCTGTCTAAAGCATTTGATAGGGTGAATCATGGGAGACTACTGGCAAAAATGAGTGCAACTGGACTAGACAAAAGTGTGACTGAATGGGTTGCTATATTTCTAGAAAATAGATCTCAGGGAATTAGAGTAGGCGAAGTTTTATCTGACCCTGCAATAATTAAGAGTGGAATTCCTCAAGGCAGTATTATTGGACCTTCATGTTTTCTTATATATATATATAAATGATTTGAGTAAAGGAGTGGAATCAAGAGCAAAGGCTTTTTGCAGATGATGTTTATTCTCTATAGAGTAATAAATAAATTACAAGATTGTGAGCAACTGCAAAAAGACCTCGATAATTTTGTGAGATGGACAGTAGGCAATGGTATGATGATAAACGGGTTTAAAAGTCAGGTTGTGAGTTTCACAAATAGGAAATGTCCTCTGAGTTTTAATTACTGGGTTGATGGGGTGAAAGTTCCTTTTGGGGATCACTGAAAGTATCTGGGTGTTAATGTAAGGAAAGATCTTCATTGGGGCAATCACATAAATGGGATTGTAAATAAAGGATACAGACCTCTGCACATGGTTATGAGGGTGTTTAGGGGTTGTAGCAAGGATGTAAAGGAGAGAGCTTATAAGTCTCTGGTAAGATCCCAACTAGAGTATGGTTCAAGTGTAAGGGACCCTCACCAGGATTACTTGATTCGAGAACTGGAAAAAATCCAAAGAAAAGCAGCTCGATTTGTTCTGGGTGATTTCCCACAAAAGAGTAGAGTTACAAAAATGTTGCAAAGTTTGGGCTGGGAAGAACTGGGAGAAAGGAGACGAGCTGCTCGACTGAGTGGTATGGGTATGTTATTTATTCTCATGTTTTTTTTTCCTAGTTGTTTTACGTCACACTGACACAGATAGGTCTTACGGCGACGATGGGACAGGAAAGGGCTAGGAGTGGGAAAGAAGCGGCCGTGGCCTTAATTAAGGTACAGCCCCAGCATTTGCCTGGTGTGAAAATGGGAAACCACGGAAAACCATTTTCAGGGCTGTCGACAGTAGGGTTCGAACCTACTATCTCCCGAACACTGGATACTGGCCGTACCTAAGCGACTGCAGCTATCGAGCTCAGTATTCTCATCTTTATGTCCATATTGAAATGTACAATGAAGTCAAATAAATATTAAAGTTTATTTATTCCACCTGTTCAATACATAAAAAAGATAATGAATTAAATAAAATTATAGGGACATGTTTCGCCCTTTAATTATGGGCATCTTCAGCCTTAATCTCAAACTGAAAGTTGATTAATCAGGTACCTGATTGTAATTAACTTACATATGAATGTGAAGGAAATGTTGGAAATGTGCGAAATGGTTGACAATAGTTATGAAATTCTTAACATCAGGCCTTAATAAAGTCTAAAATACAAATATTCGTATAATTATACACTTTCTTGAATGTAGTTAAGAAATTCTTGAAATGAGGCCTTAATGAAGTTTAAAATACAAGTAGTCGTGAGTTTATACACTAGAGGAAACTTTTGAAACTTAAACAGATTGAATGTCACTATAATAATCACATCAAGTGGGGTTTATAATAAATGTGAAGTGATAAAACTGTAGTTTTCTGGAAGCATGAGAGAAGAAGAGTGCTTGAAGGTAAGTTGCTGTGTTAAATGTTAGCAGGAAGGAACGGCTGTAGTCTCTTGTGTAGAGTCGTAAGGGAAGTTTGGATTGAAGTCTCTTTATTAACGTTGAAATTGGTTGACGTAAAGAAGATTCGGAGAGAAAACGTGTTTTCAATTGAAAATAAAAGAAATTACACACAACGTTTTCTCTAACCTTTAACACAGCAACTTACCTTCAAGCACTCTTCTCTCATGCTTCCAGAAAACTACAATTTTTATCACTTCACATTTATTATAAACCCTACTTGATGTTATTATTATAGTGACATTCAATCTGTTTAAGATTCAAAAGTTTCCTCTAGTGTATAAACTCATGACTACTTGTATTTAAAACTTCATTAAGGCCTCATTTCAAGAATTTCTTAACTACATTCAAGAAAGTGTATAATTTTACGAATATTTGTATTTTAGACTTTATTAAGGCCTGATATTAAGAATTTCATAACTATTGTCAACCATTTCGCACATTTCCAACATTTCCTTCACATTCATATGTAAGTTAATTACAATCAGGTACCTGATTAATCAACTTTCAGTTTTAGATTAAGGCTGAACATGCCCATAATTAAAGGGCGAAACATGTCCCTATAATTTTATTTAATTCATTATCTTTTTTATGTATTGAAAAGGTGGAATAAAATAAACTTTAATATTTATTTGAGTGGTATGTTCCGAGCTGTCAGCGGAGAAATGGCATGGAATGACATTAGTAGACGAATAAGTTTGAGTGGCATCTTTAAAAGTAGGAACGATCACAATATGAAGATAAAGTTGGAATACAAGAGCAAATATTCAAATATTCATTTATAAGAAGGTGAGTTAGGGATGGGAATAACTTACCAAGGGAGATGTTCAATAAATTTCCAATGTCATTGAAATCATTTAAGAAAAGGCTAGGAAAACAACAGATAGGGAATCTGCCACCTGGGCGACTGCCCTAAATGCAGATCAGTATTGATTGATTGATTCAACAGAACAAATTTAATGCATGGACCTGCCTCACTTGGAAAAAATCTATTCAAACTGGTGGGGGTGATGTACTCGCAATGGTTAAACTTTTCAGGCATATGTCAGATTAAAGTCTGAACGTTATATTAGAACATTGTTACAAAATGAACCTCTTAATGGCAACTGCTTCTCCTTAGTAACTTTCAGGAAAATAATGAGCCCATACATTCAGCCTGATGATCACTATACCGCACAATACCTTCATGGACAAAGTAATGATTTTCTTCTCGTTACAGTCGTCAACCCAGTCCCTGGATCTGTATTATATTGAGTGTCGTTCAGATGAACAGGAAAGGATTGTTCACTGTAGGCCTACACCTCTGAAATATGCAAAATGCCATCATGTCTGTATGGATCACCACTCTGGTGCAACAACCCCAATATTGTAAAAAAAAAAAAAAAAAAAAAAAAAAAAAAAATTGTATGTTTAGATGAACTGAACTACTTTGAAGGCTGAGATGCCCCGCATACCTCCAGAGAAGGTGTCCCAATAAAGTGGCATCTCAGAGTAATAATCCTAATTAATGTCCCATTCAAAACTAATAGTTTTAAGAGACATTACTGTGTCGAATTATTCATCGAAAAAGGTTTTTTAACATGCTAGTAAATTTAAATGTACTTAAATGCTGTTGGACTGTACCTAGATTCAATTGTTTAATTCTGATTTTTTTTTTCAATTTGCTTTAGGCTGTACTGCACCGACACAGATAGGTCTTATGGCGACGATGGGATAGAAAAGGCCTGGGATCTCTGGGATTAATTACCTTAAGTAAGCTTCATCCCAGCATTTGCCTCATGTGAAAATGGGAAATCACAGAAAACCATTTTCAGGGCTGCCGACAGTGGGATTCAAACCCACTATCTCCCAGATGCAAGCTGCGCGCCCCAAAATGCATGGCCAACTCACCCGGTGCTTAATTCTAAACACAAAAGCAAAGCATCTAACCAGTTGTAACATAACTGCCCAACTCTATTTCCTTTTTGATAAACCTTACTTCTTGACAAAACCAATCAAAGCAATCAAGTTTGTAGCTTTATGATGATATTATTATTGTTCTTCTTCTTCTTCTTCTTATTGTCCGTTTCACCCACTTTGGGGTACGATAGATCTATCAATGGTTAGTGAGTCGTGTTTTCCTGTCCTCCCAGTACATCCTTTCATCCTTCAGATCTCTTCTTCAGCAATTCTGTATAGTCGTTTGGGCTTCACCCTGTCCTGAAACTTATTTTATCTTTGGTTATTTTCTTCATGGATCCATCTGCAAGCATCTCTTCTGTAATTTGGAACTCTCATAGGTCCTTCTCAGTTTCCTTAAACCAGTTCGGCTTGGTTTTCTTATTACAAGTGATTATTTTCATTTTTACCGTATTGAAAATCAATTATTAAATGTTGAACATTAATTTATTGAAACCACCTATTCAATACTGGTTAACCCTGACAGTAACACCATACGTTTTTCTGACGTGTTGTGCGAATGAATGCCATCTATTCCTCTTAAGGAGGGGAGAATTATCCCCTCCACCACCTCTATTCCTTGTTCATTCCATCTGGTAACTTTAACGTAACTTTAAATAATAGGCTTTGAGTGACACGTCTTCGAAACGTGTGGTGTAACTAAAGCGATATTTATAGACGTGTTACTGTCAGGGTTAAGTCTTTATGACTATAACAATGTAGCTCAGATCCTTTCCAACAGAACAAAGATGGCCTAGGTCACCATAGCTCAATTGGTAGAGTAACCAACGCAAAATCGGGAGGTTGTGGGTTCGGATCCCACTGGTGTCTGGTTGGCCATTTTTGTTCTGTACTTAACATCTCTTCAACACGTACTAAATGTACGTAACACGACCTAATAGGTTGAAAGTCGGTTTCGATTAATGTAATGACATTGTTATAGTCATAAAGACTTAACCAGTATTGAATAGGTGGTTTCAATAAATTAATGTTCAACATTTAATAATTGGTTTTCTTATTGCAGAAATAGTCGAAGATTCTTTTAGTTATCCTTTTAGGGTCCAATCTTAGAATGTGGCCATAGAAGTCAATTCTCCTTTTCCTTATTGTGTCAGAAATTCTTTTTGTTTTCCTATACAGGGTTTCATTGCTGATGTGTGAAAGTTCGTTATTATGGAATTTGGGGCCAAGAATTTCTTGTAGTATTTTCCTTTCCTTTACCTCCAACTTTTCCTTTGGACCATATGTAGTTATAGACAGTGTTTCTGCAGCATAAAGGGCTTCAGGCTTTACTACTGTATTATAATGCCTGATCTCAGAATTCCAGGAGAGGGATTTTTTTGTAATAGGTGTCTTTCATAAGCTGGAAGGCTGCTATTTTGGTTTGTCGAGATTCCATTGCTTTCTTCTCAAGACCATTCCAACTGATCCATTCACCAAGGTATTTGAAATCCATGACAATCTCAATTTTTTGTTCTCCCACTTTCATATATTTTGGAGGATTCTTAATGTTGGTTATTATTTTGGTTTTCCAAAGGCGATTTTGAGACCTATCTTTTCTGCTTGCTTCAGCAGTTCGAAGGACTGCTCCTTGGCTTCCTCCCACATCTCAGCTAGTAAGGCCATGTCATCTGCGAAAGCTAAACATTTGATCTTGATACCCTTGTTTACCGATCCCAATCAAATTCCACCAGTGGTTGTCTTATCCCATTCTCTGACTACCTTCTCCAAGGCACAATTGAACAGTATGGGGGACAGTCCATCACCCTCTCGGACACCAGTTTATTATTATTATTATTATTATTATTATTATTATTATTATTATTATTATTATTATTATTATTAAGAATCAATATCCCCAATTTGGAACAGGATTTATAGTGAATTTAAAAATAATAGATTCTATAATTGATTTTCAAGCAATATCACCAAGAACAACTCTCACCTTTAAAACAACAAACAAAATTTATACAATAATAAATGCTCATGCCCCTACTAATGAAAAAAAATTTCTAGCATGAACAAAGAAAGAAGTGGATACATTTTGGAATCTCCTTGAACACATAATAAAGAAAGTAAATAAAAGTAATGTTAAAATTTTATTAGGGGACTTTAATGCCCAATTAAGAAGGGAAAAAATGTATAGAGATATAACTGGAAAATAGGCTCCACATATATTCACAAATAACAATGGCCAACAACTTGTTGAACTTTGAAGCGAGCATAACCTTATATTTAAATCAACATATTACAAAAGGAAACCAAACACACTTAAAATTTGGAAACATCCTGACTGGAGGAAAGGGGAATGGCAGCTAGACCATGTTTGCATGGATGCATTTTTTCATAAGGAAATTTATAATGTAAAAGTATTAAGAGGAATAGATACTGGTTCTGATCACTACATTGTCAAAATTAAACTTAAATTCACACCACTAAAGAAGAAGAATATCAAAACTAATAAAGTAAAGAGGACTTATGACCCACAACAGTTAATAAAAAGTGACAAATATAAGGAAGTCAAGCAAACAATAAAACTGACAGATGACCTTGAAGAATTGATCCCAATTCTCAAAAAACGAGCCAAAAATTTAGCTCCAATAAACCCTCGTAAAAAAAAAAAAAAATGCATGGTGGACAACAGAATGTGATGAACTTCATCGAGAGAGACATCAGGCATGGTTAAAGTTCCAAGCCCATACATCAGAAGAAAATGCTATCAACCTAAAAAATATCAGGAAGAAATTCTCACAAAATATTAGAAAAATTAAGAGAGAATTTCATTAGGATATAATAAATTCCATTGAAGTTAATTATCATAACACCAATTGCAGAGACTATAATAACATTTTTGGAAGACAACTACAGAAATATGCTTCACCTACATTAATGTTGAAAGATGAAAATGGAAGCAGTAGTGAAAATGCTGAGATTATGGCAAAAGGATTCAGTAATCTTTTGAACTGTGAAGAACCTAAGGAACTATTACAGATGAATACAATTACTCCAATAAAATCCTAATTTAATAACACAGACAGCACAAAAAGAACTTAAAAATGATAAGGCATGCAGACAAGACCAGCGTTTTGTAGAGATGTGGAAATATTCAAGTAATACGGTTTGGATTTCCTTACACATGGCTTTAACAAAAATTTGGATCACTGAACAGTTTTCAGAACATTGGACAACAGCCTTAATACACCTTCTTTATAAAACGGGAATAAGAGTAATCCGAATAATTATACAGGATTGTCTATCTTGGACTGCACAAACAAGATTTTTTTCCAAGATCTTATATGGAAGGATTAAGGATCAACTAGAAAAAGATTTAGGAGAATACCAAGGAGGCTGTAGACCCTGTAGAAGTTGTGCTGAACAGATCATCACTCTAAAATTAATAATGGCATACTATAGAAAACAAAACAAGCCTATAGTAATAACATTTACTGACTTTAAGAAGGCATAGACCTTCAATGTTAGAAATTTTACAGAATTTTGGACTCCATCCTAAATTAATTAAACTGATAGTACTTGCTTTAACTAATACCATATCAAAAGTAAAGTTTAGAGGAGAGGTTTCTGAACCATTTTTGATTAAAACAGGTGTAAGACAAGGAGACTGTTTATCACCATTACTGTTTAATTGTGCATTAGAATTTATAATAAGGGAAATGGTACGTCCCGACCTAATCATCAGTCTTAAGTGGATCATGAAACACCATAGAGTTTGGAACAAGAGATTAATCAACACTTTTGTTGATTTCATAAAAGCTTATGACAGTATTCATCATGAGTCGCTACTGAAAGTCCTTAAAGAATTTGGTTTACACCAAAAACTCATCAATCTTACTGGAATCACTCTTAAGAATACTAAGATGAAAGTCAACTTTAGAGGCGAATTGTCTGAGCCATTTGAAATCCACACTGGACTTCGAGAGGGAGATGGACTCTCACCATTATTGTTTAACTGTGCCCTGGAGAAAGTCATGCAAGAATGGGTAAAGAAATGTCATTCAAACATTAAGATAGGTAGAAATATTAAACTTAATTGCCTAGCATTTGCAGATGATCTTGTATTACTAGCAAGTAGTGTGGAAGAAGCTAAATTTCAAATTGAAGAACAAGAAAATTGCTGCAAAAATCAGACCGCAAATCTCATTTGAAAAGACTGAAATGAAACACCAGCCATTCACCTCGACAATGGCAAACAAATTAAAATTGTGAATAAGTTCAAATATCTTGGGGAAATTATAACCTAGAACACAAAAGAGGAAACATCGATCGACAGCGGAACATCTAAACTGAAAACAGCACAGCAAATCACCTGGCCATGAATGCTAAATTTCGACATTACAATACAGTTGTAAAACCTGAAGCAACTTATGCTAGCGAAACACTCTTCAAGTTGAACACTAAATCAACAACGAATAAATTGCAGAAAGTAGATAGAAGAATTATCAGGACAATCATCAATAAGAAACACCAAGTTAATGGCCAATGGAGATTATTACCTAATGAAGTGGTATATCGTGAAAGCGTATCAATAATAGATACAATGCCGAAAAGGAGAATCGCTTTTTTTTGGTCATAAAATCAGACTGCCAGAAACGCGACTAGTGAAGCAGTTATTTAGTTACTTCTGGAAAAACAAAACAAAGAACACTTGGTTCACAGAAATCATAAATGATTTAGAAGAATTAAATTTATCAATGCTCCAAATTGAATGCAGAGAAACGAGAATTCTAAAAAATAAACACTTGTGATTCAAACTCATAACATTTGAACAAAGGAAGTACACCATTACTGACGACCAAAGAGCAGCTAGGTCCGACAGGATGAAGAAGTTTTGGGAGCAGAAGAAGAAGAAGCTGAAAAACTGACTATTTAATACTATTAGACTTTAATGTATATGACTGATTAAAGTGCTCCAATGGGGACATAAACTATATAAGAAAAAAAAAAAAAAAAAAAAAAAGGGAATGGTACAAGGTCAACCCAAAGAACATAAAAGTTGGAAGCTCCAAAACAAAATTTAAGTTTAAACTGTTTAGGATTTGCTGATGACTTCGCTCAATTGTCCAACAATATTAAGGAAACTCGACACAGAAGAATAATTGAAAGATTATGCAATAGCAAGACCAAGATTAAATGGATCATGGAAATTGAGGAGGATATTAAAGAACTACTAGAAGATTTAAAAAAACAGAAAAAATTAAGACACTTCAAGACCAAGATCAATAAAAGGTCTAATCGGAGGGTATTTTCAACAGAACAAAGGAAGGCAGGATCTCTCATAATGAAAAAATATTACGCTGATAGGAAATCAAGAAATCCTTTGTATAATTGGCTAGAGTGGTACAAAGTAGGCCATAAAATGTAAAATAAGAAAAAAAATACAACAGAAGGATTACATGAAAACAAGATACACTACATATTACAAGAAACTATACCAAAACAAGAAGTTACATGATAACGAATGAGGAGGACTAAAATACCCCATGAGAAAAAAAACCATGAAAAATAAAGGTAACTGTGTCATAACTACAATCAACCATGAAGGAATTCACACAAGACTTACAAAGTATAGTTAAAATATGTCATTACAAACAAGGAATGGAACCTTGAAATCTCGAATCATCTCGGGAGATAAATTTTATTTCGAGTTATCAAACTGAGATACAGAGAAATCCCATTTTTGAGGATGTATAGCACATTTTTGAATTATTTGCATCTACGGGCTGATACTGAATACAGTATTTAACAATATCTAACAATATAAATATAAAAACAAACTCGTATTTTATAGCAACACTTTAATTATAACAACTTTCTTGAGGACAGAATTCATACAGTAGTGAAACAAGAAACATAACTCCATTAACACCTTGGGTAAAAATCCGTTAGTTCCTTCTATTTGTTACTGTTAAACTTTCTTTCACAGTTTTCAACTTTAAAAAATACTGTCACTTACATTCGACTAACAACAACAAGCATCATCAACTGTATGTAAGATCGAAGAATAGCAAGTGCACCTAACGCATGGTCTGTTGACAGTTCCGGAAAGGACAGATCCAACTCTTGCAACTCTTCTTGTTGGAAATCATCTTCATCTTTTTCCTCTTCTTCAGTGTTGATGGTGTCCGAAGAATGCTCCACCCCTCTAATGTCAGAACATCAGAGTCCACATTCACGTAAGCCTCAAAACCAGCTTAGCAGTTAACAAGCTGCTGATACTCCACCCTTCTTCAGGAATGGGAGTGACTTCCTCTTCTCGTGCTCTGCAGCAATTAAGTCACCTTTCAAAAATCCTGCTTTGTGGAAGCAGTTTACGAATTGCTTCCTGCTTCACATCAGCCCATGATTTACTCAGCATTGTTATCAACTGTAGTAGATTGATGTCCATTAATGACTCCTCAGATTCAATTAGTTTCAGAATTCTCTGAACAGCCCTTTTCCTATAGTAATGCTTCAAGTCTTTAATCACCCCTTGGTCCATAGGCTGTAGTTTGGATTTTAAAGTTCGGTGGAAAGAAGACCACTTGCACTGTCTTTAACTCCTGAGTGAGCCCCTTGGGATGAGCAGGGCAGTTATCCACGGAAAGGAGGATTTTTCCACCCTTCACGTTGAAACTTCTTGTCAATACCATGCAGCCAAGATTTATAAGTGGAGCTTTCATCAACAAGCTCCGGTTGCTTTCGTACGTGACCGGTAATTATTTCACAACTAGAAACAGCGAGGCTTCAAAGATTTCTGATCATTAGAAGTTTTAGTTTTTTGGTTCCCATTATATTATCTCCGAGCATCACTGTAACCCTTTCTTTACGTCTTCCCCCCCCCCCCCCCATCAAACACTTTTCACCTTTTAAACACCAGTGTCTTTGCAGGCAAGCATTTGTAAAAGAAAGAAGTCTCATCAGCAACAAACATGTCATTAGGACTGTACTCCTGTAACAGGGCTGGTAAAACATTTTCTTTGTAATGTTCGCTGTCCACCTTGCAGACTGCAGCACTTTCACCTAACATTACCATTTGCACTATTCCATTCTGAAGTTTAAATTTTTCCACCTACCCACCATCGGCTTGAAAAATTTCATAACCTAGGTCTTTTGTGAATGTTTCTGCTTGTTCACAATCTAACTGTTGATTGCTGAACTGTCTTATTGAACTGAATACATTTCTGCTCTGATCAATAAGTCTATTAAGTAGTAACTTGATGTTGTATATTTAAAATAATTGCATAGAACAGCATAATTTGTTACTCTGCATAGGAAACAATGGGGAATATGAGGGAATGAGTCTCTTAGAGTTTTACGTTTTTCTGAAACTTGCATATTCTGTTTAGCTTTGTGGTGGCTATCCTGGCCATGGTTGTCATTCTCTTGATTTCATCAGAATATTTTCCCATATTAGAAATCATGAAGTCTACTTAGACAAGTTTCTGGATGACCACAACAAAAACCAGCCATCTCCTCACATTGTATTTGTTGGCTTTCTGTCCATGACAATCACCACCTTTGTATTCCTTCACTTGACTTCATGCCATATTCTCTGCTAGTCAACATCAGGTTCTCCATGAAAATCTGTAGTTCTTGGTCACTAGCAGTCAGGATCAGCATGTTGTCAGCGTACTTCAGGTTGCTGACCTCCTTAAATCCTGACAGAAACACCTCCTTCCCAGTTCCTGAGCACTTTTCTCATTATGTGTTCAGTATATGCACTGGAGAGGACAAGTGAGAGAATGCATCCCTATCTTGTATATTACGATCTCGCTATATACTCTATGTTTCCCTACCTTGCTTGGTGCTGCTTGCTTCAATTCTACGCTCGCCGCATGATGTACTCTGCTCACCTACTGTCAACTCGACTGATTACATCAGCTGTGCTACACTTTGCCGTGCTTGTGTACTGTGCACCACGTGACTTTATTCTTTCTAGAACTCGCTAGTGTGTATAGCCTTCGCTTCATTTCTGGAAACTTCCTTTCCTCTTTAAACTGCTCTCTCCGCCCATCCACGCTTGACGTTGTATATTACGATCTCCCTATATACTCTATGTACTGAATAGGTTGAACCTCTTTTCCAATTATTTAATTTTTAACGTTAATACTTTCAATACGGAACAATGAAATTTTTATCTTTAAATACATCCATGCTTGAGTCGGGCTTTCGTGGCGGAGTGGTGGATTTACACACGCTAACAACTGTGTGCTGTGCTATTATGTCAACTTCAGCTGGACATTATCTGCTACAACTCGGTGAGCAAGGCTTATAACACATTTGTTTACATTTGGACTTTACCTTCATTCTGGCATTTGCCTATAATAAATACTTTACTCAGTCGAGTGGCAATGCTTCGCTTTAAAGCTTTCACATAGACTCTTTCTACTTATGAACTGCGCTATGGACTATTTGCAAAAAGAAAGCTTCTTCAGTTCTCATTTATGATCTATTGCTACTGCTAAACTATTCAATTACCCGGTGAAGAAGATCCTTTCTCATCCTAGTCCCCTTTCCCTTCCCATGCGTCCTTTTTCTTTTCAGGGTTCTGGTTTCGATGCATATTGTATACTTTTGTAAATGTGGCACATCTTTTTTTGATTTTTCTTCCATTTCCAAATTTTTATCTGGTTGTTAACTTATGGTTGTTAAAATATATTTATATATTATTTTGCACTGTTATTCTGGTCATCTTCTTTTGGGCCTAGTTCCTTCCTTACTGCACGACTTTCCTCATCATAGCCTACTTCTTATTATATTTTATTAAGCACGTTTGATCACCGAACGTTATCTTATCAATTATGGTACATTTTATTTCATTGTGGTATATCAAACTATAATATTATCCTGTCGTCGCCCCGACATGTACCATCTTCCTCTCTGAAGTTTCTGGACTTTGCCTGACTGATTTGGATAACCAATGTGTTGCTCTGGAAAAGACTCCACACAAGTGCAACCAAGTGAAGCGGGACTCCCATTTTCAGAAGAACTGTCCACAGAGGTGTCCATTTCACCAAGTCAAATGCCTTGAGGTAATCAATGTGGCCTTTTCCACAACCTGACAAACATTCAGAATTTGCTGCCAGTTGCCTTTTCTTGGGGTAAAGCCACATGCTCTTCAGCTATTTCAGGGAGTACAATTTTTTCAGCCTATTACGAAGGACAAGTCAAGAATTTTGCTTGCTCGCCTATGAGGGATTGAAGCGACTGCCCTGTAGTTGGAACATTCAGTTGGTGAACCTGAGTGACATCATTTATCCACTTCTAGTCCTCTAGATCATGTTGCACAGATACTGTAGGATCAGCGTGTCATTGTGATCCAACTTGACCCATAGCTTTTAGTACCTCAGAAGCAAGACCATCTGTTCCGAGTGCCTTCCTGTTTCTCAGCCGACTGATGCTTTTTCAATTTCAGACTGCAATATAGCAGGTTCCAGTTCTCAAGATCCATCCATTGGGGCTGCATGGCCTTGGTTATCCTTGAACAGGTTCATGCAGTACACTTGCCATACTTCTGTGATGCCCTCTGCGTCTGTGATCTACACACCACACTCGTCCATAACGACTTCGGCTTGGGGCTTGAATTCCCTTGTCAAATACCTAGCAGTCCTGAAAAGTTTGTGGGTCTCGTTTCAGATGGTATGGCACTCAAGTTTGGAACAAATGTTTTTCAGGAAGGTGTCTTTGTCTTGATTGCAGGCTTGTTTGATCTTCTGATTGATCTGATGCAGTCAATCCTCGCAGTCCACATAGCTGAAGCTGCGCTTAATGTGCTGCCTTTCTTCAACTAGTAGAATAAGAGTGGTATCAGTCATTCAGTGCTTCTTTTTATCAACTTGAATTGTTTCGCTCACCCTAATAGCTTCTCCAACCCAGCCCTTGATATTCAGCCAATAGATATTGACAGCACAATCACTCTTTACCAAGTTAGCCTTATCCATAAGGTTTCACAGAAAAGATTCTATGTTCTGGACTCCTAGTATTTTCTGCCTTTCCCACATCTTCAGAAACCACAACTTTAAGGAGAATGCTCCTAAGAGCAATTTGTGGTTTGGGTCACAGTTAGCATCAGGGTGAGCCCTAACATTCTTCCCTGAATGTCCGCCACCTTCCCCACAGGATACAACTCATAACTTCAAAAATCCCACATGCGTTGACCTGTTTTCTAGCCACAACTGACTTAAAAGCCAGTGACAATGCCAATTGCCATCATATCCTTCATGAAACTAATAGCTCATTTCCGAAGGTAGTGATAATTCGAAATGTAATAGGTACATCTTATCACAAATCATTTCTGGTTTGTGCAATAACATCTTTAGCTTCATATTTTACTTAGAAAGGAGCACTAGGCTATGATTTGATCCACAGATAAAGGGTAAAAATAAAGCAAAACAGAATATCCAAAGGGACTTATATTACAGAAGCTATTTAGGAGGGTCCAGAATTGGCTATTCAGGAGAGTCCAGAATTGCAAAGAAAACAAGACACTCAACCTTTACTTACCTTGTCATGTTCTCCATCTTGGTCATCCTCTTCACTTTCAAAACAATCAAAAACTGATTTCAAGAGACCAGACTTTTCTTTTTCATGAAGTCCTTCATTTTCTGAGATAACTTCTTTTACTTTTCCTAAAAGATTTGAAAGTTCTTCCTGAAAGGATACAAAACTTCAATTAAAAGTGGTCACAGTCTTTGACAATATAGGGTAATTATAGTCTTGATAGGTAATTATAGTCTTGATATGAGAAAAATTTCTTTTTAATTAACCAATAAGATTATTCTTGAAACAATTGCTAAACTTAAGAACTCTGTAAGTGTATGATGAAATGTTATCCACTTCTTAGATACAAAAACTGGCACACTATGATGTATTTCAAAATGTAAGGAAATTTTAATCACTCAAGCCAGTTCGACGTACGTTGGACGTCCAGTGGACTATACTCGTTCAGCCGGTGCAGGTGGAAGTTAGAACACCTAAAACACATGCAAGACTGTTCCTTTGTGGGATAATTTTTCACCTTACGATTCAAGAAATTGTACACTTCCCTGCTATCTCTGTTTCACAATTAGAAATGAAATTGAATGAAATCATATGAAATTGATTGATATATATATATTGCTTTTCACTTATCGATCAGAGATGGAACATGAAATGCTCTCTATTGAGTTTCAAGGAAGCTACTTTAGAATGAGGATGAGAGAAGGCATCATGTCTTTCCTGTCATCTAGAGAATGCTTTGTGAACTATATCTAACTTAAAAATTCTTGCCCCTTATAAAGGGGAAGTACCAACAGTAAATACTTTGCAGGTATTTCTTGTTTTGTAGGCTAGAAGCTACTCAGTCATAGAAGAATGGCTGGGTCGTCTCATTCTGTATCAAGAAGTAATATTTGTGGTAGTGATATGGACAGTGATTATGCACAGCAAGAGGTTAAAGGAGAAGTGGCATACAGCGCAGATGAAGAAGAAACAGTTTCAGCTGTAATATCTTCATACACTGTTCACTGGTTGTGGTGAGAGGAAGATTTCTTCACAAACACATAAAAGTTTTCCTTCACAGGTGTGCCGAGTACCAAAAAGCATTTTGAATCCGAGATGCTTTCCTGCTGTTTTTTGATAACAAAGTAAATGACCTAATTGTTCGAGAGACAAATAAGTATGCGGCAAAAGGTGTACTTGGTGCTTCCTTGAAACCAAGGTCGTGAGCCAGGAAGTGGAAGCCAGTGACAGGGAAGGAAATCTGTGTGTTCTTGGAGCTTGTAATGTTGAGTCTCTTGCACTCTGGAAAGGAAGACTTAGAACAAAAAATTATGTTCCCCTAAAGGCTGCAAAATTCAGAATCAAAACTTTTGAGTTCTGCAAATCCTCTCCATGATATCTGTCGTCATTTATTGTAGATGTAGATGATATGGTTCTGAAACAAGAAGAGGCTGCTGATGCTAATGAAATGGGAGAACTCAATTTTGAGGTCAGAGTTTGACAGAGCTGTGAGAGACCTAAATAGGAATAAGGCACCTAGAATTGATGATATTTCCTCTGAATTACTGACTTCCTTAGGACAAACCAGCATGGCGAGGTTATTCTATTTAGTGTGCAAGATGTATTAGACAGAAGAAGTGCCATCCGATTTTCGGCAGAATGTTTTTATACCTATTCCCAAGAAAGCTGGTGCTGACAACTGTGAAAACTACTGCATAATTAGTTTAGTATCTAATGACTGCAAAATGTTAACACATATTATTTACATAAGAATGAAAAGACAAGCTGAAGCTGAGTTGGGAGAAGATCAATTTGACTTCAGAAGAAATGTAGGAATACGTGAAGCAATCCGGACTTTACATCTGATATTAGAGGATTGAATTAAGGACAAGTCCATGTATATGGCGTTCGTAGAACTAGAAAAGGAATTCAATAATGTTGATTGGACCAAGCTATTTGAGATTCTGAAGGTGATCGGGATCAGATACCAAGAACGAAGAATTATCTACAATCTGTATAAAAATCAGTCTGCAGTGCTAAGAATCAAGCACTTTGAAAAAGAAACAGCAATCCAGAAAGGAGTGAGGCAAGGTTTCAGTTTGTCCCTGCCCCCCTTTTCAATGTTTATATAGAACAGGCAGTAAAGGAAATCACAGAGGAATTTGGAAGGGGAATCACAATCCAAGGAGAGGAAATCAAAATCCTGAGATTTGCTGCTGATATTATTACTTTATCTGAGACTGCAGAAGATCTGGAGAAATTGCTGAATGCTATGGACAGAGACTTGGGTAAGGAGAACAAAAGTAACAGAGTGCAGTCAAACAAAGTCATGTGATACCAGAAATATTAGATTAAAAAAGGAAGTCTTAAAGGAAGTAGATGAATATTGTTACTTGGGTAGTAAAATAACTAATGATGTCAGAAGTAAGAGGATATAAAATGAAGACTAGCACAAGCAAGGGAGAGCTTTCTTAAAAATAAAAAAAAAGAAATCTGCTCACTTCGAACACTGATATATGAATTAGAAAGATGTTTTTGAAACTTTCGTCTGGAGTGTGGTATTGTATGGAAGTGAAACATTGACGATAACTAGCTCAGAAAGAAAGAGAATAGAAGCTTTTGAAATGTGGTGTTGCAGAAGAATGCTGAAGGTAAGATGGATAGATCAAATCACAAATGAAGAGATACTGAACTGAATTAGGAAGAGGAGATCGATTTAGCTAAATTTGATGAGAAAAAGAGTTAGAATGATAAGATACATCTTAAGACACCCAGGACTTGTTCAGTTGGTTTTTGAGAAAAGTGTAGAGGATAAGAACAGTAGGGGTAGATAAACAGATTAGAGCAATTTAAGATGCAGTAATTACGTAGAAATGTAAAGGTTAGCAAAGGATAGGCTGGCATGGACAGCTGCATCAATTCAGTCTACAGACTGATGACTCAAAAAACAACAAATCTGAAATAATAAATATTTAAACGCTCCTTATTCCAAACAAGAAATACAGAATATGACGACTGAGGCAATCTTTAACTTACCCTACAATACTGAGACTCTTTTTCAAGTTGCTCAATGTACTCTTCTTGCCGTTCAATAAAAGCCATAAGCTCTGGAGGTGGCTGTTGACTGTCACTTTTGACACCATCACCCATTTCTGGTGCTGCAGGGACATTGAGTGTGCTGCCTCCATGAGTGAGCCTAGGAAGAGAGTCTGAGTACAAGGTTCGTTTAGAACTAAAGTATGGAACCCGATAAGACACTTGACGAGATCGTTCACTAAGAACACCTGATGCATCAGTTTCATCTCCACTGTCATCAGGTTTCATCATATGAACCTAAATAAAGAGAAGAAAACAAAATGGAAATTTATAAATAATCACTCTTAAAATACACAACTATAGTGAATCTTGACCAAGATAGGTCCTGGATATGCCAAATTACTGTCCATTTTGACTTACTTCAGAATCCTAATTGAAAGCAAAATGCTTCACTCCAGGAATGGGAGTATGACTTAGGCAGTGATTATACGAGTCTCTTGAGGTAGAAGTTGAATATTCAAGACTACTATGCCAGAATGATGATACATTAAATTGTGAACATTCTTGTTGTATCTCAAGCCACTTTAAAGTAAGTATGGAAAAATGGGAACTCCTGAACTGCATTATGTTTGTTGCATATTATTCTTCCACCTCTGTAAGGATTAAACTGTGTTGTTTTTTTAACTTTACTTTTGTAAACTGTCAGTAATCTAAGGAAGTAGCATTACCATTAGCTCTCTGAAGAAAATACATGTTCTGATCAATGAAATCTCTTAGATGAGATCATCAATGTGTGTTACACCAGTTGAAGGGACAAAATCTCGAAGATGTTAAGTGAATAACCAAAAGAACACTTTCAAACATCATCATCGTAGGGCTAAAGGCTAAAAAAAACCCTCGTTTTGTGTTTTTTATAATTGAACCCTGCACCCAGGGGTGCTAGGGGTACTTAACCCCATAGTATTTTTTTTTTTTTTTGCTAGTTGCTTTACGTCGCACTGACACAGATAGGTCATATGGCGATGATGGGATAGGAAAGGGCTAGGAGTGGTAAGGAAGTGGTCAGGGCCTTAATTAAGGTACAGCCCCAGCATTTGCCTGGTGTGAAAATGGGAAACCACAGAAAACCATCTTCAGGGCTGCCGACAGTGGGGTTCGAACCCACTATCTCCTGGATGCAAGCTCACAGCTGCGCGCCCCTAACCGCATGGCCAACTCGCCCAGTCCATAGTAATTTATTCCAGATAGTAAGTCATTTTGTGTACCACATGTTCTTAAACTCGACCGCTTTGGACATTTCCCTCTCTTTACCCATTCTCATCTCCTTGCCGACTGGGACTGTACTTTGTTTTAAACGGCATCCAGAGTGTTACAAATCATCTCAGCAACCCCAAAAACTATGGATTCAACACAAATATCGGTCATTTTTGGTTATTTTTATATTTCACCCCTACCCTAGGTGTCTAGGGTTCTCTTACCCCCAAGATATTATTTTCCAGATAGTAAGTCATACTTGTATAAGTTTTGGTTGAGAGCTGTGCTGGAACATACACACATACGTCTATTACCTCGGTCATTTTTGAAATTTTGTTTTTCACCTTTTCTCACCCCCTATACAAAAGGAGGCTGAACGTGCACTTTAAAAAAAATCCAAAGTGTCACTATTCATCTCAGTGACTCCAAAAAGAATGGACTTGATACTATTTTCGATTATTTTCCCATCTCACCCCCTCCCACCCCTATGGGTGCTAGGGTTGTAATACCTCCACAGGGTTTGTCTCCTGATAGTAAGTCATAAGTGTCACTCCAGTAGTCGTGAAAACTATAGATTTGACACTATTGTTGGTTGTTTTTATTCATGTTTGTATTTCACCCCTTTCCCTAGAGTTTCTAGGGATGTCTTGCCCCCACAGTATTTTTCACATACAGTAACATTTGTACCAAATTTAGTTGACAGCTATGCTGGAAAATACACACATACATCCATAATCTCGGTCATTTCGGTCATTTTATTTTTTTCTCTTTTCTCACCCCTATACAAAAGGGGGCTGACTTGGGCCAAGAAAATATTCTGTTGCGTCTCACTTTATCCTTGCCCTCCCACCCACAAGGGATAAAAATTTGGAGTGTCACTATTTGTCTCCGCAACCCCAAAAACTGTGATTCAACACTATTTTCTATTATTTTTATATTTCACTCCCCACCTCGCCCCCCACCCCAAAGGGAACTGAACTTTGATTTTAAAACCCAGAGTGTCACTATTCAACTCAGCGATCCTGAAAATGATGGATTTGACACTATTTTAAATTATTTTTATATCTCAGTCTCCCCTCGACCTCACCCCTAAGGAATAAAAAATCGGAGTGTCACTATCAATCTCAGTGACCCCGAAAACTATGGATTCGGTACTATTTTCAATTATTTTTATATTTCACTCCCTACGTGCTCCCCCCACCCTAAAGGGGCCTGAACTTCGACTTTAAAAACCGAAGTGTCATTATTAATCTCAGTGACCCCGAAAACAATGGATTCGAAAATATTTATGATTATTTTTATATCTCAATCCCCCTCATCCTCACCCCTAAGGGATAAAAAATTTGGAGAGACACTATCAATTTCAGCGACCCCGAAAACTATGGATTCGATACTATTTTCGACTATGTTTTATATCTCACTCCCCCCAAGCCCCCCACCCCAAAAGGGGCTGAACTTTGACCTTAAAATTTCCGGAGTATTACTATTCATCTCAGTAACCCCAAAAACTGTGGATTCGACACTATTTTTGATTATTTTTATATCTCACTGCCCCACGTCCCTCACCACAAAGGGGGCTGAACTTGGACTTACAAAAATCTGGAGTGTCACTATCTATTTTAGCCACCCTGAAAGCTATGATTCAACACTATTTTTGATTATTTTTATATAACACACACCCCTCGCCCCCCACCCCAAAGGGGGCTGAACTTGGACTTTTAAAAAGTCCCGAGTGTCACTATTCACCTCAGTGACCCTGAAAAGCATGGATTCAACACTATTTCATTTTTTTTGGTCACACCCCCGTCGCCCCTTACCGCCACGCAGTTTGTCTCCCGATACTGAGTCAGAAGTGTACCGAGTTTGGTTGAAATCGCTCCAGTGGTTTAGGAGGAGATGTGCTACAAACCCGGATATACAGTATATATTATTTAGGTATAGACTCACCTTTGCTCATTGGGAATCCCCAGTTGCTCTTTGTTTGGAGCGGGTGATTACTCATGTCATTCCACTGTTGACATTCTACATCTATTACACAGCTATATTCTCCAAACTAGGCAGACCTATCAAAGTTGGTCCTATGACATATTAATGCATCTTGATCACAACATGTTGGATTGCTATTTCCAAATAACGGGCACGGTCATGAGCCTCTTAGCAAGAAAGGTACTTTACAAAACATGGCAGTGTGTTCTCATCCTCCTATATACAGCATTTCTTACCGGACTATCATAATGTAGCGTAAGCTGCTGTCGCCCAGCGACAATCTGCCCATCATATCGATCCAATATTGGTGTGGCTTTGCAATTAAATTAATTACATAAAATTACTGAATAAAAAATTGCCCATCGGATTTCATTCAAACCACTTTCTAAACCCTCCCAGGAATAATAAGAACAAAGTGTGAAATTTTCAGCGAAATCGGTCCAGTAGTTTTTGAGTCCATTAGAGACATACAAACAAACATTCATTTAAATGTATATATAGGGATTGCTTAATGAGCATTTAATGGGCTGGCTTGTTTCCCAGTAATTTTCCTTAAGTAATTTTCTGGAGCATTTTTTTTCCGGTGACATCAACATCAATCGTGAAGTGTATTTATGATTTCATTATTATTATTATTATCATCATCATCATCATCATCATCATCATCATCATCATCATGATTTCAGCGATGCTTCGAAGTAACCGAAGGAACAAACCTTACCCTGGAGAGTTTGGGAGAAACATTTCCCCATCGTAAACTGCCTGAAGATCATCGATAAAGCCTCGGATGGAGTCACCAAGACATTCAATAGCTGGTGGAAGAACATAGACAGGAACTGACCACCAACGAACTGATGGACCTTTATCTCGAACAACAGGAGGAGATTATGGAGATCTCGTCCGGGGAAGAGGAGGAGGAAAAGTCAATGGAATCTCTCACTTCAACTGAGATTCGGGAGAAGTGCAAAATGTGGAAAACGATGCAAAATTTTGTATAAAAACACCACCCAAATAAGGCTGTAGCAGTGCGAGCGATGAATCAGTTCAGTGATAATGCAATGTCACATTTTTGTGAAATCCTCGAAAAGAGGCAAAAGCAACAGTCATTGGACAGGTTCCTTGTTAAAGTTGCATGAAAAGAAAAATTCCAGTGAGCCAACAGATAGCAGTGATTCCGTTCATGAAATTCGTGCTACACAATAACTCTTCTCGTGTCATCTCGTGTCTCCCTCGCACTAACAATGATTCTATTGTAAGGAAAAGTGCACTTTAATTTTTTTACGTTATATTTTGTTTTAGAAATGGTATGTGAATAAATATATTTGTGTTGTGGACGAATCATTCGCGTTTCAATTGCTTCTTATGGGAAAACTTGCTTTGATATACTAGCTCTTTGGATTACAAGCATGTTGCCGGAACGGATTATGCTCGCAGTCCAAGGTTCCACTGTATTTGACTATAACTAAGAAACTAACAGATCCTATAGAGACTGCCAGATTGATGAATGCGCATGGCAAGTGCGTGAATCATACCTTAGTGTCCTTGACTTTGTTCAGTGTAACTGTATTTTGGCTGATTACACTAATAATAATAATAATAATAATAATAATAATAATAATAATAATAATAATAATAATAATCAAACTCCACCACTGCCGATCCCACGTCCGCGGCCTCATCTCGCAAGTGATGAGGAAGGAGGAGGGGGAGGAATAACACCCCGTTAAAAAACCTGGGTCCATCTGGCTCCGGATGGTAGTACCCTGCAAGAGCCCCTGCCTAGGGTTACTAGGGTTTTTTTTTTTTTTTTTTTTTTTTTTTTTTTTTTTTTTTTTTTTTTTTTTTTTTTTTTTTGCTATGGGCTTTTACGTTGCACTGACACAGATAGGTCTTACGGCGACGATGGGATAGGATAAGCCTAGGAGTTGGAAGGAAGCAGCCGTGGCCTTAATTAAGGTACAGCCCCAGCATTTGCCTGGTGTGAAAATGGGAAACCACGGAAAACCATCTTCAGGGCTGCCGACAGTGGGATTCGAACCCCCTATCTCCCAGATGCAAGCTCACAGCCGCGCGCCTCTACGCGCACGGCCAACTCGCCCGGTAGGGTTACTAGGTGAAACCTGGTCAACAGTCTCAAAGGCAGAAAAGGAATTTAAGATTCCCAATGGTGGAGAGAGCGGAAGAGCTGCCTCTAGGACTCACAATCTTGTAGACTTTGGGCCACTCCAGAAATAACTTTCATCAGTCATGGAAGTGTGTGATGTCAAACAATTTACCCCCACACCTTGGAACAGCCTTTATAATTGCCAAAAATGTTTGAATTCAATAGCTGATTTTGATTCCCAATCCAAAAGACTTTCAAGTCTTACATTCAGAAGCACAAACAAAATCTATACAAAAAATAAAGAAAAAGTGGAGATTTTTTGGAATCAACTCAATGACCTTATTCAGAAAATTCCAGATAGAAATATCATCATCCTTCTTGGAAACCTTATTGCACAGATTGGTAAAGGAAAAAAAAAAAAAAAATACAAGAAAATTGTTGGAGATTATCCCGCCCACAATACAATAAATAGAAACGGCGTCAGGTTAATAGAACTTTGCAAGGCACACAATTTAATTCTTAAATCTACAGCTTTGAAAAAATTACCAAGAAAACAAAAGACGTGGGTATCCCCAAATTCTAATCTAGGGAAATTCCAACTTGATCATGTGGCAATCAAGAAAACCTTTCACAAAGAAATCATGAATGTTAAGGTACACAGGGGTGCTAATTTGGATTCGGACCACTATCTTTCTAAAATTAAGCTCAAAGTCATCCCAAACAGGAAATACAAAGTAAAGCAAATTAAGGGTTCGAAGTACAGCACCAAAGAAAATACTAAGTTTTGATGACTTCACAAAAGCAACAGAAACAATTCAGACCCCAAGTTGGGAGAATATCAAGGAAAACCTACTTACTAAAGCTCAACATATAGCACCTTAAATAAAAATTAGAAATCATGCCTGGTGGTCGCTAGAATATGATGCACAAACTGAAAAAAGAAATCAGGCGTGGCAAAATTGGCAATCACAGAAACCAGAAGAAAGCAGACTAAATTTCATTAGTTAGGAAACTGGTAGATAAAAATATAAAAAGGGTTAAGAAAGGACATGAAAACAAAACACTCCTCCAAACTGATGAAAAATTTACCAAAACTACACTAGAAGCTTCTACAGAACTTTCAAGCAAAAGTTATCAAGACACAAAGCACCCACTCTCCAATTTCGGGACATAAACTGCTCACAATAACACAGAAAATTGCAAGATACAAGTAGAATACTTTGAGAAACTCTTGAATTGTGAACCAATCCACAAAAAAATTGAATCAATTCCAAATAGTTTTGAAAAGCCAGATTCAGAACCACCGACAACTGAAGAATTACAAAAGATTATTTCAGAACTAAGAAACAACAAAGCATCTGGAGAAAAACCAAATGTACTTGTACTCTGTGTCGACTTGCAACAGGTCCTTTTCTGCCCCACATTGAAACAATCTGATGTTTACTATCAACGCCAGTATTCCACATACAATTTTGCTATACACTGCACGGGCACAAACTTGGTCACCATGAATGTCTGGGATGAAGCAATAGCCAAACGGGGATCCACACAGATATCATCATGCTTGCTCCCTTATACAACAGAGAACTATAGTATCCTTACTCCGGGAGTTGACAGGAAGTTAATATTATGGTCTGAGCGATGTGTCAGTCAAAACAATAACTTCAGAATGGTAATTCTTTGAAATAGCTTGGTGAGGTGGAGATATTTACACAGGTGGAGCAGAAATTCTTGTGCTCGGGACACTGTTTTTTACCATGCAATCAGAATTTCATGTTAATAGAGAAGAGAAAAAGAGTGTCCAAAGTGTATATGTCGAGCAAGTGGACCCACAACTTGGGGAATAACAGGGAGGTTTTAGAAAGGGTAGGTCATGCTCTGGACAAATACTAAACCTCAAAAACATTATGGCATACCAAAAATCAAGGGCAAAGACATATGTAATCTCCTTCATTGATTTTAAAAGGCATATGATTCAACTGATAGATATCAGTCCTGGAGGAAATGGGTTTGGATAAGAAAACAACTAATATCATAAAAGTGACTATCACAAATACGTTTTTGAAAGTTAAATTCATGGGTGAACTATGAGATTCCTTCGAAATAAGAACGGAAGTATGACAAGGAGCTGGGCTCCCACCATTGTTGTTCAACTGTGCGCTTGAGAAAGTAATTAGACAATGGAACAAAAATATAAAGAATGGAATTAGACTGGGTTGCAAGAAGAACCTTAACATCAACTGTACTGCTTTTGCAGACGATGTGGCCTTGTTTGCTGAAAGCAAGGGAGCAAATCCTTGAACTAGAGAAACAAGCAGCTAATATGGGTCTTCACATCTCCTTCAAAAAAACCAAAATCATGACAAACAACAAACATCCACATAAACACTTCAAAGTCCAAGAACAAAAGATTGAAATAGTAAAAGAATTCAAATATTTCGGAGAATGGATTAGTTGGAATGCTGTGGAATGCAACATAATGGAATCCAGGAAAAATAAACTTGAACTGGCCTTCCAACAAACAAAAGATACATACAACAAGAAATCACTTTTGTGGGGGTCCAAAATGAAACATTATGAAACAGTGAAACACTAAACATAAATTTCAAAGGCCAGATGGAGAAACTCAAGCTAAAAGAAAGGGAAATTTTAAAAAAGAACATAGGACCAAAATTTCAGGACAATAAGATACCATACATCAAGAATGATACGCTCTACAAAAATAATTAAAAATTCGCGGATAATATGCGAAAAAGAAGGATAAATTTTTACGGTCATCTTCTCTCGGAATGAACTTTAATAGATTAACCAAACAAATCTTTGACTTCTGCCGTAACCACAAAACAAAACCCAACTGGTTTAAAGAAACTAAAAAAGACCTAGTAGAATTAAAAATGACAGAAAATTCACTATTCGATTGAATAGCTGAAGTAATGACTAAAGACGAAACTATAAAGTTCCAAGACAAATCTACATTAAAAGCCAAACCTATTATCTTGGAAGACGAGAGGAGACTAAGATTAGAAAGAATGAAGAAATATTGGACACTAAGAGAACAACAACACAAAGAAGTGACTGATTCAACATACCCCGAAGACGGTGAAATGAAAGAAGAATAAAGAATGAAATTTTAACCTTAGTTAAAAAAACTGAAAATTCAACAAAGCATCGCAGCACAAAATGTAAACAAACAGGTTAGGAAACATGACAACTACAGAATGGATGTGGAAAAGCAGCCCCGTGAGGTAACGGAACGTAGCCTTTTTCTATGAAAGAAAATGGAGAGGATGGCTTTGGATTACAACATTTATTGTTTTTAAAAGGGAAGACCAAATCAGAAACTCAAAATTGAAAGACCTTTACAAGGGAAATTAAAAAGTTATTAAGCATGCCTGCAAATAAATGCAGTGCGCTAAAAGAAATTTAATCACTAAATTCAAACCTATAGAAACCCTAATCTGACAATACATGTCAACTAAAACGAGGGCTAGTCCCATTCTACACAAATCTCTACATATAAAATACTAAAATGAGGGCTAGTCCCATTCTACACAAATCTATATAAATAAAATAAGAATTTTGTCTGTACATTGCTCAGAATTTAACCCTCTTGGAGCCAAGAGCCGATCTAGTCGGCCGCTCCCCATCAGCTGGAAGAGGCCAGAGCTCCGCCTCCACTCTACTACTGTAAAGTGCCAGGCCGCTTTCAGTGGAAATACATGTATTTTAAAATTCGCGTATATCTACCGGTGTATAGCAAATACCGGCATGAAATTTTCTACATATCGACTACGCAGAATAAGAAACTGGTTTGGAGTGATATAAAGAGTCAAAAACGTTTTATTGTTGATTTATAGTTGTCGAAAACGTTTATTTTTAGGAAGAGAAAAATATTTTCGCACTTTCTCTCTCAATATCTACTTTGAAAAAATAATTTACGATACAAAAGAATATATGTAATTATGTATAATGTATTTCTAAATACAATTCTATAGAATAACTAATTTGAACGAGAAAAATAAAAACGTAAAAAATAAAAATTCAAACATATGTTACTAATAAAAACAAGACAATTTTACTCACCGATAAAATTCGCGTGTATGTATCGATGTTTGGCAAATACTGACAACAAATTTTCTACGTGTGGACAACACAGTATTAAAATAATTCTGAATTATTAAATAAGTAAAAATAGTAGTTGATATTATAGTTTTTTGTTTTCAGAAAAAGTAGTTTCTCGTTTTCTGTTGTAGTATATATTAGAAAAATAATTTTACAATACAACAGAATTTACGAAATTAAGAAATGTATGGCACTAAAGCCGTGATTTGCTTTGAACTACTAAGCGACCGCTGCTCAGTTCGGTACCTGCACTTTACGAGGTGAATCATGGTCAGTGAGACAGATCCTCTCAGTAATTATTCTTGGTTTTCCAGACCGGGGTCCCCTACCCTCAGATATCTCCTCAATTGCAATCACTTAAGGTCACTTAGATTGAGTGAACCTCGAACCAACCCTCAGGACCAGGCGAAAATTCTTGACCTGGGCGGGAATCGAACCCATGACCTCCGGGTGAGAGGCAGGCACGCTACACTTCGCCCGCGGAGTCCAGCATTTAGGTAATGATAGAGGACTATGTGACTATAAGGTTTAGCAGAGAGTAAGTGAAAAGTAAATAGAAGTGTGATATGGGCGGAGAATCAGACGGTAGGGCATGTTTAGGTCCAAGAACTTTCTTGAAGGAGACAGGAGGTTGAGGAATGTTGTCGGGTTCATTGGGACAAATTTCCACAAAATGTTCTCCAGAGACATCATCATCATCATCATATTCATTATCACTAGTTTCATCTACCACCATATTCAGAGCAGCTTTAGTGCTGTTAGACACAATTAAACGTCTCTCCTTTAGCTGCGGTGATTCTGCGGACGTGTCCGGTATAATTTCGTCACTACTCTCTGAACTAAATTCCCTATCGCTATCCGATAAATCATCAGCGTTAACTTCGCACTGTTCTAAATACTGCATTAATTTATTGTCATCAATACCTGCTGAAAAATTATCACGTGAATAACATGCCATTTTCCTGTCACAAAACCACTCACTGCAAGGAGCAATCTCTTACTGACCGGTTAGCGGTATTTGTAAACACAGGAAACGACTCTTGTGAAAGGTATAACACCCTCTTAGAACTGCCAAAGCAAGGCCAGGCACACAATGACGTGTAGCCCCTTTACTACAGGTTGTAACAAAAGTTTGCACTTCACTATAGGTTGCCTCAAAATTACATATATCACAGAATTTTAAGCCGGCCGATGTAATCGGCTCTGGCAACTTCCGACTGGATTGTTAACGGCCGACCAGATCGGCTCTGGCAATTTACAGGGTGGATGCTCGCACTACCGCCTGGCACCAAGAGAGTTAAAAAGAATGGTATTTCTGTATCGGTCTTGTCCACAGTAACCAGAAAACGCATTAAGTCCATAGCAATACTGAGCCATGAAAAAAAATGGGTAAAAGAATTTAATGAAAATTGGTATGTAAAGTCGAGAAATAAGGAACTACAGTCTACACTATAAATAATTTTATCCACCCTGGTTGAAATGGTAATTATGCTAACTGATTGTCCTATCAATGACAGGTACTACAGCCAGTAGCTGATATACACACAGCACTGTACCTGCACATTAAATGCTTTTAAAAAGTAAATCAATTTTGGACTGAACTTAGGGATTTCATTGTGAGTTGAAATAGCTGAATGAATGGCAATGAGGTGATTGTACATATTCAGTGAGAAATAATTCTGTTCAAAAATATCATGCAAACGGTCTACAAACTCTTCACCTTCTGTAGCAGTGACCTTCTGATGCACCAGCTCAGGTATTTCACTTTTATTTTCACTGCCACTTGAACATCCTGGTGGCTCCACTATCTCAACAATGTCATCAGTGGAAAGTTCCTGAAACACTGGTTCTTCTTGGTCTGTTGCTATGAGTTCCTCTGCTATCAGAGTTGCTCTAATGTTTGGACTGAGTGGTCTTCCTCAGATGAATCAGCTCCAGTAATGCTGAAACCTCTCCCCATGCAACTTTGATGCAGTACAGAGCCTCCTTTAATGACAAACTGACAACAGAATCCCCATCATTGATCTGTTGAATGATTATTTTCACTTGATACCACCTATAGTATGCTTTAATACTTGAACAGCTGAGAATCTCACATTCCTAGAACAGCAGTAAGGGGTCATTTTGACACTTCGTAAGAAATGCTTGAAAACGTTCATAGAACATAATATGAGAACATAATATGAGAAGCATTTTCTTCTACTGTGTTTCCACAAATTTACTTTAAACAGACCAAGAAGAACCAGTGTTTCAGGAACTTTCCACTGATGACATTGTTGAGATAGTGGAGCCACCAGGATGTTCAAGTGGCAGTGAAAATAATTAGTGTATGGACCTTTCATATTACTCATGGACACATGAATAATCACAAACAACTGCATTATGTTTCTCTAAGCTGTTTTCACAAAACTAACCAATTGAACACCTTTTCTTAGTTAGTCGTTCACGTTGCAATTATTATACATTTTCAGAAATACCTTAAGAAAATTAAAAACACCTTAAACACATTTTGCACACACAACTACATTTTCCACACACTGCTTTGAGACATATACTGCAGGCATCGCTAGATTTGTTGCCTTTACACAGATAAACTTGGCACTTCTTCCGCTTTTTTTTTTAGGTGGACATGGTCCTACAGCCTCCTCTTCTTGTTGCTGTTGTTGTTGTCGACCTTGCTTGTCCTCCCTTGTTATTTCACTTGCCAGCAGGAGGATGAAATTCTTCAGCTTTATCTTCCTACCCGTTACTTGCTTGTCAATGACCCAAGCATTGAAGCTGGTAGGTCTAGGATATTGTAAGAGGCATGCATTGGCCACCTCCTGCATGCACCTCAGGTGGTATATTTACAAGACATTTGGTCGACTACATCTCCTCGGTCCAGTCCGTGTTCTTGAGTTCCTTCTGAGTGATTCTGTGTGTCATATCATTAGATGAAGCATCGATTCATCAAAAAGAAGACGAAAGGCACTAATGACAGAGTCGTCAATTCTGTGGCGAGCATATGTGGTAGGACCTCCCCACTCTTTCAGGACGTTCATTGCTGCCCACCTTCTAGATGAAGAGTTCAAATCCAAGACCTCCCTATCGGTTCCGTCTCGGACGACCATCTTTGTTGACGAAACACCTAACTGAGACAGACATTTGGGGCGAGTTCAGAGGCAGAGCAGCATTTTCAATTTCTCCTGCAGATAATTCATCCTCTATCTCATTATGATCTTCATCCTCACTAATCTCGCTTGTCTCAAGCAAGAAATCACCATCTGAATTGGATTGTTCACTTTCAGACTCAACATCTGAATTTTCTAGCCTGCGAGATTCCTCGTCAGTAGAAAGAAGATCATAAGACATGCCTGTAAGAACAACACTTTCTAAATGATGAGATGAATACAATAATCCTGCTAACTGGAACACTCATGTGACAGTAAGAGCTCAACAATACTAATAATCCAGGCCGGTAAAACACCGTTGTCTGACAATGCAAACTGCTGCGTTGTAATAAGGAATTGTACAAGTGTCAAAATGACCCCTACCACTGTTCAGGGTATGTCATATCAAAAATCTATGAAAATGTAAATATTTTCCTGGGTGTGATACATCCCCGTAAACAGGACTAAAAACAATGAAAAGTCAAGATATTTGAAGAGAAATAATACAAGAATGTACATATTATTTAAAAAAAATTGAAGGTGAATGTCATTTTGACCCCTTCTGCTGTTCTAGTGTTAAAAGTTTTGATTATTCCTGCATCCTAAGGGTGAAGATACTCAGTGCATTGAGTAGGAAGAAATCCCACCCTGATATTGCTTATATTAGCTGGAATTTAGGGACATAGCACAGTCAGAAGTGAGTAACACATTGCGATTCTTTATTTTCATGTCAATGTTGAAATCTCTGATCAATTTGTCAAATATGACAGTGGTCATACATGTCGTTCTATTGTTCCTGTAATCAATATAAACTATGTGTTAACATTTTTGAAACAACGAAGTTTAGCACACTAACTGATCACCGTCACCTTTCTTTTATCACTTTGTTGGCATTGGTACAAAATACAGCAGTTATTCTTGGATTTCTTGCAACCCCTTATAGTAGCATTTGATGTTTTATCAGGTTGCATGCAACAAAATAAGGCAGTTTCATTCATACTGTACATATCACTTGCTTCACAACTTTTATTGATTGCTGAAAGATTTTTGCAGCCCTCTTGTACAATAACCAGGTCAAATTCTGCCACCTCACCACACTTCACATGCTACATCAGCCCATGGCAGTTTTTGAAGTGAAACAGCCAAGTTTTGCTGTATGCCATGTCTGTAATGCCTAATTCGTCCATAATGACCTCATCAGTTGCAGTTCTGTTTTTTAAGTTGACTCAGGATATTCAAATAACCGAAACTTCTTCTAGCTTCTCACACTCAATACTTTTCAGTTTTTTGGCTGATAGGGATGTTTCTTTCCCTTTTTTTTTTTTGCTAGTGGTTTAACGCTGCACCAACACATTGAAGGTTTTGGCGACGCAAGGATGGAAAAGGGCTAGTATTGGGAAGGAAGCATTTGTGAAATTAATTAAGGTACAGCCTTAGCATTTCCTGGTGTGAAAATGGGAAACCATATTCAGGACTGTCAATCCCACCATCTTCTGAATGCAAGTTCAAACTATGCGACCCTAGTTGCATGACCAACTTGCTTGGTCAGAGATGTTTCATCCATCCACTTATGTTTTTCACTTCGAACTAAGCATACCCTTATTTTTTCCTCTTCCATCTTAGATGCCTCCAATACAAAAACAAAAACTTGTTTAATTCAGTAAGACTGGCAAAGAGGAAAACTACTCTTTTTATAAAGCTTCCATAGAATAGGTAAGTTAAACTATTACAGTATTTCATTCACAAATATTGATAGAAATCTTAGTCTAATGAAATACCACTTGCCAATTTTTAAATATCTGCACGATTTTACAGTACTGTATTTAAATCATTTTCAGATTATCACGAAATTGCAAAGGTTTACCTTAAAATATGACAAATACTTTTATGTCGGTGAAATAAAGGAATAGGATTGGACGTAAGGGTTATACGTTGGATAAGAACATTTCTAAATTCAAGGGTTCAGAAAGTCAAAGTAGGAAATAATATATCACAGGAAGAGAAAGTTTGGAAGGGAATCGCACAGGGTAGTATAATCGGTCCGTTACTTTTCTTAATATACACAAATGATTTAGGGAACAATATAACATCAAAAATAAGATTGTATGCAGATGATATAATTGTTTACAGGGAAATAAATAACATTGAGGATTGTTCAGAATTACAAAGGGACCTTGAAAGTATCCAACAGTGGGTTGAAGAAAATAATATGAAGGTTAATGGAGGCAAATCAACTGTTACAACATTTACAAACAGGAGTTTTAAAAGATGAGGTAGTTATCCCAAAAGATGGCAAGTGCAAATACTTAGGTGTGAGATTTGAAAGTTTGCACTGGAAGGGTCATTTTACAATGGCGAAAAATGAAAGTATCCTCCTATTCAATACATCATATATTCCGTCATTAGACGGAGTAAACAAGTTCAGACATGTTTCGGCTCGTTTGAGCCATCTTCAGTGAAAAAATTAGGGGGGTTGGAATAATTATTTACATAATATGAGTTGAAAAAATGCTAAAAAACATAATGAAAGCGCAAATGAAAAAACAAACAAAAGAGAGCCTAGACGGAAACAAAATAGTACAAATATACAATATTTACATCAATATGCAGAGCAAAACAACTTATTGCGACAAAATTCAGTGAAACAGGTGTTAATTTGAAATAATAATTGATACTAAAAACTGCGTTAACCTAAGAAACAAGGGAATGAGAAAACAAATGATGCAGATGGAAATGAATAATAGTAGCACATGGTGGGGTTGTGGACCTCATAGTTTACAAATTATTAGTTTATAAAAACGACAAAACAGTTTGAAATCGCTGTCAAAATCCTAGTGGAAACCCATCACATCAAAATGGTCAGGAGGAGAGCGGGAGCAAACATTTTGAGAGAAACCAAGCCTGAATTAACCTGCAGGCGAAAAGCCTGTGATAAGGAGAAAAAACACCTTAAATTTAAGGCTTCAGAAATAGCAGCATTCTTAATATCTTCTCAATCTAGCGGTCCCTTTCTTCATTATTGTTTCATAATGTTGGCTGGTGTTTTGCCTTATTATAGAGGGGTCGGAAGGGCCGCATATAAAAATATGAGAAGCTGTGTAGGGTAGAAGACAGATGCATAGTAAATTGTAGTAATCTAGTGGAAACCGTCAATGAAGTTCTAATGGTGTGCAGTAGGTGGTTGTCCTCTCTAGTGGCCTGGCTTTCTCGAGTACTTTGAGAAAGCCAGGCCACTAGAGAGGACAACCACCTACTGCACACCATTAGAACTTCATTGACGGTTTCCACTAGATTACTACAATTTACTATGCATCTGTCTTCTACCTAACACAGCTTCTCATATTTTTATATGCGGCCCTTCCGACCCCTCTATAATAAGGCAAAACACCAGCCAACATTATGAAACAATAATGAAGAAAGGGACCGCTAGATTGAGAAGATATTAAGAATGCTGCTATTTCTGAAGCCTTAAATTTAAGGTGTTTTTTCTCCTTATCACAGGCTTTTCGCCTGCAGGTTAATTCAGGCTTGGTTTCTCTCAAAATGTTTGCTCCCGCTCTCCTCCTGACCATTTTGATGTGATGGGTTTCCACTAGGATTTTGACAGCGATTTCAAACTGTTTTGTCGTTTTTATAAACTAATAATTTGTAAACTATGAGGTCCACAACCCCACCATGTGCTACTATTATTCATTTCCATCTGCATCATTTGTTTTCTCATTCCCTTGTTTCTTAGGTTAACGCAGTTTTTAGTATCAATTATTATTTCAAATTAACACCTGTTTCACTGAATTTTGTCGCAATAAGTTGTTTTGCTCTGCATATTGATGTAAATATTGTATATTTGTACTATTTTGTTTCCGTCTAGGCTCTCTTTTGTTTGTTTTTTCATTTGCGCTTTCATTATGTTTTTTAGCATTTTTTCAACTCATATTATGTAAATAATTATTCCAACCCCCCTAATTTTTTCACTGAAGATGGCTCAAACGAGCCGAAACATGTCTGAACTTGTTTACTCCGTCTAATGACGGAATATATGATGTATTGAATAGGAGGATACTTTCATTTTTCGCCATTGTAAAGTGAAAACCGTCAATACGGAATGATTCTAATATCTTGTACTGGAAGGGTCATGTTGATGACATTGTTGGTAAAGCATACAGATCGTTACATGCCATAATGCGGCTACTTAAAGGATGCAACAAAGAATTAAATGGGTAAAAAAGAAAAAAAAGGTAAATAAATGCAATGTAAATTTTAATCTTATACCAGTTGCATAGTATTATTTGAAGTAATTCCACATACTGTATATGAGTTGACTATGTTTGTAAGTATATGAGATATTATAAGTAGAATTTTTCTTATAACATTATATGGTATTGAATAGGTGGACCTCTCTTGTTTCCATTAGATTCTCGGTTCAATACGGAATAAACATGAAGTTTTTAAACTTGAAAGAATTAAAAGAAAAAAGTTACTTAAGTATGGTTCATCCATTATTGGAATATGCAAACAGTGTTTGGGATCCTCACCAAGAATACCTAATAAAAGAAATAGATAGTGTGCAGAGGAAAGCAGCAAGATTTGTAACAGGGGATTTCAGGAGAAACAGTAGTGTATCAGAAATGTTAGAGGAACGTGGGTGGGAAACTTTAAGTAAGAGAAGGGAGAAAACTAGGCTTATAGGATTATATAGAGCCCATACAGGAGAAGAAGCATGGGGAGAAATCCGTGAGAGGCTTCAGTTGGAAAATAATTATATTGGCAGAACTGACCACAAGTATAAAATTAGAAGGAATTTTAGCAGAAGCGACTGGGGTAAATTTTCATTCATTGGGAAGGGCGTGAAGGAGTGGAACAGTTTACCAGGGGTAGTGTTTGATCCTTTTCCAAAATCTGTACAGGTATTCAAGAAGAGAATAAACAGCAACAGAGAAAATAAATGATAAATGAAATGTAAGAGGGCATTCGACCAGTGCAGGTTAATATAAATAAAAATGTGTGTGAATCAATTAATTCCATCCCCTGGTCTAAGGAGTTGGACAGCCAAAGTAGGGGACTGCCTGTAGGGGTGAAGTACAGTGGGGACTTCGAGGGCCCTGGGACCGCTACGGTAGCTGTGAAGGCCCTTCAGGAACTCTGAAAAGTGGTGGCAAAAGGGGGCTCTGGTTAAGACGCAGCAGGTCGTTATGCTACTTAGGTTCCAAAATGGGTTTAAAAAAGGGTAAATAAATGCAATGTAAATTTTAATCATATACCAGTTGCATAGTATTATTTGAAGTAATTCCACATACTGTATATGAGTTGACTATGTTTGTAAGTATAGGAGATATTATAAGTAGAATTTTGTAAACAATATAAATTTATTAAGGATGATCTGTTTGTTTAATAGAAAAAATTGTTAGCATAAATTGTATATTATTGTATTCTAGAAAAAGTTTTTTTCTACTCTTGTTAATTTAAAATTCAGTGCTTGACAATAATGTATTTTAGCGTACCATTTGCCACCGAGGTAGACACCTCATTTGCAAATAAAGAGATTTTGATTTGATTTTTTGATTTTGATATGGCATTATCCCTCTACCGCACACTATGTAATATTTTAGAAACTCGAGATGGATATATTGTACGTGAATTGAAACTGAGGGTAAGTCTAACAAACATGGTTTTACAATGAGTTAAATCTTACATAATAAGAAATGAGCAGCAGATTAGTAGACACATTCTATCAATGATTAATTAGCTGCCTCTGTGGATCCGTGGTAGTGTCGGCTTCCGGATCCCAAGATAGCGGGTTCGAACCCGGCAGAGGTAGTCGGATTTTTGAAGGGCGGAAAAAAGTCCATTCGACACTCCATGTCGTATGATGTCGGCATGTAAAAGATCTCTGGTGATACATTTGGTATTTACCCGACAAAATTAATTCAATCTCAGCCATAGCCGCCCAAGAGAGATCCGGTTTACTCTAGGTCCGCTAGATGGCAGACAGAGTAAACCGGAACGTCGAAATTGACGAGCAGACAGGCAGATGGCATCAAATCGAAATGTCTGCAAAACGGTAGCTGAGGCCATACGATTATTATTATTATTAATGATTAATTCATGGATTATTTTCCCATTTCTAACTCCTACCTACACTGGAAACTTAATGGAAATTGAAAAATGAATATGGACATTCCAGAATTTATCTTAGTCAGGTTTCTCTGTACTGCACAATATAAAGTGAAACATACGTGAGGTATCTTCGTAGGTGTAGCCTGGGGTGAATAAGATTCAGCAAGAAGATAACGAAGTCGGGCCACAGCTTCTCTGTAAGCAATGTCCGTATAATCTGGGGTCTTCTTCTTTGAGGAATCCATTTTGTGAAGGCAACTGGATTTCCTGCTAGATATAATAAGAAATTCTAAGTACACACTCATGTTAAAGATCAATACCAAACACAATCAATAAATACTGATACAATACAAATTTAATGGGAAAAGTTGAGGTGCAGAGAATTTCCAAGCTTAGAGTAAGATTCTAGTTCATAACTTGATTCAAGGTTCATTTGATTAAAAGATTTGCACCAACAATAATACTGCACACTTTTATTTGGTGGTGTTTTATATTTACACCTTGAGTTATAATGTCATCAGGTTAATACACAGTATGGTGTACAATTAGTTACTACCATTTACGAAGTTCATTTCTGAAGACGACATTTTAAGCAAACAATGTCATTTAAGCCCAGGCAATTCTTTGGACGATGTGTATGTCAAGGCTGTTTTCAGAGCAGGGCTCCTTTATTCTTAATATCAGTCCTTTTCTACTTCTCACACTAAATGAAACCAACAACTTTTGCCTGAGAAAAATTCTGTAAATGTCAAGAGGAGACAGATCTAGCTTATATGATACTTCTTTATCAAAATGGCTTCAGAAATGTGCTCTGTAAGTGCTGGCAAATATTTCTGAATTTGCTCTGTTCATATGCTAAATATTTTTGTTTGTTTTCAATACTTAATTTTCGATCTTGGAGGAGAGATTTCTTTCTTCAAGGTGCAACGAAGCATAACAATACAAAAGAAATTGATTTGGTTCTTTCCCTTAAGTGGTTTCATATGAAAAGTTTTGTATTCCAAGGATCATAGCAGAAAACAGAGAATTTGCTTTACGTTGCACCGACACAGATAGGTCTTATGGCGATGATGGGATAGGAAAGGTCTAGGAGTGGGAAGGAAGCGGCCATGGCCTTAATTAAGGTACAGCCCCAGCATTTGCCTGGTGTGAAAACAGAAAACCACGGAAAACTATCTTCAGGGCTGCTGACAGTGGGGTTCAAACCCACTATCTTCCAGATGCAAGCTCACAGCTGCGCGCCCCTAACTGTATAGCCAACTCGCCTGGTACAGCAGAAAACAGTTATTAAATAAATCCAAATAATAACCTGTCATAGAATTTGTGTAAAATATATAGGCCCTAGTACATCAAACAACAGGCTCCTGACTTGCTTAACACAATTATCACAACACTATTGTGCAGGAATTGTAGGTACACAAAAATTACAGGATTTTGCATTCAAAGAAGACTTATAAAAACTTCAGAGCTATAGATTTTTCTATACAGTATATCATGCATGATCTCTGATTCTCCCAATTCTCAGCAAGGTCTAGTGGTATCTTTTGGGAGTATAATAACTCTGAAAATGGGAGAGAGAAGAGAAATGAATACCATTCTTGGTAATTAATGGTATCTTTTTCAAGCATAATCCGTTAATAAATGGTTTCTTTTCCAGGTATTTTCTAAATGTATGTTATTCTGAATGAGTTTTGACAGAATGAAGAACTGTACAGTATAAATTTCATATCACAAAATGCAATGATTTCTATGCTTTGGTAATTACACTTTTGTACATAAATGTCCCACTTTTGGTCTTTTTTTTACAGTGACTCCAAGATATTTATAGGAATTACCTCCCCACCAGTGTTTAATCCAATACATTATTGAAAGCCACACTGATTTTCTTGCCTCCCAATTTTTATGAGGCTACTTATTCTATACATTTAAAGTTGATTTATAAAATCCTCAGAGCTATAGATTTTTCTACTGTACACAGTGTATAATGCAATCATCATAAACAATCTACAGCTACTATGGCAAAGTGTTGATAAATTACATGAACAAAGGTGGCCTAATAACACTTCTCTGTATAATTATCGAAGTTATAGCAACTTTGTCAGAGTATTTATTTCCCATTTTCATACTCTGCATACGTCCTGGTAAACACACACTTGGATCCACAAAATTATCTTCTTATCCATCTCTGATTCTTCTAATTCTGAGCAAGGTCTAGAGATACGGAAATCTTTTGGGAGTGTAATAAATCTGAAAATGGGAGGGAGAAGAGAATACTATTTTTGGTAAATCAAGTAAACTCTTCGTTAATCCTACAGAGTCACTGGGTAGATGGAAGGAACATTTTGGAAATCTACACCAAAGTTCTGATCAACAGAATTCATTGAGATGAAAACTATGATGAACATGAAATTAGGTCGAGAGGAAGTGGAGATGACTTCACTGGGTAGATGGAGGGAACATTTTGGAAATCTACACCAGAGTTCTGATCAACAGAATTCACTGAGATGAAAACTATGATGAACATGAAATTAGGTCGAGAGGAAGTGGAGATGACTGTAAATAAACAACAGTGTCATAAGGCAGAAGGGACAGATGAAATATGTCCCGGAATGGTGAAAATTAACGGGAAAACAGAGATATAATGATTCCATACAATTAGCATAAAAGGATATTTTATGATTGAACAAAAGCAGTTATTATACCAATATACAAGCAGGGGAAGTAAAAATATTGAACAGCTATTGATCTTTCTTCTTGGACAGTATACCTCTAGGCAAAATGATTACAGGCGTTTTAGAAAAGAGGGTACAATCCATGGTGAAAACTAAGTTGAATAAAACTTCTTTTCTTGTTATTTGCTTTACGTTGCACCGACACAGATAGGTCTTACGGTGACAATGGGATAGGAAAGGCCTAGGAAGTGGAAGGAAACGGCCGTGGCCTTAATTAAAGTAAGCCCCGGCATTTACCTGGTGTGAAAATGGGAAACCATGGAAAACCATATTCAGGGCTGCCAACAGTGGGGCTCGAACCCACTATCTCCCGATTACCGGATACTGGCCGCATTTAAGCGACTGCAGCTATCGAGCTCGGTGAATAAAACTAGTGCAGTCTAAGACTACAGAGGGGTTGTGAACACCACATTTATAAAATGCAGCATGTAATTGAAAAATGTTAGGAGAGGAATAGTTATGCTACTATTTAGTTAGATGGAAATAACGCATATCATGGAGTACTACAGGAAAAGGGATACTGACCATACGAAGTCATTATGGGATCAAGGGTAGGTTATTACCTGCAATCAATTTACTACTACTACTACTACTACTCCTCAGCACTGTCCCGCAAGTGCAGGGTCCACTCTTCTAGTCCTTAAACGCCATTTTGCATGGTCGTGGATGTCGTTGGGCCTCAAGCCAACGTCTCTCATGTCCTCTTTTATCACATAGATCCACCAGCCACCGCTTGACAAATGCAGATAGGAGCAGAAATTCAATAACATTTCAGATGCATTCATGTGACATTTGGTTGTTTCCTTGAAAAGGTCTTTGATATCCATGACCTCAGCGTCCAGACCTAGTTATATTTTTACAATGACATAATGACACCAGCTCTGCTGCAGTGTGGTGCGGTGGCTGTGACTGAGGCATAGAGCATGGTCCAGGTTGTGTCAACAGAAGCTGGGTTGAAAATGAGCAATGTGATGTTGCTAACCAAGATTGCCTTCTAGTCAAATAGATCCCACCACTTGGTCCTCACCGGGTCTCTCAACCAGTCACCTATCGAGTGCTGTGCTGACAGTGCTGATCCCTGGTGGACACTGACTTTAAATGGGGAAGCTGTCTGAAGTGCCGACAGAGCAGCATACTCGATTGCTAGTGTTCATATACAAAATTTTGATCAAGCTAATAAGCTGCTCCGGCATGCCACGGTGCATACCGAATCAGCTGTTGCGGAACATGGTTGAAGGCCTTCTTGAGATTGAGGAAGGCAATGTGAAGTGATGTTACTCCATTAGCATACAAGCTGTAAAGATAGCATCAGTTATCCAGCTCCCAAAATGAAGCCACACTGGTTGGTACTAATTTTGGGGATAAATCAGAAGGTGCCAAGACTTGGAATACTTACAGAAGACACTTAAAATGTCTGGGAAGATACCACCTAGCACTGTCTTGGAAGAATTCTTAGAGTAAATTGGCAGGACTATTGAGCACTCATCAGTATATTGGTACAAACAAATACTATAAGCATTGAGGCAATGATTATCAATCATCAACCTTTATGGGCTAACCATATCACCCATATGCATAACACACCTTCCAAAACAAATGATGTAGGCCTACTTTCAGTTGTATGTTGGGACACATTATTTTTAAAATTTTCTTTTACAATTTGCTTTACGTCGCACCGACACAGATAGATCTTATGGTGACGATGGGACAGGAAAGAGCTAGAAACAGGAAGGAAGCGGCCATGACCTTAATTAAGGTATAGCCTAAGCATTCGCCTGGTGTAAAAATGGTAAACCACGGGAAACCATCTTCAGGGTTGCCGGCAGTGAGGTTCAAACCCACTATCTCCCGGATACAAGCTCAAAGCTGCGTTCCCCTAACCGCATGGCTAACTCGCCTGGTGACAGAGTAACTAGGGAGATAGCAAATACAATTCAAGGATGTCCTAAAGTCTAATATGAAATTGACATCGGAAAATGGGATAATGCAATGTCCAACTGGGTGATGTGGCAAAGAATTGATCACGAGGGCTCTCAGCATTTTGAAAATGAGATAAATCAGAAGAGAAATGCCTGCTAGGCTCTACAACAACGATACAAGAATAAGGAGCTTTGGTAGATTTGAAATGCTAGCACTGCAGCAGAGTTTAGTTCTAGAATTGGTTCCCTCAGCCATCTGAGAATCTATATTGACAACAGAGAACATTGATACTGTTGGAAGACAACTGTTGTATCCACTGGTGAGTAAATATGTATAATAATATGACGACCCACATTAATCCTCTATCTTTTGGTAAATGATGCACGTAAAGGATGAACAATAAGAATGAAAGATTACAGCCTATTCTAACTCCTTTAATTATGTTGAACCAATGTAAATTGATTGCAGATGTTGACATAACCCAGTCTGTGACAGGAATTAACCTGGATCCGCCCAAGATTTTATTTTTCGAGAATCAACTTGTAACTTTTAGTGATGGATACTGTGCATATGAAGATCCTGGAAAAGCTTTAATTTTATTTATTCAACATGTAACTTCCGAGAAAAGGCCCGTGACATATATGGTACGCTGGGCGGTAGTGCTGTCTTTTGTTTCATATATGGGAATTTGGATTTTATTGCACATTTGGCTTATTGATATGCTTTCATCCAATACTTTCTTTCTAAATCATCAGCATACAAGTTTTTCTTCAATATTTCCATATATTACAAAAATAATGTTGTTCCAGAACTATTAAAAATACCTAAATGTTTGATGTTTGATGATTTTATAGGGGTTGTAAATGACCTGAGTTGTTAATTGTATGAGGAACTGAATTTATATTTTAAATAATAATGCTAAAATCTCATAAGCTACCCAAATCACTTATTACATCGTGATGCAATCAGGCAGCCTGTATGAGGAATTATAGCAGCAGTATGTACAAAGGTAAGTTACCTGTTCATATGAGTACTGCACTAACAGTGATGTTCTGAAAGGTAAGTATGGTACACACTACTTATTACCTTTGCGCGTATGATAATCAGTAAAGTAGTCTCCACATAAACCTACATTGCACTTGGTACACTGGGTTCTAGGCCTAGCAAGGCAATTTTCTGACGCACATCTTCTTCTCTTCGCTGTCCGGCTCCATGGCTATATGGTTAGCGTGCTGGCCTTTGGTCAGAGGGGTCCCGGGTTCGATTCCCGGTAGGGTCGGGAATTTTAACCCTGATTGGTTAATTTCGCCGGCTCGAGGGCTGGGTGTATGTGTCGTCTTCATCATCATTTCATCCTCATCACGACGCGCAGGTCACCTACGGGTGTCAAATCAAAAGACCTGCACCTGGCGAGCCGAACATGTCCTCGGACACTCCCGGCACTAAAAGCCATACGCCATTTCATTTCATTTCTCTTCGCTCTTGGAATTGTAAAAGGCCAGTGATACATTCCATTGTACCAAAGTTCCCACACTGCATTATGTCCAAAACAATGAGATCTGCCGAGCAAGGGAGCAGCTTTGTAGTGTGTGAGATAAGTCTGGACAATTGCTCGTCGAAAATCAAGGTGAGAAATGCCTTCTCCAGACATGTGTTTCAGCTGCCATGCATTATGCATTCCTACATTGACGAGCCAGGCAAATATTGCCCACCATCACTTTTTCCCTCGTATTCCGACTCGCACATCTGTCACGTTGCAAGTGATAAAAATCATTGTTGTCCGTATTGAAGATACTGAATGTACCACTGCTGAACTCTGCTATAATTACCCAGTAATTTTAAGCATTGGTGCCGACTTCTTATTCTTTAAACTTATATTGTTTAACCATCACCATTGTACAAGAGTTTCTTGTACTTAATTTTCCCATTGTAATGTGTATTAATTTGTGCATGTTAAATACTAATCAGGTACCTGATTTTTGCCTTGAGGAGGTAATTTGACTGATGATGCCCTCAATGAAGGGCGAAACATGTCTCAAGCGGAATTAATAATAAATTCATGAATGTAAAATTTATATGTATTGAATAGGTGACAAAATAAACCATTTAGCATCCTACATCTGTCATGTTACGACCCAAATGACCAGTACCTCCCATATCCATATTGTATTGAGAAATCGTGTATAGCTGAGACATTCAGACTTTTCCACCTCAGCCTGTCCTTTTTCTTTCACATAATGAGATATCTGTTTTTCAGGCTGCACTCCATAACATGTAGATGCTACAGTCACTACTGAATTATCCACCCAATGGCAAACCTGAACACCTTCCTCCAAGCTCTTTAGGTAATCATATGTACCCTGTTTTTCTTTCTTCATGGTAGTGGAAAACTTCAGATTACGATCCTTAAGGCTTGGTTTCTCAGAACCGACGCATGCGAGGTGCGAGGCCCGCCTCGCACAAATCCAGACTACACGAGCTTATGCAAGTGGTTTCTCAAGCTGCGCGGTGCGCAGTGAGACCTCGCAGCGTCACCGCGCGCTGATTCGTCCGGCCAGATTTGTGCGAGGCGACAGCAGTGCGAGGCGAAATTGTTTCTGTTCTTGTTTTTACTGTTTTAAGCAACACGATGAGCTTTACGGACGAAGTGAACGAGGAACTGATTAAAGAAGTTCGAATACACCCAGTGTTGTATAACTTACAACACAAGAGCTACAAAAACAACGTTGTGAAAGACAACTTATGGAAAATGATATCACTAAAGTTGGATAGAACAGCTAATAAATATTGCTAGTTTTATGTATTATACGATGGTCTTGAGAAGGAAAGAGTTCGTAAAAATAGAAACTCCAAAAACGGAGGTACCAGACGATTAATGTTAATTTACTGTCATTTGGAACCTCCGTTCTTGAGATTCTTTGTTTTTTCATTGATGTGGTAGCTGCCTCTGTGGATCGGTGGTAGGGTGTCTATTATTATTATTATTATTATTATTATTATTATTATTATTATAATTATTATTATTATTATTTATTATTGATGTTACTTATAACAAATATAATGAGTTCAGTTTCAAAGGATTAAATAAGTAACAGATTTAGAAATGGTATATAAACCAATAAATCCATTACTTTAATATCAAATATGCCGATATATATAATTTTACAAAATTTGAGTTCAGTATTGTTCATTTAATAAAATCACGTGTTTTATTTTAATAACGATGTTCATTCCGTTATTATGCTAATTGGGTCACAGAAAAAGTAAACTATAGGTAAACAAATACATGTTTGTCAGTTAGAAAAAAAACTTTCACTACACCCTGTTAGCATATTCTCTTTGTCATACCGATTCTCTCTCCCTGCTACAAAAATATTTCTTGAACCTGCCTCTTATCATGAAAGCATCATGTATAGAATTACCTCCGTTGTCAGCTGCCAGAGGAATCATGTTTTCTTCTGTTAATTAAAAACAGCCAATAAAGTGTTAATTTGGGCAAGGAATTCGCTCATTCCGGAGAAGGTTGTGGACGATACAGGCTGACATCACAAGATCATCAACAGTTTCCATTGATACTGCTATAGGGGTGAAGAAAACCCTCCAGTACTGACACATAATCCGCTTCCTCTTCCAACAGTAGCGCACAGGCTGCGAGCCATGTGCTCGGCAACTGATCCGCTTCGCAGCCTGGGAAACCACGAGCCTCGCAGCGTCATTGGGATGAAAGTACTCAACGTCGGCCTCGCACCTCGCATGCGTCAGTTCTGAGAAACCAAGCCTTTAGGAATGTGATTTTCTCGAAGTGCGCCTGTAGCACCGTATCCCCGTGCACCAAGATGGTGCACACTTCCTAAATTCTGCTTCATACTGGGCATTCGCGTTAAGAGTTTTTCCTTGGTATACTTCAAAATCTACAAGATATACATGATGAGTGTTTAGACACCATACCTTGAAACCATAACATATAGATTTTCCTCTTATAAACTGTTTGCAGGAATGCCTCCCGAAATATGGCACCATATTCTCATCATATGACAAGTGCTTCTCAGCTCGAAAGTTTTCCATTAAACGAGCACGTAGAAGGTCAATCAGAGGTTTCAACTTCCACATTTTGTCGTTGAAACTTGGGATCGGGTTATCAGCACAGTGAATGAGACTGCAAATTTCAAGAAACCTGTTTTGCTGCATAGCCCTTGCCACCACAGAATGGTGCACATCACACACATCCTCCCAATATGATCTGTTCGAAGGAACGGTATTGTATCCAGATAAAATCAAAATTGCAATGAAAACTTTCATTTCTTGTCGTGTAATATTCGGAGAAGGACAGTTCAAAAAGCTGGCATATTTGTTAGATTCAGAAACTAAGCGATCAAAAATGTCATCTGTAAAAATTGACTAGAACAGTTCAACACACGATTTTTCTCGAAGTTTGGTGAAGTCACTGTTGGGGAAATATTCCTGAATGTGCCAAGGTTTTGCTTTTCCCATTTTGCAATAATTTGAGGTACATTTCTGGGTCTTACTTGTACCAACTCAGCTTGATCCACTTCAACAGGCACATCTTCAAAGTCTTGATAGTCAGTTGGAGTTTCACAGGTCACTAATTCTGCGTTCACTAGAAGCTGGCTACCAGGTAAATTGTCAGCAAAGCCACCTCCATCTTCATTCCTGCTCTCTTCATCCGACAAAACTGCAGCGTCTGAGGGCTTGAATACCTTTTCTACATTAGGAAGTTCATCATTTTCCAACAAGTTGAGTACCGGTACTTTTCGTAATAAAATTCTCCTAGCAAAATGTATGAACCCATAAATGTGAAGAATGTGAAAAGACAGGATGAATATATAAACATATAAGATATATTTAAAAAAAAACAGCAATGCAGTGTCAATTTTATGTGAAAATTTTACTCTGTGTAATTAAAAATGGTTAAATTAAAACATAATTTATAACCTTCACTATTATGCATTGCTAGGTTGATAAAGAAGAATGAAATGAACGGAAAAGCAAATCAGAACTATAACAATTATAGACTAAGTTGTGCCGGGCAGAAAGACAGTACTTCCGCCCAGCATGCCAGATAAGTACCACCAAACTTCTACTTCAAATGAAAGGACACCAATCATCACCAAGACATATCTTAGCTAATCCCCGTACATATAAGCACCTTAGAGAAAAATATAGCACAACAGGGTCTATACAGAAGTAAAACAGGAATTACTTACTTCAAACGTGCAGCCATTAGTGGCAAGCGTGAAAACAAGACTTCTTTTCATGTAGCTATACCGTACCAATGAGCACAATGTACTAAAACAAACCACGTAAGATGTTAGGCGGAACTTCTTGGAACATGACAATACCGTAGTAAACAATACAGTGCACGCAGTTTCAATAATAAGAGTCCAAGAAGACTGTGTAGTTTTGGCATGCTGAGCGGATCAAGGTTAACTGAACAACCTGTCACCTCAGCCTGACATCGGCGCAGTTAAATGACCTAGTCATTGGCAACACCTTCTTCAAGAAGCGCATTACTCACTTAACACATATAGCAGTGACAACATCTGCAACCAGATCAACATTGCCCTGGTATGATGCTAAGCTTTCAACTAGTCACTGATGTGGGGCCGATGACCTTCGATGTTAGGCCCCTTAAAACAACAAGCATCATCATCATCATCAGTCACTGATGTGAAGACCATTCCTTCAGCTTATGTTTTCCCGCAGCATAAATTGCTCAGGGCAGACCTGAGTATCAACAAGGTGGATGGACAATGTTGACATCAAAATGGAACACTTAAATTGAAATAACAAATAACGTGGTTCAACCTATTCAATACAAATAAATAAGAAATGTAGTGTTACATTCTTATTTAATTAGAAGCGGAAGCAGTACCGGTTTCGACCACCAATCTGAGTCATCATCAGCTGAATAAAAATACAAAAACAATGCATAGGAAAACAAGAAATTAAAGGATGAGTCTTTCACAAAAACAGTTGAAGAAGCATAAGATAATGGGGATTAGCACTGCACGATTTTAAATCGTAAAATCTAGAAGAAGTAGAAGGTCAGTCACTTATATGAAGTAAGGCGCAATATTCTGAAGAGTAGCACAACACACGCAATTTTCGGCATTGTGCCTCAAAATGTTTACGAGAAGAGGTGAACAGTTAAGTGAGCCAGCCTGCACATACTATCAGGCGTGAAGTCACAACACAATTTAATAAATATGAAGTCCCAAAAATTGTGTAGAAGTCGAAGACGAGTCGCTTGATTGAAGCAAGTTGCTAGCTCCTGAAGATCAGTGCAACATACTCAATGTCCGGCACTGTGCTTTCAAATGCCGACAAAACTCTGTGAATAGCTTAATGATCAAGCCTGTAATTGTTTCGACAACTGTTCTAAAGAATCTACAAGATCCTAGTTTCATACTTCAATTATATTAAATTATATTCAATTGTTTTATATATATTTTCGCAACCGAAACAATTAACCGGTACCGCTTCCGCTTCTAATTAAATCAGAATGTAACACTACATTTCTTATTTACTTGTACTGAATAGGTAGAACCACGTTATTTGTTTTTTCAATTTAATTGTGATACAGTTCAATATGGAACATCATGCAATTTTTATCTTTAAATCACAGTGGAAGGCGAGGTAGGCAACTGTGCCAGGTGCTGCATGTAGAATGAAGTCATACCATCGGAGGCACCTTTCCTGCATTTTCTCCATAACTGATGTGATGCCCATTTGCTGACAAATTGTATCATTCCTGATGTGGTGAATTAAGGAGAACCTGTCAATTAGCAGAGAATTCACATCTCCGTGGCGTGAAATTGGTGTCCAGTGCTTTTGTTGGAAGGTCTGCATTCAGCACTATATAGCACAACTGGACATACTATTGGTCAGTATATCTTCGACTTCAGAAGAGACATTCTTTTGTCACAAAGTACGCCAGTGACATCCTTCCACCACATCCAAGTTGCAAATATCCTAGCTTGCACTTCAGTTAATTCCATAATTTCCTATTGCAAACTGTGAGTTAAGTCAACATAGGTAATCAATTTACATAAGTTCAGTGTAATTAAAGGAGTTAGAAAAGGCTGTAATCTTTCATTCTTGTTGCTTATCCTTTCTACAGATCTGAAGCTATCTGTTTTTTCTTAGCTCTCACCCCTGACTTGGAAATCTGCCATCACTTGGATTAGTTTCCAGGTATTCCATCTTCCTGATGTTCAGATGGAGTTCATACAGGGAAAGGGGTTGTTCCATTCTGCAACGTGGGATTGCAACTGTGCTTGGATGGTGTCTGTGAGTGCGACATTGTCAGCATTTAAGAAGGTCCAAGGAACACTCTGTTGCAAGTCCTGAGCATTTGGCAGGTAAGCAGGAATAGAATTGTTGTTCCAAATTTTGGCAATAAGCATATGCATATGCTCAGCTACTATGAGGGCTCTTTCCATGAAAAAATCAGCAGGATTTTCATCTGAACTCAGTATTTTGTGATTCGTGCACTGTGAATGGCTACTTCATCATTTTAAAGAGAGGGAAATTCACCTAAATTATAGACTTATGAGGAACTGCAACAAAGATGCTCTCATCAATGTGTGAACACCTGTTTAAGAGTTCCAGATACTATTTGTTTTATGTCGCACCAACACAAAGATGTCTTATGGTGACGACGGATAGGAAAGGGCTAGGACTGGGAAGAAAGCTATTTGTTTTATGTTGTACTGACACAGACAAGTCTTATGACGATGAGGCCAGGACAGAGAAGGAATCAACCGTGGCTTTAATTAAGACACAGCCCCAGCATCTTTAGGGCTGCTGACAATGGGATTCGAACCCACTATCAACCAAAGGCAAGCTCATGGCCACTTGCTTGCTGGATAGGAAGTGACCATGGCCTTAATTACAGTGCAGCCCCAGCATTTACATGGTGTGAAAATAGGAAACCATGGTAAACCATCTTCAGGGCTGTCGATAATGGGGTTCGAACCTAGTACCTCTTGAATGCAAGCTCACAACTATGTGACCCAAACCATGTAGCCAACCCGCTCAGTCCAAACAATCTTAAGGTCTATGGTAGTTGAAGGGACGCCGCCTTTTGGAAGTTGAAAAAAAGGCGGTAGTCAGGATGATTGACTGATATGGCCTTATAACATAAAATGTGGCTTACCTACAATTGATACTGCTACACAGCTGAAAGCAATGGGAAATTGCAGCCGTAAGTAACTCCCAAGGACATGCAGTTCTCTCTCTGTATGAAAGAATGATGAAAGTTACTGACAATGGCTTCTTCAAAATATCCTAGAGACATTCCATACGAGACGTGGGAAATACATCTATGACAAGTAATGCTGGCTTACGAAACCCGACCACCACTGGATCAAGGAACAATGTGGTCAGAATTCCAACCTGGTTTGGAAGAAACAGAACATGCAAACAAAAGCACTCAGGAAGGGAAAGCATACAATCCAGATTAAATATGCATAGAGAATCTGAAAGTTCTTAGGTCAGTGTGGAAAAGAACACGGGCTTCACTAATAAATGAGTGTCTAAAGAAAGAAAAATACTGGATGGCTGGAGAAGGTAAAAAATAAAGAATGTCGTTACGAACAAAGGCGCCTTGGGTGATACTAACTTGTACAGAGGCATCGCGATGGAATGTGCTCTTCTCAAGGTGATGACGAAGATTTTCACAGCAAGGCTAACAACACTACTGATACCAGAAGAACAATTTGGATTTTGGAGAGGCAGAAACACTCTTCAGGTAGTGACTTGCCTGTTACAAGATATTGAGGAAGCACTTACTGATTCTAGCGGAAAGCTGCATGGGCTACTCATTGACTTTTTTTTTTTTTTTTTAAGGATCTGTTTTACGTCACACCGATCTCACCAAAGCTTTTGATGATGATGATGATGATGATGATGATGATGATGATGATGATGTTTGTTGTTTAAAGGGGCTAGGTCATCACTGGGAAGTAAAACCATGGTGTTCCTCCTACAGTGGTACTAATCACAGATAACGTAGACTCATGGTGTTTCTCTAAGGGTGGTACTAACCACAGGAAATGTACACCTATCGGATGTCGCACACAATGGCATCACTCACAGGTAACACAAACACATGGTGTTTCGCACATACGGGTACTAATCATAAGCAACACAGACCCATGGTGCTCCACACACAGTGGGACTAATCACGGGTGCCGGTATACCCGTGGTGTCCCTCACTAAGTGGAACTAATCACAGGCAACGTATACTCATGGTGTTGCTCACATAGTGCTACTAAACCAAAGTAATGTCCGACTCGTTGGCTGAACGGTCAGCGTACTGGCCTTCGGTTCAGAGGATCCCGGGTTCGATTCCCGGCCGGGTCGGGGGATTTTAACCTTAATTGGTTAATTCCAATGGCACGGGGGCTGGGTGTGTGTGTTGTCTTCATCATCATTTCATCCTCATCACGATGCGCAGGTCGCCTACAGGCATCAATTAGAAAGACCTGCACCTGGCGAGCCGAACCCGTCCTGGGATATCCCGGCACTAAAAGCCATACGACATTTCATTACATTTCATTTTACCAAAGTAATGTAGACCCACGGTGTATGACACATTATGGTAACAACCAGAGGTAATACAAACCCATGGTATTCGTCACATAATGGAACTACTCTCAGGTAACGCACACCCATGGTTTTCGCACATAGTGGTACTTACCACGGGTGCCAGCCAAATCTGTGGTTTTTCTCACATAGTGGTAGTAATCACCGGCAACATACACCCATGGTGTTTCTCGTATTCTGAACCCAGGGGAACCAACAAATTCCAGCACAGCGTTATGGCACATGGACATTAGTCCGCGCAGCCGAATGCTCGCTCCCCCACTTTGGTGGAATACACACAATTGTAGACCTTACTAACCACAGAACTGTGGTGTTCGGTGTTCCTCACATAAAGGCACTGCTCATTGGTAACACAGATCCATGGTGTTCCTCACGTAATGGTACTAAGCACAAGTACGGTAGTTTCATGGTTCTAATGTCATCATCCCTTCGTCGCCCCTTTTAGTTGCCTCTTATGACATGCAGGGGATACCATGAGTGTATTCTTCATCTGCGTCCCCCACCCACAGGGGGTTGTGTGTTTGGTCCGTGAGAGCTATTTTATTTCGCTCAAGTTCGCCGGCAAGATGGTTAGGATCCCCCTATCCGCAACCTGGGACACGCCATGTGGGAATATCGCCTCTCCCCCTGCTATGCCAGCATAGTAGGTTTGTGGACCAAAGCTTTTGACCTGCTAAGTAGAACCATGATACAAGAGAAGCCAACTAATCAGAAAGAACCACTACATAACAAAAATTGTCACAAACATACTATCGAGCAACACCGTACATATTTGTGACAATATTTCAAGTTCAAGACCAATCACACACACCAACAGGGTACTGCAAGGCGATCCACTAAGCCCAATCCTATTTTCCATTGCCACAGCAGACGTAGTACAGAGAATCGGTGACGGTGCACATCGTTACATCTACGCAGATGACATGGTTTTAACAGCCAAGTGATGCAGGAATTGCAAGAATCTTTCAACTGATCGGTATCACAGGCGCAAGAAAAAGATCTCCAATCGAATAACCAGAAAACAGTCCATATAGTGTTCAGGAATGGGGGAAGACTATCTCAGTCCGACAAAGTAACACACAACAACAACATACTGAGGAGAGTTAACAACTTTAAACACTTAGGAGCCGTCTTGCAGACAACCAGCAAGTGTTTCATGCAACATATCATAGACAGAACTTTTTTTTGGTAAACAATATTACGACCGAGATAACAGATCTGTTCAAGATGTCATTTGATGCAACAGTGAATCTTTTTGACATCAAGATCCTACCTATAATTACCTACAGACTAGTGATAATATGGGAACACCTAGGCATCACAGCCAGAGAAGATTAGAAAAGGTTAAGGCCACATTCTGTACTTAAAGAAGCCACTAAGTTTATCAAAGTAGGCCTACACAATGTCCCATCTAGTGCATGAAACAACAAGGAAGACCTTTCTTACTGAGGATCTTTGATGCTGCATGGTGCTACCATTTATTCCATCCTATAACCAGCTACTCAAAAAGCAACAGCAGAAGAGAGCAGATATAGAGACAGAATTCTATGCCACAGAGGCCATGCCTACTCGCAGATTGGCGGGAGCAAACTATGAACTGTGACACCTGGGGACCCGAATGGCAGTGCATGGTTTCCACCACCGGTTATGCAGAAGGAAAACCTATCTTGTACCTGATAAAGACTGTGTATGCAACTGTTACAATAAACATTGTGAGAGATGTCACGTTCTAAAGTGCTTCAAAAGAGGGACATCAGCTCCACCAGTAGGAGTTTTTTTTTTCTATTTGCTTTACGTCGCACCGACACAGATAGGTCTTATGGCGACGGGAAGGAAACGGCCGTGGCCTTAATTAAGGTGTGAAAATGGGAAACCACGGAAAACCATCTTCAGGGCTGCCGACAGTGGGGTTCGAACCCACTATCTCCCGGACGCGAGCCCACAGCTGCGCGCTCCTAACCGCACGGCCAACTCGCCCGGTACCTGGACGAGTAGTTCCAGTCTAACATAGATTCAAAGTCTTAGCAAAAATCCGTATGGATTACTGTAAAAATTAAAATAATGTTAATTATGCGTTACTTACTTGCAAGTTTAATGTAAATTTTATGGCCATTTGGTTGCAATAAATTTATTATTAAAATATCGATACAGCCAATTTTCAACACATATCATTTGAATTAATCAATAAGTAGCTACATGAAAGTTCAAAGAAGAGATGTGAAGATTAAGAATACAATGTTTAATTCATACAAACCTTCTAAAAGGCACGTTAATAATATCACATAGCACGGCTTGCAGGTTAAGTTCGCAACACTATTCTTCAAAGAAATCCGTTTCATTGCGTCAAGAGACAAAGTCTCCCGTGAACATTCCACTTTTCCTTATCTCAAATGCAGAAATAGACTGGTTGTACCACTTATATGACATTGTATTGACTGCTTATAATTCATCGCTCATGATCAATGATATTACGAATGGAATTCTACGCGTGAAGTTTGACACTACCGCGCAGACTCACAGTATAACCAACTGCAAGTAATTGAAATGTAGCCAACTACTCAATGTTAACCCTTAAATTCCCTCCGTGTCCATATGCACACTCTTATAATACCACGGCCAACTAGATCTAGGTAACAATATATATCGCACCAGATAATTCAATAGAAGATGTAGTAGAAGCAGTACTTAATGCAATAGGGAAAGTAAATACTGCGGAAGAAGTGATAATCGCGGGTGACCTCAACTGCAGGATAGACAAGCCGAACGCAAAATCGGAGTTAGTTATTCAAATCCTGAGGGATGAAGGTTACACAATGATAAACAGAAAAGACCTTAAAACATACTTTGCACCAAATGGCTCTAGTGCAATTGATCTTTTATTCTACAGAGGTGAAAAATTTATGATAAGGAAACAGGAAGGTCTATGGTCCTCAGGGTCAACGCCAATCAGAAAACATATACCCATCTGCACAGAAATTGAACACAAAGAGTCACGGAAAACACTAATCCCCGATGATAAAGGCATCACAATTTCAAGAAATATTGATGGAACGAAACTGCAAAACCACCCGAATATACAAAAAGCAAGAGCACTTGTAGCTCGAGGACACCTAGATGAAGCAGTAGAAGTTGCTACAAATCTGATACAGGAAACCGCTTTGCCTGTGAAAGAAAGGAGATCGCAAAAGTGGTTTGACAGGCAATGCTACATAGCACGAAAAGACACCTTACGCGCGTTATACTCAGCCAGAAAAATGGAGACCGCTGATTACTTGGAAGCATATGCCATCAAAAGAAGAAATTACAGAAAACTTCTAAAAGAGAAGCGAGCTAAATACCTGGAAGCAGAAGCCAAGAAGATTGCAGTCGAAGCAGAAACAGACCCATTTCGGGCCCTCAAGAAAAAGCAAGAGTGTAGAGCGAGGGAAATACCAATGGAAACATGGGAAAAACACTTCTCAGCGCTTCTAAACAGGGACAGCAGAGCAAAAGGTGACACCGCAAACCACCCTATCGATCCAGAACACGAAATTAGACTAACCACAGGGGAAGTACAGATGGTAATCAGCAAAGGAAAAAAAGGGAAGTCAGCAGGACCGGACAACATATATACAGAACACTTAAAAAGTACTCAAGACCATTTACTACAGCTTTGGACAGAATTATTCAACAAATGTCTAAATTTAGGCAAAATACCGGAAGTTTGGAGAACGGCAACGCTGAAGATTTTGTACAAAGGGAAAGGAGAAACTGACAACCCCGACTCATATAGAGGTATAGCTCTAGAAAGCAACTTATACAAAGCATTTGCAACTATTGTAGCGAATCGCCTGAACAACGAAATAGACCCATTCATACCAGAATGCCAACTAGGCTTCCGCAAAGGAAAAAGCACGTTACAAGCCGCAGCATGCCTGAAAGAAAAAAAATTGAAGAGGCACTGAGGCATCCAAAAGGGAAGTACTACCTCGTCTTTGTTGACTATAAGAAGGCTTTTGATATTATCGACAGAGATATTCTGAAAGGAAAATTGAAACAAATGATTGGCGACAACACGCTCGTGAGAATCGTTGAGACCATACTAGACTACAACCTAATCAAAATTGAAGATGGAGCATCCTCATCCGGGAAAGTAATTCAAACAAACGGGGTACCCCAAGGAGACCCGCTAAGCCCGCTACTATTCAACGTAGCAACGGCAGATATCACACAGATAATGACGGACTCCCCTGAGACTACTCTAATAATGTACGCTGATGACATGGCTCTGGGATCGAGCTCAAAAGCAGAACTACAGTCGACAGTGATGAAGTTAGAAGCTTGGGCTTCAGATAACAAAATTTGAAATTAACCAGGAAAAGACAGTACAGATGGTCTTCAGGAAAGGTGGCAAGGCGGCCAAGGACGACGCTATAACATTAAATAATAAACCACTAGAAATAGTCAAGAAATTCAAATACGTGGGCATCACGTTCCAAACGAGCATGGCATCCTTCAACAGCCACTTCATAGACAGAACGACAGCAGCAATCAGAGCCATCCACAATATCAAGAATATTTCAATGCTATCCCTTAACACAGCGATGACTCTATTCAAGACCGCAATAACCCCAATTGTCTCGTACGGAATCGAAATAATATGGGATAGCCTGACAATCGGTGACTTGGAGAGGATAGAAAGGGTCAAAGCAAGGTTCCTGAAGAAGGCCCTAGGAGTAGGCAAACTGGCACCCTCCAGACTTGTTTATGTACTGGCACGGGAAACTTACTTCATTGAGGATCTACGACTCAATCTACCACTGCCATCTACCGGCCCATTCCAAGAGCTTCAGAAAAAAACTTCTCAAGAAACGCGCGGAAATAGACCCCGAATTCTACGGAAATGACGCCATGATCGATCGAAACTGGACCAAGCAACTTCAAGAGCAAAGACATGTCATAACAAGATATGCAATACATGGCTTCCACCACAAAATATGCGCAAAGACAAAATTCCACAATCCAACAGATGACTGTGTTTGTACACTGTGTAAGGAAAAGTGCGACCGCTACCATCTGCTAAAGTGCAAGAACAGAATAAAGACTCTAACAGAATACAGCACAATGTAAATTGGGACAACAAACTTAATACTCATTCGAGTGCTCCTTATATAATTATAAATTCCCCCCTCCCATTCCCTAATACCAGCCCTAACAATCGGACAAACGCACTATAAGATGGAGCGGTAGAAATGAATACTCCCCTGTGAAAAGGTATTGACTTGGATTTCCGATTTATCGTAGCGTAATTTAGAAGTATGGAGATTGTTACATAGGTTAATATTGTTAAAGTTATTAATCCTAAAGGCTACTTTCGTTGATATTTAACAAAATAATGTGTTAAAATTGCTAAGTGATAGAGCAGTCCTGCTGACATTCAGTAATCAGTAGCGTAGCCTGGATCGACAGATAAGAGGGGGGGGGGGGGGGAAATTGTTACCAAATGATGATAGAATACAAGGAACATAGTATAGAATATACTGTAATGAAGGGGCTTGTGTGTGTGTGGTGTGCGCATACATGGGTGTCTTTATAAGGATACTGATACAAGTGAATTATGTTGACATTAAGATTGCAGTACACTACAAAATCTTACATTAAAATACAGAACGAGAACAATATGATCAAGGTTAACAGTTTTACAGTGAATGGAATGTTCAGATTACAATCTAAAATCCAACATTTGAGGCTTCTTAGCAAATACATTCAACAGATCTGTTTCACAATTATGTACCTGTGAATGTTCAAAAGAGCCAACACTTTGAGTCGACTTTGACTTGTTTACTGCCATTTTCCGTTTTTTCATACTTCCATGGGGGATTCTAAGCCCCAGTAATCTACCCTTGACTACAACGCTGAGTCTTACGAATGTTGAAAGTGCTTATATAAAATTAATATGCATTTTGTTTTATTTACGTAAGCACGGAAAATCAGCATCAAATATATAAAAAATTCTCTCCCTGTTTTACACATACATTTGAAAGGGATAAAACTGAACATTTTAAAAAACTAGAAATTTATAGGCATCAATTAATAGGTTCTTAACACATACTCAATGAAAAAATTGAAAATGAATATTTAAAAACTAAGCTTCAGCAGCAACTGAATATATATTTTCTTTTTTGCTAGTGGCTTTACTGAACGTCGCACAGACACAGATAGCTCTTATGGAGTTGGAAGGAAATGGCCGTGGCCTTAATTAAGGTACAGCCCCAGCATTTGCCTGGTGTGAAAATGGGAAAACACGGAAAACCACCTTCAGCAGGACTGCCGACAGTGGGATTCGAACCCACTTTATCCCGGATGCAAGTTCACAGCCGCGCGCCTCTAACCATATGGCCAACTCGCCCGGTAACTGAATATTTCTGAGATGAAACACACCTATAGTTGACTCAACAAACGTAGATGTAATTCATCATCATCATCATCTGTTTACCCTCCAGGTTCGGTTTTTCCCTCGGACTGAGCGAGGGATCCCACCTCTACCGCCTCAAGGGCAGTGTCCTGGAGCTTCAGACTCTTGGTCGGGGGATACAACTGGGGAGTATGACCAGTACCTCGTCCAGGCGGCCTCACCTGCTATGCTGAACAGGGGCCTTGTGGAGGGATGGGAAGAATGGAAGGGATAGGCAAGGAAGAAGAAAGGAAGCGGCCGTGGCCTTAAGTTAGGTACCATCCCGGCATTCGTCTGGAGGAGAAGTGGGAAACCACGGAAAACCACTTCCAGGATGGCTGAGGTGGGAATCGAACCCACCTCTACTCAGTTGACCTCCCGAGGCTGAGTGGACGTCGTTCCAGCCCTCGTACCACTTTTCAAATTTCGTGGCAGAGCCGGGAATCGAACCCGGGCCTCCGGGGGTGACAGCTAATCAGCTAACCACTACAACACAGAGGCGGAAACGTAGATGTAATTACTATATATTATTGTTCTTTCTAGGTCGATGCCCCGAACAAATAGCATTTTAAAAAATAACTCATTCTTATTTAAGTCAATATATTCATTACGTATATATTTTTACTACCGCCTCTGTGGTGTAGTGGTTAGCGTGATTAGCTGCCACCCCCGGAGGTCCGGGTTCGATTCCCGGCTCTGCCACGAAATTTGTAAAAGTGGTACGAGGGCTGGAACGGGGTCCACTCAGCCTCGGGAGGTCAACTGAGTAGAGGTGGGTTCGTTCCCACCTCAGCCATCCTCGAAGTGGTTTTCCGTGGTTTCCCACTTCACCTCCAGGCGAATGCCGGGATGGTACCTAACTTAAGGCCGCTTCCTTCCCTCATCCTTGCCTATCCCTTCCAATCTTCCCATCCCCCTACAAGGCCCCTGTTCCCCATAGCAGGTGAGGCCGCCTGGGCGAGGTACTGATCATACTCCCCAGTTGTATCCCCCGACCAGGAGTCTGAAGCTCCAGGACACTGTCCTTGAGGCGGTAGAGGTGGGATCCCTCGCTGAGTCCGAGGGAAAAGCCGAACCTGGAGGGTAAACAGATGAAGAAGAAGAAGAAGATATATTTTTACTGCTGAGTGTCTACTAAATCAAATTAATGGTACCGACACTTGAGAGAATGGATCATTTCAGTTCCCTTCTCTTTAGAACTTAATTACCCTGTACGGTACCTCAAGAACAACGTCCGACAGTGATGTATGGTCTTGGGGTAAGGCGCTGAAGTATGGATGCTGAGCATTCGAGTTCGAACCCCAGTAGAGCGGAAAAATTTTACTGAATTGTAAATGAATATAACTTTCAGTGATAAGAGAAGGCTACCAAGGAAGTGAGAGGTGCAGGGCAGCCAATAGGTACAGCTGACTAGAAGATGTCATGGCGGCGACATGGATGGCTTCAGAAACTTAAAAGCAAATATCTGAAATATGGTGGATGAGAAAATATGAACAACGGAATTCTGAAAACGACAATATCAAAGAAATGGTTCAGAAGAAATACAATGGTTAGCCTGATTACCTGCAACCCCTGGAAGTCCGGGTTCGATTCCCGGCTCTGCCACGAAATTTGAAAAGTCGTACGAGGGCTGGAACGTGGTCCACTCAGCCTCAGGAGGTCAACTGAGTAGAGGTAGGTTTGATTCCCACCTCAGCCATCCACAAAGTGGTTTTCCGTGGTTTCCCACTTCTCCTCCAGGCAAATACTGGGATGGTACCTAACTTACAGCCACAGCCGCTTCCTTCCCTCTCCTTGTCTAGCCCTTCCAATATTTCCATCTCCCCCTACAAGACTCCTGTTCAACATATCAGATGAGGCCGCCTGCGCAAAGTACTGGTTCTCCTCCCCCGTTGTATTCCCGACCAAATGTCTCACGCTCTAGGACACTTCCCTTGAGGCGGTAGAGGTGGGATCCCTCGCTGAGTCCGATAGAAAAACCAACCCTGGAGGCTAAACAGATTAAGAAAGAAAGAAAGAAAGAAAGAAAGAAAGAAAGAAAGAAAGAAAGAAAGAAAGAAAGAAGAAATACGAAATGAGTAAGGTAAGGTAATCAAGGGTTATCTTGAAAATTGTGGTAGCGCCTGTGAGGTAGGCAACCCACACAGCTAGGGTCAACACCCTCCTTTTAAACAACCCGACATAGACTCCTTGTATTTTAGACAACTGGGAGATTGGCTCCGGTTTCCCCTCTGAGGGTCGTCCAACCGCTGCCACTAATCCACTCTGGGCTCTACATTTATAAACAGACCAGAAAGTCAAGATTTTGTTCTTGTTAGTGATTGGTTGTAAGCGATCACATGCTCACGCACGCACACTATTGTACACTTGGACATCAAGTTATTCAGTGCGAAGTAATTTAAATCTGTAGCTCATGCGATCTGTATTCTTGTCAATTTATCATCATATTCAAAGAGTTACTTACGTGATCATTTAATTTATATCATATTTACTCGACCGTGGATATACGTGCATGATACTGTAGAAGTTCCTCTTAAGTAATTACTGGGAGATATTTATTTATGGTATGGTGCAAATGTTTGAGTTTCTCTCTCCTAATAGTTCTCAAGTCTAGTCCTAAGTAAAAATTCGCAGTGCATCCGCTACGTTCAGATTCAACTTCTCTTATTTAATCTGTCCTCCCTTCTTTACTGACTTACCTACGTTTAACAGTAGATTAAAATAGCAGGATTTTGATAGCAAGATGCCACTGTCATGAGGGTTTAGTGTTATGTACACTATATATTTGCTTAAGATAATTCGGGCCGTGGTACAGTTGAAATAATTTTTTATATTGAAAAAAAAAGGCTTTCTTAAAACGTTTGTTCATTTTAGTTTATCCCGAAGTACATAAGGACAGAAAGAGAGAGGATAGGAAGGTAGTTTTTTTTTTGCTAGTTGCTTTACGTCGCACCGACACAGTTAGGTCTTATGGCGACGATGGGAGAGGGAAGGGCTAGGAGTGGGGAGGAAGCTTTTTTTTTGGCTATTTGCTTTACGTCGCACCGACACAGATATGTCTTACGGTGACGATGGGATAGGAAAGGCCTGGGAATTGGAAGGAAGCGGTGAAAGCACTGATCTCTATACATGGATGGCTGGTGGCTTGGGTAGCAGTAAGCCGAATAGAAGATGACTGGCGTACTAAGATGGCAGCGAGCGCACGGTGCAGTAGAACCATTGAATAGACTACGAGCAGCGCGCTTGCTTTGTTTATGCTTAGTTCAGTGACGCCTACCCCCTTGATTGTAGTTCCACGGGTGTTCTGTGCTGTGTTATTTCAAAACAAATAGTAGTTTTTTTTATGAATTTAGGTTTGTTGCCTTGTAGTATGCTTGTAAATTCGTTCGTTTGTAATCTGTTTATCCTCCAGGGTTGGTTTTTCCCTCGGACTCAGCGAGGGATACCACCTCTACCGCCTCAAGGGCAGTGTCCTGGAGATTCAGACTTTCGGTCTGGGATACAACTGGGGAGTATGGCCAGTACCTCGCACAGGCGGCTTCACCTGCTATACTGAACAGGGGCTTTGTTGGGGGATGGGAAGTTTCGAAGGGATAGAGACAAGGAAGAGGGAAGGAAGCGGCCGTGGCCTTAAGTTAGGTACCATCCCGTCATTTGCCTGGAGGAGAAGTGGGAAACCACGGAAAACCACTTCCAGGATGGCTGAGGAGGGAATCGAACCCCCTCTACTCAGTTGACCTCCCGAGGCTGAGTGGACCCCGTTCCAGCCCTCATACCACTTTTCAAATTTCGTGGCAGAGCCGGGAATCGAACCCGGGCCTCTGGGGTTGGCAGCTAATCACACTAACCACTACACCACAGAGGCGGACACTGCTTATAAATTACAAAATTAAATTTAAATGTACATGGATGTACAAACAGAAACGATCAGCAGAAGGAGAAATCGTTTCATCGGTGAGTTTTATAGGTACTGTACATAATAATCTTCCTAGGGTAGTGTTTTGAGTTTTAGGTTATTGTATCTTATTTCGCATATTCTGGGAGCAAAATGGCAATTTTTCTAGGTTTCCTTTCTCGAAACCCGAACATCTAAGATCATGGATTAGGAGTATCAGGCGGGAAACTTGGGAGCCTTCTAAAACAGCTGTTCTCTGCTCCCATCACTTTGAGGAAGACTGTTTAGATAAAAATGGACAAACTGCACGCCTTAGAAGTGATGTATAGCCAACTGTTTTCAATTTTACTGAACATTAACTGCAAGTAAAGATTTACTTATATTTTTATTTGTTTGTCATAATTAAACTGACGGTTTTGATGAAATAATTGACGTGACCTTATAAAAATCTTAGAAAATGAAGTCTGGAGGAATTCTAGACCTTATTTACATCAGTAATAATTATGGGTTTCAGACACTGGGGTGGTGGGAGAAGGCAAAGTGTGGTGGGTGTTTTAGGCTATCCCATTATACTAGTTGTGGTATTTGGGGCTCATTTAACGGGTGTTACATTTTTCTGATGATGACCATCAATATTGCTTTGGTAGCTGAATTTAATTAAAGAGTTCTGTAATAGTAAATTAAGCTGCAGGTAATGTGATATATTGACAAGTTTTGAATACACTCACTGACAGAGTAAATGCAACACCAAGAAGGAGTGGTCAGAACTTTATGCCAATTGCAGGGTAGACTGACGTCACTGAGGTATGCTCATGATGTGAAATGCGCCGCTGTGCTGCGCACGTAGCGAACGATAAATGGGACACGGCGTTGGCGAATGGCCCACTTCGTACCGTGATTTCTCAGCCGACAGTCATTGTAGAACGTGTTGTCGTGTGCCACAGGACACGTGTATAGCTAAGAATGCCAGGCCGCCGTCAACGGAGGCATTTCCAGCAGACAGACGACTTTACGAGGGGTATGGTGATCGGGCTGAGAAGGGCAGGTTGGTCGCTTCGTCAAATCGCAGCCGATACCCATAGGGATGTGTCCACGGTGCAGCGCCTGTGGCGAAGATGGTTGGCGCAGGGACATGTGGCACGTGCGAGGGGTCCAGGCGCAGCCCGAGTGACGTCAGCACGCGAGGATCGGCGCATCCGCCGCCAAGCGGTGGCAGCCCCGCACGCCACGTCAACCGCCATTCTTCAGCATGTGCAAGACACCCTGGCTGTTCCAATATCGACCAGAACAATTTCCCGTCGATTGGTTGATGGAGGCCTGCACTCCCGGCGTCCGCTCAGAAGACTACCATTGACTCCACAGCATAGACGTGCACGCCTGGCATGGTGCCGGGCTAGAGCGACTTGGATGAGGGAATGGCCGAACGTCGTGTTCTCCGATGAGTCACGCTTCTGTTCTGTCAGTGATAGTCACCGCAGACGAGTGTGGCGTCGGCGTGGAGAAAGGTCAAATCCGGCAGTAACTGTGGAGCGCCCTACCGCTAGACAACGCGGCATCATGGTTTGGGGCGCTATTGCGTATGATTCCACGTCACCTCTAGTGCGTATTCAAGGCACGTTAAATGCCCACCGCTACGTGCAGCATGTGCTGCGGCCGGTGGCCCTCCCGTACCTTCAGGGGCTGCCCAATGCTCTGTTTCAGCAGGATAATGCCCGCCCACACACTGCTCGCATCTCCCAACAGGCTCTACGAGGTGTACAGATGCTTCCGTGGCCAGCGTACTCTCCGGATCTCTCACCGATCGAACACGTGTGGGATCTCATTGGACGCCGTTTGCAAACTCTGCCCCAGCCTCGTACGGACGACCAACTGTGGCAAATGGTTGACAGAGAATGGAGAACCATCTCTCAGGACACCATCCGCACTCTTATTGACTCTGTACCTCGACGTGTTTCTGCGTGCATCGCCGCTCGCGGTGGTCCTACATCCTACTGAGTCGATGCCGTGCGCATTGTGTAACCTGCATATCGGTTTGAAATAAACATCAATTATTCGTCCGTGCCGTCTCTGTTTTTTCCCCAACTTTCATCCCTTTCGAACCACTCCTTCTTGGTGTTGCATTTGCTCTGTCAGTCAGTGTATTTGCTGGGGCGATGACCTTCGATGTTAGGCCCCTTTAAACAACAAGCGGTGAATATTTGCTGGTTTTATGAATGTGTACATATGTTTCAATTATATTTTAATTTGATAAACTGCGCGTTATTTCATAGAAACAGGAAACAGGAATTCATTATCAAGCCCCTATTATGGTATGTCGAATCTAGGCCTGTACAGTGAGCTACGTTTATAGGTACATCATTTTAAGAATGCATAATTTCGTGACATACATGTATACAATTTACAGCAATGTTTTCACTCGTACTGTGTTACCGATCGCTAATTGCATGTATTCAGCACCTAAGTTAATATTAGTCGGCCGTTATTATACACTCATTTTTATTGCTATCCCGGAGTTTTACTGACCTCGGAACGACGTGTCAGTGATCCGAATGTCCTTATGCTTTGAGTGAACATGTCCCTATATTTTTAATTATTCCAATGCGCCATTAATTGCGATTTAAAATTGACTATATTATCATTGCTTCCCCTTAAGGAGAGCTCTAGGATGGGTTCGCCAACATGGCGAACCGCGCGCTCAACTTGGCGTACTTTCTCCTGCAGCGGAGACCTGCCATCAGCGATCCATGTATAGAGATCAGTGGGTGAAAGAGATGAATAGAGATGTAGAGGTGAATGGAAGATATACAGGAGGCAACCCGTCACGTTTCTGTCTATGGCGACCGGTCACTGAATCGAGCGGGGATTGCAAGAATTGAGGGGGTGGGGAGGATATAATTATGATAGTTATATTAATTTTTTTTGCTATTTGCTTTACGTCGCACTGACACAGATAGGTCTTATGGCGACGATGGGATAGGAAAGGCCTAGTAGTTGGAAGGAAGCGGCCGTGGCCTTAATTATGGTACAGCCCGGCATTTGCCTGGTGTGAAAATGGGAAACCACGGAAAACCATCTTCAAGGCTGCTGACAGTGGGACTCGAACCCACTATCTCCCGATTACTAGATACTGGCAGCACTTAAGCGACTGCAGCTATCGAGTTCGGTGTTTTATTAATTCACTGTGAAAAATACTGAAATACCTTCCTAACAATGCGGATAATTTAACGTCTACCAATCAGAAGCCATGGTAAGGGGATAGAATATGTGGAAGAGCGTGTTGCAGTTGAGAATACGCCAAATCCTGCATCAACAGATTTTGCCAGTCCATTTTTTTTATTTTCTTTTTTTGCTAGTGGCTTTGCGTCGCACCGACACAGACAGTTCTTAGGGCGACGATGGGATAGGAAAGGCCTAGGAGTTAGAAGGAAGCGGCCGTGGCCTTTATTAAGGTACAGCTTCAGCATTTGCCTGGTGTGAAAATGGGAAACCACGGAAAACCATATTCAGGGATGCCGACAGTGGGATTCGAACCTACTATCTTCCGGATGCAAGCTCACAGACGCGGGGCTCTAACCACACGGCCAACTCGCCCGGTGCCAGTTCTTTAAGGATAATAATAATTTTCCTACATGTTCTTACCTCATCACATCCGAGAAATTCCAAATTTGATACTGGCGTATTCATAGGGGTATTCTATCTTCTGGGATAAGATGTCAAACCTCCGAAATTATCGAATATTTTAACACACACATGAGCAGGTAATGACAATTCTTTTCCTCTTAACATGATTCATTTCTGCGTTCACAAACGAATACTTTAATTACGGTATCTGAATTTTACACGGTAAGAATAATTACCATATGGACAGATGATTATAGAAGTAGTGAAATAAAATCATAAAATCTACAATAGGGTTTTATACGGAAGTCGTTTAGATGTCACTAAGTAGTGTCGTCAGCATGAAAAATTACGGGAAGCAAAGCATAAAACATTCAGGAACTGAAACAAGCAATGTAATGAAGTAGTCTACGAGCGAAAAAAAAATGCATACGTGTTGGTATCATTGAAAATAGAAATTGACTGTGATGGTTCTAAAGAACAATAGAAAGTCCCAATATACTCTACTGCGTATACGTGAGCATGTGATCGCTTACAACCAATCAGTAACCAGAACCGAATCGTGGATTTCTGGCCCGTTGATACATGTAGAGCCAAGGGCGGGCTAGTGGTTGGGAATACGTCGAAGACAGCGGTCGGCCGACACCAGAGGGGAAACCGGAGCCATTACCCGAGCTGTCTAAAATGCAGGGAGGTCCCTATGTCTGTTTGTTTAAAATGAGGGTGTTGATCCCGGGTGTGTGGGTTGCCTACCTCACAGGCGCTTCCACAATTTTCAAGTTAAGGTAAGACCGAATGCCCTATCTCGCCAATGTTAATTTTGTATCATTTATGTTCCTTTTTCTCAGAAACTAGTAAAGATAAATGCATGCCATTTTTACAGTATATTCCTCAACTCTTACTATGTGCTGGGATCTACAATCGGAACTGTGGTTCAATAAATGTGGGAGTAATGATTTTTAGTTTGAAATGATATATTCTAATAACAAATATCATGAACAATGAGGCATAATTCTCAAGGTGTTAGTCGCAAGGACCTTATTGTGGATCCCCAGCTGTATTGTATACAGATTAAGTACCTGTCAAAATTTCATGGTTATACATTGTATAGTTTTGAAGAAAAAGGAGCATTTGTTGAGATTTTTTTTAGTTTCAAGAAAATCAACTCCAAAGTTGAAGAGTGAAAAAAGTATCTTAAAAGTTACTCCATACGTGTTCCTAGACAAATTAGAAGCATCCAGCACCGTAATCTGACTCGTCACTGGCTAACCTGCTCATTTTACCTTCTTTCTTGCTTCTTTTGTTGCCATATTTGCTGCAAATTCTGCTTTTTGCACCCTTAACCATTCAAGCACTTTCAATCCAGATGCTGTATGCTTTCCTACTCCCAGTCCTTCAAGAACCATAAGTTTGCCTGAATTCCCATGATTTAAGGTTATTCCAGCATCTGAGATCCTAACTTTAATTTATTATATCCCACAAATCCTAATCCAGATGATATTATTAAAAAACTGAAAGAAATGTGAAACCATAACAAGGATTCAATAAACATATAACTTTATCGCCAATTATTTGTTTGTAAACAACAGTAGGCAGACAAATTAGAGCGCAACAGTATAGCAAACTTCCGGAGCTTTAAAATGAGCCAAACCACAGCCTTCTAGGTCAAGAAGTTCCTGATATATCAATGACTATACCAATCGGTGCAAGATGAAACGAAAATCCATGTAGTGTAGATGTAAATTGAAAAAATAATTCAAAATACTTCTAGGACGAATTTGCATTAAAATGATACGCCAAAATGTTCGTTAAATTCCAAATTGTAACATAAGTCAATAAACGAAAAAAATCCATTTTTTTCAGATTTTGGCGTTCGGTCTTACCTTAACCCTTGAACACCTTACTTTACTCATATCGTATTTCTTCTCAAACATTTCCTGGACATTGCAGTTTTTCAGAATTCCTTAGTTCTTATTTTTTCATCCGCCATATCTCAGATATTTGCTTCTAAGTTCGAAGCCGTCCATGTCTCCGTCATGACACTTTCTATACATGTGTTGTATCCAACTGGTTCCTGTTGGCTGCTCTGCTCCTCTCACTACCTTGGTACTCTATTATTCAAACTTATATTCATTTAATATTCAGTAAAAATTGTCTGCCCGATCGGGAACCGAACTCCAAGAGTTCTGCATTCGCACTGTGGTGCCTTACACCGAGACCACACTTCACTGTCGAGCATTTATCCTAAAATCATGGGTAGTGAAATGCAATAAATAAAAAGGGCTTAATAAAATCAATTTCTATAAGTAAAATGATCGTGGTCCGTCTCTGTGGTGTAAAGATTAGTGTGATTACCTGCAACACCCGGAGGCCCGGGTCCGATACCCGACTCTGCCACGAAAATTAAAAAGTGGCACGAGGGCTGGAACGGGGTCCACTCAGCCTCGGGAGGTCATCCGTGTACAGGTGGGTTCGATTACAACCTCAGCCATCCTGGAAGTGGTCTTCCGTGGTTTCCCACTTCTCCTCCAGGCAAATTCTGGGAGAGCACCTAACTTAAGGCCACGACCGCTTCCTTCCCTCTTTCCTGTCCATCCCTTCCAATCTTCCCATCCCCCACCAAGGCCCCTGTTCAGCATAGCAGGGGAGGCCGCCTGGGCGAGGTACTGGTTATCCTCCCGTTTTATACCCCAACCCAACGTCTCACGCTCCAGGACACTGCCCTTGAGGCGTAGAGGTGGAATCCCTCGCTGAGTCCGAGGGAAAAACCAACCCTGGAGGGTAAACAGATTAAGAAAGAAAGAAAGAAAGAAAATAAATCTGGGGTGCGCCTCTGTGGTGTAGCGGTTAGCGTGATTAGCTTCCAACCTCGGAGGCCCGGGTTCGATTCCCGACTCTGCTACAAAATTTGAAAAGTGGTACAAGGGCTGGAACGGGGTCCACTCAGACTCGGGAGGTCAACTGATTAGAGGTGGGTTCGATTCCTATCTCAGCCGTCCTCGAAGTGGTTTTCCGTGGTTTCCAACTTCTCCTCCAGGCAAATGCCGGGATAATACTTAACTAAAGGCCACGGTCGCTTCCTTCCCTCTTCCTTGTATATTCGCACCCCCCCCCCACACAAGGCCCCTGTTGAGCATCGCAGATGAAGCCACCTGGGCGAGGTACTGGTCCTCCACCCAGATTCTTTCTTTCTTTCTTTCTTTCTTTCTTTCTTTCTTTCTTTCTTTCTTTCTTTCTTTCTTTCTTAATCTGTTTAACCGCCAGGGTTGGCTTTTCCCTCGGACTCAGTGAGGAATCCCATCTCTACCGCCTTAAGTGTCCTGGAGCGTGAGACTTTGGGTCGGGGTGATACAACTGGGGATGAAGACCAGTACCTCGTCCAGGCTACCTCACCTGCTATGCTCAACAGGGGCCTTGTGGTGGGATGGGAAGAGGGAAGGAAGCGGCAGTGGCCTTAATTTAGCTGAAGTGGGAAATTACGGAAAACCACTTCGAGGATGGCTGAGGAAGGAATCGAACTCCTCTCTACTCGGTTGACCTCCAGAGGCTGAGAGAACTCCGTTCCAGACTTCGTACCACTGTTCAAAAATCTTTGCAGAGTTGGAGATCGAATCCACCTTCGGAAGTGGCAGCTATTCACACTAACCACTACACCACACAGGCGGACCGATATATTAATTACGGCATTTTTTTCTACATTGTGCCTACAAACTCAAATTCATGGCACCTCTGCTTGAGGAATGGACTTTCTTAGCTCCCTTCAATCTGTATTGAACTGTATCGTTCATGTATGAAAGATTGATATTTAACGCAGAAATAATATTGCATCAGAGCATCGAAGTCACAGTTGGCGGGATGCTGAGCTGAGTCGATTGGGGTGGCAAGGCGCGGCACCAAGGAGTGAGCGAGAGAGCATAGCGAAGAAAGGATGAAGATACGTGAATTCTATTTGGTGAAGCCCATTTGCCAACTTACTGAAAATTAAAGCGGCAAGAATCAGGCTTGTCATTTTTTGAAATCAGGCCATATCTACTCTCCCAGGAGGTTATTAGAGAAACTAAATGACAGTAATAATTTCATAATTTTCCAAACAACATGATGTGTATTGAGATATTAATCAATAATGAATTTTATAATACAGCATTCGCGCGTGCACCGAGCGAACGGAATTACTAGCCGCACATCAGTCTCAAGTATGTATCTTAATGAAGTCCCTAGCGCGGCGTCCCCTACTGTTCCCTATACAAAGGGGGAGATACAAGGGGAGGCACTTCATTCTATTTCATCATTTGCTTCAGTGCGGTCGAGAATATGTCAGTCTGACCGAGAATTGCGCCATAAGCTTATTACAGACCAAAGAGTTCACTTTCTTCAGTGGAGGTCGCGAGTGTATCAATCCGGCCAATAGTTGCGCGATGAACTAATTGAACAAGATTCGATTAAGGCATTCTGTTCTAACATTTTTCAGTGGGAATCGCGAGTTTGTCCGTCCGACCGATGATAGCGTCGTGAACAAAGACTTCGTCAAAGAAGCAGCATAGGCAAACAATGTAAATAGACAAGTTTGAAGTATAGCTAGAGATATAAGCTATAACGGCCAGTAATACCGCCTTCTAACTATATGCGTGTGGAGAAATGTACATTTCTACTACATTTCTACCGTTAATGTCAGACTCGTAATATGAATTCATGTACGGTTGAGCATTACTCACATAACAATTACCTTTGGCTTAACATACCGCAAATTTCTGTTTTAACATCAATGAGAGTGAGTAGGAGCATCCTGTGTGCATCGCAGGCGCTAACTAGGCGTTTTATTGCAGTTAGGACCTCTAATCGACAAGAAGAGCTGCCAATAGCACGAGACTTTTCTACGTTTACTTCAAGCAGACGGCATCACGACGAAGCCATCCATGGAGCTGAAACCAGGGCTGTCAACCCAGGATGACGACAGTCTGACGATGGGCTAAATAGAACTGCCTAGTACGCAATGAAGGAGCCATGAAGTCAACAGCAATAAGATAGGTTTGAACGGGTATTTTGGCATGAGTTAGGGACAGTAAATGTTTCGCAGATAGTTTTCTTTTAATGTAAATATGATTTTATTCACGCCCTTCTGGCAACTGATTATTATTCACAGGACTAATGCATGTGTAGAGCGTGTTTTGAAATTTATTTTATGGGTAACGAGGGAGATGGGTCCAATCTAGGTTTGTCGTTATGTAAATTATTTTATTCGTTCGTGCATGTTAATGTAGTTAGTTGTTAAAATGAGTATCTTTAAAATGGAAAGTTCTGCCACTGTTAAATGCCGTATGGGAAGTTACTACAAAGCGTTAGTCAACTTAAGGATAGGATTTGCATGTTATATGTGTGCATGAATTTCAGAGAAAGGGGCCAAGCAGTTGGGTTCATATCCAATCTTGTGTGTGATCGGGATCACATTTACCTTCAGTGATTTTGGGGGCCACCAAGGCCTCCGTTCAGCTTAGCAGGTGAGGTCGCCTGGGCGAAGTACTGGTCATCCTCCCAGCTGTATCCCCAGACCCAGTGTCTCACGCTCCAGGATACTGCCCTTGAGGCGGAAGAGGTGGGATCCCTCGCTGAGTCCGAGGGAGAAACCAACCTTGGAGGGTAAGCAGATTAAGAAGAAGAAGATGATGATTTTGGGGGAAACGAATGATCCTGCTTTCATGTTCATATGTAAATAATGTCCTGTATGTCAGGGAACTTAGGATATCACTAATTTATATATGTGGGAAGTGTTTCTGTTCCTAACATCATCAATCCAAAAACATTATGCTCAGGCGTTTTACGCAAGAAAACCTGTTCGAACTTATCGCAATTCAATCAAGACTAAAGCAATTATCACACGGATCTTACGTCATTGATTTACTTTGTGCTTTCGCTCACTAAATTTAGTAGATTTTATTTTGTTCCTCATTTACTCACACAACTACGTATCCTGTCCTGTTAGATCTTTAAGATTCTTTTAGTTATATTCTATGCGGCCACCGGACCGTACACGCGCTCTACCGACGACCTAGCCAGTGAAGAAAGGAGACGAACGTTAGGTAAATTGTTTAACTCTGTGCCCATCCGATTTAACTTATTTTCTTGTGCCTTTAGGATACAGTATGTGTATAGAATACTTATTTTAAATTCTTTCAAATAATTGGGAGCTGTAAATACTAACATTTCTGGAATATTGGAACATTTAAAACTGATTTTTATACATGTTAGCAAAACGTCTCACTTTTCTGGCTTTCAAAGTAGATCTGCAATATTTACAAAAACACACAAACAAAATAATAAAGAGATTAGTTTTTGAAATATCTCAGTGGTTTTCATGTGAAAATATTATATTGCAACGTAAATTTACTTGTGATATGGAAAATAAGCGGGGTGCGCGGCACACTGATTCGCAGTAAGTTACAGCACCTGACAGACTGCGCGTCACACCTACCGTCTCTTTTCTATATAGTTACAGCTCGATTATGCTGTGCGCAGTTTATACCATTTTGAAATATTCCTTATTTTCGTCTCACTCAACTTTTCGAACATGCATAAGACGTATTCACGTCTATATAAATACCGGGTTATATAGACCAAAGGTATCGACAAAATTTCACTGTAATATTTGTCCCAAAGGGAACATATTAATTGCTTTTACACAAATAAAGTAAAAAATCCGCGGTAAATTAAGAAATACCGTCGTTACTAGAGAAATATCTAGAGAAATATGTATGCGTACTTACGGGCCGTAGACAGTAGTGTTGGCTACTGAATGCATGATTCGAAGCAATGTATCGATTCATTCAAGTGTCCGAGTGAATCGATTCACAGGAACGGCGAGCTCACGGCACACGATTCAGCTTACTCCCAGCGGACAGTGCTGAGTGGCGCACTCACTGGACGTTGACGGGGAGCCGAGCTTCCGCTGCAGCGAGACAGTGAATCATGGCACATCGAAAGAATCGTGAACGAGCGCGGCTCAGTGAGACACATGATACACACGGCTCCTTATCGGCTCACTGGACACGCGGAGAGCCGAGCTTCCGCTGCAGCGAGACATACAGTGAGCCATGGCACACCGAAAGAATCGTGAACGAGCACGGCTGAGTGAGACACAAGATACAACGGCTCCTTATCGGCTCACTGCAGCGAGACATACAGTGAGCCATGCTATAATGGACTCTCGAGCTCAGCTCATTTGAAAATAATACCCATTTGCATTCACTGTCCTCTGCTTACAGGGAGGTTTAAATAATAGATGGATTTATTTGCAGTGTTAAAAAGGTAGTCACAACATATATCTGAAGTAGCTAGTAAGTAGGTAGGCTATTAGGTTATACTATTTATTAGTTTAATGAATCTTAGTATTATAACTTAGTTGACATTTGACAATTAAATTCGACTCTAGCCTGCCCTATGACTATGAGTCATGCTCATGACCACTCAAAAGTACCTGTTTTATATTGGGAAGAACGGCTCAGGATTCTCTCAGTTCATATGTCACATCGTTGCACAAGACTTCAATCATATGTGGACAGACGCAGTAACTTAACCAACAGTATGTTGAATCAGAAAACCAGCGGGATACTGTACATCTCGGGTAGCCTATACAAAATATGACGATTAAAAAAATCCCCAGCTGAAGAATTTTTTAAAAAAAAATGACAGCGAGTTGTCGTGCGGTTAATATTGCGTGGCTATGCGCTTGCATTCGGGGGATGGTGGGTTCGAATCCCACCGTCGGCAGCCGTTAAGATGGTTTTTCCATAGTTTCCCCATTTTCACACCAGGAAATGCTGGGGCTGTACCTTAATTCAGGCCATGGTTGCTACCTTCCTAATCCTAACCTTTCCCACCCTGCGTCGCCGGAAACCTTCGATGTATTAGAGTAACTAGCATTTTTTCTAAGAAAGGAGTTCATAGTATGAACTGCTGCTGTCTTACCAGCACATACTACACAGATTCAGTAGGAGCGGTGACCAATGAGCCGTGAATCGGATCACTGTATCGATTCAGTAACGTGAACGGAATCAAATGAATCGATTCAGTAAAATGAATCGAATGTCCCATCACTAGTAGACAGGACTCCTTTATGTTGTATTCCGCTGCTCGTGCCGTCTATTGTTTCTTTCTTAAAGGTCCAGGGCTTGCACCGACGAATGGGAGTGCTATGTCTGTGAATCGTCATTACAAAGGACACTAGGAAAGTTTTGCAATACGCAAAAACGGTTGACTGGACACCCCTGTTAAGGTGAGGGACGAAAAGAGGGGGTGAAAACCGGTCTAGAAGACAGCAAGGCGCGACCTTCACACCAGTTGTTACCAAGCTGTAGGATTGAAAGCAAGTTATCGGTGTGGTCTAAAGGTGAATATTGCGCAATTATCCGCTACAATTTTGCTCGTGGATTAACTGTTGATCAGTGCCTGGAGGAAATGACTTCTGTGCTGGAGAAAGACTGTCCACATCGGACAACAATTTTCCGCTGGTACAAAGAGTTCCAGAGGGGAAATTTTGGGGTTGAAGACGATCCTCGTTCTGGGCGACCGTCTGAATCAGTGACTGAGGAAAACATTGAAGCTGCGAGGAAAATGTTGCAGCAAGAGAGGCGGTTGACATATAGGCAGGTAGAAGAGGCCCTCCACATCCCACAATTCTACACGACCATCTCCATGTTAGAAAGGTTTGTTCCCTTTGGGTGCCGCATTCACTTTCAGAGGAACAAAGGGCACATCGAGTGAAATGGTGCTGAGAAATACTAAAACAGTTTGAAAATGGGACTTCACGTAACGTCAATAGCATCGTTACAGGTGACGAAACTTGGCTTTATTATTACGATGTCCCAACAAAATCCCAGAACAAGGTGTGGCTATTTGAAGGTGAGGGTACTCCTTTGACTGCGAAAGTCAAGGTCAGTGAAGAAAAGGATGATTTCAGTATTCTTCACTAAACGGGGCATCCTAACTCGGGTTGTGCCAGAAACACAAAGGACAGTTACTGCGAAGTGGAACAGTGCGACTTGTCTGCCTCAGGTCATCCAGGCTCTCAAGCAGCTCCGTCCAAGGTCACGGCTCAACACTTGGCTCTTGCATCACGACAATGCTCCAGCACATCGTACTAATATAACGATGTATTTTCTTGCCAGATCAGGGTTGACTGTGCTTGATCACCCTCCATACAGAGCTGATCTTGCCCCATGTGACTTCGCACTCTTCCCAGAAGTTAAGACGAAGCTGGAAGGGCGGCGTTTTGCATCCGACGAGGAGCTTCTGGCAGCATGGGATCAAGAGTGTGAAAATGTAACAGAAGAAAAGTGGCAGAGTAGGTTCAGTGACTGGTTTCGACGTATGGAGAAGTGTATTGAGTGTGGTGGAAATTATTTTGAAAAAGTCTAAAGCGTTCACTCACATTGCAAAACTATCCTAGTGCCCTTTCTATATTTGTCCATATGACTAGCGCGGGCAGCTCAAACAGCAAAATAGCATGAACCCTGGACCAATAAATATATAACTTGTGTGTTGCAAGGAAAATAGCTGATCCCTGGACCAATAAATATATCATTTAATGAATGAGTTAGGGTACAAAACGAATGAGCAACATGAATAAAACGACACCTAAATAATTCAAACAACTTCAGTGAGCAAAGACATCACACACGAAAGTGTTAGACAAACAAAACACATACGGAAGCGTAGCAGAATAAATAGTTGTAAGGTAGTAAAGTATGTATCCATATTATTCCCTGCAAGTAACATATTTCGCACTATTTGTTAATTTACCGCAGATTTTACACTTTATTTGAGTAAAATGAATTATTGTATTCCGTTTGGGACAAATATTACAGCGACATTTCGTCAATACCTTTCGTCTACATAACCTGAGTACAGTTATAGGGGGCCCGTTGTTTGTAATTTCGGTTGTTTTGCTAATTTTTCAGATATTTATCCCTTTTAGGTCAACTCAAGTCCGAATCGGTGGTTTTTATTTTTTATTTTATTTGTTTGTTTGTCAGTTTATCTGTTTGTCTGTTCCACCATCACGGCGAAACGGCTGGATGAATCTCGACCAAATGTCATATTTAGTGTATACTCATTCCGGGGAAGGTTTTGATATGCATGTCATTTTAAAATCTTTGAATAGACGGGTGGTTTATAGGAAAGCCAGAACCTTTTTCTTCCACTTTTTCTTATACAATTGATTTTCTGTTAACTCCGTGGATTGTATGTGAAACGTCTCTTCATTATAAACAACTTTTGTTATTCTCATAATTTACCTTACTATTCAAATGACGGAGAAAGTTACTATTTTCTGCGGATATCATGCTCTGCATTGAGTGACTGACAGACCGACAACGAACCTACAGGTTACCATGACAACGTCTCTGACTGCTTGCCAGCAGAGAAGTAACGTATTGCCATTTTCGTCGTCATCCTGTAAATTCGTGGTTGTTCCTTGGGTAGAAAGCAAGAGAGACGTCAATCGGCCATTCCGAGGGATATTGGCGGAATATCGTTGGAGGTTATAACCGTCCTCGAATAGCTTAAGTAATAACACAAATAGTCATCTTCTTATCTGTTTACCTAAGAATCCCTGCGCCTAAATTTCTCCTCTGTTACCGCTTTCTTATATCCATAACTCGTGCCAACATAGTTTATTGAGCGGCATTTGATTTTCCAATACATCGACTTGGTATTTACACATTGGTCCTCATCCGGCTGTCCTTAGTTATAATCCTATTTTCTATTAATTTTAACTTTTATAACAGTATTATTTCTTCTTTAATTACTCCGTATGTATGCGAGTGCTAATCTCGAAACCTGGACACTATTTTCTTTGAGGAAATATTCTAAGCTATGTAAATATATAACCTTTTGCCCCAGAAAATATCGGAATATGGATGCAGTTTTAACGACGGTGCAGACCTTCGTTTCTGGATAATTGGTGGCTAAACGGTAAGTCGTATCACAAAACAGAAAGCACAATCGCGTTTCATTTTGGAGAGATCTTCAACTTTGGTGCTATGACTTTTTGTCGTATTTCTATCCGTTATACGGCATATAGAGCTGGATTTCTCGATTTCAAGTTAATTTGGTAATTTTTATACGTATATGTTATCGTTCGATACAATTATAGGAAAGATAGAATCATGACATTGGGCACGCACATTGACCTGACCAGTGGCCATGTGTTCGCCAAATTTTATGATTCTAGCTGTCACATGAGTATCAACAATATAAAGTAGTATGTAAAAACTGTACAAAATTTTACCCCATTCAATGACTCTAACTCAATCTAACCCATAAATATAGGAGATACGAGAAGATTTCACAGGACCAGACACGTAGAACACTAAAAGAGGAGTCTGATGGTGAAGTCCGTTTGTGGATATGCAGTACAGTTTCAAAGCAGTAACTCTCTAAACAATGGTCTGCATTTCTAGACGTGTCCGTGCTTATCTATATAAATATAGTTGTAGGGGGTCCGCTGTCTGTAATTTCGTTTGTTTTTTTCAATTTATCAGATATTTACCCGTTTAAAGTCAACTCAAGACCGAATCGGTGGTTTTTATTTTTCGTGTCTGTCTGTCTGTCTGTCTGTCTGTCTGTCTGTCTGTTTGTTTGTCTGTTCCACCAGCACGGTGAAACGGCTGGATAGATCTCGACCAAACGTCATATTTAGTGTATACTCATCCCGGTTTTGATATGCATGTCATTTTAAAATCTTTGAATAGACGGGTGGCTTATAGGAAAACCAGAAAGGCCTTCGTCCATTTTCTCTTATACAATTGATTTTCTGTAAACTCCGTGGATTGTATGTGAAACGTCTCTTTGTTATAAACAACTTTTGTTATGTTCATAATTTAGCTTACCCTTCAAATGACGGAGGCAGTTGCTATTTTCTGCGGGTATCATGCTCTGCATTGAGTGACCGACAGACCGACAACGAACCTACAGGTTACCATGGCAACGTCTCTGACTGCTTGCTAGCAGGGAAGTAACGTATTGCCATTTTCGTCATCATTCCTGTAAATTCGTGGTTGTTCCTTGGGTAGAAAGCAAGAGAGACGTCAATCGGCCATCGGGATATTGGCGGAATATCGTTGGAAGTTATAACCGTCCTCGAATAGCTTAAGTAATAACACAAATAGTCATCTTCTTATCTGTTTACCTAAGAATCCCTGCGCCTAAATTTCTCCTCTGTTACCGTTTTCTTATATCCATAACTCATACCAGCATAATTTGTTGATTTGCATTTGATTTTCCAATACATTCACTTGGTATTTACATATTTGTCCTCATCCAGATGTCCTTAGTTATAATCCTATTTTCTATTAATTTCAACTTTCATAACTGTATTATTTTCTTCCTTAATTATTCCGTATGTATGCAAGTGCTAATCCCGAAACCTGGACACTATTTTCTTTGAGGAAATATTCTAAACTATGCAAATGTATAACTTTTGCCCCCGGAAAATATCGGAATTATGGGTGCAGTTTCAACGACGGCGCAGACCTTCGTTTCGAGATAATTGGTGGCTAAACGGTAAGTCGTCCATAAAACAGAAAGCACAATCGCGCTTCATTTTGGAGAGATCTACAACTTTGGTCCTATGACGTTTTGTCGTATTTGTATCCCTTATACGTTAGATAGAGCGGTATTTCTCGATTTCAAGTTAATTTTGTACTTTTTTACACGTATATGTTATCGTTTGGCACACTTATAGGAAGGGTGCAATCATGACATTGGGCACGCACATTGACCTGACCAGTGGCCATGTGTTCACCAAATTTTATGATTTCAGTGTCATATGAGTCATATGAGTATGCCTAGAGGGGAGAAAGAAGGGAAAGGTCAGATTAGACTTGCAGACAAGCCCCTGGAAGTAGTGGAAACGTTTAAATATCTGGGGAGTGAATTAATGGAGAATGCTCGACTGGATGCTGAGATTAGTAAAAGGATTCAAGCTGGAAGTTGTTTCTATAATAGTGTAAGAAACATGTTATGGGACAAAGATGTGCCAATGGAAGCAAAGGATACTATGTACAAGATGTATTACGTACCCATAACAACTTACGGAGCAGAAACTTGGACAATGACAAAGAAGGATGAGAGTCGAATACAGGCAGCCGAAATGAAATTATTGAGGAGTATGATACAGAAGAGTAGAAGAGACAAAATAAGGAATGAGAAAATCCGGGAAGAAATTAGAGTGGAAAAAATGAATGATAGAATAGAGAAGAGCCGACTAAGATGGTTTGGGCACATAAAGCGAATGAGCGACGAAAGAATGCCAAAAAAGGTGATGGAAATGCAAATCCAAGGAAGGAGAGGCCGTGGACGACCTCGATTGAGATGGAAGGATACCATCCAACGCAGCATTATAGAAAGAAACCTGGACTGGGACACAGTGTTGGAGGAGGAGTGGTGGAAAGACCGAAGAAAGTGGAGAGGAACCATATTTGTCCCTACCCGGCTACAGCTAGATAAAGGGAAATGATGATGATGATGATGATGATGATGATGAGTATTAAAAAAAGTAGTGTGTAAAAACTGTACCAAATTTCACCCCATTAAGTGACTAACTGAGTCTAACCCATAAATGTAGGAGATACGAGAAAATTCCATAGGACCAACCATGTAGAACACTGAACGAGGCGTCTGATGGTGAAGTCCGTTTGTAGATGAAATTTTATATAATCTTACTCACTGCCTTTACAGTAATTTACGGAGAAATCCGTATACAATGTAGAATACCGTGGATGTCGGCAATGTAACCGGATAGCGTTAACACGTGCAATTGAATCATTTGGCGATTTTGGTTTCTCTGCTGCATGCGTTATCCTTCTCTTTTTCTTACCACATCCAAATTGAAATGTAGAGTCTATCACGTTCTTATGTCCTAGAAAAGTAAAATCAGCCAACAGCACTGTAGTACATAACTGCAAGTCACCATGATCGTTTACATAACAATTGGCGAAATTGCAGTGACATTTTGTCGTTAATCGACACGCAGGTCTAAAATACTGCGCGAATGCCACGCAATCTCTCAATCGCTATACAACTTCCATTAAAATGCAATGACAACTGCCTAAGGACGAAGTAAATTATTAATGAACTAGCGAATATTCCCCCCAGGGAAAATAAAGGTATCGACCAAGGAAAGACAGGGGCCAAGAAGGGCGTCAAGGGGTCAGAAAAGAACAAGAGTTGACCAAGTGAGGTCCGGTAGGATATATGAAATTGAGGTACTTGGCACAAGTAAGTGGAAGCAATGCCAGGACTCAGTCAAGGGCCCCATAGTCGCCAACCTACGCTCCCGAGTGAAGAGCCCGTAAGGCCCCTCTTACGACAGGCAGGGGATACCATGGGTGTTATTCTACCGCCCCCACCCACAGGGGTAGTGACAGAAGAAGTTAGAAAGAACCTGCTATGAGTGATTTAACTGTATAAATAGGAAACAACATCTCAGTTCTTTTTACTAACAGGGGTGGCTTACAATTATATTACGAGTAAAATGCATCTGAGACATTTGTATTACAAGTTGTATGAACATAATCAACACATACATTTAATTCATTCATATCAATTCATCGCGTTTAGGACGGCGTGATTAGCGCTGTTAGCTTACTTGCTGGCCTTTCAATCGTACGACTGAGGCTCAAATTCCATTCGATTCTAGGTTGGAATTTTCACCTGAAGAGTCTCTATCGGCGGACGCGTAAACACTTACTTTATGTATGTATCCGTGGTATGTAAAATTATACGTAGCTCGACTATGCTGTGCGCTGTTTATACCACTTGGTATCAGGAAGGAGTCGGTGTTTAAACTTCTAGTCAAAAGCTAAAAGAAGACGTGGTAAACTACGGAAATCCACTTAGAGTATGGCTGAGGTGAGAATCGAACGTGGGCCTCCGGGGGTGCCAGCTAATCACACAAACCACTACACCACTGAGGCGGTCTTGGACATTTTTACTAAATATAAATTCTCGGTCTATTTATTATATTGAGGGGCTGCCTGGCCGAGGCGGTAAAGGCGTGCTCGGTTCGCCCGGAAGGACGTGGGTTCGAATCCCCGTCAGGAAGTCGTAACATTTAAGAAACGAGATTTCCACATCCGTAGGTGCATATAGCCCTGAGGTTCACTCAGCCTACACCAAAAATGAGTACCAGGTTAATTCCTGGGGGAAAAGGCGGCCGGGCGTAGAGCTAACCACTCTACCCCATCACGTGCCGCGGTTAACAATGGTGGAACCCTTTACCTTCACTCCTCCAAGGGCCTTCATGGCCTGTACGGAGGTGTCTTTGTCTTTATTTATTATGTTAGTATGGGCTTGATGATGTCGATGTCCGTTCTCCCACCCAGCAGATTACGCTTGGACAGGAGTAAAGGATTCGGGCTCACTGCAATATCTACAGCGAGTTACCGCCCGGCTACAACCATGGGCGTCATGGACAGGAATAACGTTATTTTCCAACCTTCTTTCCAAGCAGGTTGCTATTTTTTGCTATTTGTTTTACGTCGCACCGACACAGACAGGTCTTCGGCGTCGATGGGACAGGAAAGGCCTAGGAAGTGGAAGGAAGCGACAGTGGCCTTAATTAAGGTACAGCCCCGGCATTTGTCTGGTGTAAATGGGAAACCACGGAAAACCATCTTCAGGGCTGCCGACAGTGGGGCTGGAACCAACTATCTCCCGATTACTGGACACTGGCCGCACTTAAGCGACTGCAGCTATCGAGCTCGGTTTTCCAAGCAGAACTAGAAAGTCTACCCAGTTTTTGAATCCAATGATTGACAGGTGAGTATTCTGTGTCATGTTCTATACGTATTCCATGAATCTCGAGTCATTGTTTTTCGTACTCTAATCTCCGTAATATTCTTTTTTATCTTTTTTTTTTATAAGTTGTTTTACGTCGCACTGACGTATGGCGACGATGGGACAGGATGGGGCTAGAAGTGGGAAGGAAGCGGCCGTGGAATTAATTAAGGTACAGCACCAGAATTTGCCTGGTGTGAAAATGAGAAACCATGGAAAACCACCTTCAGGGCTGCCGACAGTGGGATTCGAACCCACTATCTCCCGAATACTGGACACTGGACGCACTTAAGCGACTGCAGCAATCGAGCTCGGTTTTTTTTATCTTTGTATCATCAAGATTTTGTGATATGACATCCTAATCGAGAGTTCTTATATTATGCTTCCGGTTGTTGCTAGTGCTCACTTTGACGTTAGTGCACATCCGTAGACACGTGGCTCGAACTGGCAAATAAGATTTGAGAACACCATCTGGACTGCCGGTCAGTTACTGTAATAAAGTTGTGGTCAAAGGCTGGCCAAGGCCAGAGGAGTACTGACTTCGCCAAGACACCGCAGTCACTACCTCTGCTCGCTAAATTATTCTTGTTTGATAACAAAAAGTGGGGGCAAGGAAATCTTATGTCAGTTGGTTTCAAAGTAGGTCACTGACTCCTGCAATGCGGGTTGCCTTCTACACGGTGTTGTAGACGTCGGCAGGGGTGTAGTGACCTGTCGTGTGCGTACTAGGAACTGCTCGGAACGGCTTATCAGTGACCTTGTACGGACTGAGTACGTATAGGACATCAGGTTGCTCTGAAGTGCGAAGGATGTATTCACCAGGGGTATATTAATGAGACTATTAAGGTATTTTTGAAGTTCTTACATAGTCTCGAACGAAAATAATAATAATAAGCCGGGCGGAGTGGCTAAAACGGTAGAGCGCTGACTTTAGAGCCCAAGTCGTCGAGTTCGAGCCTGGTTCAGTCTAGTGTTATTTGATGATACTCAGAAACCTCAGCCTTTCACCTGACGGGAAAATGTCTATCTCATCGGCACTCTGAAAACAGTAAAGGGGCGTAACACCAATAATAATAATACACTCTCGGCATCAATCATAATCATTTACACTATATAGGTACCTTTAGAGAATAACGTTAGGAATAATCCAGTCATTCAAAACTGAAGTTGAAACCCATCAAACAGTGTCTGATTTCCATGTTTTCTGCATGCAAGATAATATTCATTTTAAATTGTACATGGAAGACAGGTGTTTCCTCATATTTTTGCCCGTTTCCATTCCCCATCCAAGAATGCGCTAAAATGGCAAATATTATTTTCTATTGTTGGTGTCGCACACAATCATTGGTAAATGGCAGGCTCGATCCTGGCTCAGTCCGGTGGTATTTGAAGGTGCTCAAATGCATCAGCCTCGTGTCGATAGATTTACTGCGGGACTAAATAGCGGCACCGCGGCGTCTCCGCAAACTGTTAAAGTAGTTAGTGGAAAGCAGAACAAATAACATTATTATTCTGGTTAAGGAAATATCGTGGCTCGCAGAGGGATAAGAAGCGTGAGGGTTGAATGTATGGACAAGTAATTAACTAGAGAGAACTTAACACAACAAATTTTGAAATGTTATTCGTGTCATTTTTTTTTCTACTTTAAAATTTGAGAAATAGAAAATGTGAATGAACAACAACAAGATTAATGAGCTTGTCAGCTCTAACGACAAAGGGGACTTAGAAGTCCGAACATCAGGTACAAAACTTGTGATAATTATCAATTTGCTGATTTACATAGAAAAGAGCCCTATTGCTCTTGACAGGAACAACACTTTACAACAGCATGTTTTACTTCGATCATTTACACAACATAGGAGTCTGCGCTTCAAAGGTACCATAGTTTAGCCTCGTAGAGGCATCAATTTCTTATTGCGCACTCAAGTTCCATCTGACAACTTATCGGCTATCCTCAGTTAAGTATTTACACCCAGTTGCCCCGATGTGGGCTCATCTATTGCTCAACAGTTACAGGGTTTACTGATCCCAAATGGAACTAACACCAGAAAAACTTTACACACAGAAATACATGTACAGGGGCATAATTGCCCATACTAATTGGTCTTATTTGTAAAAAAATAAGGTTGCATATGAGCGGCCATAAACAAAAGGCTAGGAGGCGAAACTCTTGCCTTCCTTATAGAAACTTGTCCCAAAGATACAGAGGCTAATCATATACTACACCGGGGTGACTAAAAATGAGAAACATTAATGCCAAGTAAGTTTGAAGAAATTTAGAAATTTGAAAATTTTAGTCACCCCATGCCAAGGGAACCGACAGAGGGTAATCACTCTTTGTTGCCTTACATTACATATTTCCCAGTAGGGAATAGAACAGCGTCCTCAGACTTTCTGAAAATTCTACATTTAAACCAATGAAGTTAGAAATTTACATTAAATAAAAGAGGTGAAACCTTTCCCTCACACTATCCACAGGAGCTATCACATATACAAGAAAATTCTGCCATTACCTGGAGCCACTGAGCCTTCCTCACGCAGGACGCGCCCCTGCATCCTTTAGGACACGCCGCACTAAAATCACTGGAGCAATTAAGACAATACGGCCCTAAAGCGCCCTGTTTCTATGGTACTATTAGGGGAAGCTTCCAAAACTCTTTAGTGATAGGCTGCATTCCTATAAAGAAGATATATAAAGATCTGATAGGTTAATTACAATCGAGGAGGAACACACTGTGTGTTGACAACTTCAGTAGATTAAAAACTAAGAATCACGTTAATAAACATCGAAAATACATCTTTCTTTATGAAATAATTAGAGTTTATCCCGCTAGAGGGAGCAATTATACCGATGGTAGAGACATCTAACAGTTAAAGTTCAAGTTTGTTTACATAGAAGGCGCACAGTTTCACTGGCCGGAGAAGGTGTACCCACAGTACAATTTATTATTATTATTATTATTATTATTATTATTATTATTATTATTATTATTATTATTATTATTATTATTATTATTATTATTATTATTATTATTATTAATTTGTGACATTTTTAAACAACATATCCTCACAGTCTCCGTTGGAAACAACATTATACTTATGTACACTGTTGTAACTAAGGTTGAGATTTACAAAACACAACTTTATTATTCGCTTCAAATACAAAATACACTATTTACACAAATAAAATGAAATTTAACTTGAAGCAAAATGAATTAAGAATCTTGAGAAAGAGTCTATCTTTTGTACACTATATACAAGTTTGCAGTATTTACATCCACTTCTATCTCGAAAGATAGTCCTTGATATGAAAAGTCGATAGTCGAAAACTATCAGAAGTACTGACATAAATGTTTTGGAAAGTCCTTCCTTGCTGAGTTCATAAAAGCAAGTTTAATGTTGGAAGAATTCTTACTTGGCGAAACCAAGGGAGCTTGCATTAATTAGGGAAATATAACGGTATGTAATAGTATGACTGGATATGGGCAGCGGAATAAGAGGAGCGGTGACCAGAGGTGAGACCTCGTACTGCCAGAAATTCAGTCCACCTGGTCGAAGCACATTTTCGAGAGGAGTAGCCTCCGTGCTCGACGTAGGGTGTATTCTGGAGCTGGACACCGGGGCAAGTGGGCATCAGGACAGGCTGGGAGTTCCTCTTTATAGTACACACACGACTGTTCAGGCACGCGCAGTGAGGGCTGCGCGTCGAGGCTAGAAGAATGACACCAGGCGCGCGTGTAGCTGGCTGGCGGAGCGAGAAGGGAGCGCCGGACATACAACACCCTCCCCTCCTAAATACGCCGGTACGGCGTGAAACGGCGGCGGCGCTGGCGGCGGCTGCGATGCTGGGCCGGAGCTGCTGATGTCTCTGTTGGATTGTCCGGAGCTGGGACCGGGCGGAGTGGCGCTGTCTCGTCCTGAAAGGAACCCATGGTTATTAAATGGTCTAAAGCTCGTTCAGCAATAGATTTATCTGGCTGAGCAATAGAATCAATAGTTGGACATGGGCGGTAGCGCAGACGTATCTGGTCTTGATGGCGGCAATACGTTTCTCCGTAGTCTGTATTTCGTAGAGACGATGACCCAAAGATCTGCAGATGACTCCAGGTATCCAGAGTGGGTTTGACCTGAATGTCCGGGTGTAGACCTTGTCGTTGACTGAGAACTTCGTTGGTGAGGTCTGAGACTGGGCCGGAAGAGGCTGCAACAGAGAAAGTAAAGTTCTGTGAGGTCGTCCATGGAGCTTCTGTGCAGGAGTGATATTATCAGCGCCGGGCAGAGTTCTGTAGTTGCTTAAGAGTTGGAGCAAAGCTTGGTCTTTAGTTAAGCCTGAAGAGACAGCTTTTTTCATACTTCTCTTAAATGTTTGTACAAAGCGTTCAGCTTCACCATTAGATTGAGGGTGAAAAGGCGGTGCTAGGATATGACGAATGCCATTATATGTACAGAATTTCTTAAAAGCAGTAGCTGTAAATTGAGGTCCGTTGTCCGAAATGAGGACTTGAGGTAAGCCTTCTGTAGTAAATATTTTCTGTAGAGCACGAATGGTAGCTTCGATCGTAGTAGTCGAATGCATATCCACTACATATGGAAAGTGTGATAGTGAATCGATGACTATTAACCACATGGAATTGAGGAAAGGACCTGCGAAATCGATGTGAACTCGTTCCCATGGAGTAGTAGCAGGAGGCCATGAAGCTAGATCAGAAGACGGGGCGTTCTGATTCAGTTGACATTGTTCACAATGACGGATGAGCTTTTCGATGGCGGCATCAATACCGGGCCAGTAGCAGTGTTGACGTGCTAGTTGCTTCGTTCGGGATATACCCCAATGGCTTTGGTGTAATAATTCGAGAACTTGTTTCTGTAGGCTAAGTGGGATAACCACTCGGAAGATGGTGCCTGCTTCGAGGAGTACGACTCCAGCACGAGTCGTGAGACGATGCTGCATACGATGATAAGGTGCAAGGTGGGCGGGAAGATTGCTCTGAAGAGGCCAACCGTTGCGGATGTAAGTACGCACAGTAGCAAGTGTACTGTCCTTATCCGTAGCTTTAGCTATGCAGGTAGCATCAATAGGAAAACTGGAGACAGTATCTTCAAGTTCCATGTCCAACTGAAGACATTCAGATTCTTGAGAATCGAAGGCAGTATCAGGACCAACTGGTAAGCGTGAGAGGGCATCAGCATTACAATGCTGGGATGTGGCTCGATAGACAATTTGATAGGAATAATCAGAAAGGAACATGGACCATCTTTGAAGCTTTCTGAGGGAATTCTCAGGGATCTTATTACCAGGATGGAATAAGTGTACGAGTGGTTTATGATCAGTAATGATCAGGAAATGGTTGCCATAGAGATATTCATTGAAACGGCGAATACCAAAGATGATGGCTAAAGCTTCTTTCTCTATCTGTGAGTATCGACGTTGATGGTCATTAAGTGTTTTCGAAGCGAAAGCGATGGGGCGTTCCCGTCCATGACGATCCTTCTGGGAGAGAACGGCACCGACACCGTAGTCTGAAGCGTCAGTAGCTAGCGTGATGAGCTTGTCGGGCTGAAAATGAGTGAGTTGTATAGCTTGAATTAAGGCGTTGTTGATGGTTGTCCATGCCTGTTGGCATTGCGGAGTCCATTGAAATTTAACACCTTTTTTACGTAGAGCGTTTAATGGAGCTGCCACTGTAGCGAAGCGGGGAATGAACTTATTATAGTAGTTCGCTTTGCCTATGAAGGACTGGAGCTGCTTGAGGTTCTGAGGTGCTGGCATGTTGACGATAGCTGAGACATTCTGTGCACTAGGGCGAATTCCAGTCTTATCAAGTATATGTCCTAGGTAGTGAACTTGAGGCTGAAAGAATGTACATTTAGCGAGATTCGCTCGTTGGCCATTGTCTTTCAATTTCTGGAGAAGGAGGCGTAGATTGTTTAGATGTTCCTGATGATCTTTTCCAGTAACAATAATATCATCCAGGTAGTTAGCACAACCGGGAATGGAGGCAGTGAGTTGAGCTAAATAGCGCTGAAAAATAGCCGCTGAGGATGAAACACCGAATGGGAGCCGCTGGAGCTGGAGCAGTCCGAGAGGAGTGTTGAGTGTTAGAAATTTCTTAGAGTCTTCGTCTAAAAGTAGCTGGAGATATGCTTCTTTAAGATCAACTCGAGAGAAGAATTGTCCACCAGCGAGACGACGGAATAAGTCTTCTGGACGTGGAATAGGAAAGATATCTGTGTCGAGTTGTGCGTTGACTGTAGATCGAAAATCGCCACAAAGTCGAACATTACCATCAGGTTTCTTGATTACCACTAGTGGAGTAGCCCAGTGACTAGAAGTAACTGGTACCACAATGCCAGTTTGTATCCATCTTTCTAATTCTTTCGTGACCGGGTCTTGAAGTGCTAGGGGTACTGGACGTGCTTTGAGGAAGCGAGGCTTAGCTCCGGATTTCAGCTGTATGTGAGCTGTATAGTCTTTTGCTGTTCCGAGCTGAGAGTCGAAGACTTCAGGAAACTGCTGTAGGAGATCGGTAACATCAGAAGTAGGATGCAATGTAGATACAACGTTAATGTTGTCATGTATCTGGAAACCAAATAAGTTAAATAGATCCATGCCCATAATGTTGGATGCAGTGTAGTTGTTAACTACGAGAAGAGGAATGGCCTTCTGAATTCCTTTATAACTAGCCTGAAGCTGGATTTGACCTTTAATGTCAATTTTCTTTTTGTTAAACGTCACAAGCTGGATGTCAGCTGGAGAGCATGAAGGGGAACCTAAGTCATGGTAGGTAGCCAGATTAATAATAGAGACAGGTGATCCAGTGTCTAATTGAAAATCGACAGATCGAGTAGAGAATGAGAGAGGAACGATGATCTTGTGAGAATTCCTTGTGGGAAGAATAAGATTGATCGGATCAACTTCCATGTCTTGGCGGGGCTGTATATGCTTCGGGCGTGCTGCAGGAGTCTTAGCAGGGCGGAGCGAACTCCGACATACAGTCTTAATGTGTCCAAGTTTATTACATCGTTCACAAGTGGCTTTGAAAAAACGACAGTCACGACGTTCATGATGCTTGAAACAGCCTCGGCAGGAAGGCAGGAGTTTCGAGGTGCTTTTAGAACTGGGCTTCCTTGTAGCATTACGAGAGGGAACCTGGCGAGAATGCTTGGTAGAGAGCGCCTTATCTGGACGGTTCACTGTAGCAGAGGACTTGCGGCCTGAGTCGAGACTTGAGCAACTTCGTGTGGAGAAGCTATGGCTGCGGCAGTCTTGGTAGTAAGCTCATAAACCGTAGCAATACGCTGGACGTCTTCTAAAGAAGGGTTACTCTGCTTGACAGCGTCAAAACGTATCTTGTCCTCAGGAGTATGTAAAATTACCATGTCCCGAATGAGAGAATCAGTGTAGGGTGAACCACAACCGTCCTTGGAGCATATGAACTGGCAGGGTTTAGCTAGACCACGCAATTCAGTTATCCATTCAGTATGTGTCTGATGGGGTTGCTTTCTGCTCTGAAAAAATTTATAGCGAGCAGCCACTATGTGAGGAGCTTTGGCATAATGTTCAGTGAGACGGGCCAGGAGCTGTGCGAATGGTACCTCAGAAAGGTTTTCTTCTGGACCTAATTTACGTAGTAATTCACACGTAGCATTGCCAACTGAACTAAGAAATAGTGCTCGGCGGCGTTGATCATCTGTGACAGAATGGCAGATGAAATGCTGTTGTAAGCGTGCTAAATAAACTGACCATTCTTCCTTAGCCGGATCAAAAGCAGAGAACGGAGGAATAGCTGATGGCTGTGTAGAGACAGAAATAGCTTGAATAGCCTGAATTAATGCTGCCTGTTGTTGTTGCATAAACTGTTGTTGTTGCTGCTGTAAGGCTTGGAATACCGTAGCGAGTTGCTCAGCTGTAGCCATGGTGAGATGCGTGCAATAAAGAGCAAGGAGAGCTGTGTGTCAGAACTTGGTGTAGGCGCGACCTTGACCGATATATGCTGGGAGTGAGAGAGAGAGCAAGCAAACACGCTGGAGCGTGCCACACAGGTGGAGCGCACGACAGAGAGCTGTGGAATGTCTGTTGAGTGGGCGACACACTGAGCACTGATTGACTTCGTCGCCAATGTCGAAGTGTAGGAGGGCACTGAGTTTGCTGTACCTCGTTGTGAAGGAGTGGATGAATAGCAAGTTATTATCCTGTCGCCACAGAGTTGGTGACTGGGGCCGATGAATTGGAGTGTTTGTTGCGTACTTTTTTGTTTTACCTCGTCGCCATAGAGTTGTGTTGTAACCAAGGTTGAGATTTACAAAACACAACTTTATTATTCGCTTCAAATACAAAATACACTATTTACACAAATAAAATGAAATTTAACTTGAAGCAAAATGAATTAAGAATCTTGAGAAAGAGTCTATCTTTTGTACACTATATACAAGTTTGCAGTATTTACATCCACTTCTATCTCGAAAGATAGTCCTTGATATGAAAAGTCGATAGTCGAAAACTATCAGAAGTACTGACATAAATGTTTTGGAAAGTCCTTCCTTGCTGAGTTCATAAAAGCAAGTTTAATGTTGGAAGAATTCTTACTTGGCGAAACCAAGGGAGCTTGCATTAATTAGGGAAATATAACGGTATGTAATAGTATGACTGGATATGGGCAGCGGAATAAGAGGAGCGGTGACCAGAGGTGAGACCTCGTACTGCCAGAAATTCAGTCCACCTGGTCGAAGCACATTTTCAAGAGGAGTAGTCTCCGTGCTCGACGTAGGGTGTATTCTGGAGCTGGACACCGGGGCAAGTGGGCATCAGGACAGGCTGGGAGTTCCTCTTTATAGTACACACACGACTGTTCAGGCACGCGCACTGAGGGCTGCGCGTCGAGGCTAGAAGAATGACACCAGGCGCGCGTGTAGCTGGCTGGCGGAGCGAGAAGGGAGCGCCGGACATACAACATACACAACTGAAAACTTGAAATTCTTTCTCACGACCCCATGTGGAAGCTCTTCGCAATGTTCGCCATCACACCATCCATTGCTGAGTCCCTGGGAGAGATAGGGTCTGTTGTCCATGAGGAAGTACAATGTCTGGCTCCTGAAGGTGATACGTTAAACTGACGTAACAGCTTTTAAGAGTGATTCCAATAAAGCAGTAAGTTTTGAAGCACATGCCCAACAATCTACGGAAGTACATGAAGGAAAGAAAGCTATATAGGAAACGACACCACAATATTATGAATACTAAATACAATTTAAATGAAATTGAAATAATCGGATTAATGGCTGGAGCACGTGGCACGATTCACTTTTTCTTTGCAAGCGCGTACAGAGGACTCGGTATAAGTACCATGGTCTTATACAGCACTTAAGTGGTCAGTACGCTTACTACAGAACCATTTGTATGATTTGTCTGTCGTTTTCATAGAATCGTTTTGACATTTCTTTGGGAGCTGTACATGATTTGAGTTTCTTTTTACAAGTGATGGGAGCGGGAAGGAAGTGACCGTGGCCTTAATTAAGGTACAGCCCTTAGCATTTGCGTGATGTGAAAATGGGAAACCACGGAGAACTATCTTCAGGCCTGCCAACAACGGCGGGCAAAATTTATTAATCTAGCCTATATAGTAATTTTAAACCATTAGTGTTTTGGAGTGTATGTTTTAAGTTTATCTGGCAGCCGTTATAAAGGAATATTTGCTACTACTACTACTACTACTACTATTACTACTACTACTAATAATAATAATAATAATAATAATATACACTTCTGTGCTTAGTGTGTTTGGCTGCCACCCCCGGAGGCCCGGGTTCGATTCCCGAAATTTGAAGAGTGGTATGAGGGCATAACGGGGTCCACTTAGCTTCGGGAGTTAAACTGAGTAGAGGGGGTTCGATTCCCACCGCAGCCATCCTCGATGTGATTTTTCATGGTTTCCCACTTCTCCTCCAGGCAAATGCCAGGATTGTACCTAACTTAAGACCACGGCCGCATCCTTCCCTTTCCTTTGTATATCCCTTCCGATCTCCCCCCCCCCCACCCATAAGGCCCCTGTTCAGCATAGCACGTGAGCTCGCCAGGGCGAGGTACTGGTTCTAATTCCCGGTTGTATCCCCGACCCAAAGTCTGCCTTTGAGGCCGTGCAAGTTTGATCCTTCGCTGAGTCCGAGGGAAAAGCCAACTCTGGAGGGTAAACGGATTAAGAAAAAAGAAAGAAAGAAAGAAAGAAAGAAATAAAGAAAGAAATAATAATGATATTGGATTTACGTCCACTAACTATTTGAACAGTTTTAGGAGATGTTGAGTTGCCAGTTCTTTTACGTTCCGGCATATCTACCGACGAGAGAATCAAATACGTGAACACCTTCAAACAGGCCCTTGCTCCACCAGACTGAGATCGAACCTACCAACCTCGGTGGTCTGCCGCCCAAGCTACTCCGTCCGTCAAGTAAAATGTTCATTTTCCATGAACTCACACTTTTTTGACTATCTCTTATAATTTTGAAGTGCGTCGAATATTATCGTATACCTTATAACGAATGACCCGTTATATATTATTTCAAGGCGAGGTGTGCATTGTCTTTTCTGCTGCCACTCATCCAAGATGGATGACATTCCTGCTGCAATTACAAAAGCTTATCAGTCACACAACAGCTAGTAGTTTATGTTTATGATATAAAGGGGACAGAGGCATGATTATGATAACGGCTTAACTGCTGGTTTTCCACCTAGATGGCTGAGATTCGAATCCCGGTCGATCCTGGATTGGAATATTTACCTGAAAATCATTAAGTGTCCGAAAGGACATCCGGCTTTAAACCTCCGCCCAAAATGAAAATGGCCTTGGTGGTTTCTCCGACCCCAGAAATACCGGCTCTTTGGATGAATAGTCAGCGTCGAAGTCTTCGGTTCACAGGGCCCCTGGTTCGATTCCTGGTTGGACCGGGAATTTTAATCGCGTCTGGTTAATTCCTCTGTCTCGGGGACTGGATATTTGTGACTGTCAAAATATTCTCCTCTTCATACAATGCACCACACTACCAACCACCATAGAAACACGCATCCCATTACATAGGTTTGACGTCAGGAAGTGCATCCGATTGTAATACAGCACCAAGTCAAAATTGTTCGCACAGCGAGCCCACCAGCAGAGGAAATAATAATAATAATAATAACAATAATAATAATAATAATAATAATAATGAAACCCTACAACCTGTTTTCCAGTCATTCACCGGGTCAGGAATGTAATGAATGAATCAGATATAGGCTATTAGTACGATGGGGTCGCCCGCCTCCGCTTTGTCCAGCACAAATCTCACATGGAGTGACCGGGATTTGAACCACGGTATTCAGCGGTGAGAGGCCGACGCGCTGCCGTTTGAGCCACGGAGGCTCTAATAATAATAATAATAATAATAATAATAATAATAATAATAATAATAATAATAATAATAATAATAATAATAATAATAATAACCAGGGCAAATTTACAGTTAGACGGGCTGCGTGGAGCGCACGGTTGTGGCGCTGGCCTTCGACCAGAACTTTGCAGGTTCGATCCTGGCTCAGTTCGGTGTTATCTGAAGGCGCTCAAATACGTCAGCCTCTAGTTGGTAGATTTGCTGGCACGAAAAAGAGCTCCTACGGGATTTAATTCCGGCACTTTGGCGTCACCGAAAACCGTAAAAGTAGGTAGTGGGTCGTAAAGACAATAACATTATTATTATTATTATTATTATTATTATTATTATTATTAATATCTTTTCAGTTTACGAAAATGCATTTGATTACAATTATTAATAACAATAAAACTAATAATAATAATTATTATGCCGGGTGGCCCTAAGTGTAATGAGTTCTAATGATGAAGACGTTACATACACCCAGCCCCCGAGCCATCGATTTAACCAATGAAGGATAAAATCCCCGACACGGCCGAGAATTGAACTTGGGACCCTCTGTTCCAAAGGACAGCACGCTAACCATTTAGCCATGGAGCCAGAAATAATAATAATAATAATAATAATAATAATAATAATAATAATAATAATAGTCCGCCTCTGTGGTGTAGTGGTTAGCGTGATTAGCTGCCACCCCCGGAGGCCCGGGTTCGATTCCCGGCTCTGCCACGAAATTTGAAAAGTGGTACGAGGGCTGGAACGCGGTCCACTCAGCCTCGGGAGGTCAACTGAGTAGAGGTGGGTTCGATTCCCACTTCAGCCGTCCTGGAAGTGGTTTTCTGTGGTTTCCCACTTCTCCTCCAGGCGAATGCCGGGATGGTACCTAACTTAAGGCCACGGCCGCTTCCTTCCCTCTTCCTTGCCTACCCCTTCCAATCTTCCCATCCCTCCACAAGGCCCCTGTTCAGCATAGCAGGTGAGGCCGCCTTGGCGAGGTACTGGTCATACTCCTCAGTTGTATCCCCCGACCAAGAGTCTGAAGCTCCAGGACACTGCCCTTGAGGCGGTAGAGGTGGGATCCCTCGCTAAGTCCGAGGGAAAAACCGAACCTGGAGGGTAAACAGATGATGATGATGATGATGATGATATTAATAATAATAAATCGTAAGTTGTGTCTGAAAGGAAAACCAACGTTGAAGAGACTATGAGAAATAAATATTGTTCACTCAAAGCAACGAACCGTCTTTAAAAACAAGAGATATCCGGATGGACCACAAAAAATGTTTGTGGAAATTGGACAAAAGATTCAGGTCTGATTTTATTGGTCGGGCTGCCACTCAGTTCCAACTCCCTGGCGCTATCCCACTACTGCTTGCCACGGAGACTTTTGGCTGCTGGGTTTCCCCCCTGGCCCGGTTCGCCTCTCCTTAGCCAACCTGGTCACTCCAGGCTCCCCCAAGGTAACCATGTTGATGGCAAGCTTAGTGCGGACACCAAGTCTACGTAGGCCACTGAGCACCAGAACTCCCGACCTCATATCATCCTCTAAACCCGGCCTCCAAGTAGCTGGATTACAGGAGCACGCCACGACTCCCAGCCAACAGCCACTACTCTAAACGGGGTTTATATAGGTACTTCCATCACACGAATATTTTATTTTATATTTGATCGAAACTTTCTAAGTAGTTAGGTGTATGTGTTTTTGAGTCCTTTATTCTCAATATGTCGTAATTTCGATTTATCTTCCTTCCTACTGTGAATACACAATATCAGTCACTGGCCGTGATGCATGCTGCTATCTATTAGTTACGTGTAGAAGTATCAGTAACAAGTGCTGCGCCGGACACTCGTCTAACCACAAGGGCAGCGATTACGCGCGGCCTGATATGTTGTTATTTCGTGTAACTAAATAGTGCTACAGATGAGTAATCGAAAATACAGTATAGGCATGACCGACACGGGTATACAAATTATACACATTTACCGTTCCTTCAAGTATTGTACCGGTACAGCAATCCTCCCGATTTACTTTATTAGGTTATTACTCAGTAACCGTAAGAGTTCAATGAAACTTGCGTGAACGATCAATTAACATAGGCTATCCTAAATTCAATAGTAATAATAATTTTGCCGTAAAATTACTAGTAGTAATACAAATAATTGGTGAATAATAACTGGGTTGCTCGGAGCACTTAACTCGATGCCATTCAGATGACCTTGCCTGTGCACTGTAGAAATGTTGGCCTACCTATACACAGTTCTGTTGAGTTGCGGTAAAAAAGAACACTTTAGCCTATACTGAAAATATTTTGATAACACGAATAGAATTTCGCCCACCATAGCCTAATTTAAACCTGTTTTACTAACGCGAACAGTATATGAACATATCAAAGTATGAGGGGTTATTATTGTTTTAATACTTGGGTATCGTTTATAAATGAAAGCTATACTACAGCGTTATGTAGTATGAACGAACAAGCTATTCGTATCTTTCTTTCTTTCTTTCTTTCTTTCTTTCTTTCTTAATCCCTCCAGGGTTGGTTTTCCCGCGGACTCAGCGAGGGATACCATCTGTACCGCCTCAAGGGCAGTGTCCTCGAGCGTGAGACTGTGGATCGGGGATACAACCGTGGAGGAGGACCAGTACCTCGTCCAGGCAGCTTCACCTGCTATCCTGAATAGGAGCCTTGTGGAGGATGGGAAGGTTGAAAGGGTTAGACAAGGAAGAGGGAAAGAAGCGGCCGTGGCTTTAACTTACGTACCGTCCCTTCATTTGACTGGAAAAGAAGTGAGAAACCACAGAAAAATCACTTGAAGGAGGTCTGAGATTGGAATCGAACCCGGCTCTACTCAGCTGACCCCCCGAGGCTGAGTGGACCCTGTTCCAGTCCTCGTATCACGTTTCAAATTTCGTGGCAGAGGCGGGAATCGATCGTGCGCCTCCGGGGGTGGCAGCTAATCACACAAACCACTACACCACTGAGGCGTACTTGGACATTTTTACTAAATATAAATTCTCGGTCTGTTCATTATGTTAGTATGGGCTTGATGATGTTGATATCTGTTCTCCCACCCAGCAGATTACGCTTGGATAGGAGTAAAGGATTCGGGCTCACTGCAATATCTACAGCGAGTTACCTCCCAGCTGCAACCATGGGCGTCAAGGACGGGAATAACGTTATTTTCCAACCTTCTTTCCAAGCAGAATTAGAAAGTTTACTCACAAGTCAGATTTTGAATCCAATGATTGACAGGTGAGTATTCTGTGTCAAGTCCTATACGTTTTCCACGAATCTCGAGTCCTCATTGTTTTTCATACTCTAAGCTCTGTATTATTTTTTTATTTTTGATCATCAAGATCTTGTGATATGACATTCTAATCGAGAGTTCTTATTTTATGCTTCAGATTGTTGCCAATGCTCACTTTCACGTTAGTGCACATGCGTAGACACGTGGCTCGAACTGGCAAATAAGATTTAAGAACAACATCTGGACTGCCGGTGAGTTACTGTAATAAAGTTGTGGTCAAAGGCTGGCCAAGGCCAGAGGAGTACTGACATCGCCAAGACACCACCGTCACCACCTCTTCTCGCTAAATTACTCTTGTTTAATAACAAGAAGTGGGGGCAAGGAAATCTTTTGTCAGTTTGTTTCAAAGTAGATCACTGACTCCTGCAATGCGGGTTGCCGTCTACATAGTGTTGTAGACGTCTGCAGGGGTGTAGTGACCTGTCCGTGTGCGGACTGGGAAGTGCTGGGAACGGCTTATCAGTGACCTTGTACGGACTGAGTACGTATAGAACATCAGGTTGCTCTGAAGTGCGAAGAGTGTATTCACCAGGGGTATATTAATGAGACTATTAAGGTATTTTTGAAGTTCTTACATAGTCTCGAATGAAAATAATAATAAGCCGGGCGGAGTGGCTAAAACGGTAGAGCGCTGACTTTTTGAGCCCAAGTCGTCGAGTTCGAGCCTGGTTCAGTCTAGTGTTATTTGATGCTATTCAGAAACCTCAGCCTTTCACCGACACCTGACGGGAAAATGTTTATCACATCGGCACTCTGAAAACAGTAAATGCAGTTGATGAGGGCGTAACACCAATAATAATAATAATAATACACTCTCGGCATCAATCATAATCATTTACATTATATAGGTACCGTTAGAGAATAACGTTAGGAATAATCCAGTCATTCAAAACTGAAGTTGAAACCCATCAAACAGTGTCTGATTTCCATGTTTTCTGCATGCAAGATAATACTCATTTTAAATTGTACATAGAAGACAGGCGTTTCCTCATATTTTTGCCCGTTTCCATTCCCCATTCAAGAATGCGCTAAAGTGGCAAATATTATTCCATTATTTTCTATTGTTGGTGTCGCACACAATCAATGCTAAATGGCAGGCTCGATCCTGACTTAGTCCGGTGGTATTTGAAGGTGCTCAAATACATCAACATCGTGTCGGTAGATTTACTGCGGGAATAATTTGCGGCACCTCGGCGTCTCCGAAAACTTTTAAAGTAGTTAGTGGAAACTACAACATATAATATTATTATTGGCCAGGAAACATCGTGGCTCGCAGAGGGATAAGAAGCGCGAGGGCTGAGTGGTTGGACAACAACAGAACTTAACACAACAAATTTTGAAATGTTGTTCGTGTCATTTTCTTCTAGTTTAAAATTTGAGAACTAGAAAATGTGAATGAATAACAACAAGATTAATGAGCTTGTCAGCTCTAACGATAAAATGGACTTAGAAGTCCGAACATCAGGTACAAAACTTAAGATAATTATCAATTTGCTGATTTACGTAGAAAAGAGCCCTATTGCTCTTGACAGGAACAACATTTTATAACAGCGTGTTTTACTTCGATCATTTACACAACATAAGAGTCTGCGCTTCAAAGGTACCATAGTTTAGCCTCGTAGAGGCATCAATTTCTTATTGCGCACGTAAGTTCCACCTGACAACTTATCGGCTGTCCTCAGTTAAGTATTTACACCCAGTTGACCCGATGTGGGCTTATCTATTGCTCAACAGTTACAGGGTTCACTGTTCCCAAATGGAACTAACACCAGAAAAACTGTACACACAGAAATACATGTACAGGGGCATAATTGCCCATACTAATTGGTCTTATTTGTAAAAAAAATAAGGTTGCACATGAGCTGCCATAAACAAAAGGCTAGGAGGCGAAACTCTTGCCTTCATTATGGAAATAGTTAAAACACTAAGTGGGCTTATGGCCCAAAGATACAGAGGCTAATCATATACTACACCGGGGTGACTAACAATGAGAAACTTTAATGCCAAGTAAGTCTGAAGAAATTTAGAAGTTTGAAAACTTTAGTCACCCCATGCCAAGTTGAATGGGAACCGACAGAAGGTAATCCCTCTTTGTTGCCTTACATTACATATTTCTCAGTAGGGAATAGAACAACGTCCTCAGACTTTCTGAAAATTCTACATTTAAACCACCGAAGTTAGAAATTTACATTAAATAAAAGAGTTTGAAACCTTCCCCTCACACTATCCACAGGAGCTATCACATATCTAAGAAAATTCTGCCATTACCTGGGGCCGCTGAGCCTTCCTCACGCCCCTGCATCCTTTAGGACAAGCCGCACTAAAATCACTGGAGCAATTCAGACAATACGGCCTTAAAGCGCCCTGTTTCTATGGTACTATTAGGGGAAGCTTCCAAAACTCTTTAGTGATAGGCTGCATTCCTATACACACCCCCGCTTTTTAATTGGCTAAAGAAGATATATAAAAAATCTGGTAGGTCCATTACAATCGAGGAGGAACACACTGAAGTGTTGACAACTTGGGTACATTAAAAACTAAGAATCAGGTTAATAACCATCGGAAATACATATTTCTTTATGAAATAATTAGAGTTTATCCCGCTAGAGGGAGCAATTAAACCGATGGTCGAGACATCTAACAGTTAAAGCCCAAATTATCTTGTAGTACACCAGTTAAAGTTTGTTTACATAGAAGGCGCGCAGTTTAACTGGCCGGAGAAGGTGTACCCCCAGTACAATTTATTATTATTATTATTATTATTATTATTATTATTATTATTATTATTATTATTATTATTATTATTATTATTATTATTATTATTATTAATTTGTGACATTTTTAAACAACATATCCTCACAGTCGGCGTTGGAAACAACGTTATACTTATGTACACAACTGAAAACTTGAAATTCTTTCTCACGACCTCATGTGAAAGCTCTTTGCAATTTCGCCATCACAGCATCCATTGCTGAGTCCCTGGGAGAGATAGGGTCTGTTGTTCATGAGGAAGTACAAGGTCTGGCTCCTGATGGTGATACGGAGAACTGACGTAACAGCTTTTAGGAGTGATTCCAATAAAGCATATACTATATACTGGACCCAACAGTAAGTTTTGAAGCACATGCCCAACAACCTACGGAAGTACCTGAAAGAAAGAAAACTATAGGCTATATGACACGACCTCACAATATTATGAATACTAAATACAATTTAAATGAAATTGAAATAATCGGATTAATGGCTGGAGCACGTGGCACGATTCCCTTTTTCTTTGCAAGCGCTTACAGAAGACTCGGTATAAATACCATGGTCTTATACAGCACTCAAGTGGTCAGTACGCTTACTACAGAGCCATTTGTATGATTTGTCTGTCGTTCTCATAGAATCGTTTTGACATTTCTTTGGGAGTTGTACATGATTTGAGTTTCTTTCTACAAGTGATAGGAGCCCTTAGCATTTGCGTGATGTGAAAATGGGAAACCACGGAGAACTATCTTCAAGGCTGCCGACAACAGCGGGCAAAATTTATTAATCTATATAGTAATTTAAAACCATTAGTGTTTTTGATTGTATGTTTTACTTAAGTTTATCTGGCAGCCTTTATAAAGGAATCTTTGCTACTACTACTACTACTAGTACTAATAATAATAGTAATAATAATATCCACCCCTGTGGTTAGTGTGTTTGGCTGCCAGCCCCGGAGGCCCGGGTTCGATTCCCGGCTTTGCCACGAAATTTGAAAAGTGGTACGAGGGCTGGAACGGGGTCCACTTAGTTTCGGGAGTTAAAATGAGTAGAGGGGGTTCGATTCCCACCTCAGCCATCCTCGAAGTGGTTTTCCATGTTTTCCCCACTTCTCCTCCAGGTAAATGCCGGGATTGTACCTAACTTAAGACCACGGCCACTTCCTTCCCTTTTCTTTGTATATCCCTTCCGATCTCCCCCCCCCCCACCCATAAGGCCCCTGTTCAGCATAGCACGTGAGCTCGCCTGGGCGACCTACTGGCCCTACTTCCCGGTTGTATCCGCGACCCAAAGTCTCACGCTCCAGGACACTGCCCTTGAGGCCGTGGAAGTGGGATCCCTCGCTGAGTCCGAGGGAAAAGCCAACTCTGGAGGATAAACGGATTAAGAAAGAAAGAAAGAAAGGAAGGAAGGAAGAAAGAAAGAAAGAAAGAAAGAAAGAAAGAAAGAAAGAAAGAAAGAAAGAAAGAAAGATTTAATAATGATATTGGATTTACATCCACTAACTATTTGAACAGTTTTAGGAGATGTTGAGGTGCCAGTTCTTTTACGTTCTTGTATATCTACCGACGAGAGAATGACGTATGTGAACACCTTCAAACAGGCCCTTCCACCACCAGACTGAGATCGAACCCACCAACTTGGGTGGTCTGCTGCCTGAGCTACTCCGTCCGTCAAGTAAAATGTTCATTTTCCATGAACTCACACTTCTTTTACTATCTCTTATAATTTTGAAGTGCGTCTAATATTATCGTATAGCTTATAACGAATGATCCGTAATATATTATTTTAAGGTGAGGCGTGCATTGTCTTTTCTGCTGCCACTCATCCAAGATGGATGGCATTCCTGCTGCAATTACAAAAGTTTATTAGTTACACAACAGCTAGTAGTTTATGTTTATGTTATAAAGAGGACGGAGGCATGATAATGATAACGGCTTAACTGCTGGTTTTCCACCTAGATGGCTGAGATTCGAATCCCGGTCGATCCTGGATTGGAATATTTACCTGAAAATCGTTCAGTGTCCGGAAGGGCATCCGGCTTTAAATCTCCGCCCAAAATAAAAATGGCCTTGGTGGTTTCTCCGACCCCAGAAATACCGGCTCGTTGGATGAATAGTCAGCGTCGAAGTCTTCGGTTCAGAGGGCCCCTGGTTCGGTTCCTGGTTGGATAGGGAATTTTAATCGCCTCTGGTTAATTCCTCTGTCTCGGGGACTGGAGATTTGTGACTATCAAAATATTCTCCTCTTCATACAATGCACCACACTACCATCCACCATAGAAGCACGCATCCCATTACATAGGTTAGACGTCAGGAAGAGCATCCGATCGTAAAACAGCACCAAGTCAAAATAGTTCGCACAGCGAGCCCACCAGCAGAGGAAATAATAATAATAATAATAATAATAATAATAATAATAATAATAATAATAATAATAATAATAATAATAATAATAATAATAATAGTAATAATAATAATAATAATAATAATAATAATAATAATAATAATATCATTTATCACCAGTGCAAATTTACAGTTAGACGGGCTGTGTGGAGCGGACGGTTGTGGCGCTGGCCTTCTGACCAGAACTTTGCAGGTTCGAAACTGGCTCAGTTCGGTGTTATCTGAATGTGCTCAAATACGTCAGCCTCTAGTTGGTAGATTTGCTGGCACATAAAAGAGCTCCTACGGGATTTAATTCCGGCACTTTGGCGTCACCGAAAACCGTAAAAGTAGGTAGTGGATCGTAAAGACAATATTATTATTATTATTATTATTATTATTATTATTATTATTATTATTAATTATCTTATCACTTTACGAAAATGCATTTGACGACTATTATTAATAACAATAATACTAATAATAATAATAATAATGCTGGGTGGCCCTAAGTGTAATGAGTTCTAATGATGAAGACGTTACATATACCCAACGCCCGAGCCATCGGAATTAACCAATGAAGGATAAAATCCCCGAAAATTGAACCTGTTACCCTCTGGCCCAAAGGACAGCACGCTAACCATTTGGCCATGGGGACGGAAATAATAATAATAATAATAATAATAATAATAATAATAATAATAATAATAATAATAATAATAATAATAAAAAATCGTAAGTTGCCTCTGAAAGGAAAAGCAACGTTGAAAAGACTATGAGAAACACAGTAATTGTTCACTCAAAGCAACGAACCGTCTTTAAAAACAGAGATATCCGGATGGACCAAAAAATGTTTAAAGCGGAAATTGGACAGAAGATTCAGGTCTGATTTTATTGGTCGGGCTGCCACTCAGCTCCAACTCCCTTGGACCAAAAAAATGTTTAAAGCGGAAATTGGACAAAAAATTCGGGTCTGATTTTATTGGTCGGGCTGCCACTCCCTGGCGCTATCCCACTACTGCTTGCCACGGAGACTTTTGGCTGCTGGGTTTCCCCCCTGGCCCGGTTCGCCTCTCCTTAGCCAACCTGGTCACTCCAGGCTCCCCCAAGGTAACCATGTTGATGGCAAGCTTAGTGCGGACACCAAGTCTACGTAGGCCACTGAGCACCAGAACTCCCGACCTCATATCATCCTCTAAACCCGGCTTCCAAGTAGCTGGATTACAGGAGCACGCCACGACACCCAGCCGACAGCCGATACTCTAAACGGGGTTTATATAGTTACTTCCATCACACGAATATTTTATTTTATATTTGATCGAAACTTTCTAAGTATTTAGGTGGATGTGTTTTTAAGCCCTTTATTCTCAATATATCGTAATTTCGATTGTTTTTCCTTCCTACTGTGAATAGACTGTGATGCATGCTGCTATCTATTAGTTACGTGTAGAAGTATCAGTAACAGGTGCTGCGCCGGACGCTCGTCTAACCACAAGACCAGCGATTACGCGCGGCCTGATATGTTGTTATTTCGTGTAACTAAATAGTGCTAAAAATGAGTCTAATCGAAAATACAGTATTGGTATGACCGACACGGAACTATACAAATTATACACATTTACCGTTCCTTCAAGTATTGTACCGGTACAGCTATCCTCGCGATTTACTTTAATTATTCAGTAACAGTAACAGAGTCCGCCTCAGTGGTGTAGTGGTTAGCGTGATTAGCTGCCACCCCCGGAGGCCCGGGTTCGATTCCCGGCTCTGCCACGAAATTTGAAAAGTGGTACGAGGGCTGGAACGGGGTCCACTCAGCCTCGGGAGGTCAACTGAGTAGAGGTGGGTTCGATTCCCACCTCAGCCATCCTCGAAGTGGTTTTCCGTGGTTTCCCACTTCTCCTCCATGCGAATGCTGGGATGGTACCTAACTTAAGGCCACGGCCGCTTCCTTCCCTCTTCCTTGCCTATCCTTTCCAATCTTCCCATCCCTCCACAAGGCCCCTGTTCAGCATAGCAGGTGAGGCCGCCTGGGCGAGGTACTGGTCATACTCCCCAGTTGTATCCCCCGACCAAGAGTCTGAAGCTCCAGGACACTGCCCTTGCGGCGGTAGAGGTGGGATCCCTCGCTAAGTCCGAGGGAAAAACCGAACCTGGAGGGTAAACAGATGATGATGATGAACAGTAACAGAGTTCAACGAACTTGGTGAACGATCAATTACCCTAGGCTATCCCAAATTTAATAGTAATAACCATTTTGCCGTAAAATTGATAGTAGTAATACAAATAATTGCTGACTAATAACTGGGTTGCTCGTAGCACTTAGCTCGATGCCGTTCAGATGACCTTGCCTATGCACTGTGGAAATCTAGGCCTACCGATACACAGTTCTGTTTAGTTGCGGTACATATAACACTTTATACTGAAAATATTTTGACAACACAAATAGAATTTCACCCACTACAGCCTACCGTAAACCTGTTTTACTAACACTAACAATATATGAACATATCAAAATATTAGGGATTATTAGGGTTTTAATACTTGGGTATCGTTTACAAATGAAAGCTAAACTACAGCATTATGTAGTACGAAATCTTGTTCATGATCGAACAAGCTATTCATATCTTTCTTCGTTTCTTTCTTAATCCCTCCATGGTTTGTTTTCCCTCGGACATAGCGAGGGATACCACCTCTTCCGCCTCAAGGGCAGTGTGGTCGAGCGTGAGACTTTGGATATGGGGTTCAACCCGGGGAGGAGGACCAGTACCTCGTCCAGACAGCTTCACACTATCTTGAATAGGGGCTTTGTGGGGGATGGGAGGGTTATAAGGGATAGACAAGGAAGAGGGAAAGAAGCGGTTGTGGCTTTAACTTACGTACCGTCCCAGCATTTGTATGAAAAAGAAGTGAGAAACCACAGAAAAATCACTTGAAAGAGGTCTGAGATTGGAATCGAACCCCGCCCTACTCAGTTGACCCCCCGAGGCTGAGTGGACCCTGTTCCAGTCCTCGTATCACGTTTCAAATTTCGTGGCAGAGGCGGGAATCGATCGTGCGCCTCCGGGGGAGGCAGCTAATCACACAAACCACTACACCACTGAGGCGTACTTGGACATTTTTACTAAATATAAATTCTCGGTCTATTTATTATATTAGTATGGGCTTGATGATGTTGATGCCTGTTCTTCCACCCAGCAGATTACGCTTGGACAGGAGTAAAGGATTCCGGCTCACTGCAATATCTACAGCGAGTTACCTCCCGGCTACAACCATGGGCGTCAAGGACAGGAATAACGTTATTTTCCAACCTTCTTTCCAAGCAGAACTAGAAAGTTTACTCACAAGTCAGATTTTGAATCCAATGATTGACAGGTGAGTATTCTGTGTCAAGTCCTATACTTTTTCCACGAATCTCGAGTCCTCATTGTTTTTCATACTCTAAGCTCTGTAATATTTTTTAAAAATCTTTTTATCATCAAGATCTTGTGATATGACATTCTAATCGAGAGTTCTTATTGTATGCTTCTGATTGTTGCTAGTGCTCACTTTTACGTTAGTGCACATGCATAGACACGTGGCTCGAACTGGCAGATAAGATTTAAGAACAACATCTGGACTGCCGGTCAGTTACTGTAATAACCTTTTCGTCAAAGACTGGACAAGGCCAGAGGAGTACTGACATCGCCAAGACACCACCGTCACCACCTCTTCTCGCTAAATTACTCTTGTTTAATAACAAGAAGTGGGGGCAAGGAAATCTTTTGTCAGTTTGTTTCAAAGTAGATCACTGACTCCTGCAATGCGGGTAGCCTTCTACACAGTGTTGCAGACGTCGGCAGGGGTGTAGTGACCTGTCCGTGTGCGGACTGGGAAGTGCTGGGAACGGCTTATCAGTGACCTTGTACGGACTGAGTACGTATAGGACATCAGGTTGCTCTGAAGTGCGAAGAGTGTATTCACCAGGGATATATTAATGAGACTATTAACGTATTTTTGAAGTTCTTACATAGTCTCGAACGAAAATAATAATAGTAAGCCGGGCGGAGTGGCTAAAACGGTACAGCGCTGGCTTTCTCAGCCCAAGTCGTCGAGTTCGAGCCTGGTTCAGATACTCAGATACCTCAGCCTTTCACCGACACCTGACGGGCAAAATTTTAGCACATAGGCACTCTGAAAACCGTAAAGGCAGTTGATGAGGGCGTAACACCAATAAAAATAATAATAAAACACTCTCGGCATCAATCATAACCATTTACACTATATAGGTACCGTTAGAGAATTACGTTTGGAATAATCCAGTCATTCAAAACTGTTGAAATCCATCAAAGAGTGTGTGATTTCCATATTTTCTGCATGAAAGATAATATTCATTTTAAATTGTACATAGAAGACAGGCGTTTCCTCATACTTTTGCCCATTTCCATTCCCTATCCAAGAATGCGCTAAAGTGGCAAAAATTATTCCATTATTTTCTATTGTTGGTGTCGCAAACAATCATTGGTAAATGGCAGGCTCGATCCTGACTTAGTCCGGTGGTATTTGAAGGTGCTCAAATACATCAGCCTCGTGTCGATAGATTTACTGCGGGGATAATTTGCGGCATCTCGGCGTCTCGGAAAACCTTTAAAGTAGTTAGTGGAAAGTAGAACAAATAACATTATTATTCTGGTTAAGGAAATATCGTGGCTCGCAGAGGGATAAGAAGCGTGATGGTTGAATGGCTGGACAAGAACAGAACTTAACACAACAAATTTTGAAATGTCGTTCGTGTCATTTTCTTCTAGTTTAAAATTTGAGAACTAGAAAATGTGAATGAATAACAACAAGATTAATGAGCTTGTCAGCTCTAACGATAAATGGACTTAGAAGTCCGAACATCAGGTACAAAACTTAAGATAATTATCAATTTGCTGATTTACGTAGAAAAGAGCCCTATTGCTCTTGACAGAACAATATCTTACAAGAGCATGTTTCACTCCGATCATTTATACAACATAGGGGTCTGTGCTTCAAAGGTACCATAGTCCAGCCTCGTAGAGGCATCAATTTCTTATGGCGCACTTAAGTTCCACCTGACAACTTATCGGCTGTCCTCAGTTAAAGTATTTACAACCAGTTGCGCCGATATGGGCTTATCTATTGCTCAACAGTTACAGGGTTCACTAACACCAGAGAAACTTTACACTCCGAGCTCGATAGCTGCAGTCACTTAAGTGCGGCCGGTATCCAGTATTCGGGAGATAGTAGGTTCGAACCCCACTGTCGGCAGCCCTGAAGATGGTTTTCCGTGGTTTCCCATTTTCACACCAGGCAAATGCCGTGGCTGTACCTTAATTAAGGCCACGGCCGGTTCCCTCCCACTCCTAGCCCTTCCCTGTCCCATCGTCGCCATAAGACCTATCTGTGTCGGTGCGACGTTAAAAAAAAAACTTTACACACAGAAATACATGAACAGGGGCATAACTGCCGATACTAATTGGCCTTATTTGTAAAAAAATAAGGTTGCACATGAGCTGCCATAAACAAAAGGCTAGGAGGCGAAACTCTTGCCTTCATTATGGAAATAGTTAAAACCCTAAGTGGGCTTATGGCCCAAAGATACAGAGGCTAATCATATACTACACCGGGGTGACTAACAATGAGAAACTTTAATGCCAAGTAAGTCTGAAGAAATTTAGAAGTTTGAAAACTTTAGTCACCCCATGCCAAGTTGAATGGGAACCGACAGAATGTAATCCCTCTTTGTTGCCTTACATTACATATTTCTCAGTAGGGAATAGAACAACGTCCTCAGACTTTCTGAAAATTCTACATTTAAACCACCGAAGTTAGAAATTTACATTAAATAAAAGAGTTTGAAACCTTCCCCTCACACTATCCACAGGAGCTATCACATATCTAAGAAAATTCTGCCATTACCTGGGGCCGCTGAGCCTTCCTCACGCCCCTGCATCCTTTAGGACAAGCCGCACTAAAATCACTGGAGCAATTCAGACAATACGGCCCTAAAGCACCCTACTTTCATAGTACTTTTAGGGGAAGCTTCCAAAACTCTTTAGTGATAGGCTGCATTCCTACACACACCCCCGGTTTTTAATTGGCTAAAGAAGATATATAAAAAAATCTGATAGGTTCATGACAATCGCGGAAGAACCAAATTAAGTGTTGACAACTTCGGTACATTAAAAAACTAAGAATCAGGTTAATAACCATCGAAAATACATCTTTCTTTATGAAATAATTAGAGTTTATCCCGCTAGAGGGAGCAATTATACAGATGGCTGAGACATCTAACAGTTCAAGTTTAAGTTTGTTTACATAGAAGGCGCGCAGTTAAACTGGCCGGGGAAGGTGTACCCCCAGTACAATTTATTATTATTATTATTATTATTATTATTATTATTATTATTATTATTATTATTATTATTATTATTAACGCTTTTAAACAACAGATCCTCACAGTGTCCGTTGGAAACAACATTATACTTAGGACACAAGTGAAAACTTGAAATTCTTTCTCACGACCCCATGTGGAAGCTCTTCGCAATGTTCGCCATCACACCATCCGTCGCTGAGTCCCTGGGAGAGATAGGGTCTGTTGTTCGTGAAGAAGTACAAGGTCTGGCTCCTGATGGTGATACGGAGAACTGACGTAACAGCTTTTAGGAGTGATTCCAATAAAGCATATACTATATACTGGGCCCAACAGTAAGTTTTGAAGCACATGCCCAACAACCTACGGAAGTACATGAAAGAAAGAAAACTATAGGCTATATGACACGACCACACAATATTATGAATACTAAATACAATTTAAATGAAATTGAAATAATCGGATTAATGGCTGGAGCACGTGGCACGATTCCCTTTTTCTTTGCAAGCGCTTACAGAAGACTCGGTATAAATACCATGGTCTTATACAGCACTCAAGTGGTCAGTACGCTTACTACAGAATCATTTGTATGATTTGTCTGTCGTTTTCATAGAATCGTTTTGGCATTTCTTTGGGAGTTGTACATGATTTGAGTTTCTTTTTACAAGTGATAGGAGCGGGAAGGAAGTGACCGTGGCCTTAATTAAGGTACAGCCCTTAGTACTTGCGTGATATGAAAATGGGAAACCACGGAGAACTATCTTCAGGGCTGCCAACAACAGCGGGCAAAATTTATTAATCTAGCCTGTATAGTAATTTTAAACCATTAGTGTTTTGGATTGTATGTTTTAGTTAAGTTTATCTGGCAGCCTTTATAAAGGAACATTTGCTACTACTACTACTACTACTACTACTACTACTTCTACTTCTACTACTACTACTACTACTACTACTACTACTACTACTACTACTACTAATAATAATAATAATAATAATAATAATAATAATATCCACCTCCGTGGTTATTGTGTTTGGCTGCCACCCCCGGTGGCCCGGGTTCGATTTCCGGCTCTGCCACGAAATTTGAAAAGTGGTACGAGGGCTGGAATGAGTCCACTTTGCTTCGGGAGTTAAACTGAGTAGAGGGGGTTCGATACCCACCTCAGTCATCCTCGAAGTGGTTTTCCATGGTTTCCCCACTTCTCCTCCAGGCAAATGCCGGGATGGTACCTAACTTAAGACCACGGGCGCTTCCTTCCCTCTTCCTTGTATATCCGTTCCGATCTCCCCCCACCCAGAAGGCCCCTGTTCAGCATAGCACGTGAGCTCGCCTGGGCGACCTACTGACCCTACTTCCCGGTTGTATCCCCGACCCAAAGTCTCACGCTCCAGGACACTGCCCTTGAGGCCGTAGAAGTGGGATCCCTCGCTGAGTCCGAGGGAAAAGCCAACTCTGGAGGGCAAACGGATTAAGAAAGAAAGAAAGAAAGAAAGAAAGAAAGAAAGAAAGAAAGAAAGAAAGAAAGAAAGAAAGAAAGAAATAATAATGATATCGGATTTACGTCCACTAACTATTTGAACAGTTTTAGGAGATGTTGAGTTGCCAGTTCTTTTACGTTCTGGTATATCTGCCGACGAGAGAATGACATATATGAACACCTTCAAACAGGCCCTTCCACCACCAGACTGAGATCGAACCCACCAACCTCGGTGGTCTGCCGCCCGAGCTACTCCGTCCGTCAAGTAAAATGTTCATTTTCCATGAACTCACACTTTTTTTTACTATCTCTTATAATTTTGAAGTGCGTCTAATATTATCATATACCTTATAACGAATGATCCGTAATATATTATTTTAAGGTCATTGCTGCTGCAGTTACAAAAGCTCATCAGTCACACAACAGCAAGTAGTTTATGATATAAAGGGGACGGAGGCATGATTATGATAACGGCTTAACTGCTGGTTTTCCACCTAGATGGCTGAGATTCGAATCCCGGTCGATCCTGGATTGGAATATTTACCTGAAAATCATTCAGTGTCCGGAAGGGCATCGGGCTTTAAACCTCCGCCCAAACTGAAAATGGCCTTGGTGGTTTCTCCGACCCCAGCAATACCGGCTCTTTGGATGAATAGTCGGCCTTCGGTTCAGAGGGCCCCTGGTTCGATTCCTTGTTGATTTGGGAATTTCAATCGCGTCTGGTTAATTCCTCTGCCTCGGGGACTTGATATTTGATCTGTCCTAAAATTATCCTCTCCATACAATGCACTACACTACCAACCACCATAGAAACACGCATCTAATCACATAAGTTGACGTCAGGAAGGGCATCCGATTGTAAAACAGGACCAAGTCAAAATAATTGTCACAGCAAACCCACTAGCAGAGGAAAAGATTAATAATAATAACAACATTTATCACCTGGGCAACTTTACAGGTAGCCGGGCTGCGTGGCTCTGACGGATGTGGCGCTGGCCTTCTGACCAGAACTTGGCAGGTTCGATCCCGGCTCAGTCCGGTGTTATTTGAAGGTGCTCAAATACATCAGCCTCTAGTTGGTAGATTTGCTGGCAAGTAAAATAACTCCTATGGGATTTAATTCTGGCACTGTGGCGTCACCGAAAACCGTAAAAGTAGGTAGTCGTTCGTAAAGCCATTAACATCATTATTATTGTTATAAAATGCATTTTTGTAAAGTTAAATAATAATAATAATAATAATAATAATAATAATAATAATAATAATAATAATAATAATAATAATAATAATAATGCCGCCTCTGTGGTGTAGTGGTTAGCGTGATTAGCTGCCACCCCCGGAGGTCCGGGTTCGATTCCCGGCTCTGCCACGAAATTTGAAAAGTGGTACGAGGGCTGGAACGGGGTCCACTCAGCCTCGGGAGGTCAACTGAGTAGAGGTGGGTTCGATTCCCACCTCAGCCATCCTGGAAGTGGTTTTCCGTGGTTTCCCACTTCTCCTGCAGGCGAATGCCGGGATGGTACCTAACTTAAGGCCACGGCCGCTTCCTTCCCCCTTCCTTGTCTATCCCTTCCAATCTTCCCATCCCTCCACAAGGCCCCTGTTCAGCATAGCAGGTGAGGCCGCCTGGGCGAGGTACTGGTCATACTCCCCAGTTGTATCCCCCGACCAAGAGTCTGAAGCTCCAGGACACTGCCCTTGAGGCGGTAGAGGTGGGATCCCTCGCTAAGTCCGAGGGAAAAACCGAACCTGGAGGGTAAACAGATGATGATGATGATGATGATTATTATTATTATTATTATGATTATTATTATTATTATCATCATCATCATCATCTGTTTACCCTCCAGGTTCGGTTTTTCCCTCGGACTTAGCGAGGGATCCCACCTCTACCGCCTCAAGGGCAGTGTCCTGGAGCTTCAGACTCTTGGTCGGGGGATACAACTGGTGAGTATGACCAGTACCTCGCCCAGGCGGCCTCACCTGCTATGCTGAACAGGGGCCTTGTGGAGGGATGGGAAGATTGGAAGGGATAGGCAAGGAAGAGAGAAGGAAGCGGCCGTGGCCTTAAGTTAGGTACCATCCCGGCATTCGCCTGGAGGAGAAGTGGGAAACCACGGAAAACCACTTCCAGGATGGCTGAGGTGGGAATCGAACCCACCTCTACTCAGTTGACCTCCCGAGGCTGAGTGGACCCCGTTCCAGCCCTCGTACCACTTTTCAAATTTCGTGGCAGAGCCGGGAATCGAACCCGGACCTCCGGGGGTGGCAGCTAATCACGCTAACCACTACACCACAGAGGCGGACGATAATAATAATAATAATAATAATAATGATAATGCCGTGTGGCTCTAAGTGTAATGAGTTCTAATGATGAAGACGTTACATATACCCAGCCCCCGAGCCATCGGAATTAACCAATGAAGGATAAAATCCCTGACACGGCCGAGAATTGAACCTGGGACCCTCTGGCCCACAGGACAGCACGCTAACCATTTAGCCATGGAGCCGGAAATAATAATAATAATAATAAATCGAAAGTTGTCTCTGAAAGGATAAACAACGTTGAAGAGACTATGAGAAATAAATATCGTACATTCAAAGCAACGAACCGTCCTTAAAAACAGAGATATTCTGATGGACTATAAAAATGTTTAAAGTGCAATTGGACAAAAGATTCAGGTCTGATTTTGTTGGTCGGGCTGCCACTCAGCTCCAACTCCCTGGCGCTATCCCACTACTGCTTGCCACGGAGACTTTTGGCTGCTGGGTTTCCCCCCTGGCCCGGTTCGCCTCTCCTTAGCCAACCTGGTCACTCCAGGCTCCCCCAAGGTAACCATGTTGATGGCAAGCTTAGTGCGGACACCAAGTCTACGTAGGCCACTGAGCACCAGAACTCCCGACCTCATATCATCCTCTAAACCCGGCCTCCAAGTAGCTGGATTACAGGAGCACGCCACGACTCCCAGCCGACAGCCGATACTCTAAACGGGGTTTATATAGTTACTTCCATCACACGAATATTTTATTTTATATTTGATCGAAACTTTCTAAGTAGTTAGGTGGATGTGTTTTTGAGCCCTTTATTCTCAATATATCGTAATTTCGATTTTTCTTCCTTCCTACTGTGAATAGACTGTGATGCATGCTGCTATCTATTAGTTACGTGTAGAAGTATCAGTAACAGGTGCTGCGCCGGACGCTCGTCTAACCACAAGACCAGCGATTACGCGCGGCCTGATATGTTGTTATTTCGTGTAACTAAAAATAGTGCTAAAAATGAGTCTAATCGAAAATACAGTATTGGTATGACCGACACGGAACTATACAAATTATACACATTTACCGTTCCTTCAAGTATTGTACCGGTACAGCTATCCTCGCGATTCACTTTAATTATTCAGTAACAGTAACAGAGTTCAACGAACTTGGTGAACGATCAATTACCCTAGGCTATCCCAAATTTAATAGTAATAACCATTTTGCCGTAAAATTGATAGTAGTAATACAAATAATTGCTGACTAATAACTGGGTTGCTCGTAGCACTTAGCTCGATGCCGTTCAGATGACCTTGCCTATGCACTGTGGAAATCTAGGCCTACCGATACACAGTTCTGTTTAGTTGCGGTACATATAACACTTTATACTGAAAATATTTTGACAACACAAATAGAATTTCACCCACTACAGCCTACCGTAAACCTGTTTTACTAACACTAACAATATATGAACATATCAAAATATTAGGGATTATTATTGTTTTAATACTTGGGTATCGTTTTTTAAATGAAAGCTAAACTACAGCGTTATGTAGTATGAACGAACAAGCTACTCATATCTTTCTTTCTCTCTTAATCTCTCCAGGGTTGGTTTTCCCTCGGGCACAGCGAGGGATACTATCTGTACCGCCTCAAGGGCAATGTCCTCGAGCGTGAGACTGTGGATCGGGGATACAACTGTGGAGGAGGACCAGTACCTCGTCCAGGCAGCTTCACCTGCTATCCTGAATAGGAGCCTTGTGGGGGATGGGAAGGTTGGAAGGGTTAGACAAGGAAGAGGGAAAGAAGCGGCCGTGGCTTTAACTTTCGTACCGTCCCGGCATTTGAGTGGAAAAGAAGTGAGAAACCACAGAAAAAACACAAGAGGGATGTCTGAGTTCGGAATCGAACCCCACTCTACTCAGTTGCCCCCCGGGGCTGAGTAGACCCCGTTCCAGCCCAAGTACCACTTTTCAAATTTCGTGGCAGAGATGGGAATCGAACACGGGCCTCCAGGGGTGGCAGCTAATCACGCTAACCACTACACCACAAAAGCGGAGTTCAGATTCTCGTTATACAACACTTCGGAATTTAGTAAACATTTCTGCATGATGATGGTTACTTCCAATGAAAATGAAAACCTACAACCTGTATTCCAGTCATTGACTGGGTCGGGGAAGAAATGAATGAATCATATGTAGGCTATTAGTACGATGGAGTCGCCACTCCCAAAGCGAGAATGGAGAGTGTTTCTGGAATGAAAAATGACGGGGAAAATCGGAGTACCCGGAGAAAAATCTGTCCCGCCTCCGCTTTGTCCAGCACAAATCTCACAAGGAGAGACCGGGATTTGAAGCACGGCATCCAGCGATGAGAGGCCGACGCGCTGCTGTCTGAGCCACGGATGTTCGGTTACTTCCAACATTCCTACCAAAAAGATATAAACTGCAGCATCAGATCCTTTTTAAACAGGCAGCGTGTCAGTCATCCAATTTCTCACGAATCAACACTTACCAATAATAATAATAATAATAATAATAATAATAATAATAATAATAATAATAATAATAATAATAATAATTTTACGTTTCACTAACTACGTTTGACGGTTTTCGGAGACGCCGAGGTGCCGGAATTTTGTCTCTCAGTAGTTATTTTTCTTGCCAATAAATCTAGACACGAGGCTGACGTCAGAAGGCCAGCGTCTCAACCGTCTGAGTCACTGAGCCCGGCTATTAAAAATAAATTATATATATTCGTTGCGCCTAGAAGACAGCTGTTTGATAATATTTCAGCTTAGAACTCTGACCTGAGAGGTTCTGTCATCTGAGTTTCAGTATTGCATGAACTGCAGTACTGTATATTACCGAATTTCCGTTGTCATCATCATCATCATCATCATCATCATCTGTTTACCCTCCAGGTTCGGTTTTTCCCTCGGACTTAGCGAGGGATCCCACCTCTACCGCCTCAAGGGCAGTGTCCTGGAGCTTCAGACTCTTGGTCGGGGGATACAACTGGGGAGTATGACCAGTACCTCGCCCAGGCGGCCTCACCTGCTATGCTGAACAGGGGCCTTGTGGAGGGATGGGAAGATTGGAAGGGATAGGCAAGGAAGAGGGAAGGAAGCGGCCGTGGCCTTAAGTTAGGTACCATCCCGGCATTCGCCTGGAGGAGAAGTGGGAAACCACGGAAAACCACTTCCAGGATGGCTGAGGTGGGAATCGAACCCACCTCTACTCAGTTGACCTCCCGAGGATGAGTGGACCCCGTTCCAGCCCTCGTACCACTTTTCAAATTTCGTGGCAGAGCCGGGAATCGAACCCGGGCCTCCGGGGGTGGCAGCTAATCACGCTAACCACTACACCACAGAGGCGGACTTCCGTTGTAATATGTGATATATGTACTGCGGGTCAGTATTTCACCCCCCTAACATTACCATGGAACAGTATTTCGAGGCGCAACGACGATATCCTCTTACTATGAAGATGCGTTAAAGTAGATAATATAAGGAATGATCTTCACTAACGAGGTTGTTAAGAAAGGTTACAGATCTCTTCACGTGGTTATGAGAGTATTTAGGGGTTGTAGTAAGGAGAGGGCATATAAGCAACATTTTCACACCATATATAACAAGGGTCCACCTTTGTGGTGTAGTGGTTAGCGTGATTAGCTGCCACCGCCGGAGGCACGGGTTCGATCCCGGCTCTGCCACGAAATTTGAAAGGTGGTACGAGGGCTGGAACGATGTCCAGTCAGCCTCGGGTGGTCAACTGAGTAGAGGTGGGTTCGATTCCCACCTCAACCCTGGAAGCGGTTTTCCGTGGTTTCCCACTTCTCCTCCAGGCAAATGCCGGGATGGTACCTCACTTAAAGCCACGGCCGCGTCCTTCCCTCTTCCTTGTCTATCCCTTCCAATGTTCCCACCCCTCACCTAGTCCTCTGTTCAGCATAGCAAGTGAGGCCGCCTGGACGAGGTACTGGTCATCCTCCCCAGTGGTATCCCCCGACCTAACGTCGCACGCTCCAGGCCACTGCCTTTGAGGCGGTAGAGGTGGGGTCCCTCGCTCAGTCCGAGGTAAAAACCAACCCTGGAAGGTAAGCAGATAAAGAAGAAGAATAAGAAAGAGATATAACAAGGACTGGCTACTGCCCATAGCTCAGTCACTTTCAAATTGTCAAAACCAGGGATATGACTAAGGCAGATAAACACTACGTCTCGCCAGTAAGGGCGTACAGCCTACTAAGGCTAACAGCAGCAGCTTGAATCGATTTTCTGATGTTTTCATGATGTAATTGATTATCGTACGCCATGTTTCCTTTGAAGCTGCAGAAATATATTACTATTTGTAAATTCGTAAATGTGTTTTTGCTACAGAATGATTGTTACCGGTAAGTTTATTAGGTACCGAGCAGGCATTTTCCTGGATAAGAGGTGAGAAACCACGGAAAGACACTGCAAGGATGTCTGACATTGGAATCAAATCTCACCATACTCAGATGACCTCCGAGACAGAGTGGACCAGTTGAAGCCCTCGTACCACATTTCACATAACAGTTTTTCTAGGCCCAACAACAATATCATTTATCATTTATTTTTTATTGCCGGGCTCACTGACTCAGACGGTTGAGATAGGATTTTTAATATTAACTCATTTTCTTATTTATATAGGAACTCAGTTCATTCATTCATTCATTCATTCATTCATTCATTCATTCATTCATTCATTCATTCATTCATTCATTCATATCAAATGGAACGTTCTCTCCCCAACGGCTGTTCTCCGCAACGCTAGCCTGAAATAATGCATTCAATTCATTCATTCACTCATTCAGGCAGGCATTCGACTCATTCAGTTCATTAATGAATTCGTGGTAGAGTGAGAAATCGAACCCGGACCTCCGAGGGTGGGTACTAATCACGCTAATGTCCGACTAGTTGGCTGAATGGTCAGCGTACTGGCCTTCGTTTCAGAGGGTTCCGGGTTCGATTTCCGGCCGGGTCGGGGATTTTAACCTCCATTGGTTAATTCCAATGGCCCGGGGGCTGGGTGTTTGTGCTGTCCCCAACATCCCTGCAACTCACACACCACACATAGCACTATCCTCCACCACAATAACACGCAGTTATCTACAAATGGCAGATGCCGCCCACCCTCATCGGAGGGTCTGCCTTACAAGGGCTGCACTCGGCTAGAAATAGCCACACGAAATTATTATTATCACGCTAATGACTACACCACAGAGGCGGACTTTAAATACTGTCTCGTTATATAACACTTCGGAATTTTGTAAAGATCTCTGCATGATGATGGTTACTTCGAATATTCGTACTAAAAAGAAATAAACAGCAGCTTCAGATACATATTTTAAAGGAGGCAGCGTGTCAGTCGTTCGACTCCTCATGAATCAACACTTATAAATAATAATAATAATAATAATAATAATAATAATAATAATAATAATAATAATAATAATAATAATAATAATAATAATAATAAAGTTATTATTATTGATTTTACTTTTTGATATCTGATTGATTTTACTACATTTGACGGTTTACGGAGACGCCGAGGTGCCGGAATTTTGTCTCGCAGTAGTTATTTTACGTGCCAATAAATCTACCGACACGAGGCTGCAGTACTTTAACACCTTCAAATACCGTCGGACTGAGCGACGATCAGACCTGCCAAGTTGGGTTCAGGTCAGCGTCTCAACCGTCTGATTCACTGAGCCCGGTAATTAAGAAGAAATGATTTTGTTATTGCGCCTAGAAAACCGCCATGTGATAATATTTCAGCTTAGAACTCTGACCTGAGAGTTTCTGCCATCGAAGATTCAGTATTAGGCCTACATGAACTACAGTACCGGTATATTAACGAAATTTCGTTGTAAGTGATACATGTACCGCGGGTCAGTATTCCTCCCCTCAACATTGCCACGTAACAATATTTCGAGTCGCAACGACGATATCCTCTTGCTATGAAGATGTGCGAATGTAGATAGGCTAATATAACGGATGATCTTCACTGGGGTGATCACATTAAGGAAGTTGTTAAGAAAGATTACAGATCTCTCCACGTTGTATAGGAGTATTTAGCGGTTGTAGTAAGAATGTAAAGGTGAGGGCTTATAAGTAACATTTTCACACCATATATAACAAGGACTGGTTGCAACCCATAGCTCAGTCACTTTGAAATTGTCAAAGCCAGGGATATGACTGAGACAGGTAAATACTGTAAATACTACGCTCGTCAGCAAGGGCATGCAGCTTACAGTATGTAAGGCTAACAGCAGCAGCTTGAATCGATTTTATGATGTTTTTATGATTTAATTGATCATCGTACGACGTTTCATTACAATCGGTACACCATGTTCCATTAGAAGCTGCAGCAAAATATTATTTGTAAATTCGTAAATGTGTTTTTGCTACAGATTGATTCTTACCGCCAAGTTTATGATGTCCTAATTGATAATTCTACCAAGTTTCATTACTATTGGTTTTGTCCCACTCAGACCCTCAGATTTCATAACTACTGTACGACTAAATGCCATCATTTTCAATTACAGTGTCTTGTTTGTCTGTTTACGGTGTGCATTTGACTGCAGCTGTACGCAAGGGCAGCGGATTGAGTCCGGAATGAGGAAATAGATAGCTGTTATGCTGTGTATAGTTCTCTGTGTCTGACTTTGTACAGACTATTGAAATGTATTTAGTTCTGACACACAAGCGTTTATTTCTGTCCCACATCCAATCAATCACTCATTCATTAATGAAAGCTCTCCCCAGTTGGTGGTTCTCCGTGACTGGGTGAGAAGAGTGTTTATTCATTAATTAATTGATGCATGAACACGATTCAGTCATGAAATCATTCATGCACCTATTCAAGCAGTCATGAATTCATTCAATCCATTCACGAAACTCTTTCCCAATTTAGTGGTTACCCGTGACTAGGAAATATGATATTTCTTATTAATTTATTTTGTTATTTATACAGGAACTCAGTCCATTCAATCAATCATTCATTCATTCATTCATTCATTCATTCATTCATTCATTCATTCATTCATTCATTCATTCATTCATTCATATAAAATGAAATGATCTCTCCCCAACGGCTGTTTTTCGCAACGCTAGGCAGAAATCATGTATTCAATTCAATTCATTTCATTCATTCATTCATTCATTCATTCATTCATTCATTCATTCATTCATTCATGCATTCAGGCAATCATCCGACTCATTCAATTAATTAATGAAACTCTCTCCCAAGCTGGTGGTTATCAGTGACTGGGTAAAAAGAGTGCTTATTCATTCGCTCATATACGAACACTATCATAGGATCATGCAACCACCATTTCATGTAGACATTTATCATTAATTAATTAATTAATTCATTCATTCATCACCCATTCATTCATTCATTCATTCATTAATACTTTCATTCATTCATTTGTTCATTAATTCAATCCACTCAAATGTATGTTGAAACTGTAGGATTCCGTTAAGGTATGTGTATCAATACATGCAATGAATTCTATTAAATCATTCATTCTGCCCCCATCGTCAAGTGTGTATTTCATCTGGGGACCTCCCTGCGACAAAATGAACATGAACGTGTTATTAATCGAAAGCAAATTTTCGGAAACAACAACAGCAACAAAATAATGTTTTACTTTTTCCTTCTTGATACCTCCAATACGTTCATAATTGGAGTGAGTGGACGTCAGTGACAGAACCCCGAACTGAGTCGGACTTCATTTCAACTTATTAGTTACAATTCTTCATTCTGAGTATCTCCCAGAGCTCCCTTTGTGGATCAGTGGTAGAGTGACGGTACCCGTTTCCCAAGATCGTGGATTCAAACCGAGCAGAGGTTGTCGGATATTTCAAGCGTGGAGAAGAAAACCACTTAGCACTCTTTATCCTAACATGTCGGCATGTAAAATACAGTATATCTGCTGACACATTTGATATTTACTCAACAAAACTGCTTAAAACTCAGACAGAGATCGCCCAACATAGATCCGTTGTTCTTCTCTCTGGTAGAGTAAAAAGGAACGCAGAAATTGACGCCTGGGCAGCCTAGATGACGTCAAGTCAAAATGTCTCCTCATGACAATATAATATGAATTACCTTTTCCTTTTCTTAACAATCTGTTTTATGCTGCACCAACACAGAAAGCTCGTATGACGTTAATGTGATAAGAATTGACTAGAAGAGGAAAGGAAGCGATCGTGGTCATAATTAAGTTACGGGACCTCGTGTGAAAATGGAAAACGCCGGAAAACTATCCTCAGGACTGCCGACAGTGGAGTTCGAACTCACTATATCACGAATGCAAGCTGATAGCTACGTGATCCAAACTTAGAGGGAATGATCCGTACATCACAACATTGTTAACTGCGGTTGTGTTTTTTGCTACTACTAATGTCCACTAGATGGCATTGCTAATGCAAATGCAAAACTAACCCATCAACGACGAGTACAAAGAGCCAGTAGTTTAGCTTATGATGCAATTTATAACCGGGGGGAACGGCGGCATGAATAACACAGTGGCCTAGGTGATGGTTTTCCACCTGGATAGCTGAGATTCCAATCCCGGTCGATTCTGGACTGAAATATTCACCCGAAAAGTCACGCAGTGTCAGGAAGGGCATCCGGCTTCAAACTTCTGCCTAAAACCAAAATGAGCCTGGGTGATCTCAACGACCCCAGAACTACTTGGGATAAGCTGGATAAAGTCTCGTTTGGTTCTTTGGCTGAATGGTCAGCATGGAAGCCTTCAGTTCAGAGGGCCCCTGATTCGATTCCCGGTTGAATTGGGGATTTTACATGCTTCTGGTTAATTCCTCCGTCTCAGGGACTGGATATTTGTGCTTGCCCTAATATTTTCCTCTTCATACACATTCAATGCACCACACAATTGTCCAACACAGAAACACGTATCCCACCACATTGGGTTGGAGTCAGGAAGGTTATCCGTTTGCAAAACAGGACCAAGTCCAAATGTACGATATAGTTTGCATCCGCCACCCCACCAGCATGGGAAATGAGGCAGAAGAAGAATATTTATCACTAAGGCAAATATACAATTTACAAATGAATGCATTTGGTTGATGACATAATATCGCAAGGTTGTGGGTGGAAGCAAAGAAAAATATCTTGAAGGGACTGTGCGGAATAATTATTATGCTTCCAAATCAAAAAACAGTCATTATATATAGGTCTCGTAGCTGTAAGCTTCTGTTCGAAAGATAGGAAAACCATATTCAGGGACTCATTTCCACTATGTTTTGTATTTTCACACTGGGCTGTACGTTCATTAAGGCTATGGTCGCTTCCCTTCTAGTGCTATCCCAATGTCGCCAAAAGATCTGTCTCTGTGTCGGTGCAACGTAAATCAAATAGCAAAAAATAGTTTAAGTGAAAATTGGACAAAAAGAAAAAAAGAAGATTCAGGTCTGATTTTGTTGGTCGGGCTGCCACTCAGCTCCCACTCCCTAGCGCTATCCCACTACTGTTTGCCACGGAGACTTTTGGCTGCTGGGTTTCCCCCCTGGCCCGGTTCGCCTCTCCTTAGCCAACCTGGTCACTCCAGGCTCCCCCAAGGTAACCATGTTGATGGCAAGCTTAGTGCGGACACCAAGTCTACGTAGGCCACTGAGCACCAGAACTCCCGACCTCATATCATCCTCTAAACCCGGCCTCCAAGTAGCTGGATTACAGGAGCACGCCACGACTCCCAGCCGACAGCCGATACTCTAAACGGGGTTTATATAGTTACTTCCATCACACGAATATTTTATTTTATATTTGATCGAAACATTTTAAGTAGTTAGGTGGATGTGTTTTTGAGTCCTTTATTCTCAATATATCGTAATTTCGATTTATTTTCCTTCCTACTGTGAATAGACAATGTCAATGGGCTATCTATTAGCTACATGTAGAAGTATCAGTCACAGGTGCTGCGCCGTATGTTCAGTCTAACTACAAGACCAGCGATTTCACAAGGCCTGAAATTATTTATAATCATGTTGTGTGTCATTAAATAGTGATGGTCGAATTACTGACGTAATTGACACGAGAGTACCAGTTTATGGTGCTACTGGTACTTCTGCAGATATATTCCCAACGTAATAGTACTTTGTTACTCAGTAAGCATGCCTGAGTACACATCTGTGGTGTAGATTAGTTGCCACCTCCCGGAGACCTGGGTTCGATTCTCGGATCTCCCATGAAATTTGAAATGTGTTATTAGGACTGGAAAGGCGTGGTCCACTCAGCCTTGGGAGGTCAAATCTGTGGGGAGGTTCTATTCCAACCTCAGCAATCCTGGAAGTGGTTTTCCATTGTTTCTCGCTTCATCTCGAGGAAAATGCCGGAATGGTACCTAATTTACGACCACGGCCACTTTCTTCCTATCGTCCAGATGCTCCTGTTCAGCATAGCAAATGAGTCCGCCTGTTTGAGGTACTAGTTCTCCTCGCCAGTTGTAAACACGACCAAATGTCTTACGCCCCAGAATACTGCTCTTGAGATGGTCTGATGGGATCCCTTGCCGAGTCCGGGGGGGAAACCAATACTGGAGTGTGAACGGGTTAAATAAATCAAAATAATGAATAACCTATGGCGTCTCATTTTTTTTCTAACTTGTAAGATCTATATTTTGATTTCTAACCATGTTAAAACGCATGTGTATATCTTCTGAAGGGAATTGCGTGGTATTTCTTCTTCTTCACCTTAATCTGTTTATCCTCCAGGGTTGGTTTGTCCCTCAGACTCAGCGAGGGATCCCATCTCTACCGCCTCAAGGGCAGTGTTTTGGAGCTTCAGACTCTGGGTCAGGGGATGAAACTGGGGAGAATGATCAGTAACTCGCCCAGGCGGCCTCACTTGTTACGCTGAACAGGGGCCTGGTGGGGGGAAAGGGAAGATTGGAAGGGACAGGCAAGGAAGAGGGAAGGAATCGGCCGTGGCCTTAAGTTAGGTACCATTCCGGCATTTGCCTGGAGGAGAAGTGGGAAACCACGGAAAACCACTTCCAGGATGGCTGAGGTGGGAATCGAACCCACCTCTACTCAGTTGACCTCCCGAGGCTGAGTGGACCCCGTTCCAGCCCTCGTACCACTTTTCAAATTTCGTGACAGAGCCGGGAATCGAACCCGGGCCTCCGGGTGTGGCAGCTAATCACGCTAACCACTACACCACAGAGGCGGACGCGTGGTATTTATTTTGTCTTAAAAGTTACATTTTGGACATTTCTAAGATATTGGTCATATTTCTGCTTAATTCTACATAGTTATATATCTTGTCATATTTTGTAGAATTGTATATACCGAGCTCGATAGCTGCAGTCGCTGAAGTGCGGCCAGTATCCAGTATTCGGGAGATAGTAGGTTCGAACCCCACCTTTGGCAGCCCTGACAATGGTTTTCCATGGTTTCCCATTTTCACACCAGGCAAATGCTGGGGCTGTACCTTAATTAATGCCACGACCGCTTCCTTTCCACTCCTAGCCCTTCCCTGTCCCATCGTCGCCATAAGACCTATCTATCTGTGTCGGTGCGACGTAAAGCAACTAGCAAAAAAAAAAAAAAGAACTGTATATTTCTGGTACGGTATCCGGAATTATGTGGCAAACTTGCATATATTATAACAGTTCAGGTAGGTGGTGTCTTTCAGTGGAAGGAATATTTTTCACCCTTAGTCTATTTTAAGCAGGTAGCAGTGAAAGCATGGACAACGGAGAATTGGAAATACCAAATGAGCTCAGACTTGACAATGAATACGGAAACTTGGCTTAGAATGCCTTAATCCAACTCTTATCAATATATGGTCGCGCTACCAGGACAGCGAGGGCGCTCAGAGAGTAGGAAATTGAAGGAATTCGTTCGATAGTTTAGAGAAGAGATTTTTAGTACTGATGCTGTTATTTTATACTGTAAACTCTGTGGAGTTAAGGTATCATCTCAAAAGCGTTTCAGTGTGCACAAACACTGTGATAACCAGTAAGCATCAAAGGTGTTTAGCAACATTTTCCGGCACGGAGAAGAGGCAGCTTCTGTTTTTGGTGCGAGCTTCTTCAAATACTGTCTCGTTAGATAACACTTCGGAATTGTTTAAAGATCTCTGCATGATGATAGTTACTTCCACTTTTCCTGCTAAAAAGTAGTAGATACAGTAGTAGCTTCAGATCTTTCTTAGAGGGGTACGTCAGTCGTCCAATTCCTCATGAATCAACACTTAGAAATAATAATGTTATTGGTTTTACCTTTGATGGCTTTCGGAGGCGCCGAGGTGCCGGTATTTTGTCCCGAAGGAGTTCTTTTACGTGTGACGTATTTGAACACCTTCCAATACCGTCCGCATGAGCCATAATCAAACCTGTCAAGTTCGGGTCAGAAGGCCACCGTCTCAATCGTCTGAGCGACTGAACACGGAAATTAGAAATAAATTATATATCGTTTTTGCGCATAGTAAAACCTCTATGTGATAATATTTCAGCTTAGAACTCTGACCAGAAAGGTTCTAAAATTCTAAAAAGTCATCTAAGGTTCATCATTGCATGAACTAGATCAACAAAATTTTTTTTCTAACTTGTAAGTGATACATGTACTGCGGGTCGGTATTTCTCCCCTCAACATTGCCATGGAACAGTTTTTCGAGGCGCAACGACGATATCCTCTTGCTATGAAGATGTGTTAAATGAGATAATATCTACAGTCCTCAGCAATAAGAGGTCGACGAACCAATCGACCCAGATGGGAGATACGCACTTAATGTTATTAATGATGTAATGAAACAGGACCGGCCTGGTGAAGTGTTTCTTCTAACATGTGAAGTTCTGGAGAAAGTAAATCATTCCGCCAATGCAGTGCTGTGTGGTGACGTTGTGTAGCTACTCTGGCCAGATGATGTAAAGAGGGGGAAATATTTTACTTTTTGTAACCGATGACGTCCCGTGCATGACCAAGCCAGGGGAAAGACTATTTTGGCTCAAAAAATGGCTCATGTTACGTGTCTCGCGCATGGTTTGCGTAGAGTGACAGAAGAGGTTCGAAGCAACTAACCCGACGTACACAGGATAATTTCTAACGGGGAGAAAATGTTCCTAAAAGCTCCACTTCGAGAACAGAAGCTGAAAGAAACAACTCTCTCCTACCTCTTTCTCCTCAAATATCCCTGCACGCTGGCGGACGTGGATCTATGCTATTCAATATTATTGTAGAAAGATTCCTTTGAGAGGGTAATTCAAGAGTTTTATCCTTCTGATTTGTCATGTCTATATTAACATTGCGCAAGATTTGATTTCTTCTACGAGACTGGTAGGAATCGTGGCATGGGTAACATCAAACTTCACCAGAATATCAATATCAAACACAAGTCATGAAACTGAAGGGCTTACACTTCGTGATGCACTGGAAATCGGAAAAAAATGGAGGAGGATCTAAAGCGAGAAAACGGTGAAGTGACTGATACAATTAGTGCAAAATTTGTGAAGCTGTTTCTGTCTCCTGTAGATTATTCTATGCTTCGCTAGACAAGGGACATGCTTTGTGGACACGAAACAAAATTGAGGATTCTGCATCAGAATTTCCCTCGGATGAAGTAAAATTATTCAAATTTGCTTCCATAACATCATGTGATGTCGAGCGGAGTATGACGAGCGAAGGGGCTTCCAGTTCGCCAACTTGAAAATGCACCTCTTTATTCAGTGTTATTTCATTGACAGTGGGAACTAATGGCAGGTACGGATATTTTATTCTGTTTTTTATAAATAATTTGCTGATTAGATACTAGCCAAGTACCTTGTCACTGATTGTTATATTTGTTTTACTTTCCAAAATACATAACTTGCTATAGCTAAAGGCGAAATGGAATAAAGAATTTTCTGATAGATGATAGAAATAATATATAACCAGTAATGATTACGATATGTTAATTGTATGTGAATTAATTCAACCTTAAGATCACATTTTTGTTCACTAATCTGTTCGATCATATTTTGGTCTTCCCGGGTCATATTTTTGATGTTTATTTAGGTCATATTTGACGGCATATTTTTAATATTTTTGGGCACTGAAATCCACCCCTCATAATTAATATATCCTTTATTTCATACTAATAATTATCTTTAATATCAACAGTTGTGTTATAAATAATAATTGCTGAAAATAAATAATTGGGTGGCTCAAAGCAGTTAGGTGACGATGACATAAGAAGACCTTGTGTATTCAGTTTAGAAAGTAATATACCGATAGCTCTATTACATAAAACACTGTTACCGAAAATAAGAGTTTCACAACGCGAATACAATTTTGTGCTCTATAAACCTATTTTTTCTTACATGTATTGGCATAGTATTTGAATACCGAAATTCTTCTTCTTCCTAAACATTTTGCCATTCTTGTGGGATCAGCACGTATATCATCTATATACGGTATATTAATTAATTAATCAATTTATTAATTTATTTATTTGGCCAGGAGCCGAAGACTACTACGCTGACCATTTCACCAAAGATCCGAACATTATGGAATCTTGCTCATCTACAAATCAGTCCGCATGCTGTTAACATAATATTTTAATAGCACAAGAGAGAAAACGGCCGGATTTATGTTCTGAATCACCTCTTTTGGCAAGTGGTCGACAGCCTACACATTTGCATAAAGTTAGGGACTGTATGGCTTGAAATGCAGGTGGACCCGGGGCTTAAAAGAACCGCAGACTTCCCCAGAAAAATTAAAGGCGTGCTCGGTTCGCCCGGAAGGACGTGGGTTCGTATCCCCGCCAGGAAGTCGTAAAATTTAAGAAACGAGATTTCCACTTCCGGAGGTGCACATGGCCCTGAGGTTCACTCAGCCTACACCAAAAATGAGTACCAGGTTAATTCCTGGAGCAAAGGCGGCCGAGCGTAGAGCTAACCACTCTACCCCATCTAGTGCCGAGGTTACGAATAGTGGAAGCCTTTACCTTCCACCACTCCAAGGGCCTTCATGGCCTGTACGGAGATGACTTTGAATAAAACACTTTACTCGAATGTCACTTTGCACGGGAAAGGTGACTTCGTGATGTGTTTGTAAAATGGGCCGAAAAAGTTTGTTTCTACAATGCGTATCTGAATAATTGTCGAATGATTGCAACTACCTGAAAATTATTGTTATTTTGTTGATTCTAAGACAGCTGTCTCTCATAACACGAGCGGCACTAAGTTATTATTAAAGAAATAGTGAAAATCGGTCAAAGAAATGTCAAATTTTGGACATAATTATTCCTGTTACTGTTTCTTCTGCAAAACGATCATTTTCGAAACTGAAACTTAGAAAGAACTACCTACGTAATGTTATGACCCAAGATAGAATCTGGAAACTCAGCCTCCTCAGCATCAAATGTTGTCATGCGTGCGTGCATATCGTTGAAATCATTAATGCCTTTGCATCCCAGATGTACGCTACATGGTCCAGTTTCTTTAGAATCAAATGTTCAATATTTTCCAGGAATGCTCGCTCTTCATAATATATGTGCTTCGGGTCAGTATTTGTTTTTAAGATATTATCACATAACGATTTTCTCAGGCGCAACGACGTTTTACTGTATTCTTCTTCGTCCTCAAACGCTGTCAGTTCTCGAACTTGAATGAATCTTACCGGCGAATGAATGAGGAACTAGAATTTTATATGTTCGAAGTCGAATTCGGCGCAGTCATTTGACATATTAACAGGCCCCAGATGCAATGTACTGCACCTGATCATGAAGCTTTACTGGCTTTATAAGGAACCCCCTCTGTAGGGCAACATCCTACCCACTCCGACTTCTCTTACAATCTACACTGATGATACATTAAAGCATATTAAAATTATGAATATATCTCATTTTATAATTAATTTTTGAAAAATCCTAATACTCGCATTATAATTGTCGGATTTCATACAGGTAAGACTGAGGGGTTCTAGAAATTCGACAAAGTAGGAAGCAGTACGTAACAAATATCTCACAGTTCAGCGGATTGTAGAAAGTACCAGCTGTTATGGAAGGTCTGTAATTCTTCTTCTTGTTGTTGTGCCGTATCCGTCATTGGACGTTGGCGATCATTCTGGCTATCATAGTCTTGATGATGACTCCGCGTAAAAAATAGCGAGATGGTTCGCGGTTGTTTGTCAGAACCACTGTTTCAGGTTTTTCAGCCAGGACGTGTGGGATCTCAAAATCTCTGTCGTTATAGAAGTAGTTCCGTAGTTTTTACATCGTCTTCAGCGTGTGGTCCTAGACACATCATTCCAAACGTTCCCCTAATTAATTATAAATCACACATCCTATTCAGTTTATCAGACAGACTTCATACACACTAAGTGTACGGGGCTTTGTACAAAATGTCCCATACCCCTTACAAGGGATGTGCTAAGAAAATAATTGGGGAGGAAGAGTGGTAGTGGTAGGGGTGATTATTGTTATAAGAGAAAGTACAACTTGACAACCAACCCTTAACATTAATTAGAGGAAAAAAATGCAAGAATTCTGACCTTTGGAAGAATTAAGGTATCGGCAAAAGAGAGCAGGTATCGAGATCGGAAGAGAACAAGAGTCAAACAAGGGAGGTCAGATAGGAATTGGAGCCTGACAAGTAAGTGAAAGCAATACGAACTGAGCTTGGGGAACCGACGCTCCCAAGCTGAGGGCCCCTGAGCCTCCTTTACGACATGTACCGTGAATGTATTCTACCGTCCCCTCCCCCAACACACACCACTTTTACTTCAAATGAAACAATATAATATTAACACTGAACACGAATTCTTAACATTATGTTTTATAGAATTGTCATGGGACCGAAAGAAAAACTCAAATTAGTCACGAATTTGAATTTAAAACGTTCAAATTAACCAATTTCTACTGTAATTAATACGTATCACATTTCACCTCGTAATACATAATATGAAATATACTGGCCGACCGAAAAGCACAGACTTCCTTATCTGTTTGTTACAATATCATTTTTCCCTTTGTTTAGTAAGTTGTAACTAAACATCTAAGGTACTTATTTTTAAGAATGTATCTTAGAAAATAATGCTTAATTATTTTGCATGCTGCGCTGTGTTTAGCAAAATATACGCTTTAGACCGTGTTATATTGCTCTAATAATTATTGTTTTCTTCTTCTTCTTCTTCTTCTTCTTCCGTGACCCTTATCCAGGGAACTCATGGCTCACACCTTCCTGGAGACACAAGAGGTGCTCATTGTCTCTGAGTTACTCCTTAGCTCTTTGTTCTGATTCACTGTTTAAGCTTCATATAGGCTATTATTGCGATGGGCTCACCACACCCAAAGAAAAGTTACACCTAACTGCCAGCTTTCAATAATGCCGCCCCTAACTTGAGAATAGACGCCTTTTGCAGCTGCCCCTAATCTGCAAAACAGACGGTGCATGCTGGATTTCAGTGGCATTTCCTCCACTAAACGAGTTCCTCCATCCGAAGTCGTTGGCGCCTTTAGGGAGTCGGATTATTATTATTATTATTATTATTATTATTATTATTATTATTATTATTAAAAATAATTTTACTGCCACCCAACATTCAGCATTAAGTCGCTGGCTGTACGATCAACTCTATTCCGTGGCATGTAATCCTGATTAGAAAACTTGAAGGCATCTATAAAGGTAGATGTAAAATAATAATAATAATAATAATAATAATAATAATAATAATAATAATAATAATAATAATAATAATAATAATAATAATAGGGCCGTGGTGTAGTGGTTAGCGTGATTAGCTGCCACCCCTGGAGGTCCGGGTTCGATTCCCAGCTCTGCCACGAAATTTGAAAAGTGGTACGAGGGCTGGAACGGGGTCCACTCAGCCTCTGGAGGTCAACTGAGTAGGGGTGGGTTCGATTCCCACCTCAGCCATCCACGAAGTGGTTTTCCGTGGTTTCCCACTTCTCCTCCAGGAAAATGCCGGGATGGTACCTAACTTAAGGCCACGGCCGCTTCCTTCCCTCTTCCTTGCCCGTCCCATCCAACCTTCCCATCCCTCCACTAGGTCCCTGTTCAGCATAGCAGGTGAGGCCGCCTGGGCGAGTTACTGGTCATTCTCCCCAGTTGTATCCCCCGACCCAAAGTCTGAATCTCCAGGACACTGCCCTTGAGGCCGTAGAGGTGGAATCCCTCGCTGAGTCCGAGGGAAAAGCCGACCCTGGAGGGTAAACAGATTACGAACGAACGAATAATAATAGGACACGAATTAATGAAGAACTTCCCGGAACCCTAGAATTCCGATACCCCCAAGATCCCTAGAGGCGTACCGCTGTGAGCTTGTATTCGGGAGGTAGTAGGTTCGAACCACACTGTCGGCAGCCCTGAAGATGGTTTTTTGTGTTTTCCCATTTTCTCACCAGGAAAGTGTTCTAGCTGTACCACTCCTAGCCCTTTCCTGACCCATCGTCGCCATAAGACGTATCTGCGTCGGTGCGACGTGAAAAGCCAATTGTAAAAAAAGAGGAACACAGCCTAGAACAATCGAACATTTTCGAAACTCTTCGAGAGGTCTGCGCTCGGTGTGAGGTTGGCATAGTGTTCGTAATGCGGGCTCAGAAACAACAAAACTAGCATAAACAATTATTTTCCCCGTGAGAAACTTTTCTCCAAGGTACAAGGTACAACAGACATGTGTTGGCACTTGAGGTAAAACAAATACAAATATTTAATAAATCTACAGGAAATAAATCATTTACACACATACAGGGTGAAGCGAAATTCGCGCAATCGGGCGTCGCAGCGCGACTCCTCACATGCCAGAAATAAAAAAAATGTCTCTCACAAAAGTTGGTCCTGCGAGTATATCAGGCAGAAAAAGGACGTTGAAGAGTGGCAATTTGGCAACACGGGGTAGAGTTTTGGGTTAGCATGCAGGAGGTCGAGGGGTCGATCCTGGGTTGAAGGGTATATTTTTTATTTCGTAAATGTAGTCCAGGTGGTATGGTATCTGGCATCTTAATTGTCAACAGCGATTGCAGCGGGTTCTCTAGACACCATTTGCACTTACATACTACTATCCTAGAAATGGACGAACAATCGTTTTCATTCGTCAGCTTTGAAAGACGCCCTTTCCACGTCGTGGGCGTGAATTCATTCGCACCACTTCATATACTAGATGCGAAACCTCTTTTCTTTGTACCCTCCTCCAATGGTCTCATAGATTAGGTCATCATCATCATCATCTGTTTACCCTCCAGGTTCGGTTTTTCCCCCGGACTTGGCGAGGGATCCCACCTCTACCGCCAGGGCAGTGTCCTGGAGCTTCAGACTCTTGGTCGGGGGATACAACTGGGGAGTATGACCAGTACCTCGCCCAGGCGGCCTCACCTGCTATGCTGAACAGGGGCCTTGTGGAGGGATGGGAAGATTGGAAGGGATAGGCAAGGAGGAGGGAAGGAAGCGGCCGTGGCCTTAAGTGAGGTACCATCCCGGCATTCGCCTGGAGGAAAAGTGGGAAACCACGGAAAACCACTTCCAGGATGGCTGAGGTGGGAATCGAACCCACCTCTACTCAGTTGACCTCCCGAGGCTGAGTGGACCCCGTTCCAGCCCTCGTACCACTTTTCAAATTTCGTGGCAGAGCCGGGAATCGAACCCGGACCTCCGGGGGTGGCAGCTAATCACGCTAACCACTACACCACAGAGGCGGACTCATAGATTAGGTACCAAATATTATTCTTGCCTCGTTCAGGTCCATTACATTTCGTTAGGGCCTTATGTTACCAGTAGGCCTAGCAAAGTATTTGTTGTGTTCAGCGTTACAAAATGTTGTAAATGTAGGATACATGTACCCTAAGGTACGGTGTCTTACTGTATTACAGTATGTAATGTACGATGGAAATTAGCAAATAAAAATGCACCTCAACCCAGGATCGAACCCTCGACCTCCTGCATGCTATCCCAAAACTCTATCCACTGCACCAAATGTACAGCACGGATAATATTTGCTGACAGAGGTACTTACCGTACATTTGGTTACAGTGTTGCCAAATTGCCACTCTTCAACGTCCTTTTTCTGCCTGATATACTCGCAGGACCAATTTTTGTGAGATATATTTTTTTTATTGTTGGCATGTGAGGAGTCACACTGCGACGCCCGAGTGCGCGAATTTCGCTTTATCCTGTATATTATTAAATGTAATTTGGGCCTGTAGTTTTAAGCACGCGATAGAGTTGTTCGCCAGTTTAATAATATTATTATGTACAACGGTCCGTATAATTGGTAGCATAGGCCTACTTACATTTTTTGTTACATTTCTTTCTTAAAATCCATTGTGAATTGTACGTGTAGCAATGTGTACAGGTAGGTACCACTAGAAACCCACTATTCGAGTAGGTCGTATTATTCTTGTAGTTCCTACTGATACTTCACTTATAAGTTTGAGGTTTCGTGGGCAACAATCTCATGTTCTGTACTTACTGCTTTTGAAGTTCTGTTACCCTCCATGATAGATTCCATTATTCTCCTAGGTAATCTTTCCTCCTCCATTCGCCGCACATGGGCTTTGTGCTTTAATTTTGATACTTTTTTACTCGAGATTCAAGAATCACAACATTACACATGTAAAAATTATTTTAACACTTGTAGTTTACTAATATAATTGGAAACAAATGGATTAGTATTTAAGTAAATTGCAATTAATTCTTCTCCGTGCAAAAAATGAAATATGTAAATATCGACATTCATTGTTACAGATGGGCCTGTTATCAAAACGGGGTTCATTAATAGAAATGCCTGGCTCCATTAGCGTGCATACCTTTGGTCACAGGGTTCTCGGGTTCGATTCCCGGCCGGGTCGGAGATTTTAACCTTAAATGGTTAATTCCCTTGGCTCGGAGACTGGGTGTGTGTGCTGTCCCCAATATCCCTGCAACTCACACACCACACATAACACTATCCTCCACTATAATAACACGCAGTTACCTACACATGGCAGATGTCACCCACCCTCATCGGAGGGTCTGCCCTACAAAGTCTGCACCCGGCTAGAAATAGCCACAAGAAATTATAATTATTATATCAGATGTGCAACTCTTAAGTTCTTTTGCGAGGAAGGTCTACAGTTTTGACCGGTTCTTTGACTGATATGGTACCAAAGCAGAAAAGGCTATTTCAAATAATTAAGTTGCTGCTCAAGTACATAATATATTCAGTGGGTTTTTTTTGTCTCGAAGATGGAAATTATTTGCCGTATGCATTCAATACTTCAACAAAGACAATTCCTTTAATTTAGTTTATAATAAAGAATCCGTAGTGAGGTACATGAGTTATTTTTAGTCATTTACAGACAGAAATAATGGTCCTAGTGCATTTTCATATGAATTTTTAATCCAATTACGTTCGTCAAAAGTCATAGCCAAACTGTTTCTCAAAACAAATATCTGCTTTATTTAGGCAAGTTATACAACTTCATTTGTAGGAAAGTACTGTATACTGTGCACCACCCCCAACCCGCTTACCAATACTTTCATTTATGTTGCAATAGTTAGGTGATATATTTGATAAAGGGGTTTAGTTACTTTTTGAAAATTTGTTATAAAATGCAGTAGATGATAACATTTTTTTAAATGTATCGGAACAAACAAAATATGAAAATAAATGAAGAAGATGTTAGACTAAACAATTGTTCGTGGTAATCCATTTAGCACTGTCTAACGTACATATTTATTTTCAAATGAATTTCCAATTACTTCAATTACTTCCAATTATTTCAAACTACTTCTCAAAATAAATTCTGATTAATTTAGGTAAGTTGTAAATTCATCATCATCATCATCATCTGTTTACCCTCCAGGTTCGGTTTTTCCCTCGGACTTAGCGAGGGATCCCACCTCTACCGCCTCAAGGGCAGTGTCCTGGAGCTTCAGACTCTTGGTCGGGGATACAACTGGGGAGAATGACCAGTACCTCGCCCAGGCGGCCTCACCTGCTATGCTGAACAGGGGCCTTGTGGAGGGATGGGAAGATTGGAAGGGATAGGCAAGGAAGAGGGAAGGAAGCGGCCGTGGCCTTATGTTAGGTACCATCCCGGCATTCGCCTGGAGGAGAAGTGGGAAACCACGGAAAACCACTTCTAGGATGGCTGAGGTGGGAATCGAACCCACTTCTACTCAGTTGACCTCCCGAGGCTGAGTGGACCTCGTTCCAGCCCTCATACCACTGTTCAAATTTCGTGGCAGAGCCGGGAATCGAACCCGGGCCTCCGGGGGTGGCAGCTAATCACACTAACCACTACACCACAGAGGCGACAAGTTGTAAATTACAAAGGAAAAATCGTTGGTTTAAAATATGTTATCAAAGCACTGGTGCAAAAAAGCGTCTTATGAGTGTTTCGAAAAATATTATCTGGATAGCAGGATAGCTTGCTAAAAATGATGTCCCGCGAGAAACGGGATAAACGGACATTCAGTGTTGAAGATATCTTCACTTTCAGTGCTGACCTCCTTTCTTCTTCACAACAAAGATTCACATTCATAACAAAGATTTCTTTTCGATCTACTTTCTAAACCACCAGTCCAGCTCCATGGCTAAATGGTTAGCTTGCTGGCCTTTGGTCACAGGAGTCCCGGGTTCGATTCCCGGCGGGGTCGGGAATTTTAACCATAATTGGTTAATTTCGCTGACATGGGGGCTGGGTGTATGTGTCGTCTTCATCATCATTTCATTCTCATCACGACGCGCAGGTCGCCTACAGGTGTCAAATCGAAAGACCTGCATCTGGCGAGCCGAACTTGTCCTCGGACACTCCCGGCACTAAAAGTCACACGCCATTTCATTTTTTCTAAACTACCAGAATTGCCATAATAATACCTGTCTTTCTACGAACGATTAACGATGGGGAAATTATTCGAAATTTAACAAGTAAAATATTGAATTAGAGTAACGTCGTAAATGTATGCGTATAAAATAACATGCGAATAAGATAACAGTCGGATTAGTTTGTCTAGCTACATAACTTTGCTGGTATTTATTTTCTATAGATGTATGTGTACTGCTATCTATCCTCAAGGTTAAAATGAAATACCCCTGAAGATGGTTTTCCGTGGTTTCCCATTTTCACACCAGGCAAATGCTGGGGCTGTACCTTAATTCAGGCCACGGCCGCTTCCTTCCAACTCCTAGGCCTTCCCTATCCCATCGTCGCCATAAGACCTATATGTGTCGGTGCGACGTAAAGCCCCTAGTAAAAAAAATGAAATACAATAATTTCCACGATTACATAAATTATACATATTCAGAATTTGTAGATATAATTCTCTTATTCACTTTATCTCTCTGTATAGCACATCTCAAAGCAAAAATCTATATGGAGATTTAGTTTCCTTGAAAATATTTTTGAGAATAAATGTGTTTCTCATTCTGTTTCTTTGTTCTGTCTGTTACGACATTCAGTACAGTTCGTCGTAAGCATTTGAGAGTACAGTTAGATGTAGCGTGACTTTCCATTCAGTAATTACTCGTCTTGACTGGAAATATACGTATATTCCAACTGTTATTTAATAGGCGTGATATTGTCCAAGAACTGCTAAAAGCTTAACTACTGTCGTTAATACTCGCTATCATTGGAATAAACACATGTTGGAAAAGTTCAGACATACATGTATAACTTGACATTATGACGATGGAACGTACGACATACGACGAAAAAGGTTAAAGTCAGGCAACGAAAGATAGGCGTTTAATTACGTTACTGTCCATGTTTTACCTGTCTCGAAAACACTCTAAAATACCACATATTTATCTAATTTATTTGTGAGTATTCAGACCGAAGGTGGCATGATATTCAACAGCTACACCATCAGCTGTCACAGATGGTATAGACGTCACTGAAGAGGTATTATAGGAAAATGAGAAGTGAGGTAGTTTCCCGTTGCTTTCCTCGTCGAGCCGGAAATTGCAGTTACATATCAGTCTGCAAAACTCACTGAAATGCACGCACCAACAACCCTGTGAGCGACATTTTCACACTGTTCATCACAGGAACTGGCTTAATAAGGAATGACATTAATAACATTGCTCATACCTCAGTCACTTTCATAACATCAAAGTCAACGATGAGACCGAGACAGATCAATGAAAGTAACAAATTTGATCTGGCCTATATCAGAAGACAGTAGCCCTCACCAGCAAAGGCACATATAATTATTAGTTTAACTACAAATAAATACCATTATTTTCGACACTATTAGAACAGTCGCGGCTGGTCGTGGCTGACTTCTAAGGAAGCCGAACAAAGTCAATATCATTCAATACTGATCTGCATTTAGGGCAGTCGCGCAGGTGGCAGATTCCCTATCTGTTGTTTTCCTACCCTTTTCTTAAATGATTTCAAAGAAATTGGAAATTTGTTGAACATCTCCCTTTGTAAATTATTCCAATCCCTAACTCCCCTTCCTATAAACCAATATTTGCCCCAAGTTGTCCTCTTGAATTCCATGATCTTTCCTACTTTTAAAGACACCACTCAAACTTATTCGTCTTACTAATGTCGTTCCACGCCATCTCTCCGCTGACAACTCAGAACATACCACTCGGGTTTAGGAAACATTATTCCACTGAAGCTCAACAGACTCAGTTTTCGCGAAATGTAAAGATTCGTTGGTGTTTGTCTCATTTCGAAGAGTATGAACTCAATAGAACATACGTGTAATATTTATCACTATTTTTCCATTGTTCGTGTCGGACGCTAGTGGTAACAATTCCAACAATGTACGCTCGGTTCAGTCTCACGTATAGTTTTTTTTTTTTTTTTTTTTTTTTACAATTTGCTTTACGTCACACAGACACAGATAGGTCTTATGGCGACGATGGGATAGGAAAGGGCTAGGAGTGGGAAGGAAGCGACACAGCCCCAGCATTTTCCTGGCGTGAAAATGGGAAACTACGGAAAACCATCTGCAGGGCTGCCGACAGTGTGGTTCGAACCCACTATATCCTGGATGCAAGCTCACAGCTGCGCGCTAACCACATGAATAACTCGCCCGGTCTCTCACATTTTCTTTGTTAACTCTTCAACGTGGCACGAACGCACAATGGTGGTGGTGTTTATTGTTTTAAGAGAAGTGCAATAAGACAATCATCCTCTCACCAGAAGGTTTCGACGACACTGAGGTAGAGAAGGGGTAGAATGGTCAGGTAGCGATCGCGGCAAAAATCATCTTCAGGGTTACCAACGGAGTAAATGACCATTATCACCCAAAAGTAAACTTATAACTTACAGCTACAATAACCGTACTATGTTGATAGGCTATAGTTGTGTACAAAAATGATATAACTAATTATAGTAAAGTTACTTCCGGAGGTGCACATGGCCCTGGGGTTCACTCAGCCTACACCAAAAATGAGTACCAGGTTAATTCCTGGGATCAAAAGCGGCCGGACGTAGAGCTAACCACTTTACCCGACTAACTGCCGAGGTTAAGGATAGCGGAAGCATTTACCTTCCACCCCTCCAAGGGCCTTCCTGGCCTGTACGGAGATGACTTTGCTTTTCTATAGTAAAGTAGGCCTACTGTTCATTTTGTACATTTCTACCAGTAATTCTTGTGCTTACTTTATTTTTGTGTGTGCCCTATACTTGGAAATGTATATCATTTGTAATTATTAAATAGTTGTTCTTGGAGAGAATTACCTGGGTTTTGTCTTCTTGGTGCGCGCCATGTCTGCCGGTGGTGCTGGAGGTCCCGGATGGGCACTCCGTGGTCTCAGGTAGGATCGTAAAGGACCGAGCCGAGGTCGCACTAGCAGACTGGTGTTGCGTCTGGGGTACGTCGCACAGCCACCGCCGAGCATCGCGGCCACCCAGCGTCTGTGAGCGCCGTGACTGCTTCAGCCCTTATCACTGCGTGCCCGATCGATCTGCGTCGGTCACCGACCAGACTTCCCAAAACATAACATTACAGTCTTTGTATCCTTAAAGGCTAAGGTAGTATGCCACGACATGATCTTCTGTCAACAACTTAACCCCTGTGGGTGGGAAATAGAACGCTTCCATGGTATCCCTTGCCTGTCGTAAGAAGCGACTAAAAGAGGCAGCCGTCTCCAGGCGCCGCTGATAAACGGACATGGAATAAAGAACACAGGCTCTGACATTCTTTCCCTCACATTCATCTTTCCTATCCGATCACCAATGCTCAAAACATTTTTTTTTTCAATTTGATTTACGTCTCACCACATAGATCTTATAGTGACGATGGGATAGAACAGGGTTAGGATTGGGAAAGAAGTGGCCGTTGCCTTAATTAAAGTACAGCTCCAGCATTTGGCTGGCGTGAAAATGGGAAACGACGGAAAACCATATTAAGGGTTGCCGTCAGTGTGATTCGAACCCACTATCTTCCGAATGGAAGCTCACAGCGACGTGACTCAAACCGCGTAGCCATCTTGCTCGGACTCTCTTGTCCTCTCCTGACTCTGGCAGCATTATGTTTTTGAGACCTATGGATTTTTACTCCTTCTATTTATTTTTATTTATTTATATCTGTATTTATTTATTTATTTATTTATTTATTTATTTATTTATTTATTTATTTATTTATTTATTTATTTATTTATTTATTTATTTATTTAGAGCCTCCGTGGTTCAGATGGCACCGTGCTGGCCCCTCACCATTGGGTTCCATGATTCAAATCGCGGTTACCTCATGTGAGATTTGTGCTGGACAAAGCGGAGGCGGGACAAGTGTTTCTCCGGGTACTCCGGTTTTCCCTGCCAACTTTTATTCCAGCAACACTCTCCAATATGATTTCATTTCATCTGTTAGTCATTAATCATTGCCCCCATAGGAGTGCGACAGGCTTCGGTAACCGGCACAATATCATAACCTCGCCGCTAGATGGGTGCTTCATTCATTTCATTCCTGACCCGGTCGAATGACTGGAAACAGGCTGTTAATTTTAATTTTTAATTAATTAATTTATTTATTTATTTACAACCTGCTTTACGTCGCACCGACACAGATAACTTAGGTCTTATGGCGACGATGGGGTAGTAAACGGCTACGAGTGGGAAGGAAGCGACCGTGGGCTTAATTAAGGTACAGCCCCAGCATTTGTCTGGTGTGAAAATGGGAAACCACGGAAAACCATCTTCAGGGCTCCGATAGTGGGGTTCGAATCCACTATCTCCCGAATGCAAGCTGATAGTTACGTGACTCAACCCGCAAGCCACTTGCTCGGTCTTCATTTATTTTAGCAGAACCTTTATCTTCGAGAAAGTCCTATGATCTAGGGGTAGCGAGCTTGCCTCTCACCTGGAGGCCCCGGATTCCATTCCCGGCCTGGTTATAAATTTTTACCTCAATCTGTGGTGACATAACGGCCCCGATCTAGAAAGGCAAGAATAAAGACCAAGAGTATTCCTTATATTGACCCCGCGCCATCTCGTAATCCGCTCGTCTTCCGGCTGAGTAGCAGTCGCATGGTAGACCAACACTAGTCAGCGGAAAAGTGAAAGGGTACCGACCCGCCAATGAATGAGGGTACCGGCATGAGAAAAACGCGTGAAAATGAAAGATTCCCTAGGCCTCACAAAATCGATCGGGATCAGAAGAAAACTAGAACTACCGGGCGAGTTGGCCGTGCGGTTAGCAGCGCGCGGCTGTGAGCTTGCATCCGGGAGAGAGTGGGTTCGAATCCCACTGTAGGTAACCCTGAAGATGGTTTTCCGTGGTTTCCCATTTTCACACCAGGTAAATGCTGGAGATGTACCTTAATTAAGGCCACGGAAGCTTCCTTCCAACTCCTAGGCCTTTCCTGTATCATCGTTGCCATGAGACATATCTGTGTCGGTGCGACGTAAAGCCACTAGCAAAAATAAAACTAGAACTGACCAAAAAGTGGTACGAGGGCTGGAACGGGGTCCACTCAGCCTCGGGAGGTCAACTGAGTAGAGGTAGGTTCGATTCCCACCTCAGCCATCCTGGAAGTGGTTTTCCATGGTTTCCCACTTCTCCTCCAGGCAAATGCCGGGATGGTACCTAACTTAAGGCCACGGCCGCTTCCTTCTCTCTTTCTTGCCTGTTCCATCCAATCGCCCCATCCCTCCACAAGGCCCCTGTTCAGCATAGCAGGTGAGGCCGCCTGGGCGAGGTACTGGTCATTCTCCCCAGTTGTATCCCCCGACCCAAAGTCTGAAACTCCAGGACACTGCCCTTGAGGCGGTAGAGGTGGGATCCCTCGCTTAGTCCGAGGGAAAAACCGACCCTGGAGGATAAACAGATTAAGAAGAAGAACTGACCAAGTGAGATTGGATAGGAAAGATGAAAGCGAGAAGGCTGGTACTAGCCTTGCTTGGCTAGGGCCCCTTAGTTGCCAACCTAATCTTCCAAGTTATCGGCCCCTTTTAGTCTTTTCTTATGCGAGGCAAACAACATCGTCAATGTATTCGATGACCCTGTCCACAAGGCGGAAGTAGTATTAGGAAAAAGGATTTCTCTTTATATCAGATCGTGTACATGTGAATAAAGGTCTGATAACACTGCCAGACGCAATTTTCTGAATCCTTGTAAACAAATAATTCTAAGGAGGATGGAGCTAGGCTCCTAATTACAAATAAACGCCCTGAATTTATATGAATTCAAGACTGAACAGAAGCTATTTCTCTTTATGGACTCGCAATATAACGAAGGAACAACAAAAATACATCCAAAATTTAACAAATATGTGCATACTCTTGATAATAACAAAGTACATACTGTGCACTTTACCCCCTTGAAATATCTCACTGTGAGCCAAACGATGATATTGAACAGATGTGTTGAAATGAAATGGCGTATGTATTGTGTGTTGGGGTTAAGTGTGCGAGCGAGTCGCGAGTCCTAACTTCACCACGTACAAAGGAGTAAAATAAATAAATAAATAAATAAATAAATAAATAAATAAATAAATAAATAAATAAATAAATAAATAAATAAATAAATAAATAAATAAATAAATAAATAAATAAATAAATATTAATCTCTGTTAATCACTGTTCATGTCGTGCGTACGGCGTTTAATACCGTGTAGCTCTATGCAGCTGAGCTGCATGCGACTTACAGCATGCAAGTGCGTGACATCACGAATGGCATAATTCTTTTAGAATTTACATTTGTTAAAATGTTCCAGGAATGTTATTGTACGTAATAAAACTATCTAACGCACCATCTCATGATTCTAACTCACTTTCAAATAGTCCCATCCGTGAGCGATACACTGCTGAGAAGGTTTTCAAAGCTTCAGAGATCTCTTTTAGTTCGTCTGATGTAGGCCACTTTAAGCTACAGTGTCCCCAGGACACCACGACAGCTAACTTTCAGTCTTATTTCCAGCCACAGAAATGTGATCAGCATGTGATTTCTTCCTGTATTTCAGATCGATATTCATGGTCATGCTCTCCCCTTGTCCATGAAGAGATCGTAAAGATTGTTGGATCATCGTCAGATACAGTACTAGAAGATAGCTTAAAAAAGGACCGCATATAATTTTCTGCATTTGTTAACTTTAGTTTGATTAAACCGGGTTTGGCGAGACAGTTACAAAAGTCTAAATTAAGGAAAATTCAAAATTTTCTTTCAATTGAACCATTAGTTTCGGAATCATGACTTTATTTTAAAAACGTATTTTTTAATCCCATCATCGCCATAAGACCTGTGTCGGTGTAACGTAAAGCAAATTGTTGTAAAAGTAATAATCATATTTTTATTTAAAGTTCAGCGTTATATTATAGGCCTACCAACAAACGAATACTTGTAAAGTTATGTTGGTTGTTAATTAAATCAAATTTATAGAAACAACACAATTCAACTATTTAATGATTTAAATAGAAATTATCATAAATGGTTATACATTTCTAAACATATTTGAGTGTGATTTTATAGAATCTAATGTCATTATATTTTAATTAAGTTGTTTCTTTTTCAGGTATATTTCTGTTACCTTGTGTTTTCTTTTCCAGATAGTTTATAAATGCATTTATTAAAAATATACAGTATATAGCCTATATATAACCTCCTGCAAACGGCAATCGACGGAATCTACCTTACTTGCAACTTGAGAAGTTTCGTAATATCGAATATGCTGTTACATCAGGGTACTCACGAAGGTAAATGCAGGAAATTGTGGTTCCGGTACATTGTAGAGAGGAGGGTCTAACTTAATTTTCTCTTTTTAAACATGTTATGTCCTATCCCACTTAATGGCACTACAGCATATTTCTTCAAATTCAATTAGACTCAGTTAGGCTCTAAACTGTTTGTTGTTCTCCCAAGTATATTCGCGTATTTTTTTTTTCATTTTTTCATGAGAGGAAAGTTCAGACTAAGCAATAATCTTCTATTAAAGCAGAAATGAGGGACGATATCACAGAAAGAAAACAACTAAACTCCTTTATGATGATTACACAAATCGATCAAACATCAAAGTATGTATAAATCGTCCACGTCATTGTGGACCATAGACATTTATTCGCTGGCGAGTATAACCATTGTCTCCGAAGTGTATCAGTATTATCGATTATGGATTCATAAATTGGTAAAGATACTTTCCCCAAAACCACAAGGTCCATCAAAATATTAGTAATTCAAATTTACCAATGTCCTTCGTTGCTGCAGAGCCTGGTCGTCATATCTTATCTAATTTTCTCGTTCATTTTTATGATCTCTTTTATCGGGCTCGTGCCTTCCTTGCTGTTATTCTTAAGTTCGTGGAAACTTGTGACTAAATGTCGCCTCTTATCCGATCAGATTTTGCACACTCCTAATATGGGACTTCTTCATATCAGGCTATAGAAAGTTCCTAACTTTCCAGATTACATTGCTCATCCCTCAGTTTAGATTGATTTGGAACGTACGCGTTAGGTATGCAGGTGACATGAACGGCCCGTCGAAGCTGATGTTGGATACTAACCATAGTCTCAATGCTCGTAACATTGGCCTCGTCCGAGGTACTTGTATTTATTCGACCGTCCTTCCGTTTTACTCTAAGCTTTTTTCCTGTTATGAACGCATTAAACTTTTAAAATAATGATTTCACTTCGAACATATCAGAACGACCGGTGAAGAACCGAACCTGGAGTATTCTGTTAAATTTAACCAGCTTATCTGTGATATTTTTTCAGTCATTTTAAGTGCCTTCAGTATATTCCAGCCTCAAATCGGTTATACAGCTGGCATAATATAATAATTTCGTGTGGCTATTTCTAGACGGGTGCAGCCCTTGTAAGGCAGACCCTCCGATGAGGGTGGGCGGCATCTGCCATGTGTAGGTAACTGCGTGTTATTGTGGTGGAGGATAGTGTTATGTGTGGTGTGTGAGTTGCAGGAATGTTGGGGACAGCACAAACACCCAGCCCCCGAGCCACTGGAATTAACCAATGAAGGTTAAAATCCCCGACCCGGCCGGGAATCGAACCCGGGACCCTCTGAACCGAAGGCCAGTACGCTGACCATTCAGCCAACGAGTCGGACATACAGCTGGCATGACTATCACTATTATAGTTGATTCAGCTGCTGCATCATGTAGGGGGTTTCACGCCCGATGTTCTATCTAGTATGTGTGTGCATGCGCGTGTGTGCGTGTGTGTGGTAAAATAAAATGGCGTATGGCTTTTAGTACCGGGAGAGTCCGAGGACAAGTTCGACTCGCCAGACGCAGGTCTTTGATTTGACTCCTGTAGGCGACGTGCGCGTCGTGATGAGGATGAAATGATGATGCAGACAATACATACACCCGGCCCCTGTGCCAGCGGAATTAACCAACTATGGTTAAAATTTCCGACCCTGCCGGGAGTCGAACCCTGGATCCCCGTGATCAAAGGCCAGCCCGCTAACCATTTAGCCATGGAGCCGGACTGTGCATATGGTGATTATTGTTTTAAGATAAAGTATAACTGGGCAATCATCTTCTATTAACACTAACCAAAGGAAAAATGTGGAAGGGATCCGACACTTCGAAAAATTGAGGTATCGGCCAAAAGGGTCACGAAGGGCATGAAAATGAAAGTCTTCCTCGGCCCCGAATGCTATAATACCGTCGTGGTCGGAAAGGAACAACAGTTGACCAAAGGAGGTTAATTTTTATTTTATTTTTGCTATTTGCTTTACGTCGCATCGACACAAATAGGTCTTATGGCGATGATGGGATAGCGAAGGGGTGGGAGTGGGAAAGAAGCGGCCGTAGTCTTAATTCAGGTACAGCCACAGCATTTGCCTGGCGTAAAAATGGGAAACCACGGAAAACCATCTGCCGACAGTGGGATTCGAACCCACTATCCCCCGGATGCAAGCTCACAGCTGCGCGACTCTAACCGCACGGCAACTCGCCCGGTCAGGAGGTTAAATAGGATAGATGAAAGTGCGAAGCCTAACACAAGGAAATGGAAGCAGTGCCAAGACTCAGCTACAGGCCCCGTAGTCACTGACCAAATTTCCCAAGTTTAGTACCCCTGGGCTGTGTGTTTGTGACTTGTCCAGTTGCACGCGTATTGCACGGGCATGTTTTCAACATTATCTTCCTACCTAGTTGCAGGATCGACAGAAAATCCAAGCGAAATTTAGGATTAGACAGGGGTTTTTTTTTTGCTAGGGGCTTTACGTCGCACCGACACAGATAGGTCTTATGGCGACGATGGGATAGGAAAGGCCTAGGAGTTGGAAGGAAGCGGCCGTGGCCTTAATTAAGGTACAGCCCCAGCATTTGCCTGGTGTGAAAATGGGAAACCACGGAAAACCATTTTCAGGGCTGCCGATAGTGGGATTCGAACCTACTATCTCCCGGATGCAAGCTCACAGCCGCGCGCCTCTACGCGCACGGCCAACTCGCCCGGTAGACAGGGGGTTTAAAACAGAATGTCCTTCCTACCACCATATACTAGTCTCAGTGTAAATCCCACTCGAAGTCACCCGTAATCGAACCCGAGACTCTCGGTCCGGTAGTCGGATATGCGACGCTTTTCTCGTTTCAATTCATTAAACTTAAGGATTCAGTTAATTCTAGTGTGATGATATAGTTGAAAGTAATGATTTCAGAGTGATCAGAATGACTGATGAATAATCGAACAGTGTCTTCCAGTAGGATGAACGAGCACACCTCTGTCCTGTGCTCTCGTAGAAATTACCTGACGATGGTGATTCATTGGAAAATTATAGTCTATTGCTTAGACCTAAGATTGTAATAAATGCCCGAGAGGTTTGTCACCAACTAGTCACCAAGATAGCAATGATTCCTGGTCGATGCAGTTGGATCTTACACATAGAAATTCAAGTCACAGAGGTTTATGAACAAATTTCGATTAAGTAAGAATAGTAAAAGATGCAGGAATCTTATCTTGGTTCAAGTCAGACTTGTTCATATCACAAAAGATGATGGAAATGGCTTCGGTCCGCCGCATTTTACACTTCCATGGGTGATATTCTAACATTGCACCATCAATGTACTTGATTTATCTAGTTATGCTGGGGCTGATGGTCTTTCTTCTTCTCTTAAATCAATATTCACCACTTCTAGTAATGACTCCTATCACTTGTGAGGTTTCAGATGAAGTCAGGGTTGGTAAGCTCGGAAGATCGGGGTGGCCAAAGATCCACAAAGAAAGATTAAGTTGGCTCTGATGGTGGAGGCACTGGCCTACTGAGCTCAAGCAGATAGATTCGATTCCGCCTCACTCCGGCTCTCAAGTACGCCAGCAACGTGTCCGTAGATTTACTACTAATAATAATGTTATTTGTTTTACGCCCCACTAACTACTTTTATTCTTCGGAGACGCCGAGGCGCCGGAATTTAATCCCGCAGTTCTTTTACGTGCCAGTAAATCTATCGACACGAGGCTGTCGTATTTGAGCACCTTCAAATACCACCGGACTGAGCCAGGATCGAACCTGCCAAGCTGGGGTTAGAAGGCCAGCGCCTTAACCGTCTGAGCCACTCAGCCCGGCCGTAGATTTACAGGCATGTAAAATAATTCCTGATGAATAAAATGCTAACACCTCGATTTTTCCGGAAACAAACCGTAAAAATAGCTATTATAGCTATTGGGACGTGAAAACCAGTAACATTATTATATATTAAGTTAATGAACTTAATTCTAAAAAAAAGGGAATGTATTGCAGTGCTCCACCTATTCAACACTTATTTGTATTTCTTCATATTTAAATAATCATCTTAAAAATTAGTACATATATTTCCGGTCTTTCTGTGGCCATCTTTTGTTAGAATAAAATGTATTTAAACACTTGGAAGTGACGCGTTGTGGATGAAGTATATATATTAAAAATATGACACTAGCACAAATTAAAATAAACGTGACATATTTTTCTATAGTATTACGTAGAATATGCGTTTTCTTAAGATGTTCTTGAATTGACTTTGGTAAAAATTGCTATGGCAGAGGCGACACTATTTGATGAAGCAGATGCTATGCGAGATAAGGGTAAAATGTGTGCTTCGGTTGACATACTGTCAATCTTGTGTATTACAATATTTTCAATTAGGCATCAGTATGGAACCTTATGAAGTTTTTATTTCAAGTGGTTGACCACTTCACCTGACAACATCAACAAGAGGGGCTGGAAGACAGAACATTTGGCAACTTCCTTTATGAAGATGTATACGAGTTCACCTATTACAATACACACTTCATAAGATTCCATACTGACACGTAAAGCAAACCAAACCCCATGGCTCAAGAGCTCCGAAGACCTGCATATTACTCTACGAGTGGGGTCGGTATGGCGAATCCTCTTGTCCATTATTCTTGGCTTTCTAGACCGGGGCCGCTATCTCAACGTCAGATAGCTCCTCAAATGTAATCGCCTTGAACCTTAAACCACCCCACAGATCCTGGCCTGGAATCGAACCCGGGGCCTCCGGGTAAGAGGCAGGCACGCTACTCCTATGCCGTGGGGCCGGCCTATAGTGACTCCTAATTTAAAATATTGTAATGCAAAAGACTGGCAGTGTGTCAACCAAAGTGAAAATTCTTCGATCACCTATTTTACTGTCACTAGCATAACATCTATCTCAACAGATTGTGTCGTCTCTACAAGAACAATTTTTACCAAAGTCAATTCAAGAACATTTTGAGAAAACAAACTTTTTACGGAATGCTCTTGAAAACTGTGTCACGTTTACTTTAATTTGTGCTAGTGTTATATTTTTAATGTATTTACTTCATGCACAACGCGTCATTACCAAGTGGTGAAATACTTTTTATTGTAGCTGAAGATGGCCACAGAAAGGCCGAAACATTATGCGCTAGTTTTTTAAGATGACTATTCAAATATGAATAATATAATAAAGTATTGAATAGGTGGAAATTTGTAATAAATTCGTTTTAAGAACTAAGTTCATTAATGTCCACGTCTGTGAGTTAGTGGTTAGCGTGATTAGCTGCCACCTCTTGAGGCCCGGTTCGATTCCCGGCTCTGCCAGGGAATTTGAAAAGTGGTACGAGGGCTGGAACGGGGTCTGCTCAGCCTCGGGAGGTCAAATGAGTAGAGGTGGGTTCGATTCCCATCTTAGCCATCCTCAAAGTGGTTTTCCGTGGTTTGCCACTTCTCGTCCAGGGATGGTACCTAACTAAAGGCTACGGCAGCTTCCTTCCCTCTTCCTTGTCTATCCCTTCCAATCGTCTCATCCCCCACAAGGCTCCTGTTCAGCATAGCAGGTGAGGCCGCCTGAGAGAGGTACTGGTCCTCCTCCCCAGATTATCCCCCGACCCAAAGACTGAAGCTCCAGGACACTGCCCTTGAGGCGGTAGAGCTGGGACCCCTCCCTGAGTTCGAGGATAAAACCAACCCTGGAGGGTAAACAGATTAAGAAGAAGAAGTTCATTAATATTAAATGTCAATACGGAACCTAAAATGAAATTTATGAGTCGAGAAAATGTTAGGTTGTCAAAATAATTGAACATTGTCTTCATTGACTTCTTTGATATATGGTAGGTCGCCCCATCTTCCTGAAAATAAACTTATTGATAGGTCCGTGCTCTCGGGGCTACTCAAAAACGCAAGCTATAGTTTTACCTGCTTATTTAGAGAATGATTGCTAGCTGTACTTGCTCTTAAAACAAAAATCACCACCACCAATTACGTCATTGTTAACTAGGTGATCCTAGCCACACGACCTCCAGTTTTACGTGGAAACGGAACCGCAAGAAAGAGATATTTAACCTAAAAGTTTTCACATGCATTATCCGCGATTCGATTCTCGGGTGCCTTGATGAGAAGCCAGTAACAATCTCGCTTTGCTGTCGTGCCATTCTTTAAGTACTGTATCCCGATATATGGAGTATTGCCAACTTGTTTCCGGAAGAACGAAAGTCGATCAAAATTCCCAACCCTTCCTAATTTCTTCCCCGCGGGTAAAAAAAAAAAACAACTATTATTACTTAAAATTTCGCCTCCTTAAAATGACACGAAATAAACATCATAGGAAACATTTTGAACATTTTGTTGACATTATTTTGTTGTATGTCCATGGCCATGTATCTGGTGCTTCATATACGTACTCCACATTAGAATGGGTGGTCTACCTGGTCTGCTGTAATGGCTTTCATAATGATGCACGATACAGTTACACGCGACATCGTAAAGCTAGAGAAGTTGCCGAACGTTGCAGGGGGAGATAGACTAACAGGGAACTCAATTTATAGAACCGTCGCGTGAGAGCTCGTCAGTCAAGTCGAATGCATTAGCAATGGAACGGCAACGCTATAGGAATGACGAACTTGTGGATAATCTGTTTATGTTTCAATCAATCAATCAATCAATCAATCAATCAATCAATCAATCAATCAATCAATCAATCAATCAATCAATCAATCAATCAATCAATCAATCAATCAATCAATCAATCAATCAATCAATCAATCAATCAATCAATCAATCAATCAATCAATCAAATACCACTGATCTGCCTTAAAGGCTGTCAGCCAAGTGTAGGATTCCCTATCAATTGTTCAGCTGATATTTTCTTAAATGATTTCAGAGTTGTAAATCTATCGAACATCTGGTTTGATAAATTGTTCCAATCTCTAACTTATTTTCCTATACACGAGTATTTGCCCCAATTCGTCCTCTTGAAGGCCAATTTCATCTTCATATTATGATAATTCGTAATCTTTGTGATGGTCTGAAACACTGGAATCACGCAGCGAATGACAAGCAGCTGAGCAGATGCACAGACAGACGGCATCCAGAGTAGAGGCTTGTATTAACTCGTTTAGACTCTGTTCGAATTCCACCAGCGAGCGACGCGGCCAAACATTTCATAGTGGACTACTCTTGCCTTGAACATACTACCGTATAAGAAAGGACACCGCGTAGCTAAAATGTTGCGGTTCCATATCGCGTGACTAACATGGTCAAATATGCTAGGGGGCTTTACGTCGCACCGACACAGATAGGTCTTATGGCGACGATGGGATAGGAAAGGTCTAGGAGTTGGAAGGAAGCGGCCGTGGCCTTAGTTAAGGTACAGCCCCAGCATTTGCCTAGTGTGAAAATGGGAAACTACGGAAAAACATTTTCAGGGCTGCCGATAGTGGGATTCGAACCTACTATCTCCCGGATGCAAGCTCACAGCCGCGCGCCTCTACACGCACGGCCAACTCGCCCGGTGGTCAAATATGTATATAAATTATATTCCTATTCATTTTTTTTTTGCTAGTTGCTTTACGTCGCACCGACACAGATATGTCTTATGGGGACGATGGGATAGGAAAGGCCTAGGAGTTGGAAGGAAGCGGCCGTGGCCTTATTTAAAGTACAGCCCCATCGTTTTCCTGGTGTGAAAATGGGATACCACCGAAAACCATCTTCAGGACTGCCGACAGTGGGATTCGAACCCACTATCTCCTGGATGCAAGCTCACAGCCACGTGTTCCTGACCGCACGGCCAACTCGCCCGGTGTTTCTTTTCGTACAGTACAAATTAGTTGAGCTATTTCATTATAAGAAACACATTTTAAAATGTTCTCTACCAATTTTATAGTTGTATGTATTTCTTTCCTTCTGGTGTATTTCTTTCTTATGTAGTACTGGTTCTTAAACGACAATATACATTGTACCCATACGAACATGACACTCATAACTCGTCACTGTAAGATTAATGTTATATTCTTGTTCTAAACGTTTTAAATATGGCACTTCTTGTATTTTCACCTTGCTAACAAAACTGTAGGTATGTCCAATCCATGTCCCGTTTCTCCACGAGGTCAGGTATGAAGTGAGATTAATCTTTGTAACGAGTTTTTATGACGGGATGCCCTTCTTGAAGTCAACTTCATCAGAAGAGTTAATGGGATGAAATGAATGACGTGATATATGATAGCAGAAAGTGAGAGGGTGAAACCTGATACCGGTACATAGCCTTTTCCTGTCTGCAAAAGGGTTTTTAGTCTCCATCCGACGGATGAATCACTATCAAGAGCGTCATATATCCTCACTCCATATGGATACTGAGGCTAGGTTTGGAAATGAATCCAGATTTTTCGCACACACTCTAGTGATTATAAATTGTATACCACCACTTTCCCTATCTTGCGGACCAACGAATTCTTTTCAACCAAGGGGATTAGAACCGGCTAACCACGGCGTCAGACCATATAGATTTCACGCCTTTATGATCATGGCAACCAGGCTGCTTACTCTGTTAACAAAACTAATTATGTCAAATAATAACTTGTGTATAATAATTGAAATGCAATTACTTTCCCGTTTATAATAAGAATTAAAACAAAAAACACCAGACGTATTCAAATGCTGTTGTTCTTTGGTGTTGGTGGTATTATTTTACGGCAAACCAAGGAATTAACGGAAAGGACAGGACCGAACATAAACAGACTCAGCCGGATTTTTCATACTCTATTGTAGTATACAACACTGCTTAACAGAAACGTTTGGTGTTTGTAGATATAGCCAGGTGCCAAGCTATTTCATTTAACCTGTGAGGCCTTATTTAAACCACTATAATTATATTCCGAAAGCTAGATAAGAGATTACGCTAGCATGGCACGTTTGATGTGACAATTCGTCTATCGAGGACACGCAAAAAGGGATTCGAATGAATTGAGAGAAGCAGTATGAGCACTATTGTTGTTGAATTGTATAGCATTAATAACCATTTCCATCCTATATCCGATGTCAAAATGTCTCCCGCTGTCCCAAACATGAGTCAAATTGAATTTCAAGCAATACGTTCTTCTCTACATCCGAGTTCAGTCTGACGCTGTAGTTTTGTTGTTCACCGAAAGGAAAACAGACACTCTAATCAAGGGGAATCTGAAAGTAGGGACATACTGATCAAAGACCTCCAGATCAAGTGCAGAGACATGGTAATGGTGAATAAGCCACGCCAAGTAATTTAAACCGGAATCGAACTTCTTAGTTGGGTCAGATAGGCAGTCCGGATACCGAATTTCTATTCACGCAATGAAACAGTTAAGTTATTATTTAGACGTGAAAGAGGAATTATTGTATGACCATGTGTTTTGTGATCAGAGAGATTTTGAAAATAGGGGGAGTGATGAAAGTAAGGAAGATGTGTTGGATGACTTACGTTATGCTAGTGGTGATGGTAATAGCGGTGTTGCGATCGATAATCTATATAAATAAAATTGTTTCTGTTTGTCTGTTTGTCTGTCTGTTTGTCTGTTCCACCATCACGTCGAAACGGCTGGATAGATCTCAACCAAACTTCATATTTAGAGTATACTGACCCCGGGGAAGGTTTCGATATGCATATCATTTTAAAATCTTTGAAAAGACGGGGGTTTTATAGGAAAAACGGTTTTCCTCCATTTTCTCTTATACTATTATAGGCAAAATATCGAATTTGTCGTATAAGGACGAGACAAAGCTCAATTTAATCCTCTTGACGCAAAGAACAAAACTCGGTAAGCCCTGCGGGCCCGAAAACCATGTTTTAAGGCCCTAAAACCAACCGTTACGGAGATATTGGCACCACACTACCCCTGCTCTAGGAATCGGATAAAGAAATGAACTGCCGTAACCATGGCAACGTCAGCTCCAGGATTCTAGAGCAGTGAGATTATGCATGTACGTTTGGGCATAGCTGTCAACCAAAATAGGTACAAATAAGACTTAATATCTGGGAAAAAAATATACTGTTGTGTAAGGCACTCATAGGACTCCTTTGGGCGGGGATGGAAAGGGGGTGAAGAACGAGTGTAAAAATCTTACTATATATAGAAATGGAAGTGTGTGTGTAAATGACACATCTCCAACTAAACCACTGGAGCAATTTCAACCAAACTTGGTACACGAATCACTTACTATCGGGAGACGATCACTGTGGGGGGTAAGCCATCCCTAGCGCCCTTAAGGGAGAGGGTCAGGGGGGTGGTAGTTACAATAATAATCGAGAATAGTGTCGAATTCATAGTTTTCGGGGTCGCTGAGTTGAAAAGTGATACTCTAGAATTTTTTTAAAATCCAGCCCCCTTTTAGGTTGGGAGCAAAGGGTGGGGGGGTGGGGTGAGATATAGAAATAATTAAAAACAGTTTCGAATCCATAGATTTCAGGGTCTCTGAGATGAATAGTATTACTCCGGATTTTTTGCAAATCCAAGTGGGGAGCGAAGGGGGTGAGATATAAAATTAATCGAAAAACTACATATAAAAATATTATCTTCTTCTTCTTACTATATATAAAAATTGATGTATGTGTGTGCGTGGGTGTGTGGGTGTGGGTGTGTATATGACACATCTCCTCCTAAACCACTGGAGCAATTTCACCAAACGTGGTACACTTATCAATTAGTATCAGGAGACAAACCGCGTGAGGGTAAGACACCCCTAGCACCCGTTTGGCAGGGGGCGAGGGGAGTGGTATAAAAATAATAAATAAAGTTGTTCGTTTCTGTTTGTCTGTTTGTCTGTTCCACCATCACGTCGAAACGGCTGGATAGATCTCAACCAAACTTCATATTTAGAGTATACTCATCCCGGGGAAGGTTTAGATACGCATATCATTTTAAAATCTTTGAATACACGGGGGGTTTATAAGAAAACCAGAATGGTTTTTCTACTATCACGTCGAAACGGCTGGATAGATCTCAAGCAAACTTCATATTTAGAGTATGCTCCTCCCGGGGAAGGTTTCGATATGCATATCATTTTAAAATATTTGAATACACGGGGGGTTTATAGGAAAACCAGAATGGTTTTTCCACCATCACGTCGAAACGGCTGGATAGATCTCAACCAAACTTCATACTTAGAGTATACTCCTCCCGGGGAAGGATTAGATATGCATATCATTTTAAAATCTTTGAATACACGGGGGGGGGGGGGTTATAGGAAAACCAGAATGGTTTTTCCACCATCACGTCGAAACGGCTGGATAGATCTCAACCAAATTTCATATTTAGAGTATACTCATCCCGGGGAAGGTTTCGATATGCATATCATTTTAAAATCATTGAATACACGGGGGTTTATAGGAAAATCAGAACGGTTTTTCCACCATCACGTCGAAACGACTGGATAGATCTCAACCAAACTCCATATTTAGAGTATACTCATCCCGGGGAAGGTTTCGATATGCATATTATTTTAAAATCTTTGAATACACGGGGGGTTTATAGGAAAACCAGAATGGTTTTTCCACCATCACGTCGAAGCGGCTGGGTAGATCTCAACCAAACTTCATATTTAGAGTATACTCCTCCCGGGGAAGGTTTCGATACGCATATCATTTTAAAATCATTGAATACACGGGGGGTTTATAGGAAAACCAGAATGGTTTTTCCACCATCACGTCGAAACGGCTGGATAGATCTCAACAAAATTTCATATTTAGAGTATACTCATCCCGGGGAAGGTTTCGATATGCATATCATTTTAAAATCTTTGATTACACGGGGGTTGATAAGAAAACCAGAATGGTTTTTCCACCATCACGTCGAAACAGCTGGATAGATCTCAACCAAACTTCATATTTAGAGTATACTCCTCCCGGGGAAGGTTTCGATATGCATATCATTTTAAAATCTTTGAATACACGGGGGTTTATAGGAAAACCAGAATAGTTTATCCACCATCACGTCGAAACGGCTGGATAGATCTCAACCAAACTTCATATGTAGAGTATACTCCTCCCGGGGAAGGTTTTGATATGCATATCATTTTAAAATCTTTGAATACACGGGGGGTTTATAGGAAAACCAGAATGTTTTTTCCACCATCACGTCGAAACGGCTGGATGGATCTCAACAAAATTTTATTTAGAGTATACTCATCCCGGGGAAGGTTTCGATATGCATATCATTTTAAAATCTTTGATTACACGGAGGTTTATAAGAAAACCAGTATGGTTTTTCTACCATCACGTCGAAACAGCTGGATAGATCTCAACCAAACTTAATATTTAGAGCATACTCCTCCCGGGGAAGATTTCGATATGCATATCATTTTAAAATCCTTGAATACACGGGGGTTTATAGGAAAACCAGAATGGTTTTTCCACCATCACGTCGAAACGGCTGGATGGATCTCAACCAAATTTCATATTTAGAGTATACTCATCCCGCGGAAGGTTTCGATATGCATATTATTTAAAAAAATTTGAATCCACGGGGTGTTTATAGGAAAACCAGAATGGTTTTTCCACCATCACGTCGAAACGGCTGGATATATCTCAACCAATCTTCATATTTAGAGTATACTCCTCCCGGGGAAGGTTTCGATATGCATATCATTTTAAAATCTTTGAATACACGGGGGGTTTATAGGAAAACCAGAATGGTTTTTCCACCATCACGTCGAAACGGCTGGATAGATCTCAACCAAATTTCATATTTAGAGTATACTCATCCCGGGGAAGGTTTCGATATGCATATCATTTTAAAACCTTTGAGTACACGGGGGGTTTATAAGAAAACCAGAATGGTTTTTCCACCATCACGTCGAAACGGCTGGATAGATCTCAACCAAATTTCATATTTAGAGTATACTCATCCCGGGGAAGGTTTCGATATGCATATCATTTTATAAACTTTGAATACACGGGGGTTTATAGGAAAACCAGAATAGTTTATCCACCATCACGTCGAAACGGCTGGATAGATCTCAACCAAATTTCATATTTAGAGTATACTCCTCCCGGGGAAGGTTTCGATATGCATATTATTTTAAAATCTTTGAATACACGGGGCGTTTATAGGAAAACCAGAATGGTTTTTCCACCATCACGTCGAAACGGCTGGATATATCTCAACCAAACTTCATATTTAGAGTATACTCATCCCGGGGAAGGTTTCGATATGCATATCATTTTAAAATCCTTGAATACACGGGGGGTTTATAGGAAAACCAGAATGGTTTTTCCACCATCACGTCGAAACGGCTGGATGGATCTCAACCAAATTTCATATTTAGAGTATACTCATCCCGGGGAAGGTTTCGATATGCATATCATTTTAAAATCTTTAATACACGGGGGGGTTTATAGGAAAACCAGAATGGTTTTTCCACTATCACGTCGAAACGGCTGGATAGATCTCAACCAAATTTCATATTTAGAGTATACTCATCCCGGGGAAGGTTTCGATATGCATATCATTTTATAAACTTTGAATACACGGGGGTTTATAGGAAAACCAGAATAGTTTATCCACCATCACGTCGAAACGGCTGGATAGATCTCAACCAAATTTCATATTTAGAGTATACTCCTCCCGGGGAAGGTTTCGATATGCATATTATTTTAAAATCTTTGAATACACGGGGCGTTTATAGGAAAACCAGAATGGTTTTTCCACCATCACGTCGAAACGGCTGGATATATCTCAACCAAACTTCATATTTAGAGTATACTCATCCCGGGGAAGGTTTCGATATGCATATCATTTTAAAATCCTTGAATACACGGGGGGTTTATAGGAAAACCAGAATGGTTTTTCCACCATCACGTCGAAACGGCTGGATGGATCTCAACCAAATTTCATATTTAGAGTATACTCATCCCGGGGAAGGTTTCGATATGCATATCATTTTAAAATCTTTAATACACGGGGGGGTTTATAGGAAAACCAGAATGGTTTTTCCACTATCACGTCGAAACGGCTGGATAGATCTCAACCAAACTTCACATTTAGAGCATACTCCTCCCGGGGAAGGTTTCGATATGCATATCATTTTAAAATCTTTGAATAGACGGGGTGTTTATTGGAAAACCAGAATGGTTTTCCTCCATTTTCTCTTATACTATTGATTTTCTGTAAACTTCGTTTACCGTACGTGAAACGTCTCTTCATTATAAACAACTTTCGTTATGTTTATAATTTACCTTACTCTTTACATGACGGAGAAATTTACAATTTTCTGCTGGTACCATGCTCTGCATTGAGTGACCGACAGACCGACAACGAACCTACAGGTTACCATGGCAACGTCTCTGACTGCATGCCAGCAGGGAAGTAACGTATTGCCATTTTCCTCATTATGCTTTTAAATTCTTGGTTGTTCCTTGGGTAGAATGCAAGAAAGGCGTCAATCGGCCTATCTGCGGGATATTGGCGGAATATCGTTGGATGTTATAACCGCCTTCGAATAGATTAAATAATAACACCATTAGTCATCTTCTTATTATTTGTTTACCTAGGAATCAATGGACCTAAATTGCTCCTCTGTTACCGTTTTATTATATCCATAACTCACACTAGCATAATTTATGGAGGGGCATTTGTTTTTCCAATACATTAACTTGGCATTTACATATTTGTCGTTTTCCGGCTGTCCTCAGTTATAATCCATTTTCTATTACTTTCAACTATCTTAACTGTATTATTTTCTTCCTTAATTACGCCGTATGTACGCGAGTGCTACAAACTACTGGATGTATTTCCACCAATACTCATATTTAGAATACACCTGTCCTTGATAGATTTTAGGGCAAATATTGTTTCTAAATCCCTGAACTGACTGGGGGTTTATACGAAACCGAAACAGTGATTTTGCACTTCCACAAAATATACACAACCAACGTTAATTTAAATCTACCTGCCTTGGTAGAAATTAATTTCTAAACCTTTTTTCTCATGTGCATCATTTCGATACGAGGATTAATAAGGGAGATATCATTAACGGACCGTTTTTTTGTACAAGTCCCATCGGACTTAACTCACGAGCGGGTGCGTGTAAAGCGTATTCCTTACAACTTGAAAACTACTGAAGACATTCGAACCAAAATTCATATTTAGCATCCACCTGTCCAAAGGTAGGTTTTAAACGTAAATAACATTTCATATTCCGGAATGGACTGGCGGTTTATAGGGAACCGAAATGGTGATTTTACTCTTGCACAATATATAGAGAACAAGACCAACCTGACTGGAAATCGACCAAACGTGATGGAATTCCACCTCTAAACCTTTTTTTCATGTGCATTTTTTCGTCAGGAGGATTAATAAGGGAGATATCATGAATGGTCAGTTTTGCAGGTTAAGTCCAGCGGCCATAACCAAAAAGGTGTTTTACATGGAGCAGATTCCTTATCTATATAAATCAAATCGTAACGACTGTGTGCCTCTACACTGACTATTTTGGCGAAATTTTCGTACAGCTTTCCGTTTAAGGGGTAATAATGACCATCTGCATAATTTTTGGTTTAGTTTCTGAAAGTCCTAATTTTTACCCGCCTCGCCGAAAATCCAGATTGCGGCATAATCTGCCAGAAGAAAAAGAAGATAATTGAAATTTGACAAAATTATACGTTTTAGCCTGTAACGAACGGAAAACATCCAAGATCATTAAATTCTTCACTTTTTATCCCCGAAGAATATCGAAATATGCAGGCAATTTTAATAATGGTGCAGACCTTCTGAAATTCCTATCGCATAACAGATTGCACAATCTCCGTTCAATTTGGAATGATCTACAACCTTGGTCTTATTACTCTTTGCCGTATCTGTATCAATTTTACGTTTGATTTTTCTCTATTAATGGATGTTAAGTCAATTTGGAATTTTCACATGCATAATTTACACCTTCGATTACTTATATGAAATACAGAATCATCAAACTCTTCACGAAAATTGGCCCACCCAGTAGCCATATATGAGCCAAATGCTATGTATATAGCTGTCACATAATTATCCGAAAAGTAATGTAATGTGAGATAATCTTACAAGAACGTTACCCTGTTCCACGTTTCTAACTCAATCTGACCCAAGAATAGATTACATATCATAGGACCAGCCATTTAGGCCACTAAATCCGGCGTGTCTTATGGTATAATCCTTTGTCGATATGACGTACGTTTAGTAGCAGTTAATCTGTAAATGAAGGTCTTCAGTATTGTAAACACGCATATAGTTTCGTATGTCGATCTATATATATTCACTGATGTCGATTTGTAGCGATCGAGAAAGGGTGGGTCTGCTATTGTAATCAGTACTCCCCACACCGACTTTGACTGGCAGTATGAAAGGGTTCCTTCTCCAACTCCTGTGTAACTGTCATTAGTAAGGAAGGTCTACAATTGTAATGAATAGTTCACTTCTCGATTTGACTTGCAGAAGGCAAGTGAGCATGCAGTTTTGTTTAAAACTCCCCTACCCGATTGTGTTTGGCAGTAGGCAAGGGTGCCCGCCATTATAAAGAAATGTCCTCATCTAAAATGTGACTGGCATTAGGCATAGTGGCCTGCTATTTTGATGGAAACTCACCAACTTGGTGTGACTGGCAGTAAGCTGGCTGAAAGTAGGAAAATGGGCCTGACATTATAATGATAACTGCACAACTTAATTTCGAGTGGTAGTAGGATAATTGCATGCCATTATAATAAAAACTCTAATCTGTCTGGAAGTAGGAAAGGGGGGCTGCCATTTTAACGAAAACTCCCCAAATCGATTCTGTCCGCATAGTAGGCAATGGGGCCTGCAATTATAACGTAAACGTCCCAACTCGATTGTGAATGGCAGTAGGCAGTGAGCCTGCCGTTATATCACAAATCCATAACAAACACTTTACATTGGAAACAACGTACGGGGACCTCCCCATGCTCTTTCTCGGATAACGCTAAGAGACATGCAATTTTAAAACAATCTTATTTACTGCATGCACACTATTTACTTCGATATTCGAATACAATGTAGAATACCGTAGCGAAGCACGGGTACATTCGCTAGTCTTACATAAGTTTCTGAAATTGAAAGTGAAGCTTTCCGTGAAGGTGAGATGAAGGTTGTTTAGTGAGTAAATAGGGTTTACGGAGTATACATCAGTATACATTTGTTGATTTAAATGTACGTGAGGAGGTTAAGGTTAGGTCGATTATGTGTGGAAATGGTGACCTTGAGATGAATGAAACTTCTGGTAAGAGAGTCGAGAGTAGCAGTGTTATTGGCATGAAAGTGGTGCGAGTAGGGGCTGAAATGAAAAGTGGTGAAGATGGATTAATTGTTGAGGCATTAATTAGTAATTATAGCGATTTCATAGTGAATTATGGTAATAATTTCAGTAATAGAGTGAGCGTGAGTGAGAATGGAAATATGCGTGAGATGAAGGAAAGTCTGTTCAAGTGAGTGTGTAATGTTACATTTAAGGCTGAGAGTTGTGTGAATGATTTGAATGGCGTGCAGAATGATATCGAGGTGATATGTGAGAAAAAGTATGTGGTCTGTTTGTTTGCATTAATTATGGGTTTGTGGAAGAGAAAAGGTAATGAGATTCTTGCGCATTTCAGAAATAGGGATTTCTTTGTTATGAATGTTCTGAATGAAAGCTTGTATGATTCTTGTGTGACTGGATGGGATAATGTTTGTTTGTGAGATAAATTGAATTCGAGATGTATTCGGATGTTATTACTGTATGTATTACTCGTCTATCGATGCTGATGTTAAGTTTATGTATAGTGTTTTCATTTATATCAGGATCCGTATACTGTGGACAGTAGAATAGGCAAGTGTGCTTATCGGCTTCTAACCTCTGACAACAAGGTCCTTGGGATATTCAATATAAATACTCTTCGCAGATATAAGAGGTAGGATCTGCACCTTGGATGTGAATATTATCAATTTTGAGTTAAGTGTGCAGTACTAAGAATGGATTTTATTCAAGGATGTATAAAACAATCAGTGTATATAGTCATATTACTATTGTTTGGACAAACTGTATTTCGCGTGTGCGAATACAATGCAGTAGACGCAATGTATATACCTCGTATCTTTATCACACTAATTTAAGTGTACAGTTACGTAATTCTTGCATTATTTATGAAGTTCTGTTTTGTGGTGAATCATATCTGATATCAAAGATTCACCAAGGGGGCGTTATGTGATAGTACATATATCACACCTAAGCACTGTATTTAGAAGTGAGAGATATTATTGTCAGTATTCGATTTATTATCTATATAAATAAAATCGTAACGACGGTGTGTCTGTACATTGAATATTTTGGCGAAATTTCCGAACAGTTATCCGTTTCAGGTGTAATAATGACCATCTGCAAAATTTGGTGTCTGTTTGTCTGTCTCTCTACAACTTGAAAACTACTGGATATATTTCTATCAAACTTCATATTAGGAATCCACCTGTCCTTGGGTAGGTTTTATGGCAAATATTGTTTCTAAATCCCTGAACTAACTGGGGGTTTATATGAAACCGAAACCGTGATTTTGCACTCCCTAAAAATATACACAACCAAACTTAATGAATATCTACCTGCCTTAATGGAAGTTAATTTCTAAACCTTCTTTCTCAGTGCATCATTTAGGTACCAGGATTATTAAGGGAGATATCATTAACGGAACGGACCGTTTTTCGTTACAAGTCCCACTGGACTTAACGCAAGAGCGGGTGCGTGTAAAGCGTATTTCTTACAACTTGAAAAGTACTGAATATATTTGAACCAAACATTATATTTAGCAACCACCTGTCCAAGGGTAGGTTTTAAGATCAATACCATTTCAAATTCCCGGAATAGACTGGAGTTTTGTAGGGAACCGAAATGATGATTTTACTCTCCCACAATATATGAAGTACAAGACCAACCTGACTGGAAATCTATCAAACCTGATGGAAATCCAATTCTAATTTTTATGTGCATTTTTTCAACAGAAGGATTAATAAGGGAGATATCATGAAAGGTTGGTTTCTCAGGCTAAGTTCAGGGGACATAGCCCAAAAGGTTTTATACGTGGAGCAGGTTCCTTATCTATCTATATAAATCAAATCGTAACGACCGTGTGTCTGCGCATTGACTATTTTGGTGAAATTGTCGTACAGCTTTCCGTTTAAGGGGTAATGATGACCATCTACATATATTTTAGCTATAGTTTTCTGAAAGTCCTAAATTTTACCCCCCTTGCCCAAATTCGAGATGGCCTCATGATCTGCCACACGATTTGGAAGATTGAAATTAAGCAATTTTATACGTTTTAGCCGGTGACCTACGGAAATCTTCCAAGATATTTATATTTTTCACTTTTTATGCCAAAGAATATTGAAATTTGGATGCAATTTTATGACGGTGCAGACCTTTGTTTGGAGGTATTTCGCGGCTAAACGGTAAATCCTATCACAAAACGGGTGGCACGATCACCGTTCAATTTGGAGTGATCTATAACTTTGGTCCTGTGACATTTTGTCATCTCTCTCTCTCTCCTCTCTTATAGGGTATATTTAGCTGTATATTTCGATTGTTCGTAAATGTTGTGCTTTGTACACGTATGCTACTTAGTTTGACACACTTATAGGAAAGACAGTGTCATCGAATTTGGCATGCACATTGTCACGACCAGTGGCTATATGCGAACCAAATATCATGATTCTATCTTCCACATAAGAATGTGAAAAATAATGTAAAATGTTAAAAATTTACCCATATTTCACCCCATTCAAATATAGTAACTCAATCGAACCCATAAATATGGGAGATAAGAGAAAATGTTTTAAAACCAAACATGTAGAGCGATAAAAGGGACGTCTGAGGGTGCAAACCGTTTGTTGGTTAAGGAGCAGTAAATCTCGAAATGAAGGTTTGCATTTACAAACGTGCCCATTCTTATCTGTCATCTATATAAATATAATCGTAACGACCGTGAGTCTGCACATTGACTATTTTGGCGGAATTTCCGTATAGTTATCAGTTTCAGGTGTAATACTTAGCTTTGGTGTCTGTTTGATTGTATGAGTTCTTATAACTTGAAAACTACTGAATATATTTCTACCAGGTTTGATATTTAGAATCCACCTCTCCTTGAGTAGGTTTTAGGGCCAATATTATTTCTGAATACATACAATTTACTGGGGGTTCATCCGAAACGGAAACCATGATTTTGCACTCCCTCAAAGTATGCACATTTGAAATTAATGGAAATCTAAATCCTTAATGGAAATCCATTTTTAAAACTTTTTTCTCATGTGTATTCTTCGACAGGAGGATTAATACGTGACATATCATGAAAGGTCGGTTTTGCAGGTTATGTCCAGCGGAAATAGCCCAAAAGGTGTTGTACGTGGAGCAGAATACTCATCTTTCTATATAAATAAAATCGTAACGACTGTGTGTGCCTGTACATTGACTATTTTGGCGAAATTTTCGTTCATCTACCCGTTTGAGGGGTAATAATGACCAACTGCATATTTTTGGTGCAGTTTCCTGCAAGTCCTAATTTTTAGCCCCGTCACCCAAAATCCAGATTGCGGCATAATTTGTCATACTAGCAAGAAAATTGAAATTTGGCAAAATTATACGTTTTAGCCTGTAACGGACGGAAAACATAAAAGATCTTTAAATTTTTCACTGTTTATCCCCGAAGAATATCGAAATTTTACTGATGGTGCAGACCTTCGTTTCGAGCTATTTCGTGGGATAAACGGAAAGTCCTATCACATAACGGATGGCACAATCTCCGTTCAATTTGGAGTGATCTTCAACCTTTGGTCTTATGACCTTTGTCGTCCCTGTATCCCTTATACGTTAGATACGTCTCTATTTCTAAGTAAATTTGGACATTTACTTGCATAGCATAATTCATACTTTCAATCACTTATAAGATAGAATCATCAAACTCTACACGAACATTGGCCCACCCAGTACCCATATGTGAGAAAAATGCTGTCACACAATAATCCGAAAAGTAATGCAATGTAAGACAATCTTACACAAATTTCACACTATTTAACGTTTCTAGCTCAATCTGACCCATGAATAGATGAGATGCGAGAAAATAATCATAGGGCCAGCCATTTAGGCCGCTAAATACTGCGTCTTATGGTGCAATCCTTTGTCGACATGACGTACCGTTTAGCAGCAGTTAATCTGTAAATGAAGGTCTGCGATATTGTAAACATGAATATACTTTCGTATGTCCATCTAAATATATTCATTGATGTCGATTTGTAGCAATCGAGAAAGGGTGCGTCTGCTATTGTATCAGTACTCCCCACACCGACTTTGACTGGCAGTAGGAATGGGGTCCTTCTCCAACTCCTGTGTAACTGGCATTAGTAAGGAGGGCCTACCACTGTAATGAATAATTCACTTCTCGATTTGACTTGCAGAAGACAAGGGGGTATGCAATTTTGTTCAAAACTCTCCTGACCGATTGTGTTTGGAAGTAAGCAAGTGTGCCCACCATTATAAACAAATTTTCCCATCTAAAATGTGATTGGCTTTAGGCAAAGTGGCCTGCTGTTATAATGGAAACTCACCAACTCGGTGTGACTAACATCAAGAAAAAGGCCTGGCATTATAATTATAACAGCACAACTCAGTTTTGATTGGCAATAGGCAAGCTGCCTGCCATTATGGTAAAAATCTCCTCAACTGCAATCTGTCTGGAAGTAGGAAAGGGGACCTGACGTAACGAATACTCCCCAAATCGATTGTGACTACGCAGTAGGTAATGGGTCCTGCCATTATAATTAAAACTTCCCAACTCGATTGTGAATGGCAGTAGGCAAGTGAGCCTCCCTTTATCATCACAACTCCGCAACCCACACTTTACACTGGAAACAACGTATGGGGACCTCCCCATCCTTCCATGCTATTTTTCGGATAACGCTAAGAGACATGCAAATTTAAAATAATATTTTTTATTGCACGTACAGTAATTACTTCGATATCCGTATACAATGTGGAATACCGTAGCGAAGCACGGGTACATTTGCTTATTATTATTATTATTATTATTATTATTATTATTATTATTATTATTATTATTATTATTATTATTATTATTATTATTATTATTATTATTATTATTATTATTATTATCAGTGTTTCAGTGGCAGATTTTTCATTAATATTTAAAGCTGGGAGGTCTCCATATGTGGTATGAGTAATTTTTTTGTACAAACTGATGGGAAAATCATTGCTATCATAACTCGGAAAATTTGTATGATTCATATGTACAGTAAATCTCAAAGTCTGATGAGGTTAACTTGTTATTGTAGTCGGAAACTTCCGATGACTCATGTGTAACACCCCAGAGTTTGTGGATTTGTGATTGCCTTGTGACACTGGAAGAATTTCAGGGCGTGGTCTTGACTGGAGGATCTACTCATGATTGGCTGGTCAGGATCAATCTAGATGTATCATCTGAGCGGAAGGAGGAAGCGGAGGTCTATATAAGCTTGTGTGATCACAGCGTAAGTGATCTGGATATATGGCACTGGAGTGACACTGCTGCACTATACTGGACTGGACTTAGAACGTTCGTGGAACGTAGTCTTTTTATGTTTATGGAACGTGGCTAACCTACAAACTCTGGAGTGCTTAGGCACTAAGTATTTTATAAATGGTGGCGGCTTGGTATTATATGTTGGTGAAAGCTGTGAGGTGCTATATCTCAGACTTTCCAAGAATTTACGTTTTAGAACGACAAGCGTGTGTCGCTCAAGTGAATATATCTTTACAAGTGTTACAGTCAGTGAACACAGTATTATGAGGTATAGTATCTGTGTGGTATAATAAGTGCTAATTATGAGAATCTACAAGTCGTATTGATACAGAGACAGTGAAGGGTACTTATCTACATATTTGTACATTGTTCAACGGACTAACTACAAATGGTGGCTTAATTGTCGCTTTCGTTTTCCCACTGTTTTCATTATTATTATTATTATTGTTGTTGTTGTTGTTGTTGTTGTTGTTGTTGTTGTTGTTGTAAATATGGAGTCTTCCAGCGCTATTTTGTGTGTGCATTATATGAATATTTTGGTGTGTTGATGCGGTGCTCATGCACGGATTTTGTTGAGAATATAGTTAGTTATTTTAGAATCAGTGGAGTTATTGATGAACCTAGTTGCAGTTCCTACCTATTTAGTCGTTTTCAGAAGGTTAGGTAAGGCCTGTAGCAGATGTACCAGTACGCAGCTTTTATGTATACGCCCTGGGAGAGAAAGAATTATCATGCTGTCTCAAAATTCGAGGGATCCATTCTGGTGAACTCTGGCGCCCATACTACGGACATTTCGATTAATTATTTTTATTAATTTTATTTATTTTAATTATTTTATTAAGTTTTTGAGTAATATTCTTTATGATAATTTATTATTATTATTCACAAACAGTTACAATGTTAGCCTTTTTTCTTGCTGGTGTTTTAACGTCGCGCTAACACATCGAAGGTTTTCGGCGATGGAAGGCTGGGAAAAGTATAGGATTGGGACGGTAGTGCCCGTGGCCTTAGTTAAGGGGTTAGTGGTGAATATACTCTTTTCTCTGACATCCAATACAGCATTTATCCAGAGCATTTAACTCAGAGGAAAACACTTATTTGAAAACACGATTGTAGGGCATGTGGACTATAAGAAAGAAGTTCTATTAGAATCACCCTGTAGTGCTTCTGGAACGCCTTAAACTGAAATACATAAGAGTGAGGAATCTTAACAAACACAAGTGTTGTTTAACTCGATGACATATTCTAGCAAATGGTATTAACTAGTTTATACATACTATCAATCACTTCTGCATTTACCATTTGGTTACTGATCTCAATCGACTGTAGATTGTTAGATTCGATATCTAGTTTAACGTTCGAGAGTAGAATGCGATTGCACCATTTCTCATTTACGACCGGATATTACGTAGAATAATTCAATTTTCTCTCACTGTCAGTACTCATGGGCTGCCTATCGATTGCCCATCTCCGTTCTCTGCCTCTGAACGATGTAGGTAGATGTTACCTAACTCCGTCCATAACTGTGAGATATTTATCATGACAGAAAGGGGATTGTTTTGTTTGATAGTGGTTTAACGTGGAACTAACACATTGAAGGCTTTCGGCGACAATGAGATAGGAAAAGGCTAAAAGTGGGCTTAACTAAGGTACTAAGGTGTCATGATTCTTGGTGTGAAAATGGGAAAGCACGGAAAACCATCTTAAAGGCTGCCGACAGTGAAGTTCAAACCTACTATCTCCCGAATGCAAACCAATAGCTACATGACACAAACCGCACAGCCATTTGCTCTATAGAAAAGGGAAACCAAAACAAAAGTTGTTCGATACTAAGCCTGGTCTACTTTTAGTGGCTATGCACGGCGTAATCTTCCTTGAATTTGATTAATACAGTTGGCAACGCAGATTAACCTATTACCCGCCGTATTATTAATTATACCCAGGGATGGTAATTTTTCGCAACAGTCCAATGCTTATAAAGGCTTGTAATTTTCTATTTTTTCGCGACCTGTAAACTATTTTGAGTGATTTTTGAAAAATGGAAAATTCACTCAAAATGCAAAAGTTTTGCTAAAATGCGACAAGAATACGAAACCGACGATTTTTCCAACAAAACTATTTATTCATATTTTTTTTCCGGAAACTTAAACCGAGGAGCTCATGCACTAATGGACTGCCTGCAAATGTTGGCTGTTAAGCACAAGCAGTTATGCAATGTATTTGGGACCTACCAACAATTTAATTGTAATTTATGGGAAATAGGAATAACTGAACAGTGTTCATATATTTTCTACGATTTTCTTCACCAGTGTCATTGATTCATAAAAATGACTGAAGTTAATTTTGTATAGTTGTTTTATCATTCTGATTTTGCATCAGAAAAAAATTATTTTTCTCATGATACAGCCCATATAAATTTCTCGATTATAAGGAGGAGATTCCACTGCAATGGAACGTTTATATAACAAAAATGTATGTTTTTACCGCAAATACTTCTTCAGTTCCTAATATATGGTTTCGTATCGCCTGACAAATTTCAGTTCGCCTCTGTGGTGTAGTGGTTAGCGTGATTAACTGCCACCCCCGGAGGCGCGGGTTCAATTCCCTGCTTTGCCACGAAATTTGAAAAGTGGTACAAGGGCTGGTCCACTCAGCCTCGGGAGGTCAACTGAGTAGAGGAGGGTTCGATTCTCACCTCAGTCATCCTCGAAGTGGTTTTTCGTGGTTTTTCACTTCTCCTCCAGGCAAATGACGGGATGGTACCTAACTCAAGGCCACGGCCGCTTCCTTGTCTATCCCTTCCAATCTTCCTATCCCCTCACAAGGCCTCTATTCAGCATAGCAGCTGAGGTCACCTGGGCGAGGTACTGATCCTCCTCCCCTCTTGTATACCCGGCTCAAAGTCTCACGCTCCAGGACATAGCCATTGCGGCGGTAGAGGTGGGATCCCTCGCTGATCCCAAGGGAAAAACCAACCCTGGAGGGTAAACGGATTAAGAAATAAAGAAAGGAAGGAAGAAAGAAAGAAAGTAAAAAGGATGACAAATTTCTAATTTTCTTCAATCGTTCTAGTGAGTAATAGTAATTTCCACCTTATAATCGACTTAACATATCGTGTAGAGATTCTTCAAATAAAAACTATGCAAGATAAAATACTGATTAACCACGTTTTTGAAGAAATACCCTTGAACTTTTATTGTAACAACAAAAGCCGGGGTACTGCCGTATTTTGAGTATGAAAGGTAACACAGCGTGACAATAGATTGGACTTATTTTGCAATTTCAGATTTTTCTTCAGAAAATCCCCCTTTGTTGCAATCCCCGTGGGAATTATCGATCAGCAAGTTTTTCTGTACCCCTACAAGTTAGTGGCCACTGGAATGCAAACATGCAGCTTACGAAGCTTCTGTTCTTTGAGAATTTTTTGGTTCACTTTTAGGAGTCTCTCCTTTCTGTTCCCTAGTGAATTCTTGATTGCAAACAGCCCATTTGGTTCCTTAAAAGAGATTCAATGAATTAAAGTATTAATGATAAATCAAATTGACCGCTTTTACAATCACATACCTATTTTAGAAAACTTCCCTTTCTTAGGCTCTTTGGAGATTTTTAATCCTCAAATACTCCTGCACTTTTGAGGATTAAGGGCTATATGCATGCGTACTTACAGCTTCGTAGACCTTCTGGTCTTTGATTAACATTTTTTTGCGACAGAGAACAGAGGGACTGGCTATTATGTACGTGTATACCTGAGGTTATCTTTATGTATAAATGCATTTCCACTGTACTATCTGCGAGAAATTACAAAAGTGTTACTATCTGTTATCTAACAAAGGAGCTGAGTCAATGACACTTTGTGGAAGTGCATTCTAGTTGAAGTTAGTCACGGAAGATGTTTATTTATAAGAAACCATTTTCGAATTATAGACAGTGCAAGTGGGTATGTATAAATACAAGTAGGTCAACTCAGATGGATTGTTATAGTATGCGAGTGGAAGTTTCTATCAGAGTATATACAGTATGTACTTCTGATGACGGAAGTGCCTCTTCAATGTCAAGTTTCTCAGTGCTATTATTATTCTACTTTTAGATTCGTTGTAAGTCAATGGAAACATGCAGGTATATTTATTCGAGATGTGGGCGTTTCTTGCGAGTCCGTGAGGTGTACAAAACAATAAAAGCAAGCTTGCAATTTTACACGATTGTTGATATCGCGATCATAGTCACGGACATCGTATTTTGGGTGGAATCCAAACCACAAAGACACGATCTTTACTTACAAAAGTCCACGCTGAACAAGCAGGAATTGGGGATAGTTGCCCTTTAAAAACAATAATAACCACCACCACCACCACCACTAACACCAACTCCATACTGAAATTAGAACCTGGCTACTTTGAACAGCCAAATGATACGTCTCACCTCTAGTTCGGAACACAATGGTAGATTTTCTCATGTGGCAGATTCCATCTCATACTCATTGTAAACATTCCAGATGATTATCGTGCTATTCTCAAAAAGCAGTTATGCGAATCTGAAAGCTGCAAAAGTTTCCTACTAATCTTCTTGGATATACAATATAATAGAGTTGTGCAAATAACTCCTAACCAAAATATAAGAAAAGGATAGTTTCGAGCAATTTTCCTTCACCAATCAAAAGAGGGTGATCTTACAAATCTAAAAAGCATTATCGACATAGCGCCATTGACAAATTATTTTATTTAAAAAAAAAGTTGTTATGCTGTCCGATTCAGGGGTTGACTGCTCGATACGGATTATGAAGTTGTAAGCTTGCATTTGGGAAACGGTGAATTTGAACCCTATTTTTGATAGCTTCGAAGACGATTTTCCGTGGTTTCCCGTTCTCGCTTGTTCATCCCTTAGATTTATTTATTCCTTCCTATATACTTATTTGATAAATCTTGAATATATTTTATTCTTGAAATGGTTTTGATCTTCCTTTTTTGTACTTCAACTTTGCTGACAATTTACGAATCGTATCTCTATCTCTTTCCTATCAAATGAAATACGCACGGGTAAAATTATAATCGATATGCGTGTATAACCCTTCAAAAGCTTGTTCGTGTGTTTTCTTAACAAAGAATTTAGTGGCCACAGTTTTGGGGAATATCCAATTATCATGATTTGTCAGCTCCTTTGCTGAACAGCCAGCGTGACAGCCTTCAGTTCAGAGGGCTTCGGGTTCAATTTCCAGCCGAGACGGGAATTTTAACCGCAGCTGTATCATTCCTGAATTTCGGGGTCTGGGCGTTTATGTCCATCTTAACATACACCTCTCCATTTACACAAAACACACAACACTACCAACCACTTCAAAATCACGCAGTAGTGAATACATCGCTCTGCACAGGTCTGAAGTCAGTAAATGGACCCGGCTGTAAAATAGAGCTAATCCGCAAGCAGGGCTGTGCTCAAGTAACTGGAAAAAGGCCAAGAAAAGAAATTATAACGAATGCAGTTTTCAATTAAATCACCGCTAATATACATGTATCATTGAAAACGAATGCATATCAGATACCTGTAAGAACGTGTTGATGAAGGCATCTTATACGGAAAGGGCTGCAGAGGATCTAAGAGGGCAGGAGAACGACATGAAGAAGTAAGGGGAGAATCAAGGAAAATACCGTCCAACATTCGACATGCAAATGATTGTTTACAGGAAACTTCTGGGCAATTCGGCATAAGCTCACCATTGTGCAAGATCAAGCATGTCTCAGTTAGCCACGGACACCTTGCAATCGGTTGTACTGAATGTATTCCTTGTCTTATGAAAGTTAGGAGGAGTACGCTGTGCGTGATTCCGTTTCATGAACTCAAATTGGATCGTATTGCAGCAAACGTCTTCCCAAAATTGATCCAATCATAGTGTGAGAGATCGTCAAATGATCATACAGATCGATGATGATTTTAGGAATTCTGTTCTGGAGAGACAATTTAACAATGAGATTCGCTTAAGATCCCTTCAACTACCGTAGATCTTATGATTTTTAGGCAAATAGTGGGTTCGAACCCCGCTGTCGGCAGTCCTAAAAAGGGTTTTCCGTGGTTTCCCATTTTCACTCCAGAAAATGCTGGGACTGTACCTTAATTAAGGCCACGGCCACTTCCTTCCCACTCCTAGCCCTTTCCTACCCTATCGTCGCCATAAGACCTATCTGTGTGGGTGCGACGTAAAGCCAATTGTAAAGATTGTTTGGACTGAGCGGGTTGGCTACGTGGTTTGTGTCACATAATTGTCAGCTTGCATTGGGGAGAGAGTTGGTTTGAACCCAATTGTCAGCAGCTCTGAATGTGGTCTTTCGTGGTTTCTCCTTTCCACACCACGCAAGTGCTGGGATTGTACTTTAATTAAGACCACGGTCGCTTCCCTCCTAGTCCTAGCCCTTTCCTATCCTATCGTCACCATAAGAATTTCCTGCGTAGGTGTGACATAATACAAACAAACAAAACTAGGAGTGTTTGCATTTGACTCAGAAGAGAGGCTCCAGTAAGGGAAGTCTGTAGTTGGTTTAGATTAACTTTGTCGAATTCCAGATTTTTGCATTTTTGTATAGTTTGCAATCTAATTTATTGGAATAAGAGAATTCTTTCTCGTTTGAAAGTCATATCCGGAGGCTTAAAACGGCAAGAAAAGTGTATCTCAGTACTGGGTGCTACGCCCCATTTATTCCCTCTAATAGTGCGTTCGGTAAATTGTTGAGAATATTGTGTATCGATGCTGAGGCCCTGTTGGTGCAATATGTTTTTCATTTGTTTTCCTTGTGATTTGTTATTTTTCTGAGTGCATGTGCGTTATTGACTTCATGTCTTCAGAATGTCTCGGTTCTGACAGAGAGAGGAAGATAACGTCCGTAAATATTTGTTCTCTTGTTTTATACTTGTACATATTCAGATGTCATAACTGGAACAAACGAATAGCTCGTGTGTAAGTGGTGGATTGGCAACAATGTTCGTACGTCAACTGTTTCCTGATGTCATGTTTTATTTTTGTTTTGTGTTTATTGAGTTGGGTTACGTCTATACGTAGTAACTGATAGTTTCTTACCACGCATCTCAAATTAACCACAGAACACTGTGTTTACGTTCTGCAACGTTGGTGGAAGCACGGTAAGAACACAGCATTTGTGAGAGCAGTTTTTGAGAGAAGATTCAACTGCCCACCGCCAAACTATTAGAAAATTGAACAAATGATTGGAACAAACAGGTCATGTTAAGGGTCTACTGCAAAGCGGACTAGCCAGAACTGTTAGAACGGAAGAAAATGTTGAGCTGGTTGCTCGGAGTAGTGTCATTTGTCCATTAACTCCACCAGAAGCAGGCTGATCGTACCACTTTATGAAGCCTATTACATGACCTGAAACTCAGATTACATCGACCAAAGCTTTTGCAAGCGCTGCACGAAGATGATGCGGACAGTCGTTTAGGGTTCTGCGAATGGTTTCTTGTTCGGCATGAAACCAATCCTGGCTTTTGAAAAACGATTCTATGGCCTGATGAAGCTACATCTAAGCTAAACGGCCGAGTAAACCGGCACAACTGAATTTAATGGACTAGTGAAAATCCATATGAAGCCATCTAAGAAAACAAAATACACACCTTGTGGAATTGTTGGTGTTGGCATGTGGAATGGAAGCTGCCTCTGTGGATCAGTGGTAGAGGGCCGGCCTCTGGATCGCAAGATAGCAAGTTAAACCCAGCAGAGGTAGTCGGATTTTTGAAGGGCGGAAAAGCGTCCATGCAACACCCCATGTCGAAGTCGGCATGTTAAAGATTATTCATTAAAATTCTGCCATAGACGCCCAAGAGAGATTCCGTTAATTCCGCCATCTAGTAGGCCTAGAGTAAAACTGAACGTCGAAATTGACGAGCAGACAGACAGATGGCGTCAAACTGAAATGTATCCACAAGGCAGCTGAGGTCATACGATTATTATTATTATTATTATTATTATTATTATTATTATTATTATTATTATTATTATTATTATTATTATTATTATTATTATTATTATATTGTCGCCGTGGCTTAGACGGCAGCGCGCCGGCCTCTCACCGCTGGATACCGTGGTTCAAATCCCGGTCACTCCATGTGAGATTTGTGCTGGACAAAGCGGAGGCGGGACAGGGTTTTCTCCGGGTACTCCGGTTTTCCCTGTCATCTTTCATTCCAGCAACACTCTCCATTCTCATTTCATGGCATCTATCAGTCATTAATAGATCACTTTGGGAGTGGCGACCCCATCGTACTAATAGCCTATATATATATGATTAGAGCCCGGAATTTTATGCATTAATAGGTTAGAATGCAAACTTACTGAAGCGAGAAGCAAGTATAGTCTACCTTCACAACGAGTGTGCTATGGGGTTTGCATGAACTTTAGGCGTACGGCCCATCAGAACCCCTATAATCTATGTTACTCTTTCTACATTATGGAAGAGCGGGTGGCCGACATTTCCTACTAACCAAATCAGTTTGTAATCTAACCTATTACCGCATGAAAATCCGGGCTTTATATGATTCATTCATCACATCCCTGACCCGGTTAAAGACTGGAAAACAGGTTGTAGGTTTTCATTTTCTATAAAGGAATGTGCAATCAAACGTAAGGAACTGTTGGGGAAAGTGACTTTTCCCCACCCTGTACTGGAGATAGTGTAAGTAATTCGGAACCGAATGGACACATAGTAGAAAATATGCATTATAGTAATAATGGCGATAGGTCATGTTCCCCAGGTGTATATATTTGTAGTTCCTCAAAATAAAGACTGTCTTTTGCTAATATGCACGGAAAAAATGATTTGGAATTTCAAGGATGCAATGCAATAATACAAAATGTTGTTAATTTGTATCACAGAGACACACAACCATGGGGCTTCTTGCTGAGTCTGACATAGCTTTCACTTACTTCTATCAGGCTCCTCGCCTTCATCTTTCCTGTCGGCCTTATTTTGGTCAATTCTTGGTCTCATCCGACTCCGATGGTATTAGGTTCGTGCATTTCGTGGCACTTTCCTTTCTTTTTCTAACACCCTTATTCTCCGACGAGTCGGAGCTCCTCTATTTTTTCTTCTGTTAAGAGGGAATAGCTGTTCAGAAGAATTTCTTAAAATAATAATCAGCACCACCAACTAGATCGTCAGGGGTATTTTCATATTCACTGACATGGATCCAAACACTAGAAGAAGGTAGGAAGGATTTCACTGAGTTCTCACACTCAAGAATGATAGATAGATAGATAGATAGATAGATAGATAGATAGATAGATAGATAGATAGATAGATAGATAGATAGATAGATAGATAGATAGATAGATAGATAGATAGATGACGAATATAACCAGAAGTCCTGGAGCTATATGATGGGTCCTTTAAGAGAGGGTCGCCGTATGCTCAGTGTCTGCATATACTCAACAAGGGAATGATTTAGTAATGACTAGCTGATGTACCCGTGCTTCGCTACGGAATTCTACATTGTATACATAATTGTAGGTTAGGTAGTGTACACGTTGTGAGAAAGATTGTATTAAATTGCATAGCTCTTAAAGTTACCCTAGAAACGTGACGGGGAAATCACCAAACGCCTCTTCTCATATGAAGACTGTGTTAAAGAATATTCATTGTAACGGTAGGCCCGCTTGCCTACCATCAGTCACAATCAAGTTGGGGAGCATTATAGTGGCAGACACTCACTCTCCACCTACCTTTTTACATCCTCAGAAATAGTCTTAGTAATTTTTCCAACTGAAATGAACATAGGTCATTACAATGACGTCAGTAGGAATGACACGATTAAAAGAAATGTTTTCGTATGAAATGCTTGATCAAATGTAAAACCACGCATTTTCTCACTTTTAACGAACAGTACTACGCTTCCGATCTAACAATCCAAATTTTCAGAGCTGGAATGACCAAGGCGCAGACAGCCGTGATCCGTGAACATTCTTCGTCTTTTCGGCAAGGGCGGGGGGCGGGGAGCGAATAATGTAGAGTCCCAGGGCAAAAACTATGCCCTCTTACTAATCTGTTTCCTAGGAATACCCGATGAATTGGAAAATCTCAATTCACTACACTGGCGGCGGAAAGAAGTATCCGACTTGGTGGCAAATTCTTCCTTCAAGCCAGAGAAGAAAGCCCCTCTTCACTGCTAATTTGGAATAAAATGAATATAGATTTAATAAAAGTGAAGCGGAAGAACCTATTCTTAAGAAACGGCTCTTTTCAGGGTTGAAGTTTGAATTTTAAGTGAATTGTGGTGCTATAATTTGGAATCGGCCTAAATTATAATTCTAGAGCAGGTCATACTACTACTGCTACCACTATTACTAATTGAGCCTCTGCCTTAAATGTAAACACTGCTCATTCAAAACAGCCCGTCAGTGTAGGGATCGAATAGCTGGAATACTACGATGAACTAGTGTGTTACGTACCAGCAGTATAAGGAAATGCATGAACCAGAGAAATGGAATGCTAAATCCCCAGCTATTTCCCGCCAATATTCAGTCAGGCTGATATACTCGGTGTGTATGTATGTTTAGTCATCAGCCCGAAGGCTGGTTGGATCCTCAACATTTCCACCATGAGCTGTCATAGATGGCCTAGGCATCACTGAAGAGGCGTACCAGGGAAATGAGGAGTGAGGTAGTTTCCCGTTACTTTCCTCAAGGAGCCAGAAGTTGCTATTACATATCAGTCTGCCAAGTTCACTGAAATGCATACACCAACCGACCCTATGAGCAACAGTTTTACACCATTCATAGCAGGGACTGGCTGCGTAAGGAATAGCATTACTAGCATCGCTCATACCTCAGTCACTTTCATATTGTCAAAGCCAAGGATAAGACAGAGACAGATCAATGAAAGTAACAAAATTGCTCTAGCCCATACCAGAAGACTTAGTGCAGTGCAAACACTAGGTCCCGCCAGCAAAGGCATGTTATACTCGGTACGCAGCATTAATCCCATCCATCGGAGTTGAGTGGCAGCTTAAGACAAATAACATCACAACAAACAATGGTCAATATAATGTTATTGATGACGCGCTTTCGATATTGTAGGCCTTCACATTTAGTTTTCTTCCGACTCTGAAATACCACCTTATCACAGTCGGTACGGTAAAACTGAATAAAACATAAATGATCGGAAATTGTATTCTCTCTAACTTTTGTAATGCAGTACTTTTCGATAGGACCAATAACATACTGTAGATATTTAAAAATTAAATTTTAGGTTCCTTCCCCTAAACTACAGTTTCATCCAGGATGATAAAATTGTTTATAGTTTAGACTGTAGTATATTATTCCTCGACTCTATGTACCGATTTTCATTAAATTCTGTTAACCCACTTTCTCCTGGCTCGGCGTTGATATGGACTTAGCAACAAAAATACAAATTCATGAATATCTCTGTTATCATACCCGGTACGGTAAACATGTATCAGGCATAAACTATAGGAAATTTAATTATATATAACTTTAGTTATGTAATATTTATCTTTAGGACCACTAATACTATAAATATTTGAAAATTAAATTTCAGGCCTTCCCCTAAACTACCATTTCATTCAGCGTGAATAAGATGATTTATAGCCTAGACTGTAGTGGTTCGTCCTCCTACTTTACATACCGATTTTCATTAAATTATCTTCAGCCGTTTTCAAGTGATGCGTGTACAGACAGACAGACAGACAGACAGACAGACAGACAGACAGACAGACAGACAGACAGACAGACAGACAGACAGACAGACAGAAATTACGGAAAAGTAAAAAGTGCATTTCCTTGTTACTGTGGACAGGATGGATACAAAAATACCATTCTTTTCAAATTCTGAGCAATGTACAGACAAAACAATATATTTTATATATATAGATTAGGAAGTCAACATGGGGTGGTGTAGGGAATATACCCTCTTCCCTCCGTGGGAAACTTACGTGTCAATGTTAATGACTACTGCAACGACACGCGAAGCGTTGGGTGTGTTATATCGTGACTAATAATGAAGAACGGAAATCTGGAGCTTCATATACATACTAGGTATTCGTTTTACGAGCAACTGTAAGTGATGTTATCTATGCATACTGTTTAACAAAATAAAATTCCCGGTAGATGTCTGTCAGTGTTCGTGCCGACTGATATCGAGAACCACCCAACAGGTTTTGATGCGATTTTCATTGTTCTACAATGCATTTGTCGAGGAAGGATTAACGTATGAAACATTAATCTGGGATGAAAGGCAGCTGAGGAATGGCGATATTATTGAAGGAATTCAAAGAAAAATATCGACCACCGGAGCGCTTTCTTGGTTTACGCTGTTTAAATCGTCAACGATAGACCCCGAGTATTTTTCGAAGAAGTGTTGAGCATTAGAAACTCTGAAAAAGTCCGGTACGGTATATACCTATTTGTAATAGGTTGCCCTCAGTAAACATTTTGATGTAGTTTCGAAACCATTCTTGCGCCGATGAGCGGTACAAAAACGAGAATGTTTTAAAATCGAAATCATTTCTAGATAACACTCGCGACGACAGTGTTCAATATTTCATTACAAAGAGGAAGGACCAGTGTAGTATCAATCAGAGACCTGTCTTAGTATGACGTCATCAGGTGAAGAAATAGCGTTGCTATCTCCAGTTATTAAAATCGCCATGCTGCACGGCTAACCATTAGTGTAGCTCTCTGAACCGAAGGCCTCAGTGCAGACCATTTAACCAGAGAGTCGGACATATAATATATCATAACATATTCTTCTTCTTTTTCTTCTTCTTCTTATTATTATTATTACCGTGCTCGGTAGCTGCAATCGCTTAAGTACGCCCAGTATCCAGTATTCGGTAGATAGCGAGTTCGAATCCCACTGTTGGCAGCCCTGAAGATGGTTTACCGTGGTTTCCTATTTCCACACCAGCCCAATGCTGGTGCTGGACTTTAATTAAAGCCACGGCCGATTCCTTCCCACCCTTAACCCTTTCCTCTCCCATCGAAGCCATAAGACCTATGTGTGTCGGTATGACGTAAAACAACTTGTATAAAATGTATTATTATTATTATTATTATTATTATTATTATTATTATTATTATTATTATTATTATTATTATTATATCTTCAAATCATATCACTTTAATTTCTCGTGTACTGCATTTTATAGTCAAGACATTTCCTTTTAAGAGCTGAGGGAGCTGGCGGCACGGTTCGTGTAACGTAGCTGTTATCTTGTATTCGTGAGATGGTGCGTTCAATGGTTTCCCGGAGTTTCCCATTTTCACACCATAAAAATGCCGGGGCTGTACTTTAACTTAAGGTCACGCCTCTACCTAGCCCTTTCTTATTCTTGTCGCTGACATCTTGTACGTGTTAGCGCGACGTGAAACAAACAAAAAATTTAAAAAAATAAGGAATATATTTTTAAATTTGAAACTAGTGAGACTAATATCTGAATGTTGTAAGTTGAGGTTTAGCATTGAAACCGTTCAATACCACGTCACTAAACATGACGGGAAGCCTAGTAATATACATGTACCGTTTTCCGCATCAATTTATGTAATATTTTGTTGCAAATAGCATTTTATGCACTGGCCAGGTTACGAAGGACGCTGGGCGAGTTCGGAGGCTGGAGCCCTAATTACGCGTAAGGAGAGAGAGAAGCTTTGAATACAGTGTGACCTTGGTATTACCCTCTCTATCGTGCAAGAGAGTTGACGATATGGCGCTAGGCTTAGGATGCTGTCTGTGTCAGGAGGCGTGGCTAAGTTACAGGGTTTCAACCTAAGAGCTGTATATTACCATCACTTCCCTGCCTATTTCAGGGATACCAACCTACAAATGTTGCGGGCTCGCCAATAATAATAATAATAATAATAATAATAATAATAATAATAATAATAATAATAATAATAATAATAATAATAATAATAATAATAATTCGTCACAAGCCCAGGAATATTACATAAGAAGGATCATTAAACTTTACATAATTTGCAGAATTTAAATAGAAATGTGATTTACTAATTGGCGCAGTTTTAATGACGCCACTTAAGACAGCATCGCAGTGATAAATACCAGATGGCCCTTGAGGGTTTCTTGATGATGATGATGCTTGTTGTTTAAAGGGGCCTAACATCTAAGTCTTCGGCCCCTGCGGGTTTCTTTACTCAAAGTTGGGAGTCTCCATCATCCTCATCACCCGCGCCTAAAAATCCAAAGGACGCATTCGTAATTCGTCTTAAGGAAAATAATGGATAGTAAAGCATTGTGAGACATGGCCTTTTGCCCGAACAGCGACGAAATATTCCAGAGGTATTTGAGTAGTGTACATATTAAGTACATGTGTTTGAAATTGAGGGCGATAGAGAGAATATGTGAAAGATATGCTGGATATGAGAAATAATACTAATATAAGCCAATAGTGCAATTTGCAGAGGCATTGGAAGAAAGTGAGCAATATGTGATTAATGTCAATAGAGGATATGTCCGGAAAAAACATGCGATAGATATGAATAAATAATTAATCGCTTATTCCGGATGTAACAGTGTGCAGCCGCTCAGCTGTTTTGGCTAGGGCGTGATTCCGTAGGCGAGTGAAATATGGCGTCACGAGGGGAAGGTAAGAAAGAAGCGAGATTCCCGACCTTTCGTCGTATTTGTTTCTTTTTGCTGGCCTTGTCCCCAAGCATGTGGTGTTCTTGACCTGCAGAGATAGTTTCGCCCATTTAAACACATAGTACTAAAATATTCATTACCGGGCGAGTTGGCCGTGCGGTCAGGGGCGCGCAGCTGTAAGATCGCACCCGGGAGATAGTGGGTTCGAACCCCACTGTCGGCAGCACTGAAGATGGTTTTCCGTGGTTTCGCATTTTCACACCAGGAAAATGCTGGAGCTGTACCTTAATTAAGGCCATGGCCGCTTCCTTCCCATTCCTAGGCCTTTCCTGTCCCATCATCTCCACAAGACCTATCTGTATCGGTGCGACGTAAAGCAAAATAGCAATATATATGAATGGATGAAAACTATAGCGGTATAAATAGCATTTTGGTCATTCAGAGAAAAGGGCATTTAAACATCTTCAACGCTCATATAAAGCATGCTATTTGTAGTTATCCCACCCATCACTAGAGCTCAGAATATTACCGCTATCACTTGTATCCCTTTGCTGGTGAAAGGATACATCCTCCTGGAGTTACATCCTGCACTTAACTAATTTTTTTTTTTAAATGTCACTTATGCCGTTATGGTTTTCATCCATTCATATTATATATTCATTTGCGTAGTAATTTGTCTTTGTTAACGGACGGCTCTGTGTTTAATGATCCGTAGTTGATGCATTTTCCCCAATTAGGGCATTAAAATAAATTCGTAGTTAGGGAATTTCAGATATCACCTCGAGTCCCGATGGCTGGGTTCGATATCCGACTGGTACTGAAGTTCTTGTTCGATACCTGAAGACCTTTGTGGGGTCACAGATTCCGGAGAGCGCTTGAGTGTATTTTATTGCCTGATTTACATGGGAAATGCTCCATCGTATTATGTATATTGTGTCTTGTGTAATTGTGTAGTGATTCATTTTTGGAGTAACAGGTTCACCAGCGTTGTTATGGCAACACTGTAAATGTTAGTAATAAGTTTGTCACCCTGGAGAGACATGTGTATTCGGTAGTGTGGTCATTTGTAATAAGATATTATAGGAACCATTAGTAATAGGCGACTGTGGGATTTTCATGACTATGTATTTTATTGATTTATGTGGAACGTACTTATACTCTCACAATCGCGAACATAAAAACTACTAGAGGTGCCAAATGTATTCGTGTAATTTATGTTGTTCTTTTACAATAATAAGTGGATGATATATTTTTCGTAGAGGCAAACAGGGTCATTGACCCTTGTAACGAAGTGGATATCCAAACGATGTCGTTATCAAAGTGAAAGGGAAAAGTCCCTAATATTTGGCAGAAATGTGTAATATATGCGATGTCGAGTGGTTTCGACTTGGGAATATCACAATGCAATTCAAGAGTGAATAACGAACTCATAATGACATTAGATGGCATTACCTATGCGATAAGTTAAGTGTAGCATATCTCAAAAATTGCCACTTTGAATTTGGTAAAAATCCATTCTTATTATTTCTTAGATTAATGTATTTCTCTTACTATAGTGCCCTACTTTCAAGATATGTATGTTACATTCCCACTTTATTTTCGTCGGATAGAACCATGACCTATTTGCTCTCGAGCAAAGCCGTTGCTCCGAATGTAAAAGTAGGGAGGATGGGACTTCAGTGCCCGGGGTCGATACTCCGAAGTTCTTCATCCATAAGATTTCCATCTGTGACATATTTGTGAGGCATATGCTTAGTACTCTGTCCGGGACAGGTACAGCATGGATATTAATTTCGCAAGTATGTCTTTGCATTTTCATCTCATCAAACCCAGTGGTTGGTGGGCAACATAGAAGTAGTCTAGTGTTTTGGCTACCTTTTCTCAACCAGTTGTTTCTTGGCAACCACGCCACTTCTAGCTGAGTCTGGCATTGTTTCCTCTTACTTGTGGCAGTCTCCTCACGTCCACCTGCAGGTGGGGGCAGTAGAGTAATACCCATGATAGCCCCTCCCTGTCATAAGAGGCAACTAAAAGCGGCCCCATGGGCTCTCGACATGAGAGTTCGGGTTGGTTAGCAACACCGGGGCCCTCAGCTGAGTCCTGGCATTTCTTCCATTTACCTGTGCCCGGCTGCTCACTTCCATCTATCCTATTGGACCACCCTTGGTTAGCTCTTGTTCTTTTGTGACCCCGACGGTATTAAGGCATTCGAGGCCTAGGGAGTCTTTCCTTTTCATGCTCTTTATGGCCCTTGTATTTCTTTGCCCGATACCTTCATTTTTTGAAATGCCGGATCCCTTCCATTTTTCTCTCTGATTAATGTTATATAGAGGATAGTTGCCTAGTTTTGCTTCCTCTTAAAACAATAATCACCACCACCTCCATTCTCCTCAAGGTATTCCTGTCTGACCTCCCTTGATCAACTCTTGTTCTCTTCCAACCCTGACGTTATTAGGTTTTACGAGGCCTTTGGAGCCGTTCATTTTCATGCCATTCTTGACCCTTTTCTTTGTTTTGCGAATACCTTCATCTTCAAAGGATCGGACCTCTTCTTTTGCCCTCTGACTACTGTTTAGAGAGAGTGGTTGCCATGTTATAATTTCTCTTAAAACAATAATCACCACCAACTTTGATTTCTTGATAAGGTTGTCCTCGCGTGATGCTATCGAGGAATGCCGCTCTAGGTCTTCCTCTGGGTGTTCTGCCTTCAACACACCTTTCCAATATCGTGGTGCATATATAGTAGTGTATTATCAGGTGACCTATAAGATGAATTTTTCTTTTCTCAATGGGATTGCAATAGTGGGTATTTCAAGGTTAGTTAACTATATGTTTGAAATTTCCACTTAAAACACACCATGTTCTCCATTTTAGTCTTAATTCCTCCCTACTTCGAATATAAAATATTTTGCTGAAGTAAAATATCTATAGAAAATGAAACCTGATTTCATTTCAGTGCCTCGTCTTCTTTGCTGTCATATCTTGCAGACACACCGCGCGGTTACGTTATTGACACTGGACCTCCTGGGGAGTGAGCTGTATGAGGGTGATGGATGGGGCAGAAAACTGAGGCTGAAGGTAACTACTTCCACACGCACACAGGGTGAGAAATACTAATTTAACTTGATAAATGAACGGCACCACATACGTCAAATAACTTGCTTTCTTAATTGCGGAAGATTAGTTCTTCCTTGTGGGGTTTTAAATACTCTCTCGCTACAGAGTCGTGTGTTCTTCTTACTTTATTTCTTTCTTAATCCATTTACCCACCAGGGCTGGTTTTTCTCTCGGACTCAGCGAGAAATCCCACCTCTATCACCTCAAGGGCGGTGTTCTGGAGCGTAAGACTTTGGGTCGGGGAGATACAAATATTGAGGAGGACCAGTACCTCGCCAGGGCTGCCTCACCTACTATGCTGAACAGGCCATTATATTGGGATGGAAAGGTCGGAAGGGATAGACAAGGAAGAGGGAAGGAAGCGGCCGTGGACTTAAGTTAGGTACCATCGTGGCATACGCCCGGAAGACAGTGAGAAACCACTTCGAGGATGGCTGAGGTGGTAATCGAACCCACTTCTACTCAGTTGACCTCCCGAGCCTTCGTACCACTTTTTAAATTTATGCCAGAGCCGGGAATCGTACCCGGGCCTCCGGGGTGGCAGCTAATCACACTAACCTCTACACCACAGAGGCGGACGCCGTGCATTCTATGAAATATAATATCAAAAGGAGGACTTGAACTTTCATTAGGATCGCTTCGTCAGCTGAATGAGTTCCCTTTTACCGACTCCAAACAAAACGTGGAATAATGCGTAATTTTAGGTTTTGGGTTATATCACTTCATGCTAGACCAAGGAAGTCCATTGGTGAACAGATTGTATAACTCAAGTCAAGCACTTATCGTGATTTGTGGGGAGAAATACTTTTTTCGTTTTTTTTTTTCAAATGGTTGTCACGTGACGGGTTTGGAAAAGGGAATAGAAACCCCTAGTTTCAACATTTGTTGAACGTCAACACGGCTCGTTAATAAAGAAATGGAGCCGCCACCTTCAATTACGAAAATCGCCGTGCTGCACGGCTAACCATTAGTGTAGCTCTCTGAACCATAGGCCTCAACGCTGACTGTTTAGCCAGGGAGGGTTTAGGAATGCCCAGGACTCAAAGCAGGTAGGGCAGGCATTGTTGCACTTCCTGTACCTGCCAAAGTGCCTGCTATCACCACCATTAAACTTTAGACGAGAAGATTCTCTCTACTCGTCAAGTGTTCTGAACGGAGGGACGCTATTAATTTGCAGGGTGCTGTAGCCCCTATGAGGGGTCTCGACGGAAGGAGTCAGGATACTGAACTGCAGAGGGTGCAATGAGACTGCAACTCTTACATAAATGATGACATGTTCTTGGCCCCTGTCAATACAGGCATCTCCTGAGGTATACAAGGCACGATCTGATCAGGAAAAGGTTAGCGCCAGTCCTGTCTATCAGAATCCTTTTACAAATTGCTTTACGTCGCACCGACACAGATAGGGCTGGGAGTGAGAAGGAAGTAGCCGTGGCCTTAATTAAGGTACAGCACCAGCATTTGCGTGGTGTGAAAATGGGAAACCACGGAAAATCATCTTCAGGGCTACCGACAGAGGGGTTAGAACCCACTTTCTCCCGAATGCAAGCTCACAGCTGCGTGCCCCTAACCGCACAGCCAACTCGCTCAGAATTATCGAGGTTTACAAGAAAAGTCCACTGCTTTACAACCAGCGAATGTACTCGTATATGTGACATCTTGGCAATCGGTAGGTTAACGAGGTCAGACTTCTTCCCTGATCCTACAGTTCTATTGGTAACTGATTAAGATCCCGAGTTCAATTTCCAGTTGGATCGGGGATTTTAACCTTCATAGTTTAAGTCCGATGGCACTAGGGTTGTGTATATGTGCACCGTCTTCAACACTTGAATTCATCCTTGGCAGGGCCTCCATCCTCACAGACACGTAGGTCACCTATAGGAGTCAACTCGAAAGACCTGCACCAGGCCACTCCTGATCTCAATATGGCATTCAACTGTAAGAACATACGATGGATGCGCGCTGACTTGTGTCTGCACAGTAGCGAATATGTGATCCTGCTAGCAGCTGCGAATGACCGGGTTAGCGTCGTCTGCATGTTTATGTTGATTGTGATTTTATATTGCAGTATAGATTCAACACTCATCATCTCAAGATACAGTACAATATGCGCAATTATGTGCCACCAAAGTTGGAGTTAATACCGGTAGTCTAGGTGTCTGGTGTGTTGCAGGGAGCTCATGTTCACTTCTTTAATCCATCTCCAAATGAAGAATTTCATGTTATCACAACGTAGCCCTTTCATACCCGTAGGTAAAATTAAAAAAGATGACCTCTATATCTACTCATGCAGGAAAAGAATTAAAAATCACGTGAAAAAAAAGACAGTTCTTTTACACAAATTTGCGACATACACATTTGTGTGATGTGGGTCATTACCGTCATTTTTTCTCAACTTATGTGTCTTTATAATAGGTCATTTTAACTGTAATCGCACAACATTTTAACAATTAAATGACACATATTGCTCAAGTCCTTCAGTTTTAAGGGTGACACACAACTTTACTTCACATCGTGAAATTTCTACATAAGCTTGCATTCTCTTAAAAGCTAATACACTGTAATTACACAGTTTTTTAACAGTTATATCAAATATTTCATATTCTACTTCATTAACATTTCTGAAACAACTTGCATCCCTTGACAGGGACAGATTCCTATCAATACTTAACAAACAAATGCTGGAGTTCCTTGGCGATTGGTGGAATATTAGCCGGTTTTAACAGTGAGCAAAGGCTACACAGACGTGTGGTACAGGTTTTAACTGTGTGGCAAGAAATATGAAGCCGGAAAGAAATATGTTCTTTACCTACACATATGTATGGAAAGGGTTTGAAAGAGATAGCCTGCTTATTACATTTCCAAACAACCGGGCGAGTTGGCCGTGCGGTCAGGGCCACGCGGCTGTTGGCTTGCATTCGGGAGATAGTGGGTTCGAATCCCACTGTCGGTAGCCCTGGTTTCCCATTTTCACACCAGGCAAATGCTGGGGCTGTACCTTAATTAAGGCCACGGCCGCTTCCTTCAAACTTCTAGGCCTTTCCTATCCCATCGTCACCATAAGACCTATCTGTGTCGGTGCGACGTAAAGCAAGTAGCAAAGAAAAAACCACTTCCAAACTACTAATTCGTATCAGGCAGTTTCAGCCGCTGTGCCTGCACTAGCACTGTGTTATATATATATATATGTGTATCATATGCTTTTCAGTATCCGCATTTAAAACACCTCTCGTTCGATTGAGGCCAGTTCGCAAGAGGAAAATTGTGTACTTGTAGGCTACAGTTCGGAAGAGAATGAGTTCAAAACCCACTGTCCCTTCGGTGCTTTATCATGATTTCCATTTTCTTACCAGGTTAATGCTGGAACTGCACAACCACTTCTCTTATAGTTCTAGCGATCTCTTTTCTATCCCATCGTCGTCGAAAATCTACCAGAATTAATGGGGTGTTTAAGAGCCAGTAAAACGAAAGTGCTCCGTATTTCATTTCATTTCTTTCTTTCTTAATCTGCTTACCCTCCAGGGTTGACTTTTCCTTCGGACTCAGCGAGGAATCCAACCTCTACCGCCTCAAGGGAAGTGTTCTGGAGCTTCAGTCTTTGGATCGTGGGATAAAACTGGGAAGGAGGACCAGTACCTCACCTGCTATGCTAAAGAGGCGCCTTGTGGGGCGATGGGAAGTTTGGAAGGGATAGATGAGGCAGAGGGAAGGAAGCGGCCGTGGCCTTGAGTTAGGTACCATCCCGGCATTTGCCTGGAGGAGAAGTGGTAAGCCACAGAAAATCATTTCCAGGATGGCTGAAGTGAGAATCGAAACCACCTCTACTCATTTGACCTCCCGAGGCTGAGTGGAACCCGTTCCAGCCCTTGTACCACTTTTCGTGGCAGAGCCGGAAATCGAACCCGGGTTTCCAGGAGTGGCAGCTAATCACGCGACCCACTACACTATAGAGGCGGGTTCGTATTTCACACCATTTACAGTTAAAATGAGGCCTACCTAGTCGAGGAGGTAAAGATATGCTTCATTCACCCGAAAGGTGACGGGCTCGATTTACAGTATTTTCAGGAAATCTAGATATTTGGAATTGAGTCTTCCACATGTGAGACACAAGTGGATGGGCCCTGAGTTCCAAATTAACTTCTCACCGTAAAGGCGGCCGAGCACACAGTTACTTTCACTCTCTGCCACCGGACGAGCTGACCGTGCGGTTAGGGCCGCACAGCTGTGAGCTTGCCTCAGGGAGATAGAAGGGTTCCGACCCCACTGTCAGCAGCCATGGAGATGTTTCTTGAAGATAGTTTTCCATGGTTTTCCCATTTTCACACCAGGCAAACGCTGGAGCTGTACCTTAATTAAGGCTACGGCTACTTCCTTGCCACTCCTAGGTCTTCCTAGCCCATCGTCGCCATAAGACCTATCGTGTCGGTGCGACGTATAAAGCAAATTCGATTTTTTTTTTAAATCACTCTCTGTTACATACAGTGGAAATCTTTTATTCCTTGGGTGGCTCCATGATCAATAATAGCGATGTCTTTACCTTCTTATTCTTGACCATGTTTTAACTACATAAGTCGACATGTACGTGGTTATAGCCCCATTTTCACGGCCGGAAGCCTTTCGCCAACCCTACCTGGAGGGATGCATTCACTATTGCGTGTTTCTGCGGTGGTTTATACTGCGACGCGTTGTGTGGAAATGAAGACAGCCTATGTTTTAAGACGCACACAAACACCCAGTCCTTGAATGAACCACACACGGCTAACATCCCTGGCCACTTCTAGGTCTTCCTAGCCCATCGTCGCCATAGGACCCTCTGAACCGAAGGCCACAACGCGAATTATTCACCGAAGGAGCCGGACTTTCAATTCAGTGAATGTCACAAGGTGAATTTTTGAATGATTTTAATCCCTGTATTGGTTTCTTGGACAGTTAAAAATGTATATATGTAGATTGTTCTCTTAGTGATATTTACGCAGTGTACGCCTCCTTCTCTGAATGGCCAGTGTTGAAGTCTTCGGTTCAGAGGGACCCGCACAGGCCATGAAGGCCCTGGGAGTGGTGGAAGGTAAAGGCTTCCACTATTCGTAACCTCGGCACTTGATGAGGTAGAGTGGTTAGCTCTACGCCCGGCCGCCTTTGCCCCCAGGAATTAACCTGGTACTCATTTTTGGTGTAGGCTGAGTGAACCTCAGAGCCATATGCACCTCCGAAAGTGGAAATCTCGTTTCTTAAATTTTACGACTTCCCAACGGGGATTCGAACCCACGTCCTTCCGGGCGACCCGAGCACGCCTTTACCGCCTCGGCCAGGCAGCCCCTCTAATAAAACGTCGGAGGAAGTAATTACAGTAGGCTATAAAGTATCATTTTCCGTAGCCTACTCTTTTGAGTACGGAAAGAAGGCAATTACATCATAGTAAGAAATACATATAATTCATCATTGACATCAAAGTGGTTTGTAACACCTACATACGTATGAGTATAATGCCTACTGGAAAACGTACTGTTATGAAGTATAATTTCCTTTTCAAAAGATTAAAATTTAACTTCGTTTTCCTCAAACATGACCTTGTGGTGATTAGTTCAGCATGGCTTTACACCAGCCAATTTGCATCAGCTTATAACCTAATAATAACAAATTATCAGACACATCGTTACACCAGTTATGCTGCAATGTTAATCAGAAATCTATCTTATACAAAAGTTTGAGCTGTGAACAACATTCCCCCACAAGGACACATGGCGTGCGCTGCTTTTTGTTTGGGGTTGGCTCATCGCGTGTTCACAAAGGCACAGCCGTTATGGAAATGAAAAAGCACGTGTAGCCGCTTCTTCTTAAATGATACTGCCGTATTAAAAGTTAGTCAAAGGATCAGGTAAATGGCCCTGTATAATGCTATACGGGGCAACTTATTTACACATAGAATTATAAATTTCCTCGGTAATGTATGTTGTGAAAAAGTAATTTCAGTTCTCCAATGATGTCTCTCATGCTGTAACGTTCCAGACGTTACAGTGTAATTATGTTAATTTTATTATGTGTAATTAATTCAGGAATTTAACGTCATGATATTTATTTTGGTATATAATTGTATTATAATTCATGTTTAATCATTTGCTCACTATCATTTCATTACTTTGTAACTACGACTTATAAACGAGGGCTGAATATCCTAATATTCACTTAGATTCTTGCGACAGTTGGTTAAAATTAACTTGCAGTAAATTTCCTCTATCTTGCCACATCACCGAGGAGGAAGGAAGGATAAATTTAGACACCAAGTTCTGAGAAAAGCGAGCACGTGTTCACGCGTCCTAACGTAAGCTACCGTATTTCGACCAGAATTATTCGAACTGATCAACGCCTATATTTTCAAAGGAGCGTCATGTTGTCATGGATACTGAGTGAAAGGACGAATAGAAGAACAGTTGATATCATGGTTTTGGCCCGTCAACTCTAATATCTAGAGTGGGGAGAGAAGTGTCATCTGATTGGACCACGTGGTAGCGGCCTGTAATTAGCGCGAGAGAAGGTTATAAGAGGGCGTGTTGGAGCTCCTGGAGGGTCTCTCTACAACGTCTTATTCGCTTCTGCGAGTCTCTCTACAACGTCTTATTCGCTTCTGCGAGTCTCTCTACATTATTCTACGATCTTCTACGAGGCTTCTACTTGATTTTCTACTTGATTCTTCGTCTCGATACTTAGAAATTCTGAATGAGGGGTGTATAGACACTCTCATGAGGAAGTACGTACAGCACGGCTACAAGACCGGTTTGAACCAGTCTAAGTCAATAGATAGTTTTAATCTAGATAGAAATGAAACTTCAGAGAACATTATCAGTAAAGTTGGAAGGATTCTTAATTGAGTATCCTCTCCATATAACCCAAGGTGGTTCTTCTAACTGTGACATAGGGCTTATCTCCAATCTATGGGATAAAGCATAATAGGGAGTGTTAGTTTTGAAGTCATCTTCCAATTAGTGGTGGGTGCAATTTGCAAGGCAGGAATGGTACTGAGCTGCAGATGAAGAGATATCAAAGACGACCGGTGATGTTCCAGCTGCAAGGAGGGAAGCTTTCCAAGGACCAGCAGAACAAGACGACATGGTGAGCAAGCGAGTTAAAGATATTGCAAGTTTTCGCGAAGTAGAGTCATTCAATTTTTTGTTAAATTCATTTTCTATGTTAAATTCAGTTCTCGTTAAACCGTCGTCATTCATATTAAATATAATAAATAGTATTTTTCTAGTTTATTTTAATCAATTTGCCTTAATTAGCCTTTTGATTTCTAATTCTCCTGCTTAATGATTAGTGTACTATCACCTCACCCCTGTGATAAGAGTCTGTCCAAGCTTGATTATAAATTTTATCTTTAAGTCCTCAACTTAAAGATTGGCGCCCTTTACTTGCTTGGTTGCATTTCTCATTTGATGATTGTTCTCCGAGAGGGGAAGTCACATAAATGCCGCTCCAACGTGTGGCGAGAAAATCATTAAGTACGAAGCAGTTAATGACAGTAACGATATCAGAATTCGTATTATGGGCAAAATTAGGATATCCACGTTTCATTAAGAGTGTTTGATTGTGGGAAGGGTCATGGCTGATCAGACGAAAGAAGAGAGGATGTTGCGCAGTGGACGGGCGATAAAAGGCAATAACGTATTGAGTTCAGAGGAAGAGTTGTGTAGTCTTGTAGAGGAAATTGAAGATAGAAGTGTAAGTAGTATGGAGAGTGAAGGCAAACAGAAAGAAGTCAGTATGGAGTCAGATGATAGTAGGATGGGGGGCGAAGCGGAAGTCAACACTAACAATGAAAGTAATAATAATGATCAGTTAATGGGAATGATGCAGTTAATGTTAAGTAAGATAGAGGACAGTAAAACTGAAATAAAAAATGAATTGGAACAAACTAAATCTGAACTTAAAGAACAGTTAGAGCAAACTAAAGCTGAATTAAGTAGGGAGATGAGGGAAAATAAGGAGGAAGCGAATCGGAGAATGGACGAACACAGTAGGCAGTTACGCGATCTGGTGGTAAAAAATGAACATTTTAATAAGCGATTAGAGGACCAGGAAAGTGAATATGTACGGCAAGGGAAAAAGGTAGAAGAAAAGTTTGCGGAACAGAGAAGTGAATTCCTGGAATTAATGGGGAAGGAAAACAACTCTACTAGGGAGGAAGTAATGAGGCAGGTCACTAGTATTGATAAGAGAGTTGAGACTCAAAGAGGGGAAATACGGGTATTTAAAGACCACGTCCAACAAGAGATTGACACGGTAAAGCTTAGAATAGAAGATGAGACCCGGGCAAGTGAAGAAAGGTTTGCGATAGCTGAAGAGAATAAGATTGAAATTAGGACATTGAAAGAGAAGCAGGTTAATTTGGAGAGAGAAATTGATAGGAGAGACAGAGATGTAGAATGCCGGATGGAAAAAGCAGAAAATAAGTTAAAACAGGTGGCAAAGGATAAACAGGTTTTCACGGGAAGGCAATGTCTAGGAAATAGCTACATTAGGGAAATTGAACTACCTAAATTTAATGGGAAACAAACGAACCCGCTAGATTTCCTTAAGATGATAGAGAAACGGTTTGAAAAGCGTTTAGAGGAAGGGTCTATGGACTGGGAAGACGTTATGGAAAATATTGACCATGCTTTTGTAGGAGAAACTCGGTCTTGGTTCATGGTATATAGGCAGACGATGACGAACCTGAAAGAATTCAGAAATAAATTTAGAGAGAAATTCTGGAATGAAGCGATACAAGCTAGGGAGAGAGAAAGGGTGGTATTTGGGAGGTACAAACAGCATGAAGGAGTTACTATGACCGAGTACTTCCTGGCACATGTCATGATTTGTCAGAACTTAGATGGTATAACCGAAGGGTCTGATGTAGTAAGACTACTTTTGAGACATTTTCCGGACAGGGTGAGAGAAGCGGCCTGTATGCAAAAAGTTGGAACTATTCAGGAGATGGAGAACCTACTAGGCAGTTTTGATGCGTTAGGTAACCTTAGGAGTAGAACGGAGAATATTCAGAACTTTAGTCATCACAACGGAATGAGACATAACGGTAGTACACAGAATTACGAAGCTCGCAATCAGTTCAGACCTCAGCAGAACAGCAGGAGAGGAGCATCTGAATATAGGACAGGAAATTCCCAACGGAGGCCAGAGCAATGTACTAATGAGTCCAACGTCAATACACAAAGGGAACCTTTAAACTAACGAGAGGCTGTAATGGTAGGTCAGAATTCCAGCCTAGTACGAAGGTAGCGAAGTGTCTTGCCATGAAAGTGTTACCATATGACCTAGATGTTAGGGACGATTTGTTGTATGAACCCGAGCAGAATAATGGAGATGCAAGTAATAAAGTAGTCAATCCCGTTGTTAAATTGAAAGTCTGGGGGGCGTGGGTTAAAGTTTTGATTGATTCTGGTAGCCAAATATCATGTATTTGTTCTCAGTGGTATGAGTCATTAGTGAAACAGGGTATTCAGTTGGAGGAAATGCCTGTTAAGTCTACTTTCATCATTACGGCTGTTGGAAAGAGGTCTAAGCAAATTTGTAAACAAGTAGCTGTCCCGATCTGTATTAATAATTCTATTAGCGTTCAGATATGTTTGGTAATTCCGCATTTGATATTTGATCTTATCTTGGGATCTGACTGGTTAACGTTAAAATTGGCTCAGTTAAATTACAATGATCTAGTGCTAAATTTGAGGTGGAATAATGAGGATATCAAGGTCAAGTTTGAGGAGGAAATTCAGAGGAAAACGGAAGTTAGTACAGTGTGGAGAATGAGAGAGGTTTCTAAAGTAAATGAAGAGGCTAGTGAGGGCCTGAAGTTGTGTCAGTTGTGGATTCATGAGGATAAAATATGTGGCTTGAAAGAAGCCGTAAGTAGAAATGAGTTGAATGAAGTCCAGAAGGACAAGTTATTTGAAGTGTTATGTGAACACGTGGAGATTTTCTCCGAGAAACCTGGTGTTACCCATCTGTATGAACATTCTTTTTCTGTGCTGGATAAGACTCCATTCTGCGGACCGAGGTATCCGATACCACACAAATATGCAAAAGCCGTAGAGGATCAAATTCAAGCTATGTTAGCAGACGATGTGATTGAATTATCAAACAGTCAATATGTTAATCCCTTAATTGTCGTGCCTAAGTCTGATGGATCAATACGTTTGTGTATTGAATGCGAGAGCGTAGTGAGAGTATTAGGTTTGCCTGAGGAACCAACTCGTAGTGCTGAATTTTACGTCCGACTGGCACGGGAGAACCTGATTAAATCTGGAGATAAACGTAGAAGGCAACAGAAACGTAAGGTACTTGATAACTTTGAGGTAGGTGATATGGTTTTGGTGAGAGTTCCAATGTTGTCAAATAGTGAGGATAAGGTAACGAAGAAATTTTTTCTTTTATATCAAGGCCCTTATAAAGTACATAGAAAACTAGGACCCTGTGCTTACAAGTTAGCGGATGGCGAGAGCGTAATGAATGGTTCATACAACATTAGTAGTTTAAGGAGATACCTGTCGTGTGAGGTGGCTGAACCGGATTGTGAGATATAGGTCAGTAACTCGGGGAAGTTGCTACTTGTTATGTCAGACTACGAGCGGTATGTGTTTACGTCTCAATTGTGGTGGTATTTCCTAGTTGTGTTTGTAAACAAGGGAGATGTTTTGTGTGTAGCGGTAGATTTACGCTCGTTCATTGACGATAGATCATCTGTTTTCCGTATGTGAGGCCATGAAATTTTATATATTTGTTTTCTGAGATGTTACATAAGGCTAATTAAAGCTGACGACGGCAAATAATTAATTTTCCCGTATGTGCATTTCTAACTTGCAATAATTTTACCGTGAGCTTAAATCACGCGTGTATGTGTGTGAAGTGTATTACATCCTGCTTCAAGATGAGGTTGAAACATTCGAAAGAGTGATAAAAGTGTAAATTGTTTGTATCATATGTTTTCCATTTTTTTAAATGTAAAAGATTGGAAGAGAACGTGTTACTGCTATCTGGCAAAGCATGTCGGAAAGAGGGAGAGTAAAAAGACAAATAGACACTCGGCAGAGTTTGTAATCTGAATTGTATATATTATGTTAGATTCTCTAGGATAATCTTGTTTTTTTACAAAAGTGAAAAGTTGCTCATGATGGGCATAATTTAGCATCTAAACCTCAAGATGAACTGAAATAACAGACAGTCGCAATGGGAAGCAGTCTAAGAGAGATATGGAAAGAGTGAGATATAATTAATTGTATGAAAATAATGTCGCTCGTTATGGGCAGGTAATAGAGGTATTTCAAGTCAATGTGGGAGTAAGTGTGTGAGTTCTCAACTCATGTAATATTTGTTAAGAACTCATGGGGGCGTATGTAACGTTCCAGACGTTACAGTGTAATTATGTTAATTTTATTATGTGTAATTAATTCAGGAATTTAACGTCATGATATTTATTTTGGTATATAATTGTATTATAATTCATGTTTAATCATTTGCTCACTATCATTTCATTACTTTGTAACTACGACTTATAAACGAGGGCTGAATATCCTAATATTCACTTAGATTCTTGCGACAGTTGGTTAAAATTAACTTGCAGTAAATTTCCTCTATCTTGCCACATCACCGAGGAGGAAGGAAGGATAAATTTAGACACCAAGTTCTGAGAAAAGCGAGCACGTGTTCACGCGTCCTAACGTAAGCTACCGTATTTCGACCAGAATTATTCGAACTGATCAACGCCTATATTTTCAAAGGAGCGTCATGTTGTCATGGATACTGAGTGAAAGGACGAATAGAAGAACAGTTGATATCATGGTTTTGGCCCGTCAACTCTAATATCTAGAGTGGGGAGAGAAGTGTCATCTGATTGGACCACGTGGTAGCGGCCTGTAATTAGCGCGAGAGAAGGTTATAAGAGGGCGTGTTGGAGCTCCTGGAGGGTCTCTCTACAACGTCTTATTCGCTTCTGCGAGTCTCTCTACAACGTCTTATTCGCTTCTGCGAGTCTCTCTACATTATTCTACGATCTTCTACGAGGCTTCTACTTGATTTTCTACTTGATTCTTCGTCTCGATACTTAGAAATTCTGAATGAGGGGTGTATAGACACTCTCATGAGGAAGTACGTACAGCACGGCTACAAGACCGGTTTGAACCAGTCTAAGTCAATAGATAGTTTTAATCTAGATAGAAATGAAACTTCAGAGAACATTATCAGTAAAGTTGGAAGGATTCTTAATTGAGTATCCTCTCCATATAACCCAAGGTGGTTCTTCTAACTGTGACATAGGGCTTATCTCCAATCTATGGGATAAAGCATAATAGGGAGTGTTAGTTTTGAAGTCATCTTCCAATTAGTGGTGGGTGCAATTTGCAAGGCAGGAATGGTACTGAGCTGCAGATGAAGAGATATCAAAGACGACCGGTGATGTTCCAGCTGCAAGGAGGGAAGCTTTCCAAGGACCAGCAGAACAAGACGACATGGTGAGCAAGCGAGTTAAAGATATTGCAAGTTTTCGCGAAGTAGAGTCATTCAATTTTTTGTTAAATTCATTTTCTATGTTAAATTCAGTTCTCGTTAAACCGTCGTCATTCATATTAAATATAATAAATAGTATTTTTCTAGTTTATTTTAATCAATTTGCCTTAATTAGCCTTTTGATTTCTAATTCTCCTGCTTAATGATTAGTGTACTATCACCTCACCCCTGTGATAAGAGTCTGTCCAAGCTTGATTATAAATTTTATCTTTAAGTCCTCAACTTAAAGATTGGCGCCCTTTACTTGCTTGGTTGCATTTCTCATTTGATGATTGTTCTCCGAGAGGGGAAGTCACAATGCGTGTGCACAGGCATTTTGTAGGTGTATATTTCTGTGTTTATGAAATGTGGATAGACGTACTGAAGGGATAAATAGGAGAAATGAGATAGTTATAATTGTGATGACTGACCAAGATCTGAGTTAGCCAATAGTATAATCACAGATACCAACGTACGTTCGGAAAAGACCCTAGTGTTCTCCATATTCTTGTATAGTTCAGTATACTGGACCGACAAAAGATAGATCTGAAGCACATTGATGCCTTATAAATGTATTGTTGAAGGCGGATGATGAGAATCTCGTGGAGTGACATGTGATCGAGCTCAACTGAATGTACGTTTAAGTACAATGGTAGGCTACATCATCGCATTGACAAGCACTTCGAGCTTATCAAAAATTCAAGGTGGTCGAGATAAAAGTATAATTCAGGGAATAGTTCGAGGACTAAGATCCCGGGATGGAGCTCCAACAAGATACGTGGATCAGATTAAACATATCATAAATTCTTCACTTCAGCGATGCACGAGGATGGCAGAAAATAGGATACGATGGGATATAAAATGTGCCATTGTAAAGTAGTTCTTGAGATCGCGAAATCCGATTAGAGTGACAAAATTAGTAATTATATTCCTAAATTTGTTAGATTTTAATGAGAAACATTTCCGGAAAGTCGAAGACAATTCATCTATAAACAAAATACTTAGGCATAAGAGTTGAAGTGAAAGAGCTTATTAAACATAGAATGACATGTTTGGAGCCGCCTCTGTGGTGTAGTGGTTAGCGTGATTAGCTGCCACCCCCGGAGGTCCGGGTTCGATTCCCGGCTCTGCCACGAAAATTTGAAAAGTGGTACGAGGGCTGGAACGGGGTCCACTCAGCCTCGGGAGGTCAACTGAGTAGAGGTGGGTTCGATTCCCACCTCAGCCATCCTGGAAGTGGTTTTCCGTGGTTTCCCACTTCTCCTCCAGGCGAATGCCGGGATGGTACCTGACTTAAGGCCACGGCCGCGTCCTTCCCTCTTCCTTGTCTATCCCTTCCAATCTTCCCATCCCTCCACAAGGCCCCTGTTCAGTATAGCAGGTGAGGCCGCCTGGGCGAGGTACTGGTCATTCTCCCCAGTTGTATCCCCCGACCAAGAGTCTGAAGCTCCAGGACACTGCCCTTGAGGCGGTAGAGGTGGGATCCCTCGCTGAGTCCGAGGGAAAAGCCGAACCTGGAGGGTAAACAGATGATGATGATGATGACATGTTTGGTCTAACCAAGTGGACATCTTGAGGAAATTTTGGTATTCACAGGATACAAATCGAGTTCGATCTACTGAGAACACTTTTCACATTCTTATATTTTTGCAGTGGCACTGATAAACACACACACACACACACACACACACACACACGCACGCACGCGCACGCACACACACATACGCACACACACACACACACACACACACACACACACAAAATATTAAGGATTGGACACTAAGCTGAATCGGAGCTCTGTGTTCGGATTTCAGTGTAGTCAATGATCCCGAAACTGTTTTTAAATAAAATATAATGCTATAATTGTGTCTTACTTGCAGTCTAAAGGAAGGAACGTTTGCCAAATGCTACTTCCAAACACGGGTGTATTAAAATAGCCTCCGTAGTAGTATACGTTTCTACAAACATTTTACCCTAAAATTCAGATAGGCGATTAACATTAACAAGGTGTAAATAAACGGTACCGGAAGCCTCCGTACCTCAGGCGGCAGCGCGTCGGCCTCTCACCCCTGGATTCAGTGGTTCGAATCCCAGCCAGTCCATGTGAGATTTGTGCTGGACAAAGCGGAGGAGTGACAGGTTTTCCTCCGGTTTTCCCTGTCATCTTTCTTTCCAGCAAGACTCTCCACTATAATTTTATTTCATCTGTCATTCACTAAACATTGCCCCAGAGGAGTGCGACAGGCTTCGGCCGCCGGCACAATTCCTATTCTCGCCGCAAGATGGAGGCTTCGTTCATTCCATCCCTGACCCGGTCACTGACTGGAAAACAGGTTGTGGATTTTCATTCATTTTCAAATAAACGGTACCGATCAATTCACATGGTTTTGCGAGTATTTAGGGGTTGTAGAAAGGATGAGAAGAGGTCGTATAAGATACAGGTAAGACCCCAGTTAGAGAGTAAGTAAGTAAGTAATAGTAAGTAATATATTTTATTTATCCTGGCAAAGTTAGGGATGTACTCCCTTTCTTACACTTAACCAGTCTTAACCTAGAACACTTAATAATAACTACTGATGATAATAATATGATAATATGAACAATAATAACAGTAATAGCATTAACAAAAGTAACCACACTTAAAAAGATCATATCATCTATATAATATAAATCGTACGTAGAGTACATTAAGAATATAATTATGAATAATGAATTCTATAACAACTACTTAAGAAAAAGTTTAGAAAATGGATGGGACCTTCGCCAGAATTACTTGATTCGAGAATTGGAAAAGAATCAAAGGAAAACAGCACGATTTGTTCTGGTTAATTTTCGATAAAAGAGTAGTGTTATGAAATTGTCGCATAGTTTAAGCTGGGACAAAGGAGACGAGTTGTCAGTGAAGAAATAGCGTGGAGTGATATTAATAGATAAATAATCTCAGTAGTTGCTTTACGTCGCACCGACACAGATAGGTCTTACGGCGACGATGGGACAGGAAAGGTCTAGGAATGGGAAGGAAACGACGGTGGCCTTAATTAAGGTACATCCCCAGCATTTTCCTGGTGTGAAAATAGGAAATCACGGAAAACCATCTTCAGGGCTGCCGACAGTAGGGTTCGAACCCACTACCTCCCGGATGCAAGCTCACAGCTGTGCGCTTCTAACCGCACGGCCAACTCGCCCGGTAAATAATCTCGAATGGGGTTTTTAAAAGTAGGAAATATCATAATAAGGAGACAAAGTTGTAATTCAAGAGGACAAATTGGGGCAAATATTCGTTTATAGGAGGAGGAACTAGAGACTGGAATAATTTACGAAGAGAGATATTCGATACATTTACAACTTCATACAGCCACAGTGGCTGACTACCCAGCTTATTCTCGCCTTACCCGCCGTTGTACGTGGGACGGTTATTCAAGTTTATCTACGATTATATATTAACACGTTATATTTACAATTATAACCCCTTTAAACTTACTTCTTTCTTCTTTCTTAATCCGTTTACCCTCAAAAGATTTTTTTTTTTTGTTTCCATCGGGCTCAGTGAGGGATCCCACCTCTACCGCCTCAAGGGCAGTGTCCTGGTCCGTGACACTTTGGGCCAAGGGATACAACTGGGGAGGAGGGCCACTACCTCACACAGGCGGCCTCACCTGCCTGTTACGCTGAACAGAAGACTTGTGAGGGGATGGAAAGATCGTAAGGAAGAAAAGGGAAGGAAGCGGCCGTGGCCTTAAGTTTGATATCATCTCGGCATTTACCTGCAAGGCAAGTGGGAAACCATGGATAACCACTTCGAGGATGGCTGAGGTAGGAATAGAATCCCCCTCTACTCAGTTGATCTCCCGAGGCAGAGTGGACAGAACAGTAACGCTTCCAGCCCACCGTACAATTTGAAGTTGCTCAATAAATACACTGGTCAAAAATCATGAAATAGCAGTATTTACAGGTAATAGTCAGTGGCGCCACAGTACCGTGACGTCTAGGAAGTTCGCAAACCTGTATCAAGTGTGATCTGACATCTCTAGAGCGAGTGTAAACACCGTCTGTACTGACTGTAGCAAGGCGACGTGAATTATCGTCTTTCGAACGGGACATGATAGTGGAGGCCAGATGGATGGAACATTCCATTGTGGAAGTTGTGCGGATATTTAACATTCTTCGATCGACAGTGTCACGTGCGTTTCGGGAATACCCCATCGAAGACCAGGTATGTCAAGGTCACGAGCTGACTGACAGCTCTGGGTGCACGAGAAACAACCGTTACGAGCGCTAGCGCAGGACGTTATCAGAGTCGCGCGGCTGTGAGCTTGCATCCGGGAGACAGTGGGTTCGAATACCATTGTCGGTTTTCCGTCGTTTCCCATTTTCACACCAGGCAAATGTTGGGGCTCTACCTTAATTAAGGCCACGGCCGCTTCCTTTCCACTCCTAGGCCTTCCCTATCCCATCGTCGCCATAAGACCTATCTGTGCCTCGGTGCGACGTAAAGCAACTAGTACGTCATCAGACAGCGCAAGCCTGAAGGGGTTTACATTACATGTTCATAACTACGATACTCCGTACAATCATCATCACCATCATCTGTTTACCCTCCAGGGTCGGCTTTTCCCTCGGACACAGCGAGGCATCCCACCTTTACCGCCTCAAGGGCAGTGTCCTGGAGCTTCAGACTCTTGGTCGGGGATACAACAAGTACCTCGCCCAGGCGGCCTCACCTGCTATGCTGAACAGGGGCCTTGTGGAGGGATGGGAAGATTGGAAGGGATAGGCAAGGAAGAGGGAAGGAAGCGGCCGTGGCTGTATGTTAGGTACCATCCCGGCATTCGCCTGGAGGAGAAGTGGGAAACCACGGAAAACCACTTCCAGGATGGCTGAGGTGGGAATCGAACCCACCTCTACTCAGTTGACCTCCCGAGGCTGAGTGGACCCCGTTCCAGCCCTCATACCATTTTTCAAATTTCGTGGCAGAGCCGGGAATCGAACCCGGGCCTCCGGGGGTGGCAGCTAATCACGCTAACCACTACACCACAGAGGCGGACCTACTCCGTACAATACATGTACATATTCTTTCGTATAAGGACGTACATAATTAACCCTTAAATGCACAATTTATTATTTCTTTTAAATACGATGGTTTTTAATTCCAAAAATAATATATTGTCACCAGAAAGATATTAAAAAAGTTATTAGTCAAAATTAATATATTTTTATTTATTTGGATCAGTCAAAATGTTAAGAGTTTTGAATGTGTTACATAGTGGTATATGCAAAGCTGTACGATTACTGTAGCTACTGCCAGACTTCTGCCCTGGCTCACGAATTCTCTGAGTTAAACAATATTTTATTTGTTTTACCTTAACTTTTTTAAGTCTACACCACTCTAGCTGATTAGAAGAAAAAATCATAAAATATAAGATTGTCCAATTTTAATGCACTAGTGACCCCTAGCGAGTTTGTTTGAAAGGCAGAAGTAAATGGACACTTGTAAAATCATAAAGCACATATGCAATGCTGTACATTTAAGGGTTAAATGTGTTCAATACGGCGCGAAACAACATGCTTTGTAATCACCGCGTACCAAGAAAATAAATAATTACTTTCATTGTTGCCGTAAGCAATCATCATCATCATCATCTGTTTACCCTCCAGGTTCGGTTTTTCCCTCGGACTTAGCGAGGGATCCCACCTCTACCGCCTCAAGGGCAGTGTCCTGGAGCTTCAGACTCTTGGTCGGGGATACAACTGGGGAGTATGACCAGTACCTCGCCCAGGCGGCCTCACCTGCTATGCTGAACAGGGGCCTTGTGGAGGGATGGGAAGATTGGAAGGGATAGGCAAGGAAGAGGGAAGGAAGCGGCCGTGGCCTTAAGTTAGGTACCATCCCGGCATTCGCCTGGAGGAGAAGTGGGAAACCACGGAAAACCACTTCCAGGATGGCTGAGATGGGAATCGAACCCACCTCTACTCAGTTGACCTCCCGAGGCTGAGTGCACCCCGTTCCAGCCCTCATACCACTTTTCAAATTTCGTGGCAGAGCCGGGAATCGAACCCGGGCCTCCGGGGGTGGCAGCTAATCACGCTAACCACTACACCACAGAGGCGGACGCCGTAAGCAATAAAGTACAAAATAAAATGCATTTTTACGGGCTTAACATGCGCAACTCTCCTATGAGTCCACCTCTGTGGTGTAGCAGGTGAGGCCGCCTGGGTGAGGTACTGGTCATTCTCCCCAGTTGTATCCCCGACCAAGAGTCTGAAGCTCCAGGACACTGCCCTTGAGGCGGTAGAGGTGGGATCCCTCGCTGTGTCCGAGGAAAAAGCCGACCCTGGAGGTGATGATGATGATGAACTCTCCTATGAACAACTACCGAGCAGAATAATACCGAATACTACGCCACTACCATATAGCTTCTGTCATGCTTCCATAAACAAAAGAAAATATGATTTGATAAAAGTAGCATCTCCCCAAGTAACCGTGTTGATACAAAAGTACACACACACAAAGTAACAAATTACTGTCAATCCTTACGCCACAGCCTATGTAGCTGTATGTTTCAACCTTTCCACTTGCAGACTGAAAGAGGTAATTGGAACCTATCACCGCGAAGCACGTCCTGCTTCATGGCTAAATGGTTAGCGTGCTGGCCTTTGGTCACAGATGTCCCGGGTTCGATTCCCTGCAGGGTCGGAAATTTTAAACATCATTTGTTTAATTTCGCTGGCACAGGGACTGTGTGTATGTGTCGTCTTCATCATCATTTCATCCTCATCACGCGCAGGTCGCCTGCGGGGATCAAATCAAAAGATCTGCACCTGGCAAGCCGAACATGCCGTCGGTCACTCCCGGCACTAAAAGCCATACGCCATTTAATTTTTACCTCTAGACGTACACAACACTGAGTTAGCAACGTGGGGAAGTACAAGACGACAGAGGGGAAGTGACTTGCGCCCTCGTGCACAGGTATTCCTAGCACGGGCACTGTGCTTACGGCGGGCAAGCTCTGACACCCACGTCGAAGACATTACCAACCACAGAGAACAGCGCAGTGGCCGACCATGGATGCTTAATTATTATGATTAGTGGTATCTGGCTAGAATTGTCCGCGGTAACACACACGCTACACTGCCTCAAATTACATCCTCATTCTTTTTAGGAGGCAACAGACGCATATCCAGTCAGTGCAACGTCACGCGCGCAGGTGAGACGCTGTGCCCGGTTTCGTGGTGTTAACAAGGGCACTCTGGTAGGTCTTCTGTTCCCATATTCTACTGACGTTAAATAATGATGTGGGCATATCGTCTTTGAAAGGCTCTTTTTCTTAAAAATTACCCCCACTGCATAACAGTTTCACTTTGCTTCTCTTCAACAACAAGATTTCACCATTTTAAGTTAATTATTTTGTAAGCTTTTTCAATTTTGCAACCTCCGATTGAAGGGAACTGGATGTGATTGTATTATGAATCACATAATACGTTGTTAACGTTAACATTTGTTGATGCGCAGCTGTGAGCTTGCATCCGGGAGATAGTGGGTTCGAACCCTACTGTCGGCAGCCCTGAAGATGGTTTCCCATTTTCACACCCGGAAAATGCTGGGGCTGTACCTTCATTAAGGCCGCGGTCGCTTCCTTCCCATTCCTAGGCATTTCCTATCCCATCGTCGCCATAAGACCTATCTGTGCCAGTGCGACGTAAAGCAACTAGCATTTGTTGATGGTGTACACGTAGCACTTTTCGGATGACGTAGCAGTCTTGGCTGAAAGTTGTTGTTGATGATGATGTTGATGATGATAACGACAACGACGATTGTTGTTTAAAGGGGCCTAAGATCTAAGGTCATCGGCCCCTAGCTGAAAGTAAGGAGCAGTTAACATCCATGCAGAACTACTTGGAAGTCATACTCAGTAATGGATACAACATGAACTTATATAAGGACAAGACCAAGACCCCAAGGTGTACAGGCACGGAATGGAAGCCGCTGTGGTATTAAAAATCGTGGATGACTTTACAAGAAATCAGGATACCAGCCGACATCCGAACTATGGTAGATATTGTAAGCAGTCTGAACCAGGCCAAGGCAGCCTTCAACAAAAGAGAAAACTTTTCACGTCCATCAACATCGACCTGAGCCTAAAGGAAGCAGCTCCTCGAGACATTTATTTGGAGCGTACTACTTGGTACTAATCTATGGCAGTGAAACGTGGAGTTTTGGTCCAGCGGGAACGAAGAGAACCTACACCTCCCAGATGTGCTACTACCACAGGATCCTCAAGATATCGTGGGTAAACAAGCTTACCAATGAGGAGGTCCTATACAGGAAAAGAGAAGTGCCTTGTCTGTGAAACATCATCCGCTCACGGAGGAATCCCTGATGGAGCCACACTTTCAGGCACGGGGGACTATTGGCCACCCTACTGAAGGGCACCGTCAACGGTTCCAATGTGAAGGCCAGACCCAGACTGGAGTTCATCGACCAGATCATCACCGACGTGGGCTACTCCTCATACCTGAAGCTGAAGAGGCTGGCCGAGGATAGGCAGAAATGGAGGAGAAGTGCGACAACCACTGCAAATCAGTCTTAGGATTGACTACTAAGGAGAAAGATATTTTTTTTATTTGAATGTTAAAAGAATTTAACAACATGTTAAGTATCAATAACTGTCGATGAAACCGAGTAGCAATGCACAACGAGCAAAGCGAACGTTGGAGATAGATAAATGTGTCACAGTAAATAATAACAGATCTGAATGGCTTAACAAACCCCTCGGCGTACCCCAAGGGTATGTACTTGGACCATTGCTGTTCGCAATTTACATACACGATGTTGCCAAATCGATTATACACTGCAAGTATCATCTTTAGCTGATGATCTGCAGATCTACTACCACTCAAGAACTGATAAAATTCAAAGTTCTGTACGACAAGTTAACGCAGATTTAAGTCTCATAAGTAATTTTGCATTGAGTAACAATCTCAAAATTAATCCACTTAAAACGCAAGCAATAATCATTGGCACTTCGAAAAACTTGCATGTCTTAAAACAATACGAAATTCCTCCTGTAGCACTAAACAATACCATTATTTCATATTGTGGAATAGTTATGAATCTTGATGTGGCTATAAGCGAAACATTGAACTGGTCGCAACATATGACGAAAGTGCCAAAAGATATATCAAAGCCTGCATCCCCTGAAGAGGTTTAAAAATATATTTCCTTGGTCCCTTAAAATAAAGCTCATTCAGTTACTTTTATTTCCAATTCTCGAATATTGTGAAAACCTACAACAGATCGTTCACGATCACCGCCACGACCTGGTGGAATGAACTCCCCAATGACATCAGGGAAGCTAAATCTAAGACAAAGTTTAACATCCTTTGCCAGCATCATCTTATAAGCACTTCCAGTCTTTCTTGAGTGTGAATGGGATGCATGAATGAGACTGCAACGTGCCCAAAATGCATGCATCAGGAATGCATTATACATACGTCCATATGCCCACGTATCCCCATTCTATAGACAGTTATCTTGGTTACGACTGAATGACAGACGTAGAATCCATGCAACTACTTTGGTGTATCAAGTGCTTTTTGAAAACACTCCTCTTTACCTATCCACCAGATTGCGCTACCTTAGTTCACTACACCTGTTCAATACCCGGTCAGGCTCTACACTATAAATTCCTGTACATTGAACCGCAACCTACAACAGATCGTTCACGATCACCGCCACGACCTGGTGGATTGAACTCCCCAATGACATCAGGGAAGCTAAATCTAAGACAAAGTTTAACATCCTTTGCCAGCATCATCTTATAAGCACTTCCAGTCTTTCTTGAGTGTGAATGGGATGCATGAATGAGAGTGAATATGGTTGTTTATTGTAATGTGTTCCAGTTTATACTTTAGTTATACTTTACTTACTTTAGTCAGTTTATACTTTAGGTTGTAAAGATTTAATATGTTTAAATTATATGTAAAATTATATTGTAAATTAGTACTCATTTATATACATGAAGTGGTTAAGTGTAAGAAAGGGCCGGAAGCTCTAACTTCGCCCCAATAAGTCGCTTTAATAATAATAATAATAATAATAATAATAATAATAATAATAATAATAATAATAATAATAATAATAATAATAATAATAATAATAATAATAATAATCATATCATCTGGGTACTGTAACGGTTCAAATCCCGTTACAAGATGATATCTGTATTTTTATTATTTTATCTGTATTTTATTATTATTATTATTATTATTATTATTATTATTATTATTATTATTATTATTAGGTCAGTATTATTATTATGTTATCTGTGATATTGTACTATTATTGTAATTATCCGTTTTATTCAATTTTGCAATTGCCTGTTGCTTGCAAGATTGCACTTAGATGTATGCATATATACGTATGTGTAGATTATCATTAAACACCTGTACAGTGAGAATTGTTGTATATATCAGAGATTGGGTATGACGTTGGTGCATTGTGCAATATTGTTGGCGATTCTGCCAAGTCATCGCCGCTCCATGGCTACGTCATTGTATTTATTTAGAATATGCGCGCACGGTGTCATCGCCGCGGGGCTATTTCACCACTGTATGTAATATCTGTCGCGTAGGTGGGAGTATGTCATTGTTATTTCTGGAGATTACGTAGTTGTGTCAACCAACGTCTATAAAAGGTAGCTCCATGTTGTAGCGTCAGTCATTAGTTATACGGATGCAGTACAGTGAACAAGTCTACTAGATCAAGAGGCCTTAGTTGGCCAGTGAACGAGAGATGGTGAAGACTGAGTGAGCCATTATTGGTCATTGAGAGAGTGAGACCAAATGGTTGGTCCGTCACTTAGTGGAAGACGCGGACGCAAGGCTTACCAAGGAGTCAGAGAGGGCAACCCTGGACCTACCAAGAGGTCATACCATATTGACTTACAAAGAAGTCAGATGATATGGAGAAGAAGCAGTCTCAAGGATGTATCACCACGTTAGGCGTGACACATCTACAGTAAACACCAGAGCAATGGATTACGTCGTAATTACACTCAAAGTGTTAAAGGTACAGTCAAGTGAATCAGTGAGGGAAATATTTCGTATAAATTGTTAAATGTCCGGTCAAGAAGAATTCAAATTCATGCCTAGTTTCTGTCAGTTGCAATGTCATAATTTCATATTCTCATCTGTTTTATCGCAACAAGACTCACTATTTTTTGATATATTATTTAAAGAATATATATTGTTCTATCAAACGAATTCAGAGTTTCATTTCATTGACAGTAAAATATCTTAACCTCAAAATTAATGGGGAAACCGAACGCCAATCTCCTTTTCCCAGAACTTATATGGTATGTTGTCAACAGTAAGCTTATTACCCCACACCCTAGAGATAGTCAAGAATCTCATTCTATTATTGCTGTACTGAGTGACAGCTGGCGCCCTTCAAATAACGTATGTGTAAGTAAGCAGGTAACAAGTAAGTGTGAGTACAAGGTTCGACAAGTGTGTAATTTATTTAATGAATGTTAATTTTCAGATTTTCCATTTTAAATGAAGATATTCAGATTTTTCAAGTTAAATCCAGTTTAATATGTTTGTAAAGTTAGTCAGCGTCTCAGGAACTATTATAATGTGTCGACGCAACGTGGGACTCGAATAAATTCAGAATTTGGTCTGAATGACAGCATATCATAGGTTCATTTGGGAAGAATATGCACATTTAAGCTAACGGAATTATTACCGGTAAATGTCAGCAGTGTAATTTTGTGATATATATTTGTATTTTGGGGATATGTCAAGGGATTTGAAGAGGGAAATTAATTTGAGTTCGCGGACTATCACTAGTGAACCAAAGATGGACAAGGAAGACAATAACAAGTCATGTGACGACGAGGTCATTGTTTCTGCGGACATCCAAGGTGAAATTCAGAGTAGGGAGCAGGTGAATACGATGGAAGCTTCTGAGATAATTCAGGAAAGTGCAGAAATTGAGAAGCACGTTGAAACTCAAAACGAAGTCCCAGGGGGTAGGGAACGACAACTTCTTATTTTGTTGTTGGCCAAAATAAACGAGCTGTGTGAAAAGTTGGATATTAGGAACGAAAATAGTAAGAAAGAGATAAGTGAGAAAACTGAACAAATGATTGGTAGTAGTAGTGAAAATAATAAGAAAGAGATGAAAGAATTAATTAGTTGTAATGAAAATTTTAATAAACATATTAACTCTGTGAGTAGCAAAATGGATCAATTAATTAGCAGCAATAACCAAAATTGTAATGTGATCAATAGTAAAATAGATTCTAAGATATTAGAGATAAATAATCAAACATCTAAGTCAACATGTAAGTTAGAAAGTAAGTCAAATGAAGAATGTGTTGAAATTGAAGGTGAAATGAAGTTGAATCGGAGCGATTTTCATACTCAAATTAAGCATGATAAAGGAACTGGTACAGAGAATATCGTAGAATTAAGTGATAAAATTTCGAGTAATCGGGAAGAAATTCATGAGGTAGTCGAGAAAAGATTGGACAAGATTTGCAATGTAGTTGGGGAAAAGATGGGGGAACAGATTAGTAGAAATGAACAAATTGAAAGCAAACTTGTGGAGGTCACTGAACTACGGAACGAACAGGAAACGCTATCACAGCAGGTGAGAAAGAGAGAAGAAGAATTGCAGGAAGACGTGAGAATAGTGGAAGAGAATTCTGAGAGAGCAGCGGAAGAAGAAGAAGAAGAAGAAGAAGATGTAAACTGCCAGGAAGTGATACGGCAGAAAGGTAGAGGTAAGACAGATTTAGACGTGATAGTAGCGAGTGGTTTGTTCAGTAGGGATCGTGATTTAACCAAGTTTTCTGGAAAACAGTTTAATCCTATAGAGTTTGTAAAAGTAGTTGAGAAAAGATTTGCAAGTAAGTCGAGGAATAATATTAATGAATGGGAATACGTGGTGGAAATCTTGTCGAATGTTTTTGTCGGTGAAAGTAGAATATGGTTTCGAGTATACTGGAATAATATGTCTAATTTAGGAGAGATTAAAGTGCTCATTGACAGGCTTTGGGAAGAATGTTTACGCGCGCGCGAGAGAGAGCGCATGATGTCTGGAGAAACTAGTATAGTAGAGAGAAGGGGAAAAATGTTAGCCGTGTATCAGAGAAGGAGTAATCATGATCCGCAGAGGATTAATAGTTGTGTTGAAGGTGATAGTGGTCGGAAGAGTAATCAGAGAGAATCGGGAGATGGGAGGCGTATGTATTTGAGTTATGAGAGAGAGGATCAGAAGAGTAATCACAGAGAATCGGAAGATGGGAGGCGTATGTATTTGAGTTATGAGAGAGAAGGTCAGAAGAGTAATCAGAGAGAATCTGAAGATGGGAGGCGTATGTATTTGAGTTATGAGAGAGAAGGTCAGAGGAGTAATCAGAGAGAATCGGACGATGGGAGGCGTACGGGTTTGAGTTATCAGAGAGACTATGATAGTCTTAATATGAATGTTATCCAAGTTTCTTTATGGAGCCAGAGTAGTTCAGATTCACAGGGAATCGGGTAAATAAAGTGAACAGTCTGAAGGTAGAAGATGAACTGGTATTTAGTATAAGTAGTTATGTAGTGAAAGTAGATTTAAGAGTATAGTGTGATTGTGGCCTAAGTAGTGATAAGTGATATATTTAAGTAATGACGTATTCGTAGATCATGCAGTAATTAATGGTAGCAGTAAGTTAGACGTAAGAAGACGTGTTCTGGTAAGTGATGTAAGTACTTGTAATGCCGAGAATGTGATGTACGTAGTGAGGTAGTAACTCCAATGATGGAAATTGTGATGTGAAGAAGGTACTATCAGATCTTATAACAGCCGTTGGGTGAATCAAAGTGAGTAAATAAAATGATAGCGGTACCGATCATAAGTAAAGATAATTGTAAGTTTCAGACATGCCTTGTTGTACCAAAACTTGTGTATTCAGTTGTTTTAGGAGCTAACTTGGTTGCAAATCATGGAAGTAGAGTAGACTTTAATTTAGGTAGTGTGTGTTTGTTCTGGGAGTAAAACTAGCAAAGAAGTACGTGTTATTTATGATGGTCTGAGGTAAGTGTTTGGTAACGTGTGTTCTTTGAAATATATGAGAGGTAAGTGAAGTTGTTCCTAGTGAGAGGAAATGTGTTGTTGGGTGTGTTACGTGTCTATACGACCAGGATCTGAGGGATCGTCGGTATGAGGCAGTGACGTGAGGTAATTTGAGTGAATTACAGGAGGAGTAATTGTGGTCGATGTTAGGTAAGCATCGAGAGGTATTTAGTGGTAAGTGAGGAAGAACACGTATTTGAACATAAATTTGTAGTACATGACCATTCATCATTTGTGGGAGGTAAGTACCCCATTCAACTTAAATGTGCTAGTGGAGTCTAAGAACAAATAAACATTATGCTGGATTACGGAATAATTGAACCATCTTGTAGCCATAGTGTTGATTCTTTAATTATTGTTGCCAAGGAGGATGTGATCTGTTGAGATATGTAGGTTAATGAGGGCAAAATTGATTCAGTTTGAGTGACAGAGTGCTACTCAGAGTTCCATTTTCATCATCTGCAGAGGCGGGAAATATGTTGAAGTTATTATTTTTATCAGGGGTATTTCACTATTGTGAACCGTATCGGGGAGTGTGCATATTCTCAAAAGATCAGGAAGGGGATATTGTCGGTGTTTATAGTATTATATATGTAAAGAAGTATTTCACGTGAGATTTGTTGAAATAAGAGTAAGATGATTAAATTTTTGTGAGAAACTGGCAAAATAAAACTAACATGTGCGAATTTGCGTGTGAACCAAGTGTCGTATTGGTGTATTGGAAGAATAAGTGCTACATTGTCATGTACTGTGTGACAAATAAACGGAGAACAGGACATTGGACAGTTATCTGCGATAACAATATGCGAGAACAGTTCTCATATAAGTGATATTTCACAAAAAGTTTTGATATGTTAAAAAAAAAAGGAGAAGAATGTTGTATATTGATTGAAATTATTTGTGTGTGTTAAATTAAGGGCTATGCTCTTGTGAATTGTATGAGAATGGGACACTGGACAGTTATCTACGATGACAATGTGCGAGAAGAATTCTCATATATGTGATATTTTATAAAATGTATGGATGTTGAAAAAAGAAAGTTATTGTGGTATACTCATTTAAGTGTTCATATGTGTCAGTGGTATATATATAATTTTGTTCATAAATCAATCGATTCTTTGTTCTTCGATTTATTTATGAGGGAGGCGAATTGTAACGGTTCAAATCCCGTTACAAGATGATATCTGTATTTTTATTATTTTATCTGTATTTTATTATTATTATTATTATTATTATTATTATTATTATTATTATTAGGTCAGTATTATTATTATGTTATCTGTGATATTGTACTATTATTGTAATTATCCGTTTTATTCAATTTTGCAATTGCCTGTTGCTTGCAAGATTGCACTTAGATGTATGCATATATACGTATGTGTAGATTATCATTAAACACCTGTACAGTGAGAATTGTTGTATATATCAGAGATTGGGTATGACGTTGGTGCATTGTGCAATATTGTTGGCGATTCTGCCAAGTCATCGCCGCTCCATGGCTACGTCATTGTATTTATTTAGAATATGCGCGCACGGTGTCATCGCCGCGGGGCTATTTCACCACTGTATGTAATATCTGTCGCGTAGGTGGGAGTATGTCATTGTTATTTCTGGAGATTACGTAGTTGTGTCAACCAACGTCTATAAAAGGTAGCTCCATGTTGTAGCGTCAGTCATTAGTTATACGGATGCAGTACAGTGAACAAGTCTACTAGATCAAGAGGCCTTAGTTGGCCAGTGAACGAGAGATGGTGAAGACTGAGTGAGCCATTATTGGTCATTGAGAGAGTGAGACCAAATGGTTGGTCCGTCACTTAGTGGAAGACGCGGACGCAAGGCTTACCAAGGAGTCAGAGAGGGCAACCCTGGACCTACCAAGAGGTCATACCATATTGACTTACAAAGAAGTCAGATGATATGGAGAAGAAGCAGTCTCAAGGATGTATCACCACGTTAGGCGTGACACATCTACAGTAAACACCAGAGCAATGGATTACGTCGTAATTACACTCAAAGTGTTAAAGGTACAGTCAAGTGAATCAGTGAGGGAAATATTTCGTATAAATTGTTAAATGTCCGGTCAAGAAGAATTCAAATTCATGCCTAGTTTCTGTCAGTTGCAATGTCATAATTTCATATTCTCATCTGTTTTATCGCAACAAGACTCACTATTTTTTGATATATTATTTAAAGAATATATATTGTTCTATCAAACGAATTCAGAGTTTCATTTCATTGACAGTAAAATATCTTAACCTCAAAATTAATGGGGAAACCGAACGCCAATCTCCTTTTCCCAGAACTTATATGGTATGTTGTCAACAGTAAGCTTATTACCCCACACCCTAGAGATAGTCAAGAATCTCATTCTATTATTGCTGTACTGAGTGACAGCTGGCGCCCTTCAAATAACGTATGTGTAAGTAAGCAGGTAACAAGTAAGTGTGAGTACAAGGTTCGACAAGTGTGTAATTTATTTAATGAATGTTAATTTTCAGATTTTCCATTTTAAATGAAGATATTCAGATTTTTCAAGTTAAATGCAGTTTTATATGTTTGTAAATTTAGTCAGCAAGTTAGGAAACTTTCAGTACCCGTGTTCTTCGTACAGGATACCCGTTGGCTTTCTCATAAAACAGGCCGGAAAAGGGGCTAAAAGAAAAGTCATCTGCGTACACACCACGAAGGACTCAGGAGGAAAGGAAGATAATTTCACCATTCGTAACCCCGGCATTAAGTGGTATAGAGTGATTAGCCCATGGTCCTGGCGTTCAATCAGGCCATACCAGAAATGGGTAACGGGTTCATTCCAGGGTGCAAAGGCGGCCGATCATATTGCAGAGCAAGTAAAAGAACCCCCCTCCGTCACCTTAGTGTCTCCGAAAACCGAAAACGTAATTACGGCAGAAAGCATGAAACATAACAGTTAGATAGTAGTAGATAAAAGCTATGTCAGAATGTCAGACTAAGCGGTCACTGTTCTCGTCCACTTCTGATCACTTTTATCTCGTAGATGGGGCGTGATATTATTAAATCTGGGCACAGAAACACAGACAATGAAGAAAGTCGTCAGGTAGCTCATCTTTGAACACGTATATTTTGTCAGGTTCTTCAAGGATTGTAGTGCCAAGAGGTAAGTAAGGCATAATATGATCTAAACTCCGGTCTTCTTAACGTTAATAATTATAACAACATAAAATGGAAAGTTATAGTAAATAACGCTCCAATATAAGTGTGTAAGAAATAGTGTAATTCCCCATCAGTGGAAATAAGGTTTAACAAATCCTCCTTCATGCTAATCTTGATCTAATTGAAATCAGTAATTATTATTACGAGTATTACCAGCAATTCGGCCTGGATCATAGCTTTGTAATGTGTAATAAATTTGGATGGCTAACTATTCTCTTGCTCTGAACAACATGAGTGGTTAATAAATGCGAACATTACTTTCCAATTATCTGACATATCGTCAGAGAGCACGGAAGAGAAACCTTTTATAGTCACGATACGTTGGCATGGAGATGGTTGAAAGCGTTTCTTAAACTGCAACTTAAATAACTGAATTTTAAGGTTAGTTTCTTTTATTTATGTTATCAGTAAAACTACCAAGAATTATGTAAGTAGATACACGCCACGTTATTCGGTTGACCCTTCTTCCGTAGTCATCGATACTGAGGCTCACCTTTGTCCTACAATCGGAAGTAGGGTAGGGAATTGATTCTAAACTGGGAACTCGAGACGAACGATAACATCTGAATTGAGTGAAGAAAATACGAGTAAAGCCTGTTTCTGTGAAAAACTTGAGCTATTTTACAACATTAATCGAAAGTGAATTATGGATGAGAGATACATGAGACAGACAACTTTGTTCCTGGTGCTGCTACTTTGAATCTTAGGTAATAAAAAGGAGGATTTTGGAATTATTAATTGTCACAATCTACTTCCACAATTTTTTTTCTAGTTGTTTTACGTCGCGCCGACACAGATAGGTCTTTATTGCGACGATGGGACAGGAAAGGCCTAGGAATGGGAAGTAAGCTGGCGTGGCCTCAATTAAGGTACAGCCTGGTGTGAAAATGGGAAAGCACGGAAAACCATCTTCAGGGCTGCCGACAGTGAAGTTCGAACCCACTATCTCCGGGATGCGAGCTCACAGCTGCGCGCTCCTAACCGCACGGCCAACTTGCCCGGTACTTCCACTATTTGTCGCTTTAGATTTACACTGTCGTTTATGGGGATGGAAATTATTTTAAAGAGTAAAATATATAATAATAAAAACAACAATAATAATACAAATAATAATAATAATAATAATAATAATAATAATAATAATAATAATAATAATAATAATAATAATAATAATAATAATAATAATAATAATAATTGTACCGGGCGGTACACCTCCACTCCGCTAATTTAAAATGTGCGCCTGTTGAAACTCCTCTGCTGGAGGAAGTCTGAACTTTATCTACCCTATTAATTCTCTACCTTCTGAGAAGATGTCACCACGTGGAAAATTTTGAGTTTTTGAACTGTGTCATTTTTGATGTGGTTTTGTTTCACTTGAAGTAAGAAGTGTGAACTTTCTCTTCTAGAGGACACTACTGAAGATCAACAATAGTGCAACCTAGTGCGGAGTCAAAGAACTATTTTGTTGGAGAAATTTTTATTTCAAATGTTTGTCTTTGCTAAATTTTTTTTCAGTTATTGTTTAAGTTGGCTGTATACCCCTCTCTTTCCCCTTGTTTTGCATTTAACCAATCCTGAATTTCTTTGAGTTATTTCCGACCAATCCGATGTATCTTCCCCCAACTTGGATATGTTTCTGTACCCGAGCCAATAAAAAGTTTGTGGGAGGGTGTTTTCATTCCCCTAACGCCTAGAACCTTCCGCGAGAGGATATAAACTGCTGATTTTAGGGTCTCCGGGCCACTTCTGTTCCATCTTTCAGTGTATAAAGTACATAGCAGGAGGCGGGAAGCGCCTCTTTCTTCGGCAGCGGTCAACAATAAGGTAATGGCCGATTAATAAATTCTTTCTTTGCTAGCTCAGCAGTTTAACTCTCGGGGCGGGTGCGAAGCGTTCCTCCATGTAACCTTTTCCTAAAATGTAACGATCTTTTCTTCTATTCTCTTTTAAGCTGCATATTGGGATAGAGAGTGCCAACCCTCTCGAGCTCCCCCTCACATTGTCTTGAGGTGAACTTATTTTCTCAACCTATTCTTCGTTAATGTAAAACAAATTGCTCTTTTCTAGAGTCACCTCGGTAGTATGGGATTAGCCCTGGCATTTGTGGCCTAGAGCCAGATTAGGTTTTTTAAACAAGTGTATTAGGAGTGCAAGTTCGCCTCCTCTCAAATTGTTATTTTAGAGGTCATGTAATTGCCCATTTTTATTTAATAGACCTCAGTAGGTTGGGTATTTGACCCCTGTGTCTATGTCCAGTGAGGACAACTTGAAGGTGGAGTTTGGTTTAAATTTTGAGAGCGAGTGGCTCTTTTGAAAATTGAATGTTGTATGCCTCGTGGAGGCTTTTCTGTGTAATTTGGAGCAAGGGCTCCTAGGTATGAATGGGGTTTTCTGCCCCTCTGTTAAAACTCGTGTTTGGGGTAAAACTGAGCTGATTGCCCAAGCAGTGTAAAATCTGGGCGCGAAGCCCAATCCCTGTAAATATTGTAACTTCCCTTTTTGATTTGCTACTTTGTACCTGCCATGCTTGCTATTTCTTTGTTTTTGAAAAGAAAATATAACCTTGTTAAATTTTAAATTAATTTTGCTTTCGTAGCTGGAGACCTATTCACACCCGCACCTTCTTTCACCTCTACCTACCACGGAAAACTCCGTAACAAGTGGTAGCAGAGCGTGGTTGAATGGGTCTCAATTTAGCCCCTTTTGACGGCTAAATATTGTTTGTTCCGAACTCTAACTATTTTCCCAGTTGCTGGAATTTTTTGAGTTTTTCCAAATTGTTCTGTCACCATGCCCGGCCCTCGCGATGTTCTCCATCTTAACTATTTGCGCAAGGAGGAGTTGATCTATGAATTGACTATTAGAAATGTACAATCTGGAGGCACGGTTGCAGTAGACACAAACAAGCTTAGAGAGTCCCTAGATTTGCCTATTTCCATCCCCAATTTGGGAGAGAAAGAAATTGATGACTCTCCTTCCACGATCACGGAGAATATTACTGGGCTAGCTTCTGTAGTTAGTTTTTTTGACGAAAATGATCCTTCTCCTAATCAAATTAAGCGTGTGCAAGCTAGGCTATATCATTTTTCGAATAGGGTTAACGATCTGTTGTCTCTAAAGTTGAATGACGTTCAGAAGAAGGAAGCTAGTACGCTGCTTGAAAATATGTCTGAATTATCTAGCAAGGTCACTCAATTGTTAACAGGGGAGGTTCCTCCTAAAAGCGATCTACCCACCACAGTGAATGCAGGTAGTGAGGAAGCGCCTCCCAAGGGAGAAGTGAATAGGATAACCGTTGCTGCTCAAACTATCCCTGCCCCATTGGACAACGAATCTGAACGTCGTGCATCATTGAGTAACATCCGTTCTGAATTAACTTCTTTGCCATTGAAACCTTTACCTACTATGTCACCCGGGTTTAGCAGCTTGCCTCATCCATTGGCAATGTTGCTCAGAGGTATCTCTAAGTTTTCCGTTAATACCACCAGTGATGTAATTTCTTTTTTAAGATTTCTAGTTGAATTTCAGGATCATGCCCTTGTGTTTTCTCTTTCTCCATGTCAAATTTTGCAAATTATCTATCCGTATGCTATGGGTATTCTCTCAGATAAAATCGTAAGAGCCATTGCCGAGCAATCATCTATTGAGGATTTCCATGCCCATTTGCTAGCTAACTTCATCCCGGCTAGGGCCAGGTCCTCCCTTATTCAGAAGTACTATTACCGTGTACAACGCTTGGATGAAAACTTGGCTGATTTCATTCAGGACATTAAGTTTTATACTAGGGTGTTTGCTCTTCATTTCCCTGAGGATCTGATTGTACAAGCTATTGTGGAAGGGATTTCACCACCCTACAGGTCATATTTGTGTTTCGCGGCGTGCCCGCAAACTTTCTCTGAACTTGAAGCATTGGCCGTCTCAGCGGAAGGAGTTAGATACGCCGATTCTTTGCGTGTCGCGGAAGAACCCCCGCCTTCCTTTAGTAATACTCGGCCTCCACCTCGCCGACCAGTCAATCCCCGTAAATGTTATGCTTGCGGGTCGCCTGACCATCTGCGCAACAAGTGTCCACTGATCAAGTCAAGTGGGACAAGGAATGGAGCCGGGTCATCACAAGGCTGTTTTAAATGTGGGGCTTTCTCACATATCGCCAAGAATTGTCCCAATTCGAATAGCACCCCCTCCTGCTCAACTTCTGGTGCAAATTCCACCTATGCCAATAACAAAAAGTGACTAGTGGCTTCGGCTGAGTCGACTAATCCATCTTCCCGAGACTCAGCCCCGGGTAAACAGGTTGTAACTTCAGGGAACGAGCAATTTTCAAATTCATCTTTTGAAGGTCCCAAAGAGTGTCTTAGGATTGCGGCGGATTCCCCCGCACCGGTCCCCTTTCTCAAAATTGAGTTAAATAACGAGCCTATAACAGCTCTCTTAGATTCAGGTAGTGTTTGTTCTATTATTTCGGCTGATTGGTATTCAAAATTGAAATCTGTTTGCAAGCTTCCTAACTATTGTTTGTCGGCGATCCAATACGTTGCGGCTAATTCCTCTCCATTAGAAATTCTCGGTTCCTTATATGTCAAAATTCGTATTTTTCAATTCACATGGAAAGTTAAATTGTTTGTGGCCAAGCATTTGTCTTGCCCCATTATATTGGGAGCGGATTTTATTTCTCACACTGGTCTTGTGCTCGATCTTCAGAGTAGGTCTTGCACTTTTAAATTTGCCTCCAATTGTAATATCCCTCTATTAAAGTGTAATTCTGCATCATGTTCTTCTATTTCGCCTACCCAGGATGAGATGTTGTTAGACCTTAGACATCTACCTGAGGAGCAGGCTGATAGTATTCGCAAATTGTGTCAGTCGTTTCCCGAGGTGTTCTCTGATACTCTTGGTGTTACTGACCTTATTGAATACAAAATTGAGGTCACGGATTCGATTCCTGTCCGTTTTCCACCTTATAGGCTATCTCCACCTAAAATGAAGGCTCTAAAAGAAATCATCGATCAGATGTTGAAGGACGGTATTATTAGGCCCTCTAAGTCAGCGTATTCTTCGCCTATTTTTTTAGTCCCGAAACCCCAAGGAGGCTTCAGGCCTGTCATTGATTACAGGGCTCTCAATCGGAAGGTGGTGTTACAATCTGTGCCCCTTCCCGACCTTCATTCTTGTTTTTCATGGTTTCGTAAGGCCAAGTTCTTTACTATCTTGGACTTGAATCAGGCCTATAATCAAATTCCCCTTGCCGAAGAGTCTAAACATCTTACAGCGTTTGCCACGAACTGGAATTTATACGAATACAACCGCGTGCCTTTCGGGCTCCCCACCGGAGCAGCTGTACTCACTAGGCTACTAGATAGGGTCTTCTCCGACATCAAATTTGAGTACTTATATCACTACTTGGATGATGTCGTCGTATTTTCAGAGACTTTTGAAGAACATCTAGATCATCTGCGAGAGGTTCTCGATCGCCTTCGTAAGGCTGGGTTAACTGTTAAGTTGTCCAAGGTTGCCTTTGCTAAGCCCTCTATGTCTTTCCTAGGGCATATTGTGTCACCTGATGGTGTAGCAGTCGATCATTCTAGAACACAGGCCATCCGTGATTTCAAACCTCCCAAGGACATTAAAGGTATCGCCAGGTTCATTGGTATGGTGAATTTCTTCAGGAAGTTTATTCCTAACTTCGCTAATAGAGCGGCGCCCTTAAACCTTCTTCGTAGGAAAGGCATCAAATTCGAGTGGGGACCTTCTCAACAAGCCGCTTTTGAAGACCTTAAATTAGCACTTTGTAATGCCCCTGTACTTGCTATGCCTGATTTCTCGAAGAAATTCATCGTCCAAACCGACGCGTCGTCGTCAGCGGTAGCTGCAGTCCTTCTTCAAGAGACTGAACTAGGGAGGCGCCCCATCGCCTATGCGTCTAGGACATTGTCGGCTCAAGAAGCCAAGTATTCCATCTATGAGCTCGAAGGTTTGGCAGTCTTATTCGCCTTAGAGAAGTTCCGTCTCTATCCGGAACATGTTAAATTCGACCTGGAGACAGATAAGCAAGCTCTAAGCTGGGTCTTAGGTAGGCCGCGTCGTACTGGTCGTATAGCCCGTTGGGCCATCCGTATTTCTGCCTTCCAGTTTGATGTTAGACATATCAGAGGTACCGAAAATGTTGTTGCTGATGGACTCAGCCGTATGTTTTCTAACGACGTCGAGACCCACGAACCGGTCGACAGTTCATCACCTTCCGAGTCCATACTATCTAAGGTTAATGCCATCTTAACGGATGCCCCCATGCTCTTTAGGGATATCGAGAAATACCAACGTGAAGATCCGACGCTGGCTCCGATAATGGAAACCCTTTCTTCTGGGGAACATGTTGTCCCTTATGTTCTGAGGAATGGTGTTCTATGTTGCCCTTCGAGGCATGATAAGATGATGAAGGTTGTTGTTCCAGCGGTTCTTGTACCTATGATCTTCAAGTATTATCATGAGACCCCATTAGGAGGGCATCTTGGTATCTTTAAAACTCGTGAAAAGATTCGTGAAATGTTCATCTGGAAAGGTATGGACGGTGAAATCCGTGAACTAGTAAAGGCTTGTAAATCCTGTTTGCTCAGTAAACCCACCATGTCCACCAAGGTAGGCCTTTTGTCTTCGCATCAAGCATCGCGCCCCATGGAACGCCTGTATATTGATTATGTAGGACCCTTCCCCCAGTCGAAGGGAAATGCCAACAAATTCATCTTTGTATGTGTAGATGGTTTTACCAGATTTTCCTGGTTATTTCCGACTAAGCTGGCTACCGCTCAGTCTACCATTACTTGCTTAAATTCTATTTTTGCTTCTTTTGGTCCGTGCCAATATATTGTATCTGATAATGCTAAGGCTTTTACATCTAATTAATTTCGTAAATTCTGTTTTGACTTATCCATCTCTCATGTAACTACTTCTGCTTATTACCCTCAACCATCTCTGGCTGAACGGGTTAATCGTAATCTCAGGTCCGCACTTATTGCCTATCATCATGAAGATCATTCCAGGTGGGACACGTCCCTGCATTGGTTAGCTTTTGCTTTGAATTCGGCGGTTCATGAATCTCATAAGTTCACTCCAGCTTCCTTGATGTTCAAGTTTGTGCCCAACACGCCGCTCTCTAACCTTTGGTCTCTGAGTGACATTCTACCCGAGACAATAGATCCGGATAATATTAAAGATCTTTGGAAGAAGGCTAAAGCCAATCTTAAGGTATCTCATGAAAAGGTTAGGGAAAAGTATGATCGTGGACGGAGACCCACCACTTTGAAGGTAGGTGACCAGGTGATGGTCAAGAATTTTGTTCCCGCGGGCAAGCTTGCTCCCAGATTTCATGGGCCATGCATTATTCTCGATTTTCTTACTCCGGTTACATTGTTAGTAAGCAATCCAGCCACCGAGAGGATATTTAGGGTTCACCTGTCCCAGGTGAAACCGGTGTAAATTTTGTTTCAACTTGCTTCATATCATTTGATAGGAATATGAAGGTTATATATTTTTTTTTGAGTTCCACTCTTAAGGCATTCTGCTCCTTCTATTTTATATGTAAGCATTTCTGTGAAACCTCCCCCGATTTGTTAAACTGCCATCCTGTCCTTGCCACGGCCATTACCACGCTCCCGTCTCCTGCTCCACTACACACAGTGGCTGGCTTAGATGAAATGCCATGGATATCTGCACGCCGCTGGCCCCTCAATCTCTCTACATGCCTGTGACCTCAAAAGAAACATGATGGTCCAACACAATTCTGCCGCCTAGCTTTAATGTTTCAGTGCCCCCGCAGCCGCGCGGCGCCGTGCCGCAACTGGGTTTGAGGAAGGGCCCCCTCGGCCCCAGCGAGGACGACATGTGCACGGCGAGCCGGAGCTCTCCTCCCGGCCAAGGCTGATGTGCGGCGCACGACCTGCTACTTGCCCGCAGCCTGTATATGTTCACCGCGGGCGCGGCGTGTTTCAACACCTCTGCTCCCCTCATAGTGCGGGCGAGCGGTATCTCAGGGTACTTGAGGGGTCCGAGCGGCCTCCTTTGGACGCAAGCTGCAACGGCCGGTCTGGCCATCCAACTTCATTAACATCAACTACATGAACAGTTACGATAAGCAATGACTACACTTGGGAATTCAACGGCAATATTTGGTGGACATTGCAAAATTTTTCATCACTTTTAAGTATTAAAAGTCCATCTTCGGAATTCTACTTCTACAAACTTAAAAACTTTACTTCACCGGCAACAACAAAATTTTGAAACTGAATCAAACCAAATTAAGAAAATCTTATAAATATTTTTTTGGCAATTAATCTCCATATCTACATCAAAACTTGGACCTTGTTTTCAAACAATTTCATGTGTCACCCCGGGAGGAACTTTTGGGGGGGGGGAGGTCTGTACCGGGCGGTACACCTTCACTCCGCTAATTTAAAATGTGCGCCTGTTGAAACTCCTCTGCTGGAGGAAGTCTGAACTTTATCTACGCTATTAATTCTCTACTTTCTCAGAAGATGTCACCACGTGGAAAATTTTGAGTTTTTGAACTGTGTCATTTTTGATGTGGTTTTGTTTCACTTGAAGTAAGAAGTGTGAACTTTCTCTTCTAGAGGACACTACTGAAGATCAACAATAGTGCAACCTAGTGCGGAGTCAAAGAACTATTTTGTTGGAGAAATTTTTATTTCAAATGTTTGTCTTTGCTAAATTTTTTTTCAGTTATTGTTTAAGTTGGCTGTATACCCCTCTCTTTCCCCTTGTTTTGCATTTAACCAATCCTGAATTTCTTTGAGTTATTTCCGACTAATCCGATGTATCTTCCCCCAACTTGGATATGTTTCTGTACCCGAGCCAATAAAAAGTTTGTGGGAGGGTGTTTTCATTCCCCTAACGCCTAGAACCTTCCGCGAGAGGATATAAACTGCTGATTTTAGGGTCTCCGGGCCACTTCTGTTCCATCTTTCAGTGTATAAAGTACATAGCAGGAGGCGGGAAGCGCCTCTTTCTTCGGCAGCGGTCAACAATAAGGTAATGGCCGATTAATAAATTCTTTCTTTGCTAGCTCAGCAGTTTAACTCTCGGGGCGGGTGCGAAGCGTTCCTCCATGTAACCTTTTCCTAAAATGTAACGATCTTTTCTTCTATTCTCTTTTAAGCTGCATATTGGGATAGAGAGTGCCAACCCTCTCGAGCTCCCCCTCACATTGTCTTGAGGTGAACTTATTTTCTCAACCTATTCTTCGTTAATGTAAAACAAATTGCTCTTTTCTAAAGTCACCTCGGTAGTATGGGATTAGCCCTGGCATTTGTGGCCTAGAGCCAGATTAGGTTTTTTAAACAAGTGTATTAGGAGTGCAAGTTCGCCTCCTCTCAAATTGTTATTTTAGAGGTCATGTAATTGCCCATTTTTATTTAATAGACCTCAGTAGGTTGGGTATTTGACCCCTGTGTCTATGTCCAGTGAGGACAACTTGAAGGTGGAGTTTGGTTTAAATTTTGAGAGCGAGTGGCTCTTTTGAAAATTGAATGTTGTATGCCTCGTGGAGGCTTTTCTGTGTAATTTGGAGCAAGGGCTCCTAGGTATGAATGGGGTTTTCTGCCCCTCTGTTAAAACTCGTGTTTGGGGTAAAACTGAGCTGATTGCCCAAGCAGTGTAAAATCTGGGCGCGAAGCCCAATCCCTGTAAATATTGTAACTTCCATTTTTGATTTGCTACTTTGTACCTGCCATGCTTGTTATTTCTTTGTTTTTGAAAAGAAAATATAACCTTGTTAAATTTTAAATTAATTTTGCTTTCGTAGCTGGAGACCTATTCACACCCGCACCTTCTTTCACCTCTACCTACCACGGAAAACTCCGTAACAATAATAATAATAATAATAATTTTGTGTAATATCCAACTTCGAGCATTAGTGGTCTAAGAGGTACCGAAATGCTGTAATTTCGCCCTGAATAGCCATTATTTAACATACCACTTAATTTATAGACACGGTTCTCTCGTAATCAAACACTCTTAATTTCGTTGCAACTTTTTCTTGATGTATTCTCTATACTTCTGTTCCAAAAATAAAACAAGGCAGGGATGAAATATATGTATGTTAATAATCAACAGCAAGTAGTTCAGATTGGGAAATTGAAATTGTGTAGGGAGTTAAAAATCCCCTCAGTTAAGCCCTTTTCGTAAGACAGATTTGAGAGGACGAAAATAGCACAATTCATATACGTGCACAATTCACGGTATAGTATAAACATGATATATTTACAATAAGAACAATGTTCTAAGTTATTATTATCTCGTATTGTGTCCACTAATAAGAGTACGGCTATGCTCATAAAAAAACATTTAATTCTGATTGATAATGATTGCTGTTTAATGTGACAACATTGGTCCAACATTTAATTCTACTCATATAAATTTATTCTGTCAATTCTACAAAATGTATTGAAATAAGTTTAATAATATGAAAGAAATTGACACCCCCCCCCCACCAATGGCCTTTTACTTCAGTACACTTCATATTCTTTATTTATTACTCTAATTAAGTAGATTTTTCCATCACAATTTCCTCATACACATTTTAGGATTTTTCGTCATTGCAGTTGGTAATTCCACGCATTTTATCAAATTAGTGTTGATTTCTCGTCTCGCTTTTCCACTGTAATTCAATTTTGAAAAGAATAAAACTGTTTGTTATGCAAATTAAATGGCTAACCACACAATGGTGCGTAACATTTACAACTGTCTTTGAATTTATTGAAATAATAATCATAAAAGTTGTAAAAACCACCACGGCAAGTTACGAGTAAATCACCGGTACGAAACCTAGTAAAACATAAATGTTCAAATGCTGTTTAATTTCCTCCCAACTGATTGGGAACCTCTAATAATGGGTTAGGAGAACGAAAAAAATGAGTTAGATAAGATGTAGATGTTTTAGCAGTTAATGGTGTTCGGGTAAGGGGAGATAGCGAGGAAGAGATAGGTGATTATAAGATGTTCTTAACGGGTGTTAAAAGGACAAGGGCAGAGTGTAGAGTAGGACTGTTCATCAGGAACACCATAGCATGCAACATCGTTTCTGTGAGGTACGGTATTTAAATGAACGAATGACGTGGTTAGCTTAGTGGTTGGAGGAATTAGGACGATCATGGCCTCACTGTATCCACCACATGTGGGAAAAGATGACGATGAAGTAGATAAGTTTTTTAAAGTAATGAGTGATATCATAGTCAGGATTAGCTACAAGGACAGGTTAATGCTGATGGTGGATTCCATCGCGAGAATCGGAAATAGAACTGAAGGACATGACAAGAGGATGGGAAAATGTGGAGAAGACATGAAAGAAGGAAATGGGAGGCATTTACTGGACTTCTGCGCTACTATGGGGTTTGTGATTGCAAATTCATTCTTCAAACATATGGGAGGGTAGGGGCAGCAGATCTACCGTATAACATACTATACCATAACCGTCATCCAATTCAGAAAATGCATCAGGAATGTGCGGGTATGCCGGGGATTTTTCTATCTGCATTGAACTGTCACTAGGCCTAGGACAGAGAAAGCAAAGTCTTTCTGCAGGCGGATCAGGGTGGAAAATCTCCATGATGAAGAAATTACACGGAAGTACATGGTCATGATTATTTAAAAGTTTCACCAGGTTCAAAATATATGGAGAGAATCGGTGACGTACAGGGATGGTGTAGTAGAAACGGACACGGAATGACTAGGAAGAAGTGTGCCTAAAGTTGGGAAGAAAAGCGAACATTTTGGACGAATGATGAAATCAAGGCAGGAAAGCGTATGAAAAACGTCTCCAAATACTAACTGAAGTTGATAGCGAACTGTACATAGATAAAAGAAACTGATCGAAACACATTATTATAGAGTACAAGAAGAAATCATGGGAATATTTCAATAATACATTGGAAAGGCTTGGTCAAGCGGTAGGAAAACATTAAAGAAAAACTTTGTGTTGAAGTCCTAAACAATGGAGTTCATGGGGAGCAGAAAAGCGATGACAATGAAATTACGCCCGAGGAAGTGCAAAGAAGTGAAGTACAGCACATTTTCATAAAGCAGTAGGAATAGGTGAAATCAGACCTGAAATGGCGAATATAGCGAGAAGGCAGGGATGAAATGGCTTCATAGAGTAATGAGATTAGCATGCATTGTGAGTAAGGTGCGTTCTGATTCGACGAAAGCAGTAATCAAGCATATCTCTAAAAGGGGCAACAGAAATGATTGTAACAACTATCGAGGTATTTCATTGATCGGTATTTCAGGCAAGGTGTTCACAGGTATTTTACGGTTTTCGGAGAGGCCGAGGTGCCGGAATTTAGTCCCGCAGGAATTCTTTTACGTGCCAGTAAATCTACCGACACGAGGCTGACGTATTTGAGCACCTTCAAATACCACCGGACTGAGCCATGATCGAACCTGCTAAGTTGGGGTCAGAAGGCCTTAACCGTCTGAGCCACTCAGCCCGGCATATGACAAAGTACCAAGGGAAAAGATGTTAGCTGTGCTGGGGGATTATGGGAGTAGGGGTAGGTTATTACATGCAACCATGCATACACTTGTAGATTTTTCCATCACAATTATCTCATACTCATTTTAGATTTTTTCGTCATTGCAATTAGTAATTCCACGCATTTTATCACGTTAATGTTGATATCTCGTCTCGCTTTTGCACTGTTATTCAATTTTGCAAAGAATGAAATCATTTGTAATGCAAATTAAATTGCTAACCGTAAAATCGGGCCGCAGTGAAATTTGATGGTAGAAGGGGTTATTGGTTCAAAGTAGTTACAAGGGTTAGATAAGGCTGTAATCTTTCACCATTGTTGTTCATAATATACATGGACCATTTACTGAAATATATAAAAGACAGGGAAGGATTCAGTTGAGTGGAAATGCAGTAAGTAGTTTGCCAGGTAGGCAATACGGAACTGGAACACGTTGATTGTTTCAATTACTTAGGAAATGTATTTCCCAAGACAGCAGTAGGGCTATACTACATGAAATTGAACAAAGGTGTAGCGAAAATAACGTAGTGAACTAGCAGATGTGATCAACGATAAGAAAGATATGAATCCTCGGACGACTCTATCTTTACATTGGTCTGTTTTCAGACCGACTTTGCCGAACGAGAGTGAAATATGGGTGTACTAGCTTAATCTGATTCATAAATTATAAGTAACAGACATGAAAATAGCGATGATGATTGCTGATACCCAAACAGGTAGGTACCGGTACTCGAAATGAGGATATAAAGGGTAAGTTAGGAATGAACTCGATGGATAAAGCTGTAGGTATAAACCGGTTTTGGTAGTGGGGACACGGGGGTTGAATAGAGGAGGATGGGTTACAGAGGATAATAATGGATTCAGTTATGGGGGCAAAAGAAGTAGAGGAAGACCAAGGTGACGATGGTTAGACTCAATTTTGAATCATTTAATGATAAGAGATGTGCAAGTAGAAGAGGCCACAGAACTACGAGGGGGATCAAATATAAACGGGATTTAATTTTTTATTTGAATTCATTTATTGAAAAACACAAGGCAATTACAGTTTATTTTTCCACATAGTTTCCTGCTTTGGAAATGCAGCTTTTTGATGCCTTCATCATAAAAAGAACAGGGCCGTATCACCAGCCAGTTGCGCACGAAGTCTTCCAAACTCTCGTCATCTTCAAATCGTTACCCTCCCAGAGCTTCCTTAATCTGTCCGAACAAATGGAAATCGCAGGGCGTTAAGTCCGGTCTGTAAAGAGGATGAGCAAGTGTAGTCCAGTGCATTTCTTGTAGCTTGAAGACAGTTAGAGCTGCAGTATGGGGCCGCGCATTGTCGTGAAGGAGGATGACCTGTTGAATCGGTTGGTCTCGTCTTTTGCGGCGATATGCAATTCTTGCCTCGTTCAACAGCTCACGATAGTAAGCAGCATTGATTGTGCGTCGCTCATGCAAAAATTCAATCAACAAAATGCCTCGTCGATTGAAAAAACGGTTGCAAGAACGTTGCCAGCTGACAGTCGAGCCTTGGCTTTCACTGGTGCTGCCTCCCTTATCCTTGTTTGGATTCGGGAGTGTATCGGATGACCTATGTTTCGTCGCTAGTGATGATCCGAGTAAAAAATGCATCATCTTCTTCTGCAAATCTTGCTGTAAGCCTCTGACAGACCTCCAAACGTCTTAACTTCAGATTTTCTGTCAAAAGGAGAAGAACCTATCTGGAACAAACTTTACAGAATTGTAGATAGTTTGTGATGATTGCTTGACAGCTCCCATAACTAACTCTGACTTGTTCTGCAATTTTTGATACTCTCGCCCTTCGATCTTCGTCAATAATGTCTTTGACCGCACGAATGTTTCGTCTAATGCTGGTCCGAGGACGGCGAACGTGTTGCTGATTTTCCACACATTCAGGTCCTTCCTTGAACTTTTTATGCCTGGCAAACACACGCGTCCTTGACAGTGTTTGATCATCGAACTGTGCAGTCAATCTCAGGCAAATTTCCGCCGCTGTAACTCCTTCAAGAGCAAGAAATTTTAAAATCATGCGTTGCGCAATGGAGGGGTGCACTTGTTGCTCCGCCATCGTGAACGTAACTGACGAAACGGCGTGAAATATCTAATAGCACGCTCTCCCCACTCCTAACGGTCCCGCCTAAGCATTGCAGAAGCGCGGGGCCAGTCCTACCAACTGTTGATGTTCAGGAACAAAAATCCCGTTTATATTTAATCGACCTTCGTAGTTACAGATATAGAAATGTGTAGACAATGAGTCAATTCACATGCCGGGCTGAGTGGCTCAGACGGTTAAGGCGCTGGCCTTCTGACCCCAACTTAGCAGGTTCGATCCTGGCTCAGTCCGGTGGTATTTGAAGGTGCTCAAATACGTCAGCCTCGTGTCGGTAGATTTACTGGCACGTAAAAGAACTCCTGCGGGACTAAATTCCGGCACCTCGGCGTCTCCGAAAACCGTAAAAGAGTAGTTAGTGGGACGTAAAACAAATAACATTATTATTATTATTATTATTATTATTATTATTATTATTATTATCATTATAGTCAATTCACAGAGGCTAGCAGATTTAGTGCTGAAAGACATAACACACTATAAATGAATATATTTGTATCTATGCAGTTATTGAGCAGATTACAACGCGGTCAAAATGCATGTGTGAGATACGTCTGTAACCTACGGTACTATGATCATGTAACTCCTTCATATAACCACCTATCTTGCCCCCGACTAGAAATCCGTCGCACTGTTCATATCCTATGCCTTCTTCATAAAATCCTTCATTCTTCACAGCCATTTTACCTTACTTCATATTTCAAATACCTATCTTCTTATCACAATCTTAACACCAGATCTACTAATAATTCCATCCTTGCTTTACCTACCCATAGATCTGCCATCTACGATAAATCATTCACGGTAATTGCCAGCCGGGAGTGGAACCTCCTTCCCGAAAGTATCAGAGGGTTAAGCGCTATTCGCATTTTCAAGGAAGCTCTATGGAGACATTTTATGCATCAGTAAGGTTCATCTTTAAACTTGATGCTGCTACTTACTACCATTCTATTGTCACGGATGTTCTGGTAGAAGATTAGTCTAAAATTTTTACCCGATATGTTTTTCAATTTTTATTAAATTTTATTTTCTACCTCTTTTTACACGTAGGATATTAGTTTTAAGAATTTATCCTTTTATTATACCTAATTTATTTCATCTTCATTTAACCTTATCACTTATCATTCTCATATTACTATTAATTTAATTAGTATTAAATCTATTACTGTAAAGTGATACAATGTAATATATGTATATTTCAGTGCCTGGTTAGATGGAAGAGAAGGCCTGAAGGCCTTAATCTTGCCAGGTAAAATAAAACATTACTAACTAACTAACTATGTATGTATGTATTCAATTTTGTAAAGTGCTTAGTTCAGGCAAAATGGATCGTCCTCAAATAGGAAGCTTAAGAGGAATGATATGCATTTTAATTAAACATTTATATCAAGTTCCATCAATAACAGAATGCTTCTTCTGAAAATACTATTATTCATTTTGGAAGCACAAATAATTTTCTTTATGAAACTATTTGTGTGATAACTTACATATAAGTAGCAAGTAGTCTATATGTGAACAGAACAACGAAAAGCTGCTGGAACCATGGGAAATGTAACAGAATATTGTAAAGGCGCCAGTCTGAGTTGACGAATAAATAATGAACACTGTGCTTAGTTAAGATAACAGATATTTTAAAAACAAAACAACATCAAAACATCTAACTTCATGCGATTTAGTAATTATTTATAATTGAGACCGTATTGCTTTTAAAGTAGTATTAAGCCACTATCTTCAAAATAGGACAAAATCAGTAAGGTTCATCTTTAAACTTGATGCTGCTACTTACTACCATTCTATTGTCACGGATGTTCTGGTAGAAGATGATATGCATTTTAATTAAACATTTATATCAAGTTCCATCAATAACAGAATAACAGGATATTACACTCTTAAGTGTTAAAGGACCCGTTCCATGGGCTCTAAAATGAATAACAATAACACCAACTGACTGACTGACTGACTGACTGACAGCTGCCACGCATCTCTGCTAGGTGATAGTACTGCTGCAATTGTACAAAAACCCAACAAAGAAGGGTATAGCAGCTACTAGAGTTATAAAGAAGGAAATATCATATTTCCATGATGGGAAAAAGAAAATGGGAAATATTAAAGGTAGTTATAGGAGGCAAATGTGACATTGGCCAGCACAGAACAACATCGATATGTAACTTAAGATTTTAGTTTAGCCAATCAACATTACATGATGTCAAATCCCAAAGAACTCTGGAAGGAGACAACACTGCGAGGAAGAGTCACAAACAATAACAAACAAATACGCACAGTAAGACATGGATTACTACTGTTTGTCCTGTGAATGTACCACAAATCGATGGCCGAGAGGATCCTGCACCAGGCAGTGCGGGTTGCGTGTCGGGTCGCCGGGCGCTGCACGCCCTGGAACCAAACCGCCAGCCGGCACGTCATCTCCTACACTTGTTGCGGCGACCCCAGTAACTCAAAATCTACCATTGTAATACCAGTCATTTAAGATTCCCAGAGACTCGAATGAGAAGGGATCTGATTGCGATCTTCCTGACTGCTTCCAGTATTTAGTTGCGGCAAGAAGCCTAAACAAACAGGATAAAATCTACGACAGCATCCATACAGAATTCTAGTTGCGTGCTGATACCGTAGGATGAATGTATAATAAAGGCTTGTCTAGAAGCCATTATTTTCAGTCTGTATAACTATAATTACAATAGTAACCTAGATTATTCAGTCAATGAACAAAAATTAAAAATACGAGAAATTTGGGTGCAGTAGGAATATTCATTCATTCATTCATTTCTTACAAGCAAGTGTCCTCAAAATTGGTTTTATTGTGAAAAAATTAATCACTGGCCGTGATCGGTTCAACAATAGGACTCAAAGGGACCATCAATATTTTTTTCCAGCTTTTGCAAACGGTTTGCAATAAACTGGTTTATACTCGGTCAGATAAAATTAATCACTTGACGTGATTGGTTCAACAATAGAATTCACAAAGGGACCATCAATATTGTTTCCAACTTTTGCAAACGATTTGCAATAATCTGGTTTATACTCGGTCAGCGTACATAATGAGACGGCTGTACTCGACCAAACATTTGATGGCTGATCAGTCTTGTTACTGAATGTACCATACTTTCGGAATCAACGCCGGACCATTTTATAGTATTATAAGTTCCTTTCCTTCTGGTGTAAAATTAGAATTTATTCCTGACGTGGTATAGATTCGTAAGCTACGATATAGATTATGTCCATAGGAATTTGCCATTCCTGACTCCTTACATTAAGAATAATGTTATAATAAGGTGAATTATTCTTGTTCTAAATGATTTAAATAATGCATTTATCATATTGTAACTGTGTTAACAAAAATATGCACTAGATTAATGACTAGTGTATAATAATTTAAAAATGTTTTCTCACTCATAATAGGAATAAGTTATGTTCTTATTGTCAGTGGTGGTGGTGTTAAAATTCTACGGCAAAGAAAGGAATTTTCTGGTGGGACAGATTTGATATACATTAGATAGAAAGGACCAAACATAAACAGACTTGGCCGGATATATTTTCATAATCGGTTGTAGTATACATTACTGCTCTACAGAAACGTTTAGTAGTTTGCCTACATTACCGGGCGTCAGACTAAAACAGGCTTACCACAACAATGCTCAAAGGTTCCATTTGTATATTTAGTTACCATGCTGATGGACCTTAACTTCTGGATACGAGAACATCAAGATCTAGCACGTAGTCAATGGCGGGAAATGATCAAAATGACTGCGAATGTCTCAGCCGTTCGTAATATACCAGGCAAATCTCTGTCGGCGTTGCTACAAGGCTTTTGAAACCATTGCTCCTGTTCTGGGATTCTTTGATAATGGTGCAATCTTACGAAACTCACAGCATCACACCGCCAGATATGAGAATGGATTCATCGTCTATGAAGAAATGCATGGGCTCTTTGGTGTTGACAGCAACTGAGGGCAGACAGCATCCCATTTAAGCAAAACTCTCCTCATGGATACATTCAAATCCGGGACCCATGGCAGCCAGTCTAAGGAAGGCGATCCACCAATAAAGCACATCTACTAGCCAACGGTAATTTCTTTCTAAAAAAGTACCCTTTTGAATCAATGACTACGATTGGTATGATGATGGAAGTAATTATTGGCGACATTTGTAAGGACTTTAGGACCACCAAAGCCTTCATAAACACACTTTCCATAACAGTGCATAATGGTTCCATAGGCATATTTAGGAACTATACTTATGAGCCTTAACACATTTCATTGATTTCATCCAGATGCTAGAAATATCATTTCTAAATGCAAATGCGTAATTATAGACAGGGAATAAAAGCATGTGTTTAGGCAAAATTCATCACGAAAACATGAAAATTCTTTATTAACATTTTAAAACAAAACAAACAAAAACTAACAAACAAATAAAAACAAGCACACAAACAAAACAGTTGATTTCTTCAAGATGTTCGAATTTTTATTTCTAAATACCAATATGTAATTTCCCACAATAACTACATCTATGATTTTGGTACTTTTTGTCATCATGGTAACCTGTGCACGCTGCGGAATGATTTCCAAATAAAAAATAAAGAAATAATGTTTCCTTTATATCTATCCAGCGAGTAGTTTTACAAGAATCGTTTTTCAGTAATAGAATTATGTATTACTCGTAATAACAACACTTAATTCTGTGAAAACGATTAGAAGCACGATTGTCCGCATTAAACTGGCTTTGGGGAAAAATCACGTCCAATAATCATAGGCCGCGATAAAGAGGATCAAGGCATTTAAAGTGAGGGTAGAAACCAACCCTCTTCCAGCCATAGTCAACGTGGGGGGAATCGGGGGGGAATAATTTATCAGATTGGGAATCACCGCGGTCGTACTGCGTGTTCTTAGTTCGACTTTTCACTTACCATATGAACAATTAAACCACGTTTCGCGTTATTTCCCTATTCCACTTTTAAGAAATTTTCGTAAAAATCTACATTAGTGCAACTTGTGTTGTGTGCAAGGTAGCTGTATGAATATTTACAATATTGATAAACATTCTATAGCCTTAATTGCGATTATACGATGAAAATCCACAATCTGTTTCCAGTCATTTGACTGGGTCAGGAACGGAATGAATGAAACCCCTATCTAGTGGGGAGGGATGGGATTTACGCCGGCTGCCGAAGTCTGTCACACTCCTCTGGGACAATGATTAATGACTGACAGATGGAATGAAATAATATTGGAGAGTGTTGCTGGAGTGAAAGACGACAGTGAAAACTGGAGTACCCGGAGAAAAACCTGCCTCACCTCCGCTTTGTGTAGCACAAATAACTCTCACATGCAGTGACCGAGATTTGAGCACGGAACCCAAGGGTGAGAGGCCGGCGCGCTGCCGCCTGAGCCACGAAGGTTTCCTGTGATTGTATAATATGATTACAAAATATATTACATAATAATGATTATGACTTTGGGAAAGGTAGCATAGCACGTGTTACAATACAGTAGATGCCTCCAATTATAACAATCAAATCATGATTTGAAAAATATTTCTGCATCACCGAATGAACGGGAAACGCAAATAGATTTTATCACAGCATTTGCAAAGTGCAGGTCAATTAAACGGAAGTACTGCCAGTAGTGCATGTTATTAGATATTTCCAGGAATATTCACCTTTACAGGAGGACGGGGGTGAATTGAATCCATTCATTCCACGGGCAATGTTTCAAATTCTACTATACTTTGGGAGACACAATATTTGTGTCTTATTACTTAGAAAGGACTCCTCCTCATCCCTTTCGCTTTACATAGTCACTCACTTTTTAACACACATATGAGAATAAAATTTCAAAACTTCGTTATCTATGAATTCCGGTGTCATTTCGCACTTTTCGCAAAATAAGTAAACTTGCTTTAAATGGACATTACCATTGCAATTCGCAAATACCAACACAGCGTTTGTAACCATTGTCATGTGATTCTTTAAAATATCTCAAAATCGCTCTCTACATTGGTCTAGCTCCAGAGCTGAATAGTCAGCGTCGAAGCCTTCGGTTCAGAGGTTCCTGGGTTCCACTTATGGCCTGGTTGAGTATTTTCTTTTTTATTGCTAGTTGTTTTACGTCTCACCGACACACATAGGTCTTATGGCGACGATTGGACAGAAAAGGCCTAGGAATGGGAAGGAAGCAGTCGTGGCATTAATTAAGCTACAGCCTGGTGTGAAAATGGGATACCACGGAAAACCATCTTCAGGGCTGCCGACAGTGGGGTTCGAACCCATTATCTCCCGTATGCAAGCTCACAGCTGCGCGCTCCTCACCGCACGGCCAACTCGCCCGGTAGTCGAGTATTTCAACCCCGTCTGGTTAATCCCTCTGACTCAAGGATTGGGTGATTTTTACTAATATTTTAACGTCGCACCAACACATAGAATGGTGGGATTTCAATAAGGTATAGCCCCAGCATTCGCCTGGTGTGAAAATGGTAAACCTTGGAATGCCATCTTCAGGGCTGCCGATGATGGAATTCGAACCCACTATCTCCTGAATGCAAGTTCGCAGCTATGTGAAGTGAACCAAGTACCCGACTCGTGCTGGGTGCGTATGTTTGTCGGTTAGAGGCGCGCAGCTGTGAGCGTGCATCCGGGAGGTAGTGGGTTCGAACCCCACTGTCGGCAGCCCCGGAGATGGTCTTCCGTGGTTTCCCATTTTCACACCAGGCAAATGCTGGGACTATACCTTAAACAAGGCCGCGGCCGCTTCCTTCCCATTCCTAAGCCTTTCCTACCCCACCATCGCCATAGATCTTTCTGTGTTGGTGCGACGTACAACAAATAGCAAAAAAAAAAAAAGAGCTTATGTTTGTCCTAATAAACTCATCCTCGTACACACACAATACACCAGACTACGCTACAACAGAAACGCGCAAGACAGGGTTGGAGTCAGGAAGTGCAACCTGGCCATAAAACAAAATGAAAACCACACATGAGACACGAGGGCGTGTGAAAAGCAAAAAAGGAGAAGAACGCTTTCAACATATCCTTTGTTGCTATTATTTTAATGCCAAAAATAATGTCTAGGCGTGATATTCTTTAGGGCTTGTACCTATTGAAGCGAGATAAACTGCTCCTTCAGCTTAACACAACCGGAAATAATGTTATGGGCCCAGCTTCTTAAAAAGAAACACAAAGATGAAAGAAAAATTGATTTCTTTCTTTGAATTTTCTTTCTTCCTTACTTACTGATATTTGAGGCCTTTCTATAAGTTAAGGAGGAATGCATTCTTACGCTTTTGTAATTCCTTTTGAGTTACCGGGGCCATAAATAAAGAGGACATTCCAGCTATTTGACTGCGTGGTCAGCGTACTGGTCTTAGATTCAGAGAAACCTGGCCCTCTAATTAGGGGAAAGGCGTGTTTGTGTTCATTTTTAATACACACCTTTATATACCCACAACACACCACAATACCAACCAGTACAGAAATATTCAATAGTAAATAAACTGACGACCTCAGACAGTGGGAAAAGGTCAGAAAGAAGAAGATATTTTGCCGTTAAAGAAACAATCTATTTGGAAATATTGTAAGATTTAAAATGTAGCACGTGCCTCGATCGGGGTTTAGACTTCTACCATTTTGTGAGAAGCCGGCAACAATACCACTGAATGCTCATTTGGACATTTCAACTGCCTTAGAGTTTAGAGTGTCGGAATACATGTTCTTTACAGTGATACAGATGTACTAACACAGGACTCTCGAATTTAAGAACTTTTAAATATCAACCGACCAAGTCGCAACTCGATCCCGCAACCCTGAGTATGGAAGATGAGTGCCTTAACAACTAAACTACGCAGCTACTTAATGCCATATTTTGTTAATATTACCGTATATCTATGAACATGCTGATATAGGAACACTTTGAAATATCCCTGAAGATGGATTTTATATCGGTTCACTGTCCCTTGCTTGATTGATTTCAAGTACTTTAAGGTCTAGTTTGAGAGACTAGAAAAGTCGGTAAAAGTCGCTATCTAGAAGTGGTTATCCGTTGCTTTCCCCACTCCGACCCCAAGCAAATGCTACTTTCTTCCAACCTTATCTCCAAAATTACAAATATACCCATCCGTATAAATACACTGGTTATCAGATATATATATATATATATATATATATATATATATATATATATATATATATATATATATATATATACTAAGAAGACAGGACCATAGACGAAGATGCCTAAATCCCCAGACATAAAACAGCAGTGGGGCGTGATAGTTAAGTGACATCGACACTATCTTCTCATCAAGGTGGTAGCAGTGCGAATCTCGACAAATGCACGTGGGACTTTTGAACTAGAAAGTTACATTCATGTTGTTCGGATTTCATGTAAAACTTGAGGTCCTGTGGCCATGATTACAATATCAACAGACACGTAAAACTGCATTGATTTACTTTTTTATTACAAAACTGTAGCAACAACAACAACGCCTCCTGTGTGTCCTAGTTTGTACACCAGAACTACCAGTGAGTGATTTTACGATACTTTACATATGGTGAGCTGTAATCCAAACTGGAAAAGGTCGCGAAATTACTTTATCATTTCACGTCGGTAATCAGTACGCTGTTTGATCAACTGTTACGAATTTAAGCAAACAAACTCGTATTTTTACGTCAATATTGTTAACATCCACAGGACACAGATCGCAGGATCTCCAGTTTTACATAAAATCGGAAGCATAGCGATGCGAATTTTAATTTCAAATATTATACATGCATTGGTCGGGACAACCCGTTATGAAATAATGCAAAGGATCGTATTCAGATTCGTTATCCCCACAACTGAGGAGGAGACGTGATCCTATGACTTAGTTTCATCTCCTGGATATGCCTCTCTATTTTAGCAAATCTTCTGCGTTCTGTCTCTGATCCGCTTTCCCTGTCCTCGGAGTCTATTTCCATAACAACGAATCACATACCCAAATTAATGTAACATGCGGAGGACAGCCTGTGCTGAATATCGAATTTATTTAAAAGGGAGATGCTAGTTCTTCTGACTGTCCAGGAAATACGCAGCATTCACTGCCAGCATTATATCATGTTCCAATACCACAGAGAAAAATACTGAACACCAAAATTTTCGTAAGATCTTCATTTTTGTGTGTTGGTATCTGCTTATCAGGCCATATCTTCACAGGGCTGACCTCCGCGTTTCCGACAGTAGCTAAATGCCTCCTTATCACTGTCTCAAGCTGCGCTGGCTAGAAACTAATGATACGAGGTAGACGAAATCATAAACGACATCAATTTGTGGTGGCAAAGTGGTGGTGGTGGTGATTATTGTTTTAAGAGGAAGTACAACTAGGCAACCATCCTCTATATAACACTAATCAGAGAGAAAAAATGGAAGGGGTCCGGTACGTCGAAAAATGAAGGTATCGGCCAAAGAAGGACAAGGGCCACGAAGGGCATGAAAATGAAAGACTCCCTAGCCCTCGGAAACCTAATAGCGTCGGAGTCGGAAAATAACAAGAGTTGACCAAGGGAGGTCGGATAGGATAGATGAAAGTGAGGAGGCTGGCACAAGTAAGTGGAAACAATGCCAGGACTCAGTTAAGGACCCCGTGATCACCAACCCACACTTCATAGTTCAAAGCCCCTGGGGCCCTTTTAGTCACCTCTTACGACAGGCAGGGGATACCGTGGGCGTTATTCTACCGCCCCCACCCACACGGGGATGTGGTGGAAAATCCTATAACTGAAGTGTATTATTTCTACCGACAGTTAATGCCATGCATTTCTTTTAAAATTAATTGTAAGGATAAATGTTACTGTAGTCGTGACGTCAAGAGGAAATTTGTTAAGAAGGAAGCCATACTTTCCAGTGTCGACTTAGCTAAATGTAACTTAAAAGTGTTTCAGTCTGTCGAACACGTAAATTCGAACATGTATATAACACTATAAGATACCTGTACAAAATGCACACTATTAAACAAGGAATGACATTTTTCGTTCTAAAAGAACATCCTCAAATTCTATCATACCACTTTATTTTATTTTCTTGCTAGTGGCTTTACGTCGCACCGACACAGATAGATCTTATGGCGACGATGGGATAGGGAAGGCCTGGAAGTCGGAAGGAAGCTGCCGTAGCCTTAATTAAGGTACAGCCCCAGCATTTGCCAGGTGTGAAAATGGGAAACCACGGAAAACCATCTTCAGGGCTGCTGACAGTGGGATTCGAATCCACTATCTCCCGGATGCAAGCTCACAGCCGCGCGGCCCTAACCGCACGGCCAACTCGCCCGGTCATACCACTTTAAACCATGTGCATATTTGTGCAATACATCGCGTAAACTAGTCTTGAATATGAATTGGTGTTGCTATGAAAAAATTGTACAAATAATGAATGTATTAGTCCCCTACTGTCACTTTAGTAAATATGAAAATTTTCCAGTAGGTCCGTTATCATGTTATCTTTCGCAACTGATTTGATAGAATCTGAGGATCGTTATTTTAGAACGAAACATCTTATCCTTTGTTTAATAGTGTATATTTTTTTTACAGGAATGTTATTTTTGAATTTGTGTGTTTGACAGACTAAAAAGCTTTTAAGCTGCAGTCAAGAGGAAAATCAAGGATGTGAAAAAAATAGAGATAAATTATGAGTAAATCCAAAATTTGGAGTTGAGCCATGAACTGAAAGTTACTTAATATAAGCATGACAACAATGTAATAGTTACACTGGTACTACCACAGCCAGTTCCCCTTCTTTACAGCTTAACTGTGTGAATGTAAATCTGTGAAGTCTCCAGCAGTGTGAATCGTGGGAAGATTTATATGACTTCCCATTACTGAGCGCTATAATTGCTATGTGGTGGGGGAGGTAACGAGCTGGGATTATGAAACTCGTTCCATATCGACCTACACTTACAATGGTTCAGTTGAAATGTTACTTCCAGTATAAATAAATAATTTCACAAATTCATATTACATTATACATTGTATAGGTATTTAAGAAAGTAATTATGTGGGAGAATGGCTATTCCAATGGACAATCACAATCCAGATAATCACGTCCAAAATAGTTCCACACTGATTCGATCCCAGATCCATGAGTATAATACGTGAGATTTGAGGCAGCTTCATTACACAGCCAACTATCAGTTTGAAATGGTGTTTTGGGATAACTTAAAAGGGTTTCAGCCATGTTTTCGCCATGGACTCATTCTGACCATCTTCTTCTTCTTCTATCGGTTATTGAGATGTAGAATATTTATTTTGTCAGGTAAACACCGAATGTGTCATCAGATATCTACTTCATGCTAACATCGTACAATGTGAAGTGGTGAAAGATTACTTTCCCCCCTTACAGAATATGACTAACCCCAAAGAGCTTGAATTGTAACTCCTGTGGTATTTTAATCGACAATCTGTTTGGGGATGCTTTCAACTCTTTTTACCTGAACATCAGTTAGTGGGTTTTTAACTACAATATACACTGTGTATCACATTTACAGCTTGATTAACCATAATATTCAGCGCCCAGTTCCCCAAAACTACTTTCTCTTGCAGAACTATCTTTATTACGATTTTACATAGAAAACTTTCAGCATTTATATAAATTATTGACTCTCCACTAAGTTGAGTGCAGGGAGTGTGTTGAGCTGGCGATTGTTATTTTAAGGGCTAAAAAGGAGGGATTATCTGTCCACTGGAGGTAGGGAATGCGGGAGGAGAGATTTGTAAGTCTTGCACATTTGACATTATTAGTACGAAGTAAAACTGATTAAATATTTCCAGCATGGATACAGCTTCTCAAAATAATAGTTTCCCCGTCATGCCTTTCCTTGGACCCCAAAATCCACAATCTACGCGTAATGAAAGAAGTTCAAAACGCTGAATAATTCATTTTGTACGCGTTATTGTGTAAGTTCTTATCTTTGACGCTAGAAAATTATTCAAGGAAAATGTTTTCATAATTTGACCTTATAGCAGGCCAACTATAAATAACTCACTGCCAAGAAGTTAGTAGTGAAGAGTAGTTGTTGTCTGGTAGAATGAAGTTCATTCCTCCGGTTGGTAGGGGCGAATCACTTCAAGTCACGTGATCCACAGTATGTTGATGTTCCACTCACGCGATCTCGCTGCCTCGTCGTGACTGTCTCCGACGCCGTTTGGGAAATAGAGACAAAGTCCATATTTTCGCCAGGGGTGACTGAATAACTCTTTGGGAGGCAGCAATTATGCGAGTCAGCTAGTGTACAGAAATTGTCAGAAGAGTTATGCTGAATGCCTTCAAGTTCTTAAAGACTTAAACAGAAATAAGTGTTTATACATTTCTACATATTTTTAGTGTGATTTGATAGAATCGGATGTTCTTTCAGGAACGAAACAAGTCATTCTATTTTAACTAAGATGTTTCTTTTATTTTTTAGGTATAATTCCTTTTTTTCTAGTTGCTTTACGTCGCACCGACACAGATAGGTCTTATGGCGACGATGGGACAAGGAAGGACTAGGAGTTGGAAGGAAGCGACTGTGGCCTTAATTAAGGCACAGCCCCAGCATTTCCCTGGTGTGAAAAAGGGAAACCACGGAAAACCATTTTCAGGGCTGCCGACAGTGGGGTTCGAACCTACTATCTCCCGAATACTGGATACTGACCGCACTTAAGCGACTGCAGCTATCCAGTTCGGTGGGTATAATTCCATTACCATGCGTTTTCTTTTTCAAGTAGCTAATAAATGTATTTCTTCAAAATTAGTTTCGGGAGACTGAAGAACCTGACAGTTACAAACAAAACTTTCTACGTCATACAACTTGGATTTTTTGTTTACCGTAGAGAATTGGGAGCTTCCCGTAAAACCCCTTCACTACTACTATCAGAGACAATGTTGACCGGCCTACTATTCTGCACAATCTTCATTACTTGTTTATTCGAAACTTCAGCTTCCTTATCAGAGGAGACAGGCTTCACTGTCAATTAGGTGCTCCAACTCTCACTGAGAAGATGAACTAGTAGTGATAGTGATAGATGCGGATACACTTTGGAAAGGATGAATATGTTTAAGATGATATTGAAGACTACTTTTACTTCAGATATCACTGAAAGAATTTTCGCATACTGTCTTTTCTGTCCGACACCTAACCACAGTCGTTTAGTTTAAATCTGAAACTTTCACTAAGTTTTCCTCGCAACGGTTCGTAAACCATATCTATATTTTAAATGGAGTTCACAACCATTGGATGTGAATGTTTATACTGTCTTCCGAAATAAGTTTACGTTGTTACTTTTTCTACTGTGTCTTTCTAACAATTGGTATCTGTCCATTCGCACATTACCTACAAATTCCTGGAAATTCCTTAATAAACAGTCCCTTCAAGTACCTTCCCCACCCCTACCCATTATTCCGACTGACTGCGTTTTCGTAAATATAAGTTACAACAATAACCTGTCCGGTATTTCCTTTCAAAGAGTTTATAAAAGCAATTGTCGTAATAACCCTTGTTTTAGAAGGAATCAATTAAGGAGGAGTTGTTGCTTTTACCTTTCTGAAAGAAAGACACGAACATCAGCCTACTTTAATGACCTGTCAATCATACAATAGCTCAGACTAACACACCAAAATAATAATACAATACGGTTCGCAGATTTCGTGCCACGTGAAAGAGTTATTTCCCCTTAAATACTCTAATTTAATGTTTTATTTTATGTTATTTATGTATCCACTGGTTAATTTTAAGACAGGGAGGCGTGTACCTAACTTTGCCACTTAAAATAAACCATATCTATCTATGTATGTATCCTATCTATCTATCTATCTATCTGTCTGTCTGTCTACAATTCAATCGGTTCCATTAATTGCCTAAAGCACATTAATCGGTTAATCGGATTGTTAGATTAATCGGTTCGATTAATCGATTGAATCGATAGCTCTTTAAATACTGTTAAATACTGGGTTATTCACCTAACATGTTACACGGAAATAACTTCTAAACCATTAACGATATCGGGATTCTGTTTTCATATTCGTAAATCGTACCCAGGGCCGTGTAAAATAACGTGCTACTTAGTCTCATGGGATGATTAATAACAGAGATATTGATACTAACTCGATATTTTTAAATGGAATGGCACAAATTCATACAGCTCTCCTAAAAGTTCAACTACATACACGTTATGAGAAATTATTCGTTTGGCTTTGAAGGTGAGTATTGTTAATATTAATCAACCCTATTGCTATCTTCCTCTTATCCTGAGGCCCTGGTTCGATACTTGTTTAACACAGAGATATTAATGAGGTGTTGAACGGCTTTCACTCATCCTCGGGAGATCAGCTGAGGAGCTGCTGATATGAGACGCAGCAGTGACGGTCACGGTAGTATAGCTATACGGTTGAGGAAGTTGTCCTCAACTGTTCCTGTTACTCAGTATCTGCAGGAAATTCAGCTAACCAGCAGTCGACTTGGCAAGTCGAGGCTCTCTCTCAAAGGCTGTATGCACCATGTGATTATTTTTTGTTGCTGATGGAAAAACATACCAAGAAGAGAAAAGTTGCATATCTATGAAAGCAAGAAAGCGGACAGTGGCTCGCACATCTGAGTTCTCTTCCCCATTTCAACTATAAGAGACTATAGAAGCCATGAAGAGCATGGAATATAGAAAAGCAGCAGGCGTCGATGGCGTTTACCCTGGTACACTGTGGTCTAGCTAGTGTCAGATGGTTGAACACCTTCCTTTCAAACATGGTACAAATAGGTAATCTTCCACCTCTATTCAAGAAAACTACGATTATTGCTATACTACAGCCACACAAACACCCTTCAAAAGTTGACTAGCACCTCATTGCACTCTTTAGAGCCACATTAACGCTCCTGGAGAAGCTAATTCATACTAGACTCTCCTCTGTCATCAATAAGATTTCCCTATACGGCAAACTGGATTTAGACCAGGAAGAGGATGTAAGGAAGAGATTATAGCAGTAACAAATCCTATCGAAAATGGCTTTGAGAAGAAGTTGATAAGCTTGGGTGACTTCTTAGACCTAACTGCTCCCTATGATACCGCTTGGCGAGAAATACCGTTACTCAAATTAATTAGTGTCATTCCTTGTTGGAAACTAACCACTCCAAGAGGTATCATGCTTAACAATAGACACTTCCAGGTGTTCACAGAGAACTCTAAAATTAGGGCGCACAAAATAAATGATGGGGTCCCACAAGGATCTGTGTTGAACCCCTTACTTTTTAGTTTGTACACATACGATCTATCAGAAACCAAGTCCAGACAATTTATTTAAGCTGACGATATTGCCTTGATTGCCTAAGATCAAAGCTTCCCTGAAGCTGAAGCAACATTAACATTAGATCTGAAGATACTGGATGAATACTTCAAACATAATTCTCTCCGACAAGTCCACAAAAGACTGTTGTATCAACCTTCTACTTGCAGAACAAACCTACAGTTATATTTATAGATCATATTCTCCAATATTGCAGCAACCCAAAATACCTAATGTTGACTCTGAACAGGCCACTGACATACAACATCCATCTTAAGAACGTGGCAGCTAAAATCAAATCCCGAAACAACATACTTTAGAAATTAACAGGGACTACCTGGAGTGCCAATGCAACAGTCCTCACTCCTCTCTTTCATACTCAATCGTAGATTACCGCTGTTCTACCTGGCTTAACAGTGATTACACCAAAATAATAGACACGAAGCTCAGTCAAGCAATTCGCCGCATTGGCTATTTCATATTCAGTCGCAGAATACTGCTGTTCTACCCGGTTTAACAGTGTTCACACCAAAATAATCGACACGCATTCTCAGTCATGCAATTCGCCTCGCTGGCTCTTTCATACTCTGTCGCAGAACACTGCTGTTCCACTTGGCTTAACAGTGCTCACACCAAAATAATCGACACGCGGCTCAGTCAAGCAATGCCCCTCATTACAGGATGTATTCGATCTACGCACTGGCTACCGGTTCAAAGAAATATTCCACCACCGCCTCTGAGAAGATGCCAGTCATTGCTGAACACATGGAAGAGAATACACAGCTGCTCGCATAAGTATTCGTCACGTACGTCATAGGAGGACAATAGCCAATAGCATCAATATCATAAAGAAGTTCGTTATAAATAAATAATAGTACAGTATGTTTTATTTGCCATATGAACGTCTGAGAACATAATATAATAGCATTCTAAGCACTGGCATTTGAAAAAAAAAAAAAACAATCGCACTGCTTGCAGAAAAGTCACATTGAAAAAGTATTCATCCACAATAAGAACTTGAGGAATGTGCAGTCATTTCCTAAGTATCAGCAGCGCGTCGGATGTCCTTTGGAAGCAATCACGACTTGAAGGCGTTTCGGCATGGATGTCACCAGTTTTTCTGTCACTTACGGGCCTATTTTCTGCCATTCTTCCATGAAATATTGCCTCAGAGCTTCTTTATTTATAATACGCTGTTTGCTCAGTTTACATTTTAATTCTGCTCATAAATGCTGTATGTGGTTTAAGTCTGGAGACTGTAGTGGTGTCTACAACACATGAGGTGTATTGTAGAGTAGCCATTCCCTAACAGCACGAGCAGTGTGCTTAGGGTCATTATCTTGCTGGAAGAAGAACCAACTTTCAAGACCTAATTTTGCTACCCTGGGCGATGGGTTTCTTTAAAATATTCAAATACAGCATCTTATAGATCCGTTCAGGTATTCAAGGCAGTGACCTACCCCAGCCGCCAACATACACCCCCATATCATAATGGAACCTTCTCCATATTTTACGGTTGGTTGCAGACTTTGATTTCGGAGCTTTTCTTTTTTCTTTCTCCATACACGTCGCTAACCAGAGCAACCATGATCTAAACAGAATTTTCTCTCCTCAGTAAACAATACGCGTTTCCAAAACGCCGGTGTATTCCTAACGTATTATTTAGCGAACGCCAGACTCTTCTTACGGTTCACTTCACGCATCCAGGGGCCTCTTCCGTCTTGTATGGCCCTGCAAATCAACTCTGCGTAACACACGTCGTACGGTATTTGTGCTGATGTTCTTTCCAGTGTAGAATTTGACATCCGTTCGGAGCACAGGTCCAGATACATGGGGATTTTGCTGGACGGTGCGTACAATGCTTCGCTCTTCTCGTGCTGTCAGCTTCATTGGCCTCCCAGTTCTTGTTCTATTTATTACATTTACACTGGTCTTATATCGCTGAATGATGCTTGCGTCTGTAGTTTGCGGTGTTCCTCTTTTCTCAGCAATTACACTTTGATAATCACCAATTTTATGGAGTTGGATAATTCGTTCGCTTTCAACAACAGTTCGTTTCCTTATCTTACGCACTGTATCTGGGACATGCAATAGATATTGACTTACTGACACTGTCCATATCACTGATTGACTGAGTTGGTGATGTTACTAACTTCCTCAATGCTGTGGTCGTTCTACAAGACAGTGCACAAGGCGGACGAATACTTTTGCGTTGCCATTTTATAACTCATCCACACTCATTATTTTTTATTAAAGAGTATTGACGTGCAAGAGGGTATATTCAGCCGTTATTATTGTGAGTATATATTGCATACCCACTGCGTATTTGTTTCTAAACGTACTTTAAGCTTTGTAATGCATTTTTGGTGTTCTATATGAAAAAGACAGATGGACGAATACTTATGCGAGCGACTGTAAATCAACCCACTGTTACAAATACCCGCAGAAATGTCAGTACTATTACCATAGGGATTAAAGTCCAGACAACCCATGGCGAACAGCAGTCAGCCTGCAGGACGATCGCTTCAGCTTATCGAAGGTGCCTGGAAAAATCATTGGCAGGAGCAAACTTCCCTGACACATCATCACATACAGTAGTTAAAACTCCCCGGGAGTCTGGGAGTGCCCGCAGGCTTTCAGTTACCTAGTCGATTGGGTGCATCTTGAACCGGATGAGAAAGGGCTAGGGCAGGTGCTGTGCAATACTGAGCCAATTGGGTAGGAAGTCCTCTCATCATTGTGAGTGCGGCAAAGAGCAGCAGACTATGGGCCATACAGCGTTTAAATGTTCCCTCAGCGCTTCGAGAGGTTCAATCGAAGATCTCCACAAGCTGTTTCAAGAAGCCGTTTTAACTAGATTCTCCACATGGACCTAAAGTTATGAATAGATTACGAACTTGAGATTGTGTGCATCCTTGTATATATTTTTGTAAACCAAGATACAGATACAGAGCGTGACATTCGAGACAGTGACAGAGAGAAAGACACGTGGATATGCAGTCACCTAGTTTTGGTGGTAGAAAAATATACGAAGGGTGATGTTTGAGGAAAGTGAAGAGTCTGTTCTATAACCGAGACCGGATGGGGATGGTCGCCTTAGGTACGACAAGTTAAAGGGCGCCCCTTTTATGTAATTTTATACCATTTTAAAAACACATTTTCTTGGTTAAGAGGGCGTTTTAACGAATATTTTTAAAGACCCAAGTCCAATCGTGACCATAAACTTCAGTTGACATTGGTTTAACTAATTATTAAATAGCATTAGCAATACCAAATATACATGCTTATCAACACTGGAGACAATTTATTGTGCTGTAGGCAAACGGTTTAAATATTGATACTGTGTCATTTTTTCATGTAAAACAAAATTATAAGGCATCATGACTATCAGTTACATTTGGTAAAATATTTAAAGCTCTGAAACATTAGGCCTCCGCACAATTCGATAAGCTGTAGCTTACCGCATGTGTATGCGGATACATACTGTATTATAAACTAGCGCTTTGCCGCGGCTTCGCTCGCGTCATAGTTATGTCCCATTATATTTTTTCCCCCCCATTGTCTTTTGAATGCCACCGAACCAAACATTAGACGTTCAACAACATTCGTTAGAAATGTAAGACGTGAACGTAAATGGTGTGTTTCTCCGTCCCGGCTTATAACACTTATAACATAAAGAGATACTTTATTTATATCGATTATCATCCCGAGTTCGCTGTTAAATAAAATTTAAAATTACCTGTGATCTCGAAATGTAAATGTATTAATATTTTACATTACTTCTTTTGTAACAATTTCTTTGCCTGCCTTATGAATGGAATGAAATAATGATGAATGAGCTTAATAAAATCGCCTCAAGCTTAAAAATTAACTTTTAATCGTATGTATGTATGTATGTTGGGTATTCAGCCCAAGGGCTGGTTTTATCCTCTGCAGCTCCGCCAACAGCTGTCATAAATCAAAATACAGAGTTAGACTACAAATATTCATTATCGAACTAAATTATAATTTTAACGATTTAAAGAAACGCATTATAATTGCCTATATCTAAAACTTAACCATCAAATAACTTAAATATATTTGGAAACATGAACTTTAATATACTTAATCAATGAATAAGTAACGTAAAATCGTACGTATCACTTAACAACAAATAAAAGAAGAATTTTAAATATAATTATTCAGTTTAGAACTTCTTTATATGCAATATTGGCAGTTCTTCCTTCTGGTGCCAAAATGACTAAGCTACTTGAAGAACTTACTCTGTAACAGGCAACATAAAATTGTCCGTGGGAGAAACAGTCTTCACGTAGGTCGATTCCTGCAAATGTTAAACTCTGGCCTTGGGATTTATTGTCATAGCAAAGCATACTCTAATTGGAAATTGCAGTCTCTTAAACTCAAATGGAAAATCTTATGGTATAAGTGGTATTCGTGGAATGAACACTAATACTCCTCGAGCACAACCTGTAATAACAGTAGCTTACCGGGCGAGCGTCCGGCTCCATGGCTAAATGGTTAGCATGCTGGCCTTCGGCCACGGCAGTCCCGGGTTCGATTCCCGGCAGGGTCGGGAATTTTAACCATAATTGGTTAATTTCACCGACACGGGGACTGGGTGTATGTGTCGTCTTCATCATCATTTCATCCTCATCACGATGCGCAAGTCGCCTACGGAGTCAAATCACAAGACCTGCATCTGGCGAGCCGAACTTGACCTCGGACACTCCCGGCACTAAAAGCCATACGCCATTTCATTTACCGGGCGAGTTAGCCGTGCGGTTAGGGGCGCGCATCTGTGAGCTTGCATCCGGGAGATAGTGGGTTCGAATCCCACTGTCGGCAGCCCTGAAGATGGTTTTCCGTGGTTTTCCATTTCCACACCAGGCAAATGCTGGGGCTGTACCATAATTAAGACCACGGCCGCTTCCTTCCCACTCCTAGGCCTTTCCTCTCTCATCGTCGCCATAAGACCTATCTGTATCGGTGCGACGTAAAGCAAAGAGCAAAATAATAATAATAATAATAATAATAATAATAATAATAAGTAGCTTCTATTAATTTGTTTTTAAATCAGCCGCACGTGATCTAGTGCTATTACAGGTGGTTTGATGTTACGTAACAACATTACAGGTGCTGCTACTTTCAAACGAAATTTTGAGATGGGAATCCTGGAGGATTAAGAGTATTTAGGAATTTTACTGGATAATTCACAACATCGTCAGTTTGTAATATCGTGTTGACTGATTTATACTCTATTTCTTCTGCATCGAAATATGTAAGCAATGGTCCATTTATTTTATTAGCCGTCTCATTTGTTTGGTGTGCCAGTCCATAGGTTTGTCTTTCAGTTTAGTGACATCGGGATATATCTTTGAAATAAGACTTCCTAAAGAGTTTAATACTGCACTTAAACATTCAGAAATCAACATTTTCCCAGCGACTTCTGATAATTTCCGATTTTCAGAAGAAGTTCCGAAAATTCACCAGCCAAAAGATCACCACTCAAATGGATCCTCATATTTTTTCTGAAACTAAGTTTGTGTACTTTAGACCGTAAGTGTGACGTTTTTGCACATACCTTTGCCTAGTCAGCACGCGTCCCTCTTGGTACCACTGATAAAGTTTGACGAAAATCTCCAGCGAGTAGTACAGTAACTCTACCCATAATACTCGTATCTTTGTTACTCCTTAAGTCTTGGAGAGTATTATCGAGAGCCTCAAACCCGCATTTATGGCCTATTGTACTTTCGTCCCAAACCATGAGTTTACACTCTCACAAAACCTCGTCCGTGTTAGATCGTTTAGAATTGTAACAGATGGGAGTCTCAGTGAGAGTAAGGAGGAAGCTTGAAGGCTGTTTGACCTCCCTCCAGTAATGTTGCGGCGATGCCAGACGATGCGGCAGCTACAGCAATGTTTCTAGTACTGTACTTCTGACTTTTGCCAATAGCAAATTTAAAAGGAATGTTTTTTTCGCGTACAACCTGGAGCATCTAAGAAGAAGATTTTCCCACGTTCAGACTGTGTGCTTCTCAGGATTTTACGATATACTGTAAGTTGTTCTGTAGTTAAAGATTTTTCGCTGGTAGTTATCAATCGTTCCAAAGATTGAATATCATAATTGGTTTCCGTTAACTATTCTCTTTCTTCATTTCCTGACTTTACGGGTTGATGTAAGCCATACTGATTTAAATTCTGTCCACCTACAGATAACACTGCGTTTTCGATTAATAACAAACATTGATTGTATACGGTACTTCACTGTGATTTAGAGTACAATCATCCGCCTGCTTTTCAGTTTGCCATAAGATGTCCTCTGATAAAAACAACCTTTGAACTTTTCCCTAAGATTAGCAAAAAGCAAAGCAAAGTCATCTCCCTACAGGCCATGAAGGCCTCTGGAGGGGTGGAAGGCAAAGGCTTCCACTATCCGTAACCTCGGCACTTGGTGGGGTAAAATGGTTAGCTCTACGCCTGGCTGCCTTTGCCCCCAGGAATTAACCTGGTACTTATTTTTGGTGTAGGCTGAGTGAACCTCACGGCCATGTGCACCTCCGGAAATAGAAATCTCGTTTCTTAAATTTTAGGACTTCCTGACGGGTGAAGCGAGCACGGCAAAGATTAGCGGGATCAGAAATTTGACAAAACGCTAGCATAACAACGAAAAGTTCACTTACTTTATAAGGAGATTTACTCAAAGCCGCTTCTCCCAATGTCTGTCATTTTCTAATAATTCCCCAGAACTTTCCATACACCTTGAAATGTAGGATGCAGGACACCATCCACAGTTTTTATTGAAGAAAGCGATGTTGGTCCTCGAATTTCGTGAAGAAGGAGTCGGATGAATAGTATATACCCTTGCTGATGCAGAATCTTCTTTAACTCCTGGTCAACCTTCAACGTCATCGTTTCGTTTTCTTCTTACGAATTTATTGTTCTGCCATACATAGTATGATGGAAACTCATGGTACAGGAGAGTTTTCGCAAACTAATCCGTATCACATAAATCGAAGAAAGCCAAGAGAGTCGTTTTGGGAGGATTCGTGAATTTTTCTGTCAAATTATCCGAAGTGAAATAGACACATTGCCCGTTCTCAAGATGTACATCGATATGGAAAACTGTAGGATGTCTTTCATGAACAGGAAATCCCAGAATTCGCCACACTGTCTCTGAGCTACTAATATACCTTCCTCTTTCATATAATTTTACCTCATCAAGTGTTTCATTCTGTAGTGAAAAAGCTGCTTGATCGCAGCCTTTGTTGATATACTTGCATGCATATTTAACCGACTTAACAGATCTGCTGTGTTCCTCATTAACGTGAGCTTTTATTAGCGAGATAAAACACGATCGAAAGACACTACCCATCTGTTGTCAAGCTCTACACCATTAGTCTGAACTGTGAATCCACCATCTTGTGGAGCCAATCTGTGATACAGCCGTTAACCATCATGGCCAGTTTGTGTTTGACGAAGAAGTGGTCGTGGGTATCTCTTACTGAAACGTCCATTTTTCACGCAAGCTGTATTAGGATTCAAACTACCACAAACTACCACAATTTCGGCACAAATTATGTCATCGATCTTGTTAGACGGTATGCTTTCCACCAACCACAGTGATATATGAAGGTGAAGCAATCCACGTTTCTGCCATTCTACTGAGTACATGTAACAACGCGCATTACCGACAATTTCTGCTTTATTGAAAAGGTCCATTAGTTTCTTCACCTTCAATCAGAATAATTTACCCTAGAAATGATATCGTGACGATTGTAGTGCTTTTGCCCTTTCCGGATTGCTTCCGAAACTTCAATCAATTTGGGATTGCACATAAATGTAATAAAAAGATCAGGACTTCTGTAATGACGTACGTATGTAATTGCATCTCGCGTGCGTTCGTGCATGTATCGAGGTACTCCGGTAAATGATGAAGGCAGAATTACTCTTTGTCCAAGTTGATCGGCACTTATATATTGCCTGCTTACTGCATTTTTTAAATGAATATACTTTTCTGATCTTAACTGCTTTTGATTGTTGCGAATGAAATTTAGCCTCACAGTTTCTATTTTTCCATCTACATATCAACTAAATATTGATTTAACAAAGCACGAAAACTTATGAATAAATTATATTCGCCTTCTCGCACCGTTATTCGAAAGGCATAGTAGTTCGCCGCTGATACCGATTTCTTCAAAAACATATTTTTATGAAGATCACGTTGAGGATATTTATTGAATAGCCATCTTCACCATAACAAAACATCATAGGATATTGAAGTGCCTCATAAGACGGATGAATTTCACTGATACGTTTGAGTTTGTCATTATGGCTCTGAATAACTATATCTCGTTTTTCAAATTGTTCGACAACGATTACTAAAGCAACCTCATAAGATGTTCGAGCATTACATCGTCCACTCTGAATGTCAGCCGATTTTCTGTTCGCATGAATAATCTTGGCATCCTGAAGGCACCTTCTCAAGAGCTGTTTTCAAGTTCTTCACATAACAGTTAACATCATGGAGCCTTTTTTTGCAACTGTTTAATCAAAACCGGCTAACATCTGGTATCTTAGAGCATCGTATTAGTGCTTCTCTTTTATCTTCACCAACAAGGTAAATCTGCAAAAAAACAGGATCTTGATGAGCATTTGGCAATAGACTGCCTATGGAATGATAAATTTGACCTTGTATTCGTAATTTGAAAGTTGGCATAAAGCCGTCTTGAATGACTTGTTTAGCACTAAAAGATGTCATTTGAAAAAAAAGCCGTCATTTTCTAATTCGATAAAAAATGGCATGATCAGGATGGGCACCCATTAGTAAACTGTACACTGGTTCGGGTGGAGATTGAAGTGGTGGCAACTTGAACCTCGCCAGAATCGCAACACGTGGTTAGTGCTTCATCTTCCCACTTGAGAGCATTGCGGAATTGGCATTTAAAGATCATTGTACCAATAGCTACAAAGCTGCTATCTTCGTAATTAATTTAAGGATCGTAAGACATCCCGGAACGAAACTTAATTTTCCATCGACGCAATCGTCTTTCTTTTCGGAACCTAGGGTGACGTTACTCATATCGCGTTTGAATTGTCCTGTGATTTTCGCGATTATTTTGCTGCTATGTAGCTGCCGCTGCTCTATGAACCTCGGGTGTTTTGCTGTTATGTAGCTGCCGCTGCTCTATGAACCTTGGGATTATTCTTCTAGTACGTGACTGCTGCTGCTCTAGGAAGCTTGGGATTATTCTTCTGGTACGTGCCTGCTGCTGCTGCTGTATGGACTTCGAAATTTTTCTTTTGCTATTTACTTGTAGCAATGGTATGTGCGAAAGGATTATTCTGTAAAGATGCGGCTGCTGCTTTTTAAAATTGTATTTTCCTCGTAGCATTTGTGTATCGAGTACGACTTTTTTTGGTGGGAGGGGGATATTTTTTCTAACAATGAATGAAGCACTTGTTTCTTCGCACAGAAATTCATATACTTAAAAATGTCCGTTAGAAAGATTACCAGTAAATCGCAATCCCTTTATTAGCTTTATTACCAATTGGCCAGTATAACTTTTCATCACGATAAACTTCAAAGTGGAATGGAAATATTTTGTCTGCTGCCGTCAACTCACATGTTCCACCATAAATTGAATCTTTTGACGTGAAAAGTCAGACTGTTCTGAAGAGAAATAGTTACTACCATGATTATTTTCGGACAAAGTGGAGAACTCAACCCAATTGCTCACAACATACGAAACAATAGCTTCACGAACTTCTTTATGCCATAACTGAGTAGAATATAAAATGTAAGAAAGAGATCTAAATAGACACGCACCGTTACCTACAATGGAAACAATGCTATGTGACAACACTTCACCATTAATGTTTAAATAACTTACTGCCATTTTGCTGTGCGCGTGAAAAAGGTGTGTTCACGATGCAGTCTGTTGTTTAGCTGTCCCCTTGAAATACGGTATCACACACCAGTGCGTTGAATCTTCTGATATGAAAAGTGAGTACTCTTTTAAGGAGGAATAGTTATTACCAAGGACTGCCAAGGCTCAAAGCCTTCTTGCTCAAGAGTTGTATAACATCAAGACCGACTCCAATCCTCAGACCAAGACTGACTCCAATCCTCAGACCGCAATATAAAAAGAACATGGCGGCCGAAGTAGCCGGATTGCTGGTACTGGCTAACACGAAAATATCACGTACATATCATAAAAACGGCGGTAAATTAACATGATAAATGTAACATCATAGGGAAAATCAGTTTTACACCTATGAAAACGCTTCGCCAACAAGAATCACATATATTCTACTAGAAAAGAGACCAAAAAGCTGATTATATAGAAATTTCAATTCGTCAAATAACGCTTTTTCTTAGATTTCACTTCGCTGGATAGATGAAAATACATGATAAAACTGTTAAAATGATACTTCCAACATCATTTTGAATGTTTCAAAATAAATTTCTTTCTTTCTTTCTTAATCTGCTTAACCTCCAGGTTTGGTTTTCCCTCGGACTCAGCGAGGGATCCTACCTCTACCGCCTCAATGGCAGTGTCCTGGAGCGTGACACATTGGGTCGTGGGATACAACTGGGGTGGATGACCAGTACCTCGTCCCAGCGGCCTCACCTGCTATGCTGAACAGGGGCCTTGGCGGGGGATGGGAAGATTGGAGGATAGACCAGGAAGGAGGAAGGAAGTGGCCGTGGCCTTAAGTTAGATACCATCCCGGCATTTGCCTGGAGGAGAAGTGGGAAACCACGGAAAACCACTTCCAGGATGACTAAGGTGGGAATCGAACCCACCTCTACTCACTTGACCTACCGAGACTGAGTGGACCCCGTTCCAGCCCTCGTACCACTCTTCAAATTACGGGCCTCCGGGGGGTGGCAGCTAATTACACTAACCACTACACCACAGAGGCGGACTCAAAATAAATTAAGGTACGAAATTCCTCGATTTATTCGCTCTCATGAGAACTGTGAAACACAATTTGTTGCCTTAGTTTTGAAGTGGTGGACAATTTCATCGGCTTTACGTCCCACTAACTACATTTGTTACGGTTTTTGGAGACGTCGAAGTGCCGAAACTTAGTCCTGCCGAAGTTCTTTTACATGCCAGTGAATCTATCGACACGAGGCTGACGTATTTGAGCACCTTCAAATACCACCGGAAGGAGCGAGGATCGAATCTGCCAACTTCGGGTCAGAAGGCCAGCGCCTTAACCGTCTGAGTCACTCAGCTCAAGTACACCCGAAATGATTGTTAACCCAATGAACGGCCCTGGTAATGTTACCATAATATTGACATATGGCATAACGGCACTTCACACAATGATAGTAACCTTAGTAATGAAATGTTCAGACACTAAAGATATAATATAGGTTTTCACCCATTAAATAACATGAATGCAAAAATTCTATTGACTAAACATTGATATTGAACCACATGCACGAGCTTCAGTTCGGTGCAGTTTGCTTGATAACAGATAACCACAACATGAATCGGAAGGTTGTTGGCAGTGTAAAACCATACGTTACAAACCCAGAAGTCACTATTTCTCCTGTGCAACAGTATACAGATTGCTCCAACTGACACACTTACAAGTTTTATTATACTCCAAGATCCACCCAAACATTTCCGCAGGCAAAGCACAGATTATTGTAAAATAAACTTGCATCTAAATCACTCGACACTTTGAAGCACATAGACACTGACGGAATATCACATATCAATAATTATATTCTATCTAAATTAAATTTTACGAGGAACACGAATAGTTTGGAAGTAGGAAAATGGCTTCCCTAACCTCGGACTTATTCTCAAAATGATGTACGCATGCTACAGTTTTGTCATGGACTTCAAAATAATCACGATGTATATTCCTAATCCATTTCTATCTTAATGTTATGTTCCGTAGAAAGAATAGTTGTATGAGAGGCATTGCCATAGTTAGACTAAAACCTGGTCCACCTAGTGCACTCATGTTCTGGGTAAAATACGAATACAACAAACATATTTTCACATTACTGCGTATAATTACATATCGTATGTGTCCACTGACTCATATAAATACACTCGCACACTTATATTCTACACAGAAACTAACATTTATCGCCAACTTTCATAAAATTACACAGACTACATACCATAATAACAAATCAAAACAAACCCAGATTTCCACAATTCCGGCTACTCGATTTGCTATCTTTGAACGATCGAGAGTAGCATTAAGATCTGAGGATTGGAGTCGGTCTTGCTCAGACCTTAATGCTACTCTCGATCATTCAAAGATGACGAATCGAGTAGCCGGACATGTTGGATATGTGGGTTTGTTTTGGTTTGTTGCTATCATGTAGTCGGTGTAATTTCATGAATGTTGCCGATAAATGTTAGTATCTTTGTAGAATATAAGTGTGCGAGTGTATTTATGTGAGTCAGTGGACACTTAGAATCTGTAATTATACGCAGTAATGTGAGAATGTGTGTTCTGATCGTGTTGTGAACCAGGTTTAAGTCTAACTATGGTAATGCCTCTCATACAACTATTCTTAAGTTTTGTACGGAGTAAAACATTAAGAGAGAAATGGATTAGGAATATGCATCGTGAATAATTTGAAGTCGATCACAAAACTGTAGTGTGCATACACCAGTTTGAGGAAAAGTCTGAGGTTAGGGAAGATTTTTCTCCAATTCCAAACGGCCAACGTATTCGTGATTCTCAAAAAATATTAATTTAGATATAATATAATTTATATTGTGATATTTCGTCAGTGTCTATGTGCTTCAAAGTGTCGAGTGATTTAGATGCAAGTGTATCTTACAATAATCTGTGCTTGTCTGCGGAAATCTTTGGCTGGATCTTGGAGTATAACAAACCTTATAAGTGTGACAGATAGAGCAATCTGTACACCGTTACACTGAAGAAATAGCGACTTGGAGGTATTAGCTGGGTTTGTAAAACAGGGTTTTACACTACCAACACCTTCCGATTCATGCTGTGGTTATCTGTTATCAAGCAGACTACACCAAATTGAAGTTCGTCCATGTAGGTTAAATATTAATGTCAATAGAGTCAATAGCGTTTTTGCACTCACATTCTTTAATGGATAAAAACCTATTATATCTTTAGTGTCTGAACGTTACATTACTAAGGTTAACATCATTGCGTGAAGTGCTGCTATGTCAAGATTATATTAGCATTACCAGGGCCGTTCATTGGATTAACATAATCATTATTTCGGGTGTACACTGACTGAGCAAATGTCATGGGATAGCGGAGCACTGATGCGCAGGTGTGTTGTCTGCGCACCACACGCCCCCTGTGCCAGCGGCAGTTTTATAGGAGACCTTGTGAGCAGAGGCTGTGCATGTGACAGGTGTAACATGGAACGTGGTCGTGAGCTGACACTGTTCGAACGGGGTATGGTGGTCGGTGCCCGACCGATGGGAAGTGCAATTTCGGAAGTGGTGCGGGAATTCGGCTTCACACGATCAACCGCGTTCAGGGAGTATCGTGAATGGTTGAATGCGGGTGTCACCGTCCACAACAGATGAATGACCGGCCGTCCAGCCACTCTCGATGACCGTGACCGGCGACATCTGAGACGGATTGTCAATAGTGACAGACGGGCAATCGTGCAACAAATCACGGCTCAATGCAACACAGGCCGTGCTAGACACGTCTCCCAGTGGACAATCCTTAGGAACATGGGTTCTGTGGGGTATGGGAGTCGGCGCCGCAAACGGGTACCACTGTTAACCCAATGACATCGCGCACTACGACGCGCATTTGTCGCCAGTCACCAGGGATGGACACTGGAACAATGGAGTAACGTGATAGTCGGACGAATCACGATTTCAACTGCATCATGCCGATGGTAGGCACCGTGTATGGCGCAGACCACATGAAGCGATGGATCCCGCCTGCCTCGAAAGTGTGGTCCAGGGCGCTGGTGTGTCTGTTATGGTCGGGGGTGCATTTTCCTGGTATGGAATGGTCCCCCTAGTTGTTCTGGAAGAGACTTTGAATGGTACGCGGTATGTTGAGCTGCTCGGAGACCATCTCCACCCATTTTTGACATTCCAGCGCCCAGACGGTTCTGCGCTGTTTCGAGATGATAACGCGCCGCCACATCGCTCCCACGTCGCCCAGGAATGTTTCCAGGAACATACAGTGGAGGTCCAACGACTGCCATGGCAACCCAGGAGCTCCGATATGAACCCTATCGAGCATATCTGGGATGTCCTCGAACGCAGGCTCCGTGCCATGGATTCTGCACCCACGAACAGACCAGCATTGGCGGCCGCTCTGCAAACGATTTGGTGTCAGCTGCGTCCAGAGGACTACCAGGGACTTGTCGACTCACTTCCACGGCGTCTCACTGCAGTTCGCAGGGCCAGAGGAGGCCCCACACGCTATTAGGTGGCTATCCCATGACATTTGCTAAGTCAGTGTACTTGGGCTGAGTGGCTCAGGCGGTTAAGGCGCTGGCCTTCTGACCCCAAGTTGGCAGATTCGATCCTGGATCAGTTCGGTGGTATTTTAAGGTGCTCAAATACGTCAGCCTCGTACCGGTAGATTTACTGGCTCGTAAAAGAACCCCTGCGGGACAAATTCTGCCACCTCGGCATGTCCGAAAACCGTAAAAATGTAGTTAGTGGAAAGTAAAGCAGATAACATTCTCTCTTTGGGTGTACTTCCCTTTTATTGGGTGCTGAATATAAGAAATTATGCACTACTTCAAAATTAAGGAAACAAATTGCGTCCATAGTTCTCACGAGAGCGAATAAATTGAGGAATTCCGCAGTTTATTTATTTTGAAACATACACAATGATGTTATGAATATCATTTTAGCAGTTTTATCATGTATTTTATCACTTTATTTGACTAATTGAAACTTCTACATAATCAGCTTATTGCTCTCTTTTCTAGTAGAATATATGTGATTCTAGTTGATTGTATGTGGTGGGTACTTGTTGGCGAAGAGTTTTCATACGTGAGAATTATTTTCCCTATGATGTTACATTTATTAAGTTAAATTACCGCCGTTTGTATAATAGGTACGTGATATTTTCGTGTTAGCCAGTCCCAACAATCCGGCTACTTCGGCCGCCATGTTTTTTTAATATTACGGTCTGAGGATTGAAATCGGTCTTGATCACACTCACTACATTACTGGCCGACCATATGCAAGTAGCCTCAGGTCTCTCCTTCGTCAATGCGAGTGACATATCTTCGAACCCAACGAACCCTAGATAGCTTTGCTAATGACACATGCGCGCGCCGATCATTTTGAAGGAAGAACTGGTCAAGACCAACTTACAACGACATTAAAGATATCTTTAATGTCGTTGAACTACAATATTATCAGACTTGAATGCATATGTTGGCACGTGAAAAAAAATGGCTGCCACATTGGGCCAAGCACAGCCGGCGTGTGGGCCCATGTTTACATTCAGTTCGGTTTATATCGCAAACGTGAGTGATTGGTTGAGGTTATCTTGCTACTGGAATTCGTGATTTAATCATCCACCGAATATTTTTGTGTGTTAAATAGTGTCGCAGTGTCCTTTTATAAGTTCTTCTATTGGTTATCTAGGTATCGTTAATATGTTACAGATGTTTTTAGTAGTCTATTTAGAGGCAGTAGCAACGATTGGGAATTAGAAGTGGGCGGGGGGAATACAGGCAATAGAAAGTAACCGGGTTGAGGGATATAGCGATCGAGAGGGAAAGGGTTATACACATCAAAACTGAACAAAGCAGCTACAAAATGGTAAGTTTTTGATGCTCTTTGAGCGATTTTTCGACAGAGAGGTCAAAGTTAACAGTTTACTAACTTAAGTGCGGCAATAATAACTTTGTGAGATTTTGATTCATTATTATAGGCTACAATAAAAACTTTTTAAAATTTTTTTTATTGGCTTTAGGTGCCAGACCAAACAGCCAGCTAGAACAATAAAACCTTCACCAAAGAAACAATATTACACTCGTATTACAACCAAACAGAAGTACGGCGCGGTCATAAAATAAAAAATTAATTTAGTATTTGACTACACTAAGAAACTAACCGACAATATTAAAAAGACTGCCAGACTGACGAATGCACGCGGCAAGCAGGTGAATCATTCCTCAGGGTCCACGACCTTGGCAAAAAATATACCCCTGTTACCCTTCCTCATAGCATTTGCGAAGTCTCCACTACTTGCTGTGGCGCTATACAAATCGGTTAGCTGCTACAAATGACATTTTGTGCGTATTTTCGATAGTAATTTTGTTAATAATCAAAAAGGTGCACAATTTGTTAAATAATTCCTAGTTTCAGCCGGCTAAAATGGAATAAAAACGTAATGTTTTCTCTACAAAGTGTGTGTGTGGGGGGGGGGACTGCCGCTACTGTTTAGAGGTTATTTCAATAAGTGGTGCGAAAGTGACAAAATTACAGATTTTACTTCATTCATCTGTGAGGTTCAGAAGAAATGCATTAAACCATGCACTGTAACAGTGAAGGAGATTATGTGTTGTTTGTGAAGGTGGATGATGAGCCATTTATCGGCGAGTTTTAAAATTACAAGTTCATTTGCAGTTCAAGTGTTTCACAAAAATGTGTGTTTACCTACACAGCATTTTAGGTTTATATTGGAATCTGATGCTTGTGAAGACCTGAAATGTGACAGATGGACGAAGTTTGACAATTTGGTAAATCATCTCACAAGTTATTCCTACGTACCTATAATGATTCCAAATATTTACCTATTTCCTTTGAAATGAAATGGCGTATGGCTTTTAGTGCCAGGAGTGTCCGAGGACATGTTCGGCTCGCCAGGTGCAGTCTTTTGATTTGACGTCCATAGGTGACCTGCGCGTCGTGATGAAATAATGATGAAGACACATGCATCCACCCTCCGGACCAGTGAAATTAACTAATGATGGTTAAAATTCCCTACCCTGGCGGGAATCGAACCCGGGACCCCTGTGACTAAAGGCCAGTACGCTAACCGTTTAGCCATGGAGCCGGATACTTGGGGCAGAATATAAGCCTTTAAAGGAAAACAAAATCTCTGTTATTTGAAGTGTAAGTGAAAAGGTGAATTGGACAAACATGTTTAAAATAAACAGATGTTTTAACAGCATTCATTTCCTTTAAAGTGCTACGATACTTCTTTTGGAACAATAGCGTATTTGTGTACTCCGGGACATACGATACACTGTCCATACTGCATAGAGCAGTAATTGACAACTAGCAATGCTAAAAGATATAACTGTATTATTTACACACAAATTACACAACAACACCGAGCTCAATAGCTGCAGTCGCTTAATTGCGGCCAGTATCCAGTATTCGGGAGATAGTGGGTTCGAACTCCACTGTCGGCAATCCTGAAGATGGTTTTCAGTGGTTTCCCATTTTCACATCAGGCAAATGCTGGGGTTGTACCTTAGTTAAGGCCACGGCCGCTTCCTTCCCACTCCTAGCTCCTTCCTCTTACAACGTCGCCATAAGACTTGTCTGTGTCGGCCCGACGTAAAGCAACTTGCAAAAAAAAAAAAAAAAAAAAACATTAGATTCTCATTCAATTTTACAAAACAAACGTAAACGTCCGAACAGTGTTAAAAACAAAGTTGGAAGAACCGCGCATCCAATATTATCTAGTTTAGTTTTCTTTTGCAATTTGCTTTACGTCTCACCGACACAGATAGGTCTTATAGCTACGATGGAATAGGAAAGGGCTAGGAGAGGGAAGAAAGCGGCGTGGCCTCAAGAAAGGTACAGCCCCAGCATTTGCCTGGTGTGACAATGGGAAACCATGGAAAACCATCTTCAGGGCTGCCAACAGTGGGGTTCGAACCCACTATCTCCCGGATGCGAGCTCACACCTGCGCGACCCTGACCGCACGGTCAACTCGCCTGGTAGTTTGGTTTTCTTCCGTGTTTGAGATCTTTAGTATCGTGTATGTTCTCCGTCCTGACACCTACATGGCATACTCCGTACAAGTCCTCGGAGGTCACTCTGCAGTATCCGTTACTATTCTTCAATGAGAGTTTGTGGAAGTTTCTGGAGTGTCTGCGATGCAACATAAAGACCACGAACAAGTCTGTCAGTCCACTGGCTATTCCATCACTTGAATGTGAATCCTTCTTAAGACGTTCCTAGTGTCAACACGATCTAGTTGATGCACTTCGTGGAGGTAAGGTGGCCACGGCCAATGACAAGATCTGTGTGGCTGTCAACACTAACGCTACCCCACACAATCACAGAACCTTGTCTGAATCTGTCCACTTGCTGTACAACATTTGGTAAGTAAAGTTCACTAAAGCCTCTCCATACACGTATACGGTCATCACTTTGAGTCAGGGAAAATCGTAACTTGTCTGTGAAAAACAAAGCTCTCCAATGGCAAAGTTATCAGTTGACGTGGTTACGGAAGAACAGAGTTGCTTGATGTTGCGGCGTTAAACGTGGCACTCGAACAGGTCGTCTTTCGCGTAGCCCCCATCGACGACTTTGTCCAACGCACCTGGTAAATTGAGCTGTCTCACTGTATCGATTCAATAATGGATAAATACAGACGGGAAGACACTGAAGTCCTCGGCAAAACGACGATCAAGGTGACTACTCTTGCGACTTGTGTGTCGTTAAGATGCCCCATTGTACGCGGTCGAAGCTATAATATCTCCGCAAAAGAAAACTTTTGTCTTGTTTACCTCGTTACGAGACACCAACACACGAGTAAATTACTTTGTTTTGAGGGGTCTCCTGGCAGTGAGTGCACTGCAGGGCTTAGGCTACAGCAGGTCTTTCCAACTCGAGCACTTAGCCCGCTGTCACACAGGGCATCGAACGATCAAGAGCGACCAACTGGCATCGAGTACTAACGACTAAATTCATTCACCCTGTCACACTGCTCATCGATCGAGAGGGATCGACTGCACGGAAACAGCTGATATTCCCGCCCAGTACCGTACAGGCTACAGATGTATTCATATTCACGAGAGAAAAAGAATGTGTTGTGAAAGCGATAATTCGGGTGGAAATATGATTCTAACCTATGAATATATTAGGAGAAAGGAAAGAACCAGACGATCGCAGTGGACAAGGTAAAGAGCCATAGAGAATTCCACCAAAGTGTGCCTTCGTTGCGGAATGACGGAAAAATTCAGGAACTAGTACCGAATGCCCATCAATAATTACGGTATAAGGAATTAGAGGAAAAAATGAAGTCAATAACAAACATCAGGCAAACAAATTACAGGAAAAGTATAAGTTCTGAGGAAAGGCTGACACTATCGTTAAATTCAATATTCACAACGATTTTTTTAGGTTTAAAGTCAAAAGTGATGTTCACCTTCGAAACAACTACTGTATGTCCGTGGCAAAATATATCAAATAAAAGATTAGTGGCATTCTGCAGGATTCTAATAAAGTATTGATAAAAAGGACTGAAAACTGTTATGTACATCAATTTGAATTCATAATTTGAAGGTGCTACCATCAACAGTGGATATATATTTATTTAGGCCTACAGGTTTCTGGACATTGGTGACTCATACAGATTTAGGATTGCTCACAATACATCAGTGGATTTGTTCCTGTTATATATGATGCCATTCATAGAGCACTACAGCCACAATTCTTGACAGGGTGAAAATTCCAACAAAAGCCTCACAAAAGTGGCTCATTGTATTTCAAATATAAGACTAATACCATTTATGCTTATTTGTTTTAATGATGCTGGATCTTGAGGCATAATTACTGTCTTTTCAAATGATATTTTGAGGTGTTTATTAGATGGAGGTTAACAGCTTTTTTTTTTCATACCACTTGGTGAGATCCCACCTACCAAAATAATAGACATATCAAGAAATGCTTCCAGTCAAAATTTACATTACCTAATGTAGAAATAGTGTGTCAAGTTTCATTACAACCCTGTAAATAATTTTGAAAGAAAGAAAAATGGACATATGCTCTGAATATTGTGAAAATGATAAAAGCAATGGAGTTCCTTACACTGTTTCTCTCCCTCATGATCCTCTGCAAATCTCTTGTCACCTCTCCTCTTCTTTGTTATTGTGCCATGTTCAGAATAGTATCATATTGCTTTCATGACAAGCATGTTGCTGAATTTCTGTAGGCCTACTGTGTTTTGTGCAAAGAATCCAGGTCCATATCCAAACTTTGCAAGAATGACAATCCTGTCTTAATTTATATCATTGAAGACTACAGCAGCTTCGAAAGCAGCTAATTTTACCAAATGGCTGTGAAGAAAGGTTGTCTATGGACATCTCTTCCAAAGTAAATTCTCTTTAGGATTCTGTGTATTCACATATGTGTACATTTCTTGAGGAGTTCAGGTGAGGCTAGTGCTCTGTACACTAGCTTAATAACTATAGGAAAAGCTTCTGGAATATTGTTCTAATAAGTAAGTTGGCAGTGTAATAGACTGATACTTGTCACAACTACATGTAAATTACACACAAGGTCTTGTTTATTACCCTCATCACTAAGCATAAAGTACTGTCTCCCCAAACTTTGCACTGGCAAGCTGATCTAATTGCTCACTTGGCAATAATAAAACCAATTAATATAAATCCTGCACTTCCATCCAAATTGCTGGTAAACTCCTTGGTACAGAGTAACACCTTTTTCCGCAAAGGTCTGGTAGGACTCTCCTTCTTACCACAATGTTGATTTTGCCTTTCTGTATATTGTTCATATGTAACTTTTTTACTGATATGAACAGTGCCAAGCCTATCTATCCATCCTGAAATACTTTCCTTATGAATCAGTTCAAGGAAAATGAAAACTTTGCCTTCAATTTCACCAAAAATGAGAACCAACCACTGCAAAAAATAATAGGTGCTAATAACAAGCACCTTGCCTTCTATGTTTAGAAGTGAAGAGTATGCCTTTCTAACAACTAAATAGACTACTATTGCCGTCTACAGTAAAATGTTATTTAGGCCTCAGGTGGTAAATGATTTAATTTTGCTATATCTTACATTGCCTGTCAAAACTGTTTGTAAATACCAATTATATAAATGAATGTTTGACAGAGTAGGGTGTATGGGCCTTGTAAGATCTTGGATTGACTTACAGGGTAATTAATCTACTCAACCTTTTATTACAAGCATGTAACTGTCATATGAATATATTTTTTATAAATAATGTACATATTCTGCCATCATATCCCCTTAATATCACATCACACAAAATGCAGTTTTTTATGTTGTAGATTAAAATCTACAAAACTTTGGTGGAAACATCTGTCAAAATAGTTACAAATGAATTTTTCATCTTTGTTTTTCATTGTTTATAAGGATCTACAGCACAAGAAATAAAATAATCAGTCTACCTTGATGCCCTCTGTAGGCCTATATGTTATTAATAAATTATAAGTACAGTAACAGACATGAAAGTACAGTAGTGATCGCTGGTGCAGACAGGTACAATGGCAGGAGAGTACTTGGAATGAGGAGATAAAGGCTACCTAAGTTACAAAGTTATAAGGTGGCAGGGAGGAATTCTGTCAGGTATAACTGTAGTAAGAATTTTGTCCTATGCAAACAGCTTGGTCTATTGAAACTGTGCAATCTAATATTAATGGATCTACAGTACAAGAAATAAAATAATCAGTCTACCTTGATGCCCTCTGTAGGCCTATATGTTAATAAATTATAAGTACGGTAACAGACATGAAAGTAGTGATTGCTGGTGCAGACAGGTACAATGGCAGGAGAGTACTTGGAATGAGGAGATAAAATAGAACTGAATGTCAGGTTGAGAATACAAAACTGGAACAGGTCGATAATTTCAAATAGGTATTTAGGATGTGTATTTTCGCAGGATGGCAGTATAGCAAGCAACGTTGAACACAGATGCAGTAAACCCAATGCAATGAGCTTGCAGTTGTGATCAACAGTATTCTGTAAGAAGGCAGTCAGCTCCTGGACAAAACTACTAATGTCTTTACACTGGTCTGGTTTCAGACCACCTGTGCTGTACAAACCTAGTGCAATGAGTTTGCAGTTGCGATCAACAGTATACCGTAAGAAGGAAGTCAGCTCTTGGACAGAACTATCAATACGCTGGTCTGGTTTCAGACCACCTGTGCTGTACAAACCTAGTGCAATGAGTTTGCAGTTGTGATCAACAGTATACCGTAAGAAGGTAGTCAGCTCTTGGACAGAACTATCAATACGCTGGTCTGGTTTCAGACCACCTGTGCTGTACAACTGCTTACTACATACACACAGAAAGGACCTACTACATGTATTTCAAAATACTCCTTTCCTTGTAAACCATACATGTTCTACCACATAAAATATACAAATTAAGATGTTGTAATAATGCTAATAATTAATAAAAATTGGAGTTAAGGTTCTTTCCCATCAGGTGCTATTACACATAACTCACTGAGGATTCCAATAAATATTGATAGATAAGTATAACAAAAAATGATTTAATTTAAAAAGTAGAACATTTCTCAAGAACATAAATTTTATTAGATTCTTTCTTGGTCTAACACTGTATACAACAGTTTCTGAATTTTAACTTTGAAAACCCTTCGACCTAGTACACTCATTCTTTCCATGTTGTCATGAAGACACTAAAAATAACATTGATTATATTTTCTTTTCAGTTTTAAGTATCTTTTCTAAATATTCACTTAACACATCCCTGTCACTTTCACATTTCTGTTTCTTTTATTTTTAACTGCTGGCAAAGCTGTTTGTAGAAGCAGAAGCCACTGGACTGGAAGTTGAAGTCCCTTCAGTAATTTCTGAACTGTAGGAGTTAAACCCCTCCAACACAAATTAGTTCTGCTTCCTCCTCCTATATTTCAGCTTGGTGAAAAGGCTCTCATACACCAGGTGCCACTTCCATAGATGTGTTTGTTATAGAACTGAAAAAAATGAACAACATATTAATGCAATTCTTCTAAATTGGAGCTACATTTTAGTCTGAACACAAGCCTTCTGTTTAAGAAATTGTTACTTTCAATAATTATTTTAGTAAGATGATTGTTAGGTTAGATTATATTATATTACTTTCAGTTATATCTGATAAATTAATGAACAGATGGGTGGAACTTATGGCCTACAGACTGAATCTTCCCCTCACTCTTTCACAACTAGAACACTGGTCTGTAATGTAGGCCTACTTTTAAAAATAAATATTACAGAATTGTACCTTCTTCCAGCAATGAAGATCCAGAAAGTTGAGGGCATTGAAGTAGACCCATTTTATGTTTTCTGTACAGCAGAACCTGGGAGGAGAGGGAGGATGTTATCTCTCCAAGTTCGATATCCAGCCCTCAGAATTTGCCATGTTTTGGCACAACTTTTTCCTGAAACAATGAATCAGAATATTGTGACAAAGAAAATATACATGTAGTAGGCCTACTTATGGCATAGGCCTACACTTATTTGTCATTAAAGCAAACAATGGTATTCATTTCATTAGGTACGAGATGGAGGTTAGGAAAGCACTGCTTATGTTTTCCAAATATTTCTTCAATTAAGTTACAAGAATGATAATTACTACTTCTCCTAGTGTAACTCTTTTTACCAATCTATTCCGTATAATATATATTATCAATAAATAATCTAAGATAACACTATTCATAAGATAATCGTAATCTAATAATTACTTACCAGTTTTTGTCCCAATTCTCCACACTATAGAATGCCATACAAAATTCACGGTCTCCCTATTACTATATCCAGGGAGTCTAGGATTATACACCACTTTGTTTTCATACACTAAGCAAATTAATGTTTCGATTTCATCAACAGATGACTATGTTGCGTCCGCCATTATCGAACGACTGCGACTGAAAAACGGACACGTCTGTTTTTACAAACCAGTCGATCTTCATCGCTCGTAGTTGATCGCTGACGATCGATGCTGTGTGACTGGTGCCACTGCCCTCTGTAGGTTTGTTTTCTTAGTCGGTCGATCGCAGTCGTTCGATCGAGCCTGTGTGACAGCCCCCTTAGTGCTGGGGCGCACCAGCGCTGCACTCGGCAGTACCGTTCCCCTCCTTCCCCACCTACCCCTCGCAGTGGTCGGTGCATGTGTGCGTAAGAGACAGTAGATTCATTCTCATTCTCTCTCTGTATGTGTCATTCTCAGTAGAATCTATTCGATAGAACAGATAGCGAAGCAGTTGGTTTCTCCTTCGTTAAAAATGTCGTTTAATCCTTCATGGGTGGATTCATATTTTGTTCTCATTACCGAAGGGAAAGCTCACTGTTTAATTTGTCATGTAATTTCAAGCGTAAAGTCTTCAACCGTGCGACGACACTACCACAATATACATGTTTCCACCTATGACGACATTGTTGGCGCAGCAAGAACCGAACAAATTGCTAAGTTAAAATCGGAATTGCCAAGTTCTTCAGAGATATGTAATAACTTAGTCATTAGGAATTGTTTTACACGCAATTTAGGAGATTTGTTTTGGTTTTGGTTTTGTATTATTAGGAACTGTTTAGAATTAGACTTAGATGTGCTGCTAAGAAAAAACACCGGGCGAGTTGGCGGCGCGGTTAGGGAAGCTCAGCTGTAAGCTTGCATCCGGGAGATACTGGATTCGAACCCCATTATCGGCAGCGCTGAAGATGGTTTTCCGTGGTTTCCCATTTTCAAACCAAGAAAATGCTGGGGCTGTTCGTTAATTAAGGCCACGATCGTTTCCTTCCCATTCATAGGAGTATTATCACCAACATTATGGTGTCTGGTAGTGGATGAACTACTTACCAGGTTAAATGTTGGAGGAATATACGCCCAAGGCTATGCAGATGACATAAGCCTGATGGCGGTAGGAAATTTCCCCAGCACGGTTTCCGAGCTCGTACAGAGCTCTTTACGTAGGGTGGAAAGATGGTGCCACGAGACAGACTTGTCGGTTAATCCCGATAAGACGGAGCTCGTGGTATTTACCAGGAGGAGGAGGCTAGACGGACTGTCAGAGCCTTTCCTATTTGGGAAAAAATTAGTTAAGACAATCTCAGTTAAGTACCTAGGGGTAATCCTTGAGGCAAGACTGAGTTGGAAGAAACATATAGATTATAAGGTGGATAAGGCTCGCAAGATTATGTGGGCCTGTCGCAGGGCCGTCGGGAAGACTTGGGGCCTAAGACCTAAGGTGGTCCAGTGGCTCTATATCTCTATTGTACGGCCCACGATCACCTATGCATCTTTAGTCTCGTGGCCAGGTTCGGAGAGTAAAACTGTGACCACCAAGTTAAACAGTGTCCAAAGACTTGCGTGTCTAGGAATAACAGGGGCACTGGATACTACACCATTATGTGCAATGGAGGCCATCCTAGGTTTTTCCCCCTTACATTTATATGTTAAGGTAATAGCGGGAATGAGTGCCTATCGCCTCTGGTCACTCGGAGGATGGTCCTTCAAAAACCCGAATAGAGGTCATGCCTCTATTCTTACAAGGCTTCACCAGACTTGCCCTATGACAATGATGATCGGGGATCTGATGAAGCCTAACTTTAATTTGAATTATAAATTTACAGTGGTGATACCCACAAGGGAGGAGTGGGCCGCGGATGCTGGGGCCCATCTTAAGTCTGGGGGCTGTACATGGTACACAGATGGCTCGCGGACGGAGACGGGCACAGGCGCCGGGGTCTGGGGGCTTAAGACAAGGCTCTCCCTTCCTATGGGTAAATATGCTACTGTTTTCCAGGCCGAAGTATACGCAATACTAGCCTGTGCTGTATATATATGGAATATGCCTGGACACAGAAGACGCATCACTATTTGCAGTGATAGCCAGGCAGCGCTAAAAGCACTATGTGCACTTAAAACAACATCAAAACTGGTATGGGAATGCCAAAGGATGTTAGATCAGCTGTGTGAATTTAGCTCAGTTACTCTATTATGGGTCCCTGGGAACACAGGTATCAGTGGAAATGAAGAAGCTGACAAACTAGCGAAACAAGGCTCAAAAGGTTCTTTCACAGGACCAGAGCCCTTCCTGGGAGTGTCACTCCGAAGCGTGAGGCTGGTAATATCCCAGAGGACAAACCAGTCTCACTTAGATATTTGGAAGAGGTTAACTATAGCAAGGCAGGCACGTGAACTTATCAAAGGGCCTAGCCAAAGTTATAAAAAGGTCCTAATGAATTTGAATAGGACCAGAATGAGAATGGTAGTTGGACTGTTAACAGGCCACAATACCTTACAGAGACACCTACACATCATGGAAATCACCCAGGATCCGATGTGTAGAAGATGCGGCAAGGAGGAGGAGACCTCCGCGCATGTGTTATGTCAGTGCGAGGCTCTTGCAAGCACTAGAATCGATACCTTGGCTCACATTTTGTGAGCCTGGAAGACATCAGGAATGCCAATATCCGGACACTGGTATCCTTTATAGGAGCACTAGGGCTGGACTAGGCAAACCTGTTTAAGGGGCACTAGGGTCTTCATAGACCTACGTGTGGAGCTCTGCGAAGACAGGGCTCACCCATTTCTTATCTATCTATCTTCCCATTCATAGCCTTTTCCTGTCACATCATCGCCAAAAGACCTATTGCAAAAAATAACCCACAAAGATAATTATTTTAATTATCTCCCTGTCCCACAGATACTTGAACCCAATACTTCAGAAGGCGCATTTCGAGCACGTTATGGGCTATTGTTGCTCTGAAAATTGCAAAAAACAGATGTTTTCAATTCTGAATTTAAATGAATGGAGAACTAGGACTTCTCTGTCTGATGCGGACCTAGATGCTGTACTTAGAAATTCTACTGCCAAATCGACTGTACCCATTATTGGTAAATTAGTTGCCGCAAAACGATGTCAGCAATCGACTTAAACGCTAAATGTACATTAAGGCAAACGCAAAGTATGTACAGAATAAATTGTGTGTTTATGTGTTCACAGAAATGTCATAAATAATATTGTTTCCATAAGCTGCGCGCTGACTTGACGACCTGTGGTTCTGCTTCTGTCACTTCCCCTCCTTTTCCCACCACCTCAACGGTGCTATAGCACAGCACCGGAGCTGCAGCCGGGGCCGTGGGAGCACCTCAGTTGGAATCGCTTGGGCTACAGGGACAGCTCAGATGTTTATTGCTTTCAATACACAAGATCAGTGCAATAAGGCCATTGGTACCAACTGTGTCAAAGGCACTCTAGTATACCAGACGTTCAAAAACATGCTCCGCTATTTTTTTTTTTTTTTGGGACATTGTATTTACACAGTAAACATACATAAATATATCTAAAGTATGTTTGAAATGAGCAAAAGCCGCGTAAGATTGTGAAAATTGCCCTTGAGTCAAATCGTTAGCCCTTCATTAGAGAAACATTCGTGCCAATTTGAAAACCGCTGTCGGTACCCTAAAGTACTTTGAACGTGCGGGTAGGGCCTAAGTCCATCTCTGTGAAACCTGAGGTAGGAAAAATTCACAAAAATACAGGGACATACGGGATATTAATACGAACATCTTATAATATGTGCAAAGTTCAAAGTTAAATTATGACCATTTTCGTAGGATTTTTCAAAACAGGACTACAAACTGTCTGATAGCGGGCAACGTGGCCATTGTGCTGTCCAGGACTTCCTTCTCGCGGTATATTTGCCTCTGCTACGACTCTCTAAGGCTAGAGCAACACTGGCGCGATTTCAAGATGGGTTACTGCGTGATTTTTTTCATGCAGCTGGACTACCTGCGAGGAGGGTAGCCACACACTTGCGTTTTTGCCACGCTGGTGTTGTTCACGCAGCTGGACGACAGGGTGCGTGGCCACACTTGCGTGTTCGCACGGCGTGTTCTATATTGTAAAGTAGCAAAGCATCGCCATTGTTCTACATATGGAAGGAATTCCATTAAATAATAACACCGTTGCTGCGTTAGGTCTATGTGCTGCGTTGGTTCTTCGTCGTCGTAAAAAAATTAATTAGATCCATCCTATAATAAGTGACAGGCAGTGGCGTATGCTGGGATCAAGACGTGGGCTACCACTAGACTTCGGTTACCCTTTTTCGATAGTTGGTTTAGTGAGCGTCAAGCTTTAAGCGTTTTGAGCTGCAGCCAATAGCCAACGGAGAAGCCTGTTGTGTAGTCAAAGCTGCTTCACAAACTACTGCCCCGACTTCTGACACTGTCAATACTCAACACATGATCAGTGGAGATGGCAGCCTAAAGTTTAGCAAATTAAAGTTGTGGCTAAATTGACAGAATGCTTGCCTTTGGTCCGATAGCCCCGGTTCAATTTTCAGAATCAACCCCCTCATACTGTTAATTCTCCTGATTTGGAGACTGGGTGTATATGACGTCTTCGACATTCATTTTATCCTCATTAGGTCACCACCAAGCCTATACAGGTGTCATGCAGCATTATTATTATTATTATTACGGTATTATTATTATTGTACCGGGCGGTACACCTCCACGCCGCTAATTCAAACATGGCGCCAGTTGAAATTCCTCTACTGGAGAAAGCCTGAACTTTAACAACCACATTAATTCTAAGGTTTCTCAGAAGATGTCTTTACTGTAAATTTTGAAGTGTTCTGAACTATGTCGGTTTCGATTTGTTTTTGTTTTCTCTGTAGTAAGAAGTGTAAACATTCTCTCCTAGATGGCACTACTTAAGAACTACAATTGTGCACCCTAGTGCGAAGTGAAGGAACTTTTCTTTTGAAGAAATTTGGTATTCATAAGTGTGTTCTTTGTTAAATTTCTTTCAGTCATTGTTTGGGTTGGCAGTATAACCCTTCTCTTTCCACCAGTTTTGAATTTGACCAATAAGGAATTTCTGTAATTAATTTTCCACCAATAAGGTGTTTCTTCTTCGTCTGGTGTATTAGTTTTTGCCATTATCCAATAAAATTTTGTGGGCGGGTTGTAATCATTCATGAAACGTCTCGAATTTTCCACGAGGGTATATAAACTGCTGATTTTCTGGTCTCCTGGCCACTTCAGTAACATCTCTTCTAGTATGATTATGTAGCAGGGTGCGGGAAGCTCCTCTTTCTTCGGGCAGCAGTTCATCTACAAGGTAATGGCCGTTTAATAACTTTATTTCTTGCTAGCTCAGCAGTTTAACCCTCGGGGCAGGTTCGAAACTTTTCTCATCTAACCTCTCCTTAAAATGTAATAGACACTTGGTAAAACTTCGGCTCTTTAACTATAAATTGGGATAGAGAGGCTAACCCTCTCGAGCTCCCACTCCTATTGTTTTGAGGTGACTTTGTTTTCACAACCGTTTCTTCTTTTTAAAATGTAATAAAGTCTTCTTATACAAGTCACCTCTTTAGTATGGTATTAGCCCTTGTGTATGCGGCCTAGTGCCAAGTAGGTTTTAAAAAGGTATTAGGAGTGCAAGTTACGCCTCCATTCTAAATCAGAATTTTGGGCCATGTAATTGACCTGTTTCTTTACTGAATAGGCCTCAGTAGGTTGGGTATCATTACCCCTGTTCTTGTGTGCCTGGAGGGCAGCTTAAAGGTGGAGTTTGGTGTGGCCTTTGAATAGGCTTGAACTTTGAGAGCGGGTTGCTGTTTCTTAAATTTGGTTTCTGTGTGCCTCGAGCAAGCTTAACTGGGTAATTGGGAGCTAGTGCTCCTTGGCATGATTGGGGTTTTCTGCCCCTTTGTTGAACTTTGTACATAGGTAAAGTTGGGCTCATTGCTCAAGGATTGCGTGTCTGGGCTCGAAGCCCAAATCCATTAACAAATTGCAATTGTACATTCTTAATTTGTTGATATGCTACTGAGTACCTGTTATACTTGTTATTTCTTGATCTTGAAAAGAAAATATAACCTTTGTTAAATTTTAAATTAACTTTAATTTCGTAGATGAGACCTGTTCCTGCCCGCACCTTCTTTCACCTCTAACTACCACGGATATTTCCGTAACAATTATTATAAAATAAAAGTGTTGAATTTTGCAATGGTCGTCCGGTACCCATCGTTCCCTGGTTAATTAGCTTCCTCAGGAGATCAGTAGTGGTGTGCGCCCCATGATCATGGGTTCGATTCCAATCAACAAAAGAGAACACTAAACTTGAACGATTGCATTTCATTTTAGCAGATCTACCTATAAAAATAAGACTATATTACTCCTATAACAGCAGCCTTGCAGTGTCTACCTACAAAGATGTAGAAGTAAACGTGAGTGAAATACTAGCACTCTTATCTCTATAATTACGTCAGAAGTATGAGGTGAGGAAGTATACGCGATGAGTAATGCAGGGTTGATAGTTAGCAGGGGCGATCTGACGCATCAAAGCATAGTACACCTACGCCCCCCGGTCCCCGCGCCTATCAGGCACACAGCAGCAAGCCGCGTGCGGCGAGTTGAGGGGAAGGGACGAGAGTCTGGGCTGCAATATCAGTCTCCGAAGCATTTACTGCATGCCAGAAGCTACAGAATAATAGAGGTTCAGTTAAGTGTGCTATGGAGATGATGGATAATATGGAAGACGGCCAAACGATGATGGAAGAAGACCATAAGATGTACCAATTTAAAAAAAATTTTTTTTTTTGCAATTGGCTTTACGTTGCACCGACATGATAGGTTTTGTGGCGACGAAGGGGTAGGAAAGGCCTAGGATCTAGGATTGGGAAGGAAGTGGCCATGGCCTTAATTAAGGTAGAGCTCCAGCATTTGCGTGTGTGAAAATGGGAAACCACGGAAAACTATCTTCAGGGCTGCCGACAGTGGTGTTCGAACCCACTATCTCCCGAACACTGGATACTAAAATACATGTTCTATTATAAATCTTACTTTTAGTTTTATTGTGTAGTACTTGTAATGCTACTTAAATAGTTCTTTGTCAATCAAACAATGTTCATAAAACTAAATGCAATTTATGTCTTTGAAAGCAAACCAAGTAAGAAGTGCTTTTCATTCAATACAATGATAGCCTATTTTTTCTGGTGTCCACTATGCTTCCATGAAACTAAATTCTTTCCACACTGACATAGTAAGCTACGAATCAGTAGCACCCAGTTTTCATTAGACTGTGCTCCAGTGAACTCCTAACACCCTCCTTTCCTCAGAAAATTTTTCAAATGTGAAAATTTACCAAACAGGATTTCTAAATAATAACTCCTTCCTCCTACATTAAACTTCTCAATATTTAAATTAATATGATCAGTAGCCAATGAGATGGGCAGTACAGAAATAGCTTGGCATTGGTAACTATGCTGACTTTACTAGCAGTGTTGTGATAAGTTAATGCTCCTAACTGAGCTCTACCACACTGGAAATTTTACAGCAGAGCTAAACAGAAGTGTCTGGGGTATAAAAATTACATTTTTATCTTGTAACTTCTTGCACTGCCTGTGGGTCTTCTTAATAAACTTAGCTACACAGCAGTTTGAGCACCACTCAATGTCATAAAAACTTTGTACAATTGGTAAGAAAATTAGTGAAAGCTGTAATTGCAATTTTCTCAAAATGCAGTTTTCTTATTAGCAACAGTCAATAATTAATATCTTCTGAAATACTGAACCTAGAAACATGAAATCTTTTTCAAATTATACTCATTATCTTATGCCAATTTTAGAACCACAAAAATCTCAAAAATGAAAAATATGACTTTAGGTCCCTTTCCATTGTACTGGACTGAAGAAAGTGGGAGAATAAAAGCAGACACAAAAGAGTACAAGGAACAGGTCTAATGACCATAGGTAAACATGCATAATGTAATCTATTTCTGTGAACATGAAAAAACCTACAACCTGTTTTCCAGTCACTGACTGGGTCAGGGATGGAATGAATGAAGCAGATATAGGCTATTAGTACGATGGGGTCGCCACTCCCAAAGTGATTTATTATTAATGACTGATAGATGCAATGAAATGAGAATGGAGAGTGTTGCTGGAATGAAAGATGACAGGGAAAACCGGAGTACCCGGAGAAAAACCTGTCCCGCCTCCACTTTGTCCAGCACAAATCTCACATGGCGTGAATGGGATTTGAACCACGGTATCCAGCGGTGAGCAGCCGACGCGCTGCCGTCTGAGCCACGGAGACTCCTTCTGTGAACATATGAAAAGAAATATCCGAGTAACTTCGATAAAAATTGAATTGTTATGGGCAACTTGGACACAGCACTGTTTGCAGATTTTACTGAACAACAGAGATATAAGGATAGTAAATAATCATATACTGCTGAAAGCACAATGAGCAGTCAAAGCTTTACAATAGCATAAGAGAAGAATAAGGGTTATCTTGTGAGTTATGAACTGACAATAAATTTACTGTTGCTTGAATTATACAGCAATTGAATCGAGTTGTCAACCCCTGACAAATATGGGTGACGTAGCCACTAGCCAGATCGAGTACCTGAGTTAGTTCTTGTACACTGTAGACAGTGAATGATTCTCCGATGAAATGTGGACCTTGCATTAGTGAGAGAAGGTTGCACGGTTTGAATACAAATTTGTTGTGGTTACTTTTGTTTTAAGGGGTAAGTTAAATGGATCATGAGCCTCTGCTATTAGTTTGACATCCCTGACATCCCTTTGACTTCTGATTGTCTTACAAAAACGTTCAAGCATTGGAATTTCATTCTGGATGCGTTCTTTAATGTGCCGTTTACATCTACTAAAACAGCGCCTCTACCTTGAGCACTCTGAAACTCCAAGATTTGATCATGAAACAACCTTCAGCACACGCAATGAAAGTCAATCTATCTGGTTTCTTTGTGCACAGGGTGTGAAGTACCAGCATCAGGATGTCCTCTTTATATGTGCTAATGATCAGGAAGGCCCATCCATCTGTACATTGCAATGCAACTTCCTACACCAAACAGGTTTTCAATTAAGGTTAAAGGAAGATTTCAGTTTTCACCTGATCACCAATGTCAAATTTCAATCCAAGTAACTAATCACAAGGTATCCTGGATCAACAAGCTCACATAAAACCTAACTTTGTATTGTTCAGAGAGAGAGGAAAAAAAAAAAAAAAAACCATTCTATACATCTAGCTACCAGTACTAGATCTCTACGAATACATTAAACAATCTTGTAGAGTTCATGTGTGCTAAAAGAAAAGGTGTGTGGAATTGGTTCTAATGCTTTAGGCCAGAAGAGAAAAAACTGAAGTTCAATGCAACAAATTTTCTTTACGAGAAATATAATAGGAATAACAAAAGTTTTTCACAGCAGCAACAACTTTGTCTGTCTCAGTTCAATCAGTCGGGAGATTAATGCACAAATGATCAATTATTAATAACAGAAAATCATTCTCCTGATTAAATGTTCTAATTTGCTATCAATTCAAACACTCCAATGAAATAGAATACAGTATCATGAATTTGTTCACAAATTCAGAATGATGACTGAGTAAATTTCCATAGAACAATTCTTCTTTGAGAAAATATCACAATACAGCAAACTCGCAGAATTTAATTTACCAAGTACATTAATGATTCTGTAAGTACAGTCATCGTCATCATTTACCCGTCTCCAGTTTCCCGGGTGCGGTGCAAGAGCGCTTCCATTTATGTCTATGCAAGTACACTTCTTAAACTTTACACAATTCCACTCCTCTTCCTTGCAGATCATCTTTTATTTGGGAGGTCCATCGTCTTGGTCTGCCCCTAAGTCGCTTTCCGTCCAGATCTTTTGTCAAGCCATTTTTGTGCTTCTCTCTTCAGATCCATCCCCTTCAAATGACCAAACCATCTCAATCTTGATGTTGCTAGAATTTCACTGAGTGGTTTTACTTGGATGTCTTTGCCAACCTTTTCATTTTGAACCTTGTCTTGTTTTCTGCAGCACTGACCTTAGGAATTTCATTTTTGCAGCCTGGAGTCTGCAGTTATCCCTTCTGTTGATGGTGCAAGTTTCCAGACCGTATGTTGTGATTGGTACAAATTAGGCCTGATAAAACATTTCCTTAGATATTAAAGGAATTTGGCTGCCCCACAGGATGTTCTTGACCTGATACATGAGCTCCTTGCTAAATCCTATTGACGATTTCATCTGAGCAACGGCCATCTCGAGTTACAATGCTGCCAAGGTATTGGAACTTACCAACTTCTGCTACCTTCTTTCCATCCAGCATAATATTCATACTTCTTAACTGCCTGCTAACCTTCATGGCTACCATCTCTGTAGGGCTAATTTTTAGGCCAAACCACTTAAATTGATTGTTCCAAACATCTAGTTTCTGCTGTACTTCATCCCCTGTGCAATCCCAAATCACCACATCGTCTGCAAAAGCCAATGCCTTGAAAACAGTACTAACACACTGTTGTTTCACCTTTTATGATTTTGTTCAACAGAGATGAATAGCAGTGGCAAAAATGCACTGCCTTATTGTACTCCCTTTGTAAATTCATGGTGTAGAATCCATAAATGTTTAATTAGTTACTGCTACAACTCAAGGGTTATTTATTAGCCCTCGGAAGCAATTCTAAGAGCTACATTTCACAGTACAGAATTCTCATAACTAGTGTTCTTGAATTAAAGGACACATTAGTGCATTTCTAAAACTGGTTTTATCATCTGTAGTGAAACTATGCATAAGTAGGATAATTTAATGCAAAACAGGGGTTTGCCAATGATGAGGAAGGCCCATCCATCTCCAATACACCGATTCTGGGCAGAATACTGGGTTTGAGCTAAGTTCTAAATGACAACTGCAGAAAAGAACAGAATAACATGTCTATTTATTTTTAGAAACAATTTCACTCATACAATATATATTTTTATTACATAATGATAATAGTATAGGAGACATCAGAGATCTCAACAGGCATGAAGACTTGAATGTATAAAATGGAACAATTTATAATCCAGTATATAGAAAGAGTAAATTAAATGAGAAGGTTTGACAGGTGTGGTACGTTGGCCCTCAATGTAAAATGTGTTAATTCTGAATAGTGGGGTAAGCCATCCATGAATACCCTGATAGTTCCAAATGAATGGGGAGAAGCACAAGATGGAACTTTAAAATGGATAGAAAAATATTTCTCATTTTGAATGAATGAATGGATGCATGAATGGATGAATGAATGCACTAGAAACATTTTTTAAGAACATTTAAACAAAAATGTTTCCATGATTACAATGTAACATGATTTCCACGCAACCTGCATTACTTTCTATGAAGAAAAAGTTAAATAAGGACACTGCAAACTCAGTCTAGGTTCTAGAACATGCAATTTTGTTCCAGTACCACAGCCAAACCTTTAACAATTTTCCATGCAAGAAGTCCAATCATTTGTGGAGTTTTAAATATTCCAAAGGATTGAAATGATTTTTTTAAATTTACACACATTCACTCACAAATTCCCTCGCACATTCTCTCCCTCTCTCAAAATATAGGAAAATAGTGTAATGAAAGAAATAAAACATACATTTCACCGTAATACATGGCTTTTGACATTTGAGGAAAAATCATCAAATCAGAATGATTCACAGTACAATTGGGAAAATTTGACTGTCCAATAAAAGCAACAATTCTGGTCCCAAATTTGCTAATACCATACAAATTGTATTTTATCCTGATAATGTCAAACTGAAGTTTTAAACACCATAAAAGTTTAGAACATCTGCAAAAGGGGTTTGCAGAACCATTAATGCATGTATGCAATGCAGTGCACTATATTGAACTGAAATTTATCCATCTATTTGTCATGTGCACACATTTAAGTTAAGTAGAAATAAGTAAACCAGGATGATACTTCATTAGGAATATCAACACGTATTTCTAACACTCCTAACGAAGTGAATAGGAAGGAAGCTGGCAATAATAATAATAATAATAATAATAATAATAATAATAATAATCATGGCTTTAGGTCAGACTACTTTTACAATTTTTGGGAGATGCTGAGGTGCCAGAATTTAGTCCCACAGGAGTTATTTTACATGCCAGTAATTCTACCAACACGAGGCTGGTGTATTTGAGCACCTTCAAATACCACCGGACTGAGCCAAGTTTGGGACAGAAGGCCAGCGCAGCCATTCAGCCTGGCAAGCTTACTGGTATCAAAGGGTAGCTGTGAGATCAAGAAGCAGGGAGTGAAGTGGGAGGGTATGAAGGAACAGAAACTTTATGACCAAATGGTGATTGCTTGTGAACCACACCCAGGAAACTGGAGATGAATAATTAAAATGATGACTCAGATGATTTCTAACACTCCAATACACTGTTCATCACCGGTAAGTATTTAGAATTTAGAAGACAATATTAAATAACATTAGTGAACCTTGTCCTAATTGTTCTGTCAACCCTTAACAACAATTTTTTTCTTAACAGCTACTGCTCCATCATACCACAACTCTAGTGGTTCCTTTTGTACAACTAGGTAATTTTTAACTGGAAGATTATGTGCAAAATAACTAACTTGGTTGAACAGTAGGAAATTATAAAACATTTTCATTGATCAGTACAGTTAAAAACTTATTCTCCTACCAATAACAGGATGGAAACCATTGTGTTTGAAATAGTCATATTCCCATTCATCTTATTCAAAGGCTTTCAGTCCAACTACAACTGGTTAAGTACTAGTCATGAACAAAAACTATTTCTGCTCTGGCTCAACCCACTCAACAGGAGAGTACAGTAAGCTTGTATTGCCAGCCCTGGTGCAGCAGTTTTGCCTGCATACCCAACCTGGGAAATGTGGAGTACGGTCTAGTCTCTCTTGCGTAGTGGATATGCATGTAACAAAAGGACATAACACTTATTTCCAAATTAACTTATATATCAAAGTGTCTCTAGATCCTCCGTGGCTCAGGCAGCAGCGCGCTGGCCTCTCACCGCTGGGTTCCGAGGTTCAAATCCCGGTCACTCCATGTTGAGACTTGTGCTGGACAAAGCGGAGGTGGGACAGGTTTTTCTCCGGGGACTCCGGTTTTCCCTGTCATAATTAATTCCAGCAACACTCTCCAATATCATTTCATCTGTCATTCATTAATCATTGCCCCAGAGTAGTGCGACAGGCTTTGGCAGCCGGCACAATTCCTATCCTCACCGCTAGATGGGGGTTCATTCATGCCATCCCTGACCCGGTCGAATGACTGAAAACAGGCTGTGGATTTTTCATCAAAGTGTGTCTGTAACATAATCCAGGCTCATAACCCAAAGCTCAGAGACAAGGCAGACACTATAGGAAAAGCTGTGGATATAGTTAGATTAAACTATTGGAGCAGTCTAATTTTGCAGTCCAAATAGACCTTTTCTTTTACAGTTTTTATTTGAGACTTATTTGGGATTTTCTCATTTTCCTTTTATAGCACTCATTGCAAGTACTTCCAGATTTTAGTGATAGCAAATGTATAAATTTTGAACTGAAGCGAGTTTCAACATCCTGGAGAACAGAATGTTCCAGTTGATGGACCATTCCACTCCTCTTCATACACGCAGCAGTTGGAGTCCGTACTGCAAAGGGATTTGTGTGCATGATGTCAGAATGGGTTTAAGCATCAGAAGACCTGTTGAAAATAAAAGACCAGGCCAGCAATACTAGAAACACTATTTCCTTCAGCCATCATTTGTGTACCAGGAATCATTAAAACGACGCACTTCACCTATTCTTTCTGTTACCATACACTAGCTGATATAATGAGAGTGGGTCTCCCATATCTACGATTTGTATCTTAGCAGCAATAGTTCAGCTAGAGAATTAATGTTTTAATAACTCCTCAGTGACACAGCAGCATTCGTCTGCCACCATAACGGAATCTCCCTTCAGCAACAATAAAGCCATTGGAGGCAGAAGACACGCTCATAATAATCACCACTGAACACTGCAGGTCATTACTGGTAAGTTAGCCTCTCGACTGGGGCAAACACGCGAGCCTACTTCTCAGCAATGACAGCTTTCTGCTGTTTTACCGAGTGCATCGAATACGCAAGCACGCACCGACTGAATTCAAGCTCCTCATGTTTGCCTCTGTGAAATGGCAAATAGAGCAAGCGAGCGAGCGCACTGTTGGCATATTTTAATCATATTACATGTTATAAATCTTTTAATCATTTGACAGATGTGAAGTTTTCGTCACTTCAAGTGATATTCATGCATAAGAGAATGAGGCTTTATTGTTGTTATAATATATTATACGATATTAAATAAATAATTTACATGCCGTAATATTATGTAGTCATTTGTTGATCTTTCATTTTATAGATGGTGTTCGCCTGGCTAGCAAGCCATGCATAGACCCACCACGCCTGGTACTGACTCACTCATCTCTATTAAAAACAACAGATTCTTGATCCTGCTCCTCTTATGATTTTCCAGGGTGAAATCACAGCAGTTAGACCTAATAGGATATCTACCACTTGTAAATACTGATAAGATAAAATGAAATTATCGCAGAAAACAATCTTGTAATCAGAATTAAACAGAAACATTTTTCATACAATTTTCCATTTTATACCAATTTCAGCAGTATCTCACGAGTTTAATACCATATCTCAAGCTTGAAAGAGAAAAGTATAGAATATGTAATTTCAGTGAAATATACTCAGTGAGCTGTACTTATTTGCATTTTCTTGCTTAATTTCCCTTCTTTCATATGTTTACACACTGAGACAATACAACTACAGTCAGTGATTGGAATATCTTAGATTACCTTTCCCATATCAATTTTAAGGCTGTTCATTAAAATTCTTGTAAATTACTCCTTAAGCAGTATAGCCAAAGAAAATCATCTCACCTTCTCACCCTTTGAGATTAAGCATATAATATGTACAACACAGAAAAAAATAATTACGTTAAACATGTTTCACAGCCTGCATTTATCCCACTCTTTAGCTGACTACTCCTGTTTACCAAACAACCTACAGCGTACTGGCTGATTGTGTTACCATACACTTCCGATCATCATAGAGGACTATTAATCCATAGAAGAGCAACTGAAAGGAAGTAAAACATAAATTATAAGTTTCACCTGGATAACAAATACAGTATGTGGATGATAATACTGTGCAGTCAATTTCCCTGAAGAGTTGCTATTTTAAGAGTGAATACAAACTATTTGGCCTGATGTCAACACTCAGTATACTAAACAAAGTAGGCCTTCATGCACAACCTGCCCCTAGAACTACTTTTTCAGATTTTGATATCATTTGAAATACACCTTGGAAACAAGTAGATCACTTCTTAACGTACAGTACATCAGAAGGATGTAGAAAACAGAACCCATGCTGTCTACGTAATTTTGGATGTCTCTTCCTGAATAAACATCTGAGAATTTGCACCAAACTGATGTACCAAGGTGGCATTGTCTCAACATTACTACCGCATATGGAAGTGAAACCAGAGCCCCATACTGCTGTGAGATATTAAAAAAAAAAAAAACTGGAACACTTGCATGAGAAAAACTCTGGTCCAATATGAACATTACACAGTGAAAAGTTTCCTCATAAGTTACAGGCTGCATGTTTTATGTAAGATGGGCCTATTAAGCTGTCAACATCTGCATAGAGCAATAGACTATGAAAGGATCTGCAGTAAATATAGACATGGATGATCTGCCTAGTCAATACAATGTGTTAAAAATAAACCATTACCTTTCACATTTACATTACATCTAGTACATGCTTCGAGAATATGCACATTCTCTTCTTCAGCTGGTTAAGTGCATACGGTAAGACCTAGTGAAAATGGGGGCCCCCTTTCAGAAATCTAAAACTATGACAAGTACAATGTAACATATTCAAAATTGATGGATGGTGGCATAGAATTAAATTCCATCTTGTCATATACAATAAAACACAGTAGGATGGTGTCTATATGAATAAAATGTTGAGCACTAAGTCCTGTTGTGATGTGACGTCACTGTGTCCTTGGTGTTCCAATACTTTCTTGTAAAATTCAAGTCAGGTGATATTAAGAATATAAAATGATATAAAACCTTGCTCAACAAATTAATCTAAAAAGCCACCTAATCAATAGATTTTAGATTAATTTGTTGATTATACTCATCGATACGACCATGAAGTGGACAGCTTGCAATAAAACCTTGCTGTCAAGCCGATACCCTCCGTTAATATGTGTTTATGCAGCCAGGTTGATATTAACTTTATATGGTCTGTAAGAAGGAAAAGTAAAATAGAAACAAACTGCAAGACTGTAACAAACAAAATGAGAATACAACTCACAAAAATTATTAAAACTAACCAATGTTATAATATACGTGGTGCGCAAGGCTATCATGCAACTGGCAAAGGGATATAAAAGCAACTGAAGTAGTTCGATGACTGATTGCGGAGTTGCAGTGGGAGGCGCGGCGGATGGAAAGAGGGGTGGAGAGTACCGTCACTGATGAAATCGCCATGCTTCACCCCTTACGCGCTTTCCCTTGTTCTCTTTTGCCCTCTTTCTAGAATACTGGGTCACCAATTTAAACAACCGATTATCCTCCGCCATGTGCTCATGGCTATTTTCACTATCAAATTTTTGTAACTTGTAAATTTCTAACTTCTCAAGGGCATTCATTTGTTTACCTTTATTTAACGGGTGTAATAAAAACCATATCCCATTCAATATTAGTGAAATGACGATTGCTTTCGTGCATATGTTCGCACATGGCAGAGTATCTAGAATAACTTTGTGCATTCACATGCTCTTTATAACGTACCAACACACCTCTTCCCGACTGTTCTACGTACTTTTTTTCGCAGTCTTGACAGGACAATTTGTATACTCCCGACTTACTGAAAATACTACTGGTGTTTACGCCATTTGAATTGAACAAAATTTTATTATTATCATCATCATCATCATCATCTCTTCTAAAGGATACATGGATATTGTGTTTCCTAAAGAGTTTAAAACAAGCCGTATGATTGTTTATTAATATAAGTGAATGTAGCAAAGTTCTTCTTTTCTTTCTTATCTACAAGTAAAGTGTTTGGTTTATTCATGACCTTACTCTTTATCCCCTGCCATGTGCAAACATATGCACGAAAACAATCATAATTTCACTAATATTGAACAGGACATGGTTTTATTACACCTGTTATATAAAGGCAAACAAATGAATGCCCTTAAGAAGTTAGAAATTTACAAGTTACAAAAATTTGAGTGAAAATATCCTTAATGAGCACATGGCAGAGGATAATGAGTTGTTTAAATTGGTTGACCCAATATTCTAGAAAGAGGGCAAAAGAGAATGAGGGAAAGTGCGTAAGGGGGGAAGCATGACGTTAACATCAGTGACGGTACTCTCCACCCCTCTTTCCATCCGCTGCCCCTCCCACTGCAACTCTGCAATCAGTCGTCAAACAAATTCAGTTGCTTTTATATCCCTTTGCCAGTCACATGACAGCCTTGTACACCACTTATATTATAACACTGGTAAGTTTTAATAATTTTTACGAGTTGTATTCTCATTTTGTTTATGTTACAATCTTGCAGTTACAGTTTCTATTTTACTTTTCCTTCTTACAGACCATATAAAGTTCATCTCAACTTGGTTGCATAAACACATATTAACGGAGGATATCGGCTTGACAACTAAGTTTTATATCGTTTTATATTATTCTTAATATCACCCTACTTGAATTTTACAAGAAAGTATTGGAACACCAAGGACACAGTGACGTCACATCACAACAGGACTCGGTGCTCAACATCTTATTCATATAGACATCATCCTACTGTGTAGCAATGTGACGAGTCGAATACTTTGTCAACACTACCAACTCGAGTTGACGAGTCGATCGGGTAGGGCAGGGAGAGCGAAACAATCGCAATATCTCGTGAAAGGAGCGAGTAAGGAAACTCGAACAACACCTCACACCTCCTAAGGAGATGTTGACTCGAATTGACGAGTCGGGCAGAGGGGGCGAGACGAGATGCCGAGGCCATCGTTATGTCTAGTAATAGAGGCGAGTGAGGGAACTCGAGTGCTTTCTGTATGCGCAGAGTTTACTGGAATCTTTGTTATGACTGTGCGAGTTGCACATTTGAGACATGAAAACAAAGACAATTGTATTTGTAGTAGTACAGTAATGCATTTTCTACCAGAAATCACATACTTATTAAATTAGCATTGGCTGTCAGTTGAAGAAAGCATTAATAAATAAGAAGACAGAAATACAGAGTTCTTCTCAAACATAAATGAAATAATAGTCTCAACCCTGCGTATAGAAAACTAATTTTGTAATACAACACACTAAAGCTAAAGGAAGAAGTCTTAATAATTTGTAAAAATAAAGTTAATACAGTAACGTGTTTCTTGCTTAGGTTAGGAACCGGCCAAAGAATAAAACTCGGGGCTATTCGGGACATTTCGTTTCTTTGCCCTCATGTAGCAAATTACGAGTCGAATATTTCGTCAACTCAAGTAACTCGTATTCGGAAACTCTGCCAACTTGAGTTGGCAACCATCGCTATGTCTTGCGAATGAGATGGCATGCAACAACTATTATTTTTATAATTGAATGAATACTCGATAGTTGAACTTGAGTTCACTTCCTAGCATTTATTAAAAATCGATCCGTCAATGAACAGAAAGCACTCGATCTCACTCGCGATGATTCGGGCGAGTTCGTGTCTCTGACTCGGACAACTCGGGAGCGCGTCAGCGAGTGAGGTCATATCGCAGTCGTCCATGATTCATCTGGACATCCGTCGATTTCTTTACTCGAGTTACAACAGAAAGTCACTCGAGATGACTCGAATACATGTTTGACTCGAGTTAAATGAGTTGAAATATTCGACTCGTCACATCACTACTACTGTGTTTTATTGTATATGACAAGATGGAATTTAATTCTATGCCACCATCCATCAATTATTTACATGTTACATTGTACTTGTCATAGTTTTAGATTTCTTAAAGGGGGGCCCCCATTTTCACTAGGTCTTATTGTATACACTAATTTTAACTTAACCAGCTGAAGAAGAGAATGTGCATATTCTCGAAACATGTACTAGATATAATGTAAATGTGAAAGGTAAATATGTATATTTTTTTAACATTGTATTCACTAGGCAGATCATTCATGTCTATATTTACTGTGATTAAGTCAATATGGACCTAATACGGGCCATTATGGTCAAGATTATTAACAGAAAGGATCTGCAAGTGAGAAACGCACAATCGAACACAGTTTTGGCCAGTGAAAATTCTAAGGATTATGATAAAACTACCGAAGTACAGAGCAGAAAGTTGTAGTGGATGGAAAATGGTCACTGAGGCTTGTCACAGCATCACACACAGTTAATATAATCTACCGAATCAGTTACCGATTTCCACAAGGACATGAGACTAGTTTGTACTCCAAACAGTACCACTAAATTGAATTCCACTACTATGGACTGGAGAAACCAAGAAATCTAGCATAAAATATTTCTCACTAATTTACGACCAAGGTTTCTTTCAAATGTATGAGATTGAGAGCCACCATTTTTTCTGTACTCTCCACTTACCTAGAATTATCTAGCGATCTATGGATAACAATGCTGGTACTCTGTCTATGATATAGCAAGAAAGCTATTCGTAGAATTATCATGCATACTGAAATAAAGTGTAATTATACTGTAATACTAACACTTTTGCATGACTTTCTTGTGTGATATTTGCATATGCATGAACTGTAATGCATTAGGTAGCTCTCGTTTTTTAAAGAAATATGCATAAAATTGTAGAAAAACCAAAGTTCCATCAAAATATGTTCTTTGTTATGGGGAAAGAACCAAAATATTGTTGAAACTGCCTTGGTACCTACAAAAGGAACACATCAATTCTCCCAAGTGTTAAAGCAAAAAGGAATGTGTGTAACATACTGTAATTCCTCAATTGCACCTATAAATACATGCAGTTTCCTACGATTGTCAGAAGCCATGCATCACATTTTAAATCCTAATATAACCACTTTTAGAATTCCCAGAATCAACATTTATCAAGTAAGGAACTAGAACAGGTACCAACCATGTTACATTAGTTATGAGTAAAAAGAAAAAAAGGAGAAAGTTATATATACCACTAAATAATGTTAAAAGTAGTGGCATAAAGGAAAAAAGCCAGTCTTTTCTATAAATATCTAGATCACAACATGATTGTTTGCTATTTCCAAGAATATTGAATGTTAACAGAAATAAACCCCATCCACTGGGTAAACGAGTTGCTCTTTGTTTCATTTTCAAATTTAACCCGAAATATTTTCCCCACATTGCAAGAAAGACAAATTAATGAGAGGACATCATCTTGAGCATTTGACTGATCATTGTTTAAACACGAGGCATTTCAAGAACAGGTAGTTCCTTCAAAGGCACTGAAAATTAAAATATGTAAATGTTATAGAAACAACAAACAATTATGCCAAAGTTGGATTTGACTGAGAATCTAAGATAATAACTGCAAGCAACAATTTTGCTGGCAGTCCAAAATTCTCTCCATCTCATTTGAATCACTTACTATTAATTCCATTCAGTAACTTCCTGATAAATACAAATACTGTACCTTAAGACAGTAACCATGTTATAAACGGCAAGAATTTGCACTTGGCACAAACTGAAGTGATGTCAATATGTGATGTTCCAAACCATATTATGAGCAACTATGCAAGTACAAAATTGGTAAAGTATGGACTGCATGAATGGGAGGAAGGCTTCCTAGTTGAGGTAAGAGACATGGAAGGTCATGAGTGCAACTAGTGCTGTCATGCATAACATTTGAAAGCAAGATGTTACAGAACATTACTTAAGAGAGGGTATTAAATTCTTACATCCATTTCATAGAACTGCAATCTGAAAGGTGTACCTCATCTGAAGTGTCTAATTTCCCACATTAGTTTCCACAGTGAATGAAAGATGAAAACTATTCACAACTTAATCTCTTAGACAAATTAATTATTTTATTAAACTAACAAAACAAAGGCACATAATAAACATGCATTACAGTCATCTTTTATAGCAAGTAGCAATCACATCAAGTTTTAGAATAATGTTTGAGATGGTCCTATGTTTGAACTATACTATTTCTTTATGCAATCCCTCCTCAGAGAAACACATTCTATATCCTTAGGGAAGACTTCCTACAAAAAAAAAGAAACCTGACTAGCATTGCTCAGAAGCATGTAAATGATCTATAAAAGAATCTAAAACAACTATGGCTATGATACAATAAATCTTCAGAAAAACTTATTGATAGAAAATTTAACTTGCAATATAAACTACTGTTTGTATGCAGAAAATGTGTGCAAAACGAAACTTTGGTACCTTCGAAATTAACATGTTAAACAGATGTGCAGATGAGTTTATGAACCAATCACTTAATGAACTCCATACGGACAAGCAATTACTAAGGTCCACAGAATTATAAACTAGGACACGGAACAATATAATCAAGAACAGTAAATAAAATCTGTTAAAACTGCACAAATAATGCAGTTTACTAATGTTGGGTGTAATCCACACATTACCAGTATTTAAAATCAGGCCAATTTCAACACATCATGTTAAGCCAATCATGTATTATATCACTCATTCCAAATTTCCTTGATCAATAATATTAAATACTGCAAACACAACATGCCAACGAAGCATACTTATAACCACAAAAATTCAAATGATCTGCAATAATTTGCTGCTTGGCAGAACATCACTGAACTAATGGAAGTAACGTAGGATGCAAAGGACCTCATACTACAAACTGTTCTGGAAAAACATGAATGAGCTTTGCACCAAAAGAAACAAATGTAAACACGTATTTGTTTAAAATTATTCTCCTTCATATTTATTGAAATAAATATATTTTGATAGACCCATGAAAGGTAAAAGATGCCAAGACTACAAGAATAGAGATTTCCTGTCCGAGTCCTCATGTATCATGCTTGACCTAATGAAGTTCCTTACTTTGCTACTTCTTATTGCCGAGCACCTGTATCTAAACTATTTCTATCGATATTTCCTCCTCTCTTGTGATACCAAGAATTGCAAACATTCAAAATTACATGCTTTTGTTGGGTCCAATTTTGTTTTTTTATATATGCTCAATTCATTATAAATATTCACATGAGCAAAATAATGTAATCATGAAATCTTTAGGAATAGATAATTCCTGTAATAACAAGACAGATTTGTAGCTGAACTTCATAAAAATAGCAAACCAAGTCCATATTATTATTCTTTACTTCAGTGTAAATTAGAACCATATATTCTCCTAGCTAATCTAATTTTTTTTACTAATATAAATTTCTTTTTTTTCAGCCCTCAATGTAAAATGAAGTTTATCCAATTTCTCTTGTATTTTTTTTCAATAAGCTTCTCTGTAACAAATTATTAGGCTCAACAGTAATAAAGATTTTTATGACTGTCCGACTCAGCCTTCTGTGGAAAAAAAAAAAAATATATATATATAGAAGAGGATAAGTTAAGTACAAATAATTTAGAATAAAAAAATACAATTAATAAATATACAACACATAAATAACAAAAACAATTACTGATATGATATTTGAGACATTCAATAAATAAGTTTTGCAGGTTTGCCAGCTGAAAGTGATTAAAAGCTTTTATAAACTTAAATTAAAACAAATAATTTAACAGTGAACATCTAGAAAGGATTTGACAAAGCTGAATTTTCAAGTTTCTAGCTGTGACAGTTTACAAATCCACCAAACTTATTTTCTGAACAACAATTAATCATACAAATCTAATCTTTAACAAATTTTAAATATTATTAGTTATGAATTCAGAGCAACAAGGAAAGGTTTAAAACTCCATATTTTTACCTAATCAGTGAACTCACATAAATACATATTCCATGAAATGAAACATGATGCCCACAAACACAGATATTTATGAGAGGAAGCAAATAAGAGCCTGTATTTAAAATCAAGCTTCGATGATATTCATCATCAAACCCATATTTTAAATAATATGTAAGACTGGACATAAATTGACTTTAATTTAGCAAAAACACCTTCAGTAAAAAGAAGGGAAATATGAAGATTAAGTTTCAACACTACAGAGGGTATATAGTGATAAAGTGCAACAAAATATTACAAACAGTACATTTGTTTTTGTCTTTCCGAAATTTAACATACAATACCACATTTTGAACTTACGAGCACGCTCCCATTTATTACTCTCAATCACACGGCTATGAAAGCCACATTAATAGAAGAATAAAATAAAACTGCCTACTTGAACTCGATTTACATTGCACTTTACAGTTTATACAGTTTCTGATCAATTTATTTTGTTCAGTGAGATTTTTGATTGAAAATGTCATTTTATGCATCATATAGCAATGCAACTTCTCAAAAGAGAAGTCTATGACTGAGGAAAAATAAAACAATTTCAACTACTCAACCACTGTAGTCATACAATTCTGAATGTTTTCTTAAATGGTAAGAACATATTTTATATACTGTTTGTTTTACAGATAAATAGGAAGTTCTTCACTGTCATTTGTCTTGTGTGAGATGATAGCTGAAAATATTAATTTAATAGTAGGTTCTCATTAACTACTTACCGTAAGTTTAATTATCAGTGCCTACCAATTTTTACCCAAAATCATTCACAAAATCTGTGTATGTAGAGTTAGCAGACAAAATCTATCATATATCTCACTGAAAAAGTTCCAACAACTAATCAAAATCTATATGAAATGTCAAGTACAAAACTGTTTAACAAATTTTGTATTCAGAGGCAGTATTCTTTCTTTATTACTTTAACTTTAAACTAACAGTTTACGAACTGCTTGGAACAGTTCAAGTTGCAAAGAATAACACCAAACTATACTGAAATTTTTATTCAGTTTCAGACTTTGAAAACAGTTCCTCTCATTTTCAAGTATTACATGAAATGGGCAGAAAGAGGGGGGAACACGTATAATGTGATGGTCCTCTTTTCAGAATTACCACAAAAATCACCGACACTGCAAGGTTGCAGTATTAGAATCTTGTCACGTGTAAAACCTTTGTGTTGTGAAGTTTAGACACAAAATAACTTCCACTGCAACACTAAACACCAATTACTCTAGTAATTCATATCATCTGCAGCCCTCAAGAGTACATTTCATCACCAAAAAGTTTTGAAATACAAGTCACACTGCTTCTAACAGAAGAACAAGTTAGAAGGAAGATATAGGCTCACCACAATATAGTACATTCTCTCACACACGTCGCACATGTATCGTTGCAAAGTGAACACTTTAACAGCACCTGTAGTACTTTACAAGTTTAAAAAAATGTATTTTTTGCTTTGTGCAAAGTTCAAAATACACAACCTACCAACACTTTCTTCTGCATAGCTTATATCTTTGTTCATGATTCATGAAGTAAAAGATTGGTAGCACTGTGAATGTCATTGTTTGAATTACGCAAGGCACTCAATACTCGTGCACGTTCAAAACCCATTTCAACCAAAGTCTGAACTTGTTCTTCAGAGGGCTGAACTCCATTCTCTGAAACAAAGAAATATGAATCAAGGAAGGGCATTAAATCTAAAAAATCCATGGACAGCAAGCGAGGAAATTTAAATGTTCATACAAAATTCCCTGTTGTTGAACAACATCTGTTCTCCTTCCTCCTCTGCTTTTCCCGCACATAGATAGTGTCACAGGTGTGCACTGTCGTACACGCAAACCTGGTCTTGTTTTACGATTGGATGTCCTTTGTGATGCCAAGCCAATGTGTTGGGATGTACGTATTCACTATTGTGTCTCACCATGGTGGTTGGCAGTGTGATGTGTTGTGTGAATATGAAGAGGAGAGTATTGGAACAAACACACCCAGTCTCTGAATAAGAGGAATTAACCAAATGCAATTCAATACACTGACCTGGCTGGGAATCGAACTGAAGACCCTCTGAACCAAAGGCTTCAACACTGACTAGTTGAAGAGTCTGACCTAAATGACGCCTATTCAATTAACAAATACATTTGTATTTCATAGCTGGAAATGAAAAAAGCAGTAATGGAGTTGCAATTGTGATCAGCGACAAACTGAATGGCCTAGTGAAAGGTTACGAACCGGTTAGTGATTGCATCATAGCATTAAGCCTCAAATGCAAGCCACTTCCAATAACAGTACAACCTTGATTAACTGGAACTAAAGGGGTAGGGGGGGGGGAAAGCCGTTTTGGGTAAAGATTTCTTTGGTAAGCCAGAATGTCATGATTTTCTATTACAGTACTATATTTTATCTAATTACAGTACGTAATTCTAAAATGTTTTAAAGGCCAAACAAATTCAAAACTCTCTTTGTAGGCAACACTTATGTTCTTTATGAAATTTAAAATTACATTTTTAGGATTATAATACATCAATATATACTTGGTAGGAATTACTCATTCAAAACTCAGTAATTTTTCTTTGTTTTTTGAGTCTTTTCCAACATTTTCAAGCAGCAACGTCCTGCCATCTTTTCATTAGGAGGATATCAGCCAGGGTTGACTCACTGCATTGTTCAACAAATCTTAGGGCAACCTAAAATAACATATGTATAAACTATAGTTATGTGTGTTGCTTAAAAAGAAAAGGTATTAATGTACAATATACATTAGGCTACAGCTGGTACAATGATCACTTAACTTTCACACTTTAAAAAGCAAGGCATCAGAAACTGTAGTAGGTTATTTAAAAGACAAACTCTTAACTTGGGCTTACCGCTAGTGCTCAGAACCATCGTCTTCTGTCACTATCAATCACTATCAATCGTCAGATCATTCAAACAGTCTGATTTAAAAGACACCTACTTAATTAGCAAATATTTCACAGTAGGTCTGGAAATAATGAAAAAAGCAGTAATGGGGTTGTAATTGTGATTGGCGACAAACTGAATGGCTTAGTCGAGTCCTTCAAGTGCATCAAGTTTTCTTCAGCACTTTTGAAGAGTTTCTGATTTCACATTAACTCATGACTGTGCACACCAATAAATTAAGTATCCTATACACTTCAGTACTTCAGTCGTTTTTTTTTTTTTTTTTTTTTTTTTTTTTTTTTTTTTTTTTTTTTTTTTTTTTTTGCAAGTCACTATCTTGCAGGATGGTTGTCAACAATAGCCCAAGGTAGAACTGTTTGAATGTCTCTATTACTCTCTGATGGAGTGGCAGAATTAGAGTAGTTACATTTGGGGAAAGGAAACGCACGACAGTACAGTCACAATTTAACTTGCAAGGATGCATAGGCGCATTGTCAATAAATACTATCGCTTTTGAAGACTGACCTGTTTCAGTGAAAATATTTACAACTTTTGGTACAAACTGATCACTAAACCATTTGGTAAAGAGTTCAGATGACATCCAAGCACATTTTGAGCTCTATACGAAATTGGTAGGGCACCTTGGGCAACATCCTTCATGGCTTGAGGTTTCTGAAACTTATCGATGCACACTGGGATCAGTCTGTATGTGTAAAAAGCATCCGATGCTAAACAATTTTTTCATTTTGTATCCTGGATCCGACGTTTCTTGTTAACACCCGTTTCATCGGTATTGTAAATTTGGTCCTTAGTGTAGCCTTGGGTGTGTCCGACTCATTGGCTGAATGGTCAGCGTTGAGGCCATCGGTTCAGAGGGTCCTGGGTTCGATTTGCAGCCAGTCAGGGATTTTAATTGCCTCTGATTAATTCTTCTGGCCCGGGGACTGGGTGTTTGTGTTTGTCCCAACACTTTCCTCTTCATATTCATACAACACACTACACTACCAACCACCACAGAAACACGCAATGGTGATTACATACCTCCATATAGGGTTGGCGTCAGGAAGGGCATCCGGCCGTAAAACAAGGGCAAATCCACATGTGCGACACAGTTCGCACCCGCGACCCCACAGGTGTGGGAAAAGCGGTAGAAAAAGAAGAAGTGTAGCCTTGGGTGTAAACATCAACCGCGCCTGGCTCTGCAGATAACTTTCCTCCACATAAATGTAATTACTGAATGCCATATCTATTTTCAAACCTGTCTCCACCCAGAGGTTGTGCAAAAGTATTTTCATTTCTCCCCTAACAACTTGGCTAACATTTTAAATTTTTCTTGCAAAGGTAAGGAGCTTTGTCTACTTTTTCAAAGTCTTCAGTGTTTTTCTATGAGGACTTTCACAGCTTGCTCTAGAAATATAGATTTAGTTTTTTAGTAGAAACACCAACTCTGCAATTAGCCACAAAAGATTTCAATAAACCACTTTGACAGCAACACGATTCCACTTTGTTACCATAGCATAAAAAATACATACGCAACACAGATATAAATAATCACTTCAATGAACAATTGTTTCACAGATCTGCACTTGTGTATTGACAGAGAGACTGATGTGGACGTCATGGCTAGAGATGGCAACGATTTATCGGTTTTTATGAAATACCGATATTTTCCTTTCGATTTATCGGTATATCGATATCGAAATTTAGATTCGATTTATCGAATAATATATCGGTTTTTCCATAAATATATCATTTTTCTTTGAATTATTATTTTCATTAATAACATCCGCACTAGAGAACGCCGATAATTCTGTAAGAGATGGTGCTAATGAAGGTGGAATTGCAACCTGGAAATATCCAATCTAATCAATACCTTGCTCTGAGCCTCTGACAGGCCGGACTATAATTCGAATACAAACGGTGGAATATGTAACACAGTTACCTCCGCATGGAAGTTTACACAGCGCGAAATACGTTCTAGTTCCAGAGTCACCGCTAGACTTCGTGTTAGCCCTCCACTGTTTAACAACACAAACGTATATGGAAACTGTGAAGGAAAAAGGTAAGTTAGTGAGTTTTTAGGTGAGATAAGCCTTAAAATTCATTATAAAAGGCGTTGATTTGTGTATTCAGCTTGTGATGAGTATATGGTTTATATTTAAACGTAAAGTTAAGAAAATAGAAGCCTCCGCGAGTCAGGTGGCAGCGCGCCAACCTCTCACCGCTGGGTTTAGTGGTTCAAATCCCGGTCACTCCATATGAGATTTGTGCTGGACCGGTTTTTCTCCGGGTACTCCGGTTTTCCCTGCTGTCTTTCATTCCAGCAACTCTCTCAAATATCATTTCATTTGTCAGTCACTAATCATTGCCCCAGAGGAGTGCGACAGGCTTCGGCAGCCGGGAAATTTCTCATTCTCACCGCTAGATGGGACTTAATTCGTTCCATTGCTGATCCGGTCAAATGACTCTAAACAGGCACTGCCTTCGTGGTGTCCCGGCCGTACTGTAACGAGCGCGGGAAAGCAATCAGCTGATCGTTAGGGGGGAAGTTAGCACTTGAGTTAGTAGAGTTAAACATAGATTTTCGCAGTTTTATTGAAATTTTTAACGATGGCCACGTGTTCACTCAGATATATGTGAGAATGAGTCGTCATCGACTGCATTATTAAGTGGAAAGTCGTTAATTAGTGAAGAAAACTTAGTGTGAGCGTGTATTTATGTGAAGCTATAGGTTACGAAGATCGTTCTTCAGTGTTTTAATTTCGTAGTTTATTTGTGTAAAGTTATATTTATAGTGTAAAATTAATTGAGTTAGTACATTCTGTGTTTTATTATTAACCACGAATTGTATATACTTAAATTAAGATGATCAGTGAGGGAAATCACCATGCCTAAGAGTTGTTGTGTGCCTGGCTGCAAAGCTAATTATAAACAAGGAGAGTACACTCCGGTATTAGTGTTTCCTTCTGATGAAGAACGAGTTATGTTATGGAAGAAGGCTATTCCCAGGGAGAATTTAATAGTTAATCACAACACAGTTGTGTGAAAACACATCCTGAAAGAAATAAGAGTGCCCCGTCCAGATGGTGAGTTAATTTTTTTTATTATGTCATAAACATGGGTAACATTAGGTAGGCCCTATATTTTTATGTAATCAGACCTACGGCTTATCTGAATTTGGTGTATTTGAAAATGCAAGTCTTATTTATGAGTATCACCGAGCTCGAAAGCTGCATTCGCTTAACTGCGGTCAGTATCCAGTATTCGGCAGACAATGGGTTCGAACCCCACTGTCGGCAGCCCTGAAGATGGTTTTCCGTGGTTTCCCATTTTCACGCCAGGCAAATGCTGGGGCTCTACCTTAATTAAGGCCAAGGCCGCTTCCTTCCCATTCCTAGACCTTTCCTGTCCCATCCTCACCATAAGACCTATCTGTGTCGGTGCGACGAAAAGCAAACAGAAAAAAAAATATGAGTATCAAACAGCAGTGTGATTTATGTAAATCTTATCTTCTGACAGATTCAGATCTTATTTATGAACTGTCTCCAGAAGTAAGATATCTGAATTTCCTAAATCGAGGGGGCTTAAAGTATCCATGAAATGAAGTGAAATGTCGTATGGCTTTTAGTGCTTCGGCTCGCCAGGTGCAGGTCTTTCTATTTGACTCCCGTAGGCGACCTGCGCGTCGTGATGAGGATGAAATGATGATGAAGACAACACCTACACCAGCCCCCGTGCCATTGGAATTAACCAATTAACGTTATAATCCCCGACCCGGCCGGGAATGGAACCCGGGACCCTCTGAACCGAAGGCCAGTACGCTGACAGTTCAGCCATCGAGTCGGACAAAGTATTTTGTGTGTTGGTGTCAGATATATATATATATATATAAGATGGTATTTCTAAATTCAGACGATCCTAAGTGTGTCACAAAATCCCTGGCTTTGGAGTCAATGCAGTTGGCTGATTCCCTAGTCATTTGTGACTGTGGGAAGAAATTGGAAGACCTGGCCGGACCGTGTAGGCCTATATATATATTTGGGTGAATATATTTTTAAATAACTTTTCCAAAATTCACACCGACTTATGTATTCAACAAAGTGCTTCAAAGAGAGCAGACCTACTCCATACTGGTGTAACTTCCTGTAAGAGGTCCAGGAAAGCTGCAGTGTTCATGGAGTGGAAACAGTGAGGTACAGAAATAATTTATATTTGTAATAAATAGTAATGGTAATTGGCTGCATGTTTTCTGTCAGTGTGTATGATGTGAATGTTCCAGTTGACCAGAAAATGGATAAAATCGCAAAAATATGTCTCAAAGTGTTAGACTGTACTCACGCAAACGAACGTATATACGCGAGAAATAGAACGTTACGGAGAACGATATGTATTGTTTGTCAGAATTAACAAATTAATATTTGAGGATAGGTTTTGGTTTTATTAGGTGTTAACAGTTCTTTAAGTAATTTAAACGAGTGTGTTATTCAAGCGGAGCGTATGCGTATCGCCTTCAAGTCCCCCCCAAAGTGTGACGTCATCAGAGGTACAGTACGGCCTGGACATTACGAAGGCAGTGAAACAGGCTGTGGATTTACATTAAGAAAATGTTTTGTGCATATTGATAAATATACAAGAGCCGAGAGAGTATTTATTGTAAACATTCTATTCACAAATGTTTATTGCGCGTGATAAACAATGGTTTATTGCTGTGCACCATTCTGCAAAAGTAAACTTCAGAAAGATAGTGGCATTTATTTCCACGAGCAAATGTGGAACTACGAGAAAAATGGGTCTTAATTATGTCATGTCGCGGTGACGAGAAAAATAGCATGTGACAACCTTCCACGATGTCTGTAGTATGTAGCGAACATTTTGAAAGCACGTGTTTTAGCATTTCTACTAAAACTAGCCGCAATCAATGCCAACACTTTTTTTCAGGGTATCCATCGTATTTGCATGGCAAGACTAGGTTACGTACTAATACTAAAATGTTTTAATTCCTCCCCTGAAGGAGGAGGCGGGTCTCTTAGATGGTGACGCCGTCTCTGAGGCCGGGAGATTTGTTAAGGCGAAGGAGATGCTCGGAGATGGTGAGGGGTTTGGCGGCCATGGCCTATACTAGGAACCCTCCCAGCATTCGCCTTATTGCAGCAGAATGGAAAACCACGGAAAACCATTCTCAGGAAAACCGACAGTGGGGACCAGCTGTGAGGTCCAGCCCTGTCCAGTCTCCCGAATACAGAGACGAAGAGCCACTCTTCCTCTGCTCGGTTGGCCGGTCGGAGTGCAGAGCTGTTGGACCACGGACCAGCCGTGGCCACTTGTGGCCCGAGACCCACTCTGCATTCATCGACGTAGGCTATGTGAATACAGCAGTGTTTTAAAATATACTATGGAGTATTTTCATTTTTATTAGGATGTGTACTTCCTGGTTGCAATTATACTACCTGATTCGTATGAGCTCATCTCGAATTACTGGGTGATACATTTATTTTTCTTCATTAAATGTCATAGAAATATCACTTTCCTACTCAAAACGCAATGTTTTATATTTGTAATGTGCTTTTATGTGCACGTTATCGTAATGCCAATTGGAATCGTGCTGAGGAATAGAGGGAAAACCTGACATCCAGCGGTGCTATTTGAACTGCTGCTACTCTGTCAATTTAGTACTTGAAGAGACCGTGCATGCTGAGGCCTTTACTTATCTCGTAGGCATCGATAAGACCTAGGGACGTTCCGATATAATAAATATCGATATTTCATTCGATATCGACATGCCGATATTATCCTACTATCAAAACAAAATAGCGATATATCTCGATATCAAATTATTTCTTTTCCAAAATACAAGGATTTGTAATTATATTGAAGTTCTATAAAACGAGGATCTATTAACAATATGCAACTTGTTTGAAGCCATCAATAAATATTTGTTTGAATCTATATGTACATAATACTGAATGATTAAAATTTTTAATTTGTTTGTATATAATTCCCAATTTGATTGATTCCTTACTTTATAAGGTAAGGCGGCAGCTAAGAATTTAAGTCCGTTAAAATGTGCAGCATGCTTGAAGCCATCAACAATGATTTGATTTGTTCGAATCTGCTTCTATGTATCACTAAACGATTGGAAATTTTCATTTGATTTTATATCATTCTGAATCTGGTTTGCACGTAAATTTGAATGTTTCAACAAAACAGTTAACCAAGAGACGTAAGCGTGGTAAGACCTCTGTGGTGTAGTGGTTAGTGTGGTTAGCTGCCACCCTCGGAGGCCCGGGTTCGATCCCGGCTCTGCCACGAAATTTGAAAAGTGGTACGAGGGCTGGAACGGGGTCCACTCAGCCTCGGGAGGTCAAATGAGTAGAGGTGGGTTCGATTCCCACCTCAGCCATCCTCGAAGTGGTTTTTCGTGATTTCCCACTTCTCCTCCAGTCAAATGCCGGAATGGTACCTAACTTAAGGCCACGGCCGCTTCCTTCCCTCTTCCTTGTTTATCCTATCAATGCAATGATAAAACCATAAATACTTGCACGGTAGATGCTGCATCATATTCTTAACTATTTTCAGCCATTTCTACTAATTTACGAGGTTTATATGAACTTCATCAAGCATTACTGACACTACTTCTTTCACTCTATTTTACGTGTGTATTTATCTCTTAAAAAAGCTATTTATTCAGGATCTATGCCTCGACTGCTATCTTGTGGCTGCGGGTGAATGAAAATTTGTGTTATGGAAGTATAACCCTAGCAACCGTGCAGGCTAGTGGTTATCTGAAATTAGCAGCCGTTGATGGATAATTTCCATGGATAATTAAACCGCGAATTCCAGTAGCAAGATAAACTCAACCAACCAGTCGCGTGCACAGGCAGAATAAACCAATATTGATATACCGGTATATATGCATGAAGATTTATCTTGATGTCGCTACATAGAACGTATTATTTAATTGCGTTATGCCAGTGTGAAGTTAGATAAAGCAAAAGGAGGTGTAACACTCGTATATAAGCTAATGCTGAAATTGTAATGCCCAAGTATAAGATGATAAGGTTATAATACTCTTACATGATTGAATTCTGGGATCGTAATGTTGATATGTAAGTGTAGGCTAAGATGGTAAGGCAGATAATTATTAATTGCGATGAGATGTCGGCCACAATTGTCCTATCGATTATCGTTACGTTTCGGATGTCATATTCAAAATTTATGTCAATCATTAGGATTTTTAGTTGGTATGACGGTGACGTGTTTGGGGCGTGCATAAGGCTTACCACGCGTACAGCTTCGAGGATATATGACATGATATTAATAAGTTAGATGTTTACTTTCTGGACATGGTAGTTTAGTAGATGTAGTAGAGATGTCGTATGTGGTTTTATTAACATTTGAGTGTATATATTCTTGTCCTTATGTATATTATCTTTGATTATTTATTTTATGCAGTAGCATTAAAGTAACATGATCCTCGAAGGTATGCGCGAGAATGGACGTGTAATTATTGTCGCGTTAAGGCGAACCTCATCAGGACGTATGAGTTAGTTAATGTGGTGATGACTATTCATTTCAATTAGGTTAGGCATCACATATAAAAAGACATTATCAGCTGAATTTGACATGAACGAGATTCTCCTATTGAAAATCAGACATCAAATCAAAACTGAAGGAATAAGAGTACCTAAAACTTGTGGAATAAAAGAAAGAGTACGGTCATAATGGTAATTTTCCAGGTTTAGGCACGTTAATGAATAAATATAGATTCAGGTTCGGAATTTCAAATAGCTTTTTAAAATGAGGAGTGATCAATTTGAAATCACTGCATTATGTTGAATCGGGTATAAATTAATTAAATTACGACAGCCGTTTTATGTCATTACCAATTTGTTTTTTTCAGTAATATTTAAAATCTGGGTTATACTTTGGTTTCGTCTTAACTAGTACGATCATTTAAATTAATAAATATAATCCGATCCAGAATATCTCCATCTTTTCATTATAAAATAGATATACATGGCATTACTTATGAAATTAATTCAAATTTCAAGATCATATTTGGTATAATCAATTTTAATTCAAGACAAGGTCCCGATTGTTACAAGCATGTCATAAATTATGAAAATAGGTGATGCAAACATAACAGCGATTGGCTTAAAAAAACTAAATATAGAAATTTGATAATAAGCCGCCCGATAGGATTCCGAATCCAATTTTCCACCGTTGATTCACCGGAACATATTAGCTAGCTGAGGCACATACAAAGTCCTGTGACCCTATGAAATAGCCCCACAACAATAAAAGAGCCCGTTAAGACCCTGGGTGTAGAGTGCTCCCAATGCTAATCTACGGGGCAATGCCGCGGAAGGGGCGGAGGGTCCAATAGATTCACTATAAATAACACAGTCTTCAAGAATCACATATGGCACATCTACACGTGGCCTTTGCCTGAGGGTCAATATAAAAATCAGATTGACTACATCCTGACATTGTTTCAAAATTTGGAGGCAAAAAATTTATGGTGAGGGTTTTATTTGTATTATGGTTGGTAATACGCTCCTGCGTTACCTGGTTTTCGATGCTGGTGTTAGTTCACCGTTAGTGAGATGATAAACGCCTCGCAACTGACAGGAAACAAATGCACGAACTATTATGAATATGTATGAATCTGAATGAAGTTGCTACAATAGGAAAGGTGCATAACACTGTGTGGGTCATAAGTCGTAATGCGTCAACTGATATGAATCATGTATTCAAGATAGCAACAAAAGGTTCTCACTATAGCTCCTCCACGGCCAAAGACAAGCTGCGGAAATGAAAACTGCAGGAAGAAAATACGATGTGGGCGAGAGTTGTATTCGTGGCTGGCGAGAAAGAAGATTACAGCTCCAAACGAGTTGTAATCGCTGGACAATTCGTGCACAAAACGTAAAGTTTTCCAGCACTGAAGGAAGATTATGTGTGTATATCAAAGAAAGGAGACAATTCAAAAGTGTTGTTATGAGTGAAATGCACAAACTTAAAATCTATCGACTGGAAAAGAACAAGGTGTAATGGGATTCAAAGCCAGCCATGGATGCCTTTTGAGAGTTTATGTTTTCCAAGAAAAATTACCATTGTGCAGCATCTTGCAGCAGATTATGAAGACAAAATTACAAATTTCCAGAAATGTGATAAATTAGTGAAAAACCCCCTTATATTTTCACAAATAGGCAATGTGGGCAAAACACCAATTTTTTAAAATGCTACTTGATTATACCATGAATTAAAAAGGTGCATCCAACATTATGGTTAGAAATTGCGGGAATGAGAAACAAAAATGTACTGTTACGCTTTGTGTAACTGCAAATGGAAGAAAACTGCCCCCTATGTCCTATTTAAACAGAAAACAATTCTATGTGGAAGGCGTCATCAAAAGTGCAACATATAGGGTGGGTGGATACATAACCGAGTAGCAGAATGGGTGAAGCAGGTTTGCCAATGGCATGCTGGAGTATTAAGAAATCTCAAAAATATGCTCATTTAAGATAATTTTTGTGGGCACACTACTCAAGAAGTGCAAAATGTCTTGAGTACAGTAAGGGGCAGAATGGGCCTGTTAAGTCCTGGAGGTCTAACATGCATTCTCCAATCCCTTGATGTATGCAATAACCGGTCTTTTACGGTGGCAGTGAAACGACTGTACACCCATTGGATGGCAGACAAAGCACACAAATTTAAGCCTGTTGGTAAAATCAAGTGTCCAGAAGTGAGGCAGATTTGCAAGTGGATAAAACATGCTCGGGATTCTATTCCTCTGCAACTGGTGGACAAGAATTTTAAGAAACATGGCATCTCTAATTCACTGGACAGAACTGAGGACGATGTGCTGAGGGAGGATGATTGCAATGACGAGGAGGACTGCAATTCTGCCAGTCATGACAAAAGCGAAGAAGATTACAGGTAAGGGAGCATGTAATTACTGGTATCAATGTACAGTAAAACCTCGTTAATTCGAAGTCGTTGGGACTAAAAAATCGGACTTCGAATTACGTGATTTCGAATTAACCGTCATTTCGCAATTCAGAAGTACCAACCCTTGCCGCGTTACAAAATATTCTAAGGCCCGTTCCTGCATGCAGTTAACCTTGATTCACAGTTTATACCTTTCAAATGTCATGAAAAAATATCTATTTCCAAAATGTATCTAAGAAGGTGCATTTACAGTATTCAAATAATGCACATGGATATCTCACTGGCAAACATAACCTCACGCAACGGGAAAAAAAAGAAAGGAAAAAAAAAAAAAAAAAGGCCCGATTCCCGATTCAAAGACAAGGAGAAATCTATGCTGGCTCCCATGTGCAAGTGCTTTATTCATTGGATTACTATACTGTATGCATTTTAGATGCCTTGAACCCGATGCCCTTAAAAATCGAACTTTCCTATGACTATCCTTGTACAATTTCCTGCCATGGCACTTCTCTCGTACTTCAGAAACCTCCAAGTATCTGCAAACCTATCTAGGAAATGCCAATTTTGTCAGCTTCATTGTCCGTATTGATAATTTAAGAACACAAGTATAAAGGAAGAGTTTTCCACCTAATCAATACTTTTTTACAAAATGTTTAAAATTATCTACATTAAAACAGTACCGGTTTCATAAAAAAGTATTGATTAGGTGGAAAACCCATCCTTCATAGTTGTGAGCTGAGGGACGTCACTTTAAGCCTATCCCTTAATGCCAGGTAAGAATTTCATCTCTTAGTTTTGCAAGAAATAGTTTTCTATGTCCGACACTGAGTAGAGCACAGGTACAGCACAGCACAAGTGTCAATGTGGTTAACTTTCTGTGGCTTGTTTGGTGCTGCTGTAAAGTTATAAGAAAGAAACTTGAATTTTAATTTACATGGTTTCATTCCAATCTAAAAAACAGAAAAAAAATCTGACAGCAAAATAAATGCAAATTTAAAAAAAATGTATACCTTCTGGAACCCTCCTCCTGTTTCGGAAAAATCCTCCAAACATTCCATTTTCATTAGGAAAATAGTTGTCAGGACCAACCAAGGTTTCAGCAAAGCCTTGTCCTTGCTAAAAATAGAAAGAATGAAACGTTCAGCTATTTTGATACCGTCTGATTATATAAGATGAAGTTTATAACAACTGGAAGAGGAAGAGGAGACGTGATTTCGAGACTGATAATTAATCTGTTTTGTTCCTTAAAAAAACCATTAACACCACCAAAGAGGAAGAGTAAGTATGAGGTAGGGTTGCCAGATATTTTTAATAGAAAATAGTGAAATTCCCAGATTTTTTGCCAAAAATTTGAGAACATTTTTTCTTAGTATTTGAAATTCCTCATACACTTTAACTGAAAGAAGGTTGGTTGTGCTTTGAAAGAAATTCTTTTATGAAAAATTAATTAATAAACAGACCTACTCTTATCACAAATTTGTATTGTATTTTTAATTTTAGACTATAAGATTATCAATATCACATTCAAAATTTTGTTTTACTGAATGTTCGAAAAACATGAACATGATCAAACAAAATCAACATACTGAGACAAATCTGAAACCACAAAGCAATCAACTCTTCCAACGTATGAATATTTGGACTTCTGCTTTCTCTTTCAGTTGTCATTCAACTATTCTAAGGCAAAACTCTAAAAGAATTCAATTATATTAGGTCCACCTATTCAATACATTTCTGCCATTTACTAAATGGAGTGTTTAAAAGTTACATACTCATTTAAAATGCCTTGGACATGTTTTGACTTGGCTTAGAGGTCATCAGCAAAATAACAAAGACAGACATACGACAAAAACAGTGATACATAAAAATTCGAGATAAAACACAGTCAACAAATGCATTGAGAGTTATGTTAAAATGTACAAAGCTTCAATATTACAAATATATTCAACAAGTACAATGGAAAACTGTTGCCTGTTACCTATTTGCCTGATCTTGCTCCTTTGACTCTCTTGCCTGGAAATGTTTTTGCTGAGAGGGCAGCATTTTAACTCCAAAACAGAGATTTGAACTGTAATGTTTCAATGTCAGTAGAACTTGATAATCACAGGGATTGCTGGTGTTACCGTATACAAGCTCAACATGACTACTTCAAAGGTGATTAAATATTAAGAGTTCAATATTTTATTCTTCAAATATCGGAAATCTTTGATACTAACTGGTGTTTCTCAAAGAAATACAGTATTTAAATAAAATTAGTTTAACATTTTTTTAAAAATAGAATTTGTTTTACATCACCACACTGACACAGATGGGTCTTATGACGACGATGGAATAGGAAAGGCCTAGGAAGGAAGCAGCTGTGGCCTTAATTAAGGTACAGCTCCAGCATTTGCCTGGTATGAAAATGGGAAACCACGGGAAACCATCTTCAGGGCTGCTGACAGTGGGGTTCAAACCCACTATCTCCTAGATGCAAACTCACAATTGCGCGTACCTAACCGCACAGCCAACTCGCCTGGTACAAACTTAAAAGAAGACAATGAATATGAAACAAACCCAAATTTCTTAATCAAATGTTTTTTTTTTTTTTTTTTTGCAAATAAGAAACCAAAGAAAAGAATGGAAGTTGTAATAATAATAATAATAACAAAAACAACTCTTATCAGAAATCTTACAGTTTTAACCTTCCTTTATAAACTAGCATTTCCACTCTGTTAAGCTGTACCACATAAGGTACAGCACATTTTATAAAAATATTTAAATAGTGAAAATCTGGAGGAAAATAATAAGAACAAATAACAGTCAAAGAGGCAGAAAACATTTCAGTTAAAATTGGAATGTAGACCGTACACACAAGGAGACACTTGCCTGTCTACGGACATCTCGAGCTCTATTCAGTAGAACCTGTTGTTCTAACAATTCAAGCTGCTGTGCTCGTTGAATTTCAAGAGTAGCACCAATAGCACCCTCCTGAGGAGCACCAGAGCGTAAAAGCCACCCCACAGACATGTTGCTTAGACGAGCTAACCACTTAGGGATTAAAAACCAGCGTTGAACATACAAAACGTTGTATCGATACACAAGTCCAGCCACCTAAAACAAAAGAAAGATAATTTAACAGAGAATTATCATTAACTTCACAACAGATATGATATACTGCATATTAAACTTTAGCAATACAGAATGAAGATGCTGATGGATGCTTTTACTCAGCAGTGAAGAATGAAGGTCTAACAGAAACATTATCACCAGCTGACCAATGCTTTCTCTGCCATTGTTTTTATTATGATTTTTTTCTTTTTTTACAATTAGCTTTACGTCTCACTGACACAGATAGGTCTTATGGCGACGATGGGATAGGAAAGAATCTTGGAGTGGGAAGGAAGGGGCTTTGGCCTTAAGTAAGATACATCTCCTGGATGCAAGCTCACAGCTGCGCATGGCCAACTCACTCAGTCAGTCAAAAATAACCAATCATAATTTATATATAAGCAATTGTATGTGTTGTTATTCCTGTAATGAAGAAGCCTTAAAAGGGAGAAAGAACTAAGAAAACACAAGAAAGAAATGAGCATATAGTTCTATTAACCATTTCCCTTCTAATTTATATTTCCAGTTCTCTGATTTATTTAAGTCAAAATGACTTCCTTCATCACAGTCATTATTTTCACAGGAAAAAATAATATTTACAAAGCTGAAAAAATTTATGTTACACAGACCATTTCTCAGTACTTATGGCCTATATTTGACTAATGATGATGGTGTACAACTTAAAGCAGAAGTCAACATGTAAACAGTATTTTCAGTCAACTGAACCTCATCATTATTTTCAGGAGATAGTGGGTTCGAACCCAACTGTAGGTAGCCCTGAAAATGGTTTTCTGTGGTTTCCCATTTTCATACCAGGCAAACGCTGGGGCTGTACCTTAATTAACACCACAGCTGCTTTCTTCCCACTCCTAGCCCTTTCCTATACCATGTCGATGCGATGTAAAGTTGTTAGTGTGCTAATGTCAGAGTTTTACACCAGAAGAAGAAGACTATTCAGACCACTAATCTCAAAGTTCAGATTCCAGGGCTTGATAATTTTCACTCTCATTTAAAAAACTGTACACTGGCAACTAGCATGAAGTTGTCATCTAATTCATTCAAGTGCCTACACACATTTGGGCTTGAGAATACAAAATAAAATAGATATCACACTAGCAAGGATCAAAACGAATAGTACGATAAACAACAGACCACATAGGCAATATTTACATCGGTAGTAAACACACCTGGACTGGTGCTTGAAACCAGAGTGCTTTCCTTACGTAATAAGATGAGCTAAAAAAAAAATTACTCAAAGGAAAGATTTCATAGGAAAACAAAAGATACCATATCTGCAAACTTATCTGTGTGCTAAGAGTTCCAAAAAGACACATTCGATGGGAGGAAAATGCATATTAGAACCTTGTTGGTGTAGAGTCGCTTAGGACCTGCTACATAGTTAAGGACTGGTCAACACAATGTCGACATAGGACCAGAAATGGTTAATAATTGATTTGTTCAGAAGGGAGGCATATTTTCCAGAGTTGACTTCGTTAATGTAACTAAAACTTTTTAGGCTGTCGGAAACACTAATTATAACATTATAGCATACCTGTAAAAAAATACACACTATTAAACAAAGATTAACAGGTTTCGTTTTATAACAACATCCTCAGATTCTATCAAATCATGCGCATATACGTACAATATTGTTTACGTTGCGCAAACTTGCCAATGATTGAGAGTTGGCGATATTAGGAACAAGTAATAACAAATAATGATTGTAGTAGTCCTCAACTGTCACCTTGCGAACTTATGGGAACGTTTCTGTACTTATCTAATCAATCATCTGTTACCTTCAACAACTGTGCTGTATTGTTTTGAAAGTATTGAGACACCCATCGCTGAACCTTCTGCTTCTACCACTAGTGTATGGATCTCCAGTGTCTACCAAATTCAATCTGTTACATTTGATCCCACTACATGTGACAGTTTATACCTTGTGCAGTATTTGTCATCTTCATCAAGACTATCCTATGTCAGTGACCAAGTTAGCTTCTTGTATCCAAGATCGCAGGGAGGATCCCAGCTGAGGTCTATGGATTTTTGAAGACAAGGAAAATCCATAACAGACCCTGTTAATGTAGACATGTAAATGAACACCCGTGAACAGATGAGGTGTTTATTGAACTAAATTTTTGCAGCGTTCTAATAAGTCTGCTCAGAGTTTTGTTTCTGTGGACAGGGGTGCTGACAACAGTTAACAACAGTGGTGCAACCTGTTCATAAGAATGGAACACTGAAATCGATACTCAACTTCTGGGTGGCATCAACACAAAAGAATGATGAACCAGTGTGTCACATACCAGTAGATTTCAGAACAATAGAGGAATGACATGTTAAAAAAGGAAAGTTATCGAACTCCCTAGCTACTTCCTGCCAGTATACAGGCAGGCTGTTTTACTCAGAAAGGTAACTCCCATAGCTCATGCAGCACACAACAGTAATGCCATTTATCAGAGTGGTAGCAGAAAAGAAAGTGCATAACAAAAAGCGATAGTGTAATGTTATTGTTGATCAGATTTATGGGCTTTCGATATTTTAGACCTTCCATTTAGTTTTCTTGCGACTATGATATTAGGGCATCAAACGTAAAGGGAGTCCTTTCTTGATTCCCTCTTGCCTTATTCTTGAAGTGATTGTTCCTTCACTTTTTTTTCTTCTCATTTTGGCAAGCATCTTTACAATTTTCCTTGTTGACATGGGCCGATGACCACGCAGTTTTCACTTGAAAATAATCGTGGCAAAAACAACCACCATCGCCAGTTAACATGATTGAACAATATTTCCATGTTAGTGATGCTTGGCTTTGACATGGACAATGCTAGCAACCCTATGAACAACACTTCCACATCACTCATGACAGGGACTGGCTGCATAAGGATTGGTGTTACTAGCATTGCTCATACCTCAGTTACGTCCATGTTATTAAATAATTAAAACTTTTATCAGTCAATTTTTATTCATTTGTACTTCACAACCCATTTTAGAGCACATACTCTGGAGAAATACCATGTCCATGTGAAGGTGAAGGTCTAAAATATTGAAAACCCATAAAACTGTTCATCGCTGTCTGTGGCCGAATCATTCCAGACCTGGAACTTGGCATTGTTAGAACTCTAGTGCAGTACTGTTCGTGAAAAGTGAGAAACTGTGCCTTTTTCATTTCATTTAGCATTTCATATGATAACATTGCTTTCAACTGTGTCACTACTACTCAGTTATTATTGGATTCTGATAAGAAAACTGACGTTATTGTAATTACATACAGTTCAGTTTAATATTTGTATTTATTACAGCATCATTGAGTGAATTTTAATGAAACTTTGTATTTCAGTTTAGAATAAGGTCAAGTAGGATCTTAGCTACAAGTTCTTCAAAAATTTCCAGCAGAAGGGGTGCTTCAGGGGGGCCTAAAGCATAAAACTATGCATTTCCCTTACAGTTAGTCTTATACGAAAATAGCACGTGGGAATTTTTGTTCTATACCTTTCTCCGATACAGTAAAGAATAAGGGAAATATCAGTGGCAGTCATGTGAAAGTGTAAATCAAAGAGCAAGTAACTACAGTAACCCTATAGACTTTAAAGAGAGTTGTTATGGAGATCGTTCCAGCAACGTTTCAAAGGCTTTGTACATCTGTCAGTACTTTCTAAATATTAACCTGATACTTGGCTTTTTTACACCGGGAAGAAGAGATCAAATCATGATCAGAAATACTACAAAAAAACAAAAGGGCCACAGAGAGCAAGGATGCAAGTAAGTCATGAGAAACCACTGACAAAGGCATGCCCACTTACGTGCCTCAAAATCTGGAGAACAATGTGAAGGGTGGGCAAAAATATAATCATGCACATGCCAAGTGATGGTCTCGTCAACAACAGGTACTACAGCTAGTCTTAGATAAAATTAACATTTCATAAGCAGTAATGAGAATTCCAAGGGCAAATTTAGTCCTCCAATACAATACCACTCAGGAGGTATCGTGCCCCAAAGTTGTTCTAAGAAACAGTAGTTTGATCACAAGGAATATAAATCAATTGCAGGCATCAACCCCAAACAAGATGAAAGGATCAGTCCTAAGTCCTATACCTACACTGAACCACTGATGACAAACTCCATGTATTGCAGCATGTTATCCACAAGGTCATTAATTCCTGAGTGATGCACTCCACTCTAACAGTGCGAGTCTCATTTCATTAATGGTGCCAAAATTTTGACATCTGACATTTTTCAGAAGTATATTCCATAGGTGTTCAATGGGATCAAGGTCCGAGTTACATGCTAGTCAGTTCAGAGATATCATCTCAACATTCTGACACACTACAAGTGACATGAGGGTGGATAGTTGCGGATCAGTCAGAAGTTTTTGCCGATAAATGGAGCAAACACTCTTAACGCCACCTCAATGTATCTTTTTTTTTTTTTGCTAGTTGCTTTACGTTGCACCGACACAGTAGGTCTTATGGCGACGATGGGGCAGGAAAGGGCTAGGAGTGGGAAGGAAGCGGCCGTGGCCTTAAGGTACAGCCCCAGCATTTGCTTGGTGTAAAAATGGGAAACCACGGAAAACCATTTTCAGGGCTGCCGACAGTGGGATTCGAACCTACTATCTCCCGAATACTGGATACCGGCCGCACTTAAGCGACTGCAGCTATCGAGCTCGGTCCTCAATGTATCAGTCTGCATTCAAAGCACCTCCATCAATGACTATGAACTCCATTAATGATTCAAAACTGATGTCGTCCAAAACAAAGACAGCCACCTCCAAACAGCATCCTTTCTGGGATATTGCAGGGTGAATATTACTCTCCAGTCCTCCTCCATATTCTCTTCACCACCAGATGACTGGAGACAAAATTGTGGCTCATCTCTGAAGAGCACCATTGACCACTGGTCCACCATCCAGTACACCAACCTCGTAGTGCACATCCCAGGCTCATACAAAGATTTTAAATGTAAAGGAAAAAGGATCATTCAGTTTTGGGAGGTCAACTAAGGAGTGTCCGATATGAAAGGCTGTGGACTTGATCAGATGGGCCAAGAAATTCACTTACCACATGATGCTACCATATTTCTCCAAATCCAAGACTTTTTTCTGAGAATCTTATGTGAATAATCAAGGATCGTCTTGCATTCGTGACCTAACAGTAATGAACACCACTGGCAGCTACCAAATCTCGGCAGGCAAAATGCAGAATGAGATAAGTTTGACATTATAATAAGTTAATTTTTGTAGCTTTTTCACGCAATGTAGATTGTGTATTCTTGGATTAGAATGTGATGTGTTGTAATATTTTCGAGATAGGTTCAATATATGATACTTTCTCATGAGTAATCTTACAGTGTGATGAATTTATAAAGGTTACCAGGTAGTCTTCATAAAAGTTAAAACTATATCAAAACTAGGGAAGCGACTGTATGATATGATAGTGAATTTCCTATAACAACAGTCCGTTATTATAAATCATGCCATAACGAAGACAAAATGTTTTGAGAAGAGGATGCTGTAGGTAATGTTACGTATACTGGGGGTGTTGTTTATATGGAGATAGATTGTTTATTGCCATAATTGAAGCAGTTGAGGTTAAATATGGATAAAAAAATTATATATATATGGAATACTGAATTGTGCGTCAATAGGAGTTAAATAAAATATATATTTAAATGTGTTTCATTGGATATATGAAATTAAATAAGTGAATAGGAATATGCAATGATATTATACGGTGATATGAAGGAAAGGTTGAATAAATAATGATAATGCTGCGATGATATACATTAAATGAAGGAAATGGTGATAAAGGAGAATTTATTGACACAGACATGGATCTATAATATGTTACTGAGGCAAAAACGATACTTATATGGTGAATTATCCATATTATGATACATGGCAGCATAAATCTGATACTCGAGGAACACCGATGGGGTATTATATTAAAAAATAAGTCCTGATACCTACAATTATTCGATTTAAGGTACGTTTCAATGACAGATTCTTACTCATCATCATCATCATCATCAGTTTTCCACTCCAGTTGCCCGGGTGTGGTTTACGAGCACTCTCCACTTCTGTCTGTCCATGTACCACTCTTCTCTCAAGACTACATCCCAGCTGACTCCCCTTGTTCCTATGTCCTCTTTCACTTGGTCCAGCCATCTCTTCCTAGGTCTTCCTACCGGTCGTTTTCCGGCCCCGACTGTGTGTAGCCATTGTTTTGCTGTCCTTCCATCGTCCAATCGTTTGACATGGCCAAACCATTTCAAACGGGCCCTTACTCTTACCTTGTAGTAATTGGTTATAACAAGTAATGGCAGATAGTTATTGACACATATATATAGTCACTAAAATGTCGTCAGAAACATTTTATGGCAGAATAACTTAGGATTTTCATCTATAATATTTCCTATACTTGATATTAATTGAATTTCACGATTATTCATTTTCCACGTAGCATTGATATTAATGCAATACTGTTAGATAATAATTAGTTATTAATTCTTTATCCATCATATTCATTTATTTTTTCTCTTGAATAAATAATGGTTTGTAGGATAAACCTTGAAGTTATTTATAGATAGTTGGTATAGTATGTAAGTTTGGATTAAGGCAATTACATCGTGGATATTCATCGTTACATTCGAATATTGGTGGAGACGTGGCAATTACATCGTGGATATTCGTTACATTCGAATATTGGTGGAGACGCCCATCAAATGCGTTTTGAACCAAGGCATGAGTAATCGTATTTCTCTTATATTTGGATCCACGTAAAAAAAAAGGAAAAAAAAATTTTTTTAAATATTTAACGGTTACCCTGAAATGCTTACCGAACCTAGTCGTGGATTTCTTCGACGCCAAGCATCCTGGATGTGGGAGATGGCGCAACGGTAATCACTCTCCTTCCCTTCAACCCCCCCCCACACACACACACACACCAACTCGACCTTCAACGACTGCATCTTTATCAGGCCTATAGGATACACATTGCCCGCGCCGCGATCCTGTCTCCTGCCAAGCAGAATGTCATTCTTTCTTCACTACTCCCCGAGAACCAGTGACGTTACGCAGAGGCACTGTATAACCGGTTACCGCGGGAGTTTTACCTGGAGATGGCGCAACGGTAATCACTCTCCTTCCCTTCAACCCCCCCCCCCCACACACACACACACACACACACACACACACACACACACACCAACTCGACCTTCAACGACTGCATCTTTATCATGCCTATAGGATACATTGCCCGCGCCGCGATCCTGTCTCCTGCCAAGCAGAATGTCATTCTTTCTTCACTACTCCCCGAGAACCAGCGAGAAGCTACATAGGGAGAAGCTATTCTTATTCTGCATATGTCTAACTTAGGAAAACTTGAAGAAAATGCAAAGACTTTTGCAGATTATTATTACAATGAAAGACATTATCATCTACAAGACCATATAATTAATTTAAATGATTCCTACCTATGCAAATTTATAAATATTCGTTTATTTAATGTCAGACAATTTTAAAAAGGCTTACATTTAAATAATTCAAGAATGATTTTCAGAAGTAATTTATTAATTTTGAGATTTTTCAAATGAGACTTTAACAAACTTCTTTATCCATCATATTCATTTATTTTTTCTCTTGAATAAATAATGGTTTGTAGGATAAACCTTGAAGTTATTTATAGATAGTTGGTATAGTATGTAAGTTTGGATTAAGGCAATTACATCGTGGATATTCATCGTTACATTCGAATATTGGTGGAGACGTCCATCAAATGCGTTTTGAACCAAGGCATGAGTAATCGTATTTATCTTATATTTGGATCCACGTAAATTAAAAAAAAAAAAAAATTTTTTTAAAATATTTAACGGTTACCCTGAGATGCTTACCGAACCTAGTCGTGGATTTCTTCGACGCCAAGCATCCTGGATGTGGGAGATGGCGCAACGGTAATCACTCTCCTTCCCTTCAACCCCCCCCCCCCCCCCCCACACACACCAACTCGACCTTCAACGACTGCATCTTTATCAGGCCTATAGGATACATTGCCCGCGCCGCGATCATCCTGTCTCCTGCCAAGCAGAATGTCATTCTTTCTTCACTACTCCCCGAGAACCAGTGACGTTACGCAGAGGCACTGTATAACCGGTTACCGCGGGAGTTTTACCTGGATCTGAGGGTTGGTTCGAGGCGCACTCAGCCTACGTGATTACAATTGAGGAGCTATCTAATGGTGAGATGGCGGCCCCGGTCTAGAGAGCCAAGAATAATGGCCGTGAGGATTCATCGTGCTGACCACGCAACACCTCGTAATCTGCAGGTCTTTGGACTGAGCAGCGGTTGCTTGGCCAAGACCCTTCGGGGCTATTGCACCATAGATTTTTTTTAAAAAAGGAATATTTTCCTGAGGTTGTATTGTATTGTTGTATTGTAGAGACGTGGAACAGGTATTGCTGGCAAATTTTTAACAGGTTCTCTTCGATATTATGCCAATTTTAATTTAATGGTTATAAAACTTGTGGAAATAAAGAATAATTGTGCAGCCACAACAAAATACGGCATAACTGAAGCCAAAATCCGGCATTGGCATGATGACCAAGATAGTCTAAAAGTGCATACTGTACAAGAAAGGCATGCAGCATACATGATTTCACAAAGCACTTTTTTAAGCCTGATTAACATTTTTTGAAGGGAAAAGTGGGGGTCATCTTGCATTCAGGGTTGTCTTGGGTCTGGAGAAATACACTAGCTATTTGATTGGACTTGTATTGGTACGCAAAGGTCCTTAATGGGTTGCATGGGCCATAGTTTTGGGCTTAGTTTTCACTGTCCTTCCTGTACCCTTACTTGTACAGTGCAATCCTCAGTCAAATAGCCAGTTATTCCCTGTGCTGTGTCTAGGAGAATGGTTTATGCTATAGTCACCTGACCCATGTAACCTGCATTATGACGTCAGGGTCTTGGCTAGTCTGCAGTAAGCTTCCATACAGCAATAATTGTTCAGGCTTCTGAATTAAGTGTTGAACAGCATATTTTTGTATGCTGTACATCTTTAGAGAACAAATCTGCTATAATTTATCAACAAGAACTTCTGACTGACTGATCCACGACAATGCCCGCCCTTATGTTGCTCAAAGCGTGTCAGGATTTATTTGCAACACAGAGAGAGAGGATTATTATTATAATAATTATTATTATTAATAACTTTATTGGCCACATTGGACCACTTGAGTCTCCCATGTACACTTTTTCTTTGAAGGTTGTACTGTTTGATTCTTCTTATCTGCCCAGTACTTCTTCATTTGTTCTGATCGTAGTGTTCTTAATTCCTCTGAAATCCCTACCGGCCTGCTGAGCATCATTTCAGTTGAGAATTTGTGATTCTTAACAAGGGTGGTAATTTTATTCTTGTTCTCTGCAACTGTAATTTTGAGTTGTTTTATGCCCCACTAACTACTTTTACGGTTTTCAGAGATGCCGAGGTGCAGGAATATTGTCCCGGAGGAGTTCTTTTACGTGCCAGTAAATCTACAGACACGAGGCTGACATATTTGAGCACCTTCAAATAACACTGGGCCAAGTTGGGGTCAGAAGGCCAGCACCTCAAACGTCTGAGCCACTCGGGGGGGGGATGGAATTAAGAAAACTGAATAAATGAATAAATTCCAAAACTGTGGATTCAGTGCTAAGAAAAAATGAGGTAAACAACCAGCTGTCTTAAAATGACAAAAAAAGATTCAGGATATTTGTGATAGACTTGAGTGATCCCCCAAAAATTTGTATGGAAACTGACTCAGCAAAATGAGGTTTCACATTTATCTGCATGCTAGATGGTAGGAAAACAAATTCAAGCCTTACAAAGTCACAGAAGTACAAAGTTGAAGCCCAAGAGATCCAGTTGCAAGAAAACATTATCGCAATTATTAGTTTCTTCAGTCTGTCAACAGCAGTGAATTAAATCCTGAATTAGTCCTGTTTTCTGATAAGGTGTGGTTCCCTTTGCACGGACGTATAAATTCACACAATAATCTGTATTGGTCATGTGAGAATCCAGGAATAATTTGTGAAACTCCACTTCACGACCTTAAAATAAGAGTTTGGTAAATTATTAGTGCTAAAAGAATTGTAGAGAGAATTGTCGAACCAACTTTTTTTTTTTTTTATTTTTTTTATGACACCACTAATTCTGACCAATACATAGAATTAATACTGAACAAGATTTTCCCTCAACCAATTGAACACACACTGCTCGTAATTCAATTAACGCAGTGTGCAATCTTCTCAGGATCTGAATAATCAATGCAGGTTTATGGCCAGCTCACTCTCCTGATTAACACCTTGAGATTTATGGGGTAGTTTGAAATATGGAGTGTATAGAAGTAACCCCCACACCATAAAAGAATTTAAAAATGTAATTCTCACCTAAATTTTGCAGATTCATAACGTTGAATTGCAAAGAGTGAACCGAAATGTAAATACGCTACAATGTTCATCTACAGGCTGAGGGAGAGAATTTTCAGGGGTAGTTTTACTGTTTTTCAATTTGATTATCCATTCATCCAAGTTGATGGGTTTTATATGGGCATTTCTACTGGCACTATTTGGTATTTCTTCACTATTTCTCCTACACTGCTACAAGAAACGAATTAAACAATTACTGTACTGGTTACAACTCATGTCTCAGATTCATATTAACGCTGAAAAACATACGAAGTACTCGGCCACGAGTCTTCATATGACCGAATATAAACACAGTTTTACATCAATAGAAAGGGACTTGACCATTCTGCGAACATTAAACAAAGGCAAATTAATGAATATTCTTGAAAATATCTATATTGAGATTGATCAGAAACTAAATCCCAGCCAGAATATTAACGAAATCACAGAAAATATCAATATATTATTAGAAGAGGCTACCAAATTAGACTCGTATAGAAAAACCATCAAAAAGGATCCCAAAAAACAACCAACACACCTTCCGATTAGCTCCACCCTACACAATATTCCCCCTACTTTTCCTTCCGTTTCCCCTAGCCTATCACAGCGCCACTCCTCAGTTAGCTCTACCCTACACAACATTTCAGCCGCTTTCCTCACTTCACCTACTTCTCCTTCCGATATTCCCCGCCCACCGCAAGTGCCTCACATACGTACACAGAACTCAGTCAGTTAACGGCAGGCGTAAGGGAGGACGTCAAATACGACACGATCGACTATAAGGTAATCAACTCCATTATCCTTTATTCTCACGAGCATACATTTTTACAAGGTTTTCTCCTTAAAATATCCTCCTTTTTACTCATTCTTTTTTTGTTTCAGACTCATTTTAATAGTCCAACCGCAACTCAACTTCAACTACGGCTGCTTTATCAAGAGTTCCCCCCCCGATAACTATACGTTAAGAAAATCTTGTATATCTCTAATTTTATCTTCAAGATTAACAAATATACACGTCCCCAACATAAAGAAGAACCTTATCACCGATTTTACTTCGTCACTTGGACACTGACTTGTCGAAATTTTTAACCAACATGAATGAACATTTTATTTTATCATCATAACTATTATATGTGTTTTAATTTTAGTTCAAATCTTTTAGCTATTGTATCAACATAACTATCAATGTGTTTTAATTGTCTTGCCATTTTGTCAAATCTTTTAGCTGAGATGTTCCATAATCGGAACGAAACATATCCTAGAGATTAAGCTGGTTTATATTATGTAATTAATAAAACTATTATATAGAAATTGAAAAGTATTGGAAGGTGGGAACCTACTTATAACTTAACCTTAGTTGTATGTATGTACGTATGTATGCACATCACGGGAAACGGCTGAAGAGAATTTAATGAAAATCGGTATGCAAAATCAGGGAATAAATTGCTACAATCTACGCCATAAATAATTTTATTCATACTGAGAGAAATGGTAGTTTAGGGGAAGGCCTAATATTTAATTTCAAATATTTATGTTATTAGTGGTTCTATCGATAAGTTATATAGTATTAAATTTCCGGTCATTTATGTCATATTTACCATACCGTAAGATATTCATGGATATCAATTTTTGTTGCCAAGTCCATATCAGTGCCGAGTCACGAGAAAATGGGTAAACAGAATTTAATCAAAATCGGTATGTAAAGTTGGGGAATAAGGAACTACAGTCTATGTTATAAATAATTTTATTAGGACACCCTAATATCACAGAGTCAAATAACTAAATGTGAAGTCCTACAATATAGAAAGCACATAAAATTGATCAACAATAACATTACATTGACCATTGTTTGTAGTGATGTGCTTTGTCTTTTCTGTTGCCACTCATCTTTGATAGATGGGATTACTGCTGCGTACTGAATTTTTTAAAATTTGCTTTACGTCGCACCGACACAGATCTTATGGCAACGATGGGGTAGGAAAGGGCTAGGAGTGGGAAGAAAGTGGCTGTGGCCTTAATTAAGGTACAACCCCAGCATTTGCCTGGTATGAAAATGGGAAACCACAGAAAACAATCTTCAGGGCTGCCGACAGTCTGGTTTGAATCCACTATCTCCCGGATGCAAGCTCACTGCTGTACGCCCCAAATCGCACAGCCAACTCGCCCGGTCGCACTGAGTATAACAGCCTGCCTGAATATTGGCGGGAAGTAGCTGGAGAGTTAGATGACTTTCTTCTTTAGCATGCCATTCCTCTGGTTCATAAATTTTCTGATACTACTGGTATTTAACACACTGGTTCATCACAACATTCAAGCTATTTAATCCTTAATCTGAGGTATTGATTGGAATGAGCAGTGTGCATATTTAACGAAATAATGGCAGAGGAATGTTCACGGCTGTCTGCGGCCTGGTCATTCCAGCACTGGAACTTTGGACTGTTAGATCGGCACCATAGTACTGTTCGTTAAAAGTGAGAAAATGTGCGGTTTTTCATTTGATTATTTTATATGATAACATTGCTTTTAATTTCGACATTCCTACTGACGTTTTTGTTATGAACTATGTTGACTTCAGTTAGGGAAACCTGAGACAATAATTTACGATACCCTCATTGTTGGACATATACATTTGTGTGTGGGGACTTTTACCTGCAATTCTCGGCCATTGTTTGCATTGCCGTTAAATTATGTGCCTGAAACTGTGGCGATTTAAAATGTATTTTCTTGCCATTGTTACGTCGGTTGCTTCGAAATTCTGATTGGCTCAATAAGCAAATTTTTGACTTGAGTGTGCGCAGTGTCGAGCTTCAACTGAGCGACGCGCGGCTTGTCCGGCCTGCACGCCAGTCTGTTACCAGCAGCTCGCCAAGATGGACGCGTTTGGAGAAGTTGTGTACAAAATGCAATTGAAAGTTGTTGGAGTGGAGTTTGATAAACCAGGCTAATAGCCTCGTTAATTAAGGCATTGCCTGAATTATAGCGAAATAATGTTGTGTGTTTCATATTTACTGTTTTTTTAAAATTAGTGTGACATCTGAAGGAGGGTTCTTCATTACAAAATGATCTAGAACGTAAGCTATTGGATTACAGTATATTAAATTGGACACCCAAAAATGTAAGTACAAGTATCTACTTAATTGTTTCGAAACTGTTCTGCTGCCGGATTATTTGGAGAAGAACGTGTGTATCAAGCTATCTGCGACAACTATTATATTAGAAGAAATGTTTTGGCAACGCTGTTAATATTACTTCGTCTCTACTCCGCTACTGTAATTGAAATTAGGCCTATTGTTTATGGACCTGGCGACCACCGTTTATTCATTAAATTAAGCTGGACTTTCTTCTTCATCGGACATTTTAATGATATAAATTGTATCTGCTAAATATTAAAATGTAACTTAACGTGATTTTGGTAATGTTCTATATCCAAATTATTCTTATGGAGTAATTCTGGAACATGGTATATGCGCGGGTGAGAGACCTATTATTCCATTACTTTAATTTAACTGAGATTATCGTTGTGCTGCCTTTTTCTGTTTCTTAAAGTTATTATTATTATTAATTTGGTTGGTGGATTACTTTTTACATTTCTTGGTTCATATTTGTGGCATCCGATGGACTGTTGACAACGTTTTGAAAGAAGTTATGTACTAGTATTGTTTTCGTAATGGCTCATTGTTTAATTACTTAAAGGGATGGTTTATTTCCGGTCTTATTCGGCCATTACCGTTTTCCAAGGCCTCCTAAAATTAAAATTGTGTAACCGGCATTTAAATCCTTTATTAATATTTTGGTTGGAAGAAATGTTAAATTTAAAAGACTATACATAATTATTGTAATATTCTGGTTATAATAAACTGGAATTTGTTCCCTATTTCTTGATGATACTTTTGCCCTCCTCAGATTATTCGCGTCCGTTTTTCTTTCCTTCTTTTTTCATTATTGCGTGCCATGTTTTTATCTTATCTCCGGTACGCTAATTTTGTGTGGGCTTTGCCTATTGTCTCCTTAAGTTGGATGTTGGCTTCGGTTTTGGGAAGCTGTATGCTTCGTGTGTACCATTGTTTGGTTGTCTGTGAAATTTTAAGTGTTTCCCTTCGTAATTTGTAGTTTATTTGAGACATATTTTTATTCGGGTTCGTGCGATTTTCTCTTGTGTCCTTTCAATTATTTACGTGTGGAATTTTTTTTTGGGTCTGCTATCGTTGCCTTATATATTGAGTGTGTTTCCGTGTTTCGGGGTGATTGAAATCCTTGTGTACTGACCCCGGAAGCAAATTCCAGTTTATTGTGATTAATTGTAATATACTTACTCACCAAGAAAAGCTGGCCAGTTATGTAATTAATATTTAATGCACGGATCTGTTTTAACATTTGTCATTCATTAATTCTAAGGCAACCTGTAGCTTGTAATCTGAGTGTGTTTTCACGATTTTATTTATCCTAAAAATAGACATTTGTCTCCTAATTTAATGAGTTGAATTATTACAATTTTTATCTTTCTTCTATTTACTTATTACTACATAAAAATTATTTTACGTTGTTATCCGAGTGCGCACTCATAGTATATTTTGCTTTGAAAATTGATTTTTATCTATAATTTAAAGACATTATTTACAGATTTTTTTTTTTTTTGCTCTGCAGTTTTCATTCCTAAATTCTGTTTATATTTTTCCTAATTTTAAGTAAAGTTAAAGTTATTTAAACATTAATCTTGCTTTCATTTAGCAATTTTGACCTGGCAACCCCTCAAGTAGTTAGCTCGATCCAGTCCTTTCCCTTATGTTCTGTGCCCTCCACGCTGGTTTTGTTAATACTGCTCCTGCTCGATGGTAAGTATTTTGCTTCTTGTGCACATTTGGTTATATTTATGGTTTTTTTTTATCATTCCTGTTATTATCTTTGTCGGGTTGCAGTAAAACCACAAAGACAGTCTTCCTGAGAATCCCATAGTGAAGCATGGGTACTTCACCTAGTATTTAATAAATTGATAAACACATTATCATTTAAACTTTTACGGCCCGTGTAACCATTTATGATTTATATTTTGGGCTTATGCCGTCTAATGAACTATTTAAACACTCAACGCGTTTCAGAAGGAACCTTGCCTTAAAAATAAACACATTTAGCTCTTCGATTACTTGTCTGCAATGGCTTGGTTTGCATAAAAAAAAAGTTTATTAGTGTTGGTATGAAACTGCAAAAATTTGGGGCATTGTTAACCGGTTAGAACAGCCCTCCTGCATACACTCTTAGCCATAAAACATTCCTGCATGAGTAGCTCGGTTGTGACTAAGGAGAACTGGTGTTAAATAGTACTTTTTAAATTTTATTTTCTCGAGGTAGTCTCATGAAGTGCGTACTTTAAGTGTAGTTAGGAAATGTATAGGTGTAGAAAAAATTTCCTGAATATGCCTTGGTTCAGATAAATATAACATGACAATTATTAATAACATTTCTTTGCACACCATAACAACCATATTCAAAGTAAACTAATTTATATATTTTCTGACTTAAGACTGTATATAATTCACCAGGGTTAACTCTTTCTCCATTCACCACATCACAAGCTTTCTGGAATACATACTATTGTATTAAATCTGCATAAAAATTAGAAATGTTCATCATCCCTATGTATGGAATGTGATTTCCAATACAAGATAAGAGCTATTGCCATCAGAGGCAGTTAAGTGATAACAGGAACAAGCCTTGAATTCCTAACTTTCACAGGGTACACTGCACCTACGAAGCTTCATTGATCTGCAGTGAGGATGTTAGTAACCCGTTTGTGCTTGGATTTTGTATCCCAGTCACAAATTAGACATATATTCCATGTTGAACTGTACAGAGAAGGGTAGTGAATATTTGTTGTGTGATAGTCTACTTATGGATCAGGAAAATAAGCATGAAAAGTTCAGCAGTGTGGTACATATCGTTGCTGCTGTATCAAAACCGAGAATGTGACAATGCTCTTCCTATCCATTACTTCCCTTACGCCTGGTCACGCCTACTAGCCACATACTGATATGAAGTCCGTCAGAATAATTTTCGCCAAGTCATTTTCCTAAGCGCGTGTGTAAAGGAAAATGAATCTTAAATACATCATACTCTAGAAGTGGGTAAATAGGTCATGCACACATACATTCTTACAGTAAGGTAAAGTTATGGATACGAAAAAGTCGTAAAAACGCTTAGGCCTATTAATGAAGGAAAAATTAAAACTCCTTCAGAAAGTGGATTGCGTAGAGTTGGTGAAAATGTTAAAACTCACACCTTTAGCTCGAGTCAGTCCGAACCAATACACAGTTTTGCCAATATGATGTCACGTTCAGGATGGCGGCCAAAGTCATTTTCTCACATATGGGCGAATGTAACCTCCAGGTGATCCATGGTCGAAGAGCGAGACCAGAAAACTACATTTAATAACCCACTGGTCTGAAACATAAGGCTTCAACTAAAAGTTCAACATCACACTTTTTTTTTTTTTTATAAGAATGAAAGTGATCTGCAATAATATGTAGTTAAGTTTTTGGTCTCCAGTGCAAAATGTTCATCATCCCTATGTATGGAATGTGATTTTCAATACAAGATAAGAGCCATTGCCATCAGAGGCAGTTAAGCGATAACTTGTGTTTTTCAAACCTTTTCATACTCATACTTACGGACTCCTGGGGTAAAGGTTTTCATTCTTTTCATGTTTTTCACACATTTTAATACTCCACTCTCATCTTCAGAAACAGTAGATAAAGCTTTCACCATACATCAATAACATAAAATGCATGCATGTAATAAAAAAAATAAAAAGCGTAAAGTGGTTCCATATCCCTGTTGACTAGTTTTTAATTAGATACCGGTATTCAATAGTATGTTCTCTCATTTGACATGCCTTGTCACCTGCAGCAATACCTTATTGAGGTTTTACTGCAGAAGATAAAAATATTCAAAAAGTAGACAGATATACAAATTCTTGAAAACACTGCCAGCATAATCTCCATAGCAACTCTCTATAGAGTTATCGGCTTTAACTTTCACATGACCATGACTGACATTTCCCTTACTTTTTGCTGCATTAGGAAAAGGTATAGAGCAAAGAAATTTGTAAATATTAATATACATAAATTTTGCTCAGAAACAATTTGCCTGTAAGGGAGACTTTGGGCTGATTACAGAAACTACGTTTAGACGATGTCTACAGTTAAACAATATCTAAGTACGGCCGCCGCATTACAGAGACGTTATTTATCACTTAGACACTGTCTAAAGCCGATGTTCAACCGGCCATGTTTAAATACTGCCGAGAACACTGTTTAACCTCAAATGTGAGGAGAATCACAATCGAAGGTTATGTACTATGAAACATGTAATTTGTATTATCTTGTCGAAACGATTCCAGGAAGAAAGGTTAGTCCGACGGCTTCCCCGTGGGTCGTCCACTGTCCGGTAACTGTCAACTTTACTAAAATTCTTGGCAACTGATATATTTTATTACATATGGGATAATTTCCATGGAATTATAGTTCACTTCGACTACATACATGTCAGAATTACTTGTCTCAATCGTCAAGAGGGCTCTCACATATCAACCAGGAGGGATTCACTTATATTTATTACCAAGTAAGCACACATAATAGTGAGAAGTAAAAGTAGGTTGTATACGAGTTTTTTTTATAACCATCGCAATAATTCAGATAAGTTTTTGGCAACTATGGGATAGGAAAAGGTAAGTGGTGGTGATTATTGTTTAAAGAGGAGGACTGGGGAAGAAGAGCCGTGGCCACAATAACAGCCTGGTGTAAAAATAGGGAAACTACGGAAAAAAATCTTCAGTGCTGCCAATGATGTGTTTCGAACCTGTGATCCCCAGAATGCAAGGTAAATCTATATGACCCGTAGAACTCATTCGGTTACACAGTACTATTGTTTCATATTCCCTTCACCGAAGCTTGTTACGAGTACATTACACTCACCGTAACAACACTAGAATCAAAGCTACGCTTCCTTGCACGGTGGCGTGTCGCTTTAGTGTCTATAATATTATGGGACTTAATTTTCACTGAAAGTGATATTCTTATCTGTGGGCAAGTCATGCTCATGTTTAGCCATATTTGAGTAATGTGTAAGAAGACAACAGATGACTAGCATTCAGTGCGCGCAGCGATGAATTTCATTGGTTGCGGCAAGCAAAGAGTTGCATGAAAAATGCTTCTATTTCCATTTTCGAACCAATATTGAAACTTTAAACGATGTCTAGCTAAACACTGGCTGCACATTGTTTATGCAACGGAAGACCATGCATGTGTTAGACGCTGTTTAGGTAGAGGGTTTCTAAGGCTTAAAACTAGTCATCGTTTCTGCAATCGGCCCTTTGGGTTTAATGTTTTAAGCTCTGTCTAAAGCCTTTTCCTGCTAAATGTTTTGAAACAGCACAGTTAAGATCCAACTCGCCAATATTCTAAACTTGAATACAGCACCAAGTTTCATGAAAACCCATCTATCCGTTTTCCCATGATGCTGTAACAAACATACAAAAATTGCACCAAGACCAACATAGGACTTTTTTTTGGCCCAGTTTGGTATAAAAACAAAGTAGAGTCAAACCATTCTTCTGCAGGCACCATCGATTCTGTGGAAAAATGTCCCTTATAAGGGGCGTCTGTTGAAACAAGGCTGTAAAAATGAATTTAACATTTTAACAGCAAGGAACATCCACCTTATAACCATACATCATTATTTTGATTATTCTAAATCATAAGCATAAATCATTGTATTTTGATTATTCTAAATGATTTCTAACTGAATATTTGTGTGGGGGATGTTAGAAATGATTTTATAGCCTTTACAAACACTAACACTACAGAAAGTAATCATACAGCTTTGTCTGTGTAAATTTAGCAAATTGTTTCTTTTTTTCACAAAGGGAATAAAATCTGTTAAATTGTTCCAGTGTGTTACCCCTGCACTCGCGATACAGTGTAACACACAAATTCTTCATCTATTTAAGAATCTAACTTCCAGATTATTTGTGATTTCTGTACTTTTTCTTGTAATATTGATTTACTTACAATTTCTTTTGCTTGAGCACACTTGAACCACTCGTTTAGCACAACATTCATTTCTGCTAAAATTGACTCCTGCTTCATTTTCACTCCATGAGTCCTATTTTCCTCTCACCCACTTAAAACTTATTTTCTTCACAACTGAGATGCTTAGAATAGCAGAGGCATATGTTCATTTTTTCCTTGCAACAAATAGTGTGAAGTGAACTCTTTCATGTCTTAAGTGTGAATGGTCCACGTGCCTTGATTATGAACGAAACTTCCATCTGAATATAGCATGACGTTCGACCATATGTGGTGGAGCTAAATCTCTAGAATGGCAAAGGTGAATGAGCCAGCCTACTGGCCATCTGCTGTGCTGTGACAGCTACTATGTATTTAACAGCATGATGTAATAAATCTCTTAACAGAGAGTATTGTTTTCAGTCCTTCAACCCACATAAATTCCTTAAGCATTTTTATGGATTTTTTTCTTATTTTAGTTTTGGTCTAGATTTATTCTTTCTTGTATGGTGTTATATGTTTGAAAGTTTGCTATAAAAGGTAGTTATAACACACACTGTCAGTATCTTGTAGTAATGTTTATTCGGTGTATTTAGTGTTATTTAAATTTTTGCTTTTAACCCTATCATTCAAGGAATGAAATTTGTAGTGCAGATTTTTCATTATTATTTACTTTTATTAAGCACAAAATGAGTGATACAGATAGTGCTTCTTTCTCAACACATGTCATCCAAGAAAATGTTGTGTACAGAGAAACAAATGGAAAATAAATGTGGCAAAGATGAGAAATAAAGGTGAAGAACATTTATGTTCAAAAACTAAAAATGTTGTAAATGCAAAGGAAGTATGCCTCCTTGTCTTGACAGCTGCCAAAGATAGGTTGTATTTGATAACAGTAAAAATCAGAAACTATGTCAGGAAAGTTCCAGGACTGAAGTCAAAAAAATAGAAAAGTTGCATTTACCAAGTAACGATCTTAGCTCCAGTCTTATGGCAACAATGGGATAGGAAAGGCCTAGGAGTTGGAAGGAAACGGCCATGGCCTTAAGGTACAGCCCCAGCATTTGCCTGGTGTGAAAATGAGAAACCATGGAAAACAATCTTCAGGGCTGCCAACAGTGGGATTCAAACCCAATATTTCCCAGATGCAAGCTCACAGCCGTGCGCCCATAACCACATGGCCAACTCGCCCGGTATTCTGCACTTTTGACACTTCGTGCGGGTGCCATACTGGTAACACCAACTTTCATCCCCAGCAATAATCTCTGTTGGAAATGTGGGATCATGTCTGGCTCTATCCAGTAGTTCCACAGACATTCTTGGTCTTTCCTCTTTCTGGTCATCTGTTAGGGTGTGCAGGACTAGTTTTGCATTCAGTTTCAGTATCCCTAAATCGTCGTGTAAAATCTTATGACTCACGTCACGATTCAAATTAAGCTCTTCTGATATTGCATGCAGTTACACGACTGTTTTCTTGCAATAATTGCCTTACACACTCCACATTTGCATTGGAATGTGAGCTGTAGACGGATGACAATTACCAAGATCGTCTTGCACTGAATCTCTGCCTTCCCGAAACCTTTTGTGCCACTCAAACACACTACTACTTGACAGCGCATCACTTCCATACCTTGTGTAATCATTGTCCACATTTCACTAGGAGTTTTCCCTAATACAAAACTTAATGTTCACTCTTTGTTCACAATCAGCATCCATTGTGTCACTATCACCAAATACAGTAGAGACAATATGTGACACTGAGCGAGATATCGAGGGACAGCTATTGGAGCTCTCTCTAACGAGTAGACCTGAAAACTACTGATTGTGTCATAAGAGCACGTGTATTTTTGTGTGTTTTTGGTGTTATTTATGCGTTTTCAGTGAGTTGACATAATTAAATAGTAGCGTGTGTCATTCCTTGATATCTCCTCTCAACATGAGGGGAAAGGTATGTGCTGTGTTTGGCTGCAGTAACTATGAAGTAGAGAAGAATGCGCACTCGTTCTTCAGGTTCCCTCGTGACAAGAAAATGTAAGTAATATTGTGTTTGCATATATATTCCAGTGACAGAGATCTTTATAGTACTTCATAATCTTCTGACCTGCTTGACCCTTATTTTAACTGGCTTAAAATGTAATACACATATTTTTTTGTATAGTGCAGCAGTTAACCTTCAATACCGATGTGTTGTTGTAGGTGTGATCTGTGGGTTTTGAAATGTCACAGATGTGATTTGGATAAGGTGTACAAGAAAGAAGGGACGTTACGCTTATATAAGAATTATAAGATCTGTTAAGATCATTTCCAGGCCAGCAACTTTAAAAATCCTCGACTATACAGCCAAGGGTATGTTACATTTTTACTCTAATTGTACGTAAATATTCCTCAAAGCATCGCTATTGACAACATTTTCATACTTTTCTTTCTTTTATCCCTCTTCTCAGATTAAAGCCGGGATTTTATAGATTTTCTTTCTGTTAGTAGGCTTCATGTTAAGAGGAAAATTGTCCAGCTATTAAATGTTAATTCATTGCATCATAGTGTAAGGAATGTGCCGATATTTTTATTGACAAGTGTCTTAATGTGATGATACAATGTTTTTAAATGAGAAAAAAGACAAATCGAACCGTAAGAGTTCAGGCAGGAATGCTAAAGCTAAAAAAGTAATGCATAAATGAAAGATCAAGCCATTTCACATCTTTTTTATATGTCTAATTTCAGTCTTTGAATAATAACCCTTTAAACAATTCTTCATTCATTTATCCAGAATTGCATTAGCAACTTCAAAGTTAATATCTCAATAACACTTTCTTTCTAGACGTAATTTATTTATCCATTTCCGTATATACATTTCCATTGATATTTGAATTTAACACGATTTTTTCAGGTCAAGTCACTAGGAGCGCCACCGTCGAATTGTCTCCCATTTTAGCAAGGCTAAATCCGTGTCGCGTATTGTCTCTACTGTATTTGCTGTCACTAAACCAAACAGAGTGCTGCTAAGCACAGCCCTGCCACCTAGTGCGTGCGCGGAAACATGGCCAAGGCCATTTCAGAACGTACACATACCAGGTAACATAAAACCAACACTTGTTCCTTTGTTCGCATTGCAACCTCAGAAATAAAACACTTGTCCCAGAACTTTTCTGACAAAGGGTGTACAGCCATCTACCAACTGGATAACTTGGGTGTTCCAATCTTCGCCCCTTGCATTTCTTTGACATGTAGTGATCCCTAATGAGAAGGCTGTGCTTGTTACATAAACATTTTGTTGACAGTGAAATTCCTGAAAGTTTGGCTTTATTTTCCTTCACAGCAGTTGTGTCATGTTCATATAAATTATTGCCAATATAAGTTGTTATACTGGTTATAGCTGTGAATACTGCAGTAGTGAACACAGAAAAAGTGCCTGTAATTATTGCAGTAATGAACACTGAAGAAGTGCCTGCCAGAGTGTAGCAGCAACACAGGGTCTCATTTTGTAAATAGTAACTTCTGTTAGTGTAAATAGTGCAAAGTAGTGGCTACCATAGTCTTGAAAGTACAAGAAGCAGCCCTAAAGGAGCAGGAAGGGACATCATGTAATGCTGAAGAATTATAATAGGCATGTGCCCTGCACTAGCATTCATTTCATTAAAATCCATCTTCATGTAGGTTTGTTTTTCTAACATCAATGCCAACTTTTAAATCCCAATTGTGAAGGGGAACTGGGAAGCGATACAAGTGCCACAAAATGCAAAATGTATCTTTTTCGCTAAAAGTAATCTATGTGCCGTCGCCAATAATATGGAAAAGGATATAAGTTGAACCAACCACCCTTTGTAGTTCAAACCCTCTCTGATAAATGGAGCCTGATACAAATCCAATAGCATTCTTGTAGGGAGTGATAATAGTGCCAGAGCACTCTGTGGAAATGTTTGCGCGCCAACGAGATGTTTACTTGCAGAAAGGTTAGCAAAATGCAAGCTGCGAATTGTGGGACAAAAGCAAAACAACAGATTGTTAACAGAGAACGTCACATTCAATGACGTCCTTATGTTAATGGCAAAGGTGAAATGAAACCAGGGAAACTTCCATCTCCATCTATGGTATGTATGATATATTTTTTCCGTCTGCAGCCATGCATGTAGGTTGTGTGTACATTCAAGAGTGGGAACAAAATTAAATTACAATAAAACTCTGTCCCATTTAAATTCGATTAGCGTGCTCACTTTAACTAAATTAAGATTTCATTATTATAATCCTCATTTGCTTGTAACAGGCGAGTTGCAAACGTAAATACAAGTGCCGAAACCTGTCGCAGGAGCAAAAAGAATGTCTCTTCTTAGAATTTTAAGAGCTTTCTAATGAGCAACGGAGAACATACCTCATGAATCGCATAGACATTGTGAACATTGCTAGAAGGCAACATGGAACTTATTCGGATCCCAACGAAAGCAAGCAACAACCGACTGTGTTATTCAGTTCCGAGTGGAAACGGTCTTGTCTAGGTATGTGCGAAAGCATTTAAAGAAGGCTACAAAGATTGAATATGAAGAAGAAATTGGGCAACAGTGCCCACAATGATCAAAGTGGAAGAAACCCGTTGTCACATATCCATAAGGTGAAGTATACTGAGGAAGACCATAACCTCGTTTACGAGCACATAGCCATTTCCGAAAGAAGAGAGCCATTATGGAAGGAATGCTATTAGCAAGCTGTATCCGAGTGATGATTTAAATGTCAATTGCATGTATCATGCATTCCAGCTCAAATATCCTGAACCTCATGTGCAGTACAAGTACTATCAAGGAGTTTTAAAGAACAATTTTCTGAATATGTCATTTGGAAAGCCTAAAACTGGCACATGCCGTACCTGTGATCATATGTATATTCAAATTAAAGCTTCTCCAGCTACAAAGACTGCAACAAAAAAAGCAACTTGAATTACATCAATATAAGGCTAAGAAAGCACTTTCTTTACTAAGCCAAGATAGACATCCATCACAGATGCCTTTAAGTGATATAAGTGACATGTTATGTGTATCCATGGACCTGCAGCAAGTTCTTTTCACACCAACCTTAACACATAGTGCTATGTTCTATTCAAGACAGTTCTCGAATTTTAATTTGTGTGTTAATATTGGCGATACTGGTGATAGCTACATGTGCATGTGGCACGAGGGTATAGCACGTCGTGGAGGCAACGAAACTGCTTCATGTCTCTTCAGTCTTCTCACATCCCATAACACTACTAAGATGAGACTGACACCGTGGTGTGATAACTGCGCCGGACAAAACAAAAATCGAATGATTTTAATGGTACTAGTGTACCTAGCAACACAAAAGCAGTTTGAGTACATAGATATTAAATTTCTTCTCAGCGGCCACAGTTACATGCCATGTGATCGGGATTTCGGTGTGATCGAGAAACGTAAGAAAGTGTGTAAAGCTATGCTGCCAGAGGATCTCCATAACATTGTTAGGTCGGCCAGGAAGTAGCAACTTCCTCGATTTTGCTTCTAAGGCCGATGAGTTCCTGAATACTACGAAGGTACAAATAAGTAAAGGTTTCATGGATTCAGGTTTTCTCCACTACTCCCACGACTATCAAAACCAGGCACACATTCAATTCCATGGAAGAGTGGGCAACAAACCAAGTTCTAAAAAAAGGGAAGAAAGTGAAAGAAATTTTGACTTTGAAGTTTACCCCTTCCAATTCTGGCAGCAAAATTACAGCAGAGAAAAAAAAGATCTTCTGGCAATGCTGAATGTATGGATCTAAAGTATCATGACTTTTATAAAGAACTTTGTAAGTGAGAAATGCTGGGAACCTTTGTTACGAAATATTATGAACGATATTAGACCTACTTTGCTGTCTCATATTTTTGTCATCAGCAGCATAGTATAGTATGTTCTTTTTTAATAAATGCCTTTCAATCATAATGATATTGTTATTGTCGATATCATGCTCCCTGCTTCTCACACTTGCATCACTTTCTAAAGACATTTCATATGGCACTTTCATCTTTCCCAAAAATTGTACATTTGTTGCACTTCTGTGTCTCAATGAGCAAGACTGTACTACACTGTTCTATATCATTATCTTCCTTTTAACTTAAATGATACCTGGAAATTGTCAAAATCTAGTAAAACATATTAGTTTCAACGTAATATAGTGTTCTTTAATTTCCTCACGATTTTTGATTTTGGCACGTATATTGTTTCCCAGTTCTTCACAATTATTAAAAGTCACGAGATATCTACATTCTTCTGTGCATTAATACTATAGGAAATGCAGTTTCTCTATTATATTTAAATTTCAAATATGGAAAAAAAAAAAAAAAAAAACTGAAAGTAAATGAATGACAATTCTCATAAAAAGTTTGCACAGAACTGTTGCACAATGTCTAGTCAAAGTACCTAAAAAATCTGGAATGTGAAAACTGAAGTCTGAGTACCACATGTTGGTTTTTGAAAATACCATTAAAATCATATTAGAAATTCAAGGACCAATAAAGAGCTAACCAATCTGGAAAATATCGCTATAGCCTATGTCACGCAAGAAAACTGGGTAGGAGGCTGAAGGCACCCTTACAGAAAGTATCACACTGGTACTAGTGACCTGGAGGTTACTTCAGCCATGAAGGGGTAGAAATGAAGATGATTTTCAAACTTTAAAGGAGTAAAGATTCATAACTACAATTGATATTATTGTTGGATGTGTGGAATTTGCTGGGAATAATTGAAGGCATGAGAATCATAGTGTGCCAAATCCACCTGCAGTCGAAAAATTGAGTTAATGCCATCTACAGGTTAATTTCTGACTCTGGTGTTATCTCTTCTACTGGGCCAACTGCACACCCTTTTATGTGCTACAGGGTCGTAAAATACAGCCAAACTGAAGTAGTAGCTGCAGGTAGTGCCACTGTGGGCCAAGTCCAAGAGGATGGTTGCCTAGTTGTACTTCCTCTTAAAACAATAATCACCACCACCCACCTCACCAAGTCCTCATGACCAATTCCTCGCTTTCTCTGAGTCACGTGATGTACGAGGAAATCATGAACAGGGATACTAATTCAGAGAGAAGGAAGAGAAATAATGTGTGCTGGATAGAAAGCCAGGAGTATGATGTTGCAAATGAGAAACAAACTGTAAATAAATCTCCTGCAGTTATTCAGGATAAGCATAGCAGGTATGCACCTGGAGCCTAGATAGCAGCGGAAGACTTTGAATTTGTGAAGGATACCTGGAGCTTTCCCACAGAAAACCAGTCATTACAGCCAAAATGATAATGCAAAATGTCCCTACTTATCACATGATCTAACACTTAGTAGGATGTAAGAGATGTATTTTTCAGTGTCCTCAGAGCAGAATCGTAAACTTGTGAAAGAATGGTGTTCTAGAGGGGTTTTTAGTACCCACTATGGAAAGCCAAAACGTGATAGTTGTTCATTCGGTAATAACATGAACATCAGTCTTATAAGGGATGACATTGATGAAAAAGGAAAGAATGAACTCGGTGATGAGTGGGAACTGCACAAAAGACAGGCAGAAAAGGCATGCGCTTAGTTAAGAAGCGACACCAAGTTGCAAAGGAGGGTAAACTTTACACAGTAACATTTGATTGCTGTAGACCTCCCCCTTTTCCCCTAATATCAGGTGTTTATTATTACAAAAGGGCCTTGGCCTACCAAGCGACAGCTGCTGAGCCTGAATGCCTGCAGATTACGAGGTGTTTTGTGGTCAGCACGACGAATCCTCTTGGCCGTTATTCTTGACTTTCTAGACCGGTGCCGCTATGTCAACGTCAGAGAGCTCCTTAATTCTAATCATGTAGGCCGAGTGGACCTCGAACCAGCCCTCAGATCCAGGTAAAAATCTCTGACCCGGCCAGGAATCAAACCTGGGGCCTCCAGGTAAGAGGCAGGCACGCTACCCCTACACCACACGGCCGGCTTTTGGAATACATAACTGTGAGAATTACACTGAGCAATCGCAACACTTTAATTTCTTTCAAAACTGACATTTTAAATTTATAACACTTTTATGACACTATTTATTTTAAATTTATAACACTTTTATGACACTAATCCACTATCTTATGATAGAATATTGTGGTACAGTCCCATGTAAGTGTAACAATGAAAAGAAAAGCTGATTATAAACAGATTGAACAAATTAAGCCAGAGATTCACATTTCAAGGAAATATATAAGCTCAAAAAAGTAATGTACTTGTGTTTTAATGTTATACACATCACACTTTCACTTCACAGACCTCGGAGACAATCTCGGGGACATCTGTTCGCATCTTCAAAAGCGTGTATTGCCACCTCTTGCACCAATTAAGGCATTCAACCTTTCAGGCATGCTCCTGATTAATGCGGTAATGTCTTGTTGAGGAATCATCTCCCATCCTTCCAGGAGGGCGTTCCGTAGATCCTATAGGGTCTCTGGATAGTGCTGACGGGCTCTTATCCCCAGCTGATCCCAAAGGTGCTCGACAGGATTCAAATCAGTGCTTCGAGCCGGCCAAGCTATGAAAAAGATGTCATAAACTTGCTAAGGATGATTCGAGGCAGAAGAGGAATTTAGAGCATGGGCACATAGGGGTCAAGTGAAATGTCAGACTCGGATACACATTTGTCTGCAGTCACTGTAGTACAGTAGAAGATAACCCCATTGTAATGACAATATTACTACGCCCTTCAAAAATTCCTATATTAATCTGCGCAATATCCTTCGGTTACAATGAGAATCCCTTTACCGATTCATCAGTTATTAAGGGCAAATTTGGGCATTAGTTTTTCCGCTATCAATATTCACACATTCTACTCCAGCATTTATATTGAATGTGATCAGTCATGTCCCATATAGATTCCTCGCTACATGCTGGAGCAAGCTCTCACCAACATACAAAGGTGACGTCGAGTAATACTGCCACACAACTCCGACTGGTGTAAATACCAGTAAACACTGGGAAAACATGTTTTTGCAATAAGTGGACTGACAGCAGTTGTTAACTCTTTAGAAACAAAGGTTCAAGTATATGATTGCTTAATTTTAATACTAGGTACTGAAACAGAATAAGAATGTGATACTTCTCAAGATACAGTTGTGTGCATAACTAATTTCAGAGGTCAGGTAATGTACTTTTGCATATGGTTAAATATTAGTTAAAAGAATGAACGAAAACTAAGAAGAACTTTTAGAAGAGTATTTTGCTTGGTAGAATTTGTTTAGGGGCCGATGACCTGCATGACCATAGTGTTAGTTTGAAGTGCTTCATTATTCATTCAGAACCGGTGTAATTTTATTTTATCTGTTATTTTTAGTGTTTAACTTCAAAAGAAACGCCGAAAAATACACCTGGACAAGGTGTGACTGTTCGAAGCCACGGAAGGGAAATGATTGTGTCAGTGCAGGATTTCTTTGAAAGGGAAGCAGACATTATTAAGGAAACAAATCTCCTCTAATACCTTTCAACAAAGTTCAGGAACGTGCTGCCAGAGCCGTGGGAGTTAGCAAAAATACTATTTGGAGGGTCTCAAGGGAGAAATTCACTTCCCCAGAAGAGAAGTTAACATCTACAGGTAAACATAGGCTTAGGAGCGCGAATATTACGAACATTGATTCATTCCAGGAGGATCCTCTTCTCCGCCATGTTTATGATTATTATATTAGGAGGGGGCATCCCACTGTTAAGAAATTGTTTTCCTCTCTGAGACGCAACGAGTTATTTCATGGAAGAAGAACGTCTCTGCCAAGATTATTATATAAAATTCGTTTCGAGTACACGCGAGTGTATTTGTTTATTTATTTGTCCTTTTACTTGTCCTGTTATAACCCCCTCTGCGGGTTAATGGAAACAAAAAGTCGACGCAAGCATTTTACTTCCGATGAAAAGGAGGTTTTCAAGGATATATTATTGAAACATTCTCAAATTATAGAGAATAAGAAGACGGACGCGGTATCTTCTAAGCAAAAGGAAGATGCTTGGTTAAGTATTGCTGAAGAATTCAATTCCTCAATACATACTGTAGAAAATTTAAGTAATATTCTTATAATGTTAAAAATACTATTACAAAAGCAAAGATTATATAAGGATTATACCTAGCACTAATTTGGTTATAATTTATTTTAGCGAGATGCCAAACAATTGCAGAAGCAATGGGCAAATATGAAATGCCATCACAGGGATTTGTTGACCAAAGCACGTCAGTCTATGAGGGCCACAGGGGGTGGTAAATGTCGAGAGCATTGATCCTACTGTTGCCCAACTAACACCACATTTAATGATACAAGTTCCGGGAACAGTGGATTCCGACATGACGATTAGTGAATTACAAGATAAGATACATTTTATTTTCAACGTTGTATCTGATTGCTGCATTTATCTTTTGCTACATTGTATCAAGGACTCTTTTTAATGCTATTTCATTCTATTTTTTCAGAATTACAATAGAGATAAAATACGGAATGCTATAGGTACTGCTGAAAAACAGAATGAAATTAATGAATGAAATTAAAAAGAGAGTCCTTGATAAAATATAGCAAAAGATAAATGCAGCAATCAGATACAACGTTGAAGTTGACTAATTTTAATTTTTTAGTTCCACAGGGCTAGGATTACCAGATGTCCAGAACATCCCTTTCCATTTTTTAAATTGAAAGCACTCAGGGTTTTAAAAAGGGCACTTTTCAATTGTGAAATAAAGAATAAATTTGAAAGTAAATTGGCCGCAAGGACAATCGTTTTTAAGTCAAAATAAAGTTCAGCAGGTTGTTATTGAGGCTGTAGGCTTTGTGTAGACTCTGTGAAGGGTACGGTATAATTTTAGTTAAATGTAAATTAAAACACTTAAACTGCTCTGAGTTGTATGATTATATTTTTAAATATGCCAGATATTTCAGTATATCCCTTAAGTATGTTTTTAAGTAAAAGTAAGACTGATTTTATCCCTTCGATTACTCAATGTGAGAATTATATGCACTGAATATATATGCCCATGTGGTGTTGTTTTCTGTCTATAAGTATCCGATGTCCTATATTTTACGTTAGTGAGTCCTACACTTCCCTAAGATCATCAGAAAATCCTATTTGCGGCTAATATTTAGCAGAGGAAAGGATACTATAAAGTTAGGAATGAATGATACCTTCTTCACTGCCATTTTTAAGACAAACAAATTTTCTCGTCAGAGTGTTTTAAATGGATAATATTCGGCCGATTTCAGCACGTTTACGAGTCATTTTGATTATACTGTCACTGCATTCACTTCACAAAGTTTTTATAATAAACATGAATTAATATTTGTTCCGAATGAGTAAATTTCAGATTCCCTATGGGAATCAACATCTGATGGCCAAGCAGGCATCAATTTTTGATAAGGAGACAAAGTCTCTCATAGTGCATTGGCACTGCCGGTGGCTACAATTAGCCTACGCAGTGGCCTCCACGGCATGCACTAGCCAACGTCTTGGTAGGTGTGCTAGGTACCAACTGATGAGCCCAGCCTAGCACACGGGGGGAACGCTGGCAAACAGGAATGAGTTAGCTGGAAAATTTATAATGTCCAATAAAGGACCATTTATATTGGTATTAAGTATTCAGTGCCCGAATGCAACGTGCACTACTGGTGGAAACAGAAAATTTCACTTCAAGCAACCAACAAGTCTCGCAAAGACTTTCACCGACCACAAAGTGGCAAGTTTCACAAGTAGAGAAGGATCTACTTAAATGTGTGATTTCGTTAAGCAACAATGGATATGCCGTTTCTCAGGAAATGCTGTATTTTAAAGGACAACAAATAGCTGATGCACATGGAATCAGTGTCTTGGATTTTAAAGTTAGCCAAGGCTGGATGATTAATTTTACGAAGAGAAATGGGCTCTCTCTTCGACAAACAACATTACGCCAAAGAATGCTGAATGATTTCAATCAAAAAGTAATTGATTTTCACCGCTTTGTGATTGAGAAGCGTAAAATTAAGGAATATGTGCCCTCCCAAATAGGTAATGCAGATCAGATGCCAAAAGTTTCGACATGCCACAAAGTCGAACAATCGATATGAAAGGGACATTGAGTGTTATCGTACGCATTACGGGAAGCAAAAAACAACGATGCACTGTAATGCTTACTGTAACAGCTGATGGCAGAAAACTTGCACCTTATGTTGTTCTAAAGCAAAAAACAATGCCAAAAGTAAAATTTACGTGAGGTATCCATGTTCATATCCAGGAAAAAGGGTGGATGGACACATCACTCTAACAAGATTGGATACGAACGGTTTGGAGAAATCGAGCATTGCCCCCTCCTTCGGTGCCCGGCCTTTCCCGTAATGGACAGTTTTCGTGGCCACCTGATGGAAGACACTAAGAAGTTATTGCAAACCATGAAAACCGATTTGGCAGCGATTCCTAGTGGACTGACATCTGTACTTCAACCCTTGGATGTTTCAATAAATAAACCATTCAAGGACTATGTGTGAAAACTTCATCAGTGCTGGATGGCAGAAAGTGTGTACAAACTTATCCCAACGGGCAAGTTTGGAAACCATCTGTTGAACTACTTTGCAAGTGGATATTGCGCGCATGGGACATGATTACTTCAGAGGTGATTGAAAAGAGCATCGAGAAAACAGGAATCTCAAATTCATTAGACGGGAGTGGATTTCTTATGGAGATATGTGAGCAGTGATAACAGTAGCAGCGGTTCTTCCTCCGGTGCTGGTAGTGAACTCAAAGACGGTACCCTATAAAAGGGAAGACTTTTCTTCTTTCTTTTCCTGCCGGTATGTCATTATTATGTACTTTCATGAACTGAACTTTTATTAGTAACGGGAAGAGAACTTTCCAGTGTCAGTACTTCAAACCTGTGTCTCCAACTTACCTTATGTACCCTATCCAGCTTTCAGAAAGAAAAGCACGCCGTAATTTTATGCCAAATGTCGATAACCGCAAATGAGTTGAACCAATTGTGTGTATAGTATATATTTGATGTATTCTTTTAAATGTAAATAGATTGTAATTTTTTTAAATATCTGAATTCCTTGAATAATTTACGCATCCCAATTTTTTGCCTTTTTGTCAAAAAAGGTGTTAATTATGCGAGAAATAATGGTATGCATTTATTATGTATATATAGCCTATAAAGGCTACATGTGGTATTTTTCAGTGATGACAATTTGTAAATTCATTCTTATATTAACGCTTCGGGGAGATACAGTGCATTCCCTTGGATGATACCGATTGTAGAAACATTCAAAATAGAAACAATGCACATCACGAACATCGTGCGGAGACAGGTTTGCCAAATTTACATTTCTGGGTTGCAATATCAATAGGGAAAGAAACGTATCACTGAAGATTTCACGCACTGGTTTTGACAAACCATGCAAAACAACATTACTGTACAGTACCAGTTTCCCGGGTACTGTTAATGAGCCTCTTCCACTTCTTCCTGCCCATATACAACTTGTCATGGAGAACACCATCCACTGTCCATCCTCTGGCAATTAGTTCAACCTTGATCATGTCCATCCATCGGGTTTAAGGTCTTCCTGCAGGTCTTTTCCCCTCCGCCTGTCTTTCCAAATTTATTCTGGCTGTTCTTGTAGGCTCCATCCTCAACACAAGCCTGTACCACCATAGTCTATGTGCCTATTCTGTCTAACAGGAATATCTTTATTCTGGCTTCTTTCCTCACATCCTCATTTCCTAACTGTCCATCTTGGTCTTCTGGATGGTGGATCTAAGAAATTTCATCTCTGATGCTTGCAGTCTTGATGAATCTCTTTTTGTGAGGGCATTACCATAGGTCAATATTGGTATGAAATAGCTGTTAAAAATCATCTGTTTGGCCAGTTTTGGAATCATGTCTTCCCATAAAAGTGTTCTTACTTGTTGGTAGAATTCTGGTCCCTTTTGCACTCTGTTTGTAATTTCCTTTCTGACCAAATTATCACTGGAGATTACACTTCCAAGGTAAGGAAAACTATCCGCACACTCTAACTGGTGGTCTCCTTGTTTTACACTTGCTGGACGCCCTTCTCTGTTGATTGCCATCACCACCGTTTTGGTCTCGCTGATGTTGAGGTTATATTCCTGGAACTAGGATTTCCATACGTTGAGTCTGGTCTGTACTTCCTCTTCTGCTTCACCACAAATCATGATACCTAAATTTTCCTTGACGTTCATTATATTGTTCATAACAGTGATGAACCGTAGTGGGGATAGCGCACTTCCTTGCTGAGCTCCACTCTTGGTCTCAAACCATGATGATCGACCTGCAATTTGTACACAGCTAGTACAGTCTTTGTACAACATCTGAATTTTCCTTACCAGTCCTTCAAGCACATTTCTTCTCCTCCTCAGGCACTCCAAGATCTTATCTCTTATAACACAATCATAGGTCTTTTCTATATGCAGGAATACAATGACCAGGCTCTTGCCTTTCTCCAAATACTTTTTCATCAGCATGGAGGTGCTAAAAATTAGATCCATTGTTGATATGTTACTTCTGAATTCATATTGCTCCTCTTCTAACTGTGGTTCAATGATGGTTCTCAATCTCCTTTCTATGATCTTCTCTAGAATTATTAGCCCATGAGACAGCAGTGTTATTCCTCTACAGTTGGTGAGTTTCCATCTGCTGCCCTTCTTAAACAGGGGAATTATAACACCCTTGCTCCAATCTGCAGGTATTTTGTTGTCTGACCATATGGCATTTAGTACTCTGTGCAGCCATTGTATACCCTGGATGCCTGCTGCCTTTATCATGTCAGCATTCACTTCATCTGCACCTGAACATTTTCCTTTAGGCATAGATTTTAAGGCTGTCTCAGTTTCTGTCCAGGCGATGGGAGGTTCCTCATTGTAGGCTTGGATTTCCAGTTCTTTATTTTGTTCTTGAACTGGTGTATTTAGTAGGTGGTCAAAATGGTTCTTCAGGACTTCTGTCATGTCATTTTCTGTTCTAACCAGATTTCCATTTTCATCTTCAAGTGTTTTTATGGTATTTATTGGCTTCCTTTTACCTCTAATAGCACTATACAGTAGTTTCTTATTGCCTCTGCTGTCTTCATCCAGTTTCTGAGTAAATATATTCCCAGTTTCTTGTTTTGGTATAACTGTTCGAGGTTTCTGAACTTTGCTCGTCTCTGGTAAGATCCGTTTTATTTTTCTCCCGATCCCTTTCTTTCCATGATTGCTGCTCTTGCTCTTTCATTCCACAACGGTGTTTCCTTCTCCCTTGTTTTCATACATATCTTTCCACAAACTTCAGTTGCTTCCTTAACCAATGTGTCCCTTAGTCTGGTCCATTCTGCCTCTCCACTTTTCCTTTTATCTCTTGATAACAGGGTTTTTATGTGGTTCTGATACTCAGTTCTCTTATGTTTTCTGGAGTTCCCATACTTTGATTTTTGGCATTTTCCTGTTCTGTACTTTTGGCACAAAGAAGTTTCTCAGGTCTGCACTAATAGACTGTGGTCACTGTCAAGACTCTCACTGGGTATTACTCTGACATCTGTTACCATTCTGCTCCTTTATTCATCTGAAATGACATAATCAATTAGTCTTTTGTAGTCAATCCCAACTGTATCGTGTTATCTTAAGTCTCTGTCTCTTCTCCAACCAACTATTTTTCACCACCAACCCATTCCTCATACAGAATTTAAGGAGATGTTCACCTTCTATATTTCTTACACCATATCCATGACGTCCCATTAAGTTCTCATTTCCTCTTCTTCTGTCCCAAATCTGTACATTCAGATCTCCTATAATGATTACTCTCTCTTTACTAATATTTTTCTCCAAATCATCAAGAAACTAGTTCTTATCCTCTTGACAACATCCAGTTTCAGGTGCAAACTTTTTCTTTCCCTAAATGTACAGTCACCTTTATTATTCTCTCACTAACATACTGAATGTCAGTGACTCCTAGATCTTTACTCATGATGAAACCAACATCGTTCCTCATCGCTTTGTCATTTCTATGCCAATACAGTGTATACTGTTTCCTTAATTCTTTTATTCCTTTCCCCTCTCCATTTGTTTCACTCAGCCGCAGTATCATTAATTTCCTCCTTTCCAGGAGCTCCACTAGTTCTTCACATTTTCCTGTGAGACTGAGTAAGTAGATGGTCCCAATCCGTCTTTGTCTCCTCTGGGATTTTTGCATTTTTGCAAGACCCTGTCTATCATCAAGCCATAAACCATTTTCCCTGACATGACTCTGCTCATGTTGGCGTCTTATTTTAATTGATAAATGCAATCCGAGGCTCTTATATGTTTTGAAAGCAATAACTCTTTTACAGGTTTGCTAGGCCTAACGTAATTGAGGATTTTCTTTCGGGGTTTACTCCCTTAGCCTTCGAGGATCCCTCCTCAACCCACAAGGCAGTGGGTTCCATCTGTATTACCCCCAGAGGAATGGGTTGCCGCCTCCGCCAGCTCCACCGTACCAAATCATATTCTCCGCTTTTGCTGCCATTGAGGTTTTCACTCATTACCCTGAGCTGGAACCTTTTACCAGATGTTACACACCGGGTCTGTGTGCTCTGGGACTCGCATACGCAGGGGCGCCACTCCCTGGGCAGGGCTGTCTCTAAGAGGATCCCTACCTGTTACCATGCATAACTGATCATTATTCTAAAATCAAATTCAAATAATTTGTTTCATTCATTTACTGATGTTTTAAAATTCATTTACCAGGCAGAACATAGTCAAATAAAGACAACAATATTTTAAAATACATTGAATGAAACCATTCGTGTAGTAATTGTCAATGGACAAAAGTAAATAAGTGAGGAAAAAACCCCCACACTATTCATCGGGATTGAACACGGGGTACAAAAGAGCGAAGCTGCAGTGAAAGCCACTGCTCCACCACAATGGATGAACTTCCTTCGCGCTAACATGCACGTAAAGCATGTCAGGAACTTTGACAGTCATTTTCTTGGAAACAGTCCGGTGTGTACGGATAAGCCAAAATGTGTTCACTTATTTAGACCCCTCTTTCACCGAGCAAAGTTTCTAGGAAATTGGTTTGTTACACTTGGTGGGTTCCCCTCGTTAGTGAAACAAAATGAAGAGGGGAAAGAAAATTGAAGGAAGGATAAGCTGTTTTACAGCCAAGGACAGGATGCAGTAAACAGAGTAGGAATGATTATTAGAAGTCCGACTGGTTGGCTGAATGGACAGCGTACTGGTCTTCGGTTCAGAGCGTCCCGGGTTCGATTCCCGACCAGGTCGGGGATTTTAACCTTCATTGGTTAATTCCAAAGGCTCGGGGGCTGGGTGTTTGTGCTGTCCCCATCATTCCTACAACTCACACACAGCACACACAACACTATACTCCACCACAATAACACGCAGCTACCTACACATGGCAGATGCCGCCCTCCCTCATCAGAGGGTCTGCCTTACAAGGGCTGCACCCGGCTAGAAATAACCGCACAAAATTAAAAATCATTAGAAAGGATGTCCTGGAATATGTGGAGGAGGTAAAGAATATCAATGACAGAATTATTATAGCAAGGATACAGTTTGAGACAGGAACACAAGATCCGTTCCAAGTAAATGCTTCACAAACTAGAAATGAAGAGAATACAGAAAAATTCCTTTAAGAAATGGAGAAATGCATAGAAGACAAGGAAGTAATTATAATGGGAGATCTGAATGCACAAGTGGGAAGAGAGACTGGTAAGTGCCTTTTACCACCAGGTATGGAGATTAATGTGGAATAAAGATGAGATTAATATGGAATAAAGATGTACCAATGAAGGCTAAAGAAGTATTGTACAACGGATATTACTTACCTATAATGACATAAGCAGCAGAAACCTGGACAATGACTCAAAGAGGTGAGAGTACAGGCAGCTGAAATGAAATTCCTGAGAAGTATGGTACAGAAGACAAGGAGGGATAGAATGACAAATGAAGGCACATGAAAAGAGCTAAATGAGCAAAAACTAAATGACAAACTAGAACAGAACAGATTGAGGTGGTTTGGACATGTCAAGGAGATGAAAGACTGCCAAGACAAGTGCTTGGAAGACAGATGATAGGGGAGAGAGGAGGAAGGAAACCAAGAGTAGAATGAATGGACTCTGAAGAACAGCATTGGACATTGGAACCTGGACAGGAACACAGTGTTGGATGAGGAATGGTGTAGAGAAACCATATTTGCTCCCATCCAGTGTGTCAGCTGGAAAGGGGGAATTGATGATGATGATGATGATGATGATGATGAAGATGAATTCCGTCCTAGAGAAACTCGGGTGCATGAAGAAAGCAGGATAAAAGTTATGCCAGTATATAGATGAGCATAATTACAAAATGTTTCTTCTGTTTTTATGCTTACATGTTAGAGACAAAATTATTTCACCAGGTTGCATGCTTTTCCCCAATTTTGAGACTGCTGTTCTAGAAAATTCCTTTGGCTTCTTATTACAGAATTTCTATGTACAATAAAACCTCGTTAATTCAAAGTTATTGGGATGCAAAAATTGGACTATGAATTATGTGATTTCGAATTAACCCAACTGTTAATTCAGAAATGCTAACCCTTGCTGCGTCAAAAAATATTCTAAGACCTGTATGCATGAAATTAACCTTGATTCACAGTTCAAACCTTTGAAATGGCATGGAAAAGAAACTATTTCCAAAATGTATCCAACAAGGTGCATTTACAGTATTCAAATTCACAATACAGTATTCACTTGGATAACTCACTGACAAATATAACCTCATGCAACAAAAGAAAGAAAGAAAGAAAGAAAGATTCAAAGACAAAGAGAAATCTATGCTAGCTCCCCTGAGCAAATCCTTTATTCATTGAATTACTGAACCGAATACATTTTAGATGTCGTGTACTTGCACCGAAAGTACACAATGCCCTTAAAACATCGTGGTTTATCGAACTTTCCTTGACGAGGAGAGAAGATCTCTCGCTTCCGTCTGCATTAGAACACAGTACAGTGACTATCCTTGTACGATTTCCTGCCCTAGTACTTCTCTCATAATTCAGTAATGTGAACCTTTGCCATGTCACAAAGTATCCTAAGATGCATTAATGAACGCAATCACCTTGATTCACAGTTTAAACCTTTCAAACGCCTTGGAGAAACTATTCCCGAGATGTATCCAACACGGTGCATATACATTGTTCAAATAAGGCACTTGGATAAATCACTGACAAACATAACCTCGCGCATCAAAAGAAAAAACGCACGATTCAAAGACTAGGACAAATTATGTTGGCTCCCTTGTGCAAGTCCTTTATTCATTGGATTACTGCACAGAATGCATTTTAGATGTGCTGCACTTGCACGGAAAGTGCCCGACACCCTTACAACATCGTGGCTTATTGAACTTCCCTATGACGAGAGGAAGAAGTCTCTCGCTTCTGTGTGCATTGCAACACAGTGCAATTAACACCCTTGTATGATTTCCCGGCTGTCACTTCCCTCCTATAAAACCTAAGACCGTTTGGGCTCGGCATTAAAAAAACTCTGTTTCATCGGCATTATTCGGTGTGCACAAATTGATTATATGAGGTACGCTTTTTTGCCAAATGTCGGTGCCGTTATTCGCGGATTCTGCTTCTTCGCACACTGCCTGCTATGTGATATGGTATTCCTCAAAACGCTGAATACAAAAGAATTCAGATTTACTCTAACTTAGCAAATATGAAGCACACTGTAGACACGCCGAAGTGAGTGAAAGTACTGAAATCTACGCCAGCACGTTCCGGAAGATGCATTCTATCATGACAAAGATATTTTTCAAATTTAAATTACTCAGAAAAAAAACTCTTTTTAAAATGTAATGGCAGTTTTGAATTAAAAGTCTGAATTTCGGTAATGGGACCGATATTGTTTTTCGAATTACGAATTATCCGTATTTCGAATTAAACAATTTAAATAACATGCAAAACCGTACCTTATATTTCTGGCAACGAGAGCTTCTTCGAATTAGGCGGGATTTTGAATTAACCGATTTTGAATTATCGAGGTTGTACTGTATTATCCATTTGTTTGCCAAGGTTATAATTAGAGCCCAGATTTCCATGCAAATGCACATTTTTAAATAAGCTGGCTACACTTCTAAAACTTCAAATATTCGTTTTATGGCGTAACGACTCCAAATAAAGGTTCCTTTTCCCTGCATGTTTGGCCCTTTTACGGGAAAATTCATGCATAATGCATATTTTGATGATTTTGGACTTAATAGCGAATATTTGGACATTTAATATCGCATAATATCATTTTTCTTCTGCCTCTGGCGCAAATAAAATGTTAATTTGCATGATAATGGCTTTTATAAATGTTGGTTTGCAGAATTTGGGACCATTTTTCCACGTTATACAGTACGGTATGTCTATTATTGGGAGACGGAGAGAATATATTCCTGCCATCCTATTTGACAACCAAAGTTAGTACATACGGTAGAGGTCCTATAAAAACACTTTCATATCAGTCGCTCGAGTAAACATTGACGTAAGGCAGAAGGCCCCACGTCAATCTCATGTCCCAGTCATACACTGCTATAAACTGAACCGTAAATTGTGAATTACTCACTGACGGCTCATTTTTCGTCTATGTTAAATGAACAAAATAAAACTTGTATCACACTTCTATGATGCCACGTTACTGAGATAACAACTTACAAAGCTTGATTCTGCAATGAGCCTTCTTCCGTTGCTAACCTGGAATGTCCTACCGGGAATTCTCACCCGTCACACGTCTTCATTATCGAATCAGGCAATTGTTACCAGTTATTGAGGAACTCAAAAGTGTCTGCAATCATAGCACGGAGAAGTAGCTGCGGCAGCTAGTGATAGGTTGAACAAAGTGATCCCTTCAAATCCTGATTTTGAACTTGTCAAGCTTATAAAAGAGGTATTGTGGTGAAAATGCAAAAGATGTACAATTTGACCTCGCTTTGTCCCAAATATCTTCAATTAAGTATGCACCTGTCACTTCTTGTAGCGTAGAAATGTTATTTTCTGTGCTTAAGAATATGCTGACAGATAAATGGGTGAGCTTACATCAAGGCAATTTGGAAAAATTAGTTGCACAATGTTTCAAAAGGAATTGAATTTTGATAGTGCATATTTTGTCATATGATAGTGCATGAATGCATGCATATTTTGAGATTTGATAGTGCATGGAAAATAAGGGCTCTAGTTATAACTCTGACCTTTACTGTAACTCAATACGTAAGGAAGTACACTTACTATGCCACAAAGACCAGAGATGACAGTAGCTAATGATGTAGAGCACACCTGAAGTCCTAGGAGATAGGTAAGTGTCTTGCCAGTCACAGGAATGCCGAGAACTTGTGTCTGGGCCACGCGAGGTACGTCAAAGAAATAACTCACAAACAATGGGAAGATCAAGCCATATCTACAAACAGAATATTACCATATGATACTTCATAAGTTAGCTATCCATAAACTCAATTCCATTCTCAATTCATAGATGCATTCATGTAATACAATTCATAGATTCACTCATGCAATACATAAAAGGACTAACTTACTTTGCAAAATTTGTTGTCAGTTTCTATGCAATGTAATCAATCATTGTTCACTTCAAAACTTTCATCAGTATTTAATCTTCTAACTATCAGAACTTACAACCACTGATACTTACGGCCCAGGAGGTAGATATCCTCCACTGTGTATGTCAATTTCCAGGTACTGAAGACCAAGAATTACAGCGGTTTCTAATAACGTTGCTATGGTGCATGTTGCTAATAAATACGAAGCAAATTTGTGGGAACCATATCTTCGTTCAAATACTCTGGAAAAAAAAAAAAGTACTCTACTGGTGTTCAAGAAGACAGACAACTCAATGAAAATCATGTTTAGCAAACTTCTCTTCCTTACCTAAAATAGTAGATTAAAAGAGCACCACAAACTAAGTCCTTGGTATCTAAAAATGTAATACGGGAAGTTAACAGCCTCCATACCTGCAGCAAAGAGAGAAATTAAAACGTTAGATGAAAACACATACAATACACCATCTCTATAAGTTTCAGGTATTTTTGGTTCATAAAGGCATAGTAAAACCTTGTTAATTCAAAGTCGCTGGGATGCAAAACTCTGACTTCGAATTACGTGATTTCAAATTAACCAAAAACTCTTAATTCAGAAATGCCAACCCCTGCCGCATCACAAAATATTCTAAGACCCATTACTGAATGCAATTAACCTTGATTCATAGTTTAAACCTTTCAAATGCCATGGCAAACATCTATTTCCAAAATGTATCCAACAAGATGTATTTACAGTATTCAAATAATGCACTTTGATAACTTACTGACAAATAGGAGCTCAATTTTGTTTTGCCGTAGCTTTATTATATGCCGTGTTAACATGGCTATCTGTTCTCCGATTACAAGCTTAATTTTGTTTTGTTTTTGTTAAGTTTTGTAGCTCATTATTTTCTATATTGCTCGAGTTGGAGTGTTAATGCGTTGTCCATAATGATCGAATGGTTTAATCACTAAGACCTGGAGGAAATAAATACTGACAAACATAACCTCACACAAAGAAAGAAATAAAAAAAGGATGTTTCAAACATGAGGATAAATCTATGCTGGCTCCTCTGTGCACGTGCTGTATTCATTGGACTACTGTACTGTATGCATTTTAGATGCCCTGTACTTGCACGGAAAGTATCCGATGCCCTTAAAACATTGTGGCTTATAAAACTTTCCTGTGACAAGGGTAGAAAGTCTCTCACTTCCGTGTGCATTACAAGTTTCAACACAGTACAATGATCCCCACCCTTGCACGATTTCCCGGCTGGCGCCTCACTAGTTTAAAACCTCAAGTCTGTTTGGGCTCGGCATTTAAAAAAACGATGCAGTTTCATCGACAATGACAATATTGTTCGGTGCGTATGAATTGATTATATGAGCCACTCTTTATTGCCAACTGTCAGCATCGTCAGTGTTTGCGGATTCTGCATCTCCGCACACTGTCTGCTACATGATATTATGGTGTTCCTTAAAAATGCTGAATACAAAAGACTTACGATTTCACTTGAACTTAGCAAAGATGAAGCATACTGTAGACATGCCAAAGTGAGAGAAAGTGCAGTTAGCTATCCCTGTACGTTTCGTAAGATGCGTTCTATCATGACGCGGATAAATTTTGAATTTAAATTACTCTGTAAAATACTACCATTTTTAAATTTAAAGGCAGTTTTGAATTAAAAGTCTGAATTTCCATAATGGGACCGACATTGTTCTTCGAATTACGAGTTGTCCGTACTTCGAATTAATTTAAATAACATGCAAAACCACACCTCATGTTTCTGGGAACGAGAGCTTCTTCGAATTAGGTGTGATTTTTAATTAACCGATTTTGAATTATCGAGGTTCTACTGTATATAGATTGACATACTACAAATCCAGGATACGTTCATTCAAACCTAATACAGAAATCACATATTTATTTTTAAGTTTAAAGGTGAAGACTTTGTAACCTTAGCCCAGACAGGTTGAAATGGCAGGATCATCTTCTCCTCCTAGCATTTTTTCTCATCAAGCTACGGACTGCGCTTTTCTACTAGCATTTTTCTCATCAAGCTAGGGACTGCGCTTTTCTACATCCCGTTCTCCATTCTCTCTGGTCTGCAGCATCAGCGGAGCAGACAACACAGCTCTCGTATCTTCATGTAAGTAGTCCATCCCTCGCTTCCTCGGCTGACCTTGAGGTAGTCTTCCATCTGGGTGGCGAGTGAGTGCCCACCTCACATGGTTTCCGCACCTGTTCTGTCCGCATGACCCCTACACTGCAAAAATACTTCCTTCATCTCTGAAAGGGAGTCATTTGTTTCTCACAGGGTCAAGCCGCGTGTCTCTCATACACCACGTCAGCAGTCACAACTCAGAGTGTGAAGCATTTGCACAAGTCTCATCATCGCTCGCAAACACTCAACCCCTTAATGAACAACTAGATGGACAATTGCATGGTAGATCTTTGACTTGAGGCACAGTGCGTTATTCGCATCGCAGAAGACATCCATGACTTGGCGTCACTTCAAGTGGCAATAATATGACCACAATAATAACTAAACTTATGTCGTAAAGGTCCACCTTTTCAATACTGTATTATGCAATGTTTGCATTATATTTTTAATCTAGGATGAAACTAGTCCCTAATTAAAAATGTAATGTAAACATTGCATAATATAGTATTGAAAAGGTGGACCATTACTACAAGTTGTTATTGTGATCACAATTCAACACGGATCAAAACCATGTAGTTTATATCTTATAATAAGATGAGCGCTAAAATTCATACCAAACAAAGAAAAACGAACACAAGCTCGACCAGGAGCAAGGTTCCCGCCAAGTGCTGTTGCCGCAGTGACAGACTGGAGCAAGAAAGAGAGATTCGACACGATTTTATGCTCACAATATACACACACAAAATTCTCCTTAACCACAATGCACTTTGAACTGTAATGTTTGCATGTATGTATGTAATAGGAGCCCTAATCCCACTATTATCCATGCTTACAACGAAGTTCACACATCCTTACAATTACAATATGAGGCAGATAGAGAGCAATATCTCCTGTAAAATGTCATACAAATGTTATTCGTGAATGCAGTAATCAATCCATGAAAGCCTGTGTTATTATTTGATATGATGTATCTGTACAGCATGATATTCTGATTAAAATTTTCCAGTAGCACTTTTATGGTAAAACATATACAAAAATTAATTTGAAACAGAGATTCAACCATGTGTACATGGAAAATACAGAGCCCATTCTCTTTCATTAAGTACAGAAAGTTTTAAGCTGCTGGAAATTCTCAACTGCCATACAATTCAAATATTGTTCAGCATAAAACACACCTTTCAAAGATACACAAATCTGCATATTTCTGAACTGTGTGATGTTTTCCCAGTGATCCCTAAACACAGGCTTATTCCTTATTTCAACATTGTTCTTTCCTCAGAAAGAATACTAGACATGATATTATTAAGGGTACCCTCCTTTGTGCCTGCCGACCCCAAAGACTCCTGCTGCAGTTTCAACATCGGAAATTACATTTACGATCACCGTCCAACTTCATTGTCCAGGTCCAAACTGCATTGAATCCATCCTGTACTATGCTCCATCGCAACTGTTCCACATATCTTCAGCAAACAAACTTTTCATCTTCAAAAGAATCTGGAAAAAACTGTCCCACGATTCTACATCATGTCGCCTGCTATTCTCTCTCAATTTTCGTGTGATGCATCTAGCCACAATAGGCTTCCTTAAGTGTCACACCCTACTCTTGGACTATGATATATAATGGGGTGTTCTTATCTCAAACTTCATTTACCATCTTTGTGCTTCGCATGGAGCGAGAGACCGAAACATCACCAGCACGAGCATCAGGTAGGACTTGTCCTCAAAATTCTATTTAATTTGTTTTAGGACTTAGTTCTACCATCCTACCAAGCTACTATGGACTTGGGCCAGAACTTTCAAAACTCTTCAATTTATTTTGTAAACTTTGACAATTTTACAAGTGATTGTCACCTTTGGTCTTGATTTTGAAGTTAAGCTTCTTCCGTCATGCAAACTAGGATAGTCCAGTGACGGACAGGTGTGGAAGCCTGAAAACCATATAGGAATTAAATATTATTCTCTAATATTCTCAAGATGAATTGCTAAAAACAGTGTCAAGTGATTATATTCCTACCCGACTATGGTTTGACTTTCTCTCCTTTGGTTATGTTTGAAAAGTTCTCACCTTATTCACAAGCTTATTAATGTTACACTTCTTATGTAAGGAAGCCTTTAACTTTATGGTTTCCATTGAATCACTGCAAGAAAAGGGAGTAACTGGAGCTTCTCTACCTTTCCTTTCACATGGATATGTTGGCTCATCTGTGTGAATGCACGCCTTAGGGACCAACAAACTGATCTGTGTGTTGATTCATTCTCACACAGTGATTGGATTTTTACTAAAATTGTAAGTTTTAAAGTAAGGCTGAACATATAGAGATATGTAATGCTACTTTTAAATTTTATGAACCAAATACTGGAAACTGATCTTGGACCTCAGTCCAATGTGGGTTCTGAACATATTACATTATGTTGTGTCATTTTTATTTTCGTATGTTTGGACACCCTTGGAAACATTATTCCTCTCTTACAAGCATATTTACTACTTAAAAGTTGTTGAAATATTAGTTATATTTTGTATATAGTAACATTTTTTGGTAATTTGTTGAACTTTAGTATGTTCTGACATATTTTCTATAGGACTAATTCTGCTAAAACTTGATGTTAGTAAGCTTTGAATTGGGTTTGAACTGCAGTCCTCTGGCTATCCTTATTCACCACTGGCATTTTGCTTTAACCGATACGCCAGATATAAAATCACATTAATAGATTGGTAAGACAAGAGCTAACCTTTTCCGGTCCAACGTCCAGGTGAACTCGAAATCAGGGTTGATTGTAACTGGTCCAACGTCAAGGTCACCTCGACATTATGTTTCATTCTATGTAAGAAGTTATTCATTGAAGTTCTTTGACCTGATTGAGGTCGATCAATATCCCTGATGTTTCTAGAGCAAATTTTTGTGCACGAAGGAAGCCGTTCTTTTATCTCCATGGAAATAATACGAGATCTATCTAGCCGTGTATCGTTATAGTTACCCACGGCCTGTCAGCTGTTTTGTTTACATTGAGTAGTGTGCACATGTGTTGTACTAGGCATGTTTATCTGTGAATGCGAATTGTCTCAGTTGAATTTGCGATATAAAAGCATCAAATATAAATGGAGAAGTACGTATGCACGTTTATTTAGACAGCAGTGACGATGATTATTTATTTGAATTAGACAAAGAATTTAGAGAATGGTCAAGTGAAGATAAAGTGTAGTGAACTCCGGCATGTCAAGTAAAACTTCAGCGACTGAACCCGTGCGTAAAAAAGCATGGAATTATCCTGGACCATCATATGCTGTTTCTGAAGATTCAGTAGAGAAAGTTCCAGTGCCTGCTACAAAAGCAAGAAGACGCACGAAGACGCCGGGGTGGAGGAGGGGATACGGCACACGGCAATGATGACTCTTCTCAGGTCATTTGAGTAACAGTGATGCTGAAAATATTTTCGCACATACAAATGGGAATGCAAACGACAATAGTGTTTACTGGAATGTAACATTTCATGTTAGTGAGCCTCCTAGACTAAGTTATTCATCAGGTCAGGAAACTAGAGGACCACAGGTTCCTCTTAGCTGCATCACTCCACTTCAGTTTATGTTATTTTTCACTCCTGCACTGATGACTTGTGTAAACTTGTAAGTAACTCACTACTCATGTTTATGTAATATAATAATATAATTAAAGTTACTAATAAAAGTTCTGAGTTTAATCAGACTAGGTAAAAATGTGCAAAATTAATTTGGACCAGACTGTTGTAACATGTGACAGAAAATTGGACCACAAAGGGTTAAAATACACTAGCAAATACAAGAATATTTAAAATACCATATTTCCTCGCACAATTTATGAACCCTAATATTTTTGGGTCCAAAATGAAGAAAAAGAAATGTTCACGTATTTGACACCCCCACTTTTTGAACATCCATCAAGCAGTTCCGGATGCGTTGCGAAATAAAGATGTCAACTACACAGGTAGCAGCCTTCCTATTGTGAAACCAGACATTCCAAATACCGGATGACGTGCTGTTATCAGCCGGTAGAAAATACCACTGCACTAGTTCAGTGAGAGAATCAGCACAGAAGTGACCAGTGACCCTCTTTTCCAGTCTGGTACAAACGTATTTTACAAGTGTTTCAGGTACGGGACATGAGTTTTCTCTGACCTCAAAATTGTTTGTTAGTCCACAGTATATTCGACTAATACATCATATAAACTCGCGGTGTTCAGTTACGCTGAAACATACGGGAATAGGGCAATGGGCCGCAAGTATTCAGAGCCTGTGGGCTGCAAGTATTCAGTGTCTGAATGTAACATGCACTACCGCGGTAATGGAGAAGTGCACATCAAGCGACCGAGTCTCGCAAAGCATATCTCAGACAAAAAAATGGCAAGTTTCCTAAAGTAGGGGAGGATCTGCTTAAATATGTGATTTTGTTGCGCAAAGTTCGATATGATGTTTCTCACTAAATGCTGCATTTTAACCCAATCACATCATTTGACGACCCTAGATTGTCATAGTTTTTCGTGGCATATGAATCAAATGACGAGCTCTGCTTGCGGCGATTCACACCTGTACATCAATCCATGTAGTTCAGTCATTAACCCACAGATGCCACTTGTATGCATTCTGAGCTGAAGTTTACACATGTGGATTCAGTTTTTTTTCTTTCACCAGGTTCTCACACACTTCCGGAACAAGAGATAAGAGAATCTTTTTTTCATATTTCGCTCTTGTCAGTTGCCATCATGGCGTCAAGCAGATGTGCTGGTGTTGTTGAAGAAGGAATACGGAACCTAATAGATAGTGTTTTAGAGAGTGATATTGAAGGCAGTGATGTTTGTGACGACGAAATAGACCCTGAAGTCTTTAGTTCAAGTACTAGTGATGCGTATAATACTGTAGTTCTGATGACACGGAAAGTGGTGCAAATAACGACGGTGTGCCGAGTCTTTCGAAACGGGCTCGTACCTCGGCACAGACTAACTTGACTGACTGGAACTGGACAAAAAGTGACAATAAACCTGTTGTACATCAGTTTAGTGAATACAGTGGGGTTAGTGAAAACTTATTGAAAAAGTTTGATACGCAGCCACTATCTGAACTCTCAGTTTTTTGTGAATACATGAACCCTTTGTTTGACAAAATATCTGTCGAGACAAATTCATATGCAACAAGACAGTTGAACAATCCTGACAGAAAAAAGTTGAAAGACGATGACAAATGGTTTGAGACTACACCCAACGAAATTAGGGCATATTTTGTGTTAGTTATACTAATGTCACAAGTGCGAAAGTCAAGAATACAGTTATACTGGAGTAAAAACAGGTGTATAGACACTCCTATTTTTCGTGAAACCATGAGCAGAGGAAGATTTATTATAATTTCATGATTTTTACATTTTGTTGACGAACAAGTCGATAGTAGTGACAAACTAAGAAAGATTAGGCCTATAATAAATTTCTGCTCCAAATTTTCAGAATTATATTTACCTTCACAAGACATTGCTCTAGATGAAAGTAATGAAATTCAGAGGCTGCCTTTCATATGTCCAGTGTAATAGGTCTAAACGTTCTAGGTTTGGAATACAAATTTACAAAATTTGTGAATCAAGTTCTGACTACTGTCTGTTTTTCAAAATTTATGTAGGTGATGATGTAACAGATCCAAGTCTGCCAGCAAGTACAAACTTTGAGCTCAACATGTGTGAACCCTTGTTAGGCCGAGGGCATACATTGTTTTTAGATAACTGTTAATCTTCCCCAGATTTATTCAAAAGGCTACACGACAAGCAGATGAATGTAATTGGAACTGTTAGACAGAACCAAAAAGACATGCCTCGCGATATCAGTAAGACGAAACTGAAACATGGAGAGTATGAGACGTGGGCTGCCAACAGTATGTTGTGTGTGAAGTGGAAAGATAACAAGGATGTTTGTTTTCTCACCATTAAACACATATCAGCTGACATGACAGGGACAGGCAAAAAAGAGAGGACAAACCCCTAGGGAAGAAGTGATAAAGCCCAAGTGTGGCCTTGAATACCAGAAGGGGATGGGTGGTGTTGACCTTCAGGATCAGGTTACAGCTCCGTTCCCCGTCATGCGACGCACAGTGAAAGGGTAGGCCTATAGGAAAATATTCTTTTACCTCCTAGGTATGTGTATTTTTAATTCCTTCACTGTGTATCGCTGCTAACAGAAAGACGAGCTACACGGACTTCAGAACTAGCATTGCACAGCAGCTACTAGAGACTGGTCAGTTGCCGGAGTACTCGGTTCGAGGTCGACCTTCAGCGAGCACCACCCCCACCAGATTACAAGCTAAATCATAAGCCCACTTTCCCATGCGTATTCCCCCTATAGAGAAGAAATCAAAAGTCACAAGAAGGTGTGTTGTGTGCTACAGCCAGGGCAAAAGAAGTGAAAGTTGCTGGCAGTGCAAAAAGTGTGGCGTAGCTCTTCACATAGAAGAATGTTCTGAGGTGTACCACACCCAGCAGACGTACTAAAATAGCGGCATTGGTAAGTTTATTACTTTGTTATCATGCATGCAAATTTTCAAAAAGGAATATTTAATGGTTGGTTATGTATGATTTTCTAAATAATAGTGTGATGACGACGGCCGTAGAGCGGTATTTAAATATTTCTTAGTGAACTCCTATGGTATTTAAATGTGAGACGAATGGGTTAAAGGGCGAGAAATAGCTGCTGCACATGGAATCAGTTTCTCGGATTTGAAGGTTAGCCAAGGCTTGATGGTTAATTTTATGAAGAGAAATGGACTTTCTCTTCGACGAAGAACACCATTATGCCACAAAATGCCGAATGATTTCAAGCAAAAAGTAATTTGTTTTCATCACTTTGTGATTGAGAACTGTAAAGTGAAGAAATATTTGTTCTCCCGAATAGGAACCACAGGTTAGACGACAATCACTTTCTGTACGCCACAAAGTCGAGCAATCGACAAGAATGTTTTTTATTTGCTAGTGGCTTTATGTCGCACCGACATAGATAGGTCTTATTGCGAGGATGGCATAGGACAGTCCTAGGAGTTGGAAGGAAGCGACCGTGGCCTTAGTTAAGGTACAGACCCAGCATTTGCCTGGTGTGAAAATGGGAAACCATGGAAAACCATCTTCAGGGCTGCCAACAGTGGGATTTGAATCCACTATCTCCGGATGCAAGCTCACAGTAGCACGTCCCTAACCGCACGGCCAACTCGCCTGGTCGATAGTGTTGGCTACTGAATGCATGATTCGAAGCAGTGTATCGATTCATTCAAGTGTCCGAGTGAATCGATTCACAGGAACGGCGAGCTCACGGCACACGATTCAGCTTACTCCCAGTGGACAGTGCTGAGTGGCGCACTCACTGGACGTTGACGGGGAGCCGAGCTTCCGCTGCAGCGAGACAGTGAATCACGGCACATCGAAAGAATCGTGAACGAGCGGGGCTCAGTGAGACACAAGATACACACGGCTCCTTATCGGCTCACTGGACACGCGGAGAGCCGAGCTTCCGCTGCAGCGAGACATACAGTGAGCCATGGCACACGGAAAGAATCGTGAACGAGCTGGCTCAGTGAGACACAAGATACGCACGGCTCCTTATCGCCTCACTGCAGCGAGACATACAGTGAGCCATGCTACACTGAAAGAATCGTATGCTATAATGGACTCTCGAGCTCAGCTCATTTGAAAATAATACCCTTTTGCATTCACTGTCCTCTTCTTACAGGGAGGTTTAAATAATAGATGGATTTATTTGCAGTGTTAAAAAGGTAGTCACAACATAATTCTGAAGTAGCTAGTAAGTAGGTAGGCTATTAGGTTATACTATTTATTAGTTTAATGAATCTTAGTATTATAACTTAGTTGACATTTGACAATTAAACTCGGCTCTAGCGTGCCCTATGACTATGAGTCATGCTCATAACCACTCAAAAGTACCTGTTTTATATTGGGAAGAACGGCTCAGTATTTTCTCAGTTCATATGTCACATCGTTGCACAAGACTTCAATCATATGTGGACAGACGCAATAACAGTATGTTGAATCAGAAAACCAGCGGGATACTGTACATCTCGGGTAGCCTATACACAATATGACGATTTAAAAAAATCATCAGCTGATAGAAAAATACATATTTTCAAAAATGACTGAGCGAGTTGTCGTGCGGTTAATATCGCGTGGCTATGCGCTTGCATTCGGGGGATGGTGGGTTTGAATCCCACCGTCGCCAGCCGTTAAGATGGTTTTCCGTAGTTTCCCCATTTTCACACCAGGAAATGCTGGGACTGTACCTTAATTAAGGCCATGGCTGCTACCTTCCTAATCCTAACTTTTCCCACCCTGCGTCGCCGGAAACTTTCGATGTATTAGAGTAACTAGCATTTTTTTCTAAGAAAGGAGTTCATAGTTTGAAGACCAGATGGCAGCTGCGAGCACTGAATGCTGTTGCTGCTGTCTTACCAGCACATACTACACAAATGCAGTAGGAGCGGTGACCAATGAGCCATGAATCGGATCACTGTATCGATTCAGTAACGTGAACGGAATCAAATGAATCGATTCAGTAAAATGAATCGAATGTCCCATCACTACTGGTCGATAAGAAAGGGACATTGAGTGTTATTGTATGTGATACCAAAAGCGAAAAAGAACAATGTACTGCAATGCTATTCTCTTTGGCAATGCTTGCTATAACAGGTGATGGCAGAAAGTTTGCACCTTATGTTGTTCAATAACGAAAACCAATGCCTAAAGTAAAATTTCCACAAGGGATCCACGTTCATATCCAAGAACAGGGGTGGATGGTTACGTCACTCGTACAAGATCAAATATGAATGGTTTGGGGAAATAAGGCAGGGATCCCTCCTTCGACGCCCAGCCCTTCTTGTGTTCGACAGTTTCTTGATGGCATGTCATTATGTTCTTAATGAATTGTACTTTTTTAGAACATGTTTATTTCACTTCAGGTCGTACTGTCAGCTCATAACGGGAAGAATATTTTCCAGTGTCGGTACTTCAAACCCGTGTGTCCAACTTACCTCATGTACCTTATTCGACTTTCCAGAAAAAATCACAGTCAACCTCCACACTCTCAACAAAGATTCCTTAATACATATTTCATATTCTTGTCGAGCTGAATACCGGACCTGTGAAGATTACCAGATTATTTTGTGCATCTACAGAATGGTGTGTTAATGAAGCTATGTAATATAGAGAGAAACTTTCAAAGGTGGTTAAATGAAGAAGTTATATCATGTTCAAGATCATGCTTCCACATCTCTGCACAGTATTTAAAATACAATTTACCGGTGGTCTTTTATAGCTATTGTTGAGAGTTAAAGAGAATTTCCTGTTGTGTATGTTTATCAGGAACTCAAGGGAGACTTCATTAATTAGTCGGAACATAGAAAGAATGATGAACTCTTCTCAGAAGAACTCTTAAGGTTTCACCTTACCTTTTCCTACCTGCTGGCTCTTTAGAAATATGTGCGCGCACACACTTCTAAAGAGCCAGCAGGCAGGAAAAAGTAAGGTGAAACCTTAAGAGTTCTTCTGAGAAGAGTTCATCATTCTTTCTATGTTCCGACTAATTAATGAAGTCTCCCTTGAGTTCCTGATAAACATACACAACAGGAAATTAAACAATACACATCTTACAAGGAGATGAAAACAGGGAAAGTTATACATATTAAAAATAACCTTAACCACACATCTTGTAGTGCGAAAATATTCGTCTTGAATGATTCATGAATACAAAACACACGCGCATACATTTCTGAAGAGCCATTCTTTCTATGATCTGACTAACTAATGAAGTCTCCCTTGAGTTCCTGATAAACATACACAACAGGAAATTAAACAATACACATCTTACAAGGAGATGAAAACAGGGAAAGTTATACATATTAAAAATAACCTTAACCACACATCTTGTAGTGCGAAAATATTCGTCTTGAATGATTCATGAATACAAAACACACGCGCATACATTTCTGAAGAGCCAGCAGGCAGAGCTATTGTTGAGAGTGAAGGAGATTTTCCTGTTGTGTATGTTTATCAGGAACTCAAGGGAGACTTCATTAGTTAGTCGGAACATAGAAAAAATGAGGAACTCTTCTCAGAAGAACTCTTAAGGTTTCACTTTACTTTGTCCTGCCTGCTGGCTCTCCAGAAATGTGTGCGCGTGTGTTTTTTTTTTATTTTTTATTCAGGAATCATTCAAGAAGAACACTTTTGCACTGCAAGATATGTGGTTAAGGTTATTTTTAATATGTATAACTTTTGTTTTCTCAACGATTCATTTGGCTGATGATGACGCAAACACAGCGTCGAAACTAGTTCCAAGTGCAAATACATGTTATAAATAAATATAACATTTTTGTATTGAAAAGGTGGACCGTTTTAAGTTTTTCCTAACATCCTTTCTCAGTTCAATACGGACAAAATGAAATTCCTATGTTTAAATAAAAAGAAAAAATCTCAGGCGAGAATTTTATGCCAAATGACGATTAACCGAAAATGAGTTGAACCAATCGCGTGCATATTATATTTGATGTATCTTTTAAATATCCGAATTCCTCGAATAATTTACAGACCCGAAATCTTCGCCTGTATTTTTCATCAAAAAAGTGTGTTAATTACATGTGTAAATATGGTAATATAACTGCAAACTTGAATGAAGTTCTAAGTCATACTGTAGTCAATATTGATGGGAATTGTTCATAAGATTTTTGATCACGAAGTCTGCAAAAAACTAAAAGGTGCAATCATAAAAACATTGTAGAATGACCATTGATGTTCAGTAAAATCCTTGAATTAGGCTACAAAATTTCATGACAAAGGATTCTTATGATATTGGGCCAGTAACAAGCAAGTAATGCAAACTGAATCATATATTACTCCATGTTCCATCTCTCTTCACTTACACTTAGTTTTCTATTAATTTCAGGCTTAACTATTCAATTCCACAACTAACTTTACCACTTTGGGCCCATTTTGACTTAGAATCTGGAAGTAACTCATTCTTCAATGATTGTAATTTGAAGGAACTACTTTCAAAGATCATAAGAAGCCCTTATGTCATGAAATATTGTAACTCAAGGCTTTTACTCAACATCAATGGTCATTCTACAATGTTTTTATGGTTGCACCTGTTAAGTTCTTTTACGGACTTCTTCATCAAGAATCTTATGAAAAATTCTCATCGATATTATTGACAACATGACTTGGAACTTAAGTCAAGTTTGCATTTATATTATTTTAAATGTCTTTGTATATGATAGTGTATTTAACTCATGTCTTACCAATCTATTAATGTGATTTTATATCTGATATATTTTGTGAAATACTCTAGCTGATGGTGTCCCTTAGGGCCGTTTTCCCCAAATGAGTTTAAACTAGGTTTATTTTAATCTGGTTTAAGTCTGAGTTTAAACTAACATTCATTTTCCCCATATTGGTTTAAACTTTGTATCAAGTTTAAACCGGGCTCAGAGTTAAACCTTCTATATTGTTGGTTTAAACTGCTGTTTATATTCAACTTTCTTGACATTTTATCAACGTATCTGTGATTTTCCTAATAGAAGGGTTAGTTTTGACTACCAGAACTGCAGCACTTTAATGAAAAACGTACTAAAATTATAACCTAGTATTAGCATTAGAAAAATGGGAGAATTTATTGAAGTCTTTGGTTAAATAGGAAATAATTTTGATGTGCAAGAGAGGTTAAGAAGCCGCGTTCCAACAAAAGTTTACAATCTTGGAAAATCGGATGTAACGGAGTTCTTTGATGGATTTATAATTCATAAGCGAACAGCAAGGATTGTCTAGTATCGAAGAAGGATTCATTTAAAACGTCAACTGCACGAAATAATGCTATTTCGCTAGAAGCAATGATTCTGGTTGCTTTAAGATATGATGCAGCAGGCATTTTTTTCATTAACAACGGGGACCACAGACCTTAAATTGCAGTCTCCTTATAATATTATATACTGTAAAATACTGTTCGTGGTATGAATACTGTAATGTGAAGCATAAAAATATTCGTACATAAGTCGTGTAATACATCCGCTCTTCATGCGGTACCTGGTGGCTGTGGTCGCTAAAGCGTGAAGTCAGAATCGTCCGAATCCGTGACAAGGCGGTTCGAGTCTAATTTGTCGAAAATATTTTTACCATCAGAATGTTGACCGGCACGGTAGGAGAGGCGGTGGTATACAATTTCTAATCGCTAGATTATATATTTATAGGATCAGAAAAAACAATAAAGTATTTCATGCTTGCTAGTAAACTTGTAATAGAATAGATTATAGTTAAGAATGTTTCATCGTAGCCTATCTATTGCCAGCATACCAGCAATAGAAATATTAATGCTATAGGGAGAAGAGTATTATGCATACAGTACGACATATCGCGAACTTGGTTATGTTATAAACGAATATGGAATCAAGCAATACATCTCCAAATAATACATCCTCAGTGGTCTGTCTGCTGGATCCAAGGTTTGTGAGATTGATCCCGGCCGAGGGCGATGGATTTTGATAGAAGATAGATCCCGAGCATGCTTGGAATTTGTTTACTTGAAATTCACATAAATGTTGATTTTCTGAGGAAAGGAATACCGTGGGCCTATTCCTGAAAGACCAGGATTTTAAAATTTTATACGTTCCCGTGTGTTCCGTAAGACAATACAGACATCAAAAGAAACGTATTAGGCCCACGGTACTTGTTTACGGTAAAGCATGACAGAGAAAAATAAGAAATAAAAGTGCGTTCCAATAAATTGTAGACAGCAATAGGTAGAATTATACGACACAACACTTCGCACAAATGTAAACAATTTATTTATCAGTAAAGCTAATATCCCGCCGAATTTGTTCTTTATTCACTACGCACGATAGCATTAATTCGCCACAAACAGCTGATATTATTACAAAAATGTCGGTCATTGAATTACTTGGCTCTGATTGGCCAATTCCAATCGACCATGCCTTCGACTATTCCTTCAGTGCAGCCAACCTTAGCGCCAACGACAGCTCGCCCGTTTAAACTAAACGAGTGTCAGAAATTAGTGGAGAAAATGGACGCACCTTTAAACTAGGTACTAAAGTTAAACGGGTTTAATTTATACCAGGTTTAACTCGATTTGGAGAAAATGGCCCTTAGTGGACAAAATAAATACATGTGTAATGAATAGGCAGACTGCTTAAATATAATATTAAAGTATATTCTTAAATATTTGCTAGTTGATTTTCAGGTCAATCAAGTCAATACGGGTTTAAAAAAATGAAGCTGTTAAAGCTTGTTACTTGTAATACTATACAATGATGATCTGCTTGAAGAGTCGCACTAAACATTCTGCCACATTCCTCTGTTGAGAGTACCAAAACTCTGGTGAAAGGTTGCCCAGGTCAGTGGCTTTCCCTGGCTTTGTATCTTTCAAAGCAACCTTAACTTCTTTGACATCGATGTCTCGGTGGGTACTTCAACAATTGTGACTCAGAATGGTCGATGGGAAATTTTCCTCAGTTGAGATCTTCATGAGGTAGCCAGAGTTCTCTTGTTTTCTTCCAACCACCCAATCAATAAGTTTCCTGTTTCATCGCTAATGCCATAAAAGCGCTGGATGTCTTTGGTTTTATGATACCTCAGTTTGGTGAGTCGATACAATTTCTGGTCACCTTCACGAGTCACGTTTTGCGTAAAGATCTGCAACTTGTGCAGTTTTTTGTTGTAGTTACGATCTTTGCATCAGTACGGGCTACCTTGTAGGTAATATGAGACTGTTTTGTCAGCAAGAAACTCATGGTAAAGCCATTTCTTCTTTCGAATTGCATTTCTGACCTCATCACTCCAAAATCATGTATCTTTGTTAAACACCATCCCAGCTTTATTGCACCAAGAACAGTGCATACAGTATCATGAATAGCCTCCTTCAGTTTATACAGTTTTCTTCAACTGTAGTAATAGCTGGCAATGTTATCTGTGAAACAATATTGGCTTCTTTCTCGCTGAAGTGCCACAATTTGATTCTCAATGGCCCTGTTTGAAGGGAGAGTTCGGAATTTGGTGATCTGATTCACAATTTGCAGATGGCTGCTCAGTGTTTCGTCACAACAGTTCCCACTGGGTGATGAGATTACCACATCCCTATGCCATTTCATTCAAATTCCAACAGCAGTTTTGTCTTTCCTCTCAATTGTCATTCTTTACAACCAATATACAATAAGAGTACAAGGTGTGTGTAAAATGTAAAGTGAATGGACCAATATCGCAATGGCAATGTGTGCATGAACATATGAATAGACATATGGCAAGAAGATCCATGTAGCATTGAACACACGAAGCTGAAGCAGGTTAGTTTGCTGTGGCTAGTCTAACGTAGTGCACGTGAAGACTGGTGTCATAATGCAATGGAGCAACATGTAAACATCAAGTTTTGTTATAAATTGAGAAAAATGGCAACAGAAATGCATGCAATGTTAGTGCAAGTGTACAGAACAGAAACCATAAGCAGAAAATGTGTTTACGACTGGTTCAAATGTTTTTGGGATGGATAGGAAACTTGATGATACACCACCTCTGGGTCGACCATCAAAAAGCAGTGCAGAAAATATTGAAAAAGTGCAACAGATGCTGCACAAAATCTGCTACCGTCTCTGAGAGGATATCAGAGAAATTAGAGATTAACAAGGATAGTATGAACACCATTGTTCACAACAATCTGGGTAAACGGAAGACCTGTTCTCCATTTGTGCCATGCACACAAGCAGAAGGCAAAATGGATGAAAATTGATGGAGATTTCATTGACGTGTGACCAAGATCCATCTTTTCTGAAAATCAGCATCACAGGTGATGAGAGCTGGTGCTACCAGTTTGATCTGGAGACTAAGCGACAATCAATGACATGGTGTTCCCCGGGTTCCCAATATCCCAAAAAGAGTCACCTAAAAAAGTCCAGGATCAAGACATCACTGATCGACAGCAATGGCATAATCCACCAGGAATTCATACTGGATTTGTGTGTGCAACCTAAACGGTGCGTAACTGTTCACAAACATCCATCGTACTGCCTGAATTTTGCACCTGCAGAATTCTTTTTATTTCCCCACCTCAAGGGAATCCTGAAAAGCAAACGTGCTGACATATTGGCCATCCAAAGATGTCAACATCAGAGCTTCAATCGATTCCAAGACTCTTTCGCTGCCAGTTTCCAGTAGTTGTATACTTGTTGCCAAAAGTGCACTGTGACCTAAGGAGAATACTTTGAAGGGGATTAAATTTTTGTTTTTTTGTTGGTAACTTCTGTTTTCTTTGTGTATAGCCTCATTCATAACACTTTTTAAACACACCTTGTATGTATAAGCCTTAAACTACTTCAAATACTTAACATTACTCAAGTCTACAGAGCATGTATGTTTAAAGCAGTTAAGCATTATTTTTGTTCAAAGGGTATTAACTAAAAGGCCATCAATCCCAGTAAAATCTTTGTGGCTGTGAATGTGTTGAATGTGCATAAACTTCTACATACTCCAATAGCCCAGTTAAATTAAAAACAATATCTACTCACCTCACCATTTGTGAAGATGTCAGGTAGTTTGCATATTAGGTACTTGCGCATATGGGCCAACAGCGGCATGTTCATCGCCGTGCATGTTAGGAACATAGTACCCATTAACCCTTTGGATACTGGGGCTTTGTCTGAAACAGTATTATTATAACTAAAAAAGAGCTCATACAAAGTAGAAGAAATACAAAACATCAGAAATATAATTCAAAAAAGATTCCTAAAATTCTTAAGAAGTGTAATATTGAGTTTACTATCTTTCATTCATAGTCATAGGCCTATATGCACTTCGTGCTAATACAATGAAGGTTTTCGGCGATGCAAGGATGGGAAAGGACTAGGATTAAAGTCGTGGCCACCAAATTATGGCATGTTATAAATCTCATTCCATATTGATGGTTATCACGTTACAACAAAAGGTTTTATATAATCGTCCTTTTCAATATAAAACAACCATCAATATTAGACGGGACGATATTTATACATCTAAAGGCCATCTTCAGTAGAAGCTCAAATATTACATTTATGCAAACAAATAAAAACTTTGATGTAGTGTGTGGAATTAAAATACAATGATCATGATTGACCTGTGGAGGCATGGTGTAATACTGCATTTACTTATGTATTAGACCCCCCCCCACTTTTTTTTTTTTTTTTGCAATTACAGCCAAGAAAATTAGGGGGAGGGGTCTAATATGCGATAACATCAAAATTTTGTGCAGTGAACACATGACTTCTAAGCTATAAAGAGCTATAAATTGTACATGTTAACATTCAACACTATTCTTTAACGAACTTACGAATGTATTCGAGTTTTACTGACTATTTTTGTTGGAAGGTGGTATTTATAAATTTAAAAATAAATTGGGAAAACATGACTTTTAGGCCTAAATATAAAGTAAATATAGTCGGTTTTAGTTACTCTTATATCATATCATTCGTTTCATCTCATTAACTCCTCTGATGAGGTTGACATCAGGAAGGGCATGCAGTCGTAAAAACTCGCAACGAAGATTCGTCTCACTTCAAAGTAAAAACATGTTGAGGTACAAAACCTCAACATGTTTTTACTTTGTCAATCAGTTTATTTATCTGAAACATGTTTCCATGGGTTTTTTAGTTTTCCTGGAAAATGTCCCGGAAAGCGACCATATAAATGTCGCTAGCTGAGGTCGTTTGGGTCGCACGCCAGCGCAGGATACAGTAAGTACTTTTGGAATACGCATTAATCTGTATCAGTTTTTTACAATATTTTTAATATATTTTATTTAATATATACCTGGATTGACAACAGAGTGAGGACCTACACAAGAAATTTTGTGACACCAATGAATGTGAAATAGCTGATGAACTACTCCACAGTATTGATGCTGCTCGACGTGCTGAATGGAGTGAAAGAGTTGAATCTTTAGATTTCTGCACTTCTAGTAGGAAAGCCTGGTCTTTGTTAAGAAAATCAGGTGGTAGCAAATCCACCTCCTCGCACAAATGAGAAAGTTACTCGTAATCAAGTAACAGATCATAAGGTCTCTACATCAAGAGCTCCTCACATCTGAGCTCACACTATCAAAGTCAGAAAGTAATTATCACTTAAATTATCCTGTGAAAAAGAGAAATTCTTCAAAACCAATTAGCAGTGAGGAAATAATTACAGCCCTGAAGCAAATGAAAATAGGGAAGGCACCTGGATTTGATGGCATTCAGAATTCCTTGTGCATAGTGGACAGTATGTGAAAAAATGGCTCGCAGCTTTCTTCACAGATATTCTACAAAGTGGTAGCATCCCACTTGATATGAAAAGATAAAAAATTATAGCGCTCCTAAAACCAGGCAAGCCAAACGCGCTCCTAAAACCAGGCAAGCCAAACAATCAACCACAAAGCTACAGACCCCCTTGCTCAGCATGCTGTATAATAGAATAAGTCACATGATCTTGCAGTATATTTCTGTTGAACAGGCAGGTTTCCATCCAAATCGTAGCTGTGCATACCAGGTCCTTTCACAGACAACCTTCATCGAAGCGAGTTTCCAGAAGCAACAGAAGACCTCAGCTGTATTCATTGACCTAACTGCAGCTTACAACACAGTGAGGAGGCATGGCGTAATACCGTATTTACTTGCATATTAGAACAACCCCCCCCCCCTTTTTTTCTCCCATTACAGCCAAGAAAAATAAGGGGAGGGGGGTCCAATATGCGATAGCCTCAAAGTTTGTGCAGTGAACACATGACTTCTAGGCTATACAGAGCTATAAATTGTACATGTTAACATTCAACACTATTCTTTAACAAACTTATGAATGTATTCTGAGTTTTACTGGCTATTTTTGTTGAAGGCAACATTTCTAAATTAAAAAATAAATTGTGAACACATGACTTTTAGGCCTACATATCAAGTAAATACAGTATAGTCAGTTTTAGTTACTCTTATATCACATCATTCGTTTCATCTCATTAACTACTCTGAAGAGGCTAACGTCAGGAGGAGCATGTGGTCGTAAAAACTTGCTAAGAAGATTAATCTCGCTTCATACTTGACCCCGTAGAGAAAAGGGATAATGGTATCGTATTATGCAATATTAATATAAAAGAACGTTATGACAGTCATTTTGTGTCTTGTCAGTTAAGCAATAGGCCTACCACACAGTAAACCCGATCATTACTTTCATCTGAATTATCGTCGTCTTGTGCTGCCAACTTCCCTGTTACTGGTGTGTCATCATTCCAAATGATGTCAACACAGCAATCACAAGTATTCAAGAGCCCATCTTTCTGCAGCTTAAAAAATTGTTTCATTTCCAACTATGTAGTCCAAACAGTGAGAATCTATTTGTAAATGGTTTCTGGAGATGGTCTCTGTTATTCCCAGTTGGTGCATGTGTAGCAGAAACCACCACTTCTGAATAAAGCCGTGCTGTAAAAAGCGTGTCAACCCACGGGCTGATAACTAGTGTATGTTACGAGTTGTACTTCGGAATGTAATACATTGTGACTGGAAGCATTCTTTGGATAACTGCGGCTATTGAAAGCCAGACCTTTACTTCTAAGTTCTGTAAATTTCATGCTTGTTCTCTACATTTGTCACATCAAGATTTACCTAAACAGCTCAAAATTGAGATAAGAGTGACCGCAATAATGGCGTAATACCGTACTTACTCGTGTATTGGACCCCCCCCCCTTTTTTTCTTTTCTTTTTCTTTCTTCCACAATTTACAGCCAAGAAAAGCAGGGGGGGGGGGGGGGTATCCAATATGTGATAACCTCAAATTTTGTGCAGTGAACACATGACTCCTAGACTATAAAGAACTATAAATTGTACAAGTTAACATTCGACACTATTCCATACCAAACTTACGAATGTATTCTGAGTTTTACTGGCTATTTCTGTTGGAAGGCAGTATTTCTAAATTTAAAAAAAAAATTTGAACACATGATTTTTAGGCCTACATAAAGTAAATACAGTCATATAAAAATAAATAACAGGAAAGCTTGTCTCATTTATGGATATCTACAGGTGTGACGGTAATGAGTTTTATTACCATAACGTTTAATTTTGCACGTTTGTTGCCTCCATATTTTTTTATTAACGCACAGTATGTTCAGTCTGGCATCTCCGAAAATCGTAAAAGTGGTTAGTGGGGACATAAAATTAATACCATTATTATTATTTAGGTACGTTTGCGAGTAAAACAATTGTTATGATTGGATTGTTTTTATCGCGTCTTAAATCTACTTTTCTCCAAAGATCACATAGGCTGTATTGGCCTGAGTTATGAGATATTAAACGATCATTTTGTTAACAATCTCACCTGCTATATTAATAGCAACAACCATGAATATTTCTTAACTAAACTTGTTTCCTCATCCCGAGGTGATGCAGCCTCCAATGGAGGGGAGCTGCATGTACCATTTTTATCGTCTATAAACTTTCCTGGCATTCTTAAATCTCTGGCAATACGGTACCAGGAATCAAACTCAGGCCCCCGAGAACGGCAGTTGTGTTAACCATTACACTGGCGGACATTCTTAACTACAAAAACAGACATATAGCATGACTGATGTACACTTTAATTGCGTAGGTTGGACACGAAACTATTCACCTATTTGTACAACGTCGTCAGAGTTGCAGTAGGCCTACGCTATGGAGGCGACATTTCTTAACTACGAAACACACATGTACCACATGACTGACACGTTTTCATTGCGCAGGTCATACGGACGAAACCATCCACAAATTTGTGTGATGTCATCGGAACTACAGTAAGGTTTGTACCCAATTAGAAGCAGAATCTTTGTTCTTCTCTGACAAATTACGTTGGGGGGGGGGTCTTGTATGCAAGATTTATTTTTTCATTTTCTTTGTCCCAAAGAGCCAGGGGGGTCTAATACGTGAGGGAGTCTAATACACACGTAAATACGGTATATAAATTACTACGAGCAGTGCCCTGTCTGAAGAGTGGAAATCTAGTAAACTCCAGGCTGAGCAACAGACTCTTTCAAGTTGTGATGGGCAATAAGATAAGTCCACCAAAGAAACAAAACACGTTTTGCCACAGCATATCTGCCAACTTTTAGAAACCAAAAATAGGAAGATTTTTTAATTCTTGGATTTCATCACATATATTCCACCACGGTCTAGGTGAGAAAAGGTCAGGATAAAAGGCATAGATATCTACAGTTACAATGCGAATTGACCATTAAATTTAAAATCTTAAACTAAGAAAACATAAAAATGGTTACAAGAAAATGTACCTAGTCATTCTCATTTATAACACTTACATACGAATAATAATATTTATGTCACACCGACACACGCAACAAAATGCATAATACCATATTTTCTCGCGTAATTAACGCACTTTTTTTCACAAAAAATACAAGCAGGAACTTCGGATGTGTAAATTATTCAAGGAATCCAGATATTTACAAATTATTTAAAATTCATTTACATTTAAAAGATACATCAAATACAGGGAGAATAATTTAAGTGTTCAGACTTCTTCTCGCAGGCCGTCAGAAGTCCCGAGCGAGCGCCATATAGCTTCTGTCAACACGGTGAGATAAGAAGTGTTCACTGCAGCGGGCAGCTGTTTAGCGCTCTGTCCCTCAGTTAGTTAGAAAACATTGGACTTTAAGATGTGTTATGAGGTTATTATCACGATGGTTAAATACACTATAGAGCAAATAATATTTTTGGTCGAGTGTTATTTGCACAAGAAGAAGAAACCAGTTAAAAGGTGCCTTCGAAAATTCCGTAGACAATTTCCCGGTGCCATCAAAACGTTACATGCATCAGCTCGTTTACAAGTGGCATAGTACTGGTTCCGTAAGCAATAAGAAAAAGAAGTGAAGGAGAACAGCTCACACACAGGAGAGGTTAGAAGATATACAGGCAAGACTCCAGGTCAGTCCACATAAGTCGCTTCGGAGAGTAGCTCAAGAAAGAGGTATTTCACCTTCTTCAGCACGTAATGCAACAAAATTGTTACGTTTACGATCTTATCAGACTCATTCAGTCCATAACATACTGCCTACAGGTTTCAAATGCAAGAATACGATTTTGCAATTGGCTAATAAATAGTGTCCACGATGGTATTGTGGATCCAAGCTTTCTTTTTATGAGTGACGAAGCCTGGTTTCATTTGAGTAGATATGTCAATTCACAGAACAATAGAATCTGGCATACAGACAACCCGCACATTTTACAGCCGAGACCTCTGCACGATGTTAAGGTGGGTGGGTGGTACGCTATCAGTGCCCGACGAATTATCGGTCCAGTATTTTTTCAGGACACGATTACTTCTGACTGTTATATTCACAACATTCTGGAACCATTTTTTGCTTAACGGATTGAAGAAGAGAAAAGGTACGGCTATTTCCAGCAGGATAGTGCAACGGCCCATACGACGTGTAGCTCTATGCGACTGTTATGGGAAATGTTCGATGATGATCAGATCATCAGTAAAGGTTTATGGCCCCCTCGTTCCCCTGATTTAAGCACATGTGATTTTTTTCTATGGGGAAATCTTAAAAGAAAAGTTTACAGGAATAATCCTCGAACTGCAGAAGAATTAAAAACTGAAATTAAGAACATTATGCGTTCTATCGGTGTCCATGAACTACAAAGTGTGTTTCGAAATCTCATTACAAGATGTGAAGCTTGCATTGCAGCTGAAGGAGATCACTTTCAGCATCATCTGTAAATACTGGCGAGTTCAGTTTAATTTCCTAGTTGATTTATTTATTTGTTTATTCATTTACTTATTTGTCAGGAGCATCTATGTAGGCCTGCTTGTCATGGCGGGCACTGCGCTCGCTGTCTCTGCTTCCCAGCGCACCTAATCCTTGGCACTCCGCTCTGCACTTTCAAATTAATCACCCTGTATAAACACAATTGGTTCAACTCATTTGTGGTTATTGTCATTTGGCGTAAAATTCCTGCGCGAGATTTTTTCTGAGAAGTCAAATAGGGTACATCAGGTAAAAGGCACGTGGATTTGAAATACCAACTCTGGAAAATATTCTTCCCATTACGAGCTGACAATACGACCTGAAGTGAAATAAAGATGAACTAATAAGAGTACAATACAAGTAATGTCATACCGACAAAAAATGAAAACTGTCCAACAAGAGAAAGGCCGGTCATCGAAGGAGGGACCCTGCTACATTACCCCAAACCGTTCGTATCCAATCTTGTACGAGTGACGTCGCCATCCACCCCTTTTCTTGAATACGAACATAGATCACTAGCGGAAATTTTGCTTTAGACATTGTTTTCAGTTTTAGAACAATGAAAGGTGCAAGCTTTCTGCCATCAGCTGTTACAGCAAGCATTGCAGTACATTGTTATTTTGCTTCCGGTAGCTCATACACTATGTTCCTTTCTTATCGACTTTGTAGCATATATGGAAACTGATTGGCGTCTGACATGCGGTTCCTATAAAGAAGATCAAATATTCCTTCTCTTTACGCTTCTCAATCACAAAGCGATGAACTTGGTTGAAATCATTAGTCATTTTCGGCATAATGTTGTTCTTTGTTGTTCCATTTCTCTTCATAAAATTAATCAGGCTCGGCTAACCTTCAAATCTGAAACGCTAATTCCACGTACAGCGGCTATTTCTCATTCTTTAAAATACACCATTTTGTGAGAAACGTCTTATCCAACATTGCGCAAACAAAATCATATTTAAGCAGATCCTCTTCTACCTGCGGAAACTTGCTGTTTTTTAGTCCGCGAAATTCTTTGCGAGACTTGGCTGCTTGAAGTGCACTTCTATTACCGCAGTAGCGCACGTTTCATTGGACAGTTTTGGCTGGGAAGGTTTAGACCACCCACCCTACAGTCCTGATCTTGCGCCAAATGATTACCATCTGTTCCTCCACCTCAAACATCACCTCAGTGGCAAACATTATAAAGATGATGATGACGTGAAAACGGCAGTGAACTCTTGTTTATGAGATCAGGCAGCAAGTTTCTATGAAGAGGGTATTTTAAAATTGGTTAGGAGGTATGATAAGTGTTTGAACAAACTTGGCAACTATGTCAAAAAATAGAGTGAAGTATGTACTTTCTGAAAATAAATTTACTTTCTTGAAATAACCTTTCGCTGTGTACTTATTCTCAAACGGACCTTACTTAAAAAACACGCCTCATAATAATAATAATTAAAATAATAATAATAATAACAACAACAATAACCTACAAAATGCCTCCTATAATTGCTATAGATTTTACAAGGGTCATTTACCTGCTAGTAAATCTACTGGTATAAATGTCTTGCATTAAAACACCCTTTCACCAACCGCAGTGAAATTCAATTTTACCACACTACGCGTAAATGCTCGATTGGTCCATTTTATTAGTTCCAGTCAAATTCATCTGCAGCTTCAAATGGAAAACATTAGATTACAATATCACCACCGGTGGTGGTAGTAATTGTAATTTTAAGGGGAAAAGTGCAATTATCTTAAGCCTCAATATCATTACTCTAATTAGTTGTCATTTACTGGGTTACATCAGCTGGTCTTAAACAATGAAGGTCGCCATAAACCTGGCCTGTAAAGCTAAATGTCTACTTACCTAACAAGTCTAATCATTACCATAAGGTTGATTTAACTTGAAATGCTTATCAATTATATTTTAAACCCTATTATTCTTTGTCTCAAGAACACCTAATACTGTAAACGTGCATCATAAAAATGGCATTAAATCTAGTTTTTAAAAAGAACGTTTCACCAACTTTACCATCACATTGATCCATCTTACAATGAATGGCAACCAGCAGGAAATAAATGAAACTTTATGCCTTAAAGTAAAATAAAATTCTGAACTGTAAATGGCCTATCGTTCACTTTTATAAAACATGACATATTCGAACAGCCTAATTTAATGTTTCAATATTGCCTATGCTTAATTTGTTACATTGTATTGCACTATCCTAATGCTATACCTTGTTGGATGCAGTATCTTTGCATGTTTCTTGGCACGGGTTGGAGTAAAATGTAGCTTCCTCCACAGTCTCTATCTTATTTCTGATATGACAGTATGGAAGTTACTGAGTAATGACATTTGGACCACAACTAGCACACCTGGATGCAACAAAAGGTAATACTCATTGGGCCGGACATGCTACAAAATAGCATTTTCCAATCCAATGATCAAACAATGGCAAACTACATCACTCACAACAAATTAATGTTATTGGCTTTACATCCTCCTCACAACACGTCTTGTATGCCTCATTGTGACACCATCGATTTTTGCGGTTTCTCTAGACCGCACAACCCAACCTTAGGTGGCGAGTTTAGAGGATCCAACCAGCCTTCGAGCCAAAGACTCGACACACAGAATGAATAATGGTCTACAAGCGTAATGAAAATCGAATAAACAGGTCGTAATATTTTATTGAATTGGCATGTTCTAGAGACTGATCGCGTAGAGAACAGTCTTCACTCAAGCAAAAGCGTATTCAGCACTTGGACTTTCTTGCCAGTCAATTTTCTAACAAGCAATGCGAAGGAGAGAAAAAGTGCATAGTTTTCATACAACGAAACAGCTGTCGAAATTTATAGTTTATAACGACTGTCACAGGAAATATGATAAATATCAATATAAGACACCTAATGACGTTCCATGTCCGTTATCAAGTTAATTATAGACTATAAATTTACGGTCTATCTTCATAAAATTCAGGGTCGCTGGTGCTTTAAAGTAGCAAAAAGTGTACAATTTAATTCACGATGAGATACTTTACGAAGGAATTACTCAGCATATAGTATATACAAAGATGTAGACGTGATGAAGCAAAACAAAACAATAATTCACAATAAAGAACACACTTACAAAAGCCCGTCGTACTATACTGAGATAAAATAGCAGCCATCGTGTAAATAATGGTTAGCTTAAAACACACAACAACATGAAACCATTCGACATGAACTTCAACCGAGTTTTACACAAGTACGACTGCATCTCCCACAAGGACAATTAACATGACAAGATGCCATTTTATTTCACAAGTGATGATAGGCCACCTGATCGGTCCCAGTCACAGGGCAGCCAACATTTAGAAAACTGGAATGATTTGCAAAATTATTCTTTAAAATAATGGGCGATACCAATGAAGGAATAGGAAAAAATTAAATTCAAATACTAATAGCAAAACCCGCACTAATTTTGATTTCTGCAACCTAGTTTCATGTTAGAGAATGCCTTCCATTCAGTAGATAACATTATAAAACCGCCTCTAACGAAGTTTAATGTTACAGAATTTCTCTCGTTTATTACAAAAGTTATACAATTGCCTATTAACTCTGATTAACTTTTATCATCCAGTGTGTATTAACTACAAACATATAGTAAACAGATAGGCACTGCTCTATCTTAAAATATTTGTGCCAGTGAAGCTAAAAACTTGCGGCCGCCGCCATCTTACCTCACTACAGGACCACAGTAAATATGTTATTTCTATGCTCATTTCACATTAATTCTTCGGAAAACGACTGTGTGATAGAATGGTGAATACCTGCGTAGTGTTTGGATGTGGTTTTCCGTATTCACGAAGAGAGAGAAAGGAAGGAACAGGAGTTTCAATTCAGCGGTAAGTGGCTTAAATGTGCCCTTGTAGAATTCTTGTTTACTTATAGTAATGCAATTTTATTTACCATTGAAGATTCCTTACTATATAGAAGACAGAGATCACTTCCTCCCTATTTATATTTCATATAATAATAATAATAATAATAATAATAATAATAATAATAATAATAATAATAATAATAATAATAATAATAATAATAATAATAATAATGATAATAATAAGCCTCCGTGGCTCACAGCAGCACGCCGGCCTCTCACCACTAGGCTCCGTGGTTCAAATCCCGATCACTCCATGTGAGATTTGTGCTGGACAAAGCGGAGGCAGGACAGGTTTTTCTCCGAGTACACGGTTTCCCCTGGCATCTTTCATTCCAGCCACGCTTTTCAATATAATTTCATTTCACCTGTCAATCATTAATCATTGTCCCAGAGGCGTGCGACAGGCTTCAGCAGCCGGCACAATTCCTATCTTCGCCGCTAGATGGGGCTTCATTCATTCCATTCATGATCCGGTCAAATAATTGGAAACAGGCTGTGAATTTTCATTTCATTTTCAATAATAATAATAATAATAATAATAATAATAATAATAATAATAATAATAATAATAATAATACACTTGGTTGCAGGTGAATTTTTTGTTCTGGTTATGTTAGTAATTGAGTAGTCTCGTTCTTTTCTATTCTTTAAAGATATATTGTAAGGATGATGACATTACTGTGGAATGATTAGGAAGCTTGCATAAATCGAAATAGATGTTAGGTTTATTAACACAGAATGTTATTGAATATATCTCAGGATTTGTGGTAGAGATGTTAGTCAATGCTCTGCAATATGATACTTGTAAGGAAATAGTTGTACAAAAAACCATCCTTATCTATTCAGTTCTTTCAAGAAAAGATAATCTTTAGGCCTATGTTTCTACGTAAGTAGTTGTTCATGTGTGCACACTTCCAGAGATGTATTTCAGAGAGAATACATGGAATAGTTTAAGCTAAATCATGAAACGGATCATAACCTAATGAAGTCACAGCTCAGCTGTATGAAACAAATTTGTTTTGAAGGCTAAGCTCACATGGTTTAGACCTAAAACAAAGGGGCACGTATGTTTATCGCCTCATTAATAATAATAATAATAATAATAATAATAATAATAATAATAATAATAATAATAATAATAATAATAATAATAAACCCTAATAATAATGTTATTGGCGTTAAGTTCAACTAACTACTTGTACGGTTGCGGAGATGCTGAGGTGCCGGAAGTTAGTCCTGCAGGAGGAATTTCTTTACGTACCAGTAAATCTACCGACAAGAGGCTGACGTATTTGAGCACATTCAAATACCACCGGACAGAGCCAGGATCGAACCTGCCAAGTTGGGGTCAGAAGGCCAGCCCCTCATCCGTCTGAGCCACTCAGCCCGGTACGCCTTATAAATACATCACGGCACCTTACTTGAAAATACGTGAGAATCATGCAGTAAGAGAGTTTAATGGAAACAGATTTGATCATAGGTCGGTCTATAACATGTTGGCTATTTTAAAGCATTTTAAACCCATTTACCAGTGTTTATTTTTAGCAGTAAAATAAAGGACTCCATAGGTCTTATTAATCAGTATTATTATTTCGATGTGATTATAATTATTTTAATTATCTCCTTGCAGTATTCCCGTTTCGGGTACTATTTTACGTTAATGCGTCGGGATTGTATAGTGACGTAAGATGGCTTCAGAATCCTGCTGTTCATTGCCAGTCGAAATCTATATGTCTGTGGTATTAACCAATGATCTTTATATGCCGTAGTGATATAATACAACAATGGTATCAACATACTGTAAAATCAGTGAGGAAGAAAGCCGGTGTGATCATAATATTATTAAATGCATAGTAGGGCATGATAGTTACAACCGGAGAGAATTTGAATATTGCATTATCAGATATGTAGAGAAAACCGAGAATCATAAACATTTGATGATAAACTGACAGAGGCAATTTCAAGAGGTTTCGATTCTGTTGTGGACGTTGACAAAGAAGATCTGGATGGATCACTATCTTCTTTAATATCAACAGAGAACGACATAGAGAATTATGCTGTAGAAAAATTCTATAGGTCCTTAAAAACAGCATGCAATCAGTCCTTCGGAACAATAAAAACAACAAGAAAAAAGGCACATAACCACACTGTTCCTTGGTGATCAGAAGATCTTACCATTATGAGAAAAATAATGCATTTAGAAGAAGGTACCAACGGACAAAATACAACTAAGAGATGAGAGAATATCTTAAAACTAAGTACTATGAACAAAAGGCAAAATATCAGTCGAAAATTAAAGAACAGAGAATGAATTTTTGGAAGCAGTCGTGTTTGAGTAAGCAAGAAGTGCGGATGTGCTGAGTTGAGTGCAGAGTAGTGGATAACACATTGGCACAATACGGGATGGCGATTGGGAGCTGGCACTGTGGAATGGGAAGTAGAAAGGAGAGAAGAGTGAAGATAAATGGTGAAAAAGGGGGATGTTAGCAGCTCTAATGGTGGCAGCTGTGGTGGTTGTACTGTTGATAATAGGAGGAGTTGAAGTTAATCCTGGTTCAGGTCCAGTGGGTTCCATTGGATGGGAAGAGTTCGAAGCGATAAAAGAGATGATAAGAGAGGTATGTCAGACGGAGAAATATTTCGAGAGCTATCTAAGGAGTTAAGGACCTAAAGATGAGTACCTATCAAGGAAGATGTTAGGAAGATAGTGGAGGAAGGGTGTAATAAAGATGAGCTGGAATTACTGAAGCAGAAGGTAAGAAGTTTGGAGCAAGACCTGAGAGAGACGAAGCGATTAGTATTGCGGGGTGATCAAGGAATGTTGAGGAAGAGTATTTTCGTATATGATGTGCAAGAACAGGAAAAGAAGACTAAAGTGGAACTAGTATATAAAGTGGTGGAAGTGGTGCAGAATAGGATGAAGATTAGCGAAGTTGATATAGACGATATGTACCTGGTAGGGAAAGTTAAGTGAAGGTGGCATATTAGAGTGAAATTATTATCTACATTGATGGTGGACTTGGTGATAAGGAATGCGATTATTTTAAAAGAGGAGAAAGTATGAATAAGAAGAGAGATGAACAGTGAAGCCATGAAGGAGAACAGAATCCTGAGCAGTCATTTAAGGGAGGGAAGAAAGCAAGGCATTAAATCATGTGTTAGAGGGCAGTAGCTGGTTGTTGGGGATGGTAGATGGTCACGCATATGGAAGGTGAAGTCCACAGCATACCAAGATCGGGAAGTGAAGGACTGCTGAATAGCAGTGTCAGCAACCAGATGGTCGGGAATATAGAGACGTTATTGAGCCGGCTAAAGGAAATAGATGAAAAACATCAACATCAGCAGAAGGCGACCCCGACGGCAGAGGGAGAAGTGACGAAGGTCACAAGGAGAAGTAGCAATGACGTGGAGGAGAGTGATATTACGGTAGTGAGTGAAGTCCACAGCATACCAAGATCGGGAAGTGAAGGACTGCTGAATAGCAGTGTCAGCAACCAGATGGTCGGGAATATAGAGACGTTATTGAGCCAGGACAGCACAGAGGTGAATGAATAAAAAAATAGGGCACGAGTTGTGCAGACTGAAGTGGTGTAAAGTGGTGAAGGGGTGAGTGAAGACAATAGGAGACAGGGTAATGATTCAGCCTCAACGAGTAAAGAGAATACTGAAAAGAAAATGGAGAGGAGACCGGCGCTAAATAAGGGAAGATCTATAAGTTTGAAAGATTTACGGGGAGGGGAAAAATTCTGGTACAGAGAAAGGAAAGGAGGAGGATGATAAGAAAGAAAAGGAAGAGGAGAGAGATAGGGAAGGCTTGCAATGAAAAGTGACAAAGAGTAGGGGTGGAAGTGGTGAAACACAGAAGCAGAGGGAGAGGGAGGGAATAAATAACTAGATATGGCGCAGGGCTCTTGAATATTGAGGGGTTGTGGGGGAAGCTAGGGAACAAAGAAATTGTAGAATTAGTAAAGGATTTTGAGATAATTGTCTTAGTGGAGACGTGGTTAGGGAAAGGGATAAAAATTGAATGGGACGGGTAAAAGTAGTCAACGTGATAAGAAAAATGGGAAGGTTGGGAAGAATCCCAGGAAGTATAGCAGTTTTAATAAAAAAATAGATAGTGGGGAGGGTAGAGAGGATACAGGGTGAGGTAGAGGGGGTAGCATGGTTTAGAATTCAATGGAAAGAGACGCACAGGAAGCAATTTGTCTGACCATATTATATAATCGTCCTAAAGATTCAGTTTATGCTAATAAACCTTTTATGAGGAGCTGATTGAAGAAATAAATACTATTAAGGGGCTGTATGTGGAAGATGGAATGATTTTAATGGAGGATTGGAATGCAAGAGTGAGCAACAGATACCACATTGTGGGAGAGAGGATACAGAAGTGAGAGAGTACAGAAGAAGGAGTAAAGACAAATGTGTAAATAGTTATGGAGTAAGGCTGTTGGAGTTATGTGCTATAGAAAATTTATCTATTTTAAACGGGTGAATGAAGGGAGATAGTAAGGGGAAACTTACGTACATCACATCAAATGGAGGGAGTGTAGTAGATATAGAAGTAAGCACGGAGATAGCGTTAAGCAGAATTATAAGCTTTGTGGTGGTAGAATATGGGGCAACAGAACACATTCCCATTAAGATAAAACTAAGAGGTGAGGATGATGAAGAGAGGAGAGAGGTAGGAAAAAGAAGGGATAGATATAAGAAGAAGGGATGGAAGTATATCTGGAACGATACTACGAGAGAGAAAATGAAATTGCAGCTAAAGGAGAGGGGAGATATCTTAAGGGTAGAAATTGAAAGGGTGTTGGAATGAAATGACATGTATAAGGTGCTAAAATCAATAGAACTCACAGAATTGACTGTGGGAAAGAAAGTTAAGAGAGGGAGAAATAATAAGAGAGTCACGGGGTGGCTTGATGAAGACTGTAGGAGAAAACGAGAGGTTGTAATGACAGATCTAGCGGAGTTTAATAAGGGAGGGGAACAACAGAAGGGGAGGAATATAGTGAATTAAGAAGAGATTATATAGGAGTTATTGAATGAGAAAAAAGGCTGGAAAGGGGCGGAAGCAGAAAGAATAAACGGATATTGCAAAGAGAATAGATTTGAGAGGATTCGGGAATCTATAGATAAGATAAATAGAGTGAGACTAATGGGGAAGGGGACAAATATGGGGGGGAAATGAGAGGGCAGGATACTGTATAGGGCTTTTAGGAGGAGGAGAAAATTGGCATGGGGAAATGGGCGAGACATATATGGTAAGAGAACTAGAAGTAGGAATCCAGATACTAGATGAGATAACAAGCCAGGAAGTAATTAGGGTGCTAAGTAAGGCAAGAACAAACGCAGCAGGTGGTGTGAACGGTATTACGAAGAGGTTACGGAAGGAAGTGGGCGCTACTGAACCGATGTAGGTGATAGTTAAATTTTTAACACGATGTTGGAAACGGTGAAATTTCCTAGTGAGCGGAGAAAATGGGCATTATGTCCAATTTATAAGAATAAAGAGTCTCGAAGTGATCCTGATAATTATAGAGGAATAACAATCCTTGACTCTTTGTCAAAGGTGTAAACAGGGATCTTAGCGAATAGGATTAAGAATTGGGCAGAGCAATATGGGAGGATATCGGATTATCAGAATGGGTTTAGGAGAGGGAGGAACACGATGGTTAATGTGTGGATTTTGATATTCTGATCACGAAGTATGTGAGGATAGCAGGGGTAAGATTGTATGTAGCAGCGATTGATTTAGAAAAAGCCTTTGATACAGTGAGTCGGGAGGCGCTATTTACTAGATTAAGAGTGATAGCACTGTCGAAGGAAATGAGGTCGGCGATATAAGTAATATATGAGAAAGTACTGGTGATGATTAAATTACAGGGGGAGGGTTGAGTAAATGTATTGAGTCGAAAAGGGGGATGAAACAAGGTTGTAAGCTGTCAACGATATTATTTTTATTGTTTATAAATAATATTTTTGAGAGACATGGATGGAAGAGCTGGCAATGTCCTTGGATAGGGAACTGGGAGGTACCGGTCCTGCTATTTGCAGATGGTATATTGATTTTGGCACTAACAGCAAGTGAGTTGCAAAGAGGGTTAGACGAGGTAGTTGAATATACTAGAAGGTGGTAGCTCAGAGTAAATTTAAGGAAGACGCAGATAATGGTATGTAGTAAAAGGAGAGCCAGGAAAGGAAAGAAAGTCTGGATGGTAGCGGAGAAAGAAATCAGACCTGAAGAAATAGAGTATTTAGGTGTAATAATTAATACAGTCTAGAATAAGCAAGTGAACGGAACGGATGTGCTGAGTGAGTGCTGCGGAATGGGGAACACCGTGCAGCGATATAGAGCTTTGATAGGAAGTTGGCAGAGCAGATGGAAGAATAACGATTCAAAGGACAAGAAGACGAAGGATACGAAAGAGGGGATAATGGCAGCGATGCTTGTAGCAGTGGTGGTGGCAGTGTTGCTAATGATAGGGGGAGTGGAGACGAACCCAGGACCAGGTACAGGTAATGCGAGCGCTCTTGGATGGGAAGAAATCGAGCCAATAAAGGAGCTGGTTAAGGAAGCTTGTCAGGCAGGCCATGTACTGGATCTGATAACGAACCAGGCTGAGGATATCAAGCAATGTATCAAGGAGGAGATGAACGATCTATAGGGGAAGGTGGAGAACAACAGAGAAAAGGTAGAAATGCGGCGGAAGAAGTCAAAAACTTGGAGGAGGAGCTGGTAAAAGTGAAGATGAAAATATTTAATGATCATCAGGAAAGAAGGAAAAACATTTTTATTTATGGAATTCAAGAAGGGGTCAGAGAAAATAAAGTGGACTTAGTGTACAAGGTGGTGGATGTGGTGCAAAATAAAATGAAGATCATCTTCAGGGAGGTTGACATTGATTATATGTACAGAGTGGGGAGAAGGAAGGGCAATAGGCCAATTAAAATGCTATTATCCACCCTGATGGTGGATATTGTGCTAAGGAACGCAGGAAATTTAAAAAGGGAGGAGGTATGGTTGAAGAGTGATTGGCAGTGAAACAATGACAGAGCTGAGAATTCTGAGAAAACATCTTTGGGTAGCGAGAAAACAAGGTTTGAGAGCACATATTTGAGACCGATAGTTGGTAGTTGGATACGGCCGGTGGTCACGTGTGTGGGGAGTGACAAGCTTCAGAAAATGGATGTCAGACATCAGCAGGTTAACGAACAAGAGGCGGGTGAAGGTGATAGAAAAAGTCGAAGCTAGTGCCGAGTGTGCTGACGCAGTAGTGTATAACTGTGACGAAGTGACCGAAGTCCAGTGCCCAGCGGAGGAAGGAGCATCGGGTAGATCACCGAATGAGGAGAGGCTGGTGCTGTCACACGCAAGTGGAGCTGTGGAAGGAGAATAAAGTAGACGCCGAGAAGGTCTGTGTAGGGGAAGGTGTCTAAGCTTAAAAGAATTATGGGGTAAGAAAAACAAAGGTCACGGTGACAAGGCCAGTAAGGGGTGTGCCAAAATAAATAAAAAGGAAGAAGGGGTAACTGAGAGAGAAAGGGCGAGGGTAACCAGAAGTAGACTGATCAACACAACAGAAGAAAATAAATGTAAGGGAGGAAGGATAGAAAAGGGAGAGGGGAATAAATAGCTATATTGGAAAATAGGATTTGTAAATATTGAAGGGGTACTAAGTAAATTGGGCAACGGGGGAGTGATAAAAGTAGTGGAGAGCTTTGACATTGTGCCCTTTTGGAGACATGGTTATGAGAAGGAACGAGTTTGACCTGGAAGGGACATAACTATGAAAAACCGGGGGATGAGTGGTAGAAATCCATGTGGAATAGCTTTGCTAATAAAGGATGAAATTTGCGACATGATCGAAGTTTTAGAAAATCAGACTGAAGGGGTGATTTGGGTTAGGGTTAACCTAGGTCGGGGCGAGCCGTAAGAGGTATTCCTGAGCTTTTTATACAACCACCCCAGTGGTTCTGTATATGCAAATGATAGTTTCTTTGAAGAGCTGATAGTGGAAATCAGTGGGATAAAGGAAAAGTACGAAAAAGCGGGGATGATATTGATGGGCGACTGGAATGCGAGAATAGCGAACTTAAGCCCCTTATATAATAAAGAGGTGAAAGGAATCAGGAGGAGCGATAGAAGGAACAAAGATAATGGAATAAATGGGTATAGGCAGAAACTGCTTGAATTATGTTCGGCAAGCAATTTATACATTCTGAATGGATGGTGGACTGGGGATAACGAGGGGGGAGTTGACTTGTATTACAAAGCAAGGAGGGAGTGTTATTGACTTGGTAATCAGCTCGGAGGAAATGTTGGCGAGCATAAATAAAAAGAAGTGATTAACTGGACTGAATCTCACCATACCCCGATATCTATAAACCTGAGGAGAGAGGAACACGAGGATAGGTTGGGGAAAAGAAAGAGTGATCGAGAAAAGGGCATGAGTCTCATTAAATACAAATGGACAGAGGAGAATAAAACAAGACTTGGTGAGTATTTACAAAATGAATTCCAAATTATTAATGCGGGGTGCGAAGTAGTATTGAGATGTAATAATGTGGACAGGACTGTAGCGCTAGTAGAATACCCCATTAAGAGGCTAGCAGAGGTGATACGTCATAGGGGGAAAAGGTTAGAAGAGACAGAGGGGTGGTTTGATAGTGAGTGTAAGGGACTGAGGAGAGTAGTTCTAAGGGCGCTGAAAGACTTTAGGAAGCACGGAGGGGGAGAAGAAAGGGAAAGGTTTTATAGACTTAGGAGGGAATACAAGGCCAATATAACAGAAAGGAAAAAGTTATGGAAAAAGAACAAGTGGAGGCGATCAATAGGGAATGCAAAAGTAAGGAAAGTGAAAAAGTATGGGAGAGAATTAACCAAATTAATAGGGGATAGAGGGGGGATTGGTTACGAAATATGGATGGAATATTTCCGTAAACTATTAGGAGGGAAGGACAGATGGAAGTGTGAGAGAGGGATGAAGGCGATTGGGAGAGAGCTGGCAGTGGGGAATTACGAGTTGGATAAAGAAATATCAGGGGAAGAGGTATTAGAAGTGCTAGGCAAAGCCCAAAATAGGACAGCTGGGGGTGGGAATGGAATAACAAATGCATTTTGGAAAGTAGCGATTAATAATAATAATAATAATAATAATAATAATAATAATAATAATAATAATAATAATAATTGTACCGGGCGGTACACCTCCGCGCCGCTAATTCAAACATTGCGCCAGTTGAAACTCCTCTACTGGAGGAAGCCTGAACTTTAACCACCATGTTAATTCTAAAGTTTCTCAGAAGATGTCGCTATTGTAAATTTTGAAGAGTTCTGAACTGTGTCTTTTTCGATTTATACTTGTTTTCTCTGTAGTGAGAAGTGTGAACATTCTCTTCTAGATGGCACTCCTGAAGAACTACATTGTGCACCCTAGTGCGAAGTGAAGGAACTGTTTTTTGAGAAATTTTGTGTTCATAAGATTGTTCTTTGTTAAATTTCTTTCAGTCATTTTTTGGGTTGGCAGTATAACCCTTCTCTTTCCGCTTGTTTTGAATTTAGCCAATCCCGAATTTCTCTAATTAATTTTTGACCAATAACGTACGTCTTCTCCGATATGGATATGTTGCTTGATCCTAGCCAATAAAGTTTAGAGGGGTGTGGGTTCTCATTCTTGAAAGGTCTCGAATGTTCCACGAGGGTATTTAAACTGCTGATTTTCTGGTCTCCGGGCCATTTCAGTAACATCTTTCCTAGTGTGATTATGTAGCAGGGGGCGGGAAGCGCCTCTTCCTTCGTGCAGCAGTTCTTCCATAAGGTAATGGCCTTCTAATAACTTCATTTCTTGCTAGCTCAGCAGTTTAACCCTCGGGGCAGGTTCGAAACTTTATCATGTAACCTTAAATGTAAAAGACACTTGGCATAAATTCCGTTTCTTTAACTACAAATCGGGATAGAGAGTGCCTAACCATCTCGAGCTCCCTCTCATATTGTTTTTGAGGTGACTACGTTTTCATAACCGTTTTTCTTCGCTTCATAATGTAATAAATTTTCCTATCGTTTTACCTCCGTAGTATGGGATTAGCCCTTGCATAAGCGGCCTAAGAGCCAAATAGGTTTTAAAAAGGTGTATTAGGAGTGCAAGTTACGCCTCCACTCAAGTTGGTATTTTGGGGCCATGTTATTGTCCTGTTTCTTTAGTGAATAGGCCTCAGTAGGTTGGGTATTTTTACCCCCTGTTCTTGTGTGCCTGGAGGGCAGCTTGAAGGTGGAGTTTGGTGTGGCCTTTGAATTGGCTTGAAATTTGAGAGCAGGTTCGCTCTTTCTAAAAATTGTATTTTCTGTGTGCCTCAAGCAGGCTTAACTGGGTAATTGGGAGCAAATGCTCCTTGGCATGATTGGGGTTTTCTGCCCCTTTGTTGAACCTTGTGTATAGGTAAAGTTGGACTCATTGCTCAGGGATTGTGAATCTGGGGCTCGAAGCCCAAAATCCATTAATAAACTGTAATTGTACTTTCTTAACTTGTTGATATACAACTGAGTTCGTGTTATACTTGTCATTTCTTGATCTCGAAAAGAAAATATAACCTTTGTTAAATTTTAAGTTAATTTTAATTTCGTTGTTGAGACCTATTCCATCCAGCACCTTCTTTCACCTCTAACTACCACGGATAATTCCGTAATAATAATAATAATAATAATAATAATAATAATAATAATAATAATAATAATAATAATAATAATAATAATAATAATAATAATAATAATAATACTATGATGATGATGATGATGAGGAAGTGTATAATAAAGTTATTAATAAGGTGTTCGAAGGTACCAATTTCCCGAAAGAGTGGCAAAAAGGGAACATATGCACTATCATAAAAAGAAAAGAGCGAGGAGCAACCCCAGCAACTATAGGGGCATAACTCTATTAGATGCAATGAGTAAGGTGTACACGGGTGTATTAGCGAATAGACTGAGTAAATGGGCGGAAGAGTTTTCTATTTTATCGATCTACCAGAGTGGGTTCAGGAAGGGACGTAGAACAATGGATAACGTGATGATAATGAAGACAATAATTGATAAGTATGTGAGGAAGGAAGGAAGCAAGGTTATATAGCAGCGGTTGACTACGTAAAAGCCTTCGACACAGTGAGTAGGAAGGCGCTGCTTGAGAGACTGGGTAGGGTGGGGATTTCCAAAAAGATGAGACGTGCTATTGAGGCTATATACGAGGAAGAGTACTGTAGTATAAGATTAGAGGAAGGGGTTGTAAGCGGTTTAATTGAATCAAATGTAGGTCTAAAACAGGTCTGCAAATTATCTTCCATTCTTTTTTTGATTTTTATCAATGATATATTAGAAAGGTTGGTCTAATATTTGCAGACGATGTATTATTGATGACGCCGACGGGGGAGGATTACAGAAAAGTTTAAATAAAGTGTCGGAATACGCCAGTAAGTGGTCGTTGAAAGTAAATAGTACGAAGACAAAGGTAATGGTATGTAGGAAAAGCAGAAATTGGAAGACAACGAAGCATTGGGTGATAAATGGGGAGGTAATAGAGACAAATAAGCTAGAGTGAAATAAATAAAAAAATAAAGAGTGTTTGTATGAGCAGGAATGGAAAATGGTCCGAACAAATTAATCAAGCCAAGTGGAAAGGGCCAGCAGCACTTTCGGTTATAAGAATACTGGAAAATAAATTCCGAGGGGTAGATTACAAAATACAGGAGATGGTATTTAATACAGTGGTTCTAAGTAGGGTGTTATATGGAGCAGAAATGTGGGGGGTTGAAAAGGATTGTATTATATTAAATCAGATTGTTACTAGATTTGGCAAAATTGTAATGGACCTCCCAAATTGTAGGCTAACGCAGCAGTCAGAGTAATGTGTAATGTGTGCTTAGAGGTCGACATCGTGAAGAGAGTGTTATTGGGGTACTGGAGAAGATTGGTAACGGGAGGGGGTGGCCTTCTCCTGCAAACGGTCTACCAGCACCAAATGAAGAGTTCTTTTGGAGACTATTGGACCGACAAGGTGAAAACATCATTGGGAGATTGGGTTTAGGAATTTATTGGGGGAGGGATTGGGAGAGTAGGAACGCAGTTTTTTGGAGGAACACGTTAAAAAGGATTAAATATATTCACTTACAGCAGCTGGAGACTGAATGCGATAGAAGGGCGTCCCTATGCATGTTTATTAGAATCAAACAAATTGTAAGCGTAAGAATAGATAATGTGAATAGATTAGAGAGAAGAGCAATAATTTGGTGGATGTTGGGTACTCACAGAAATAAAGGGTGGACAAGAATGAACGCCAGCTCGATTTGTTTATTGTGTGGAGAGATAAGAGAGGAGTTCCACGTGTTGATATCGTGCAAGAAAACGCGTGTGGAGAGAGAGAAATTCATGTTTGAGGGATACTTGGAAGCCATGAAATTGTCGGACAATGACCGGAAGATTATTAACTGGATAGCAAGAGATTGGAAAGAACCTGGAAACTTAAACACGTTTTAGAGGCTATCAAAAAACGCTGCATAATGAGATTAAAGGAAGATGAAGGTAGAAGATTGTAGTGAGGTAGATGTATATTTTGTTCTTTCTGTCGTAGTGATTGTGTTGCTGAGGAGATAGGTCAGCAGGGAGTGATAAGATAAGCAGCAGGGAATTAAGATCCCCACACTGCTGGTTAGCAGAGTAGGGGGAGATATGGGGTGTGCTCGAGCTGCATCCTAGGTCAGGGCTCAGCTGCCTGACTTTGCGGGAAGGCTCGGACAGCTGACCAAGGGCACACCCGCTCGGGCACACGCCCATTGTAGTGGACTGCTATAGTTAGCATTTTTGTTTGTTTGTTTGTTTGTTTGTTTGTTTGTTTGTACCTTGTTTGCCGTGTTGCCAAAAGAGTTAATTCATTAGGGTTTTCCATGTACATTTTGTCTTGATCTTATTGTGGTTTGTATTTTAATGTTTTCTTTTGGGTTTTTCCCTCTTTTATTTGCTCCGTAAAGATTAATTTGGTTGAAAACTGTACAATCTTGAGAAAATAAATCTACTGTATTATAAATTAGTAATAAGGGATTACGGAAAGGACAATGTAGGAGATAAAATTAAAGGGAAGAGGAGCACTTGCAGCAGTGGGGGTATTAGCAAACAAATTCCCTGGTATAAAGTATAAAATTCAGAAAATGGTGTTTCAGTCACTATTAAAAGGCAAAATGTTATTTGGTGTAGAAGTATGGGGATAGGTAGAGGGTAGGAAAGAACTAAACCAGGTGGTGGCGAAATTTAGTAAGATTATGATGGGCGTTCCAAACTGCACTGCAAATGTGGGAGCTAGGTTAGTGGGTAAAGAATCGATGGAAATTACAATAGCTAAGAGGATGATTAAGTATTGGATAAGATTGGAAGAAGGGAAGGGAGGGGAATTACTACAAGAAGCGTATAGGTTTCAAAAAATTATGAAGAACGAAGGATACTGGGTGAATTAGTGTAAAAAAAGGTTACAAAATGTAGGGTTGGGGAGTAAGGGTGCGCGAGATGAGGAGAGAGGAAAGAATGGACATAGAAAAGTGTAATGGGAAGATTATCAATTAAAGAATGACAGAGTTTAATAATGGAATGGAGGGAGAGAGACTCGAGTAGGAGAGCAAGGCCAGTTCTGGATAATTAGTCAGCAGTTTTCTGCTGAGTCAGCACCCGAGGTCATTGATCCGGATACGTCACGACCTCGTGCTCTTGTTTATAAAAAATCCACATGCTTGGTCACGTGCTTTTTTACAGTTGTCAACTTGACCGACCCTAACCTCACTTATTCGGATAAGTGAGCATCGCTAACCTCACTTATGCATCTTAACAGACCCTAACCTCACTGCTGCCAACTTAACTACGTGGAGAACGGAATTTAAAATCCACGTGCTTTTGACAGCTGGCATCTTGACAGGTCCTAACCTCGTGTGCGCGGGTTGTGAACAAGTAAACGTTGTTAACCTCGGTGCTACCATCTTTACATGACCTAAACTCACTGCTGCCTCCTTAAGCACGTAGGGGCGCGGAATTTAAAATCCAAGTGCTTTTGACACCTGTCATCTTGCGGATTTTGAACAAGTGAACGTGGCTAACCTCAGTGCTACCATCTTTACAGGACCTAAACTCACTGCTGCCACCTTAAGCACGTACGGGCACGGAATTTAAAATCCACGTGCTTTTGACAGCTGCTATTTTGTCATTTTCTAACCACGTGGGCGTGGATTTTGAACAAGTGAAGTGGCTAACCTCAGTGCTACCATCTTAACAGGACCTAACCTCAAGGGGCGCGGAATTTAAAATCCACGTGCTTTTGACAGCTGTTACAGGTCCTAAACGCGTGGGCGTGGATTTTGAACAAGTGAACGTGGCTATCTTCAGTGCTACCATCTTAACAGACACTATCCTCACTGCTGCTACGTAGGAGCGCGGAATTTAAATTTATCTTGACGGGACTTAGCCACGCTGCGGAAATTGAATGCGACATAGCCAGGGAGACTTAACCTTAGAGTTGTAAGGCAACCTGCCCTTCTCGACATGTTCCCTTCCCGATACTATTTTAGAGAGAGGATTATAGATTTAAAGCAAGCTGCCCTTCTCGACATGGTCCCTTCCCCGACACTATTTTAGAGAGAGGATTATACTATAACCTCACTACTATCATCTTATTAGGCTTTAGCCGCGTGCAGGCGTGGAATTTATGAAAAAGGAAACGGTTCTAAAGCTAGGGGCCTAACCTAAGTGGATTAAGGCTAGCTGCCCTTCTCGACATTAAACTATCTTGCTAGAAATCATAATTGTTATTAAAGAGCTAACTGATGTTGATCTCCTAGTCTAGTTTGTAAGGAGAGTATTAGACGATTATTTATCGTTAATATTACCTTTTACCAGATATACTTACGTTATTAAACTGGAGAGCATGGCGTAGCGATGACCTCTTCCTCCTTTTACCTCGTCGCATAAGTTTTTACTTACCCTTTTTACTCTTTTCGATTGAGGAGGGAGTGACAGGAGGAAGAGGTTGATGCGGTAAGGAAGAGGTAATACTTTTTTCCCTTTTCAATTGCTTACATATTCATATTTTTTCTTTTCGATTGATAAAAGAAGATAAGGGAGCAGTGGGAGGAGGATGCGGTAAGGAGAAGGTAATACTTTTTCTTACCCTTTTGATTTACAAGATTTTTGTTCTAAGAATCAAAAATAGATGGGCGAAAGAAGAGGAATAGATTTGTGAAGATAATCTATTTTAGTAAAATAAAGCAATATACCATTTTTCGTATTGTTTATTATCATCATTATCATTATTGATATTATTATTAGTGAATTTTAATATTTCATGTTAAACAATTATAGTAAAAATAAACATAGCATTCTTGTATTTCACCATAAGACCTATATGTGTCGGTGCGACGTAAAGTGATTTTGAACATTTCTGAAAATGTTTACATATTTATTATTTTCAAAATAAACATGTTATCTTTTGAATATGTAATTGATATTTTACATCTTGAATATAGAGAAGTAGAATTTTACATAAGTGGTGATGTAATAATATTTTATAGATAAACTTTCCCCTTTGGTGGGTCAGAAAAGCACACAAGTATTTTTGCCGAATGCACATAAAATAGATTAATACTTAGCCTAATTGTTGGGAAAAAGAAACTGGAAAGGATTTCTGCATCCTTATTTACAAATACAAACCTTCCCTAATTGCATTTCATACCAACATTGCAGATTCATATTTATGGAATATAGCCGTTACTATTCTTTAACTTGAAAGTAGTTTTTTAGTAAAATCTTTAAAAATGTGGTGCAATGCAAAACAGTTGGATGATGGTGTCAATGTTAAATGAAAAAATTAAAATACTTCTTACTAAATGATTCATGAAATTTTTGTCATATTTTGGCAGATAGCTACTACATTAAGTTGTATTAATACATGTGCTTTGTACACAAATAAAAATAATTTGAAAAAATAGCTTACAGAGGCCATTTGTAAGGCATATTGGCCTATAACTATCCAGAAGTTTTGGACCTTTACCTGGCTTGGGAATTGGTATGACAATTGAGATGGAAACATTCCCTCACACCATATTCTGTAGAATAGGGTAAGGATATCCTTGAGACATCTGTCACTTAAATGCTTAAGCATTTGATTATGGATTTTGTCCGGTCCAGGAGACGTATCTCTGCATAGCGCGAGTGCACTCCACAACTCCCACTCCGTGAAGGGCACGTTGTAGTGATGCGAAGCACTAGAGGCAAAAGATAGATGGTGTGCTTCTGCTTCGCGCTTAATTGGAAGAAATGCAGGGTCGTATCTCCTAGAGCTGGACATATCTGCGAAATGTGACGCGATGAGGTCGGCAATGACTGAAGGAATCGTAACTATGTCTCCATTAATGGAGATTCCGGGTACTGAGGGCACATTCTGTACTCCGACAATACGGCGGACTTTTGTCCACACTTGTGATGACGGAGTATGTGCCGTGATGGATGACACATACTTTTCCCACGTAGCTTTCTTACTTTCTCGAATCAAAAAACGGGCCTTCGCGCTTAGACGCTTAAAAGTGATATGATTGGCCACCGTAGGATTCCGACGATAATGCTTAAAAGCCCGTCGGCGATCACGTATGGCCGCTGCAATTTTGTCCGTCCACCATCGGTCCTGTTTCCGGCGACGAATACCGGATGATGAAGGAATTGTTTCCTCCGCAGCAGACAAAATTCCAGTAGTAATGGAAGAAACGCGGTCGACAACAGACTCCAGCATATCATCAGCCATCACAGCGCGTTTCGAAAATTCTGGCCAATTTTCCCGCCGAAGTAACCAGCGCTTGGGTACTTCGGACTGTCTTTGATTCAAGAGAGAAATAATCGGGAAGTGGTCACTATCACAGAGGTCGTCGTGTACTTGCCACCGTAGCAGGGGAACTAGCGCACGGCTGCACAAAGTGACATCTAGGTGTGAGGATGTGCCATGTGCGCTGCTGAAATGTGTCGGTTCCCCTGTATTAAGCACGTAAAGATCAAACAGGTTGATCATTCGCTCGAGCATCCTCCCCCTAGCACAGGAAGACGGAGAACCCCATAGTATGTAACAGGCGTTCATCTCCCAGCATGAGGAAAGGAGGAGGCAACTGAGTGATCAAATGTTATAGTGCACGAATTTCAAGGTCGTAATCCGGTGGAATGTGCACGTTGCAAACCGTTGTCGTTGCTGGCAACGAAATGCGAACTGCAACTGCATCTAGCTGAGTACAGAGCGGTACTTCTTCGCTGAAGATGTCGGAGCGAACTAGGGTACAAACGCCCCCAGTTGCCGCACTATCCACAGCTAATCTGTCTTTGGAATAAACATGATATCCTCTCATAGTCATGTCGCGTCCAGGTTTCAAACGAGATTCCTGTAGACAGACTATGGAGGTCGCATAGACGGATATCAATTGACGTAACTCAGCTAGGCGACAGTGATAACTACTGCAGTTCCACTGCAATAGTGCCATTGTGTGGATAGGTAAAGGCTCGATTTCAGAGGAATTTCTTGCCCTTCGTTCGGTCCATTACCTGTCAGGTTCCGCCGTCTTTGTCGGTATCGTTATTATCACAATCAACATCCACGACAATGAGTGGTTCAGTCTTCATTGTCTCCTCAGAAGAAAGAGGCACGGTGACTGGACCCTCCGCGGACGGTGATCTCACTGGTCTGGAACAGTGGGCCTTCTTCCTGGGAGAACTAGGTTCTCCAGAAAGTGATCGAACAAGACGGCGTCGGGGCCTCTTGCTCTTGCCCACCGTTTCTGTCTTTTTTGGAGGAGAGCCGGCAGATGGATTGCCGGATTTCTTCGGGGATCCAGTGGACCCCGTCTGAGTTGGAGAAGGCTTCTTCTACACTTTCTTAAATGAGCTCTGTGGCTTCACCTTATCCTCCTTTATGATCTGGGCATTGGAAGGAGGGCTGGACTTTCCAGCCCTATTTGGGGAAGTCTTTCCCCCCGCCCTGTTGGGGGAGGACTTCCCATCCCTTCCCAGGCAACGTCGACAGTAACGCTCTTTTCGGTGCTTCACGATTTGAATCTCTAGTTTCTTTATTTATTGAATTTTGTTGCTGGCTTTGAATTTTCGATGCATTTTCAGTACTGGTGTTCTGTACAAAACTCTGTGGAGTGATCCGCACGTTTGCGACATTTTCAGCGAAAGAGATGGAGAACTCCGGAACTTGAAATTCCTCCGGGCGTCAGGGTACGATAGCTTATCCGGCGTTTTTATCTCCTGGATCTTCTTCTCCCTCTTGAATGTGTGGCACTCCTTGGAGATTGGAGCATGTGTACCCGGGCAGTTGACGCACACAGGTGGTGGTGTGCATTCAAACCCAGCATGCTCGCACTTCCCACACATTTTGCAGGTCATCGAACCTGTACATCGCAATGAGGTGTGGCCAAACTTTCGAGAGTTACAGCACCTCATTGGTACCGGAATATATGGACGAACAGTCAGAAGATACATTGCCACTTTTATCCGTTCAGGTACGGTCTCGGCGTCGAAGGTATGGATGAAAGCACCCGTATCGAGTAGCTCATCATCCACACGCCTCTTCAACCTCTTCACGTCGGCTACACCCCGACGTGCTAGGTACCGGATCATCGTATCATCGGAAAACTTAACCAAATCCCTGTGGAATATAACTCCCTTGCAGGAGTTAAGGGTTTGGTGCTTCTCGATTTTCACCTCTACCTTTCCGAATAACTTGACTTTAAGTAGCCGTCTGGACTGTTCAGCCGTAGATGTCTTGATAAGTACGGATCCATCGCAGAGCTTGCGCATCTCGTCAACTTTACCAGCAACAATTTCTTCGATGGAATTGCTGATCATGAAAGGACATTCATCAAGAAAACTCTTACCATCGACCCTGGAAGCAACCAGGAATCGAGGAAGACGTTCGTCACTTACATAATCCACTGGAATTGGAGTATACCGCTTTCGTTTCTTTGTAATCTTAGACGCTGTTTTTGAAGGGTGCCACCCTTTGGAATAGAAGAATTAGAAGATAGAGGTTTCGTTTTTGGTCCCACGAGTACTCCGGAAATATGAGGTCGACCTTCAGCAGAGCCAAGGAGATGTACCGAATGCAAGGCTACATACTCCAGAGGTCGCCCGGTATCTGGAGGGGGTCGCTAGGAACTAGTCACCCAGTAGCCATGCATCACCTCGCCACGACTCGAATCTTGTGATTGGGGGAGGATAAAACCTCCATACTAACCTAATCTATCCGAGTCAGAGAGTGTGGCTAGACAGGGAGAGGAATGAAATGTAAGGAGGTGAGAATAGAAGGGTAGAAATAGTGATGAAGAATAAAGAGCACAGAAACCTCTCAAGCAACTCGGGGGACACCTTGTTAGTCTGGCCCTACACCGAGGCCTATCCAGCATGAATAACCCTGAGCTGGCAAGGCCGCGGGATCAACAAGCACACAAGCCTCCACACCGACGTCAAGGTCATGGTGTCCCTAGAGGGGGTTCTGACTACGGGCCGATGACCTGCGATGTTAGGCCCCTTAAAACAACAGGCCTCATCTTCTGAATACTTCAAAATTAAACCAAATATAATTCGGATAAGCTAAGTCACCGATCACAAGTTCCACCAGGAACAAACATTAGGAACGCATAATCAAGAATAAACTTTAACGTGAAAAATATACACGCAGAATCACCAGAACAAATAATTTCACAGAATATGATAATTATAACATTAACCACCGCGTAACACAGAGATACAAAGGTACGTATCCCGTCCCACGTCAATCACCAAGAACAAAACCATACAATTACCGCACGTCAGATGTCAAGAATTAAACAAAGGTAAGGGCTGTCAAATGTCAAGTCAAACACAACACACGCCCCCACACATTATTTATGAATGCTGCCATAGCAACGATGTCACGTGCCCAAATAAACAAAATGGCGGTTCCCCAAACAGTAACCTTCCAAAGCAGGAACTAGTCATCAGAAACAATTTTCAACTCTTACATTCACCTTCGTTCATACGTTACTACGGCTAATAGAATATTTACGATATAACTGGTTGAATTAACCCAGACGTAAGTGATAAGGATACTCATTTCTAAGTGTAGTAGTTTCGGGACACACACTCGTTACTAAAACATCATTTGTATGAATTACTTTTAAGGAAACGTTCTCAAAATGATTATCAAATAAAATTACCCTACAAATCATTCCATCAAAGCCACACAAATACTGGTAATTACTTCTCAACAAGATAACCTTACATTACAGTTTCCTTTTGTCCAAATAATTTCTCACTCTCGGAGGTAATAAAATTTTACATAATACGATTTAGATTAATGCATTCCAAAACCATTTAGTAAGATTCCATCATCGTTAGGGGTTGTCACTTCATGGTATTTCCCGGACCAAGAAGAACAGAAATGTTACTTACAGATATCAATGATGAAAAGAAAAATAAATCAAAAGAAATTTGTCGTATCGCCATATGGTGATACAATCACCCAGGATCAAAGGTTAACATTTTTTGCTCATTCTTCTGCTCAAAATATAATCCAAAAGTCCAGCCGCAACAGCAAGAGTTGATCCTTCTTGTACCAAAATCCGTAATAACAACTGCCAATCACTCGATTTTTGTTAATGCATGGAGAAAAACGAAGCGCAGTTAAGTTCGGTGATTACTGCTAGACGGCAGTACAATCTCGACAGCATGCCTACTGGAAGCTAGCTCTACCGTGGCGGATCCGTACAGTTATGAGCTAGCAGCATAATATACTTCCAGCCAAATTCCGACGAGGACAGTAGGCTGAAATAATACATGATAATTAGTTTTGATCAAATATATTAACTTGTAAGTGTCCAAGCACGTTATAACACATCCCAAATCCGTTACAAACTCTCTGGCAAGACCCCAACTAGAGTATGTTTCCAGTGTATGGGACCCTCACCAGGATTATCTAATTCAAGAACTGGAAAAAAAACCCAAAGAAAAAAAGCTCGATTTGTTCTGTGTGATTTACGACAAAGGAGTAGCGTTACAAAAATGTTGCAAAGTTTGGGCTGGGAAGACTTGGGGGAAAGAAGACGAGCTGCTCGACTAAGTGGTATGTTCCGAGCTGTTACCGGAGAGATGGCGTGGAATGACATTAGTAGACGAATAAGTCTGAGTGGCGTCTTTAAAAGTAGGGAAGATCATAATATGAAGATAAAGTTGGAATTCAAGAGGACTAATTGGGGCAAATATTCATTTACAGGAAGGGGAGTTAGGGATTGGAATAACTTACCAAGGGAGATGTTCAATAAATTTCCAATTGCTTTGAAATCATTTAAGAAAAGGCTAAGATAACAAGAGATAGGGAATCTGCCACCTGGGCGACAGCCCTAAATGCAGATCAGTATTGATTGATTGAATACATAAGATAAGAATCTTCTTTCTCTGAATCACAATTCGGAGGTAGGGATTATTTGCAATGGCATGCCTGTTAACAAGCGGAACAAGTCCACCGCAAATTCCATGTCCAAAAAACAAAAGCATGTCAACGTCAGTAAGATCAAGTTAACACCTGTATACTTTAACATGGCATCCCACGAAAGACCGGCAGTCGTGTAGTAATAGCACGGGTCTAATCCATAAATATTTAAACAAATTTTACGGAACTTTTCAAACGCGCCGCATAGTAAAAGTGTGTATACCTTTAAATACAAGTCTGCATATTCACCTAATGACTTTATATGAAATGTTGACCACACGTTACATGCATGCGAATAGTCTTCACCTGAAATCGATATTGTAGGCTTATCGTATGGGGATGATCTTAGTGATGGCGTACTACATTCACTTAATACCAAGAGTCGACCCCCGAACGGTCTAGGTAGTAGTCTCATCCCCTACACTACACACATTGGGCATTATTTTAAAATCATATCTAAATCAATTTTATAATTTACTTCAACAGTATAAACTTGAATGTTAACAAGATGTAGGACTTGAGACACATGTGGCAGAGAAATTTCAAGGACGCTGGGTCAACATCCAGTTCCCCTGCTGCAGAAAGCGGACTTTGCTCTATTCAATTCCTTTTCTGCTAGCAGACTACCTCTAATGATCATTGCACAGAGCTCTCTCCCTTATGCAGTAAATGCGATTCAATTTTAACGTGATTAATGTCCCTTTTATTTTTGTATGTAAGTATTGATAATGTCAGGTAAGCTAATGTGTGTGTGAATAATGTGTAGCTATGCGTGTGTACAATATCTTTATTTTACCGTGCATAAGAATTGTGTGCGTGTGTGAGGGAGGGCCGGGTTCGATTCCTAGCCACACAGCCCTTCAACCAAGCCATTTAACATACAGTTTATTTCCACAACTTTATTTTATATAGTACTCAGGATATTAGTGGTAATGATTCTTGCTTTTAAAAATGTGAAACCGCAGAAAGCCATTGTATGTGTGCTGCAGATAGATCATTCGTTTACAATCAAACATTCAGTGTTCTAAACAGCTGTGCAAGTGTTAATGTTACTGCAGCACACCTATACCAAGCGAAATGGCTACGCGGTTAGGAATGTGTCGGGGCTGAGCAGTGGTCGCTTGGTAGACCAAGAAATTTCCGGGCTGAAACTAAGACCCCGAACGGGTTGAGCAGCGGTCGCTTGGTAGGGCAAGGCCCTTCGCATTTGCTTGTTCTACAATCAATTCCGTATCTTTTACGTGTGTGCTGTACGGTTGCTATTATATTTTTCCGTGGTTTCGTTTTTTAATTCCCATAATGCATGTATTAGAGATTTTTCTTATGCTGAATAGAAAGAGAACAGTGTTCGAATCCTATGATTCTTTATTCTGTTTCGGTAACTCTTGTGTTCGCATTATAATCAAGGTAAACTTTTCTGTTCAGAACACGGTAGGAAGAGTATGCTGTCTATTCAAATCTTTACTGTAAGATAACTGTAAGATGACTTCTGTAACAAGATGTAACCTGCACAGATAGTTATGTTTTGTCTTGTCGGTCGGGGACATACAGCATTTGCTTGTCATTTATTCAATTCTATATTTTTGCGTGTGTGCTGATTGCATATATAACTTAAAGAAGTGCATTTGTTAACATGTATAGTCTGTTTTAAACAAAGAGATTTGTTTTCGAATCCCATAATGCATGTATTAGAGATTTTTTATCTAATGTCGAATAGAAAGAGAACAGAGCTCGAATCCTAATCTTTACTGTATGATAACAACAGTATGTTCTATGTCCTCTGTAACAGGATTGAACCTGTACACATAGACAACATGTTTTGTCTTGTCGGATGGAGACAAACAGCATTTGCATGTCCTTCATTCAATTCTATATTTTTGCATGCGTGCTGATTGCATACATAACTTTGAGAAGTGCGTTTCTTATCATGTATAACCTGTTTTAAACAAAGAGATTAGCGTTCGAATCCCATAATGCATCTGTTAGAGACTTTTTTTCTAATGCTAAATAGAAAGGGAACAGAGTTTGGATCCTACTATTATTTATTATCTTGCAGTAACTGTTGTGTTTGCGTTATAATCAAGGTAAGTTTTCTGTTCAAAACACGATGAAAATGATGTCGGGAAGGGACCATTGCGAGGAGGGCAGTTTGCATTAAAACTATAACGCTAAAGTAATGTCGAGAAGGACACCTTGCCTTAAAACTCTAAGAATAGGCCCTCCTCTAAGATAGTGTCATGCCGAGAAGGGCAGCAAGTCTTAAAACTAGAATCCTCTCTCCAAAATGGTGACGGGAAGGGTCATGTCGAGAAGGGCAGTTTGCCTTAATCCACTGTGGTCAGGCCCCCTGCCTATGTCCTCGTTCAAAACATACTGCGGCGTGGCTAAGTCCCGTCAACATAATTTAAATTCCGCGCTCTAGGTAGCAGCAGTGAGGATAGGACCTGTCAAGATGGCAACAGTGACGTTAGCCACGTTCAAAACAAGTGCACGTAGCTAGGACCTGTTCTCTTTGCCGAATTCCGTGCTCCCTACATGGTTGAGATGGTAGCAGTGAGTTTAGGCATTGTTAAGATGGTAGCAGATTAAATTCCGCGCCCACGTGCTCAAAGGACCTGACAGCTGTCAAAAAGAACCTGGATTTTTAAATTCTGCGCCCCCCATGTGGTTAAGATGGTAGTAGTGAGGTTAGGCGCTGTTAAGATGACAGCACTGAGGGTAGCGACGTGCATTTGATTAAATTCTGCGCCCACGTGTTCAAAGAACGTGTCAAGTTGACAGCTGTTAAAAGCACGTGGATTTTAAATTCCGTGCGCCCACGTGTTTAAGATGGCAAGAATGGGGTTAGGCTCCGTCAGGATGTTAGCACTGAGGTTATCGATATTCACTTGTCCGAAAAAGTAAGGCTGTCAAATTGACAGCTCTCAAAAACCACGTGGCCAAGCATGTGGCTTTGTTTACAAACAAGAACACATAGTCGTGCCGTCACGGTCACGTGGTCATGACGTCATGGGGTCAATGACCTCGGGTGATGACTCAGCAGAAAAATGCTGACTAATGATCCAGAACAGGTCTTGCTCTCCTACTGACTCGCTATCAGTATTAAACAAATTGGTGGAAGTAACGAACCCGAAAACCGAGTTTGGGGGCAGAAGAGATAAAAGAGGTTTAGATTGGTGGGTAATGGGAGTTCCGAAAAACAGGAGATGGGTAAGACTAGAAAATAAGGATAGATGTATTTTGTGTGGGGAGGTTTGGTCGGCCCTGAATATATTTAACCAGTGCAGAGCCTTAGAGGAGATTAAAAAGAAATTTCTGAATAAGAAAGAGATGGAAAAGGTAGAAAAGAATTATATGATGACAGCATGGTTGTGTAGAGAGTGGGAGAAAGGAACAAATATATCAAAATATTTAAATGCGGTTAGAGCCAGAATTTTAAAGAAATTAAGGGGATAACAGAAACATTGTATCAATGGACAAAGTTGCATTTTGAGTGTTATAATATTTTGCCGGCAGGTATTCAATTGTCAGATAGTTAGTGTAAAGGGAGTAAGAGTGAGTGGGAAAGGATGAATTGCTGTATATGTAGAGTAGTGGCTAGGGAGATGGATTGAGCAAGACTTCGATGAATGAGGGAGAGCATCTTGCTTAGAGGAATGGTTTTCCGCCCTGAGCAAGATGATGGTCAGTAGATGGAGTGTTATATATAATTTAGATACACTAAGAAGAGATTTGTATACATTGGTATTTGAATTATTAAGATACGGGCAGGTATTATTTAGATAGAGATGATGGTGGAAAACTTTGTTAAAAGTAGGAATTGGCTAGGAGAAAGAAGGCTGAGAAAGTAACTGTAAAGAGGTTGTATACATATTAAGTTTATGGTGCTGTTTAAGGAAACGAGCAATTAGTGAGTGGATTGTAGAGTATAAGATGTAAATAATGTGGAAGAACTGTACGAAGATGGAGTAAACTAATAGAGTAGTAATGAAACTATTGGTATGTTTGTAAGATATGTGTTGTGAACTGTGGAGAGAGGACGAGGTATGGTGGATGTGTATTTAGAGTAGTCGACTAGAAAGATGGATTGAGCAAGACTCTGATGAATAAGGAAGAGCATCTTGCCCAGAGGAATGTTTATCCGCCCTGAGCAAGATGGTGGCCAGTAGAATGAGTGTTATATTATATACAAGGTAGATATTATAAGAAGAGATTTGTATATATTGGTAATGGAATGTATTAAGAGACGAGCAGGTTATATCTTGATCCGAGGGATGGTGATAAACTTTGTAAAAAGTAGAAATTAGGCAGAAGAAGGAAGGCTGAGAGAGGAAACGTAAAGAGGTGTATAAATATTAAATTTATGGCGTAGTTTAAGAAAGTGAACAATTAGTGTGTGGATTGTAGAGTATACGATGTAAATAATGTGGAAGAAATGTATGAAGACATCTAGAATAGTAGGCGAGGGAGTAGTAAGGAGTATGTAAGTGAGAAAAAGCAGACTGGAAGATACGTGAGGGGGAGTGCGAAGTAAAAGATGTGGAAGGGTGGGGTGGGACTGACCTACCCCAAGGTAAAAAATTAAGCATGTCCACACGTTGGGAAAGAGGAGAAACAAGGATGGGTGCTGGCAATATGAAAGAAAGGTGAGTAGTATACAACAGGCTGGACAGAAGATAAGAATGTGACGGGTCGCATGATGGACTGTCTTCCGCCTCATGTGATCTGTCACGAAAGAATGGGAGGAAAACACATTGTCAGCAAGTTACCCGTGGTTCCCTATATCTGACCACACGATGCGGGGCTGGTAGTGGTCTCTACGGGTTGGACGGGCAGTTTTCCTTGCCAGAGGAGATATCACGACCAGCCAGTTCTTTTAATTTAGTTTTAGGCAGTAGAATAAACCAGTTAGCATGTTAGTGTAAATTGTAGTTAAGGTAGCATCTTACATGTGGTGCTGGATATCCGCGTATGTGTGGGATGCTACAGAGTAGATTTAATAGGTTGTAAATTTAGACGTAGGGGGCAGTAGTGGCTTGTTATCTTTATTACCTAACCGATGGTATGTAGTATGGTGGAAATAAAGATATGTGTGTATGTAATTCTTGGAAGCCGTACTGTAATATGACATCTCCACTTAATCCATGGAATAAGGTGTACAAACTTGCCTCAGGTCAGAAGAAGCAAGGTTTAATCCTGACTACTCTACAGAACCCTGATGGCACCCTAACGACAGGTCTAAGTGATACAGTAAAACATATGCTGAATGCCTTTTGCTGGCCGACAACGACCAGAATGAAATGACTCAGAGAAACCTCTTAGAACTCAGTTTAAGGACGATATAATGACAGCTAATGACCGACACTTAACGCCAGAGGAAATTAGATATACGATACAAACCATAGACAATAATAAAACTCCAGGTGAAAATGGCATCAGTGGCAGGAAGTTACTCCGTGCCGTTGAACAGATTTCCAAGCTTGTAACAGCTTTGTATATTGGCTGTTTAAAATAGGATGTTTCCCGAAGGGATGTACAAGAGCTAAAATAATACCTATCATAACACACGGTAAAGAAAGTAGTAAAGAATGACCTAAATTCCTGTTAATAAGTTTAATAAATATAGGAGGAAATGTACTTGAGAAAATTCGTATTAAAAATAATGCACCATATCTATACGAACAGTCTTATGAATCGCAACCAATACGGGTTTACTCCACAAAAAAGTACTACTGACGCTGCGATGTTGGTTAAGGAATGTATTGAAGAAGTTTTAAAAGCAGGTCTGATAGTGGTGCTTGTTAGTCTTGATGTCCAAGGAGATGTTGATGCGGTTTGGTGGGCGAATATTCTAATAGCTTTAAAGTGCCGACTGTATAAACCGTTTGATCTTAGATCAGAGACGAAATTTATCTCGGTTCACTCAAAATTCGGACATTTGCATTGTATAAACGTTAATCTGAGATCAATTCGCACTGAACTAAGATCAAATTTGACTGGAGAAATTTCTCCGATCAAACTCTTTGATCTCAGATCAAGGAGTTGTTTTCTATTTGAGACACAAGAACAGCTGATTGTTAACAAAATATTACCTGTGTTGTTACGATAAACAGTAAAAAAATACACTGAAGTCTGACCTCATGATGAATTTCGTCAGGCTCCCCATGTGTTCTGTGAAAGAGGAAATCCAATGGGCGAACTGAGTGATAAGAAGTTTCAACTGAGGAATCGCTTGGGAAAAGATAGGCCTACCGTAGAACAGATAGAACCTAGGTTGCGTGAAAATCTAGTTAAATCTACCAAGAGAAACAAGTTTTCAGTTAGTCGTTGGTGATTTACTGCATGTAGATGCAGAGACAGTCTGCAGAGTCATTCATCGTGTATCTAACCTTATTGCTGCACTGAAACACGAGTTCATCAAAATACCTTTCGAACAAATTGACGTGAGGAAAATCGTGCGTGATTATTTCGATGTAAAACACTTCCCTAGTGTTCTAGGCGCTATAGATTATACCCACATACCTATAATATCTCCTGGGGGCGATAATATAGAAGTTTATAGGAATAGTTATGAGTGGTTTTCGTTAGATAATCAAGTTATTTGTTATGCTGGGCTCAGCTCCCTAAATATCGTTGCAAGATGGCCAGGTTCTCCTCATGATAGGAATATATTCATTAACTCACGAGTGCGTGCTCAGTTCGAAACAGGAGACATTCCAGAAGGCATAGACCTACTCCTGGGAGACAATGGCTATCAGTGCCGTTACCTGCTGAATCCACTACTTCATGCCGAAACAGCTGCAGAGCGAGCTTTTAATCGTGCCCATGTCTATATTTTCCCAAGGCGATTTCAACTTTTCAAAATTTTTAGAATTGGCTTTACGTCGTGACGATATACACTGACTGACAGAGCAAATGCAACACCAAGAAGGTGTGGTCAGAACTTTATGCCAATTGCAGGGTAGACTGACGTCACTGAGGTATGCTCATGATGTGAAATGCGCCGCTGTGCTGCGCACGTAGCGAACGATAAATGGGACACGGCGTTGGCGAATGGCCCACTTCGTACCGTGATTTCTCAGCCGACAGTCATTGTAGAACGTGTTGTCGTGTGCCACAGGACACGTGTATAGCTAAGAATGCCAGGCCGCCGTCAACGGAGGCATTTCCAGCAGACAGACGACTTTACGAGGGGTATGGTGATCGGGCTGAGAAGGGCAGATTGGTCGCTTCGTCAAATCGCAGCCGATACCCATAGGGATGTGTCCACGGTGCAGCACCTGTGGCGAAGATGGTTGGCGCAGGCACATGTGGCACGTGCGAGGGGTCCAGGCGCAGCCCGAGTGACGTCAGCACGCGAGGATCGGCGCATCCGCCGCCAAGCGGTGGCAGCCCCGCACGCCACGTCAATCGCCATTCTTCAGCATGTGCAAGAAACCCTGGCTGTTCCAATATCGACCAGAACAATTTCCGGTCGATTGGTTGAAGGAGGCCTGCACTCCCGGCGTCCGCTCAGAAGACTACCATTGACTCCACAGCATAGACGTGCACGCCTGGCATGATGCCGGGCTAGAGCGACTTGGATGAGGGAATGGCGGAACGTCGTGTTCTCCGATGAGTCACGCTTCTGTTCTGTCAGTGATAGTCACCGCAGACGAGTGTGGCGTCGGCGTGGAGAAAGGTCAAATCCGGCAGTAACTGTGGAGCGCCCTACCGCTAGACAACGCGGCATCATGGTTTGGGGCGCTATTGCGTATGATTCCACGTCACCTCTAGTGCGTATTCAAGGCACGTTAAATGCCCACCGCTACGTGCAGCATGTGCTGCGGCCGGTGGCACTCCCGTACCTTCAGGGGCTGCCCAATGCTCTGTTTCAGCAGGATAATGCCCGCCCACACACTGCTTGCATCTCCCAACAGGCTCTACGAGGTGTACAGATGCTTCCGTGGCCAGCGTACTCTCCGGATCTCTCACCAATCGAACACGTGTGGGATCTCATTGGACGCCGTTTGCAAACTCTGCCCCAGCCTCGTACGGACGACCAACTGTGGCAAATGGTTGACAGAGAATGGAGAACCATCCCTCAGGACACCATCCGCACTCTTATTGACTCTGTACCTCGACGTGTTTCTGCGTGCATCGCCGCTCGCGGTGGTCCTACATCCTACTGAGTCGATGCCGTGCGCATTGTGTAACCTGCATATCGGTTTGAAATAAACATCAATTATTCGTCCGTGCCGTCTCTGTTTTCCCCCAACTTTCATCCCTTTCGAACCACTCCTTCTTGGTGTTGCATTTGCTCTGTCAGTCAGTGTACATAGGTCTTATGCCGACGATGTGATAGGAAAGGCCTAAGAGTGGGAAGGAAGTGGCCGTGACCTTAATTAATAATTTGTGCGGTGTAAAATGGTAAAACTTAAAAAAACATCTTCTGCGCTGCCGACAGTGGAGCTCGAACCCACTATCTCCCGAGTTCATTCTCACAGCTGCGCACACCTAACCGCATGGCCAACTCGCCCGGCACGATTTCAACTAAGGTATCCTTGTCCTCCTCGAAAAAAATAGGAGGACGGTCCTTTTTCTGCTTCATTTCAGTCGATTTTTCTTTCTTCCTTTCGATCGGCACAAATACGAAGGAAAGCAGATATACACAGCTCAACGCGCCTCGCGATACTCAGCTGTTTCTGCGCTGTTGCCTAGTGCTCACATATGAACTGGGATCAAAATTGAATCTCGATTAGTTGATCTTAAATCAGTGTTATACAACACGACACCGGTATGATCTCAGATCATTTTCTGAACTTAGATTAAAACTGATCTTCAGTCAATGATGTTTATACAATCGGCCCTAAGAGACCTAAGATGTCCAAGAAGTGTATACAATCTAACAAGGAGTTATTTCAGCCGAAGGACAGCTTTTATGACCGTTAACGGCGAAGATTTCGAGACAAATATAACTAAGGGCTGCCCACAAGATTCATACTATGGACCGGGATTTTGGTATATACAGTACAAGTCTTTGTTTAACCTTGAATTTATAAAATGTACATTAGCAGTAGCATTCGCAGATGATTTAATATTAACCGTTAATGACGAAACCGTTAAAGAATTTGAATACTATATGAATATGGAAATGAACAAATTAGCAACATGGGCTAAACATAATAAAATTAATTTCAATGAACAGAAATCAAAGACTATGTTCATAACGAGGAGAAAACGATGAGAGGAAATATACCTCGGTAATAGTACGTTGAAGCAAGTAGACAGGATGAAATATCTGGGGATAATAATTGACCGCAAGCTTAACTTTAAGCACCATATATATCATGCAGGTAAGAAATGTACGAAATTAATTCGCGCATTGTCAGAATCAGAGAAAATATGTTGGAGGGCTTCAGCATGAGGCTCTTAAGGTAATATATGGAAGATCAATACTCTCTACTGCTGTACGTAGCACCTGTATGGATTGGAGCTATGGAAAGGAATGCATCAGGCAAATTACGTAAGAGTGCAAAGGCTTATTGACATCAAAATCGCAAAAGGTTTCCGGACTATATGGATACTTTTAATCAGAGAAATTCGCACCATGTGAATACATGGTACAGATAATACATGGTTAGTTGATACTAGCACAGAACATACTCAGTGATTCGGTCCTTTGCTTGCAAAACATCGCATGGTATCTGTCACATAGCACATCACAGCGCTTGTACACACATTCTTGTCCTGGAGAATGGAAACCTACTTTCTGACATAATAGGTGGTGAAAACCACGTATTACAAACCTGGTCGTCACATGCCTGAGGTCGTAGTTTGGATGTTTCTAATCTTATATGATCATAGCGACGGTGGCATAGAACTCTTCCCAGATTTCTTCTCTTTTTGATGCAAGTTCCATCATGATAGATTTGTAGCGGGTGTGACTGGAAGTAGTAATTTTAGCCTTATTTCCTGTAAGTAAAACGGTTCCCTTGCCAATATGTACACCAAACGAGATGGAGTGTACCTGGAGACACCCAAAGCTTTCTTTAGAAATGGTGCTTTAACTTTTTCTATGCTTGACAGTTAATCGTTTGTTAGGTAAGGCCAGATATTTTCTATTCCGTATGGAATGACAGGTGAAACCTTTATATTAAACAATTTTACTGCTGTTTTAAATGACAATTTTCTCAGGTGTTTTATGCTGTTTGTGCTTCTAAAGACTGCGCTGATTCTGTCCTTAATGTGATAAGAAAATTTGTTTCCACCTGTTTGTATGGTTACTCCCAGATATTTCGCATGTGATACTGCTACTAGAGGAATTGTTCTAAGCAAGAATGTCGCGTGTTTCCCACCTCTTCTATATGTCATAGTCAGTGTATTTTCTTCATTAATACATAGCTCACTGTTCTTCGCCCAGTCTGCCAACTGATCGAAAGAGGTTTGCAAATCCTCAATCGTTGTTAAGACTATCACAATGTCATCTGCAAATATATATAATTTTAACTTTCTCTGAATGTGTCACTTTTATACGTCCGCTGTTACCACTGTACATAAAAGTGGACTAAATGGGTCACCTTGTAACACCCCTACTGTTTGCTTTATGGTTCTTGATCGGGAGATTCCATCGTTTATCACTACATAGTTTTCGTTTAGTATGCTTCTTATAATGGAACATATGGGATTATCTTGGCCAAGTAAATTTTCCAGTTTAGTCATGATGGTATCTCTACTGATGGTATCGAAAGCTTTTGAGAAATTAACGAAAATGGCATATAGTTTCCCTTTTGGTTTTGATAATGCATCTTCAATGTCCCTTTGAATACATTGAGCAGCTTTCGTAGTGTTTCTTCCTCTCCGGAAACCAAATTGCTCTTCAGTTAGGCAAGTATCTACTAGATCCGTGAGTCTTCTAGTAAATTGACGTGTGAATATCTTAAATAGCGAACATTCAAGTGTTATTCCTCTGTAATTGATTGGATTCGTTGAATAACCCTTTCCTCTATACAGCATTTTTATAGTCGATTTTTTTCAGTTGTTTGGGTTGCTTCCTGGTGAAGGCATGTTTTAAATAACGTTGTGACTTTATCCCAGGAGTGATATGCCAAGTATTTGATGTGTTCGATGTAAATTTGTAAATTTTATCTGGATTATATCTAACGAAGCAATGTGTATCATTACGGGATTGATATGAAAGCAGAAGAGAGTGCAGAATTATACACTGTTTTGAAAGAAATGAAACGAAATAATTTAATAGATTTTGCAGTGGTAAATGAACATAGACTACATCCAGAAGAAAACATCGTAATTAGTGAGATCAACGAATCACAAAATGACGACCTTCAAATATTCACAGATGGAAGCAAGTGTGACATCGGAGTTGTTTTGAAAATCGAATTCAACTGGATTAAGGCTCACGCTGGGAACTAAGGTAACGATCTTTCGGATCATCTGGCCAAGAGAGCAGCGCACAACAGTGAAATTAGTGAGTGTTACAGCAAAATTACTAAAGGTGTTTTGATTAAGGAACTGAGAGATGACAGAATGGGTTGAAACTACGAAGGGTTCAGTAAATAAGTCATTTTCCCCCAGTGCAATAGACAGACGTTCCCAAAATATTTATTTAACGCCATATTTCACAGCAATGGTAACGGGTCATGGAAAATTAAGAGCTTCATCGTTTTAAAATTTAAGATAGTGCCATCCGTCCATGTAATGCCAGTAATCAAACAGATGTCCATTTATTACTTCATTGTGAATTACTTGAGAGCGAAAAGAGCATTTTATAAAATATATTTTTAGGTACATAGTCATGGCCAGTGAGTAAAAGTAGCTTCGTCAAAAATATTTTAAACAGTTCTTACGTTTCACAAACTCAATTGCATTTGGAAAACTGTAAGAAAAGGATACAGATTTGTTCACACTATAATTTTGTTTACTTATGTACATCACAAAAGCCACCGTCTTAAGAATGTATCTGACATGTAATTAGAAAATTATGTTTCATTTCTAATATGATTACTCACTCCTGTAGTATTACTGTCATGTAATGGGGCATGCTGTGAACAAACGGTTAAAAATGATAACAATACTGTAAGTCCATGGAATACGACAATAAAACTAACGGAAACGTATTGTATTGTAAAGAACGGAATATAATGAAGTAATATATGCTTAACAGATATAGTTATAGCAGTTGAGTAATAGCTAAGAAATGATATAATGGATGCAGAAATATTCTCACGGAACTGAAGTGTGTATCGTAGAGGTAAGATAGGAAATGTATGAGGGGGAGTATTCATTCTGGTTAAAGAAGAATTTGTAAGCTACGAAAATGTTAAAGATTACAAACATGAAATTCTAGGCGTAAGGCTCATCTGTATAGATAATAGGCAACTTGGTGTCTTTGGTGTGTACGGACTGGGAAAGGGTACCACTGACGCTGATTCGGAATTATTTGGTAAAATAATCCCCTCTGTGGGAAACGATACGGCAAGGAACGTGATTGTAGCGGGTGATCCTATTTTACAAAATGTAAAATGGAAATGTAATACGAACGACAGGAAGCATGACCAACAAATGGCAAATAAGCTAATATGGGCAGGACAGCTGATTCCAATATTCACGGAACCAGCTAGAGAGAAGAATATTCTGGACGTAATGCTGGTAAAACCAGATGAGCTCTACAGAGAAACTGAAGTAATAGAGCTATTAGTGATCACGAAGCTTTTTCTTGTCGTAGTTAAAAATAAATGTGATAATAAGGAATGTCTTAAAGGTAGGACTATTAAGGAATACATAGTGCTGAAAAACAGGCATGAGGGAGTTTTTAAAAGTAAACATAATCGGTGGAAAACGGTAAATAAAATGTAAACAGACTTTGGGATGGGTTTAAAGTAATTGTTGAGAAAATGGAAACATGTTTGTACCTTAAAATGTGGTAACGAATGGTAAAGACCCACTATATTACAACAGAGAAGTGAAGAGAATAATAAGAAGGTGCAGGTTTGAAAGAAATATAGTTATAAATGGCTGTGGAAATAAGGAGAAATTGAAGGAACTGACTAGGAAATTGAATCTAGCAAAGAAGTCAGGTAAGGATAATTTAATAGCAAGCATAACTGACAGTCGTACAAATTTTAGGGAAAATGGCTGGTATATGTAAGTACTTTAAGGCTTAAATGGTTCCAAGAAGGAAATTCCAGGAATCATAGGTGAACAAGGGGAGTGCGTATGGATGATATCCAGAAGGCAGAAGTATTCAGTCAGCAGTATGTAAATATTGTTGGTTACTAGGATAATGACCAGATAGGCGATGTGACTAATACTAAAGAAGTATTGAAATGTACCTACGGAAACGACGATATTAACAATAAGATACAAAAGTTGAAAACTAGAAAAGCAGCTGGAATTGATAAGATTTCGTGAGATATGCCGAAGACAATAGTTTGGGGTATAGGACCATATCTGAAGTACTTATTTGATTATTTTTTCGTAAAGGAGCTATACCAAATGAATGGGGAGTTGTTACAATAGCCCATGTGTATAAAGGAAAGTGTGATAGATATAAAGCTGAAAATTACAGGCCAGTCAGTTTGACATGCATTGCATGTAACCTTTGGGAAAGAATTATTTCTGATTATATTAGACACGTTTTCGGAATTAATAACAGGTTTGACAAAAGGCAGTTAGGGTTTAGGAAAGGTTATTCCACTGAATCTCAACTTGTAGGATTCCAGCAAGATATAGGAGATATCTTGTATTTAGGAGGTTAAATGGACTGTATCGCGATTGACTTATCTAATGCATTTGATTAGGTAGATCTTTAGAGGCCACTGGCAGAAATGAGTGCAACTGGACTAGAAAGAATAGTGACTGAATGGGTGGCTAGATTTCTAGAAAATAGAACTCAGAGAATTAGAATAGGCGAAGCCTTATTTGACCCTCTAATGATTAAGGGGGAATTTGGTCAAGGCAATATTATTGGAACTTTATGTTTTGTACATAAATGATATGAGTAAAGAAGTGGAATCAGAGATAAGGCTTTTTGCGGATGATGTTATTCTGTATAGAGTAATAAATAAGTTGCAAGATTGTGAGAAACTGCAAAATGGCCTCGATAATGTTGTAAGATGGGCAGTAGAAAATGGTGTGATGATAAACGGGTTTGTAAGTTAGGTTGTGAGTTCCGCAAATAGGAAAAGTCCTCTCAGTTTTAATTACTGCGTTGATGGGGTGAAAGTTCCTTTTGCGGATCATTGCAACTACATATGTGTTAATATAAGGGAAGATCTTCATTGTGGTAATCACATAAATGGGATTGTAAAGAAAGTGATCTCTGCATATGGTTGTTTGGGTATTTAGGGGTTGTAGTAAGGATGGAAAGGAGAAGGCATATAAGTCTCTTACAAGGCCGCAACTAGAGTATGGTTCCAGTGTATGGGACCCTCACCAGGATTACTTGCTCTAGGAACTGGAAAAGATTTAAAGAAAAGCAGCTCGGTTTGTTCTGAGTGATTTCCGACAAATGAGTAACGGTACAAAAATGTTGCAAAGTTAGGGCTGGGAAGACTTTGGAGAAAGGGGACGAGCTGCTGGACTAAGTAGTATGTTCCGAGATGTCAGTGGAGCGATGGCGTGGAATGACGTTAGTAGACCAATAATATGAGCGGTATCTTTATAAGTAGGAAATATCACAATATGAAGATAAATTTGGAATTCAAAAGACAAATTGGGGCAAATATTAATTTGTAGGAAGAGGAGTTACATATTCGAATAACTTACCAAGGATGATGTTCAATAAATTTCCAATTTCTTTACAATCATTTAAAAAAAAGGCTAGGAAAACAACGGAGATTGAACCTGCCACTTAGCGGCTGCCCATATGCAAATCAGTAGTGATTGATTGATCAAAGGAAATACAAAATGAGTCCAATTAACTTAAAATAAAAACCAAAATATGTGTCTGAGCAAAGCTAGTCGTTGAAGTTGACTAATTTTAATTTTTTAATTCCACGGGGCTAGGATTACCAGATGTTCGGAACATCCCTTTCCATTTCTAAATTGAAAGCACTCAGGGTTTAAAAAAAGGCACTTTCCAATCGTGAAATAAGGAATAAATTTGAAAGTAAATTGGCCGCAAGGACAATAGTTTTTTAAGTCAAAATAAAGTTCAGCAGGTTGTTATTGAGGCTGTAGACTTTGTATAGGTTCTGTGATGGGTATGGAATAATTTCAGTTAAATATAAATTAAAACACTTAAACTGCTCTGAGCTGTATGATTATATTTTAAATAGGCCAGATGTTTCAGTATATCCCTTAAGAATGTTTTTAAGTAAAAGTAAGACTGATTTTATCTCTTCGAATACTTAATGTGAGAATGATATGCACTGAATATAGTTTATACCCATGTGTTTTTGCTTTCTGTCTATAAGTATCCGATGTCCTATATTTTATGTTAGTGTGTCCTACACTTCCCTAAGATCATCAGAAAATCCAATTTGCGGCTAATATTTAGCAGAGGAAAGGATACTATAAAGTTAGCACCTTCTTCACTGCTATTTTTAAGACAAACAAATTTTCTCGTCGGAGTGTTTTAAATCGATAATATTCGGCCGATTTCAGCACGTTTATGAGTCATTTTGATTATATTGTCCGTGCATTCACTTCACAAAGTTTTTATAATAAACATGAATTATATTTTTCCTGGCTGCTTGTTCCCTTGCAACTTGCCAGTTGGTGGACGATTTGGAATGAGTCGTATTTTTAACCATCATATATACGATTTTTTGGTATCACTCTTTGAAGCAGATTTTAAACCTACCACCATCGAAAAGAAACAATAACTTGAGAGACAAATAATTGCATGAACAAAAATAACTGAAAATCCATTAACCATAAAAGCAGCAAATATTTTATTTCACCGAGCTCGATAGCTGCAGTCGCTTAAGTGCGGCCAGTATCCAGTATTCGGGAGATAGTAGGTTCCAACCCCACTGTCGGCAGCCCTGAAAATGGTTTTCCGTGGTTTCCCATTTTCACACCAGGCAAATGCTGAGGCTGTAACTCAATTAAGGCCACGGCCGTTTCCTTCCCACACTTAGTCCTTTCCTATACCATTGTTGCCATAAGACCTATCTGTGTCGGTGCGACGTAAAGCAACTAGCAAAAATATATTTTATTTAATTCCTGATTTCGTAGTGGAATTCAAACAGCAATCGTTTTGACAACTCTTTAAGCATTCACGAATCTGAAGTTCTCTGCGATGCCCAATTTGAAGCAAAACTGCGCTTCGTAGCTAAGCGTAATTTTAAAAATCGACCGCCAGAGGGATTAATCATATAAGAAGGAGAATGTAGAGCTTATAAATATAGACATCCGTTTTAGGATATCATCAAATTCTCCGTATTTCTATGTTAATATCAATAGATAACTGCACTTGAAGATCCAAAGTTAAAAATATATTGCATGTTTCTCCGGTCAGCATTATGAGATTTATGATAAACTGAGTGTTACTCATCGTAAATACTTCCTCGTCTACTGATGAAGTTGAAAGATTTCACTGTACACATGCATGGACTATTGATCTCTCTTCATCCGTATCGCGAGCGACTGCAAAACTATTTCTGAAGAAAATATACAATTTTCTTGAATGTGTTGTACGTTTTGTGACAGGATTTACGGGGGTCTTTCTCTGTTAGGGACTCGACTCCTGAAGAGTAACTTATTGAAATATGTATATTTTTTCATCCCTAACTTTCTACTCCAAATTATGTTCAAGGTTATACTAGGGCCCACGGGAGTCGGAGTCTGACGTTTAGCACCACCTGCGAGAGAAAGTGGACTAACACTGTTTGAAAGTGGCCCATTATTATGGCAACGATAACAGCGATGCCACATTTAATGACGCTATCACCACGTGAATTGGTTTTCTCTCAGTCACTTTTGTGATATTATTCGGAGTGGTACTGTGTTAGCTGTGCTAGTTGTTGCTACTTTATGTATGCATGTGTTTGTTTTGGGAATATAATTTTAGTTCTAAGTTTTTTAATTTTTCAGTGGCCAAGTGTTCAGTTTTCTTAGTTTTGTTCGTCTGCAGATTTCAGCGGTCTTCTAGAGTGACCATAGTGTTAGTTTGAAGTGCTTCAGTATTCATTAAAAACCGGTGTAATTTTATTTTATCTGTTATTTTGAGTGTTTAACTTCTAAATCAAAAGAAACGCCGAAAAATACACCTGGCCAAGGTGTGACTGTTCGAAGCCACGGAAGGGAAATTGTGTCAGTGCGGGATTTCTTTGAAAGGGAAGCAGAAATTATTAAGGAAACAAGATCTCCTCTAATACCTTTCAACAAAGTTCAGGAACGTGCTGCCAGAGCTGTGGGAGTTAGCAAAAATACTATCTGGAGGGTCTCAAGGGAGAAATTCACTTCCCCAGAAGAGAAGTTTACATCTACAGGTAAAAATAGACTTAGGAGCGCGAATATTACGAGCGTTGATTAATTCCAGGAGGATCCTATTCTCCGCCATGTTAATCATAAACATATTAGGCGGGAGCACCCCACTGTTAATAAATTGTTTTCCTCTCTGAGACGCAACGAATTATTTCATGGAAGAAGAACGTCTCTGCCGAGATTATTATACAAAATTCGTTTCGAGTACACGCGAATTCATGGAAGAATTATTTTTCTCGAATGAGGTGACATTGTTTCCAAACGATGTGAATTTTAAAGGAAAATTCGTGCAAAAATTTTAGTGATATCGTATGGCTGGACGAAACTTGGGTGAATGCTGGGCACACGAAGTCAAAGGCATGGATTGATGGCACATTGCAAGGGACTATGGCTGGTGTTTCCGGGAAGGGAAGAAGATTTATAATCGTGCATGGCGGGATATCTTACGGTTTTTTAACCGACGCTCTCCTTCTATTTAAATCAAAAAGAACTGAAGATTACTATGAAGAGATGGATCACGATAGGTTTTTAAGGTGGTTCGAACAGTCAATGTTTTTGACTGTTCGAACCACCTTTAGTGACTGCCAAACATAAAGTCCAACAGTGTCATTATAATGGGCAATGCCCCATATCACTCTGTTCAGATAGACAAGGCACCTACAATGTCGTGTAAAAGGGATGAAATGATCGAGTGGCTCGTTGGGCACGGCATTTAAGTAGACCGCACTATGATGAAGGAACTTCTTTTAAGTGTCATTGAAGACGTTAACCCTAGCATTCCTCGGTATTATGTGGATGAACTTGCTAGGAAGCATGGCCATGGAGTCATTAGACTACTACGCTACCAACCACTGGCACTTCAATTCTATAGAACTGATATGGGCTCAAGTAAAAGAAATGTTGCCAGCAACAATAAAACATTGACCATGGTAGAGGTCGCAAGTCTTGTCGTTGAGGGCGTTGGTCAGCTAACCCGGAAAACTGGGAGAATGCCATAGGACATGTAGAGGGGGAAATGGAAACGGCGCAGAAAGAGAAAGGATGTATTGACAGTGCTGTGAACGATTTAATTATTCACTTAAGCAGTTCTTCAACCTCCAGTGAAACAGAAAGTGACAGTGACAACGAACATGATAGCGGAGGAGAGGATATGGATGGGATAGAGCCCCTTCTAGACGACTGATTGCTGTCGCCAGAGCAGTGAGTACATTTTTTTATAAACATTTCAATTCAGTGCTTTGTGTACATTACGTGTCTGCACATTTTACTGCTATTTTCTGAGCAGTTAAAGGAGAAGGTCTAAATGTCTCCGCAATTCCATTTCAGTCATTCATATTCTGACTGATTTATTTTCTCGATGAATTATCGTATTCCTATTGTGCAAATGATACCGTAGTCTATTCCTGGAGTTTACCGGTACAGTTAACAATTGACGTTAAATAATAAAAAACTATCAATGTGGGTAGTTTTCTATTCTATATTTAACATGTGTGGCGAAATGAAATGGCGTATGGCTTTTAATGCCGGGAGTGTCCGAGGACATATTCGGCTCGCCAAGTGAAGGTCTTATGATTTGACTCCCGTAGGTGACCTGCGCATCGTGATGAGATGAAATGATGAAGTTGACATATACACCCTGCCCCCATGCCAGCGAAATTAACCTCTATATGCTCGGCTTTGTCTAGTTGGGGTGAAACATTCAGAGACAACATACGGATAGAAAGAATGTCCCGATCTCACATACCGGATAGCTCTAGTAACGTGCAGTCAGTGTTCATTACATCAAAATTTTACTAGGCCTATAGTGTCTGACATGGATTGATTATATTTTAAATATTTGCAGGTTAAAAATGTCTCTGTACAGGAGACACACTTCCATAGCTTTTTTTTCGGCGTGAGAATTGAGCCACACCCCCTTGCATCGCGGAAATAATCCCAGTACCAATAAGATGCAAAGCGAAGGTTGAGGCGTAGATCGCGACTAGGAAAGGCCTAAATGCAAACAGCCTTGAACTGGAAACGAGCCTCTTGACAATAATAGTAAGAGACTAAATCTATAAGTAATGAAGTTCAAAATACAGGAAATAAGGGTTTATTCAAATCATGAAACGAAGGCAGAGGGAAAGGAAATTAATTCAAATAAAAAAGATAAAGAACGAATCCATACATATTCAGTCCAGACCGAGTTGTTGGCACGACATTATTCCGCAAGCATCAAGTCAAGAAAAAAACATATTTAAACAGCTTACTGCCAGTCACACCAAGTTGGTGAGTTTTCATCAAAATAGCAGGCCACTATGCCTAATGCCAGTCACATTTTAGATGATGCCATTTGTTTATAATTGCGGGCACCCTTGCCTACTGCCAAACACAGTCGGATAGGGGAGTTTTAAACAAAACTGCATGCTCCCTTGCCTTCTGCAAGTCAAATCGAGAAGTGAACTATTCATTACAATGATAGGCCTTCCTTACTAATGCCAGTTACACAGGAGTTGGAGAAGGACCCCATTCCTACTGCCAGTCAAAGTCGGTGTGGGTAGTACTGATTACAATAGCAGACACACACTTTTTCGATCGCTACAAATCGACATCAGTGTATATATATATCGACATACGAAAGTATATGCGTGTTTACAATATTGCAGACCTTCATTTACAGATTAACTGCTGCTAAACGTACGTCATATCGACAAAGGATTGTACCATAAGACGCCAGATTTAGTGGCCTAAATGGCTGGTCCTATGATATCACATCTATTCTTGGGTCAGATTGAGTTAGAAACGTTGAACAGGGTAAAGTTTTTGTAAGATTATCTCACATTGCATTTGGATAATTATGCGACAGCTACATACATAGCATTTGGCTCACATATGGCTACTGGGTGTGCCAATTTTCGTGAAGAGTTTGATGATTCTATATTTCCTCTAAGTGATTGAAGGTATGTATTACGCATGTGAAAAGTCCAAATTTACTTAACATCGATTAATAGAGAAAAATCAAACGAAAAACAGATACAGATACGACAAAAAGTCATAAGACCAAGGTTGTAGATCATTCCAAATTGAACGGAGATTGTACAATCCGTTATGTGATAGGACTTCCCGAAGGTCTGCACCATCATTAAAATTGCCTCCATATTCCGATGTTCTTCGGGGATAAAAAGTGAAAATTTAAAGATTTTGGAAGTTTTCCGTCCGTTACAGGCTAAAATGTATAATTTTGTCAAATTTCAATTTTCTTTTTCGTCTGGCAGATTATGCCGCAATCTGGATTTTGGGCGAGGAGGGTAAAAATGAGGACTTTCAGGAAACTAAACCAAAAAATATGCAAATGATCATTATTACCCCTTAAACGGGTAGCTGTGCGAAAATTTCGCCAAAATAGTCAATGTAGAGGCACACAGTCGTTACGATTTTATTTATATAGATATATAAGGAATCTGCTCCACTTATAACACTTTTTGGGATATTTCCGCTGGACTTAACATGCAAAACTGACCATTCATCATGATATTTCCCTTATTAATCCTCCCGACGAAAAAATGCACATGAGGAAAAGTTTTAGAGATGGAATTCCATCACGTTTGGTCGATTTCCAGTCAGGTTGGTCTTGTACTGTATATATTGTGGAAAAGTAAAATCACCATTTCGGTTCCCTTTAAACCATAAGTCCATTCCGGGAACATGAAATGTTATTGACCTTTAAAACCTACCTATGGACAGGCGGATGCTAAATATAAATTTTGATTCGAATATCTTCAGTAGTTTTCAGGTTGTAAGAAATACGCTTTACATGCACCCGCTCTTGAGTTAAGTTCGATGGGACTTGTACCGAAAAACGGCCCGTTAATGGTATCTCCCTTATTAATCCTCGTATCGAAATGATGTACATGACAAAAAAGTTTTAGAAATTAACTTCCATTAAGGCAGGTAGATTTCCATTAAGTTTGGTTGTGTATATTTTGTGGGAGTGCAAAATCATGGTTTTGGTTTCGTATAAATCCCCAGTCAGGTCAGGGATTTAGAAACAATATTTACCATAAAACCTACCCGAGGACTGGTGGATTCTAAATATGTTTGGTGGCAATATATCCAGTAGATTCTAGCACTCGCGTACATACGGAGTAATTAAGGAAGAAAATAATACAGTCAAGAAAGTTGAAATTAATAGGAAATGGATTATAACTGAGGACAGCCGGATAACGACAAATATATAAATGCCAAGTGAATGTATTGGAAAATCAAATGCTCCTCAATAAATTGTGAGTTATGGATATAATAAAGCGGTAACAGTGGAGAAATTTGGGCGCAGTGATTCTTAGATAAGAAGGTGACTAATGGTGTTATTAATCTATTCGAGGGCGGTTATAACCTCCAACGATATTCCGCCAATATCCCGCAGATAGGCCGATTGACGCCTCTCTTGCCTTCTACTCAAGTAACAACCACGAATTTAAAAGCATGATGAGAAAAATGGCAATACGTTAATTCCCTACTGGCAAGTACTCAGAGACGTTGCTATGGTAACCTGTAGGTTCATTGTCGGTCTGTCGGTCACTCATGCATACCCGTCATGTGAAGAGTAAGGTAAATTATGAACATAACGAAAGTTGTTTATAATGAAGAGACGTTTCACGTACGGTCCACGGAATTTACAGAAAATCAATAGTATATGAGAAAATGGAGGAAAACCGTTATGGTTTTCCTATAAAACACCCGTCTATTCAAAGATTTTAAAACGATATGCATATCGAAACCTTCCTCGGAATGAGTATACTCTAATTATGAAGTTTGGTTGAGATATATCCTGCCGTTTCGACGTGATGGTGGAACAGACAAACAGACAAGCAAACAAACAGACAGACACGAAAAGAAAAAACCACCGATTCGGTCGTGAGTTGACCTAAAATGGATAAATATCTGAAAATTGGCAAAACAAAAGAAATTACAGACAACGGACCCCCTACAACTTTATTTATATAGATATGAAGCATAACGGCAAGGCTATCAGCCTTCAAAGTGACAAAATGTTAACTTCTAAACTTTATGACTTATAGCCATTTTGGTCCAAGTTCAGCACCAGTATGCGGCTAGCCTCGGCATCGAACTTAGGTCTGTAAGGTCGAACCCGGGATCTGCAAAGTCAAGTCTAGACACGCCACGCCTGTTAAGATAAGCTTATTCTCTTAACCATAATATCGTTGACTGTTAAGGTAAGCTTGCACTTTTTTGACATCCAACTTGGGTCTTAGGCCCTTAAGCCTAGGGTCAAACCCGAGGTCTGTAAAGATTAGCCTAGACACGTAGCGAGTGTAAGGTCATCTAGGGTTACGAGCGCACTCCTAGCCAGCCACTCTAGTAAAATATCATGTGAGGTTAAGCATGCAGTCTTAGTCAGCACATTCCATGAGGTGGAGGGGGCATGTGGTGGCAGTGCCTCAGAACTCTCAAAAAGTATACTACTCTTAGCATTTATGAATACCGGTAGTGTGAGTGAGTAATAATTGCAATAGTTTTCAGTTAACATGATGATGTCATTTATTTTACCAATCCCATTTCCTATTGAAGGTAGCCCTCGTTCCTTCGGGGCCTTCCTGACACACGAGACAGTTTTCGGGGGATTACGAACGTCGAAGAGTGCAGGGATGGCATTCCGTTCTAGCAGCATATTTCCATCTGCCATCTCTACTTCGAATTGACATTCCTCAGAATGAAGCTGCAAGAAACGATTCTAATCAAGATAGGGTCAGTAAAAATAGTTTCATAGAGTGCTTTTTAAAAACAAATAATTAAACTTAGTGATTACTACTTCATTTTTCCTAGCAAAGGTTTTACTAACCTAACTCAGCTTTGAATGTTCTACTGGCTGCCACTTATCACATCGGCACTTCTGCATCCATTTTGCACACCTATTCTTACCTCTCGGGCATCTAAATAATCTAGACCCAATAGATAAGTGACTTTTACAATCTGGAGGGACGCAATTACCCATTATAACTTTAATCTCATTGCATTGTATAACACGCAGACGACAGAGATTTACAGAGCTTTAGCCTCAAAATGAACTCTGTCGCAAGGAATTCTGGGATCGTGACGAGGCTTGTCTGTATGGACCTTGGTTCGTTTTGAAATCTCCATAGGCGTGTAATGGGAAAATCCACACATACAATTATATTCACTTGTTATGGCTTTACTGGCGAGGTTCAGTATTTACGGTGCACTATGTCTTCTGGTAGGGCTAGATAATTTTTGTCACTTTCATGGATCTGTCTCAGTCTTATCCTTGGCTTTGACAATACAAAACTGACTGAGGTATGAAGCAGTGGCGGCGCGTAACTTTCGTCACTGGGGGTGAACAGAAGAAAGATATTTTATTACCCCTCCCCTTCGTGGGACTTAACCTCCTAAAAGATGATGGAAGTTTTGAAAATGTGATCGAATACGAGAAAAACAGACAATACTTGCCGAAATTTACAACATGAAAAATAAGAAATATTTCATATAAACTTACCCTATGCAGAAAGCTTATACAAAAAATACATCCTGCACTTCTTGAGGAACGCAAACTTATCTATCACTGCTTCGTTGAAGTTTACGGAATTTCGAACCAAGCACTTTTCTATCGATAACATAGCACAAGCATTAAGTCTATCCTCATTCATTGTGCTGCGCAAGAAAGTATTTTCTTCAGGGTTGAGTAGCACCTTTCTGCTTCCGATGTCGTCATGGAAATAGCAATATCTATATTTAAACGTTTCAAGCTTTCGCCAAAGATACTCTGCAACTTATTTTCTGAAACGTACTGGAGCAAAGTCGTAGCCCCAGAAACAGTCCGAAAATCATATCGCATGTATAATATTTCGAAGTCACTTCTCAGTTTCGGTCTATTCGGAAATGGGTAGGCTTCACACGTTATGTACAAAAGTGAGTGAGGAAACTGCTTCTCGAAGCTGCCGAAATTCTCATCTTGAAACAGGTTTGCTTCGAGAAGGTGGTTTGTGAACTGAAACCGTTCCTTTCGTTGAAGAATGACCGTCTCACAAATCTACAGTAATTTGCTGCAACTCGCAGCAACCCTCGTGATACCTTCATTAGATGCGGGCAGTGTGTCATGATTCATGTTCATCAGCGATGTGGTCAATTTTATTTTCCAGAACTATTTACATTGCAGCCTCGAGACCTGCGATATGAATTTCGCTTTTGCAGCTGAATGTATAAGAAGCCAACCAGAACTAAAGTAACGGGTGCTCTAATTTTAAACGCAAACTTCTTGCATACGATATGCTGTAAGGCTGTTGAGAGGTAGTTCCCAGTTGATCCTTGATCCAGACATTAGATGAGGGCATTTTTGTTCACGTAACCTACTTCAACTGTCCTTGATTTAAATTTCCACCTTGTGTTGGAAGCATGAGGTACTCTTCTAACAATAACTTCGTTCAATACACCAGATCGTTGTGGGGAGTTGTGAAAGAAGCTGGGAATTTCACTCAAATCTTCAAAAAATGCGCGGATATCCGTATTCTGGCTTGTCGCTCGTGCCGTAAGTTCAAAGAATGGACATAACAGAGAACATAATATAAATGCTTAAAATCTTCCCTGATGAGAGCTTGCACTACTGCATGGAGACCACTTATTAGATTTTCCCCATCGTAACTTTACGAAATTAACGTATATGTGGTATCCACAACTCCACTCAAAGAATATTACATTCTGCTTTTGTTTTAGCATCATGACTAGCAGGCAAGAGGAAACCCAAGAATCCTTCAGCTGGCTTACTATTAGGAAGAATGAAGCGCAGTTGAAAATATTGGTGGTCTCGTCTGCATTTACTGAAATGAAGTGCACTCTGGTGAATTCGTTCTTTATTTTCTCATGACAGACCTCAAACATGCACGAATGCGAATCAATCTGAACGTCTTCCGATGTGCCATTGTAAAGAGTAGCTTTGGATAGAAGGTTCCTTAATGCAAAGTCAACTTCGCAACTAAAATTAACGATGCCTCGAAATATGCCAGGTTTCAACGATTCATTTGTCTCGTCATGCCCGCGTATTGCCAACTCAAAGGCACCGCAGAACTTTACACAGTCGATAATTTTTGACGGCACATAGCTATTCTTCCATACTTGATTGTTGTGTCTTTTCACAGACTGTCTTTACGCACAGTCAAGTTGCTGCCTGATATCGTGTCCACCCAGAAGACCAAATTCTAGCTGGGTAAGCATGTGAGATTTAGAATAGTTTTGTTTCTTTATTTTATGGTATAAATGTCCTAAGTTTACCACTCCGACTTTGGTCCAAGTCCCTTCGCTTTCATCACTCATGAAAGATAAACAGGTAAAACAAAACAACCTGTTAGTAATTTCGCACCCATAGATCCACTCGGTTCCTTTGTATGTGTCCATTCTTATTTTACGAACGATTTCTTTACTTTTACTTTTAGTCTGCATCTTTAAATCAAGATCAGGCATTGAGTGCCCGGTATTCTTAAAGTTCCCTAAGTATCTGGTCACTGTTCAAACTCATTTTGTATTTCCTAACCTTTCCCGGGCACAAAGATTGTGGACGCAACTACAATGCACACACACAAACACACACACGGACAAAACATTGTAACTTCCTTATGACCTAAAAATAATGATTCTAAACAGTACAACAGCGTAGGAAAACACTCACACGCTTGCACAGAGTAAGAATTATAATAAATACTGCAAATTTTGGTAAACAATAATATCACACTTGAAAATACGAGGAAATTTTCAGGATGTATGTTCACACTGTTGACAATATTGGTAACTTAATTTGGTAACTCACATGAATTGAAGGTCAATACGAGTATATTACGGAGGGCTTAGCAAGAGCTTCGCGATTGACAATGAGTTTTGAAAATATAGTACTTGATTACAATTTGGGTATTATAAGCAATTAGAGTTTTCATTAGTATTATCTTCCCGGTACACTTTGCCTAAAAGATTTTTAAGTTAAGTTATTCTCCGAAAAGTAATTACTCCAAAGAAGGCAACTAGTAGATGTTTAGTAAGTATTGATACACTTGAGACAATATATCAATCGAAATTTGGCATTTTGATGTGACTTTTGGTAGTAACGAGCTTGTTAACACTATCGCTAACTACCTAGTATGTGCAGACCGTCGCCTACGTAATACTATAAAGGCCGGGAAATGGAGAGGGTTTCATAACAGCCTTCGTGATATACAGGCCGTACTGTAAAAAGCGTGCCGAACCAGTGGCGGTTTCTGGTATAGCGCAATGGAGCAATGAACCTCCAGTTTATATCAAATTGTACTCAACTATGTAATTTTCATAACTCCCTTGTCAATCTCGAAGCTCTTGCTAAGTCCCTCTATCCGTAATATACTCGTACTGGCTTTCAATTCATGTGAGCTGCGCAAGGTCTGTGGCTGGATACTTGTCTGGAATGAACCCCTTTCCAAAGGCGATCCCTCCGTCCGTACATAGGCGAAGGGAGTGGCGAGGTGCGGGGGGACGAAAGCCAGCACTAAGGCAAGACCAGGATATCGCAGAAACGGATCTCTGTTCTTTACGCATGCGCAATAGACCACTGTCTCAAGACTAGCTAGCCGTGTTGTTGGGGTTGGGGTATGTGCCTGCCATCTGTTGGCCTTACGGGAATTTGACTAGGCAACAGAGCCTAGTGCACCTAACTAGCGCTAGTGTTGAAAAGCATCGTTACTACCAAAAGTCACATTAAACTGTCAAATTCCAATTAATATCTTGTCCCAAATATATCATTACTTACTAAACACCTATTAATTTGCCTTCTTTGGAATAATTACCCTTTGGAGAGAAACTTAACTCAAAAATCATTGAGGCAAAGAATAGGTGCAAGGTAATACCAATGAAAACTTTTAAATATAGTTGTTATTATACTATTCCCATGACATCGGAAGCAGAAAGGTGTTTCTCTACCCTGAAGAGAATAAAGACTTTCTAGCGCAGCACAATGACCGAGGATAGACTTATTGCTCTTGCTATGTTGTCAATTGAAAGGAACTTTGTTCGAGACTCTGCGGACTTCAATGAAGCAGTTATTTCTTATTTTGCATGTGGTAAAACTCGGCATGTAGGCCTACCGTATTTTCTGCTCCTCTCGTATTAGATCACATTTCTAGAACTTATGTCATCTTAGTTTAGGAGGTTACGGCCTACGATGGAAGAGAAGCTGGCGGAGATGGGGAGAGGAGAGGTTGGGGGGGAGGCAATTTTTTCTTCTTTTGAACCCCCAGTGATGAAAGTCACGCGCCGCCACTGCGCCAAACTCATCAGCTGATCAATTGAGGCAAGCTAGGCGAAAGTCACAAATTGTACTTTTGAATATAATTCATAATGATTGGGACGTTCTTTGGATAGTTGTGACTGCTGAAATACAGAAATTTATATTTAAGTATATTGCGTGTTTGTTCTTTAAATTTATCACATCAGGATTTATGTAAACAGCTGTCATTAAAATAATGAGACATCATAGTTTAGGATAGGTATGGCATCTTCACGTGGTGTGTAATATATATTCAAGGGACGTAATTGTACTTCTCGTGGAAATTATTCATTTCATTGTTATCAAAAACCACGTTTTTGTGTAAATATAATGTGTTGCAAATTTAAATACAGTGTGTGAAAGTTCACAGTTGCCACAGTGTTAAGAACTAGTGCGCACCACGGCGAAGATACAACTATACAAGTAAATATACATTAACATTTTCTTCGTATGAGGCCAGGTTACTTTTATGAAAAAAGAAAATCCCAACCGACAAAATACCTTACGAAGAATAAAGGAATATATTACACTCATTTTCCAGAGATGATGATGATGAGTTCTGCTTTTGACTTCTTCTTACACAGATTTACAGCAGGGCGTTTTTATTGTTGATACAGAACAAGCATAAAAGTGAACAGTAACCAATCGAACCTACATATGGTTATTTCTTGGGTTAGTAATATTGGGTAAGCGCTCCGTATTCTCTCCAAAATTAATGCGAGTGAAAACAATATTCCTTTGAAATTTCCGTGAATGTAGGAAGTAATTAACAGATCTCGCTGGTCAGTGCATGAATATTTTGGTATACATGGGCTATACCTAAACAAACAATGATACAAATGTTTGTGCGGAAGAAAGGGTCGCAAGAAAGTGTTCAAAGGATAGTGCTAAAAGTGTCAAGAACAAACAAACAAACAAACAAACAAACAAACAAACAAACAAACAAACAAACAAACAAACAACCAAGAAAGCTACTGTATTTATGACCATATAGAGGAATGGAGGTTAAAGTCTGGACCTATTATTATTATTGTACGTTTGTTGTCTCCATATTCGTATTAACGCATAATAATACTTTCTTAAGAATAATAATAATGTTATTTGCTTTACATCCCACTAACTACTTTTTAAGGTCTTCGGAGACGTCCCGCAGGAGTTCTTTTACGTGCCAGTAAATCTACCGACACGGGGCTGTCGTATTTGAGCACCTTCAAATACCACCGAACTGAGCCAGGATCGAACCTGCCACCCTATCCTGGGCTAACATTTTCATTTCTATGTAACTACTGCATCCAACTTCTGCTGTAATCTGCTTGTCATATTCATACCTTGGTCTACCCCTACCGTTATTACCCCTACACTTCCCTCAAAAACAAACTGAACAAGTCCTGGGTGTCTAGTGGTGTGTATTAGCATTCTATCTCTTCTCCTCAAATATAGCCACAACGATGTCTTCTCACCAATTCCATGTATCTCTTCATTCGTGATTCGATCTTTCCATTTCACCTTCAGCATTCTTCTGTAACACCACATTTCAAAAGCTTCTAGTCTCGTTCTTTCTGAGCGAGTTATCTTCCATGTTTCACTTTCATACAACGCCACGCTCCAGACGAAAGTCTCCAAAAACATGTTTATAATTCCTATATCAATGTTCGAAGTGAGCAAATTTACTTTCTTAAGAATAATAATAATGTTATTTGCTTTACATCCCACTAACTACTTTTTAAGGTCTTCGGAGACGTCCCGCAGGAGTTCTTTTACGTGCCAGTAAATCTACCGACACGGGGCTGTCGTATTTGAGCACCTTCAAATACCACCGAACTGAGCCAGGATCGAACCTGCCAAGTTGGGGTTAGAAAGTCAGCGCCTTAACCGTCTGAGCCACTCAGCCCGGCACTTTATTAAGAAAGGCGATCCTTGTTTGTGCTAGACCATTTACTTATATCCTCCTTACTTCTGCCATCATTAGTTATTTTACTATCCAAGTAACAATATTCATCTACTTCCTTTAAGACTTAATTTCCAAATCTAATACTACCTGCCTCAATGGACTGTGTACGACTGCACTCCATTACTTAGTTTTCGACTTATTTATTTACATCTTGAGCTCCTCACCCAAGACTCGGTCCATACCATTCAACAATTTCCCGAGATCTTTCAGACAAAATAACAATATCATCGGCAAATCTCACGGCTTTGATTTCCTCTTCTTGGATTGTGATCCCCTTTACAAATTCCTCTTTGATTTCCTTTACTGCCTGTTCTATATAAACATTGAAAAGGAGGGGCATACTGCAGTCTTGCCTCACTCCTTTCTGGATTGCTGCTTCTATTTCATAGTCCTCGATTCTTATGACAGCAGACTGATTTTCATATAGATTGTAGATAATTCTTTGTTCTCGGTACCTGATCCCTATCACCTTCAGAATCTCAAATACGTTGGTCCATTCAACGCTCTCGAATGTCTTTTCTAGATCAACGGACGCCATGTAAGTGGGCTTGTCCTTCTTAATTCGAACCTCTAAGATCAGATGTAAAGTCAGGATTGCTCCACGTGTTTTCACATTTCTTCTGAAGCCAAATTGATCTTCTCCCAACTCATTTTCAACTTGTCTTTCCATACTTCAACCAACGGTACAGTAGTTTTCGCACTTGTCTGCAGCAGATTTCTTGAGATTAGATATAACAACATCCTGCTGAAAATCGGATGGCACTTCTCCTGTCTCATATATCTTGCACACTAATTGAAATAACCTTACCATGCTGGTTTCTCCTAAGGCAGTCAGTAATACAGAGGGAATGTCATCAATTACTGGTGCCTTGTTTCTATTTAGGTCTATCACAGCTCTGTCGAATTCTGACCTCAAAATCGGGTCTCCCATTTCATCAGTATCAACAACTTCTTCTTGTTCCAGAACCATATCATCTACGTCTTTAACATGTTACAACTGCTGGATATGTTGCTGCCATCTTTCTGCCTTTTTTTCTTTCCCTTGAAGTGGTTTTCCATCTGAACTCTTAATATTCATACACCTAGATTTCCATTCTCCAAAGGTTTTCTTGATTTTCCTGTATGCAACATCTACCTCTACTAGGACCATACAACCTTTAAGATCCTTGCACTTCTACTTCAGACATTCTTCCTCAGCCGCCGTACACTTTCTATCCACTTCATTATTGAATCACCTGTATACTTTTCTATACTCTTGATTTTTTGCATTTTTGTATTTTCGTCGCTCATCGAACAGGTCTAGTATCTCTTAAGTTGTCCATTGATTCTTAGTTGATCTTTTCTTCCTTCCTAACATTTCTGCAGCAGTCCTACTGACCTCATTCTTCATGACTGTCCATTCTTCCTATATTGTGTTTCCTTCAGTCTCTTCACTTAGTCGTTGTGCAACATGTTCCTTGAAACCATCACTCGCACAATTTTTTTCAACTTGTCTACATCCTATCTGCTTGGATTCCTTCCCTTCTTCAATTGATACAACTTCAGATGGCATTTCGTGACCAGCAAGTTGTTATCAGTCCACGTCTGCTCCTGGGAAAATTTTGCAATCCAACATCTGATTTCTGAATCTCTGCCTAATTATAATGGTCTATTTGATAAATTCAGTTGTCACCAGCTCTCATCCATGTATACAGACGTCGTTTGTGCTGTTTGAACAAGTATTAGCAAAGGCTACAATATGATTGGTGCAGAATTCAACCAGCCGACTTCCTGTTTAATTCCTTTGTCTCAGTGCGAATGCTCCCACGGCATTACATTATCTTCCTTGGCCTACCACTGCATTCCAGTCCTCCATCATAATTAGATTCTCGTCACCTTTTACATATTGTATTAAATCTTCTATCTCTGCATATATTCTTTCGATGTCCTCATCATCCGCTGAAATAGTGGGCATATAGCCCTGCACTATTGTGGTGGTCATTGGTTTGGTGTCTTATCTTGATAACAATACTAGTTTCACTATATCGGTCGTAGTAGCTTAGCCGCTGCCTTATTTATTCATTACTAAGCCAACTCGTGCATTTCCTCTGCTTGATTTTGTGTTGATAATCCTGTAGTCGCCTGACCAAAAATCCTGCTCTTCCTGCCAGCTTCACTTATACCCTTACCAACTACAACTAACTTTAATCTATCAATTTCCCTTTTCAGATTCTCTAACCTACCACAACGATTCAAACTTCTAATATTCAACGCTACAATTCACAAAATGTTAGTATTCATCTTCCTGATGATTGCCCCCTCTAGTGTACTCCCCACCCGGAGATCCGAATAGCAGTATCAACACAGCTAAGCCGTGTTGAGTATTATTACAAGGCCATATCAGTCACGTAGACTACCGCGCTTGTAGCTTCCGAAATGCTGCCATCTCTTCTTTCGATGACAATATTTGTTAGTCTAGTTTCTTGACAGATACCCATCCGATATGGTTGCACCTGTGGCTCGGCTATCTACTTCATTAGGACGCGCAAGCCTACCCAGCGCGGCATGTTTCGCAGGGGAGGATGCTAGTAATGCCATTCCTTGTGCAGCCAGTCCCTGCTATGAATATTGTACAAATGTTGGTCATAGCGTCGGTTTGTGCGTGCATTTCAGTGGTTGTCCGGCTCCATGGCTAAATGGTTAGCGTGCTGGCCTTTGGCCACAGGGGTCGCGGGTTAGATTCCCGGTAGTGTCGAGAATTTTAACCATAATGGGTTAATTCCGCTGGTACGGGGGCTGGGTGTATATGTCGTCTTCATCATCATTTCATCCTCATCTAGACGCGCAGATCGCGTACGAGAATCAAATCAAAAGACCTGCATCTAGCGACCCGAACTTGTCCTCGGGCACTCCCGGCACTAAAAGCCATACGTCATTTCATTTCAGTAGTTTTTTCAGACTAATTTGTAATAGCAACTTCTGACTCAGTGAAGAAAACCTCGTGAAACTACCTCACGACTCATTTCCCGAGTTGCGGTGGAGTGGCTTTCCTTCACAGTATCACAATCATTCGATATTTTCAGAGAGTTGCTGTCGAGAATAAATTGGAAGAACTTCGAAAGTAGCAGATTAGTTAACTTAGCGTCATTACAGCCGGGACATTTTAATATCTTGATAATCTTCTACAAGAATCTTTTCTGCATAATATATTGCATGGTTCGTAAATGTAAGAATTTCTATGGTTTTGCTGACAGCATTGTTCTTGGAGTTCATCTGTTTGTTTCTTTCATCTTGTGTTCTGCATTATACGTCACGTAGAGAGACTAAGAAACAACAAGGCCTCGAATGAAGACTCCATGATACAAATTTTCTTGAGAAATACCGTAAAAATCCTCGATCTTGATGCTTAATTAAACACTGTAAAGGGGTGTCGCTAATACAAGAATATACATGTTCGAAGCAGGATGTACAGTACACACAATCTATATTTCTACCCACCAGGATTACCTGATTCAAGAACTGGAAACAATCCCAAGAAAAGCAGCTCGATTTGTTCTGGGTGATTTCCTACAAAAGAGTAGCGTTACAAAAATATTGCAAAGCATGGGTTGGGAAGAATTGAGAGAAAGAAGAAGAGCTGCTCGACTAAGTGGTATGTTCCGAGCTGTCAGCGGAGAGATGGCGTGGAATGACATTAGTAGACGAATAAGTTTGAATGGCGTTTATAAAAGTAGGAAAAATCACAATATGAAGATAAAGTTGGAATTCAAGAGGACAAACTGGGGCAAATATTCATTTATAGGAAGGGGAGTTAGGGATTGGAATAACTTACCAAAGGAGACGTTCAATAAATTTCCAATTTCTTTGAAGTCATTTAGGAAAAGACTAGGAAAGCAACAGATAGGGAATCTGCCACCTAGGCGACTGCCCTAAATGCAGATTAGTATTGATTGATTGATTGATTGATTGATTGATTGATTGATTGATTGATTGATTGATTGATTGATTGATTGATTGATAGTTTTGCTGGCAGCCTTGTCCTTGGAGCTCATCTGTTTGTTTATTCCCTCTTGTGTTCTGGGAAGTTGGGGGGAAAACGGATGGCACGATCATGGGAAGCAGTATCATTTTAGCAGTATTAATTCTGTTATCAACATGGAGAAAATAATAATAATAATAATAATAATAATAATAATAATAATAATAATAATAATAATAATAACAATAATAATAATAATGAGGAAAATGGAACCTTAGCAACATCAAACGAAGAAAACCGTGAGGTACTTGCCGAATTCCTCGACAAACTTCTAAATTGTGAAAAGCCAGTTAATCCCATCAGAACCAACAAATCAACATGTCAAAACCTGCCATCTTATCCTACGGATCGTGATGAGATCAAACGTCACAAAGAGAGACTAATAAACAACAAGGCTCCACGATTGCGGAACAACGGAAATACGCCCCGGAAGAAGCAACAGACGTCTTGCATAAGACCATCATTGACATATGGGAGATAAGAACAACGACCAGAGGACTGGAAGGTAGTTTAAATCCAACCTTTACATAGGAAAGAAAATAGTAAAAATGTAAATAACTATCGTGGTATATCATTACTTCCAGTAACATAAAAGATTCTATCATTATCCATCCTGCAACGACTAGAACACCAAGTTGAATGCTCGCTTGCAGAATACCAAAGAGGTTTTCGGAAAGTCCTATCAGCAACAAAGCAGATCCACAATCTTAAAACATGAATAATAAACAATGAGTGGCCAAATGTCACGGGTAGGTGTGTCCCATTAGAATATGTGCCAAGCATGACCCCTGAGCGTTGCTGCTAGCTGCGGCGTAGATGTGCAGTGTGTCACAGACACTAGTGTCGTGAAGATGGCAACCCGTTACGAGTTAACCGACTTTAAACGTGGGATGGTCATCTGAGCACGGCGCGTGGGTGATAGCATTGTGGAGATTACATGCGAATTCGGGTTTCCGAGGTCAACAGTGTCAAGGGTGGATCTTCAATATCGCAGAGAGAATGTTACCACCCGCGTAAATCGCCGCACGGGAAGAAACCACAGGTGCTTAACGAACAGACATCACGTAGCCTCCGCGGAAGCATACTGGGCGCTCGACGGGCTGCTGTGAGTCAGATCACCGCCAAGTTGAATCTTGGGAGTGACAAATCCATTTCTACCAGGACTGTAAGGAGATAACTGCACCGCATAGGCTTCACCAGCCGACGACCAACTCGTGTCCCTTTGCTGATACCTCGACACAGAGCTCAACGACGTGCATGGACCAGCGAACATCGGCAATGGACCATGGAACAGTGGCGGTGTGTGGTATGAATCCCGGTTCAGTCGTATCGAGCTGACGGGCGAGTGAGATTGTGGAGTATGCCCCGTGAAGCTATGGATCCTGCGTATCAACAAGGTTGTGTCCAGGCGGGAGGTGGCGGAGTTCTCATGGTCGCAATTAGGCCCCATTATCCGGCTGCAGGGAGCGCTGACAGGTACACGTTATGTGGACATTCCTTCAGACCATCTGCATCCCTTTCTGGCCCAGAGTACAGTGACAGAGATGCCGTGTTTCAACGGGACAATGCGCTATGTCACCGCTTTGTGGTGTCATGCAGGTGGTTGGAGGTGAACTCCAGTGAAGTTACGACCATTGTGGTCTAGATCCCCCGATATTAATCCAATCGAATATTTATGTGATGCTGTCGATGCTGGTGTACGCACTATGAGCTCTGCATCAACACCACAAGACCAAATGTGGATAGCAATGCAAAATGCGTGGGTCGAGACAACTCCAGAACGATTCCAACACCTTGTAGGGTCGATGCCTCGCCGTATTGCTGCCGTTTTGTGGGCAACTCGTTATTAACATCACATTCAGTGTCTTCCCATGACTTTTAGCCACTCAATGTATTCATTATTACATGGGATCCTACATAAAATTTTCTCGAGTTCACGGCATTTATATATTAGATAAATATGCAGTGAACAAGATGCTTCATGTCCAGTATCATATAGAATGTTCCGAATTTCCTTGTCACCTCATCACCTCTGTCTACGATACTGGAGTAATATAAGGACATTTAGTTCTACATCACCACTGCAACTGAGCGATTTGGCTACGCGGTTTGAGATGCGTTAGCTTTGGATTCGGGAGACGGTGGGTTCGAATTTCACCGTCGACAGCCCTGGTAGATGGTTTTCCGTGGTTTTACATTTTCACATCAGGCAAATGTTCGGGCAGCTGTACCTTAATTAAGGCCACGGTCTCTTCCTTCGCAACTATAACAGTTCTGTCTTATCCCGTAAGACCTGTCTGAGTCGGTGCGACACAAGGTAAATACAAATAACCGCCATTACCAGGGTCTTACTCCGAAAAGACGAATTATTCATGTAAATACGCGATTTTACATCGCTAACACAAGGAGGACTGCCCGGTTCTTAAATAACTAATTTTAACGGTTTATCCAAGAAATTATTATTATTATTATTATTATTATTATTATTATTATTATTATTATTATTATTATTATTATTATTATTATTATTATTATTATTATGTCAGGCTGCATGGCTAACTTGTTATCGTGCTGGCCTTTTGCCCGGGTTCAATTCCTACTGAGCAAGTAGCCACGTGGTTTGGATCACGTAGCTATCAGCTTGAATTCGGGAGATAGTGGGTTCGAACCCGACTGTCGGCAGCAAATGTTGGGGCTGTACCTTAATTAAGGCCACGGTCCCTTCTCCCTACTCCTAGCCCTTTCCTATCCCACCGTCGCCATAAGACCCATCTCTGTCGGTGAGACGTAAATCAAATATGGTTCGATTCCAAGCTGGGTCGGGGATTTTAACCCCGATTTCTCAATTCCTCTGGTTCAGGGATTACATTTTGTGCCATCTTCAACAGTAGAGATCATATTATGTCAACTCGTGATATATGCCTCTACGGTAGCCATGCGCTATTATTATTATCGTTTAAAGGAACCTAACAGGTAGGTCATCGGCCCTATTATTATTTTATTTTATTTTTAGTATTAGCAATAATAGTATTGTTATGAGTGGTTTTCACTATGGTACTGTATTGTTTTATTATTACTGCAATTACATTATTTGTTATTTTTTGTGGGATATTTCAGTACACTATTTTATTACATCAGTTCCCAGCGATATAAATACTATCTCCATGTTGTCATATTATTTTGTTCAGTGTTTTCTGTCTTATTATTTTCATTCTTTGTAAGTACCGTTACTGTATTTATAAATGTACTTAATCGCATTGTATTGTGATACATTTTGTAAATACTGGAAATTTGCTTATGTTTCTTCTTCGTGGAATATGTCATTATGTATACCTTGTATTTCAACGGCCTTTTAAAGTATATTATGTACCTTTTAAGTGGTTTACTAATTAAGAAAACTGTAAAACGTTCTTTATTGCTGCAGCCTGTATCTTGCCTCATCACCACGCCCACTTGTTTCTATCGTTTAAAATATGGCCGACGCTTCGTTCAAGTGGATTCAGATATGGCGGTGCATTAGCCGCTTTATAGTCTTCTTTCTAGCTCGTTGGTTGGAGGTAACCTGAAACTAGCAGCCGTTGATGGATGGCCATGACCGAAAGACATTTATGATCCTTTGATTTTCGCAAAAGGAAAAGTGGTTTCTTTTCTAATGAAGAGATGGCCGGCATTCATTTCGTGAATGGACGTGCCAACGTTTGAGATGCCATGACAACTGCTTCAAAAGCCACTACCGATACAACAGCTTTTGACATCCGATATGGAACGTCGAACTTGCAACATAAAGCTTGAGCAACGTTGTAATAGGTGTAAGTGGCATTACGCCCTTAGAGCATATGATCGAAGATTACGCCAATTTCTCAGTAGTTTGCACCTATAATTTTTCATAGTCATTGACTTGTGAGTAGTCATCATGGAGCACAATTCTGATTGGCTGATAAAGCAAAGATTTGCAAGAGTTCTCTCCTACCTTGTTTAATTATAAATAAAGAGTATCCTGTCTGATAATTTATCTGAAGTTAGTATCAACATCTGAAGAAAAGAATGAACAGAAAAATGGATAAAATTATGTGTCATTGGATGTGTCTTCCGCACATATTTTTCCTTCAAATATATCATACGTATACTGACCCACCAAGGTTATGATTGTGCTATATAACAAAAATTGTGCTGTTTCGACACACTGTTTACAATTTAGGCTATAAAGATTTTGTGTATGATTATTTATCGTCGACTCAAGCTTTACTTCATCGTTTGTTGACTTGCCGTTGTACTCAGGATGGTAAATTTAAAGGATTTTATTCGTGATAGTCTTTTTGTAATGTTAATGTTGTTCGAGGTATGGTATATTACCCAGCCACTATTTAACAAGTATAGTTATCTATTATTTAAAGGCCAGTTCAAACCGTGGTGACAGTGTTTAAGAGATAATTGGTTCAGGATAGATGTTACTTGGACTTCTTACTGTTTGAAACATGTAAAGACGGTGTATACTGTGTACATTTACTATGAACAGAGTATCTTTAAGTGACAGTAAAATGGTTGTGGATGTTCCGCAGGATATGTTAATAACTTTAAACACGTGTGTTCCTATAAATCATTATTTTTTGTTGTTATATTGTATTTTAAACAGACTAACAAATGTTAATTTAATCGTTTTGCTAAGCAATATGAAAAGAAGTTCACTGCTTTTAATACTGTGTCCCATATTTACAACACAATTTTGATGATCGATGGTTTGAGGGGCGAAAATATCTAGATTACCAATCGCATGAATAAATTGGAGAAGAGTTCCGACTTCTCCAAGAATTACGAAAGTGGTAACATGAAATGTGGGAAAACAACATAGTATTTGTAATTCGCATAACTGATTACATCGATATAGGAAAATTACAGAACTGAAAAAGATAGATTAAATAGGTGACATTAAAGGCAAAGCATGGAATTGTCAAAAAAGAAGTAATACCAAATGTTGGTATGCGCCTGTAATGTCAATCCAAGTCCTACAAGTTGTGAAGCATTGATGAATATCTTATTTTATATTTAATATTTTTCCGAGAGGTTTTAATGTACCACACAAAACTTTTAATTTTGACCTGGCTTATTTTTCCACTTCATCAATGATGCTTCCAGCAAAGGAAAATAAGTACCGATTCAAACGACATAAATATAGACCGAGCATTTGGGACATAAAACAGCATAATCCACGCGATTTAATTGCGTGGAAAATCACTGGTACAGGCAAATTTGGTTCAGCGTACTTGAGTACCTCACTTCTTCGAGCCGTACCGGTACTAAAATATATATGGTACACGTTTACTTAAAGGTTGTGTTTCTCTCACAGGGGATCATCTTGGAAACGCTAACGTTATACTCGAGCAGGTTATTCTGAATTTATATGGGTGATTTTCGAGAAACACTTTCAATATTAAAGAATTCATTGCAATCAATGGCCATAAATTACATATTTAAGTTAAACATAATTGTTTTAGTCTAATCTGTTACTTAGTACAGGTCACATGATATATATCACAAGACTTCTCGAATAATACTCAAATACATTACGTGTTCTGGGTTTGAAACGCGTTGTTGATACACACTCGGTGATGAAAACTATATGTTGCTACTCTAGTCACTATGTGTCTAAGTTCATAGTGTGCCTTCATCCAATCCGCACTGCCATGGCCTCTGTGGTATGAAAATAATCCCATATTTCTCTTCTCTTGGTTTGAAACTCTGTTTGCAATTGACTACATACAGTTGTAGATGGCAATAACAGTTTATTTCGGAATTCTTCTGTGTAGAACAATTATTTTTTAAGCTCATATTGTAACATCATCTTGACGGTTTAAATTTAGACAAGCATAGTAACTTTTTCATGTAAATTGCTTTCACATTTTCGATGTCTTGAAGATTTCTATTGGGGAGATATCCCGATATCATTTTTAATCCGTACCTGATTATCTGCGATATTTTTGCATTGAACAGCTTCTTGCTACTTCAATCGAGAGCTGGCGTAATAACAAAATGTCATTCATTGCTATTACTACGCAGCCTACTTATCCTTAATGTGTGTGGTATAAAGAGTTTCTGATGTCTGCATTATAATGTCCAGATATTTAAAGCTGCTTGCGATTTGCATACTTACTCCGTAGCAAATTTTATCGGTTAATGCTATTCTGCCTCCCGTGCGGAAAATCATCTTTACCTTTATCTGCCGATTAATTATGAATTTATTTTCCTCCTACTGAAAGCAATATGTAGTTTCTTGTGCGTTTTCGATACAAGTACAATGCCATCTAGACACATGTGCAAATTAACTTCGTCACCATCGTCATTTATTTTATGTATTTAGTCTGAGACCACTATATTGAACAGTGATGGGCTCAGTGTGTCGCTCTGTAACACTCCATTCGTCTGCGTTATCGGATTCGAGAAATATATGTTTTCACATACAGTGAGGTAAATTATATACAAGAATGTCTTTGATGTCCTATTATGGTTCCCTATTTCTCCAGCAGTTTTATTCTATCAGTTAAATCAAACGACCTGGTGTGTTGTATGAATATCGCGTAAAGTTTCTCTTTCGGGTGTCTTAGAGCATCCTATACGTCGCCTATTAGGTTCCGTATCGCTTATATTTTGGGTCTTCCTCTTTGAAAGCTAAATTGCTCTTCCGGTGATGCTTGGTCAACCTTTTTTATCACTCTGATTGATAACAACCTTCCAAGAAGTTTCAAACATTGCTTGCCAAGGCAACCTGACGGTATGAATCTACGTAGCAGGTGTTTCGCTTTCATTTATATGGGACTTCATCATTGAGTGTCTCAGGTTTCAGGGATGTCATTCATTTCCATCCGCTTAATGAAGAGTGATGACCGGCTCCATGGCTAAATGGTTAGCGTGTTGGCCTTTGGTCATAGGGGTCCCGGGTTCGATTCCCGGCAGGGTCGGGAATTTTAACCACCATTGGTTAATTTCTCTGACACTGGGGCTGGATATGTGTGTCGTCTTCATCATCATTTCATTCTCATCAGGACGTGCAGGTCGCCTACGGGAGTAAAATCAAAAGACCTGAATCTGGCGAGCCGATCTTGTCCTCAGACACTCCCGGCACTGAAATCCATACGCCATTTCATTTCATGAAGGGTGATGTCTACGTCTTTAGCAGTACATTTTCCGTAGTCTTTAGATGTTCGTTGAAAATGCCATCAATTACCAAGCTGTCTTATTCTTCAGCTCCTTTATTGAAGTGGCGAAGCTCTAAGTTAATAAATGGGTAAGCAGGAAATCTTATCTTAATTGTTTTGTACAGTAGTTCCAAACGTCAAGTTTTCTTGCAAAATGGTCAGTCATATGGTCCTTTAATAGTCGATCACTCGCTAATTCCTTCACAAGCTTTTTTTCTCGATAGAACTAGTACCAAGACTGCTGAGTTTTTCATCGTTCGTTGTATTACGCAAGTATGTTTTTACCTTCTTCAGAGTACTCATACTCCTTTCAGAAGAAACCATGGTCACAGGAAATGTTAATATTAAGCGAATCCGTTTCGATACTTTCACATACACTGGTCCGAGGTCATTGAGGACAATATAATGTAAAATTTTATGAGGGGGAAAATGTTTTTCTATATCGGAAAAAATGTTTATCATTTCATTTTCCAATCTTTATCTATTAAAGAAAGGGGTATATGTTCATAATATTGTTCGGTTTAATAGCAGGGAAATTATCTTTGTAAAATGTAATGTGAGTTGGATCCAATAACTCAACAAAGTGGATGCTTTTAAAATCATCAAACCGTATTTCTATTTGCGTAACTGAATTAAGATATCAAGAACTTCATATATTAACATTTTGAGCGTTATGAATGTCCTGTCATCTATATTTATCCCACTATTTATTTTACGGCATTTTTCAACGCAAGAGGATACCGTGCTTTCTGATCGCATATTCTTGAGGATCCAGTGGTTTCCCTAATTTCGATTTAGCGCAGAATTACATCAGATATGGTTTTATATTTCAGTATCTCAAGGAGATTGCCTGTAAAAATAAAAAAATCTCTATAGTTGCAGAGAAAATAATTTAATTGGGCCTTCTTGAATATGTTAAGAAACCCAACTGCATAATTGTACGAGTCACTGTCCTAACCCTCATTATTCTCTGCAATGTTTTCTAGAACCTGTCTTAGATCGTCATAGTGTGAAGATATTGTGTGGACTGCTCTGGAATGAAAGCTCCAGCGGGTAGTAGATGCTTGTGGAAGTCTGAATAATTTGTATACAAGAATATGAGTTCTCTTTGAGGATCTACTAAAAATAACAAACGCTGTCAGATTATGAAACAAGATTTTATTTTGGAGCAATGGAGAACAAGAAGGAATAACAGCGTAGACATATTTCCCTTGGACAAACTTGCTTGACGTAATGTTGAACACCCCCATGCTTTCCTGCCATTGTGCAGCACCCGTCATATGTTTGACGTACGACTTTATCAATTACTCCCCATTTTCGCAGAATATCGACAAGTAATTCTGATAAGCCTGATGCAGTCTAATCAATCGAAACATCGTAAAAGCTTAAGAATCTTTCTTTGAGATACTATTTTGAGCAGAACCGGAATATTACACTGACTCAAGATCTGGCGCGGCTTTATATAATCTGCAGAACTGCAGAACTACCAGAATGAAAGATATGAAATGATATGCAGCGATTACCGATCCCATCCTTCATATCGTGTGTTGTTATCGAGCCAAAGATCAGTACCCATTCAGATACTGGTGATCTGGTAAGCTTGTTTGGATCTGTGTAGGACAGAACATTAAGTTGAAACAGTTGAATTCATGAAAGCACGCTTAAATACCAGCTTTCTCCGATAGGTGGGTAAGAGTCGCCCATAAGGTTCTGTATGAAACGTTGCTTACGTTATTATAAAAGGTCGGGAAATACAAGCAGTTCTGCGATAAAAATGATGATCTATGAAATTCCACCAGTCACCGCTAGGATCGTTTTGTACCACCCTAGTTTCAGATTTCACGCCTGTTTAACTCATTAGTGACACTGCAATAGTGGTTGTTATAATGAGTATTTGCGTATAAAAGGTTTACTGCTGTATTCTGTTTTGTATATCCCGCGAGAGAGTATAAACCATTTCATTTCATACGTTTCCCGTTAATCACGGATTAAGAAATACAGTAAATGGATTTCAGCTGCTTCTCACGAGGTGATTATCAGGAACTGTCTGGACTTCTTCGGAAAGGTCGATGGTTTGTAGTAGGCATTTGAGAGAACAAAATTACAGTGTGAGCACAACTAGCTTTCGTCTGCCTAAATCTGTACCTTCAGTATTCACAGACATTTTACTAGAACAAACAAGTGACTGCTGCAGGCAGGAAACCTCCGAAACGACGACAGTCTCAAACTAGTGATGCCGGTACTGTTTTAACCAAAAGAAAATCTGTCTCTCAAAAAAAAATTGTATGTAATTTTTCTCCTACCTCTGAAGATGAGGCAAATTGTACAAGTATAGAAACACAATTTTTACAGATTTTAAGGCCAGTCATTAGGAAGTTTCCTCGAAAGTGACTGTTAAGCGAAATGCCATTATTAAAAAGTTACGAACTAAGCTTCATAATCTTCAGAATGGATTGAACAAACATAAAGCTGACAAATCTGGCATGAACACACTAGTGATGGGACATTCGATTCATTTTACTGAATCGATTCATTTGATTCCGTTCACGTTACTGAATCGATACAGTGATCCGATTCACGGCACATTAGTCACCGCTCCTACTGCATCTGTTAAGTATGTGCTGGTAAGACAGCAGCAACAGCATTCAGTGCTCGCAGCTGCCATCTGGTCTTCATACTATGAACTCCTTTCTTAGAAAAAAATGCTAGTCACTCTAACACATCGAAGGTTTCCGGCGACGCAGGGTGGGAAAGGTTAGGATTAGGAAGGTAGCAGCCATGGCCTGAATTAAGGTACAGTCCCAGCATTTCCTGGTGTGAAAATGGGGAAACTACGGAAAACCATCTTAACGGCTGCCGACGGTGGGATTCGAACCTACCATCCCCCGAATGCAAGCGCATAGCTACGCGATACTAACCGCACGACAACTCGCTCAGTCATTTTTGAAAATATGTATTTTTCTATCAGCTGAGGATTTTTTTAAAATCGTCATATTTTGTATAGGCTACCCGAGATGTACAGTAGCCCACTGGTTTTCTGATTCAGCATACTGCTGGTTAAGTTATTGCGTCTGTCCACATATGATTGAAGTCTTGTGCAACGATGTGCCATATGAGCTGAGAGAAACCGAGCTCGATAGCTGCGGTCGCTTAAATGCGGTCAGTATCCAGTAATCGGGAGATAGTGGGTTCGAATCCCACTGTCGGCAGCCCTGAAGATTGTTTTCCGTGGTTTCGCATTTTCACACCAGGCAAATGCTGGGGATGTACTTTAATAAGGCCATGGCCGTTTCCTTCCCATTCCTAGGCCTTTCCTATCCCATCGTCGCCATAAGACATCTGTGTCGGTGCGACGTAAAGAAAATAGAAAAAAACAAAACTGAGAGAATACTGAGCCGTTCTTCCCAATATAAAACAGGTACTTTTGAGTGGTCATGAGCATGACTCATAGTCATAGGGCGGTCTAGTGTTGAGTTTAATTGTCAAATGTCAATTAAGTTATAATACTAAGATTCATTAAACTAATAAATAGTATAAACTAATAGCCTACCTACTTGCTAGCTACTTCAGAATTATGTTTTGACTACCTTTTTAACACTGCAAATAAATCCATCTATTATTTATTTAAAGAAGAGGACAGTGAATGCAAATGGGTATTATTTTCAAATGAGCTGAGCTCGAGAGTCCATTATAGCCTACGATTCTTTCAGTGAATCATGGCTCGCTGTATGTTTTATTGCAGCGGAAGCTCGGCTTTCCGCGTGTCCAGTGAGCCGATAAGGAGCCGTGTGTATCTTGTGTCTCACTGAGCCGTGCTCGTTCACGATTCTTTCGGTGTGCCATGGCTCCCTGAATGTCTCGCTGCAGCGGAAGCTCGGCTCTCCGCGTGTCCAGTGAGCCGATAAGGAGCCGTGTGTATCCTGTGTCACACTGAGCCGCATTCGTTCACGATTCTTTCGATGTGCCATGATTCATTGTCCCGCTGCAGCGGAAGCTCGGCTCCCCGTCAACGTCCAGTGAGTGCGCCACTCAGCACTGTCCGCTGGGAGTAAGCTGAATCGTGTGCCGTGAGCTCGCCGTTCCTGTGAATCGATTCACTCGGACACTTGAATGAATCGATACACTGCTTCGAATCATGCATTCAGTAGCCAACACTAGAACACACATCTGTCTTACTTCAAAATAAAGTCCAACAGGATAGTATTAAAGCCACTTTCTTTTGTTGGAAAATACTACCTTAGCTGTGAAGGTTGTTTACAACCTATTTCTTGAGAGTGAAAGTCAGGTGTTCAGCTTTATACATTTTCGAGGTCGCGGAGGGCTGAGCTACCCTAAAACACCATTTTTGTAGCGTTACTAGAGCAAGTTATGCAATTAATATCCCGTGCCGTCCAGTATCTGCCTCGGAAGAACTAGCTCACAATTAAAATTCATGTTTTTTTTTTCAGAGAATAAAGTGTGACAAATGAAATGACACTAAACTGTATATACTTCCGAGTCTTCTTCTGCAAAAGTTCATGAAACCGCTCCTAGATAACCTAGTCCATTATCGCACGAGTAGAAATTAAAGAGTTTTAGCTTCGCAACAAGCCTCTCAACAGAGAAATACTAAAGTTTTAATGAATGACTGCTTGTTTATGCTCTTCCGGTGAGTTGTAGATATGACTGAGAAACCTAGAAGTTGTAAATAGTTATAAAAAAGAGTCGGTACTTTCTCTCATCTCTATAATAAATTCATATAGTACGATCGTATGTAAGTACCTACAGTGACTTTATATGAACGGTGTGGCCAAGTCCAGTCCAGTAGCCATGATTTAGCCAAGTATTCAACCAGCTGATAGATGAAGGAGAGTGATATTATTGTTTTAAAGAATAGACTAGGTAAATGTTCTAAGGTGTTTATTTATTTTGCTTATGCTGTGTGTATATAGGCCTATCAGTATTTGTTATATTCAGTCTGACTACCTGACGTAAGACTTCAAAATTTAGATTTATACATGATATAGGCCTGCAATCTCACCACTGGATACCGTGGTTCAAATCCCGGTCACTCCATGTGAGATTTGTGCTGGACAAAGCGGAGGCGGGACAGGTTTTTCTCCGGGTACTCCGGTTTTCCCTGTCATCTTTCATTCCAGTAACACTCTCCATTCTCATTTAATAGCATCCATCAGTCATTAATAAATCACTTTGGGAGTAGCGACCCCATCGTTCTAATAGCTTATATCTGCTTCATTCATTCCATCCCTGACCCGGTCAATGACAGGCTGTAGGTTTTCATTTTCATAGGCCTGTAAGTCACAATTTATTGAAGAGGTTAGAAATTCTGTATTGGTTGCTAGGCCTATAATAACATTTATATTATAATACACGTGGAATAAAATAGTATAGTCATTGTCTTGAATAATGTATGTGATGACTGATGACCGTAAAGTTAGCCCACATTTAAACAAATAACGTTACCATATTCCAGGTTACATGGTTTTACATACCAGAATATACAAGGCCAGTATCTTCAATCTATACACAGAAATGTACTTTTTATATATGGCTTATCGGTATGTATATAATCTTAACAAACGCAGATGATAGAAAATAATATGATTAGTTAACCGGTGGGTAGACAAAATTGTATTACCTGGCTCAATATTTATGTTAACATACCGTAATATAAGTTAACATAATATACTGTACCATTTTACTCGTGGTAGGGCTGCTAATATAAAAATTACGAAAACCTGCTACTCTTTAGTGGTGAAAACAAGCAACTTCGATGGTACTCGGGTCGTGTATAGTGCTCCTTTAATGATGGCTACGGTTTGAGGAATTAAATATTATTATCACTATACAACAGGCATATAGTTTGAGAAAATACTACTGTCTTGTTGCTCGGTGAAGACAAGCAGTTATCCTGGTCCCGGAGTATTTGTATTCAGGATTCAATATTATCGACCACCCGCGGTTCGATCCCCGTGATGTGCGACTAATTCTGTGCCCTGGTTCGGTTAGTACTGGTAGATGTTCGCTGTATTTATACACTCTATTTGCTGCTATAGGTTATGCTAATACATTGTTATTACTGTTATCATTACCTTCTTTTTTTCGTACCGCTCTTCCCACAACTGTGGGGTTGTTGGTGGGAACTGCATCACACATGTGGATTTGGTCCTGTTTAAAGGCCGGATGCCCTTCCTGACGCAAATCCTCTATGGAGGGATGTAATCACTATTGCGTGCTTCTGTGGTGATTTGTAGTATGGTATGTTATCTGAATATGAAGAGGAGAGTGTTGGGACAAGCACAAGCACCCACTCCCCAAGCTCGGGCTATTAAAATATCCCACCCGGCCGGAATCGGACTCGGGACACTCTGAACCGAAGGGCAGTACGCTGACCATTCAACCACAGGGTCGGACCATTAGTGTTATCATTATAATGTACAGAAAAACTCAACTTGATGCTAGGTGGCACTTATGACTACGTCCTTTAAGAGATAAATAGCCATAAAAGTTTCAATTCGAGAATATGTCAATCATAATATCTCATACGGTGAAAATGAATGAGACTTGCAGTAAACGATCGGGAGTGACCTTTGCTGCAACTTTTGTTATGTGCAGGTTTTAGATAAAACAGATATTTTCGGGTATATTTGGAAATTTGTGAAAAGTAATCAGTGGCGGCTCGTGACAAAATTTTTAGGGGGTTCACAACAACATTTTTGTTCATGTCTCCAATCAGCAAGAAAGTAACATAGATACATAAATCACTTCACTAAAAGTTCCTTGTACGGTTCCCTTTCATAAATAATATGTTAGAACCCCTGTAACCAAGGATAAATTTTATACTAAACTAATATGTTAATGTAGAACAAAAATAAAATTCATAATAATTTTACTACACTGCGAATGTTGAAGGATGCGAGTACTATTCTTGGTTTTAAATAGCACGAATTTCACCTGGGTGTTAGTGTAGAAGAAAACCAAACCCCATTGTCTACCAAGCGACCGCTGGTCAGCTCGATGGCCTACAGATTATGAGATGTCGTGTGGTCAGCACGACGAATACTTTCGGCCGTTATTCTTGGCTTTCTAGACCGGGGCTGCAATCTCACAGTCAGATAGATCCTCAATTGTAATCACGTAGGGTGAAGGAACCTCGAAGCAGCCCTCAAATCCAGGTCAAACCCTTACCAGGCCGGAAATCGAACGCGGGGCATCCGGGTAAGAGGCAGGTGCGCTACTCCTACACCACGGGGCCGGCTGTATTAGTATAGAACAAAAGTAAAATTCATAATAACTTTACTGCACTGCGAACATTGAAGGATGCGAGCACTATTCTTGGTTTTAAATAGCATGAAGTCACCTGGGTATGACGAGAAGCATAGAAGTAATGTATGCCGCATTTACCGATCGATTTTTTAAAAAGTAATTATTTCCGAATTGACCCCAATAGTCTCCACATTATCTCGGTTAATCAGGGTTCTACTGTATCAGATGTTAATTATTCTCGCCTTGGAAATTATAAACAACACTAGCATAGGGAATTCAATACTTGCCGTTTTGTGTGCATGAGAATTTTCAGGTTTATTTATTTTTGCACTCAGAAGAGCAAGGTCTGTGCACCCAGCTGAATTCCATACACTTCTTTCTTTGTTGAACAATAAACAGGGCAAACAAAAGAGCGCATTTCTAGATCTACATTCACAGAGCCACTTGCGTGTTTCGTACAATTCTCTCTTAAACTTACGCCTATACTCGCCCTTGTCAGTTTTTGAAACTTTTTCGATAATCAAATCTGGTCTGTCCGGTCCAAGCCTTTTAATTTCTAACTTATCCTGAGGTTAATATTTCGCTGATTAAGATTACCTGAAGTGAATTCATTTCCTCTTGCACAAAGAATACCATGGTTAAAAACCATACAAACAGACAAGCAAAACACGACACTCAAATAAATTTCACTTGAAAATATTTTCCAATCACAAGGTAAAGCAAATTTCTTCCCGCAATTAAGAACACCTGTTCAGAACGAGCTAGAAAATGCCTATTCAGAATTACTAGCGAAATCTGCCGGTAATGTGATGCAATAGTAGCTCATGGGAGGCTGTGGCTAAAAGTAATGGGGGAGGTGGCGGACCCTTTTGGTCAACTGTAATACTTCTACTGGTCTGAGGGTGGCTCTAGACGCCAAGGCACGTACCTTACCGTGTTCCTCGCTAATGGGAATATCAGTGCATAAACCACGACGTCATCTGCTTTGCTCATGCGTATAGTCTTCAGCACAATAGCGTATTATCCAGTGTGCTCGCTGAAGACCAACTACAATTACATCAGACCGTAATTCAGGAAAAACATGATGGACATCGGTTAGCGATATGAGAGGTTGAGGGAAAGGTTATGCATGTTTATTCCGAGCCAAGTAAAGAAAATATCACAAGACGAACGTCATGAAATGCAACTCACTAACTCAAAATATGAATAATTAAACACCAAAAGTAGCGTTATCGCGTATTGTTAAGTCTAAACGAAATCTCAGAGGGGAAAATAACGAAGGGAGAATTACTGTATCAACGTCAGGTTGAAAGAGACACAGAGTACAAAAATATTTTACATATGAATCTCCGGTCAGCAAATACGATATATAGATGTCAACAAAGAACATTATTAACCTTACATGAAATACTATGTAACACCACCATTAACCACAGCCCAACCTAGCCCGATAGCTGCAGTCGCTTAAGTGCGGCCAGTATCCAGTAATCGGGAGATAGTGGGTTCGAGCCCCACTGTCGGCAGCCCTGAAGATGGTTTTCTGTAGTTTCCCATTTTCACACCAGCCAAATGCCGGAGCTATACCTTAATTAAGGCCACGGCCGCTTCCTTCCACTTCCTAGGCATTTCCTCTCCCATTGTCGCCATAAGACCTATTTGTGTCGATGCGACGCAAAGCAAATAGTGAAAAACCACAGCCTATTATGTAAACACGCAAACAAATTTCTCCAACAAAATTTCAACCCTCTAAAATCCATCTGTATTGTTGAGTAGGTGCAAGCGATATTTGTATGATACACTTGACCATCTAAAGCACTCGTCACCTTAAAACTCACCAGAATTTATGGCATAATTGTATTTTATATAAAAAAGAACGCAATCCTCATGTTCACTCACGGGAAAAGGGGTGTTAGGTAAATTTAATCCCTATAGTAGACTTTGTCTTGTAGGTTGGCAGCTGTATAAAATATGTACATTATTAAAAATACAAGATGTCGGAAAGCTTAGTTCACATTTATTTCATGCTTCTCGCAGCCCGGATGAACTTGCCTCAAACTCCTACAATCCACCGTCCTATATAAGGTAATTAACGCAACCATTGGATTACAGTCACTTAAGTATAAAACTTCATGATTCTGATCGAATTCAAACGAATATTAGATGTTTGACCAAGTTAACCTAGCACAACTCTTCGCCCAAAGTCATAACTTCTTGCAAGGTCCACAACCATCCACTGCTACAACTACCGTGGCCAGTACCATCTACTGACAAATTCACGAACTTTATAAAATCTAGTTATTAGTTCCCACTTACTCTTCCGTTCATCCAGAAAGTTACGTGTTTCCTCAGAATAATTATTATCCAAATCTTACTCATTTTATAGCACCACGATATTCTATAAATATGGAAGAGTCCAACAAACGAACATTAACCAAAAGGAGAACAACCTTGAAGGCTTGTGTAACTCGCATTCAACCAGTGGCGGCTCGTGATGATAGAAATGGGTGGGGCACATTCAACGTATTAGGAACACTAGGAATCAATTAAATCAATTAAATTAATCTTAAATTAATCCGCCATTGAATATATTATTCATTGTACAATTCCTCTGTATGAGCCTTTGGCTCGTTGGAATTCATTATTGAAATAAATATCTTTCTATCATCTACCTTCTTATTTCTTGTATATGAAACTGCGATTGTAGGTTCTATTTTTATCTTTGAACGATTTATGCTAAGCTCTGGTCTTGGTCGGCCCATTCCTTTAGCTAATAATCTGTTTTCGTAATTAAGAGATTTTGTTTGTAAGTAACTCATTTGATTCATTTTAAAAACACTTAGGCCTATGCTCGCAGAGGAATACACTCAGATACATCACACTAATCTTCACACACTTTTCAGACTTACAATGAACATCGACACCGATGGACACGATTAATCTAACAGACGTACAAGGTAAGCACAGGTTTGCTACAAACACTACCTTTGCGCGCGTTAATAATACATATGACGACAAGAAGGTGTAGCTAAATGCTATCTAGTAGGCTGTAGAAGTAAGTTCAAAATACGAACTAGCGCTGAAGTGTCACGTCGTAGAAATACTGTGACCGGGCCAATAGCATTTGCCCAAAGTAGTATAATTGGATGGTTCTGGCGCCACCGCCACCGCGGGCTCCCAGAGGCCACCTCCACCGCCACCACAGCCAGAGGCCTCCCCGAGGCCACCTCCACCGCCACCACAGCCAGAGGCCTCCCAGATGCCTCCTCCACCACCACCAGAGCCAGAGGCCTCCCAGAGGTCTCCTCCACCACCCGCGGGAAATTTGAATTTGTAAACAAAGCCACGTGCTTTTTGACAGCTGTCATCGACAAAAACGCATCGCTAACCTCAGTACTGCCATCTTGACGGGCCTAAACCTCAGTAGTGCCAACTTAACCTAACTAGCGCGAGGTAAACAAAGCCACGTGTTTTTTGATAGCCACGTGCTTTTTGACAGACAACAACGCATCGCTAACCTCAGTACTGCCATCTTGACGGGCCTAAACCTCAGTAGTACCAACTTAACCTAACTAGCGCGAGATTAACAAATCCACGTGTTTTTTGACAGCCACGTGCTTTTTCGACAGCTGTCATCCACCATCTTTAAACTACAGAGCACTGTGCTGCCCTCTTTATCGCAGTAGCTGCAAATTCGTCACCTGTCATCCCCAGTGCTGCCATCTTAACGGGCCCAAACCTTAGTGCTACCAACTTAACCTCACTAGCGCGAGATAAACAAATCCACGTGCAGCTGACATCCACCATCTTTAATCTATAGAGCACAGTGCTGCCCTCTTTAGCTACTTGCCTTTGAAATGTGGTGGCGGATAATTTGTGTTACGGAGATATCCGTGGTAGGTAGAGGTGAAAGAAGGTGCGGGTGTGAATGGGTTTCAAGCTACGAAATTAACGTGCAAGGTAAAATTAATTTAAAATTTAACTAGGTTATATTTTCTTTTCAAAAACAAGAGATAACAATCATAACAGGTACAGAGTAGCAAAAATGTAGGTACAATATTACTGGGTTCGGGCTCAGTGCCCTTACTTCATAACTCTTGGGCAATCAGCCCCGCCTTACTCCAAAAAAAATTTTAGCCAAGGGGCAGAAAACCCCATTCATTCCCAGGAGCACTGGCTCCAAACATTACACATAAAGCCTGCACGAGGCATACAGAAACAAATTTCAAAGAGCGATCCGCTCTCAAAATTGTAAGCCTATCACAAGGCCACACCAAACTCTACCTTCAAGCTGTCCTCTAAGGACGTATTTACAGGGGTAAAATACCCAAACTACGGAGGTCTATTACATGAAAAGAAGGTTGATTACATGACCTCTAAAATAACAATTTGAGAGGAGGCGAACTTGCACTCCTAATACACTTTGTTTTTAAAACCTCATCTGGCTCTGGGGCCACTAACGCAAGGGCTAATCCCATACTACAGAGGTGACTTAGAGAAGAACACTTTACATTACATAAACGAAGAATAGTTTGAGAAAATAAGTTCACCTCAAAACAAATGTGAGTGGGAGCTCGAGAGGGTTAGCACTCTCTATCCCAATATGTAGCTTTACAAGAAAAAGATGAAAAGAGTAATTACATTTTAGGAAAAGGTTACATGATGGAAATGCTTCGAACCCGCCGCGAGTGTTAAACTGCCGACCTAGCAAGAAAAGAAGTTATTAATAGGCCATTACCTGGTGTTGAACGGCTGAAGAAGAAAGAGGCGCTTCCCGCCTCCTGCTATGTACTTAATACACTGAAAGATGGAACAGAAGTGGCCCGGAGACCCCAAAATCAGCAGTTTATATACTCTCGCGGAAGTTTCTAGGCGTTAGGGGAAAGAAAACACCCTCCCACAAAATCTTTATTGGCTAGGGAAAAGAAACCCCTACATAGAGGAAAAAGAAACACATTATTGGTGGAAAATTAATTAAAGAAATTCGGGATTGGCTAGATCCAAACTAAGGGGAAAAAGAGGGGTATACAGCCAACTTAAACAATGACAGAAGGAAATTTAACAAAGAACAAACTCTTGAAATAAAAATTTTTCCAACAAAATAGTTCTTTGACTCCGCACTAGGTCGCACTATTGTTGATCTTCAGTAGTGTCCTCTAGAAGAGAAAGTTCACACTTCTTACTTCAAGCGAAACAAAAACACATCAAAAGTGACACAGTTCAAAAACTCAAAAATTTCCAGGTGGTGACATCTTCTGAGGAATTAGTAGATTAATAGTGTAGATAAAGTTCGGACTTCCTCCAGAAGAGGAGTTTCAACTGGCGCAACTTTTAAATAAACGGTGTAGAGGTGTACCGCCCGGTACAGACCTCCCCCCCCAAAAGTTCCTCCAAGGGGTAACACAGAAGAACATAAACTTGTTTCCAAAATAAGGTCCAAGTTTTGATGTTGATATTAAGATTAATTGCGGAAGCATTTATAAGATTTTAGTAATTCAGTTTCAAAATGTTGTTGTTGCAGGTGAATGAAAGTCTTTATGTTTGTAGAATTTGAATTTCTGAAGATAAACTTTTAATGCTTAAAAGTGAAGAAAAGTTTTGCAATGTCCACCAAATATTGTTGTTGAATTCCCAAGTGTAATTATTGCTTATGGTGACTGTCCATGTAGTTGATGTAGATTGAGTCGGATGGCCAGACCGGCCGTTGCAGCTTGCGTCCAACGGAGGCCGCTCGGACCCCTCAAGTACCCTGAGATACCGCTCGCCCGCACTATGAGGGGAGCAGAGGTGTTGAAGTACGCCGCGCCCGCGGTGAACAGATACAGGCTGCGGGCATGTAGTAGGTCGTGCGCCGCACATCAGCCTTGGCCGGGAGGAGAGCTCCGGCTCGCCGTGCACATGTCGTCCTCGCTGGAGAGGAGGGGGCCCATCCCCCTCCCCAGTCGCTGCACGGTGCTGCGCGGCTGCGGGGGCGCTGAAACATTAAAGCTAGGCGGCAGAATTGTGTTGGACTATCATCTTCTTTGAGGGTACAGGCTTGTGGAGAGGTTGAGGGGCCAGCGGCGTGTAGATATCCATGGCATTTACTATTATGAAGCCACAGTGTAAGGTGGAGCAGGAGACGGGAGCGTGGTAATGGCCGTGGCAAGAACAGGATGGCAGTTTAACGTTTCGGGGCAGGTTTTACACAAGGCTTACATCTAAAACCAAAATATTACAGAAGGGGCAGAATGCCTTAAAAGTGAAACTCAAAAAAAAATATAACCTTCATATCCTTTCAAAATAATATGAAGCAAGTTAACACAGAAATTACACCGGTTTCACCTGGGACAGGTGAACTCTAAATATCCTCTCGGTGGCTGGATTACTTAGCAATAAGGTAACCGGCGTAAGAAAATCGAGAATGATACAAGGTCCATGAAATCTGGGGGCAAGCTTGCCCGCGGGAACAAAATTTTTGACCATAACCTGGTCACCTACCTTCAAAGTGGTGGGTCTCCGTCCACGATCATACCTTTCCCTAACCTTTTCATGAGACACTTTAAGATTGGCTTTAGCCTTCTTCCAAAGATCTTTAATGTTATCCGGATCTATTGTCTCGGGTAGAATGTCATTCAAAGACCAGAGGTTAGAGAGCGGCGAGTTGGGAACAAACTTGAACATCAAGGAAGCTGGAGTAAACTTGTGAGATTCATGAACCGCCGAATTCAAAGCAAAAGCTATCCAATGCAGGGACGTGTCCCACCTGGAAGGATCTTCATGATGATAGGCAATGAGTGCGGACCTGAGATTACGGTTAACCCGTTCAGCCAGAGATGGTTGAGGATAATAAGCAGATGTAGTTACATGAGAGATGGACAAGTCAAAACAGAATTTACGAAATAAATTAGATGTAAAAGCCTTAGCATTATCAGATACAATATATTGACACGGACCAAAAGAAGCAAAAATAGAATTTAAGCAAGTAATTGTAGACTGAGCGGTAGCCAGCTTAGTCGGGAATAACGACGAAAATCTTGTAAAACCATCTACACATACAAAGATGAATTTGTTGGCATTCCCCTTTGACTGGGGGAAGGGTCCTACATAATCAATATACAGGCGTTCCATGGGGCGCGATGCTTGATGCGAAGACAAGAGGCCTACCTTGGTGGACATGGTTGGTTTACTGATCAAACAAGATTTACAAGCTTTTACGAGTTCCCGAATTTCACCGTCCATACCTTTCCAGATGAACATTTCACGAATCTTTTCACGAGTTTTAAAGATACCCAGATGCCCTCCTAATGGGGTCTCATGATAATACTTGAAGATCATAGGTACAAGAACCGCTGGAACAACAACTTTCATCAACTTATCATGCCTCGAAGGGCAACATAGAACACCATTCCTCAGAACATAAGGGACAGCATGTTCCCCAGAAGAAAGGGTTTCCATTATAGGAGCCAGCGTCGGATCTTCACGTTGGTATTTCTCAATATCCCTAAAAAGCATGGGAGCATCTGTTAGGATGGCATTAACCTCGGATAGTATGGACTCGGAAGGTGATGAACTGTCGACCGGTTCGTGGGTTTCGACGTCGTTATGAAACATACGGCTGAGTCCATCAGCAACAACATTTTCGGTACCTCTGATATGTCGTACATCAAATTGGAAGGCAGAAATATGGATGGCCCAACGGGCTATACGACCAGTACGACGCGGCCTACCTAAGACCCAGCTTAAGGCTTGATTATCTGTCTCCAGGTCGAATTTGACATGTTCCAGATAGAGACGGAACTTTTCTAAGGCGAATAAGACTGCCAACCCTTCGAGCTCATAGATGGAATACTTGGCTTCTTGAACCGATAGAGTCCTAGATGCATAGGCGATGGGACGCCTCCCTAGTTCAGTCTCTTGAAGAAGGACTGCAGCTACAGCTGACGACGACGCGTCCGTTTGGACGATGAATTTCTTCGAGAAATCAGGCATAGCAAGTACAGGGGCATTACAGAGAGCTAATTTAAGATCTTCGAAAGCGGCTTGTTGAGAAGGTCCCCACTCGAATTTGATGCCTTTCCTACGAAGAAGGTTTAAGGGCGCCGCTCTATTAGCGAAGTTAGGAATAAACTTCCTGAAGAAATTCACCATACCAATGAATCTAGCGATACCTTTGATGTCCTTAGGAGGTTTAAAATCACGGATGGCCTGTGTTCTAGAATGATCGACAGCTACCCCATCGGGTGACACAATATGCCCTAGGAATGACATAGAGGGCTTAGCAAAGGCAACCTTGGACAACTTGACAGTTAACCCAGCCTTACGAAGGCGATTCAGAACTTCTCGCAGATGATCTAGATGTTCTTCAAAAGTCTCGGAAAATACGACGACATCATCCAAGTAGTGATATAAGTACTCAAATTTGATGTCGGAGAAGACCCTATCTAGTAGCCTAGTGAGCACAGCTGCCCCCGTGGGGAGCCCGAAAGGCACGCGGTTGTATTCGTATAAGTTCCAGTCCGTGGCAAACGCTGTAAGATGTTTAGACTCCTCGGCAAGGGGAATTTGATTATAGGCCTGATTCAAGTCCAAGATGGTGAAGAACTTGGCCTTACGAAACCATGAAAAGCAAGAATGAAGGTCGGGAAGGGGCACAGATTGCAACACCACCTTCCGATTGAGAGCCCTGTAATCAATGACAGGCCTGAAGCCTCCTTGGGGTTTCGGGACTAGAAAAATAGGCGAAGAATACGCTGACTTAGAGGGCCTAATAATACCATCCTTCAACATCTGATCGATGATTTCTTTCAGAGCCTTCATTTTAGGTGGAGATAGCCTATACGGTGGAAAACGGACAGGAATCGAGTCCGTGACCTCAATTTTGTATTCAATAAGGTCAGTAACACCAAGAGTATCAGAGAACACCTCGGGAAACGACTGACACAGTTTGCGAATACTATCAGCCTGCTCCTCAGGTAGATGTCTAAGGTCTAACAACATCTCATCCTGGGTAGGCGAAATAGATGAACATGATACAGAATTACACTTTAATAGTGGGATTTTATAACTAGAAGCAAATTTGAATGTGCACGACCTAGACCGGAGATCGAGCACAAGACCAGTGTGAGAAATAAAGTCAGCTCCCAATATAATGGGGCAAGACAATTGCTTGGCCACAAACAATTTAACTTTCCATGTAAACTTAAAAACACGAATTTTGACCAGTAAGGAACCTAGAATTTCTAATGGAGATGAATTAGCCGAAACGTATTGAACAGGAGAAGAGACATAGTCAGGGAGTTTACAAACAGATTTCAATTTAGAATACCAATCAGCCGAAATAATGGAACAAACACTGCCTGAATCTAAGAGAGCTGTTATAGGCTCGTTATTTAACTCAATCTTAAGAAAAGGAACAGGTGCGGGGGTATCCGCCGCAATCCTAAGACACTCTTTAGGGCATTCAAAAGATGAATTTGAAGGCTGGTCGTTCTCTGCATTTACAACCTGTTTACTAGGGGCTGAGTCTCGGGAATATGGATTAGTCGGCTCAGCCGACGCCACTAGTCACTTTTTATTATTGGCATAGCTGGAATTTGCACCAGAAGTTGAGCAGGAGGGGGTGCTATTTGAGTTTGGGCAATTCTTGGCGATATGTGAGAAGGCCCCACACTTAAAACAGCCTTGTGATGACCCTGCTCCATTCCTTGTCCCACTTGACTTGATCAGAGGACACTTATTCCGCAGATGGTCAGGCGACCCACAAGCATAACATTTACGGGGATTGACTGGTCGGCGAGGTGGAGGCCGAGTGTTACTAAAGGAAGGCGGGGGTTCTTTCGCCACACGCAAGGAATCGGCATACCTAACTCCTTCCGCAGAGACGGCTAATGCTTCCAGTTCAGAGAAGGTTTGCGGGCACGCCGCGAAACACAAGTATGACCTGTAGGGTGGTGAAATCTCTTCGACAATAGCTTGCACGATCTGATCCTCAGGGAAGTGGAGAGCAAACACCCTAGTATAAAACTTAATATCTTGGATGAAGTCTGCCAGGTTTTCATCCAAGCGCTGTACCCGATAATAGTATTTCTGAATAAGGGAGGACCTGGCCCTAGCCGGGATGAAGTTAGCTAGCAAATGGGCATGGAAATCCTCAATAGAAGATTGCTCGGCAATGGCTCTAACTATTTTGTCAGATAGAACACCAATAGCATAAGGATAGATAATTTGCAAAATTTGACATGGGGAAAGAGAAAACACAAGGGCATGATCCTGAAATTCCACTAGAAATCTTAAAAATGAAATTACGTCACTGGTGGTGTTGACGGAAAACTTAGAGATACCTCTAAGCAACATTGCCAAAGGATGAGGCAAGCTGCTGAACCCAGGTGACATAGTCGTTAAAGGTTTCAATGGCAAAGAAGTTAATTCAGAGCGGATGTTACTCAATGACGCACGGCGTTCAGATTCGTTGTTCGATGGGGCAGAGATAGTTTGAGCAGCAACGGTTATCCTATTGACTTCTCCCTGAGGAGGCTCTTCCTCGTTACCTACATTCACCGCGGCGGGTTGATCAGTTTTGGGAGGAGCTTCGCCGGTTAGCAATTGAGTGACCTTATTAGACAATTCAGAAATAGTTTCAAGGAGCGTATTAGCGTCCTTCCTCTGAACGTCATTCACCTTCAGAGACAACAGATCATTAACTCTATTTGAAAAGTGATATAATCTGCCTTGCACACGCTTAATCTGATTAGGAGATGGATCGTTTTCATCAAAAAAGCTGACTACCGATGCTAGCCTAGTAATATTCTCGACAATCGTGGAAAGAGAGTCATCAATTTCTTTCTCTCCCAAATTGGGGATGGAAATGGGCAAATCAAGGGACTCTCTAAGCTTGTTAGTGTCTATTGCAACCGTGCCTCCAGATTGAACGTTTCTGATAGTTAACTCATATATCAACTCCTCTTTGCGCAAGTAGTTAAGGAGGAGAACATCGCGAGGGCCGGGCATGATGACAGAACAATTTTGAAAAACTCAAAAAATTCCAGCAACTGAGAAAATTGTTAGAGTTCGAATCAAAGCAATGTTTAGCCTTCAAAAGGGGCTAAATTGAGACCCATTCAACCGCGCTCTGCTACCACTTGTTACGGAGATATCCGTGGTAGGTAGAGGTGAAAGAAGGTGCGGGTGTGAATGGGTTTCAAGCTACGAAATTAACGTGCAAGGTAAAATTAATTTAAAATTTAACTAGGTTATATTTTCTTTTCAAAAACAAGAGATAACAATCATAACAGGTACAGAGTAGCAAAAATGTAGGTACAATATTACTGGGTTCGGGCTCAGTGCCCTTACTTCATAACTCTTGGGCAATCAGCCCCGCCTTACTCCAAAAAAAATTTTAGCCAAGGGGCAGAAAACCCCATTCATTCCCAGGAGCACTGGCTCCAAACATTACACATAAAGCCTGCACGAGGCATACAGAAACAAATTTCAAAGAGCGATCCGCTCTCAAAATTGTAAGCCTATCACAAGGCCACACCAAACTCTACCTTCAAGCTGTCCTCTAAGGACGTATTTACAGGGGTAAAATACCCAAACTACGGAGGTCTATTACATGAAAAGAAGGTTGATTACATGACCTCTAAAATAACAATTTGAGAGGAGGCGAACTTGCACTCCTAATACACTTTGTTTTTAAAACCTCATCTGGCTCTGGGGCCACTAACGCAAGGGCTAATCCCATACTACAGAGGTGACTTAGAGAAGAACACTTTACATTACATAAACGAAGAATAGTTTGAGAAAATAAGTTCACCTCAAAACAAATGTGAGTGGGAGCTCGAGAGGGTTAGCACTCTCTATCCCAATATGTAGCTTTACAAGAAAAAGATGAAAAGAGTAATTACATTTTAGGAAAAGGTTACATGATGGAAATGCTTCGAACCCGCCGCGAGTGTTAAACTGCCGACCTAGCAAGAAAAGAAGTTATTAATAGGCCATTACCTGGTGTTGAACGGCTGAAGAAGAAAGAGGCGCTTCCCGCCTCCTGCTATGTACTTAATACACTGAAAGATGGAACAGAAGTGGCCCGGAGACCCCAAAATCAGCAGTTTATATACTCTCGCGGAAGTTTCTAGGCGTTAGGGGAAAGAAAACACCCTCCCACAAAATCTTTATTGGCTAGGGAAAAGAAACCCCTACATAGAGGAAAAAGAAACACATTATTGGTGGAAAATTAATTAAAGAAATTCGGGATTGGCTAGATCCAAACTAAGGGGAAAAAGAGGGGTATACAGCCAACTTAAACAATGACAGAAGGAAATTTAACAAAGAACAAACTCTTGAAATAAAAATTTCTCTAACAAAATAGTTCTTTGACTCCGCACTAGGTCGCACTATTGTTGATCTTCAGTAGTGTCCTCTAGAAGAGAAAGTTCACACTTCTTACTTCAAGCGAAACAAAAACACATCAAAAGTGACACAGTTCAAAAACTCAAAAATTTCCAGGTGGTGACATCTTCTGAGGAATTAGTAGATTAATAGTGTAGATAAAGTTCGGACTTCCTCCAGAAGAGGAGTTTCAACTGGCGCAACTTTTAAATAAACGGTGTAGAGGTGTACCGCCCGGTACAATTTGAAAAATGCTTTTTGATAGCAGCCATCTTTGAGCACCGTGCTGCACTCTATGTGGTAGCGGCAATTTGAAAACTTCTAAGTGCCCCTGTTTGGAAACAAACCACGTGTTTTTTTGACAGCTACATCCGCAATCTTTAATCAAGGGAGCACCGTGCCGCACTCTATGTGGTGGCGGCAATTTGAAAAATTCCACGTGCTCTTGTTTGGAAACAATGCTACATGCTTATTTGACAGCTACCGTCCGTCATCTTTAATCTATAGAGCACAGTGGTGCTCTCTTTAGCTACTTACCTTTGAAATGTGGTGCCGGATAATTTGAAAAATGCTTTTTGACAGCAGCCATCTTTGAGCACCGTGCTGGCCTCTTTAGCTAGATACCTGGTGTGGCAGGCAATTCCACATGACAGCAGCCATCTTTAATCAAGAGAGCACCGTGCTGCCCTCTATGTGGTGGCGGCAAATTCTACATGCTCTTGTTTGGAAACAAACTCACGCGCTTTTTTGACAGCCGTCATCCGCCATCTTTAATCAACAGAGCACAGTGCTACCCTCTTTAGCTAGATACCTTTGAAATGTGGTGGGGGCAAATTCCACGTGCTCTTGTTTGGAAACAAAGCTATGTGCTTTTTTGACAGCTGACATCCGCCATCTTTAATCTATAGAGCACAGTGCTGCCCTCTTTAGCTACTTACCTTTGAAATGTGGTACGTCACAGCTGTCATCCGCAGTGCTGCCATCTTAACGGGCCTAAACCTTAGTGCTACCAACTTAACCTTACTAGCGCGAGGTTTGAATCGGTAAACAAATCCACGTGATTTTTTGACAGCTGTCATCCACCATCTTTAATCCATACAGCACAGTGGTGCCCTCTTTAGCTACTTACCTTTGAAATGTGGTGGCGGATAATTTGAAAAATGCTTTTTGATAGCAGCCATATTTAATCCAGAGAGCACCGTGCTGCCCACTTTAGCTAGATACCTGTGGTGGCAGGCAATTCCACGTGACAGCAGCCATCTTTAATCAAGAGGGCACCGTGCTGCCCTCTTTGTGGCGGTGGCAAATTCTACGTGCTTTACAAACTCACGTGCTTTTTTCTGACAGCTGTCATCCGCCATCTTGCATCACAAACCTCAGTGCTGCGCTCTTTAGCTAGTTACCTTTGAAATGTGGTGACGGCAATTTGAAAAATTCTATGTGCTCTTGTTTGGAAACAAAGCCACGTGCTTTTTGACAGCTGTCATCCACCATCTTTAATCAAGAGAGCACCGTGCTGCCATCTTTAGCTAGATACCTTTGAAATGTGGTGGCGGCAAATTGAAAAATTCCACGTGCTCCTGTTTAGTAAACAAACTCACGCGCTTTTTTGTCAGCTGTCATCCGCCATCTTTAATCTATAGAGCTCAGTGCTACACTCTTTAGGTACATACCTTTGAAATATGGTGGCGGATAATTTAAAAAGAAAAATTATACATCAGCCATCTCTCGACGCTAATTGCACAAGATGGTGGCTATACATGACTCCTTAAAGGTGCTTATGCAAGATGGCCGCTATACATAGGTTCTTATGATATGCCCTTGGGATGCTTGCGCAAGATGGCGGTTATACAAGGCTCCTTATGAGACGCCCTAGAGATGCTTGCGCAAGATGGCGGTTGCTCTTATGAGGCGGCTTAAGGGTCCTTGCACAAGATGGCTAGAGATGCCCTAAGGATGCTTGCGCAAGATGGCGGCTATACACGACTCCTTATGAGACGCCTTAAGGGTGCTTGCGCAAGATGGCTGCTGCTCTTATGAAGAAAGCTAGCTTAGAGGCTAACGTGTCGTACTAGTTCGATTCATTAAATTTGGGGCTTAAATGCATAATGTTAAATATCTCGAAAACGGTGCATCGTAGAGCAAAACGGACAAAATTTTTCTACCCAATACTTCGGTTCGCAGTATGGGGAACAAGAAAAACATAGTCTAATGATGAGATCAACGGTTCGGTTCTAACTTAGGCCCTTTGGCATTAGCTCTGTTTCAGCTTGTAATGAAGAAAGTCTTCGTAACATGATCAGGTCTAGCTATGGTAGAGAGTATAACGTACCGTGCAGGTTTGATTCATTACATTTGGGGCTTAAATGCAAAATGTTAAATATCTCGAAAACGGACAAAATTTTTCTACCTGATACCTAGGTTTGCAGTATCAGGAACAAGAAAAAACATAGTCTAATGATGAGATCGACGGTTCGATTCCTACTTAGGTCCTTTGGCATTGGTAGCTATCTATTTCTACAAGATGGCGGCTATACATAGCTTCTTATGAGACAGCTTAAGAGCGCTTGCACAAGATGACTGCTGCTCTTATGAGACGCCCTAGGGGTGCTTGCGTGAGGTAGCAGCGACAAGACGATGACTATACACAGCTTTTTTGACAGCTGTCTTCTTGACGAACCCTAACCTCACTTTGAAGGACAATAGAGCGTCGCTAACCTCACTGCTGCCATCTTTACGGCGGTAAACCTCAAGGCTGCCACCTTATCCATGTTATAGCGCGGAATTTAAAATCCAACAACGGAACATTGTTAACCTCACTCTTGTCATCTTTACGGCAGTAAACCTCAAGGCTGCCACCTTATGCATGTTGTAGCGCGGAATTTATAATCCAACAACAGAACATTGCTAAACTCTCTGCTATCATCTTGAAAAGTTCAGTGTTCCAAACACTAGTTCGAAAAACGTAACTCATCGCACCTCGGGGATTTTATTAGGTAAGACGTAACCCCTAGGTTCCATTCCTTGTTCTGAACATGAAACCATTTACAAATAAAGATTAATTTTCTACACTTAACAAAGTACAAGCGTTCTTGCTGATAGCGATCGATGAGGTTGTTGCTCCTTTAGCCCTTTAGCCTTTTTACCCATTAGCCCTTTTGCCCATTAGCCCCTTAGCCTATTAGCCCTACAAGGAATGTGCGGTAAACTAATCTTCTTAGAACAAAGGTATCCCCTGACATGTTCTAAACACATGTTGTATCGAGTACAGTGTTCGGTTCTACTTATTTAGTGTTCTAAACACTTCAATCAATGTTCCGATCACATGATAAAGTTAACGGCATAGAGTGCAGTTTTCGATTCCAGCCTTGTTACGTTTCTTCTGTGATTTGCAAGTCTAAACATGCTTAATGACGTCATCACTGCAGCACGTGCTTACTCTAGCTATTCCGATGCAGGTTTAAACTTGTTCGATAGAGCTATGCCTTGACATAAGAGGAGGCCTTAACAGCTTATGAAAAAGCACGTCGAATTTTTCAAATTACCCACCACCACATTTCAAAGGTATGAGGTTTAGTGCTGTAAAAATACCTGCACGATGTAAAGCTAGATTTCTTCATCAGAGCAGCCACCATCTTGTGTAAGCACCTCTAGGCCGTATCATAAGCAGCTGTGTATAGTCATCGTCTTGTCGCTGCTACCTCCCGCAAGAACCCCTAGGGCGTCTCATAAGAGCAGCAGTCATCTTGTGCAAGCGCTCTTAAGCTGTCTCATAAGAAGCTATGTATAGCCGCCATCTTGCGTCCGCCATCTTGCGCAAGCATCATTAGGGCATCTCTAGCCATCTTGTGCAAGGACCCTTAAGCCGCCTCATAAGAGCAACCGCCATCTTGCGCAAGCATTTCTAGGGCGTCTCATAAGGAGCCTTGTATAACCGCCATCTTGCGCAAGCATCCCAAGGGCATATCATAAGAACCTATGTATAGCGGCCATCTTGCATAAGCACCTTTAAGGAGTCATGTATAGCCACCATCTTGTGCAATTAGCGTCGAGAGATGGCTGATGTATAATTTTTCTTTTTAAATTATCCGCCACCATATTTCAAAGGTATGTACCTAAAGAGTGTAGCACTGAGCTCTATAGATTAAAGATGGCGGATGACAGCTGACAAAAAAGCGCGTGAGTTTGTTTACTAAACAGGAGCACGTGGAATTTTTCAATTTGCCGCCACCACATTTCAAAGGTATCTAGCTAAAGATGGCAGCACGGTGCTCTCTTGATTAAAGATGGCGGATGACGGCTAACAGAACTTTTCAAATTGCCCGCTACTACAGAGAGCAGCACGGTGCTCTGTAGATTAAAGATGGCGGATGACAGCTGACGAAATTGCCCGCATGATAGCAGCACAGTGCTCTATTGATTAAAGATGGTGGATGACAGCTGTCAAAAAAGCACGTGGCTTTGTTTACTAAACAAGAGCACATAGAATTTTTCAAATTGCCGCCACCACATTTCAAAGGTATCTAGCTAAAGATGGCAGCACGGTGCTCTCTTGATTAAAGATGGCGGATGACAGCTAACAGAACTTTTCAAATTGCCCGCTACTACATAGAGGACAGCACGGTGCTCTGTAGATTAAAGATGGCGGATGACAGCTGACGAAATTGCCCGCATGATAGCAGCACAGTGCTCTATTGATTAAAGATGGTGGATGACAGCTGTCAAAAAGCACGTGGCTTTGTTTCCAAACAAGAGCACATAGAATTTTTCAAATTGCCGTCACCACATTTCAAAGGTAACTAGCTAAAGAGCGCAGCACTGAGGTTTGTGATGCAAGATGGCGGATGACAGCTGTCAGAAAAAAGCACGTGAGTTTGTAAAGCACGTAGAATTTGCCACCGCCACAAAGAGGGCAGCACGGTGCCCTCTTGATTAAAGATGGCTGCTGTCACGTGGAATTGCCTGCCACCACAGGTATCTAGCTAAAGAGGGCAGCACGGTGCTCTCTGGATTAAATATGGCTGCTATCAAAAAGCATTTTTCAAATTATCCGCCACCACATTTCAAAGGTAAGTAGCTAAAGAGGGCACCACTGTGCTCTATGGATTAAAGATGGTGGATGACAGCTATCAAAAAAGCACGTGGATTTGTTTACCGATTCAAATCTCGCGCTAGTAAGGTTAAGTTGGTAGCACTAAGTTTTAGGCCCGTTAAGATGGCAGCACTGCGGATGACAGCTGTGACGTACCACATTTCAAAGGTAAGTAGCTAAAGAGGGCAGCATTGTGCTCTGTGGTTTAAAGATGGCGGATGACAGCTGTTAAAAAAGCACGTGGCTTTGTTTACCACGCGCTAGTTACGTTAAGTTGGTACTACTGAGGTTTAGGCCTGTCAAGATGGCAGTACTGATGTTAGCGATGCGTTGTTGTCTGTCAAAAAGCACGTGGCTGTCAAAAACACGTGGATTTGTTTACCTCGCGCTAGTTAGGTTAAGTTGGTACCACTGAGGTTTAGGCCCGTCAAGATGGCAGTACTGAGGTTAGCGATGCGTTGTTGTCGATGATAGCTGTCAGAAAGCACGTGGCTTTGTTTACAAATTCAAATTTCCCGCGGGTGGTGGAGGAGACCTCTGGGAGGCCTCTGGCTGTGGTCGTGGTGGAGGCGGCATCTGGGAGGCCTCTGGCTGTGGTGGCGGTGGAGGTGGCCTCTGGGAGGCCTCTGGCTGTGGTGGCGGTGGAGGTGGCCTCTGGGAGCCCGCGGTGGCGGTGGCGCCAGAACCATCCAATTATACTACTGCCCAACGAGCTAGAATGGCATAGAGAGGCGGGAGCGCTGCCTGGGTGAACCTAATAGAACGAACGTCCACCATGTTTCCTGTTGTCACACAAGCAAGGGAGCATGGCCTTTAAATGACGAAAAGTGTAGAAAATGCGCATTTTAGAATCGCTGGGGGAGAATTAAAGTCCGATGCCGAAAGCTTGAAGCATGAAAGCCACTTGATATTGCGGCACGAGGCCAACATCACGATCAGTTGATTGTAGGGTAGTTCGAAATCATCGCACAGTGACATGCGAATAGGCCTCGAAATCGGAACAAGAGCGTTACCCTGCTTGGCTGTTGTGGTTGAGCGTAAATTAGAATAAAAACGATGGACATAAATATTTATGACAGGAAACCTTAAAATCATAGGGACCTATAATAGGTTACAACCTCATTCTGTTCATATTTTTAAAATTATTGCATCCTCATGAGTACTGTGTTCCTTTCTTAATCTGTTTACCCTCCCGGGTTGGTTTTTCCCACGGACTCAGCGACGGATCCCTCCTCTACCACCTCAAGGACAGTGTTCTGGAGCGTGAGACATTGGGTCGGGGGATACAACTGTGAGGGAGGGCTGCTCCCGCTATGCTGAACAGGGGCCCTGTGGGGGGAGAAGGAAGCGGCCGTGGCCTTAAGTTAGGTACCATCCCGGCATTTGCCTGGAGGAGAAGTGGGAAACCACGGAAAATCACTTCGAGGATGGCGGCTGAGGTGGGAGTCGAACCCACTTCTACTCAGTTGACCTCCCCAGGCTGATAGAATCCCGTTACAGCCCTCGTGCCCCTTTTCAAATTTCGTGGCGGAGCTGGGAATCGAACCCGGGCTTCCAGGGGTGGCAACTGCTCACGCTAACCAGTGCACCACAGAGGCGGCCCATGAATACTTTACCACAATAATCGTTTAGTGTAATTATTTATTATAATATAGGGGGGATATCATGTTTCTCCCATAACCATATCATACTGGGATTACTAGCTTGAAAGTTGTCCATTATGAAGTGTGGCATAGTTTTAAAAACCAAGGCAACAGACATCTACAATAAAGGCTGTATGCATTTCAAAAATAGCAGTAAAATGCTGTATTTATCATACTTGGTGTACGTTTGAACGAAATAAGTGATTTTTTGTGGTTACGTTTTCTTGGTGGTGGGCGTTCCATTTCCTTTATTTGTAAATGTGAATGAAAATTAAATAGGGCTGGAAATGTACAGAGCATAAGCAGCTGAATTGAGTGGGATACGATTTATCTCTTTTCGCCCTCACAACACATTGTTCAGTTAATTCCTTGTTCTTTAAACGAGATCTGAAACAAAATTCGACAAATAATTACCGTGGCTATCCGTACTTTCGCTAATTAAACAATAAAATGGATTTAATTACAAACAGAAATTACGAAAAGGAATCTCGGCTATAATTCAGTAATACTTAAAGTAAGATATATCCTTGGTTTTATTACTCCGATTAGTACATCCATACGCTGAGCTTACGGCTGGCATTCTTGAAAGCGAGAATCTATCTTTTCACTTCTTAAAACTTAGGGAATTAAATTGGCATGCACGATCTCTCTATCACCTCAACATATGCTCTCGCGCCAATTCGCTTTGTTTTGACAACCGTTAATATGGCTGCCCCTTATCAACTTGCTTCAAGCAGGGAGCGCTGATGTCAGGTATACAGCCCCTCTATGTTATTCTAGCTCGTTGCATTTGCCATTACCCCCTTGACCCGTCACAGCTCGCAGAATGAGGGGATGATGTTCAGGTATAAGAAAGAGTCGGTCCCATCCGGGATTAGACCTTTACTATGTTGCCTAGTTTAGTCCAGGGCTACTAGAACAAGAACAACCATGGTGAATCATAGCCTCTTGAACTCACTGAAGGTGGTCGTGACAGTAATCGTGCATAATGTTGTTCTGATTTTTATAATAGTTTTAATCGGTGGAGGGGCACGTGACCATGTGACCTAAAGGCAGAACCGCGCCTGCATTCAACACTTCGTTGAGTCGGAAATAAATTCTGCCGATATCAACCTCATTCAGGTTAAATTAAACAGATTGCTCACCACAAACGAAGAATTCAAGCAAATTCAAAGCCAACTAGAGTCGTATGATAAAGAAAATGAGGAATCTAACACGATCTACCGAGAAGAATTCGAAGACACAATCGACTTGCTGGAGGCTAAATTAAGGAACGCCATCAATCTACAAAACATGTCAGGTAATGTTGAAGTGTTCACTCAGTCATCACATGACATGCCTAGAAATATCAAATTACTGAAAATAAATCTCCCTACCTTTAGTGGGTCTCTAATTACTTGGCTGCATTTCAAAGACACGTTTGAAGGCCTGGTGGTCAACAATAATGACCTATTAAACATAGAGAAGTTCCACTATTTGCTCTCCTCTCTGAAAGGCGAAGCCAAGGACACCATAATAAATATTAGCATTTCTGACGCCAACTTTCAAGTAGCCTACAACATTCTGGTCAATCGGTATCATTCACCCAAATTAATTGCAGCTGAACACATTAGGCAAATTACAGAAACTTCACATAAAATAGGTTCAACGGAGAGCGAAATACTCAAGGTGATCAATATATTCAAGGGCAGTATAGATGCTCCTAATGCCTTAAACGCTCAACCAAGTATCCTAGATTTACTTCTTAATGAACTACTCTCTCGACTAGACAATAAACTAAGGTTAGAATTTGAAAAGGAGCATTCTCTTTCCGATGCAGTTAAATTCGAGGAGCTCATTAGATTCTTGGAGAGACGCTGTCAGACACTACAACTCTGCTCTTCTACCCAACCATCTGCAGTCAGTCTTAACAATTATCCAAATTCAGCGCCACGCTTGATAACACAACAACAATCATACATCTCGACAGCAGAGAGATGTTACATCTGCTCAGAAGAGCACAGGCTGTATAAATGCCCTAATTTCCTCAATTTGAGTTCTGATGAAAGGTTCAAATTGATCAAAGATAGCAAGCACTGCAGTAACTGCCTTAGTCCATCACACACTTGGAAAGCATGCAGATCCAGTACCGCATGTAAGGTATGCGAGAAATACCACCACACGTTGCTACACCAAAACGATCAGAATGAGGAAAAAACGAACATAAACAACACTATGGCACAAAACCCACAGGGTAACGACACACTTCAATCGTCGTATCAATCTCTCAGAAGTACTCCAAACACTCAGGTTCTTCTAAACACAGTCATGGTTAAAATCAAGGACTCAAACGGAAGATATCATGCGAGGCGTATTAGATAGCGGATCCCAAAGCAACTTCATATCCGAGCAGGCAGTACAACAACTTAACAAGAAAAGAACTACCGCTCTATCCCTGAAAGCATTTGGTGAACTGACATCCGAAGCTGATTCATCAGTAAACGTAGAAGTGCACTCGACGATCAGTGACTTTCATTTCAATATGGAATGTATAGTACTTTTTTTTTTTGCTATTTGCTTTACGTCGCACCGACACAGATAGGTCTTATGGCGACGATGGGATGGGAAAGGCCTAGGAGTTGGAAGGAAGCGGCCGTGGCCTTAATTAAGGTACAGCCCCAGCATTTGCCTGGTGTGAAAATGGGAAACCACGGAAAACCATCTTCAGGGCTGCCGACAGTGGGGCTCGAACCCACGATCTCCCGGATGCAAGCTCACAGCCGCGCGCCTCTACACGCACGGCCAACTCGCCCGGTGAATGTATAGTACTATCTAGGATAACTGGCAATATCCCTACATCAAACATCGACCTCAAGGAATGGAATATCCCAAAGGATGTCATTCTCGCTGATCCAGATTTCCACCTCCCTCAGGGTACTCACTAATCGGAGCTCAGTTCTTTTTGCAGTTCATGAAGGAGGGGAGGAAATTTCGCTCAGGATATCCAACACTGCAGATCACTCACCCAGGATGGATTCTAAGCGGGAAGTATCCTCAGCAAATGAATGGAGCAAAAGACAATGGGCAAAGATCTAATTCATTCTTCATTAGGTCTGACCTCAGCCTTAAGAATCAAATACAACGATTCTGGTCCATAGAGGAAATAAGTCGTGAAATTTGTTCACCAGAGCATGCGGAATGTGAGAAAAAATTCATCGATACTACCTTAAGGGATGAGAGTGGAAGATATGTAGTAGAACTACCCATGAGAAAGGAAATTAACCTAGGAAACTCAAAAGAGATTGCAAGACAACGCTTTCATTTCCTGGAAAGAAAATTGCAAGTGCAGAGCGACCTTCGTCAAGATTATATCGAGTTCATGAGAGAATATGAAGTACTTGGACACATGGTCGAACTGCAATCAAATTCCTCACTAAGGCAAACATAATATTACATTCCTCATCACGCGGTTCACAAGTATCCGAGCAGTACTACCAGGACTAGGGTGGTTTTTGATGCCTCTACAAGAACCGACAATGGCGTGGCACTAAATGACATTTTAATGGTAGGACCAACAGTACAAGACGACTTATGCTCATTGGTTATGAGGTTTCGTATGCATAGAGTAGCCTTTACAGCTGACGTAGGTAAAAATATACCGACAAGTAAGAGTGCATCCAAAACATCAACCCCTGCAATGCGTATTATGGCGAGAAAGCCCTCAGGACGAACTAAAATCCTACGCCCTCACTACCGTCACATATGGCACATCATCAGCAGCTTACTTAGCTACAAGATGCCTGGTACAGCTGGCTACGGATGAAGCAGCCATTCCCTCGAGCGGCTTCAGTCCTCCGCCACGATATTTATGTGGATGATTGCATCTCAGGAACAGAGACTTTGGATGATGCTCTAAGACTGCGAATCGAACTTCAAGACCTTCTTCAGCTTGGAGGATTTCCGTTGAGAAAGTGGTGCACAAATAGCCCAGAACTCCTTGAATCAATCCCAGAGAACTTACGAGAATATAAACATTCATTAACTGACGGTGAGAGCAGCGTAGTAAAAACGTTGGGTTTAACTTGGCACCCTTCAACGGACCAATTTCAAATCAACTGTAGCCTGAAGCCACATCAATCGATCTCAAGGGAATCCAATTGCTCAAAACGCATGGTGCTGCCCATAACATAATATTCGACCCACTATGGGTGATAACTCCCGTAGTTGTTCTCTTCAAAGTCTTCATGCAACGCCTGTGGCAAGAAGGTTCAGGATGGGATGATCAACTGCTCGGGAATTTGCTCGATACCTGGACTGACCTATGGCAACAAATATCACTACTTAATAATTTCAAAATTCCAATACTGGCCCTCAGTGAAGGAAAAGGGAAGAATATCGAGATACATGGCTTCTGCGATGCTTCAAAGACTGCTTACGGAGCTGCCGTATACATAAGATCTGTCAACCACAAAGCCGAGGTTCTCACGAGACTTCTTTGTGCAAAATCAAGGGTTACACCTCTAAAACAGATTTCAATCCCCCGTCTCGAATTATGTGGTGCCTTAATTTTGGCTCGCCTCATCAAGAAAACGCTTGAAACTCTACCAACTACCCCAGATGGTGTACTACTTTGGACTGATTCAGCAATCGTATTAGCTTTGTTACACGCATGTCCTACAAAACGGAAACCATTCGTGGCAAACAGGGTGGCAGAAGTTCAAGACACTGTACCAGCCTCCCATTGGCGTCATGTTGGATCACTGGACAATCCTGCAGATCTTGCATCACGAGGAATACAGCCACTGCTTCTTCAAGACAGTGCACTATGGTGGGAAGGCTCCAGCTGGCTGCGTCTAGGCCCTGCATCATGGCCATCACAATCAGGATGCGACACCTCGAAGATCCCTGACCAAAGAATTATAACATCACTTCTTGTCATAAAACACGATGATACATTCCTGAATACATTTTCATCCTTAAACAGATTACTCAGAACAGTTGGTCAGTCTCTCAGATTCTCTTCCAGCAGCAAGAAAACTCGCAGTGAGCGCGATACATCACCACTGAAACCACAAGAGGTAAATAAGGCCTTTAGGGTCTGTATCAAAATCGTACAATCGGTCTCTTATCAAAGAGAAATACTCTGCCTCAAACAAGATAAAGCTGCTGATACGTTCTATCAACAAAATGTGTATATTACCAGAAACGAGCTGGGACTGATCATCAAACTACAAAACGCTTGAACATTATCAACGTTATAAAAATCGTGTTTGCCCTATTTTTGACTAGTGCATTTTTGTGTGCATATGTTTCATTTTATTATTTTTCTGAAAAAGGCCAATGCCTTTTGGTGGGGCGGTATGTTAGGTAAATTTAATCCCTATAGTAGACTTTGTCTTGTAGGTTGGCAGCTGTATAAAATGTGTACATTATTAAAAATACAATATGTCGGAAAGCTTAGTTCACATTTATTTCAAGGGGGTAGGTTTAGTTTACGCATGTTCATTGTAAAACGTTGAACATTTATTACATCATTCTTGCACCACCGTTTAAAATTAATTTAGTCTCTAAATCATAAAACTTGGTCATGATTTTCCGGATCTTTCTGGGACTGATTTAATTTTCTTTGTAGTAAGGTACGTTGGCTGATAAGGCAAATGCTAGGATAGGCATCATTAACTTTAATTTAGGAAGTTTGCGCGGCACTCGAATGAGATCGCCACCTTCTATGGGTATATAATATCTTCCTTAACAATACATTTGATTTCAAAAATTATAAAATGATTAATGCACACAACATTATTAGTCCTATGATTTGGTCCGAAGTTTTCCTTACGAATGCTCTTAACCCAATTTTTCCTTAATACTAGGTTTTTTGGAAACGGGTACGCTGAAGCTCTTACTTACATCCAGGCACACAGCACATTGAACTATAAACATATTGCATAGGTAACTAAAAATGAAAAAAATACTTCCAGAGAAGAACACGTGAATCAACATTAACCTAATCACCACCGACATTGTTGGAATAAATACGCTTTTTGAGAACAAGCAGCTTCTTGGGCACTGAAAGAGGATCTATAACCTTCTTAAGACCAGAAATAAATATAATGTATGATTAATAATGTTCAAATTTCCGTAAATATTTGGTAACAACACGCCTTACACAAATCAAAACAAACGCATGCTAGCACTCCAGCTGCCGCCATTATGGACAGTTTCGATACGTCGGTTAAGGTTTGAGATATTAAGTATTGGCTCTCCTGCACTGTCAGTTGGTAGCTGGAGTGGTAGCATGCGTTTGTTTTGATTTGTGTAAGCCCTGTTGTTACCAAATATTTACGGAAATTTGAATATTATTAATCTTACATTATATTTATTTATAGTCTTAAGAAGGATATAGATCCTCTTTCAGTGCCGTAAGAAGTTGTTTGTTCTCAATGTATGTATGTATGTATGTATGTATGTATGTATGTATGTATGTATGTATGTATGTATGTATGTATGTATGTATGTATGTTTAGTCATCAGCCCGAAGGCTGGTTGGATCCTCAACAGCTCTGCCATCAGCTGTCATAGATGGTCTAGGCATCACTGAAGAGGCGTACTAGGGAAATGGTTTGTTCTCAAAAAGCTTATTTATTCCAACAATATCGACTGTGATTAGGTTAATGTTGATTCTCGTGTTCTTCTCTGAGAGTTTTTTCTTCTTTTTTAGTTACCTATGCAATATGTTTATAGTTTAATGTGCTGTGTGCCTGGACGTAAGTAAGAGCTTCAGTGTTCCCGTTTCCAAAAGACCTAAGTTTTAAGGCAAAATTGGGTTAAGAGCATTCGTAAGGAAAACTTCGAACCGAATCATAGGACTAATAATGTTGTGTGCTTTAATCATTTTATCATTTTTGAAATCAAATGTATTGTTAAGGAAGACATTATATACCCATAGAAGGTGGTGATCTAACTCTAGTGCCGCGCAAACTTCCGAAGTTAAAACTAATGATGCCTATCCTAGCATTTGCCTTATTAGCCAACGTACCTTACTACAAAGAAAATTAAATCAGTCCCAGAAATCATGACCAAAATGTATGATTTAGAGACTAAATTAATCTTAAACGGTGGCGCAAGAATGATGTAATTAATTTTCAACGTTTTACAATGAACATGCGTAAACTAAACCTAACCCTATTTCCCGTGGAGTGAACATGAGGATTATGTTCTTTTTTATGTAAAAATGCAATTATGCCATCAATTCTGGTGAGTTTTAAGGTGACGAGTGCTTTAGATGGTCAACTGTATCATACAAATACCACTTGAACCTACTCAACAATACAAGTGGATTTTGGAGGGTTGAAATTTTGTTGGAGACATTTTTTGCGTGTTTTACATAATGGGCTGTGGTTAATGGTGGTGTTACATAGTATTTCATGTAAGGTTAATAATGTTCTTTGTTGACATCTATATATCGTATTTGCTGACCGGAGATTCATATGTGAAATATTTTTATACTCTGTGTCTGTTTCAACTTGACGTTGATACAATAATTCTCCCTTCGTTATTTTCCCCTCTGAAATTTCCTTTAGACTTACAATACGCGATAACGCTACTTTTGGTGTTTAATTATTCATATTTTGAGTTAGTGAGTTGCATTTCATGACGTTCGTCTTGTGATATTTTCTTTAGGTGGCTCGGAATAAACATGCATAACCTTTCCCTCAACCTCTCATATCGCTAACCGATGTCCATCATGTGTTAAAACTGGGTGTTCACGTGCTCATGTGCTCCTGGAAGCCCACCGCCACTGAAAATAACATAATTGTAAAACTCGCACAAAACGTAAAAGATCGGAAATTATATTCTAAACAACTTTCGTTATGTACAGGTTTCAATGTGGTGAATATTAACGGAGAAATTTGACGTTTACTTTCTTGGCCTCCATCAAATTACTAACCCATTTTATTATTATTGTTACGATTATAATGCATGAGACAACTCCACTCGTTGCTGAGAGCGTCTTATTACGTGCTACTTTCAGAGCTAAACACAAGCAATTGTCCAATTTCCCTTTAAAACCATTTCCGGATCTGTTTCTGCATCCATAAGCACAACAGCCAGGAGTAATTTTCTTCAAAACTCAGACCTCAGAAATACTTAAATTCACACACATTTCGAAACTAATAATACTAAATTATCTTCCGTATTTAATAAAAAGTATTTTCGGTTGTATTAAGGTTAAAACAGGTAGCCTGTTCTTCGCTGAAATTGCATAAAGAATTATCTCGCCCTGTGCGGGAATACATACGTTTAAATCAACTGACGGGACATTTGGCTAAAACATGACGCAACCAATCAGAATGCAGCACTCGTTGACCACACTGTACTAGAGTTAGTAAATAATACTCTAGGGCCCGGTTTCATCAACACATGTTAAATATATACTAACAAGTAGTTAGTTAATACGGAGTTAGAAATTTAACATCTTGTTAGGTTTCTTGCGTTTCATCAAACTTTTCTTGTGAAATGTTAACTAATCGACTGTTAACTCTCCTAATATTGCGAACTGGTGCGAATCAAGGAGGCAGTGGTACGAACATGCTGTTTTACAGCGCGCTCCGATGCGCTTTTGTTTGAGCACAGCTGTAAAATATGGCGCGTGAAGTGAAACGGAATCGTAGTTCTAATTTTTCCTCCTTCGAAGAAGAGTTGTTAATTGAATTAGTTAGTAAATATATATATATATATATATATAAGTTATTGAGTGCAAGCGCACAGATGGCTTGACGATAAAAGAAAAGGACGAAGCGCGGTAAAAGTCCGCGAGGTTTTCAATGGGGTAAACAGATACTTTTTTTTAGCGGGTATCCGCTGTCACCTAACAAAATCAATTCGTTAATTGTCCCACTTCAAACTGTGCTCCGATATGGGAGTTATTAAGTATTGTATTTTCGTGTGCAGAACCAGACTACCTAGCAAGTATATCCCTGATTTGGAGGTTAGGCTCACTAATCGCCTGAACATGAACATTAACAGAGAAATATCCCTTTCGATTACGATATATTTCGGCCCAATTGCCTACCAGGTGATTGGACTCTTACATGTGTGCAATCTATTGCATGTAGAACAAACACCAGGAAAACTTCTTATTTCATAGAAGTCGCGGATAATTTACTGACGCTCTTCTACTGAAGGGAATGTTATATACCTCCTTCTCATGGATGCTATGGCTGCAGACACACGACAAACAACTCTAACAGTGGCTTTAGAAATTCCAGCATTGTCTCCGGCCATTATGTGAAAATAACCAGTAGCAAAAACTCGTAATATTATCAGTACCTGCAACATTGGAGAAAGAGGTAGGTTTCTCTTCGTAGGATATTCTAACCTCACTTGAATTTCGTCAACAACCTTAGCAACGACTGTTTTCGATAACCTGTATCTATGAAGAAATTTCGTATCCGTCAAATTTTTAAAGTCATTACGTCGCTGAACTCTTCTTCGATCAGGACTGTTTTGTAAAAGATCTAAATAAAGCAATTCCGCCTCGAAAGCGAGATTCACAGCAGCCATTTTGGAACAGGTTGCTAAATGCTAATGTTAGCCATTTAACATTGGAAATGGCTGATGTTAACTTTAATACGCAGTTTAACATTTGTTAATGTTAACATTTGTTGATGAAACGCAAATTTTCTTAAATCGTATGTTAAAATGATTTAACACCTTGTTAAGTACTAATAGGCCTATGTGTTGATGAAACCGGGCCTAGAGGTAGCACTGGCGCTGCCATCTGCCAGAGAATCACTGCAGCGAGCGGTGCATATTGAAATCTCTGTTGCTGGCAAAACCGCTGATGTAAATAGTTTAAAATTCTTACATGTAAACATTCTTAGACACTACAGTATAGATTTGATGCTTCTGTTCAGTAGAAAGAAAGCCTATAAAGCATAAATCAGGAGAAATGCTTTTTTTTTCAAAACAAGTTCATTTTTAACAAACTCAGCAAATTGAATGTAATACACATTTGTGTGAAAAATATGCACATGAATTAATTACAGATAAACACAGTAGTTACAAACTCCGCAATTTTTCGTGTTGTTTTTGGTTTTTACATAATGCAATTCAGTTCGATGATTCAAGAAAGATTGTAAGTGTATAGAACTTGAGGTAACTATCTGTGTTTTAAGTTTTAAGTATGAGTACTGGAGTATAAAGTTGGAGAAATGTATACCCTATACAGTCTGGATGCAGATGTGGGTCTATGGAATGTAAATTCGACGTAGTCTTTGTGTTTGTATTCCCATGCGTCTACCATATGCAAGCGTTCGACTATTTCGGATAGGGTTGGAGACAAGTTGGGTGTTTGTCCTCGTTGGTCTTTCAGGTATAACACACAATTGAAATCACCACCTAATACTACATCGGTTCCACATGTAAAATGGATAGTTAGTTCCTCCATAAAAAATTTCTCTCTCTCCGTTCGGTTTTGTGAGCCTAAAAGACTGTAGACGTTAATGTATATTGTCACATAAGGCTGAAATGACTCGACTCATTGTTAATCCTGCTCAGTAAACGATCGCTGTTCCCCTTGGGACCTGCCCTATGTTAACAAAATACTCATATGGATGGAGGATATCCAAATTTGTTAAACAAACCTCTTGTAAGAAAAGTATGTCTATGACGTTCTCGGTTATACACTTCTTAAGGAGGGTCAACTTGCTAGGCCTGGTTGTTCCATTTATATTAGCTTTAGCAATAGTGCGCAAAGGCATAAGTATGTACAGTAGTAGATATAGTCCCCACTGTAGCAAGAGATGATGATTCCAGGTTATCATGATTGGGATATAGCATATGGGGTGGCCTTTAAAGCATCTATAAATTCCTGTGAGCGGTTTTCATACATTGTAATTTAGTTCCTTCAGTACAGATGTTAACTGGGTTTCGAACATCTGTAGGGAGTCTGGTGAATGTGTGTTGTACTTGGCACGCATGATATTTAGAAATTCAGGAACGTACTCATGCAATTCTGTTCGATGGCACGCTTTCAGAACAGAGAAAATCGGGCCTTGGCTCGGCGCTGTGTTTATGTAATAGAGATCGTTCATTATTCTACGTACTTCTTCACCATTGGCATCCTGTAGTTGGGCCTGATGACAGGTCGCAGTCTTTTGGGTTTTCGATCTAGAGTCCTTGGCAAATTTTGTAGTCTGGGACGGTTTATGTGTTTTAGTGCGTTTCTTGGGGGTGTTGTGTCAAACTTTCCGGAGTTGATGACGTATCAGAGTCCTCGGCTGAGGGACTGATAATCATTTCTTGAATGTCTTTTTTCTGACAGTTTCGGTTTCTTACGGTTAGCACTTTGGCTAGTGTCTGTGCTGCCAGTTATGGGCAAGTTCGGTCCTGATATACTAAGAACCTGTTGTTCACTTGCTACATCATCTGGTGTAGTGTTTTCCTACACGGGCACGGTAGCGGATGGTACACTTGACTGGCCTTGACCTTCGTCGCTACTAGGGTTAGTCTGCCTTGCTAGGGGCGGGTACTCCGCATTGTACTGTTGCTGATGTACTTCTGGCGTGCTTACGGCTGGCTGTTCGCCGGGCTCTGTGCGGATATTTTCTAAACGTGTCATTGGTCTGTAGCGACGCGGACAGTCAATTCTGAGCTGGTCACTAGAATTACAAACAGCGCAGGGGTTTTCTTGACCGTCATATACAACTTGTTCCTTAAACCCTTCTATGACGATAAAGGATGGAATTTGATTTTGGAGGTCTATTTGTATTTGACTAATCCCGTTTGCAACTAGTAACTTATAATAATATGACCAGTATTCATTTGTAACTGATTTAACGGTACCATATTTTGCGAAGTATGTCCGTATTCTTTCATTGGGTGCTTCCGGGGGAATGTTAATAGCCTTACTCTTGCTGCTTCAATGCCAGCTGCGGTAATTTCGACTGGGACGCGTTCGCCAGTAAATAGTGTGACACTGTTTTGTCCAGAAAAGTTAGTCAATAGCCTATCAAAAATGTTGCGTGAAATTGCCTTAATGTAGACAGAATTCGTTGAGGCGTCTAGCTGCAGGGCTTCCAGTTGGTCCACAGTGATCTTCAATATGTCTGCTACCCATGTGTGGATTTCAGCTGCTGAGGGTCGAGTTGTATTTCCTTGGAAGGAACACTTCAAGGTGTTTTTCCTGGTATGTTGCATGTTTCTTTCTTGTGTTTCCTTAATTAGTGATACATAAACACAGCACTTTAAAAGTGAGCGGCGCACTTAACTGGATTTACCGTTAGTTAATTTCATACTAAACACTTTCTGCAAGCGAGTGAGCTGTATCGGACCACCTTCTCCGGCCAGCGCTTGGACGGAACTGATCAAGGGGGGGCTTTCCGGCAATGGAAGCTACCATTGGTCGCTCTCGCGTGACGTCAACAGGCGGTTAGCCTTGAGACAGCGCATGCTGTGTAGGTTGCGAGAACGTACTACTTTCGTAATTCACACGTTTTAAAAATGTGTAAAATAAACACAAATACATAGCATGCAAAATTAATACGGCACTATATACAATTGAACGAGTTCTATGGCCACCATGCATTAATTTAATTTAATTTGTCGTAAACCGAAAATACCTGTATGCAGGAGAGTGAAGGGTATCCTATCCTCATTATTTTACTGGCTGAGATGCAGTCCACATCAGATTCTTCTTTGCGGCATATTTCTTTGCTGCTTGCAACTGCCTTTCCTTATTCAAATGCCTGATGCGAATACATGTCCTCGTCCTTGTAACTTATACAAATGAATTATATTTTCATGCACCTGAGGAAACGTTGATATAATAACTGAAGACAAATTTTAATCACTTTGTCACACTTCGAACTGTCATATCCATGAAAACCAGCAAATATAATTTCGAACTGTTTGACTGTGTTCATCCAATCTTTTGTCGGAGTAAAAAGGCCCCATCGAGAAACAGTAGATATCCAGGAATTAGAACTTGCCCCAGGAATCGGGCACATTTCAGTTCGTGATCCCAAGGATTTATCAATCGCTCGGCATTTAAATGCGAGGTAGCCCGCCATGTACTGGACAGTATCGGGAGAAACGTCCTCATTATTAGAACAGTTCTGCCCTAACTCGTGGACTTTACTCATTAACTCTTCTTCGTCTTCTTTAATGTCTTCATTGTCAGAACTACGTATAATATTCGCTGGGCTTTCTTCTGTCACTTCAACGCACAGTTCACTACTTATGAATTTGAAGAATTCCTCATCTGCTTCCTCGTCCCGTGCTTCAACGTCTGCCACAGCTGTACTGTTTCTTTCTTCAGCAATTGATGTACTTGCTGATAAGGGTATGCCATTTGAGTTTCCTGTTAAGATAAGGAGCCGAATCCTGTGTTTCACCTCAAGTGCTGTAGGGTTGTTATAAAAGGCACCAAGACCTCGAATTCTCGAAAAATAATTTTCTAGACAGTCTTGATTTAGTCGAGATGTTAGGATGTATCTTCCATTCTCTTCTCTGATTTCTTGAAATAGTCCCAGAAATGATGTGATGGAGATGAGAAATCCCTTTTGAAACGGCAACAAATCTTTTCTACTTCCAAAGCGCATGCCACGGCAAACTCCATGAACCTTCTTAATGTATTCTCCTGGCTCGGAAGATTGAGACCGAATCCGCTACGGAGAGGTGTACCATGGTCAAAGGGAACTCGAGAACTCAGAACATCGAAAACATCATTCACTAATTCAAAGAAAATGCTCTCGCGTTCCTTACCTAGAACGTACTTCAATGCTTTAGCTGTACGGTGTGAAAACAAGCGCGTAGCCATTCTAACATTCTGTCGCCCTCGACCTGTGACACTGATGTGAGCTTTTGATATGTGGTGCGTAATAGATAAATCGCCTTTCTGGCTATCTAATACGTCCTCAATTATCTTCCTCGTTATCTCAGTTCCATCAGGCAAAACTACACCCTCATCTAAAAAGTGGTTTCAAAGGAGCGTCAGTAAGTGAGGCACGTCATAAAAAACCAGATCTTTCTTTCCTTGTCCACTGGATTTATGAAAAAAGGTTTGGATGTGTTGACGCAGAGTTCGTTCCACACTTTTGAATTCTTTCCCCCCATATCACACGTCACCGCCACAACATGTAGCCCTAAATCTTCAACTCTCATTAGTATATCTTGGAGCAATTTGCTGTTCATTGTCACATCAAAATCGTAATAAAGTGGTTGCTTCCAAGATTTACAAAAACCGCGTATCATCAAAACTTGAACATTGCTGTGAGGTCCTAAAATCCTGTCTTCCGAGGCATCATAGCAGATACGGCCATCAATGTTCATTTCATCAAAGCACAACACAGTTTTCTTCTCTAACTCGCTAAATGTACGGGCCTTAACTTTCAAAATTGACAGAACTTCTTCCGAAACATCCGGATTGCACTTAAAATTCCTAGTCCAATTCTGAAATGTAGCACAACACGGCAAAGGAATGTTGCTCTTTCTTAAATAGGTATAAACCTTTCGAGAAAGGGCCTTTAAAGTCAGTGCATTGGCAATATCCTTGGAGCTCCATCTTACTCGTTTTTTGCCTTGTAACAAGCAGCGAATTTGTCCGGGAGTGAAACACTTAGACAGCACACTTTCCACTTTCTTCCTCACGACATGTTCTGGATAATTTTCTCTTGTTTGGCAACATGTGCCTTACAGCTTTGGCCTTTTTCAGGGCTGCATCACACTTTTTAAGGCAATTTCTTGGACTGCATTTTTCTTCTTTAGGACTTCTATTTTGGTTTTCAGTCTTTTAATTTCTTCGTCCTTTAGTCTCATATCAGAGAGTTCACAGATGGGTTCTGTATTTGTGACTTGGTCCAGTTTCCTTTTCTTCGGGGATATAGACTCCAAGGTTGCAATTGTTCTCTTTCGAAATTCTCTATTTTGATGCCGTTGAACACGATCACGTACAGCCTAAAAGGAAAAATGAGCAACTTGTAAGAAATAAGATAATTGCCACAGTTCCAGGTTTCCTGTTCTATTTCTAAGTAACGTAACACATGTAACCCCGATGATGTTCTACGTGTCCTAATCCACCGACTGACCTCACGAGGCTGGTGGGACCCTGTACAAATCCTCCATGCCAGATTAAATCACTTGGCGCGATCGGGGATCGAACCCGGAACCTCGGGGATAGTAGTCAATAACGCTACTACTACACCAACGAGGTCGGCTGTTTTATCTCTAACAAATGAGGGATCATAACTACCTATGAATAAAACAAAAGTCATTCGAGAAGATAAAAGTTTACAGATGAATACTGTAAATCAAGGTTAATCAGTTCAACAGTACATATGTGGAAAAATCATTAGCATCCTTACCTCTACGACTGCTTCGCTATTCGTACCACATTCAGCTGTACGTACTTCTCTGTGCCAATTTGGTAAATACTGTGATGGAACTGCATTTGCCTTTAGTTTCTTATTTAGCGGTAAACCGAGCAGCTCATTCTTTAAATCACGCTCGTAATCCTCCGGAAGGAAATGAGCTGAGCATATACGTGCATTGTTCACGTTGATTTCATCGGTACGCTTACACAGCGATAACCATTCTCTCTGTGTCATTGCATCTTTAGGGAAACGATGATACATTATACCACTCGTCTCACGGCCATAATTGTTGCAATTTGCAACGGCACAATTACTGTTATTTTTACTCATGGATGACAGCTTCTCTCACAACGCTTCCTCTTTACTGGTTCCTCACGCACACACACACACTATTGTCGCGGCCACGAAATTAGGCGGGTCAGAGAAATTACGCTGTTGCCAAAGTTATGTAGCAACTGGCGAAGAAATGTCTAACTGAACACATCATTTCGGAGCGCGAAGCAAGTTGTTCTCTCTCAAGCTCCTGATGTTACTTCATACAATGTTTCGAAACAAATTATACTACAAGCTTCAGGAAAGACTGCTGATTCCAGTGGTATAACTAGTTACCTCGTTTTTCACTGACTCGTAATTCTGCCGGGGCCTCAGTTATCCGCCACATGACGTCACAGCGCGCAAAGCAGTGTGGGTAAATTCAAAAATCAAATCAAATCAAAATCTCTTTATTTGCAAATGAGGTGTCTACCTCGGTGGCAAATGGTACACTAAAATACATTATTGTCAAGCACTAAATTTTAAATTAACAAGAGACGAAGAAAATTTTCCTAGAATACAATATTATACAATTTACGCTAATAATTTGTTCTATTAAACACATACTTCATCCTTAATAAATTTATATTGTTTACAAAATTCTACTTATAATATCTTACAAACATAGTCAACTCATATACAGTATGTGAAATTACTTCTAATAATAATATACAACTGGTATAAGATTAAAATTAACATTGAATTTATTTACATATTTATATTTTACCCATTTTGGAACCTAAGTAGCATAACGACCTGAACGGGCGGGAGTGGCCTACCTTATAATAGTCTACTTACCTTGGGAACTGATGATAAAAGAGGACGGTGTTCAGTTGAGATTAAGTCACGTAAAATCAATTTACTCTTCATGGGGGGTTGTACCCATTTCTCTACCTTTTGTATAAATGGCCATGACTTTAGGCATAATTTTATCCAACGACCAAAACATCCTCTCTCATACGAAGTGAATTAACGAGATTTTAGGCCTAAAAGCCTTGGCGGAAATACGGGGCTAAGTAGACAAATTATTGCCATAGCTGTTTTCAAAAGTGATTTAAAAATGGAAATACGACACTCAGTTGTTAGGTAATGGAAAAGGAGAGTAGAACATTGTATGATTGAAGTGAACTAAAAACTTATCTACAATAATTTATTGTGCTTGGATGTAGTTCTATATGGCATTTAAAGGAATAATAATAATAATAATAATAATAATAATAATAATAATAATAATAATAATAATAATAATAATAATAATAATAATAATTGTTACCGATTTTTTGTGGTAGGTAGAGGTGAAAGAAGGTGCGGGGGTGAACAGGTCTCAGGCTACGAAATTAAAGTTAATTTAAAATTTAACAAGGTTATATTTTCTTTTAAAAATTCAGAAATAACACGAATGGCAGGTACAGAGTAGCAAGGCAACAAAAGTACAATTACAGTATTTACAGGATTTGGGCTTCGAGCCCCGAACTCACAATTCTTAGGCAACTAGCCCAACTTTACCCCAAAACAAGATTTAACAGAGGGGCAGAAAACCCCATTCATGCCCAGGAGCACTTGCTGTAAATTACACAGCAAAGCCTCCTCGAGGCATACAACACTCAATTTTCGAGAAAGAGCCACTCGCTCTCAACTTTAAGCCTATCAAAGGCCACACCAAACTCCACCTTCAAGTTGTCCTCTAAGGACATAGACACAGGGGTAAAATACCCAACCTACTGAGGCCTATTAAGTGAGAAAAAGGTTAATTACATGACCTCTAAAATAACAATTTGAGAGGAGGCGATCTGCACTCCTAATACATTTTGTTTAAAACCTAATCTGGCTCTAGGCCGCTAATGCAAGGGCTAATCCCATACTACAGAGGTGACTTTAGAAAAGAACAATTTACATTACATTAAGGAAGAATCGGTTGTGAGAAATAAGTTCACCTCAAAACAATATGAGTGGGAGCTCGAGAGGGTTAAGCACTCTCTATCCGAATATGTAACTTTAAAAGAGAATAGATGCTAAGAGTCGTTACATTTTAGGGAAAAGTTACATGGTGGAAACGCTTCGGACCCGCCCCGAGAGTTAAACTGCTGAGCTAGCAAGAAAAGAAGTTATTAAACGGCCATTACCTGGTTGTTGAACTGCTGCCCGAAGAAAGAGGCGCTTCCCGCCCCCTGCTATGTACTTTACACACTGAAAGATGGTACTGAAGTGGCCCGGAGACCCTAAAATCAGCAGTTTATATACTCCCGCGGAAAGTTCGAGGCGTTTGAGGAATGAGAACACCCTCCCACAAAAACTTTATTGGCTAGGGTTAAGCAACATATCCCCTTTGGAGAAGATACACCTGATTGGTTATAAATTAATTACGGAAATTCGGGATTGGCTAAATTCAAAACAAGGGGAAAGAAAGGGTTATACAGCCAACTTAAACAATAACAGAAAGAAATTTAACAAGAAACAAACTTTTGAAATAAAAATTTCTCCAAAAAACAGTTCTTTCAGTTCGCACTAGGGTGCACCATTGTAGTTCTTCAGTAGTGTCCTCTAGAAGAGAAAGTTCACACTTCTTGCTACCGGAAAAACAAAAATACGTCGAAAACGACCCAGTTCAGAAACTACAAAATTTCCAAGTAGTGACATCTTCTGAGAAGCTTGAAAATTAACACCTTAAATAAAGTTCAGACTTCCTCCAGTAGGGGAGTTTCAACAGGTGCAAAATTTGAATTAGCGGCGTGGAGGTGTACCGCCCGGTACAATAATAATAATAATAATAATAATAATAATAATAATAATAATAATAATAATAATAATAATAATAATAATAATAATAATAATAATAATAATAATAATAATAATAATAATAATAATAATAATAATAATAATAATAATAATAATATTAATATATTTTTACGAGGGAGGGTGGAAAATCTTTCATGAGACACTTGTAAAGGGTTCGCACTCCATAGGAGTGTGGGATTCTTACCCACTAAAACCCACTCACCCTTTTCCCCCGATGTGCATCTCCGCCCCGAACTGCTCTCGCATTACTTCAGGGCGGCATTGTGCTTTTACCCTATCAGTCTTATTCTTAGTTTCTCCCTGAGCATCCAAATCGCTCTTTTTCTGTCGTAGGATACTTTCTGCATATGCAGCTATCTGATCCCAACATTTCTGGTTCCGTAACATCACTAGGACAGTAGATTCTGGTGTCACTTCTCCTTGCTCAACTTCTAAACATCTTCTTCGCATAGACCAAAGCTCACAAACAACAAAGGTGTGAAATACATTGTCAGCATCATTACAATAAATACACAATGGATCGCGTTGCAAAATTTCTCTGCACACTTACGCAGGCCTCTTCTTTTCATCTGCAGACGAAAAGATGGTGTCTGAGTGAGTGAGTGGCACGCGCGAAACGAGCTCCTCAAATCTGTGTAATTTGTAATTTCAAGTGTTTAACAGCGGAATTTTCAGTGTAACCCAACGTGTTCAAGTGTGTGATATCTATTGTGAAGTTATTAAAGAAAAACACTAATTCCGGAGCTTCTTGTGAACATAGCGGAATGGGCGCTTGCGAGCAATGTGGAGGAGCTGGGAAGAGCCGTAAAGGTGCGTTTTCCAAGGTGCGATTGTAGTCGCAACGGCGACAGCAGTCTCCAACTCCGCGCATGCGGAGTTTGAGTTTGGTCTGCGACTCGCGGCGATTGCGGCTTGAGCCGCCACACTGGTGCAGTGAGCAGTCGCAGTCGCTGCGACAATTGATATAAGTATCTGTTGTACGGAGCCTACGTAGCTCCAGCGGCAGCGCGTCGGCCTCTCACCGCTGGATACCGTGGTTCAAGTTCCGGTCACTCCATGCGAGATTTTTGCTGGATAAAGCGGAGGCAGGACAGGTTTTTCTCCGGGTACTCTGGCTTTCCCTGTCATCTTTCATTCCAGCAACACTCTCCATTATCATTTCATTTGTCAGTCATTTATTATTGCCCCAAAGGAGTGCGACAGGCTTCGGCAGCCGACACATTTCCTATCCTCGCTGCTAGTTGTGGGCTTCATTCATTCCATTCCTGACCCGGTCAAATGACTGGAAACAGGCTGTGGATTTTCATTTCTTTTTCACCTGTTGTGTAGCAGTTAATTATTGACTTTGGGTACGATGTCGAAGCAACGAAAAGTCGAGGGAGTGTTCAGTCACTCGCATGATATAGCACATTGTCACTTAGTTTCCGAGCATAAATGTGTATATGATTTCAAGCACCCGCAGTACAATGATATGTCTGTACGAGACAATGTTTGGGATGAGATTGGTATGAAAATGACAATAAATGGTCTTCTTCTTCCATTAAAATGTCAAGGAAAGCCCTGCCACTAACGAAATCACCCGTGCTCTCGTCCATTTCTGATGGACTGGACTGCGTGGCTGGCGGCTGGAGTCATGTCTAAGAAAACACCCCACATGCCCATTGTTTGCGGCTGCTGTCGCCAATGTATATGGCTACCGCAGTTGTGCGGCTCTGGCTGCTGTGGCGGCTACAGTCACACCTTGAAAAATGCACCTGGTACAGTGTGCTCTGTGCAAAAAGTGGTATCACAAGAAATGTGAGAACAACATGAATAGATTTAGTGGTGGTCCTGTGAAAGTTGTAGTGTAAGTGAAGCAGACAGCAGTAAGAGGAAGTCAATGGGGAACACTATCCCATCCTTAGATAGTATCTTTTCTCTTCTAAAAGAACTAATGCTGGGCTGAGTGGCTCAGACGGTTGAGGCGCTGGTCTTCGGACCCCAACGTGGCAGGTTCGATCCTGGCTCAGTCCGGTGGTGTTTGAAGGTGCTCAAATACGCCAGCCTCGTGTCGGTAGATTTACTGGCACATAAAAAACTCCTGCGGGACTAAATTCCGGTACCTCGGTGTCTCAGAAAACCGTAAAAGAGTAGTTAGTGGGGCGTAAAGCAAATAGCATTATTATTATTTAAAAGGACTAACCGAAGAAATTCAGCAAATGAAGTAAGACCAGAGAGGCTGATTCAGGGAACTCACTCAAATTGTGTCATAAGAAGTTGGACGATACGGCCCATCTTATTCCAAAGCAACAAACTAATCTCGACAAGTGTTTTGATCACATAGAAAACCTAACTCAGGAAAATTGCAATTTAAGGGGAAAAAATAAAATCCCTGGAGTGCGGAGTGAATGACGCGGAAATGTACTCGAGAAGGAACACAATTGAAATCCAGGAGTTCCTGATATCCAAAATGAAACTGTACTGGACACAGTTAAGAAGAATAGACGGGCTCTGGACATAGAGGTGAAAGAAGAGATGGTGGACGCATGTCATCGCCTCGCGAAAGCCCCGCACCAACAACACAGCAGAATTATAGTGAAGCTGATAAGGCGAATGGACAAAAATCTGTTCATGGAAAGACGGCGAGTGAAAAGAAACCTCTCTACCAGGCACGCAGATCTTTCAGGTGACAGTGTCATATACATCAACGAGAGTCTGTCACCGCAGAGAAGGAAACTGCTAGCCCAGGCCCGACTCATCCGCTGAGAGAAGGACTATGCGTGGGTCATTAAAATGACTAAAACTCAGGGTTCCAAAGTAGTTGTTATAACAGCCAAGATGACCTAAATAGGCTGTAAATTTATGGACAACACTAGGCTTAATATTTATTATCAAAATGTGTGCAGGTTAAAAACAAAACTTGATGAACTGAGTCAGAATACTCAGGCCAATGAATATCAATTCGTGGCCCTAACAGGGACTTCGCTGGACTCTACTGTGTTCGATAGTGAGGTCTGTAGTGAGCAGTGCAGAGTGTACAGGGCTGACCATAGCACCAGGAGGGGCGGGGGTGTGCTCACTGCTGTCAGGAGTGGATTAACTGTGTTCAAGGCCGAGCAGGTCACAAATAATTTTGAGGGGCTCTTACTGAAAGTTGTCATTCAAGGAAATATTTGGATGGCTAGAATCTCATTATGAGCTACACAACAGTAACATCGTCATTGTCGGCGATTTCAACATGTCGCCAATGTATATAATTAGTAACATGAACAGCGATTTAAACACAAATACATAAAATCAGCAATTAAGAAATTTTATTAATCTTTATAATCTGTTCTTACGTAATTTAGTTCCAAATTGTAACGGCAAAACTTTAGACTTAGTAATGACTAATCAAAATATTTCAAAGATTGAATACACAAGGAGCACAGACCTGCTACTGCCAGATGATGTACACCATCCGGCTTTAGAAATAGAGCTATGAATTACATTGCATCGGGCTAAACCTAACAATACTCCCTGGACTTCATATACGGTAATTTTAAAAAAGCGAACTACGAACGACTGTTCATGAGGCTTAGAGACACGAATTAGAACTCTATGAATGCACTGGAGTTGATGCTGCAGTAGACTGTTTTTACGGCAATCTGTATTCACCTATAAATGAATCATTCTGAGAGCTCAAATTAAATCCGAAATTAAGTCGTACACAAAAGATACATAGAGACAGTAGAACAAGGTATCAATAATGATGCTAGATCTTTTTGGGCATACATTAAAAATAGGAGAAAGAACAGTAGGGATTGTGACACTTACAAATATGAAAATAATGTACTAGATACTAAGGATGAAATTGGAGAAGGTTTTGCAGACTACTTCCAATCAGTATATTCCCCACATAAGGCACAATATCGCATACCTAACGCTCCATCTTTCACTAAAGATACGTTGCATATTAAAAACTTCACTTTAAAAAAGGTTGAAGTAGCACTTAAAAAACTGAAACCTAAAGCATCTGCAGGACCAGACCAAGTACCACTGTATGGAGTAAAAGGTTGTTCAGATGTTCCTTAGCATCCACTTCTATTTATTTATAATTTGGTTATTAAAATATCCATATTTTCATCTATCTGGAAGTTATCACAAGTGTGCCCTATACTTAAATCAGGGGATCCCACACTAATAAAAAACTACCACCCTATTTCTATTTTATCCGCAATAGCAAAAGTTTTCGAATTTATGTAATCGACTAACATAAGACCTCTTATATCAGTCAAATGACATGGTTTTCTTTCACAACGTTCCACAGTCACAAACTTGATTAACTTCACTCAGCGAGTGTCCACGGAACTTCACACGGGTGGACAAATGGACGTAGTGTTTACAGATTTCACAAAAGCATTCGATAAAATTAATCACGATGCCCTACTAAGTAAGTTAAACTTGTTTGGTTTCTCAAAACAACTGTTGCATCTTTTCAGTTCCTATTTGGGTGATAGGAAGCAGTTTGTTTCTTTCCAGAAACATTCTTCTTGGGAATAGCCTGTAAATTCAAGAATAATTCAGGGTCAAATTTAGGCCCTTTAGTTTTTATCGCATTCATCAATGACTTGCCTGAACAAGTGAAATATTCCAGCTGTCTGCTATATGCCGATGATTTCAAAGTGTTCAAAGTCATTGAAAACATAAACTACCATACTGTGCTGTAAACAGCTTCAGCTAGACTTGAAAAGTGTTCGGTATTGGACTGGGCGACTGAAAATAAACTGAACTTAAATGTAGAAAAATGTGTATCGATGTCGTTCACCAGGAGGAAAACTCCCGTCCACTACACTTACAAGCTAGGTGACAGTGATCTGCGATCGGTTTGCGAGATAAAAGACCTTGGAGTTTTACCACAAGCTTACTTTCAATTCGCATATACTGAAAGTGGTAGCTGAGTCATACGAGACCCTAGCATTCATTATCAGGAATATAAAACCTTTCAGAAACACACAAACTTGCGTTCATCTGTTCAGTACCATAGTAAGACCAAAAGAAGAATATGCCAGCATTGTATGGAGCCCTAGGTGTCAATCATATGTCTATCGGATTGAAAAATTGTAAGAAAGATTTTTAAAATACTTAAGTACAATATTAAAAAACTGGCTGCTATCCCCATATGGTACCCTATAGTGTTAACCATTTAAATTTTGGAGTGGAGAATTTAGAAATTCGCAGACGGAAGGATGCAGTAAAATTTCTTTAAAAAATTGTAAACTATGCTATTGATAATCTTGAATTACTGTCTCTCCTAAATTTCCATGTACCTCACTTCAATTCCAGAAATAACATAACATTTTGAAATGAAAAAACCAGGACGTGTGCCCACGATAACTCGCCGGTAAACAGGATCTGTAGTATCTTCAACAGTGCCATTCAGAAAAATAATGGCCTTGACTTCAGTCTGCCATTGCGCGAGTTTGTAACAGAACTTCATTGCGCAATTGTATGAAGGTCTAAAAATAGGGAAATTGTAAAGTGAAGTTCTATAATATTAAGCTTGTATGTGTACTGCTTGTTTTATTTTGTCATTTTACTTTGTCGTGTGTTGTTCTACCATATTAATATAAGGTTCTTTAATTTTTAGAAAAAACTTTGATATTTTATATCAGTATTACAGATTAGATAAAATTATAGAATATAGTTTAGATATACGTACCACCATGTTAATTGTAGCTTATCTGATGTAGTTGCCACTGTAATTGGGACAGTAAATCCTGTAGTGTGCAATAAATAAATAAGTAAGAGTCTAGGCACCCATGTGGATGACCCCTTCCCCAACTGTAAATGGCCGTGCACAATCCACTGTAGGGTGTTTTGGCTAATTCCCGTGGCTGCCTCTATTTCCATAATGTGATGCATTTGTTTCCGTGGATGGCCTGTTTGACCCAGGCAATGTTGGCTGGTGTTGACACTGTCACATTCCTTCCAGAATTGGTTCCCTTGTCTACCGATTTGTGCCGTGTTTTCCAACCTTCCACCCAGTTATAAACTGTTTTCTATGACGGCGCATGTTCTCCACAGACTGCCACCAAGCGCAGATGAATTTCTGCAGTGGTCACGCCTTCCATAGGAACAAAGTTGTATAGCACTGCCCTTGACGGTTGCTTTCCATGTTGTCTGCTCCTACGCTGACAGTGTTGTTATGAAATGGCTATGACGAGGGCATTCGTTGGCCCCTATGCATGTGCTGCTACCAAATGGTGGAACAAGACACTAGTTACAAGTCACCACCTTCAAAAGTGAAATGTGAACCATACCCAGACGTACAAAAAATAAAGTGTAAAACAATATAGTAACGCCTCTCGTACCAATGGGGTTGATAAAGGTCAATCTCCCCATTTTCCTCAACTTAGTAGCATGATGGAAACGTCAGTTCAGGACACTACTATCCCAGGCCCTAGTGTTCATACTAGTCTTTCTCGGTCATCGGATTCTGGGGGACTGAGAACATCATGCGGAAATGGATCGTAGCTTCCCAAATCTCTTTGCCCAAAGCACAGACATTTCATTGGCACCTTAAACATCAATACTCTTTTTAAGACTGGAAAGCTAAAACAACTAACAAATATACTAGATAAATTCAATGTCCAAATTTTAGCACTCCAAGAAACCAGGTATACTGATGAAAATAATTTCGATTCAGACAGTTACAGAATTTACAAAAGTAAACCAGCAATCTCCCTTTCTAACAAGCCAGATCAGTTTGGTACTGTGTTTGCAGTGAGGAGAAATCTTACAAACTCAGTACCTACTGAACTTCACATCTCCTTCTGAAAGAATTTCATTACTCTCAATTAAGTCAGGAAACAAAGCCTATACACTAATCAATGCACATGCACCTACAAACAACTACAATCAAAGAGATCCAGAGAAAGCAGCCAATTTTTGGGAACGACTAGAGGAAGCTACAGTCAAAATTCCAAAGTATCATGTCAGAATCATTTTGGAAGACTTTAATGCCCAAGTTGGCAAGGAAGAGAAGTTCAGAACCATCTTGGGACTCTATCCAGCTCACCAAAGAACCAATAGAAATGGATAGGCTTCTTTGAGAGTTTCAATTTAAAATTAATGTCAGCTCATTTCTTGGCACTACCATGAAAGAAAACGACTTATGAGATCCCCTAACTTTCATTTAGGGGAATTCCAGTTAGATCATGTAGTGATTTCTATGAAAAATTAAAGGGAAATTATGAATGTTAAAGTCAAGAAAGGAGTTATAGACTCTGATCACCACTTATCTCTAGTTAAAGTCAAATTTCAACCTAACAGAACCAAAATCAGAACAAACAGGAAACTGCTAATCAACCCAGAACATCTTAAAGAAAACTCAGGCTCCTTTATTGTAAATATCTCCAATCAGAATCCATCCAACTGGTAAGAACTCAAAAAAGCATTTGTAGAAGCTTCCAAAAGTATAGGCATCCCTCCCAGGAAATGCAAACAGAGACGGTGGAATGAAACCTGCGACAAGGCCATAGAACGAGAGCCTGGAGAGATTGGAATTCCCATGAAACTGGAAAAAGTTGGCAGGAATTCATTAAGATCCAGAAACAAACCTCAAAAATCATCAGATGTGAGAAATGCAATTATAATCACAGAAGATTAGCAGAAACTGAATTGGAATTAAAAAAAAACACACAAAACTTTTACAGAACTTGCAGAGAAGAAATATCAAATTACCAGCCACCAAGCCTTTGTTTCAAACATCGAGATGGAACTCTAGAAACAAATAACCAGGAGAAATGCAAACTGTTAGCAAACCTATTTCAGAAACTTTTAAACTGTGAATCTCCTGGAGAACAATTCTCCTTTGAAAAAGCCTCACCAAATCCAGATTCAGAACCACCTACACTACAAGAAATCAAACAAGTCATCAGTGAACTGAAAAATAACAAAGCTCCAGGTAAGGACGGTATAATTGCCGAAATGTTGGAAATTGGTGGCGAAAGTCTTGCTTCATGCTATTCTCAGTGATATCTGGATCACAGAACTGGAAATGTGCACTAATTCACCTACTGCACAAAAAAGGTGATAAAATTGACATCAACAAATATAGAGGTATCTCCTTGGTAACAGTTACCTTCAAAATTGTCTCCAAAGTTCTACTGAGAAGACTTGAAAGATAAACAGATCACCTCATTGGTGAATACCAGGGAGGTTTCAGAAAGGGCAGATCATGCACAGAACAAATACTCAATCTCAAAACTATCTTACAAATGTGCAAAGTGATCACCTTCGTAGACTTTAGAAAAGCATATGACTCCATAGACTGACAGACACTTTTCGAAGTACTCGAAGAATTTAAAGTAGACAGAAAAAACAAAAGAGTTGATCAGACAATCATTAACTGATGCTACTTCCAAAGTTAAATCCTTATGAGAAATATCTGAGCCTTTTGATGTCAACACAGGGGTTTGACAAGGAGATGAACTGTCACCTCTCTTGTTCAACCTTGTTCTAGAAAAAGTAATCAGAACCTGGAAAAAAGAAATTAAAGAAATAACTCTTGGTAGACAACTGAGAAACAGAATTTATGTGTGGTGTTTAGCTTTTGCAGATGACCTGGAAATTCTTTCTAATAATAGGCAAGAAGCACCTTCGGAAACCTACATGAAATTGCGGCCAAAACAGAACTTCAAATATCATATGAAAAAACACAGTACTGTACATGGAAGGAGCCTCTCAGTTGCAAGATGAGCAAGCTATGATGACTAAATTTGGACAAATTTCCCAAGTAAATAAATTCAAATACATTGGGGAAATCATTCAGCCTTCTGGATTAAACTGTGAAGCAAATAAGGAGAGAATTACTAAATTACAGAAAGCATATCGAATCACTTCGAACACATATAACAAAAAATCATTATCTAGAAAACAAAATAAAGACATTATAATAAAGTAATAAAACCTGAAGCATTATACACATTGGAAACCTTAATAATTGGTGGTAGATCACTCATGAAAGACATAGAAAAGCAAGAAAGAAAAATTGTATGGACATTTTTTGGCCCAGTCTGCACAGAGGGCATATGGATAAAAAGGAAATCTCATGAAATTTATTGCCATACTGAAAAAATCTCAGATACTATGCATATACGGTTGAAATGTGGGAGAAAAGAAGAATGAAAGGTACTGGATATAAGTTAGATGTGCAGAAGAAACTGAGAATTAGTGGGAAAGCATAAAAATACATATTTGAGTGAGATTGAGAAAAGGGAGAGTCTGTGCAAGGCATTTGCATCTGAAGAGGGAGATCCCACAGGGCATCTTTATTATAGGACTTTTATGTTTTCTTATACATATAAATGATATGAGTAAAGAAATGATATCACAGATAAGGCTATTTGCAGATGATGTTATACTGTATAGAACAATAAATGATTTGCAGGAATGTGAGTGACTGCAGGGGGACTTGAACAATGTTATGAGATGGACAGCAAACAATGGTATGAATGTAAATGGGATGAAATATCAAGTTGTAAGTTCCACCAAGAGGAAAAGTCCTCTCAGTTTTAATTATTGTGTTGATGGGGTGATAGTACCTCTTGGGGAGGATTGTATTTACCTAGGTGTTAATATAAGGAATGATCTTCATTGAGGCTGGTCTAGAAAGCGAAGAATAATGGCCGAAAGGATTCGTCGTGCTGACCACATGACACCTCGCAATCTGGAGGCCTTCAGGCTGAGCAGTGGTCGCTTGGTAGGCCAAGGCCCTTCAAGAACTGTAGTGCCATGGGGGGAGGGGTTCATCGAGGCAATCATATTAACGAGGTTATTAAAAAAGGTTACAGATCTCTTCACATAGTGATGAGAGTATTTAGTGGTTGTAGTAAGGATATAAATGAGGGGGCGCGTACATGCTGCACAGGTAGCATCTTACTGTATAGAGAGCATCCCTCTAAAATGGGTCGTAAGTCAAAAGAAATGACTTTGGAAGAAAGAAAGATAATTATTACATTTTACAACCAATGAAGATCATATTGAGACATATCTAGGCTAGTACATAGAGCTGTAACAAGAATCCAACAGGTTCAGCAAATGAAAATCATTACAAAATTTGCCACGAACTGGACGGCCAAGAAAATAAGTGATGCTGATGGTCGAGCTATTCTAAGAAAAATCAAATGGGATCTGAAGATCAGTGCACACTCTATTGTACATGCTGCACAGGTAGCATCTTACTGTATAGAGAGCATCCCTCTAAAATGGGTCGTAAGTCAAAAGAAATGACTTTGGAAGAAAGAAAGATAATTATTACATTTTACAACCAATGAAGATCATATTGAGACATATCTAGGCTAGTACATAGAGCTGTAACAAGAATCCAACAGGTTCAGCAAATGAAAATCATTACAAAATTTGCCACGAACTGGACGGCCAAGAAAATAAGTGATGCTGATGGTCGAGCTATTCTAAGAAAAATCAAATGGGATCTGAAGATCAGTGCACACTCTATTGTAGCAGAGCTGAAACCAGATGTCACTCTAAATATATGTCACAGCATAGTTCACAATTTCCTTAAAAGGGACTACAATGGAAGAGTTTCCCATAGAAAGTATTACGTCGGTGAGATCAACAGGATGAAGAGGTTGGGAGCCCATCATTTTATTGAAGGAAACATGAATCTCCAGTACTGCATTAATGTATTAAAGCTTCATTTTGTTCCTACTGCAGAAAAAACGGGGTTTAAAGAAAATTTTGTACTCATGCAGGATAACGCTTCCAAGCACACAGCTTGCAATACAGGAATGTGGATCCTCTACAACACATCCAGATAACTCTAAACTCTCCCGCAGTCTCCAGATGTAAATCCCACTGAAAAGAATTCGTAATGGACACGTTTCTTCCAAAGCAGATCTGAAGTGGGCAGTCGCAGAAGAATAGAACAACATTTCTGCTGCTACCATGTCTAATTTGGTGAATTCAATGTGAAGACACTTCCAGGTTATTATCCATTCGAAAGGCTATCACATTAAGTACTGAAAATGAAATGGCGTATGGCTTTTAGTGCCGGGAGTGTCCGAGGACAAGTTCGGCTCGCCGAATGCAGGTCTTTTGATTTGACACCCGTAGGCGACCTGCGCGTTGTGATGAGGATGAAATGATGATGAAGACGATACATACACCCAGCCCCCGTGCCAGCGAAATTAACCAATTAAGGTTAAAATTCCCGACCCTACCGGGAATCGAACCCGGGACCCCTGTGACCAAAGGCCAGCTGGCTAACCATTTAGCCATGGAGCCGGACACATTAAGTACTGAACATGTGACATCATTGCCGTGTGGATTTAAGAGACTGAAATTTCCTGTTAGCTGAGACTGTTCGAGTATTTACTGCGCTAGTGTTTTGAATGCATATTCAAAGTTTTCTTTAAATTTTTATCATGGAAATATTTAGTTTAATTTCTCTAATTATATCATGTTTACATATGAAGGAACATTTGTGTTATATATTTGCTACAAATATATATGTACCCAAGAAGGTATAGAGTCTTTTTGTTAAAAATGACTGGTGTTTGAATATTTTTTACACTAAGTGTAGGTAGTCTTTCACTCTTCATTAACAACTGGCAAGATGAGACAAGGCGTAAATTAATTGCATCAGTTACTGAGTGAACATTCTACAAGTAGGCCTAATCATGAATATGTTTCTCCGTAATGGTAGTGAAATCCTTGGCGTTAGATAGTTATGAAAATGAAAACGGAAATGTTAGTATTATCAGATGATGTTTCCCCTCCATTAAGAAAGCCGGCTCCCAAAGATGTATGCAGGTTTTGGAACCTCTGTAAATATGAGTGTGTCGATACTAGATCAACATACCATATATTTTTTAATAAGTGGAAGAAAGGCTATTTTTTACCTAACTTTTTAACCATTGTATTTTGTACTAGTGAGTTATTCATTTGGCAAAGTCCCACTAAATCAGGATCTTACAAATTGAGATGTATGTTAACCTGTATTTTTTCTGCACATTTTCAGGAACTTCAAAGCTGATAGGATATGGAGTAAGGTGTTTCTTTGGTGTTGGAAGACGGATGCACACAAGCTCGGTTTGGGCTTCCCGTGTACAATTCAAATTTAGATTTGTCTATTACACTTACTGCAATGGACTGGGCATCACAGTGCAGAACCACCAACATAATTCAGCATGAGCTGCCACTGCTTGATATCTATTTGATACATCTAAGGTCTCATCCGCCTCAATAAAATAAAATCACAATAATCTAACTCTACTTTTCTCGTCTCCTGAATGATGGTAGTTACAGACTCAATTAATACATTCTGTATTTCGCTTGATGTGCCTTTAAAGCCCAATGTGGACTGGAGATGATCTCAAATGTACTGTTCCTATTTTAAAAGAAGATCTAATAATTCCAGGTAATTGCCCCTGTTGATCAGGTCTTCCCTTTCAAAATGACTCGAAATCCAAGCTTCCGTTTCCCACGATAACACACAATATCAACACGTCTCTCAACAACAAACCGGTTTTGTTTCACAGCTTTGTTATGTTTAATGGCTTGAGTTCTTGCACCTTCAGATAAAGAACGTTCTATCATTCTGCATCCTTGTAAATAGAATCTCTTTTCATTCTGAATATGTTTATTTGAATTTTGATGCTTCTATGCTTTTCTAAGAAAGTTTTTTGTAACAACTACCCCATTTAAAGCCCATTCCTTTTCACCACTAAACAAAACACACGTATAACATAAAAGCTTTCGTAATAGGCTGCTAACTACGAGTATTATGTATACCAAGAAAATTTAAATTTTTTAGCTATTTTGCCATCAAAATACTTAACATCTAAACAAGGCATACATGTTTTGTTTTTTGCTTCACACTTCTCTTCATAAGTCCATAAAGGGAACAGTTTACATTTTAAAGAATTCAAAATAATTGTGAAGTTCCCAAAGGGGCCTTCTTCACTCATTATTTGAACGTGACTTTTAACCAGTTGATGTCAGTCTTGTTTTACACAACTAACAGAAACTCAGAGTTTTAATTGGTTGTTTCCATGTCTGAATTGTCATAAATAATGCCCATAATATACTGATTGTCCACTAATTCAAAAGAATTGTGCAGGCACTTACACAGTTAACAATACACAGTACTTCATTGTTGCCTTTGCACTGGGAGTTGCTACACACTCAAACAGCAGGTGAGGTATGCCTCACTGAGCCCAAGTACTTGCGGAGAGAGAGGCGTTGGAAATAATCTAAATTTCCTCTGCAGCCCTGCTCCCAATCCCCAAGCTGGCAGAACGCAAACAAAACAAAAAGTCCTGGGTGAGTCAAGTTATGTCCTGCTTCTCTGTCAGAACAAGTAGTCCATTGCCACCATGAAGCATGTGGTTTTCTGTCACCATCTAGCACATATTAAATAGAGATTATTGTAGTTTTAGCAGCAGATAAATTTGTTGCAATATTTATATAATTGTATTTCTTAGGATAGGCATTGCCTCAAATGATCCCAAGTAATTTCACCACTGCTTTATTGTTATTTTTACTTCTTCCTTGGAAGAGATTTTGCTCCCCATTTATGACAAACACTTTCAATGCATGGATTTCTATATGTACAGGCATAGAAGAATGCTGTTTTATTGTGAAAATAGAAGGAGTTGTGGGATTCATCAGGTCTACCAGATTACAGAATAATGTGGACCAGGGAGCAGTGATGACAGTTTAGGAAGCATGAAAATAATAAGGATGATATAAAATTGTTAGTGTTAAACTGTAGGTATATTATAAAGAAAGGAACAGAATTAAGAAATTTGATGGATATGTATATTTACCAGATATTGTATTAGGAATTGAATCATGTCTGAGAAGTGATATTATGGATGAGGACATTTTCTCACGGAACTGGAGTGTTTATTGTAGAAGAAGAATTTGAAAGCTACATGACAAACATGAAATTCTAGATGAAAGACTCATCTTTAAAAGCAATAGGCAACTTGATGTTTTTGGGGTGTATAGACCTGGTAAGTCTGGCGCTGATGATGATGCAGAATTATTTGATAAGATAATCAATCAGCTATGTGGGGAACAACACAGTAAGGAACGTTATTATAGCAGATGATCTGAACTTGCCAAATGTTGACTGGGAAGGGAATGCGAATGACAGAAAGCATGACCAACAAATGGTGAATAAGTTATTATGGGAAGGACAGTTGAATCAGAAAGTGATGAAAGCAACCAGAGGTAAAAATATTCTAGACATGGGAAACTGAAGTGATAGATGATATAAGTTGTCATGAAGCTGTCTTTGTCTTAGTTAAAAACCAATGTGTTTGAAAGGAATGTCATAAAACTATGGCTATTGGGCAATGGGGACATCTTTAAAACAGTACTTATTATCAGTGGAAAATGGTAAATAAAAAAGTAAACAGCCTATGGGATGGGTTTAAAGTACCGCTAATTGAAGAGTGTAATCCAAAAACCTGCTATTTGCCATTTAAAAAAAAAAGTTAGTTTTTACATTACAACCCATCTATGTACTATTGCCAATTCATCCAAGACATGGTTATGTGCCACAGTGGTTAGTTTAGTTCAGACATTCATCACAAGATGGAAGCTCTGCTATGTTGCTCACTAGTTAACCCAGAAGTCTGCTAAGTACCAAAAGCTAATTTCAGAAATGGAGGGAAACAGTTCAGGCACTTTGCATGCATATACGGTTGAAATGTGGGAGAAAAGAAGAATGAAAGGTACTGGATATAAGTTAGATGTGCAGAAGAAACTGAGAATTAGTGGGAAAGCATAAAAATACATATTTGAATGAGATTGAGAAAAGGGAGAGTCTGTGCAAGGCATTTGCATCTGAAGAGGGGGATCCCACAGGGCATCTTTATTATAGGACTTTTATGTTTTCTTATACATATAAATGATATGAGTAAAGAAATGATATCACAGATAAGGCTATTTGCAGATGATGTTATACTGTATAGAACAATAAATGATTTGCAGGAATGTGAGTGACTGCAGGGGGACTTAAACAATGTTATGAGATGGACAGCAAACAATGGTATGAATGTAAATGGGATGAAATATCAAGTTGTAAGTTCCACCAAGAGGAAAAGTCCTCTCAGTTTTAATTATTGTGTTGATGGGGGTGATAGTACCTCTTGGGGAGGATTGTATTTACCTAGGTGTTAATATAAGGAATGATCTTCATTGAGGCTGGTCTAGAAAGCGAAGAATAATGGCCGAAAGGATTCGTCGTGCTGACCACACGACACCTCGCAATCTGCAGGCCTTCAGGCTGAGCAGTGGTCGCTTGGTAGGCCAAGGCCCTTCAAGGACTGTAGTGCCATGGGGGGAGGGGTTCATTGAGGCAATCATATTAACGAGGTTATTAAAAAAGGTTACAGATCTCTTCACATAGTGATGAGAGTATTTAGTGGTTGTAGTAAGGATGTAAATGAGGGGGCATATATGTCTCTGGTAAGACTGCAGTTAGAGTATGGTTCCAGTGTTTGGTACCCTCACTAGGACTATTTGATACAAGAACTAGAAAAAATTCAAACAAAAGCAGCGCAATTTGTTCTGGGTGATTTCCGACAAAGGAGTGTTACCAAATGTTGCAAACTTTTTGCTGGGAAGACTTGGGTGTAAGGTGATCAGAAGCTCGACTATGTGGTATGTTAAGACCAAGAATGTTATAAGTGTTTATTCATTTCCACCTATTCAGTACAAAGTGAGTTCTTGTGATTAAGAATATTTCACCCATTATATGGGCATCATCAGCCTTAAAACTCATACCTACAGGATAAAAAATCAGGATCCTGATTGTTCTTCATAAAAGTTTTGAAGAGAAAAGTACATATCATAAAGTTGAGGATACTTGTTGTTGGTACTTGTTTATCATTTACGTACTAAAGTACATATAAAATATGAAAGAGTAGGATGACTGTTGCTACAACACTCTTACAATAAAATATTTTTAAAATCTTACAGTCAGTCCTTATTTATAACTTTTAAGAATGTCCATGGCTAAAAATGTGATATCAATTTGCACGTTATAAGCTCTAAATGAATACATTTTTTGGTGCATTGAATGGAACCTGGTTAATGGTGCCCCATAATGGTTGAGGGCATAAAATGTTAAAGAACATAAAAAGGTTAATCTTCAGATAATGATGTAGAAATGTGTTTTAGATCACTCCTAGTGGAAGTAAAGTTAGAATGTAAAGCTGTTAGACTGTTGAAGTTGTTAAGGTTGTTAATCTCATATGACATGATGAAACAACAGTCTTCTTAAAGTTCGTTGTAGAAGCAAGGAAGGGTTCTCAACTGTGTGTAGTCGTATTTAGCTTGAAGGTGTGACTGTGGCTTCTTATATTGATAGTCAAAAGGGAATGCTCAGGTTTTATGTAGATTAGAGCTTGGATGTTGACTTTTAGGCCTACTACTGAGGAATGTGTGGTGTATTGTCTGTAAAGAGAGGAGAGTAAAAATACTTACGAAAAAAATTAAAGAAAGGATGAGTTTAAAGAAAAATGTTGTGTGTATAATCACTTACTCCTTCAAGTCTTATGATGCTGAGCAGTTGTGTGTATATTCACTTACCCCTTAGACTGTTATGATGTTGGTCAGTTGCCATGGCAGCGTTGGAATGACTGACACTTGCGCTTCTAGTGTTGTATCGATGTGAGATTAGAGGAGGGGGGTGTGGTGGAATAGGCGGGGCATTATGTTTATGTGCTGTTGGTTGAGGGAGGCTTGTGGGGGAGGATAGGGAGGGAGTCCTGTATGAAATTAGTAGGGGTCCTTGATGATGATAATTTAAGATTATTAACAATTTTGTTTTATTTTAAATGTAGTGATTGCAATAAAATGGGTAAAATCTCGTATAAGTGAGACAGCTTGGAACATACCACATAGTCGAGTGGCTCGTCTTCTTTCCCCCAATTCTTCCCAGCCCAAACTTTGCAACATTTTTGTAATGCTACTCTTTTGCCAGAAATCACCCAGAACAAATCGAGCTGCTTTTCTTTGGATTTTTTCCAGTTCTTGAATCAAGTAATCTTGGTGAGGTTCCCATACACTGGAACCATACTCTAGTTGGGGTCTTTCCAGAGACTTATATGCCCTCTCCTTTACATCTTTACCCTCTAAACACCCTCATAACCATGTGCAGAATCTGTACCCTTTATTTACAATCCCATGTATGTGATTACCCCAATGAAGATCTTTCCTTATATTAACACCTAGATACTAACAATGATCCCCAAAAGGAACTTTCACCCCATCAAGACAGTAAGTAGAACTGAGAGGACTTTTGCTATTTGTGAAACTCACAACCTGACTTTTAACCCCGTTTATTAACATACCATTGCCTGCTGTCCATCTCACAACATTATCAAGGTCATGTTGCAGTTGCTCACAATCTTGTAACTTATTTATAACTCTATTCAGAATAACATCATCCACAAAAAGCATTACCTCTGATTCCACTTCTTTACTCATATAATTTATATATAAGAAAACATAAAGACCCAATAATACTGCCTTGAGGAATTCCTCTCTTAATTATTACAGGTTCAGATAAAGCTTTGCCTACTCTAATTCCCTGAGGTCTATTTTCTAGATATATAGCAACCTATTCAGTCAGTCTTTTGTCTAGTCCAACTGCACTCATTTTTGCAGTAGTCTCAGATGATCCACCGTATCAAATGCTTTAGTCAGATCAATCACGATATGGTCCATTTGACCTCCTGAATCCAAGATATCTGCTATACCTTGCTGGAATCCTACAAGTTCAACTTCAGGGGAATAATCTTTCCTAAAACCAAACTGCCTTCTATTGAACCAGTTATTAATTTTGCAAACATGTATAATATAATCAGAAAGAATGCTTTCCCAAAGCTTACATGCAATGTATGTCAAACTTACTGGCCTGTAATTTTCAGCTTTATGTCTATCACCCTTTCCTTTATATACAGGGGCTTCTACAGCAACTCCTCATTAAATTGGTATAGCTCTTTCAACAAAACAATGATCATATAAGTACTTCAGGTATGGTACTATATCCCAACCCATTGTCTTTTGTATATCCTCAGAAATCTTATTAATTCTAGCTGCTTTTCTAGTTTTCAACTTTTGTATCTTATTGTAAATATCATTGTTATCATATGTAAATTTTAATACTTCTTTAGCATTAGTCTCCTCCTCTATCTGGACATTATCCTGCTGACTAAATACTTCTGCGTTTTGATGATCCTTACATACACACTCCCTTTGTTCATTAATTATTCCTGGAATGTCCTTCTTGGAACCTGTTTGTGCCTTAAAGTACAGGTACCTATACATACCCTTCCATTTTTCACTAAAATTTGTATGACTACCAGTTATGCCTGCTATCATGTTATCCTTAGCTGCCTTCTTTGCTAGATTCAATTTCCTAGTAAGTTCTTTCAATTTCTCCCTACCTCCATAGCCATTTCCAACTCTGTTTCTTTCCAATCTGCACCTCCTTCTTAGTCTCTTTATTTCTCTTTTATAATAAAGTGGGTCCTTACCATTCCTTAACACCTTTAAAGGTACAAACCTGTTTTCACATTACGCAACAATTGCTTTAAAACCATCCCAGAGTCTGTTTACATTTTTATTTACCGTTTTCCACCAATCATAGCTACTTTTTGAAAACTGCCTCATGCCTGCTTTATCAGCCATATGGTTCTGCCTAATAATCCTACTTTTAAGACTTTTCTTTCTATCACATTTATTTTTAACTAGTACATAAACAGCTTCATGATCACTAATATCATCTATTATTTCAGTTTCTCTATGGAGCTCATCTGGTTTTACCAGCACCACTTCCAGGATATTTTTCTCTCTAGGTGGTTCCATCACTTTCTGACTCAGCTGTCCTTCCCATATTAACTTATTTGCCATTTGTGTGAAAACTCCGAACTGTTTGACCAATATACGAGATGTTACATTGTGTGCATGTGAGCCTGTATATGCCTGAGCCTGAGTAAATGTTACTGTTTGAATTGACAGTGTTGTGATTGAAAAATAATTTCTGGTTGGTGTTTGATGTCCTAAAGTCTATACTGGTGTTTTAATGTTTTTCAAAAAAAAAAAAAGGATTCAAGACCTGGTAAATACCTGGATTGTTGTAGGTGAAGGTAACAAACTTAGATTTTTTGGGTCTGTCAGTCGAGAACCCTTCCTTGCTTCTGCAACAAACTTTAAGAAGACCTGTTTCATCTTATCATATGAGATTAACAACCTTAACAACTTCAACAGTCTAACAGCTTTACATTCTACCTTTACCTCCATTAGGAGTGATCTAAAAACACATTTCTACATCATTATCTAAAGATTAAGCTTTTTATGTTCTTTAACATTTTACACCCTCAACTAGGTTCCATTCAACGCACCAAAAGTCCGACTCGTTGGCTGAATGGTCAGCGTACTGGCCTTCGGTTCAGAGGGTCCCGGGTTCGATTCCCGGCCGGGTCGGGGATTTTAACCTTCATTGGTTAATTCCAATGGCCCGGGGGCTGGGTGTTTGTGCAGTCTCCAACATCCCTGCAACTCACACACCACACATAACACTATCCTCCACCACAATAACACGCAGTTACCTACATATGGCAGATGCCGCCCACCCTCATCGGAGGGTCTGCCTTACAAGGGCTGCACTCGGCTAGAAATAGCCACACGAAATTATTATGATTATAACGCACCAAAAAAAGTGTTCATTTAGAGCTTATAACGTGCAACTTGATATCACATTTTTAGCCATGGACATTCTTGAAAGTTATAAATAAGGACTGACTGTAAGGTTTACAAATGATTTTATTGTAAGAGTGTTGTAACAACAGTCATCCTACTCTTTAATCTTTTATATGTACTTTAGTACATAAATGTTAACCCTTTGTTGCCCAAGGCTACAAATATTAAATATTTTATATTAATTCCTGTAAAATTCACATCAGGGGAGCTCAAAAGAAGTAATTTGATGTTTCGAAAATTTTACCTCAACAAGTTTTGGAAAAATTTTGGATGGTACTTATAAGTACCGTCAAGCAATGCAGTAACTGAAGGTAATGGTGACTTCAAACGAAATTAAAAATTTACAATATCTGGTATACACAAAGCATATTTGTATTATTAATTCGTACTTACACTGTGAGCTGTATAATAAAATAATAACCAAAAATAAAATAATAACAAATAATAAAATAATAAAAATAAAAATGAAAAAGAAATACCAGATGGTAAAACTCAAAATTGTATCAGACTTGTAGTGTCATAAGAGCTATATTTTCTGATCAGAATCAGCACTCAATTATTTTGCATTCTCATTAACAATTACCAAATTATAAATCTACACAATGATATTCAGCAAAAGAGTTCTTCTCATTGCAGCAGAGAAAGATGCCACAAAAAGGACACTGAGAATTGATTGAATTTGTTTACTGGAGCACACTTCGCATCTGCCTCATGTACTTCAATATTTGACCAAATGTGCTCCACGATTTGCAAGACGAATGCTTTGGCCACAGTAAAATATGCTTTACAACGATGTTTGTTGTGAATAGGCTGCTGTTGTGGACTTGCCCTCTTCGGTACGTTTGACAGTCTCTTGGATGGTAGCATTGTCTTCATTTCCATTATTCCGCAAGCTACCGATCTCCTAAACTGTAACAATGTTATTTTCTCAAACAGTCCATTATAAATGATGAATGCATTGACAAACCGCACATCAAGCATGTTCCAAAATTACCGAAATACTCGTCCAAATGCATTCACGCCAGGTCCAAATTCTTCACCATCGCTTTCAGTGTCTGTGTCAGCATCATTATCCAATGGAATATCCAGTAATTCTTTTATCTCTTTCTCATCTACATAAATTTGCCTGTGAGCAGACATCGCAAGCTCTGAAAAATAAGTTGTACACTTATAGCACGAGCTAACAAATCATATATTAGGTTATGATTGGACTATAGGCAAGTGTGCCTAGTTGCCCGTCGGTACTTATAAGTCCAAGATACAATTACGGTAATGTTACTAAATGTATATATCTATCCACTCAAATTGCTACAGTAATCACAAAACACTTTCATAAAGCATATTTTAGGACCAATAATTAACCTTACTTGTTGTTTATAACAATCCAATGAGCACTACTATTGTCACACTTGCATGACTCAATCTGGAACACTGCATCGACAATAAACGGATGAAATATGAAACACGCAAACAGTTTGATCAATCTAGAAATAAGTGTTCCATGATCCTTAAACATGGAACTTAAACGTACCATCGGTCAACTACGTATTTTGAAGTGAACTATATATTTTACATGCAGTAATATAACTTGGTACTTAAAAGTACCGTCTGTCAACAAAGGGTTAAACAAGTACCAACAACAAGTATCCTCAACTTTATGATATGTACTTTTCTCTTCAAAACTTTGATTAAGAACAATCAGGATCCTGATTTTTTATCTTACAGGTATGAGTATAAGGCTGATCATGACAATATAATGGGTGAAACATGTCCCTGTAATTAATATCATCATTATCATCACTGGTGGTCTGCCTGTCGGCAGGTCTTCACATGAATTCTCCACCCTATTCTGTCTTCAGCCATTATCTTTGTCTTCCAATAGCTTCTATTTACCTTTACACTGTCTACTAACTGATACCTCTTCCTTCCTCTCTTCAGTTTTCCTTGTATCTTCCCTTCCAATGCTTCAGTTATTAAACAATTTTGTTGCAAACAGTGGCCTAACCAATCTTTCCACCATGTTTGAATGCATTCCAATATCTTTCCTTCACCCACTCTTTTTAATTCGTTCTCATTCCTTACTTTTTCCTGCCAGCTGATTTTATCCATCTTCTGCCAGATCTACACTTCAAATGCTTCTAGTTTTCTTTCTTCCTCTTTTCTCAATGTCCAAGTCTCAGCCCCATAAAATGCCACACTCCACACAAAGCACTTCACTAACCTCTTCTTAAGGTCCTTATTTAGAGGCTCACTCAACAGTGCCCTTTGTTTCATAAGTGCTTCCTTGGCCATTGCAATTCTAGTCTTCACTTCATCCAAGTAATAAAGATCATTTCTGATTATGCTTCCCAAATATTTGAATTTAGAAACTTGTTCGATCTCCTCCCCCGAAAGTATTATTTTAGCTGTTGAGTCCTTCTTTGACCCCATGATCATTGCTTTGGTCTTTTTCCTATTAATTTTCATGCCTAACTTCTTACAGGATCTGTTCAATTTTTCCAACATAGCATTCATCATTTTCTCAGTTTTTGCTAGAACCGCCATGTCATCTGCAAATTGAATGCATTCAATTCTTTTTTCTTCAACTGCCACACCTTGTTTTCCTTGAAAGCAATTTGCAATTAATTCTTCCAAGTATATATTAAACAGTGTTGGTGAAAGACAACAGCCTTGCCTCACCCCTCTGCCAATTCTGCTCCCTTCTGACAGATCATGTCCTATTCTAATTTGGACAGTTTGGTTTATGTAAAGGTTCTTAATTAGCCTTCTTTCTTTCCAGTCTACTTCATTCTTCTTCAGTATGCCCATCAATTTCTGCCACTGAACTCTATCAAAAGCCTTTTCCAGGTCAAGAAAAAAAAAAGTCACAAATACCAGTCTTCCTTTTTTAATGTATCTTTCTCCAATAGTTCTTAGTAACCCAATAGCATCTCTTGTACCTTTTCCCTTTCTAAATACATACTGCTCTTCATTAATCAGTTCATCTAATTTTTTATATAACCTTTGATTCAGGACTCTCAATAGTACTTTTGCTGCATGGGAAATCAGACTTATGGTCCTGTGATCTTCAAACTTACATGCATCCTTCTTCTTTGCTATAGAGATCATTACTGTGATTAGAAAATCTTCAGGCTACTGGCCTGTCTCATATATTCTGTTACAAAGTGATGCTAAAATTTGCATATCCTTATTTCCTAACCCTTTTAAAATTTCTATTGGTAGGTCATCAATTCCACATGCTTTTCCTCATCTCATTTCTTTAATAGCAAGTGCATCACTCGAAAATTTTATAAGTAAAACAACTAACAATTTATGCCTATTTTTGAGTGACATGAATATTGATATCTTAACTAGTGACCAACTAAAAAGAAAATACATGAACCTGCTTTCTTGCTATGATTTCAAGCGAACACGAATATGTGATACCACAAGCACTTTAATAGATCATGTGTCTATAAATAATTCTGGAATATATTATTATTTATCAAATGTTGGTAGCTATATAAGTGACCATAATATATTAATATTTGATATTCTTTTGCCAAATTCTAAATCTCCATCACAATCGCTTGAACTGAAAAGGCTGAAAGCAACTAATGTAAACCAAAATAATGATAGACCTGAAAGTAGTAATATCACTGAACATAACACAAAAGTCATAAACAACACTACTAGTAGAATTGACATAATGTATAATTCCTTTATTGACCAGCTACCGCTTGGTACACAAAAACAGAAAGCACAAAGTCATCGAACACAAAGAACTGGTAGCTTGCCATGGATATCTCCTGAACTTCTCAGCCTTATTAAGCGACGTGACATTTTACATGCAAAACTTAAAAATCCCACCCTAAAGAATAACATCAATCTCAATCAGGAATATCGCAGGTGTAGAAATAATGTGACAAATCTAAAAAGGAGCTTAAAAAACAAATATTACTCTGAAAAATTTAGAATTCATAACAAGAACCCAAAGGAAACGTGGAAAATAATCAATGAAATCATACATAACAGAAAAACAACAAAAGGCGATAATTGTACATCTCTAGAAATAGATAACAAGATAATTACAGACAGTCAGGAAATATGTGAATCATTAAATTTATATTTTACAAATATTGCTAAAACCCTGGCTTCAGCAATCCCTCCCCAGAGCACTGAAACACTTGCAGTTCCTAGTTACTTGAACTCATTTTACCTATATCCAACTGATGAAACAGAAGTAAGATCTATAATATCAAATCTAAAAAACAAGAGTAGTTGTGGGCAGGATGGTATAACTGCCAACTTTCTAAAAGAATTCCAGGATTCTTTAAGTGGGATGCTAACAGATATCATTAACGAATCCTTGGCATCTGGTACATTACCTAGTGAGCTAAAAGTAGCTAAAGTAGTTCCTGTCTTCAAGGGTGGGGACGGGAGGAATCCTAGTAACTACAGGCCTATCTGTATTCTTTTCATAATCTCCAAAATATTAGAAACTATTGTTAAAAAGAGACTTCTCACTTTTTTAAACAAAAATAATTTCTTTTACAATGCACAATATGGCTTTCGTGAGAACTCTAACACTGAAATAGCAACCGTAGATCTCATAAATATGCTGCAAGAGTCAATAGATTTTAATAGTTTTGCTGGTGGGTTGTTTATAGATCTAAAGAAGGCCTTTGATACAGTAGACCATGAAAGACTGTTAACTAAATTAGAGAGAGCAGGAGTTCGTGGTGTTGCATTGAAGTGGTTTGATAATTATCTGTCCGATAGAAAACAGTATGTAGTGCTGAATAACTGTAGGAGCTCAGCAATTAGGGTAACCCATGGCGTTCCACAGGGGTCAGTATTAGGGCCGATTCTCTTCCTAGTCTACATCAATGATATTGCAACTTGCCGCTTGAAAGGACGTATCACACTGTATGCCGACGACACAAACTTGTTCTATACTGGTAGTAATATAGACTCCATTGTTAAGGATATGCAGGAAGACCTCAATACTCTGTGCTTTTGGTTTCAAGCAAATAAATTAACTATTAATGTGCAAAAGACTAATTATATGATAATGACAAAACAAGGTCAGATTGAAATCCCACACAGTAAAATATATATGCAAAATACTGAAATAAAACTAGTTAGAACTGTCAAATATCTTGGGTTGGTGATTGATAGGAACTTGAACTGGACAGACCATGTTGAATACATTACTAAAAAGATCACACCTGTTGCAGGAATTTTAAAGAAACTTAGTTATCTTATCCCACAACATCTTCTAAAACACATCTACTACTCTTTAATTCATAGTCAGCTACAATATTTGAATGTAATCTGGATGCGCTGTAAGAAGTCCGACTTGAATGAGCTAATGGTAGTACAAAATAGAGCTGTTAGAAATATACTTAATCTTCCCTACTTAACACCAATAAAATATCTATACCTAAGTGCTAAAATACCACCCCTAAGCATGAGTGCAGAATTCAATACAGCTGTACTCATGTATAAAATAAAACATAAATTTATACAACACAACACTACATATACTCTGAATTCTGACAACCATCCATATAGTACTAGGCATGCAAATGACTTTGCCTTATACAATGTTTGCTCTTATAAATATGGTATAAACAGCTTGAAGTTCTCTGCGATCCAGTTATTTAATAACATCCCTGTGGAGATAAAAACAGCACCAACTTTGGCAAAATTCAAACAAAGAGTCAAGCATTATTTTTGGGAAAGGTACAGTGCTGTTTAAATCAAAATATCAGATGTCATTTAAGGCATTCTCCCAAACAATCTTGCAAACTGTCCGGAACTATTCTTGTACCTGTACAACTTTTATGTTATGTAAATGTAAATACTCTGTAATCTGTTCTTGTACCTCTGCAACTCTGTGTTATGTATATATACTGTAAATACTCTGTAATCAATTCCTGTACGTCTGCAACTTTTGTGTTATGTAATTGTAAATAATCTGAAATCTATTCTTGTACTTCAGCAACTCTTATGTAAATGAAAATACTCCATAATCCATTCTTGAACCTTTGCAACTTTCATGTTACGTAAATGTAAATACAGTCAGAAATAATTCTCTGTAATCCTCATATTGATGATGTACATATTTTATATGTTGTATGTGTTTATATGTTCAACCATTTACTAATTATCTTATATACACAAACTATATTTTGATGTGTAAGTGCCCGCCAGTATGTAATGTCCTGTACAATTCCTATGTATGAGCCTGCAGGCTCGTTGGAATTAATTGAAATAAATGAATGAATGAATGAATGATCCTCAATTATAGAGCATCCCTTTTCATCTTCAGTCACTTTACTTTCTTCTTCCATTTGGATGTCTAGTGGCCTATTACAAAGACTCTACATATCCTTTCCATTGTTTTAAAGTCTCATTTGGATCAGAAATTATTTCATCACTTCCTTCAATTGTTCCTCCTGCCCTACAACTTTTCCTTTTAAATGCCATCCTCTTTGCTTCTTGATACATCTATTCATAATTCCCTTCTCTTTCCAAACTCTCAATCTCCTCACATTTCTCATTTAACCACTTTTCTCTAGCTTTGTCAGTTTCTCTACATAACCCATTATTTAGCTTTCTGTACTGCTTTTTACCTTCTTGTGTTTTAGTTGCTTTCCACTTTCTTCTTTCTTCCATTTTCTCCAACATCTCCTTTATTACCCACTCTTTTCTGTTTCTTCATCCTTCTCTTATGCCAAGTGCTTGTTTTGCAGCGCCGGTCATTCCATCTCCAATTGCTATCCAGTCTTTATTTATGTTTCCTGTATCTACAGTGGTTTTAATCGTTTCAGTAAAAATCCTCTCCATCTCATCACGGTTTTCTTTTTCCTTAAGGTTTCCTAGATTTAACCTCTCTCTAACTGCAGCTGTAGTGATTTTCTTTAGTTTTACTTCCACCTCAGCTACCACTAGGTTGTGAACCGAGTTTATGTCTGCTCCCGGATAAGACTTTGCATTTTTCATCCCATTTCTGTGTCTCTTTTGTATAATGATATGGTCGACCTGATACAGTATCTTTGAACATTCAGTGGAGATGTCCAAGTATATCTGCGTCTTTTGTGGTGTTCAAATAATGTATTTCCTGTCACTAACTGGTTCTTTTTACAGAAGTCAATTAGGGTCTCTCCCTTATTGTTTCTTTCTCCAAGTCCATATTTTCCAACAATTCCCTCTTCCTCACCTTTTCCAACTACAGCATTCCAATCCCCCATAATAATAACACACACTGGGCAAGTTGGCCATGCAGTTAAGGGCACGGAGCTGTGAGCTTGCATCCGGGAGATAGTGGGTTTGAATCCCACTGTCGGCAGTCCTGGATATGGTTTTCCGTGGTTTCCCATTGTCACACCAGGAAAATTAATTAATTAAGGCCAGGGCCACTTCCTTCCCACTCCTAGCCCTTTCCTGTCCTATCACCACCATAACACCTATCTGTGTCAGTGCAACGTAAAGCAACTTGTAAAGAAAAAGAAAAAGAAAAAGAAAGAAATACAAAACTGGAACAAGTGGATCATTTCAAGTATTCAAGATGAGACTCTTTCCAGGATGGCAGTATAACAGTGGTGCATCCTAGTCCTGATAATGAGGTGTGCTACTATTCTCCGGACCACCTTTTGAGCAGACTAAAGCGGAAGTGAGTGTATAGACCAGGGGATGGCGTGGGAGACAGGGGCAGCACCTACGGTGTTGTCACACGGTAGGTGAGGGGAAAGGGGGGCGTGCTACTCAGCGTGAGTTTTGACAACGGTGCCGTTAATGCGGAGCTGCCTTAATTATTCACTCAGTGGATATCTTGAACACGTGGGTGCAGTTCCAATCATAGTCTGTTTAAAACAGTAGTGAGAGAATTTTATCAGTGTGCTTCGTTTTTACAAAAACAGTGTATGTGCATATTGTGTGTTAATTCATAATTCTTGTAGTCTCTTGTACGTTTGTATGTTTCTTCTTACTCGTTATTGTATATTATTGTGGAATGGATCCGAACAAAAGTCACCAGACTGTTATCAGGTGAAGAAGAAATGCAAGATTTTTACGTCTGGCGAGAGAAATATGATTCTGTCTGTTTATAAGCATTTCAGAGCAAATACTATTGACAGCGGGATTAGTCTACCTCGTGTGCTGACCCCGACTTTGATTCCGAATTGGGTGTGCAGCCACTCGATAGCGATACAGATTAATTACTGCGGCACAAGATAAGCTGATGCTGAAACCTCCTGCATGATGATGATAATTATAATAATATGTAATAATATATTTTATAACTATATATTTGTAATAATTCATTTATTGAAATTTTGCTGGACAAAGCAGAGGTGGGACAGGTTTTTGCCTGGATCCCCAACTTCCCATGTCAGTTTCAAGTTAATTCCAGTACGAGTACATACTCATCACTTCTCTCACTTATTCATCAATCGCCCATGAGTAGCGTGACAGACCTCTCTGGCAGCTAGTTTTAATCAGGAATCAGGCCATATATTTAGATAATAATAGTGAATAATAAATAATAAAATGTTATATTTATATTTATAATAATAATAGTACCAGTACTAATAACAATTTAATGAATGTAATGCTTACTGTGTATCTCAAAAGAATTCGTTCGCAATGCTTTAAGCGTGAAATTGTAGTTACTACATTAAACATGTGAAACCCTCCGTGGCTCAGGCGGCTCGGTCTCTCACCGCCGGGTTCCGTGGTTCAAATTCCGGTCACTCCATGTGAGATTTGTGCTGGACAAAGCAGAGGCCGGACAGGTTTTTCTCCGGGTACTCCTGTTTTCCCTGCCATCTTCCATTCCAGCAACACTGTCCAGTATCATTTCATTTCATCTGTCAGTCATTAATCTTTGCCCCAGAGGAGTGCGACAGGCTTCGACAGCCAGCACAATTCCTATCCTCGCCGCAAGATGGGGCTTCATTCATTCCATCCCTGACCTGGTCAATGACTGGAAAGCAGGTTGTAGGTTTTCACGTTTAAAATGTAATTCAGTAAATTAATTATTTAAAGATGTAAGCCGTTAAAAGACTGTATGGGATTCTAACATGCATATGTTAATGTATTAATTAATTTAAATGCACTCGAGATACAATCCGTGAGCTGTGCTGTATTATAGTGCTGGAGTACAACTTTGAATCGCGTGCCGGTTCATTTGGCAACCACTGCGAGTGTGACATGGCAATGACGTTACTTCCGCTTTAGTCTGTTCAAAAGGTGGTCCAGAGAATAGTGGCATTTAGAAAATTTAGATTTTCAATCATTTGACTATAATTCAATTATTAACTAATTTGCATAATAATTTATTACACATGCCATGCAAAAAAGAAAATCATTACATTACATTTACATTACTTTTCTTTGCTATAAGCTATGATGGATTTCTGTCTATTCCTGCATTTTATAATATGGTATCTATCACAGAATTCCAAGCATAACTCACACACACATTCATCATTTGGTTCATGAAATAATTTGTTGCAGCACACTTTGTGGTGAAAACCATGGATCGCTAGTCTCGTCGTCTTGTGTTGCATATCACGATTAGTTTCCATCCAGGTCCTATCTTGCATAGCATATGTTGCATAGAAGTCCTTCAGTGTGTTGTTTATCTTCTCATGCAGATCTTGTATAAGCTGTTTGAAGCTGGTACTAGCTGGAAGTATGAGCTCGCATCTCAGATCCTCTATTAAGAAGGTCTCCCTGGGAAGCACATACACTAGCCTCAATCTTCCATTCTGCAGGACTCCTAAAATTCTCTTCAGGTATCTAGCCTTTACTAGCTCCAATTCTTCCAGCTGTTTGTATGTGAGGTATTTTCCCACTAATTATAGGCCATACATTAGAACAGGTAGTATCTTTAACCTAAACAGGTCCATAGCTGTGCTGATCGATAGTTGTGTGATGTTTCTGATTTCATTTATAGCCCTAGTGGCCGCCACTGCTCTAGATCTTTCCTATTGTTTGGATTGTGATACCTAGATATTTAAAATTGTTAGCTCTCTTGAGAAGTATGCCATTGCATTTGATGTTCTCTGCTTCAGTGAGCCTTCCTCCTTTCCTAAACACTACCAATTCCGTCTTCTCTTCGTTTATCTGGATGTTGTTCCTCTCCGCTCATCACATAGTGTGTTTATCGATACTTGCAGTTTATCTATATCTGCCGCTGCGATGGCCATGTCATCAGCATATATGTATGTGCTTGTTCCTGCTATTCTTTTGGTGACATCGTTCATGAGAACATTAAACAGGATAGGGCTGAGTGGATCGCCTTGGAGGACACCGTTCATCTCTGATAGCCAGTCAGATAGACTATGCCTATTCCATCATCTATCTGTATGTGATTTTCTGCCAGTATATTCAATATCAGGGTCATTATGCTCATTCTTACAATTAGTTCCTCCAGTTTATCTATTAATACCTTTCTGTTGACCATATTGAAGGCTTTTGAGTAGTTATCAAAAACCACATTTCTATCGTCTGTTTTATTTGCTCCAACAGGTTTTCTACTACCAGATTCGTGGATCTTCCCTTTCTAAAACCAAACTGTTCCTCTAGTAGAAGGGGTTCTAGCTTTGCCAGCCTTTTGGTGAGGATCCTGTTAAGAGTTTCAGTGATGTAGATTCCAACGCTATTCCTCTATACGCATTTGAGTTCTCTGTGTCTCCTTCTCTCTTGTATAATGGTTTACTTGTTGACCTTCTACATTCGTCTGGTATACTTCCTAAATCTAAACATTTATTTAGAAGGGAGGTCCGTATTGGTAGATATTCTTGTGCTGTCTGCTTTAAGTGTTCACTCCTTATTCCATCTACTCCTGGAACTCTGTTATTCTTCATTTTCTGTATCGCTCTCGCAATTTCATCCGTGGTGAAGATCTCATCAGCTTGTGGAGTCCTAGGTGTCTTAATCATGGGTCTTGTTTCTTTTGAGCAAATTACTATTCTTATATGATCTATCCATGTTTCCATGGGTATGTTGGGCTTTATTTTCTGCCTTTTCAGTCTCAGAGCTCGGTAAGGGTCTTCTTCTGCCTCCTCAACCATATTCTTATGATCTTCTTACAGGTGTTGCTTTATCTTCTTTCTTATTAGGTTCTTGTATTTATTTCGTTCTCGTTGGTATTCTTCGGTGGTTGCGCTTAATTTTCTTTATTCATAACATTCTCTGTCGAACCATGGCCTTGCCTTCCTATTTGTATCTTGTGTGGTGGCCCCATTTATTATAGTTGATTTCTGCCATGTAGTGGCCTCACCAATATTTCCTGCTCCTATTGCTCTTTCAACCTTAACTTTTTCTTTCATTTTCTCTTTAATTTTTTCCATGTCCAGGATCTTGCCAAACGTTATATTTCGTCTTTCTTCTAATTTGCTAGTTCTGCCGTTTTCTATATTTAATTGTACTGGAATGTGTTTACGGATGACTGCTTCTTCTTTTTTCACTGTGGTGGCAGGGTGTTTTGTTCTAAAGCCCTTTGTGATTATTACGTCAATTGTGCTAGCTTCATTATGCCCTATGTACGTCCAGTCCTCCTGTCTGCTGTGTATTGTAAAGCCTTCGTTTGTGAGATATTCCATTACTTCTTTGCATTTTCTATCTTGCCTATTTATTGCACAATTCAAATCTCCCACATTGATTATATTATCCATACTTCTACTACTGTGATCCAAGGCTATCCCTAGTTTATCTATTATGTCTGTCGCAGTGTGATCTGGATTAGAGTAGACTGCTACTATAACTCCAATTCTTGCCCTGACAACCAGCATGTTTTCTTCTCTTAATAGTAATTTGAAGGGGGCCAGTTGTGGTTTGATGATGCCTAGCACACCGCCCGCTGGTCTTCCTCTTCTCATACACTGTATTGCATAGGCATGAAAATTGTAAAATTCTGGGATGTTCAGTTCTGTATCCTCTTTTACCATTGTCTCTGTGAGTACTCCAGTGTCATAACCAGCCATGATATTTCTCGGGAGCAGGCTCAATAACATTCCATGTTATAATATTAATCCCTGGTTGCTGGGCCCTGAACTTCCACGGTTGCCAAAAGGGCCGACACATTACATCTTCTGGCCAGAAGTTTCATCATAGACTGTTTCTAAGTCTTGCATTAGTAAGTAAACTTGTGTCCTCATCCTGAGGTAGTGCAGTTCTTTTCAGGCACACCCCCAATGGAGGTGAGCTGCACGTACCATTTGAATCCACATACCAGCCCTCCTGCCATTCTTAAATTTCTGGCAGTACTGGGAATTGAACCCGGCCCCCCGTGGACGGCAGCTAATAACACTAACCGTTACGCTATGGAGGCGGACAGGTCTTGCATTGGAATGCCTGTTTTGAAAGCTCTGTTTCCTATTTTGTCATTCACTAGGTCACAATATGTTTTCCGTTTTACTCCGTTTTCCTACAGGTATTCTACGATAGCTTCCTCCAGCGTATCGTTCCGCTGCCTTTATTTTACTTTCCCCTTGTCTCATTCCCATTTTTCTTCCATTCATTTCTTTTCCCGTTGTCTGTTCCTGCCACTCACCACTGTTGTCCAATCCCTATCCTGGTTCTATAGTTTAGTTTCATCATTTGCTGGTGTTCTAGGTTGCCTTGTTGTTCGCTTCCACTCTTCATCTTCTATTATATTTATTTCAGCATCGTTGGGTCGTTCTTGCTGGCTCCTGCACTCTTGTTACCTTTGTCTCTGTTACGCCATGTGTTTGAGCTGGTTCCTGTCTTTGTGTCACCATTGTTTTTATTTCCTCTTTTATCATCATCTTTATATTATATGTTAGATTTCCAAACATGTATTTTATCTGTTGGTTCATCTTTTCTATTATTATTCCTTCTATATCTTCTTCCATTTGTGTTTGGTGTTGTGTGTTTCTAGCCAGGTCAGGTGACTGACCATTACGTGTCACCACTTCGTCATCATTTCCCTTAGTCAGTCTTTGTTCATCACTACTAGTTGCCTGCTGAACTCTTTGTATCTCTTTGTTACTGTAACTGAGAGATGTCACTAATTGTTGCACTGTGAAACTATTGCTGCCAGTTGGCGGAGTCTGTTCCATTACCAGCTTGCTATTTGGAGGTTCATAGGTGAAGGCGGGAGATGTTGTTAGTTGTTGCACTACGAAACTGTCGTTTGTCTCCTGGTCTGCGTTTGTTACATTCATAACCACTTCGATATTTATTTCTTGAACATTATTCTTGTCTTCAAAGGCGTGTTTAATTATCTGAAACCGAGCTCGATAGCTGCAGTCGCTTAATTGCGGCCAGTATCCAGTATTTGGGAGATAGTAGGTTCGAACCCCACTGTCGGCAGCCCTGAAAATGGTTTTCCATGGTTTCCCATTTTCACACCAGGCAAATGCTGGGGCTGTACCTTAATTAAGGACACGGTCACTTCCTTCTCACTCCTAGCCCTTTCCTGTCCCATTGTCGCCATAAGACCTATCTGTGTCGGTGCAACGTAAAGCAACTAGCAAAAAACAAAAACAAAAAAAAAATATTTCAAAATACTCACAAATGATATTCACCGCTTCCTATAGCTGTTCTTTTGTTTCCTTTTTCAAGTATCCTCCTGCGTCCGCTATATCTTCCACACTTCTCTGAGCACTTTTAAACTGTCGTTCATCTTCATCCTCCTAATAATTGCATAATAATTTCACATAGTGTAGGCTATACAGATGCATTTATTATTCAGTATAACAAGAGACAAAGCTAAAAGATAATATTATTTTAAAAATATGTCATACATTACAGCAGTTATTTTTATTTACATACAGTGCCATCAACTGGGGCTACATTGGCCATGAGGCTACTTTGGCCCACAGGATAATAAAAGTTATTTATTTTTATTGCACACACATATACCACAACCTTTACACGTAAGTACCTATCTTAAGCCATAGGTGAGCACCACTGAGGTTTTGTGATATTTGAATTGCTTCCATCATCATCCACCAGAGTGAAGTGGTACTGTTCACAAAACAACCAAGAAGAAGTATGTTTTATGTTGGCTTCCTACTTTGTTTTATAGACTGACTCACAAAAGTAGGAGAAAATTGGGTAAGTTGACAGTTCAATCCTCTAAACCAGGGCCTCTCAGGGTGCACGCGCGTGGTGCATGCACTGTGCACGGTGCAAAAGACGACTTGGCTTGGTTGACCAGAGTGTAGACCCCCCACTCCTCGATTTGGAGCAATAGCGCTTACTCTCTCTTTCCTCACGCCTCTCTCGCTCGCTCCGCCTGTCTCCCTCTGCCCCACTTGCGCCGTAGCGCTCCAAAATCCGGGCTGAGTTGAGCCGAGTATAGCCGAGTAGAGCCGAGCTTAGCCGAGTAGCCCAGAGACGAAGCGTTGATCCGAGCCATACTGAGCGGTACCGACGCACAGTGCACGGAGCTCTTGCGCCTCACTCTGCACGCGTGAGATTTTGGGCGTTTGAGAGGCCCTGCTCTAAACCATTAGGTATGTGCTGTGAAGATAATATTAATCAATCTTTTTCCGTTTATTACTCGTTAAGACCGGACCATATAGTGAGTGGACTCCACCTTACTTGGAGCTACTCTGGCCCGCTGCTTTGTCCTGGGCCAAAGTAGCTCCAAGTAACTCAGAAGCAATTTAAGCTTTGGTTAGGTCAATTTGCAAGTAATTTTAATTTCTTAAGTTATTGCAGATGAAAGCAATATGGTTCGTGTATATCAGAGAAAGATTGGGGCAAGGAATTATGCCAATTATATGACAGAAGATCTAGAAAAGTGTTTAGAAGAAATTAGATCAGGCTGAAAAATTCAGAGAACTGCTTCAAATCTCTATGGAATTCCTAGAAGCACCTTTAAAATGAACTGAAAGGGAAATTTGTGAATCAACTTGGTCATACAACAGTATTTAGTCCCAAGGAAGAGAAAATGTTTGTAAATCACATCACTAACATGGCTGAGTTTGGCTTCCCACTTGTGGAGAAAGATCTTAGATTTATTATTAAAGGCTATTTAGACAAGGAAGGTCTTGTTGTCAAATGCTTCAAAAACAATATGCCTGGCTATGAATTTATTAAATCATTCCTTAGACGGCAAGCAGAACTTACCAGAAGACTTTTCAGTAACATTAAACCTGTGAGAGCAGCAGTGGACATGACCGTGATTAATGAATATTTTGATCACTTAGAGGTTTCAGTGAAGGATGTGCCCCCCAGAAAACACATGGAACTATGACATGACCAATCTAAGTGACAATCCAGGCACACTGAATGTGATTTGCAAGAAGGGAGTGAAATATGTTGAGAACATTATGAACAGCTCAAAAACTTTGACCTCTGTTATGCTTTGTGGCAATGCTGTTGGGGAACTGTTACCACCATGTGTTGTTTATCGAGCTGAACATCTGTGGACGACATGGAGGGAAGGTGGGCCTGCAGGATGTTGTTACAATCAATCAAAGCATGGATGGTTTGATGCTGCAACATTTGAGGATTGGTTGAAGACACTTCTGTTACCACGACTGAAGAAACAAGAAGGAAAAAATTAGTGATTGGTGACAATTTGTCTTCGCACATTAATCCTGATGTATTGAAATTATGTGAAGAAAACAACATTGGATTTGTATGTCTGCCTCCAAGATCCACCCAGCTCACATGGCCACTCGATGTGGCGTACTTTGTTCTTATGAAGAAAGCTTGGAGAAATATTTGAGACAGTGGAAGGATTCACCAAATTGAAAGAAATATGAGGTGCTGCCTAAAGATGTGTTGCCACTACTTTTGGAGAAGCTAATGTCAGAAATGGAGCAGAATGATAAGGGAAATAATTTGATATCTGGATTTTGTAAATGTGGAATATATCCCACTGATAGGAATTCTGTTCTTAATTCTCTACCAACTGAAAAAGTTTCAGAAGAGGAAGTCGGCGATGCTTTCTTACAACACCTAATCCAGAAGAGAAATGAGTGTAAGACACCAACCGAGAAGAGGAAACGCAGAAAATTAAATGTCCCACCAGGGAAGAGTGTCTGTCCGATATTCTTGCAAGATTCACCTGCATCTTCTGTTACTAGTGCCTCTGTCTCAAGTGAAGACCGTTCTCTGCCCAAAAAGAAGGGAAGGCCCAGAAAATTAATAGACTTCTGATTCATCAGACTCTGAATCTGCTGTCGATAACTTCAGTGTTCAGGATTCATCATCAGAGTTTCAGATCTCTGAAGATGAGCAAGAGGAGCATTGTGAGAAGGAAGAGTCTGCTGATGTAAGACTATTCCAAAATGTAGACCTATCTGCTGTTCTGAAAGTGGGCGATTTTGTAACTGTCATTTATGATGAACAGGAATATCCTGGATTGATCTTGAAGATTGACTCGGTCGAAAGCCCTACAGTTGATTGTATGGAGAAATCTAGAAAATGCTGGAAGTGGCCTCAGAAGAAAGATGTGATGGTATACTCCTGGTTGTTAGTTGTAAGAAAAATATCTCCACCAAAACTACTTTCCAAGAGGGGATATTTTCAAGTGCCAGAGTTAAACAATTTTGTGTTATCTAGGTTCTAGAGCATTCTCTGTTCTTTCTTGTTTAGATAGGTATGTTCATTCATTTTATTGATTTGTAACAGCCCTTTCTGAAGTACCGGTACCTACAGACAGTAGTGTAGCCAGGATTTCAGGGGGGGCATTCCTCCAGAATTTTATTTTGATAGGTGTCCAAACTTTCATAGTTTAGGTGGTGTAGAATACTGAAAAAGGAAATGAGTGTCCTTGGATCCAAGTAAGAGTGGTGGATTCGTGCAGATTCTGGAAGCTAATAGTAATTTTCTTCTTCTTCTTCTTCTTCTTACTACCTTTTCCCACACCTGTAGGGTCGCGGGTGCGAACTGTGTCACACATGTGGATTTGGCCCTGTTTTACGGCCAGATGTCCTTCCCGATGCCAACCCTGTATAGAGGGATGTAATCAGTGTTGTGTGTTTCTTTGGTGGTTGGTAGGGTAGTATGTTGTCTGAATATGAATATGTTGGGACAAACACCCAGTCCCCAACTAGAAGAATTAATCAGACACAATTAAAATCCCCGACCCTGCCAGGAATCGAACCTGCGACCGTCTGAACTGATGGCCTCAACACTGATCATTCAGCCAATGAGTTGGACTCCGGAAGCTAATATTAATGTACGTTATGTATGAAATGCTCAATAAAAGGACATTTCGTTAAAACTCCTGGGGTGTCTGGACTCCTTGGGCGAACCCCCCCCCCCCCGGTTCCCCGGTTCCCCGGCTACCTCTGTTATTCCCATTCCTACATAACTGCAGCATTTCATATATTCCGAGTACAAGTGAAATGAATGCAAGAATAAACAGTTTGAGTAAGGATGCAATATTCTGATTTAGAATAAATACGATAATGTTATTATAATAATGGTCATGTGATAAGCAATAAAGAAATGACATTTTATACAAATAATGCGGCAAAGATATACACACGCGCGCGCATCGAATACAGGTTTCTCGTCCTTCTTGTCCATGGTTCAGTGATGAAGGCAAGAGAATGATGCCCCACCGTGACTCGTTATTTCATTATAAACAAACCCTAGATGACACAGACTTTGAATCTAACCGCATCTTAAGAAATAGCACAAAGCAGTTAATCAGAAATTTAAAAAAAGTATATATTTTTGGAATTTAGCTAACAACTTAAATTCTAATCGCGCATGGGACCAAGTTAGAGCTCTGGGAATAGGAAAACATCAACAGAGACAGACAACTCCTGACATTCCACTTGACGAACTGAACGATTACTTTAGTAGAATAAATATTCAACCTACCCAAATAAACTGCACCGACTCACCGCCCTCCCCTCCAGCCAATCCACCATTTACATTTCACAGTGTCACAGAAAATCAGGTTAAAAGGCTTTGTACTCGATTAAATCAAAGACTACAGGTGTAGATGATATTCCTATTACTTTTATACATAACATTATGGATGCTATCTCGCCTATACTGACGCATATACTGAACTCCTGTTTACTAAACGGAACTTTCCCTACTGTCTGGAAAACAGCCAATATTATATTGGTACTTAAGAGTTTAGACCCACAATCATCCTCTGACTATCGTTCTATGTCCGTACTCCCTGCGCTTTCTAAAGACTTTGAACGTTTAGTATATGAGGAAGTTTTGGAATACCTAAATAAAAATGCTCTTTTGGACCCTTTGCAATCTGGATTTGAGAAGGTTCACAGTACCGGGACAGCACTTTTGAAGGTTACTGAAGACATTAGAAACACTATGGACAAACGACTGCTCACTATACGTAACCTTCCGGACTTCAGTAGCGCCTTTGACACTATAGTAATTCCGACTATGATAAAGAAAATGGAACTGCTAAATTTCGACCTGGCGGTGCTTAAGGTTTTTAGTTCTTATTTGAGTAACCATCAACAGTGTGTGACAGTAAACGACAAGGCCTCTAAATGGAAAATGAAACTTAGTGTTGCCCCACAGGGCAGTATTCTACGGCCCCTAATTTTCTGTATTTATATCAATGACATACCATCTGTGACAGGAAATAACACACACCACCTCTATGCTGACGATCTTCAAATATATCGACATTGCAAGACAAGATATTAACAATGACCTCCGATGACTCAATGTATGTGCACAACGAAGCTCTCTTATACTAAACTGCAAAAAATACAGACAATTATAATTGGATCAAGAAAATGACTGACCTGCTCAAATAATGTCGCAATCCCGCCTATCCTACTGAATGGTAACATTATTCCCTACAGTGAAACGGTTAAAAATCACGGCGTAATGATGAATGAAACAGTTGATTGGTCTGATCACACGAAAGAAATACGTAAAAAGCTTTTTGGAGTTCTTCACCCTCTTAAACGGCAGAGGAGTGTATTTCCATTTGAGCTACAGGCCAAACTAATACAGAAACTCATTCTCCCTATTCTTGACTATTGTGACGTTGTTTTAGTAGTTGAGATGATGAGAGAAGGAACACTTAAACTTTAATGAGCACTGAATACCCGCCTGTGATTTATTTACAATATCGGGTACGATGGTCATACCACCCCATACTATCAGGCTGTCTCATGGCTGATGTCTGATAAACGTCAGCAGCTACACACTTTAATGATGGTGATCAGAGTGGTAGCTGAAAGTCAGCCAATGTATATTTCTTCTAAATTCATCTTTTTATCATCATTTCACAACTTAAATACACGTTCTAGATTCATTCTTTCTATTCCACTGCATCGCACAAATAAAATTAATAGATCATTTGTGGTGACTGTCACCAGATTATGGAATTTCCTGGCAGTTCAGGTCAGAGAAACTAGCTTTTAAAAATCATGATTTAAGGTCACCTGCTGAGACTACCTGGTGAGGACAGCTGACTGAATGGTTGAAGTATGAATGTGTGCGTTCCTGAGGATTAGCCGTTGTTAAAGAGTTTTTAATATTAATTAGTTCTAATATTAATTTAGTAAGTAATTTATTTAAATTTATTTTCAATTATCTTAATTTATGTAGTTTTAACTATTTTAAATATCTCAGTATTTTATTTAAGATTCTGATTAGTATGTGGTTAAGTGTACAAGAGAGCCTGGAGTCCTAACTTTGCCACTGTACTGAAAGCACTAATAAATAAATAAATAAATAAATAAATAAATAAATAAATAAATAAATAAATAAATAAATAAATAAATAAATAAATAAATAAATAAATAAATAAATAAATAAATAATGTAAAGCATATGGGTATAGATATTTTGTTAGTTGGTAAAGAAAAATACACATTACAACATATGCTATGTAGGGTTTACCTTATCCTATTAGTTTCCAATGCGGTTAGGGCCACGCAGCTGTGAGCTTGCATCCGGGAGATAGTGGATTCGAACCCCACTGTCGGCAGCCCTGAAAATGTTTTCCGGTGCTTTCCCATTTTCACACCAAGCAAATGCTGGGGATGTACCTTAATTATTAAGGCCATGGCCACTTCCTTCCCACTCCTAAGCCTTTCCTATCCCACTGTCGCCATAAGACCTATCTGTGTCGGTGCGACGTAAAGTAAATTGTTAATTACTTTCCCTCGCAAGCCTGGGATACAAAATATAGTAGTATAAAGTTAGAGTTTTGTGACGCTAATATTCTCATGTATAATTTTTATTAACGTGCCAGAAACCAACGACACTGAACTGTTGTCATTTCAACACCATTTTAAGGGTTACCGATCCAAGCCGGGATTTGAACCTGCGAACTCAGACTCAGAAGGACAGCGACTCAACCAACTGAGCCACATGAAAAGGGGGCGTTTGTAATTATTGTAATAAATAGATGCAATTAGTATTTTTACAAAGGTTTTATGAGGAGCATTTATTAAGGCGTGTTTCCTTACTGTCCTAAATGCACGAGGCCGGACAGAAGAACTAGCTGGAAGCTAAGGAGCCTTGCAGAGGTGTTGCTTCCTTCTCTGTTCACTTTTCCAAACCAAACTCCATGGCATAACAGCCCTGAAGGGCCATCGCCTACCAAGTGACCGCTGTTCAGCCCGGAGGCCTGCAGATTATGAGATGTGTGGTCAGCACGACAAATCCTCTCCGCCGTTTTTCCTGGCCTTCTAGACCGGAGCCGCCATCTCACCGTCAGATAGCTCCTCAATTATAAATACCTCGAACCAGCCCTCAGATACAGGTAAAAGTCCTTGACCTGGCCGGGAATAAACCCGGGGCCTCCGGTAAGAGGCAGTCACGCTACCCCTACACTGTGGAGCCGGCTAGTTACTTTTAGGTATCCTTATTTTCGAATTTGACTTAAGGCATCCTGCATTCGATTCCCGGCAATGACAGAGTTAAGAAAGGCATGGGATGAGGAGGATACAGGCTTGTTTTTGGGTGCAGTAGAGTTTTCCTTGAGTCTCCCGTAATCGAAATATCTACGGCCTGGAAGGTAGTCACCTTCACGGGGTGTATTACCAAAGTGGTTCCTTTTTTTAAGAAGACAAATTAAATGAAGATTCTACTTCCTCACAAACGAAGAACGATATTGTCAATTTTACGAACAGTTTCAATAATTTAGCAGGTTTATGTTAAGAGTACAGAAGCTATGATTGTACATGGTAACAATCAAAACCAACATCTACTGAAGATCCGTCACCGCACTCGGCAGGACCGGCTTTCTTTTCATAACCACCGGGCGAGTTGACCATGCGGTTAGGGGCGCACAGCTGTGTGCTTGCATCCGGGGGATAGTGGGTTCAAACACCACTGTCGGCAGCCCTAAAGATGGTTTTCTGTGGTTTCGCATTTTCACACCAGGCAAATGCTGGAGCTGTACCTTAATTAAGGCCATGGCCGCTTCTTCCCACTCTCAGTCCTTTCCTTTCCCATCATCGCCATAAGACCTACAGTGCAACGTAAAGCAAATTCTAAATAAAAAATAAAAAATCTTTTCACAACCCCTTCCAAGGAAAAGTTGTATCCACATTACTGGCCACTGAAATTATTTTGTGGGTACGTCACTGCATTCACTCACCATTTAAGGTAGAAGGTAAGTCCGAATAATGGTTGGATACTCAAAATACACCACCATAAATGATGCGGTTCTGGCTCAAAATTCTATAAGGAAAGGTAAGGGACGTGATCTAGTGTTTTAAGTAGAATCCGTATCAACAGAACGTGACTTCCCATTTACAATATGTTTCATGCATCGACTGCGATTCAAACCTGGGCCATCCTGATGAGAAGATAGAACCATTGGAACTGAGTTATCATGCCCGCCAATTACAAAATAGTTACCCGCACTTTTGATGGTGCCATTTGAGGTTCCAATCAGTCCCCGGGCATTTGGCAAAATATATAGGCCTAGCTATCGAACTTAGGCATGCATCCGCGATTGTCTTGCTACTGTAAGAATAAAAAAAACCCTATTTCATAACTTACCGAGGATGCACATAGTGTTGGTTTCTTAGTGACAAGACGGTCCCTCTTCAAAAAACGTTACTTATATGGCACAAAATGAGGAACTAACATGCAGCTCACAATCCTGTCACAGTCTTCCCAACGCTGCAACTTAAACACAGCGTATCTCTCAACCACGGTACAACCCGAGGATCCCTAGGACATTGTTGTTTCCTGGAACCAATATGCAAAAGCTGACACGATGTTGTAAATGTTGTAAGCTTGCAACTGTTTCTGGCCATTGCCCCCATTATCTTGGTGGTCACGTTCCGGCCCCCTGCTGAGTAATCCCTTGCTAATTGCCCCTTTCTTCATGTCTTGACATTTTTTAACACACGGTTACATTCTCAATAGTGAGACCACTACAGGGAAATATCCCTGCGCATCACAATCCTAAGTGTCTTCGTTTCATTCAAGCAGTACAAATATGGAGAATTATGTATGGCCCTATTGAGCCCTGCTAGTAGATTCTTGTCGCTACGTTAACTTAACATTTTGGCGTACGTTTTTAAGTTGTTCGTACCGTACGTAAAACAACAGCTGACCCTCGCTCTAGTTTCAGGAAATATTTTGGGGGGGTGCCCCCCCCTTGGCTACGCCAGTGCCTACAGAATACAATATATGTCAACCTATGTCAGTGTTGAGTTAAATCAAATTCTTAGTAGGCAAATTATTTCATGTTTTGTACAAATTCATTCAGCTTAGTACGTTCTTAAGAAATAAACTCAAATTTCTTAAAATAATGCTATGTTTGCTTGCTACATTACCTGAATTAAGTACTTATTATGAGAGGTTTCTTTGGCCCACAATAATGGAAATTACCATTAATTATGGAAACATTTACCTGGGACAATGTAGCCACATGCACTTGGTGCTACTTTGGCCCAGATTTTGAAAAAGTTGAATATACATCAATAAATGCTGTAGAAGCTCCTAACATGCTGTACGTGCTGAGTAGGTACTTATCAACTAGGAAAATGTGTTTGTAAAATTATTAGAGCACTTTCGTTCAATATATGTCAATATTAAAAATAAAGTTGGAAAATATTGGGACAATTGATGGTACTACATTTATGGGAGTTAAAATAAAAGTGAAATATTAGGTGTATATCTTTGAAGGATACCTACAACTTCCTTTGTAAATTAGTTCAAATCTTCTCGCTTTGAAGAAGTCATAGAATGAATCTTTGAAGTTTAGTTCTTGAAGTACATCATTTTCAATTGCTATGATACAGTACTTAAATTATTAAGTCTATCCTGAACTTGTGTGCACCTTCAATATGTGTGTATTTGTTTCAGAGCTGAAAATGAGGTTAGGTAGTTGTACTCATGTTCAGAATCAGCTCAGCCAACTTTTACACTACCATAATTTTTTAAACCAAAAATGAAGTCATTGTTCTTAATGAACGGAACTTCCGCAACTTATATACAGGTAAACTTCAGAATTGTTTGCTTGATATTATATTTGTGTTATTTCACATGTTAGTCTTATAAAGTCAAGTAATTACCCACATACAGGTTTTAAGGAGTCTAGAAGTTCATCTGGAAATGTTACTTTGTAGTTATCAAACTTCTGATGATGCAAAAGCTGATGAAAACAAAATTTTGAAACTGAGCCATACTTGAGCATCCAGAACAGGATCATATGCTCTGAGTGCCTCCAGAAATTCCATGTAATTGCCCTTGTTCAAAGAGTCATCTGATTCATCATGGCCCCTCAGAGGAAGTACTTGCTTAGCCAAGAAGCAAACAACATCAGCTAATCTTCTTAGCACCTCCCTGCTACTCTATACTTCCTCATTGTGTTCATTTACATTAGCTTTGTGGAGGGAATCAACGAAAACATTGACTCCCTGTTTTCCAAAAAGTTTGCACATGCAGGTAAGGAACACAAAGGTAGGCTATTATAGACGTCCTAACGAAAAGTGTTTCCACTATCAGATATTCAGTGTTGGTGTGGTTATACATTTGTGATACTCTAAATTGTCATCAAAGTGCATATAAACATGCCGACAAAACATTAAAATCACCACAGTTGGTTTGATACTGCTCCTGAACAGTTAAACAAAGCAGGGAAAGAATGTGCTTTATTGCTACAGAAAGCAGTACGGGACAGTAGCCACATGCAAGGCAGCTGTATTTCTTGGCATCCCCACCACTCGCTCACTGGCTCTCTCCCCACCACCCCTCTTACAAACAACATTGAAGTTGATTGTGAGTTCCAGCCAGCACACATGAACTCAGTGCAGTTCGCATCTCCCAACTCTGCTGTAAAATAAAGAGAGCTTTTTTTTTTTTCTCAACCCGCTTTGTAGTTTGTTAGAATGGTCTATTATTCATAATATTAACTGTGTAAAATAAATAACAGAGTACAATCCACTGTGTTAAGTATTAAACAATTTAACATTGAAATGTTGCATCTTGTACCATACTTTATTTGAAAACGTGCCCCACACGTATCACACTTTAAAGCCGTATGCACCTGTAGTAAGTTAAAGCAGTGAGTTTGCAGTTACAATCAATTGTATTTTGTAACAAAGAATTCAGCTCCTGGTAGAGCCCTGCACTGTCGTGTTTCGCTCGAGCATGAACAAGGAATCAGTTTGTTGGCTAGTACACTGCTAGATGGAGTGACTATGAGGCTTTTTTTCCCTTTAGCGATCTAGGAGCGTGATGCTTGTGACGAGCAAGCAACACTTGTGGTGATAGTTGCTTGGTCAACATGGAACGAGAAACTATGGAGGTGATGAAGGATAAACTTGTAAGTCATGATTACAGTTTATGGAAGCCAGTAGGCTTCAAAAGTGATGTTTGGAAAAAGTTTTCTGTTTCAATTAATCATTATAGTAAGCAGGAAGACTATGAAAGTATTGTAAACAGTGTTCTTCATTGTGAACATATAAGGCTACAAACACCACATCTGAGGTCACATGTTAGAGGGATGTAAAGTCAACAACATTAGCATTGAGGTCTTATGTCTATAAAGTATGTGTCAACAGAACACAGAATACTGTACGACAAGCTGTTAAAAGTTGCTTATGCAGAAATGTGTAAAAATGTGCAATTCTGATTTACATCCTCTTAGTGTCGTGTCGGGTGATGGCTTTCCTGAGATGTCCTACGAACTAGTAAATATTGGTGCACAGTATGGAAGAGTGAATGGGGATGATATTCTACCCCTTTCTAAAACCATCTTGCATAACACAAGCAAAGGCTGTTGAAACAAGTGCAAAGATGCTCATTAGGTTGATTCTAAGTGGACAATGAAAAGCCTTGTCTTAGTGACATCTGTTTACCCAGAAAAGAGAAGAAAATAGAGAAAATATCGGAGAGGAAATCAAAGACAAGCTCATTGAACTGTGAACAGAGCCTGAACTTACACGATATCTGTTTCACATCTGATCGAGAAACAAATATCTTGAAGACCCTTGAACCTTACCTAGTGTAAGAAAATTATTCATTTTTTTTTGCAATTTGTTTTACATTGCACCAACACGGATAGGTCTTACAGCAACGATTGGAGAGGAAAGGGCAAGGAGTGGAAAGGAAGTGGCTATGGTCTTAATAAAGGTACAGCCCCAGCATTTTCCTGGTGTCAAAAAGAGAAACCACAGAAAGCCATCTTCAGGGCTGCGGACATTGGAGCTAAAACCCACTATCTTGTGAATACAAGCTCACAGCTGCGTAACCCTAACTACACGGCCAGTTTGTTCGGTCAAATTATTTTAAGAAGTGCATTTATTCAATATCGTTGTTACTTTTCTACCCAAATACACAATTTTATTTACATTGGTCTAGTATACAAGAATAAAAATACATAGTATATATATTTAAACAATTGCAACGGCAAGCAAAATATAAGAAACTCAATTAAATAAACAGAAGCAATACAATTTACTATACCGAGCTCGATAGCTGCAGTCACTTAAGTGCGGCCAGTATCCAGTATTCGGGAGATAGTAGGTTCGAATCCCTCTGTCGGCAGCCCTGAAAATGGTTTTCCGTGGTTTCCCATTTTCACACCAGGCAAATGCTGGGGCTGTACCTTAATTAAGGCTACGGCCGCTTCCTTCCCACTCCTAGCCCTTTCCTGTCCCATCGTCGCCGTAAGACCTATCTGTGTCGGTGCGCCGTAAAACAACTAGAAAAAAAAATTACTGTTTTATTTCCGTGTTCAGGGTTCTACTTCATATATATTTTATCTAAAAGTATTATTTAAAATGATAATTATGTTTAATGTTGTATAAAAGATAAAAATTACCTATTTAATTTTAATTGATTCTATGTCTGTAATAAGAAGATGGCACTGAGTATAAATTACAAATAATAAAAAGACAAATCAGGACAAACGTAAATGTTATGGCATTACGTTATCACTTTCTAATAAAAATTCAAATGATTGCCTGTTGTTTCCTGCGAGCATAGTTCGCTCATCAACACAGTTTCAAGCACTCTCCACTCGGGGGAAACCTGCTTGAGCCCAGCACCTTCAAACGAATACGAGCAAGTGAAGAGCATACATTGCAGTGCTCTAACTCCTGGACATAAAACAAACATGGCTAAGTGGGATTCAGCTCCTGGACCAAAGACCCAACAAAAAAAAAAAAAAAAAAAAACTTTAATATACTAAAAACAACTTAATAAGATGATTCAGACAATAAGAAATGCCCATGACTTTATAAAACCTATGTAAGACCTGCTTGCTGCTTTATGGAAGTCAATTTGTCAATTCAGACTAAATAAACTGATCAATCAATCAATCAATCAATCAATCAATCAATCAATCAATCAATCAATCAATCAATCAATCAATCAATCAATCAATCAATCAATCAATCAATCAATCAATCAATCAATCAATCAATCAATCAATCAATCAATCAATCAATCAATCAATCAATCAATCAATCAATCAATCAATCAATCAATCAATCTCCATTTAGGGCTGTTGGCTTGGTGGCAGATTCTCTATCAATTATTTACCTAACATTTTATTAAATGTTTTCAAAGAATTTGTAAATTTATAAAACATTTTCCTTGATAAATTACTCTAATCTCATCCAATAAATGAATATTTGCCCCAATTTTTCCTCTTGAATTACAACTTTATCTTCATACTAGTTGGTGTAGCCATGCTTTGCTACAGAATTCTACATTGTATATATTTTTTTTTAGATGAAGTCATATACACGATGTGAATAAGATTTGATTAAATTGCATAACAACATAGGTTTAAAAAAATTAAATTTCATGTGCCTTCCCCTAAACTACCATTTCATGTAGCAAGAATAAAGTTATTTACAGCCTATACTGTAATCATTTATTCCGTAACTTTGCACATCAATTTTCATAGAATTCTGTTCACTCATTTTCTCATGGCTCAGCATTGCTATGGACTTAGCAATATAAATCAAAATTTTTTAATATTCCTGTTATGGCTGGTACAATAAAAATGTATAAGACATAAATTATCAGAAATTTAATTCCATATAACTTTAGTTATGTAGTATTGATTGATAGCACAACTAATAACATAGATTTTTGTGAATTGGGTTTTAGGCTTTCCCCAAAACTACCATTTCACTCAGCGTGAATACAATTGAGGGGTTGCCGGCAAGAACCCCACTAGTCAAAAAAATTGAAAAACGAGTTATAGGCGCCATCTTGTAGTGTTCAGCATTATTCACGTGATTACACAACCGATTCTGTCAAAAACACCTCAGGTTGTACTGTATTAGCCTCTAAACATATGGTGATTCAGCAAAAAACCCACAAGTCTGGACAGTTGCTAGAGAGAACACCACTAGTCAGTGGTGCTTCAGGCAGGTGCTGCGAGAGTGCTCTGCTCAGAGACAATGAAATAAAAATATAGTTGACAATGAAATAAAAATTATAAACAAATAGAAAATTGACTTTTATACTCGATAAAACAGGCCACTATCTCTCATAAAATGGATGACAAGATCTGCTGACTGCTTGTCATCTCATAGAATGAGGGGTTTGTCATCTCATAGAATGAGGGAGATGGTACTTGTAAGTTTTAGACTACGGTGTAGATTGGCCAGGTCCATGCACTCTGTAAGGATGTGTACCATGGTTACATATCGGGGAGGGCTTCTCCCTTCGAAGTAGGAATGCGATGCTGTACCATGGCCGATCCAAAGATGGCATAATACCACTGCTTCTCTCCATAAAACCCGAAGGGAAGTCTTCCATACCTTCATAGTTCCTTTAATCGGTCTCAGCTTATTTGGAAGTTGGGTGGCCTGTCACTCCATCTCCCAATGGGATAAAACCAAATGTCTCATCTGAGAATGATTATCACTAGCTTGAACCTTGTAAGGCAATGGGGGCAACGTGACCGGCTCCTTGGCGGCTCTATCAGTTAAATAGTTTCCTGCTATATCCAAGTGGCTTGGGAGCCACAAAAACATGGTTCTGGTGTTAATATTCCAACACCCAGCAAGCAGGTTCTGAATCCGCTCCATTAGAGGGTGCCATAGAAAACATGCATCAGTAGATTGTAGCAAACTCAAGGAGTTCATGCAGAGCAGAAAGTGCTGATGTTCATTGGACAACATGTACTGCAAAGCTTCAAAGAGAGCATAGAGCTCTGCTGTGTAAACACTAAAGGTTTCTGGTAGAGGAAAAAGGAAATTCTCATTATCAACAATGAATGCACAGCCTACTTTCACTTCTGCCCTTGAACCATCCATGTAAATAACTACTGAACCTGGATACCAGATAACAACATAGAAGAAGAGCCTCTGATAAAGGAGGAGCCCATGTTCACTTTTCGGCCGGTGTGCAGATCCAGGTTGATTTCAAGTCATCATATTAACCACAGAGGTACCTTACTTGGTTGTCTAATAAGGCAAGGAACTGAAGGTACATCAAAAAATCTGTAACTGCTATCCAAGCGTATACCAACCAACTTGTGGATAAGCAGCGTACAACTTATGGTTTCCATTGAGGAATATGTTGGCACAACTTAGGTAAAGTGGCATCTGTCACAAATTTGCAGCAAAGAACAACAGCATTTGTTGGTGCCTAAAGTGTAAAGGTGGCACACCAATGGGGTATGTATGGAATGCTCCCGTTGCCAACCTGACTCCGCTGTGGTGGATGCTATTCAGTTTCACAAGGAAGCTTGCTCATCCATATGCTGCACTGCCGTAGTCTAATCTGGACAAATTATCTCCCCTATACAGTTGTAGGAGCACTGCACGATCAGCCCTCCCCCGTGTATCGCCACTAAGAAACTTCAGAATATACACCTTCTTAGTGCATTTGACTTTTAATTGATGCACGTGGCTCCCACAATAACTTACTATTGAAAAGGAGCCCAAGGAATCGGTAAGGGAAAAAGCTTAGGATGGGGATGAAGAGTGCGCTTCTGGCAGAAATGAATGACAGAGATATTTGCAGTTGAAAACTGAAAGCCATGTTCTAAGGTCCACTATTCAACTCTCCAAATAGATTACTGTAATTGTCACTCTGCGGCTGCCAAATTTTGTGAGCTATAATGCTGAGCAAAGTCGTCCACATATAGATAGCAATGATACAATTGCTGAACCAGCAGCAGTGACAATACAGTTTACAGCAATCGTGAACAGAATTCCACTGAGAACTGATCCCTATGGGACTCCATTTTCCTGAACATGGAATTGAGAATATACCCTCCCTACTCGAACACGGAATGGACAAAGGGGCAAAAAATTCACGGTAAAAACCAGCAAGTTACCTCAGAATTTCCAATGATGCAGGACACTGAGAAGTGATGTTATGGATGCAGAAATTTTCTCACAGAATTGGAGTGTTTATTGTAGAGATAGGTTGAGAACAATAGGAGGGTACACATTCTTTGATTACTAGTAGACTGCTTAAAATGACGTTTGTCAATCCAAACAGTAGAACCTGCACCTGCAGAAAAATGCTAAGAGGAAGAGGAAGAAGAAGAAGAATAAAGAATAATTCGTATGCTATGACAAAATTAAGGATGAGAAATATGAAATTCTAGGTGTAAGATAATAGGCAACTTAATGTTTCTGGGGTGTACATACCTGGCAAGACTGGCACCAACGCTGATGGAGCTATGTGGGGAAGAACACAGAAATGAACATTATTGTAGCAGATGATCTCAATTTACCAGATGTTATCTGGGAGGGGAATGTGAATGACAGACCACCTGGCTAACAAATGGTGAATAAGTTAATATGCGAAGGACAGCTGAATCAGAAAGTGATGGAATCAACTAGAGGGAAAAATATTCCAGAGATGGTGTTGATAAAACCAGATGAGCTCTATAGAGAAACTGAAGTGACAGATAGTGTAAGTGATCATGAAACTGTTCTTGTTGCATTTAAAAATAAATGTGATGGTGATGCAGAATTATTTGATAAGATAATCAGCTGTGTGAAGAATTACACAGAAAGGAACATGTTCCATTAAACAAAGAAATAAAACAAAGTTTCTTCTAGGAACCTTATTTTTGATAAAACAAAGTATTTTGAGTTCAAATCACAAGACATCACCTGTGGGGAGCAGAAAAGTTTTATTTTAGCTATGTCTAACCTCTGCAATTAAAAGCTGCAATCTTGGAAACTAAAACTTAAACTGCAGGGGTAGACAGTTTTGGTATAATAACACCCAAAAAAAAAAAAAAGAAGAGTCATTGATGCTATCATTTGAGTACTAGCATTCATATATAACTTCTCGCTTCAAAATAGTGTATTCCCTGCTGTTTGAAAAATGTCCCCGGTACACCCCATACCAAAAACTAAATCTGCTAGCATAAAAAGTGACTACAGAGCCAGAGTCTTCTGGGGATATACTAAAGACAATGGGTTGGGATATAGTACATATCTGAAGTACTTATTTGATTATTGTTTGGTCGGAGGAGCTATACCAAATGAATGGAGAGTTGCTATAGTAAGCCCTGTGTATAAAGGAAAGGGTGATAGACATAAAGCTGAAAATTACAGGCCAGTAAGTTTGATGTGCATTGTATGTAAGCTTTGGGAAGGCATTCGTTCTGATTATATTAAACATGTTTGTGAAATTAATAACTGGTTCGATAGAAGGCAGTTTGGTTTTAGGGAAGGTTATTCCACTGAAGCTCAACTTGTAGGATTCCAGCAAGATATAGCAGATATCTTGGATTCTGGAGGTCAAATGGACTGTATTGCAATTGACCTGTCTAAAGCATTTGATAGGGCAGATCATGGGAGACTACTGGCAAAAATGAGTGCAATTGGACTAGACAAAAGAGTGACTGAATGGGTTGCTATATTTCTAGAAAATAGATCTCAGAGAATTAGAGTAGGTGAAGCTTTATCTGACCCTGTAATAATTAAGAGGGGAATTCCTCAAGGCAGTATTATCGGACCTTTATGTTTTCTTATATATATCAATGATATGAGTAAAGGAGTGGAATTGGAGGTAAGGCTTTTTGCAGATGATGTTATTTTCTATAGAGTAATAAATAAGTTACAAGATTGTAAGCAACTGCAGCGTGACCTCAAAAATGTTGTGAGATGGACAGCAGGCAATGGTATGTTGATAAACGGGGTTAAAAGTCAGGTTGTGAGTTTCACAAATAGGAAAAGTCCTCTCAGTTTTAATTACTGTGTTGATGGGGTGAAAGTTCCTTTTGGGGATCATTGTAAGTATCTAGGTGTTAATATAAGGAAAGATCTTCATTGGGGTAATCATATAAATGGGATTGTAAATAAAGGTTACAGATCTCTCTGCACATGGGTATGAAGGTGTTTAGGGGGTAAGGATGTAAAGGAGAGGGCATATAAGTCTCTGGTAAGACCCCAACTAGAGTATGGTTCCAGTGTATGGGAACCTCACCAAGATTACTTGATTCAAGAACTGGAAAAAATCCAAAGAAAAGCAGCTCGATTTGTTCTGGGTGATTTCTGGCAAAAGAGTAGCATTACAAAAATGTTGCAAAGTTTGGGCTGGGAAGAATTGGGGGAAAGAAGACGAGCCACTCGACTATGTGGTATGTTCAGATCAAAAATTAGATGGATGGCTTTTCCGGCGTTTGCTCTATTAACCAGCGTTTCGTCTTAGGTCTGACACTAGACTCTTCAGAGTGGGATGTGTCAGACCCTGTCAGCGGAGAGATGCCTTGGAATGACATTAGTAGACAAATAAGATTGAGTGGTGTCTTTAAAAGTAGGAAAGATCACAATATGAAGATTAAGTTGGAGTTCAAGAGGACAAATTGGAGCAAATATTAATTTATGGGAAGGGGAGTTAGGGATTGGAATGACTTACCAAGGGAGACGTTCAATAAATATCCAATTTCTTTGAAATCATTTAGGAAGAGGCTAGGAAAACAACAGATAGGAAATCTGCCACCTGGGCGACTGCCCTAAATGCAGATCAGTATTGATCGATTGATTGATTGATTGATTGATTGATTGATTGATTGATTGCATTGATTGATTGCTGTACTGTCCATACTAGCCAAAGGACTCAAACTCATATTGCATAATCAAACTGCAACCTATCTCAATGATTACAACATACTAGACCTACACCATTTATGTTTTGAGTGCCACACTACATATACTACTCTTACTAAACATGACAGAGGACATAAGATAGGCTACTGATGAGTGACAAACAACAATGCATATATTACCGGACTTCAGCAAATCATTTGACCCTGCAGACCGTAACTTGTTCCTATCTACATTTTATTGCCTTGGTTTCTCTGATAGTACTCTGAGATTGATGGGAGCCTATTTACATAGACATCAACAACGTGTCCTTAATCAAGATACCTTTTCATCATGGCAGCATGTAGATGCAGATTCCCCCAAGGGTCAAACCTGGCTTCTTCGCTCTTTTCAGTCCTTATCAATAATCTAGCTTAACACAGATAACACACTGTAATGCCCCAGGAGCTCTTAACTTGGAAGCGTGGGTTGTTGACCACAGGGACCTTTGCCGAGTCCTGGCGTTGTTTCCACTTACTTGTGACAGACTATTCACTTCATCTATACTATCTGACCTCCCTTGGTCAATTCTTGTTCTTTTCTGACCCGATGGTATTAGGTTTATTGAGGATGAGGGAGTCTTCCACTTTCACGACCTTCATGGCCCTTGTCTTTTGTTGTTTTTTGAAGCATTGGACCCCTTCCATTTATTCCTTCTGATTAATGTTAATAGAAGATGGTTGCAGAGTTGTATTTCCTCTTAAAACTACACTGGCGTAAAAAAAATATCTCAAATACAAAGAAGGGGTTGTGCTAGATTAACGAATGTTGGTAGGCGTGTTTATATATCTGAAATATGATGTTAATTCAAATTTCCCATAAATCGCATTAGTGTGGCACTAGTAGCAGCCCCATGACATTGCACATCAACTTTGCTCTAAATACGAGCTGTACTGTGTGAGAGTGTTAGTTACTTGTGAGATTGGATGGATTGACTGTGACTGGGTCAAGAATGCCTTTATGATGACAAAGAGGTTAGTATCAGCAGCTCACTGTGGTTGAACGAGGCCATAAAATAGGGCTATGTGAAGGTGGATTTTACTTCCTCGCTATTGCAGAACGCCTTGGCAGGAATGTCTCGACTGTGTATGCGTGCTGGCAGCAATGGTCATGAGAAGGTATGCTTGCAACAAGACTGAGCTCTGGACGTCCCCGTGGCACCACCGAGAGGGAGGACCACCGTAGAGGCCAAGTGAGCGCCTGCATTCCACTTGTCTGCAGCGTCGTCACACTGGACCCACACCGGGAATTCTGGTCTGGGGAGCAATTTCCTATGACAGCAGGAGCACTCTCGTGTTATCCCACGCACCTTGACTGCAGATGTGTACGTCTGTCTGGTGATTCGACCTGTTGTGCTGCCATTCATGAACAGCATACCCAGCGGTGTTTTCCAACAGGATAATGCATGCCCCCATACCACTGTTGTAACCCAACGTGCTCTACAGAGTGTCAACATGATGCCTTGGCCTGCTCAATCCCCCAGTCTGTCCCCAATTGAGCACGTATGGGACATCATTGAACAACAACTCCAGCAACATCCACAACCAGCACTAACCGTCCCTGTATTGATTGACCAAGTGCAACAGGCATGGAACTCCATCAAACAAGGTGACATCCAGCACCTGTACAACATAATGCATCCATATTTGCAGGTTTGCATTCAACAGTCAGGCAAATACACCAGTTATTAATGGACCACCATGGCACATTTGCGATGGCTTTTCTCACCTGAATGGTTTTCCGTGGTTTCCTATTTTCACACCAGGCAAATGCTGGGGATGTACCTTAATTAAGGCCATGGCCGCTTCCTTCCCACTCCTAGCCCTTCTCTGTCCCATCGTCGCCATAAGACCTATCTGTGTCGGCGCGACGTAAAGCAACTAGCAAAAAAAAAAATTTCTCGCATGGATATTAACCTGTAGTCTTGTACTTTTAATCAATTAAATATATTACCTCAACAAATATATTGCCAAAGTTTCTGTATTGTACATTCCTTATTTCATTGTGTTTGGATATTTTTTTCTGCCAGAGTATAATAACTACCACCATCACCTCACACACTGTAAATATCACATTAATGCTGACAGTGTACAATTATATATCCACACAAAACCAGGGATGTTTTGACAGCAATTGAACAATTGAACATGGATCTGGAAGGAGTAAACATCGGGTCTTCCCAGCATGGATTTCTACTAAACAAGGACAAATTCCAGACCATAGCAATTGTCCACCCAAGACTAAATTCTAACAATGACCGCATGTCCTTACCTGCTGTATGACTTCAAAACCAAGTTTTGCGTTTTTGGCCACAGTATAAAAAATCTGGGAATAACCACTGACCAGCACCTCTGTTGGTTGGACCAGATAATATCTTTAGAAAGGCGAGCTTTTGCCATGCTACATACACTAGATAATTTCAAGTTTACTTTTCTATTCAGTCTAAAGAAGAAACTAGTCAAAACTCTCATCCTTCCAATATTCAGCTACTATAATGTGGTTTACAAAGATGCAAAGACAGACTTCTGAGATGAACTACAACAGGCACAGAATGCCTCTGTGAGATTCACATGTACCGGTACTTAAAATTTTCTGATCACATTATCCAGTCTCATGTTGACTTTGGATGGCTACACCTTCAAGACAGACGTACATTACATGCCTTGACATCACTGCACCCAGCCCTTGCCTTACATGCCCAAACTACCTATGTGAACAATTTCACAGCCTATCAGAAAATTATGATAAAAATACCAGAGAACTTAACATGATACTGCTCGCTGTTGTTAAACACAAATCCTCAACTTACAACAACTCCTTCACTGCTGTGGCCAGCTTTGAATGGAACCTCCTTCTGCTAGAGATCAGAGGGAGATCAAGTCACAGAAATTTTAATCAAAGGATGACGGCAGTTCTTCTTCTTCTTCGTTTCATTTTCTTCTTGGTCTTCTTCCTCTCCATCTCACATTATTATTATTATTATTATTATTATTATTATTATTATTATTATTATTATTATTACTTTATTATTATTATTATTATTATTATTATTATTATTATTATTATTATTATTATTATTATTATTATTATTATTATTATTATTATTATTATTATTAAATCATACATACATACATACATATATCTATCTTCATTACAGACTGTTATGACTTCCAGCATTCAGTCTGCAAGATTCTGTGTATTTACTACCTGCTACCACAATCCTTTATTTGTAAATAGTTTTGTGACCTCATTTAGTTTTATACCTCTTAAATCATTAGAAACTGAATCTAACCATCATCATCATTATCATCATCTTGGCCTCCCTCTACTTCTCTTCCCCTCTATAATAGAGTCCATTATACTCCTATTTAACCTATCCTTCTCAATTCAATCAATCACTACTCTTCTGCATTTAGGGCAGTCGCCCAGGTGGCAGATTCCTTATCTGTTGTTTCCTAGCTTTTTCTTAAATGATTGCAAATAAATTGGAAATTTAGTGAACATCTCCCTTAGTAAGTTATTCCAATCCTTAACTCCTATAAATGAATATTTGCCCCAATTTGTCCTCTTGAATTCCATCTTTATCTTCATATTGTGATCTTTCCTCCTTTTAAAGACACCACTCAAACTTATTGGACAACTAATGTCATTCTATGTCATCTCTCCACTGACAGCTCGGAACATCTTACCACTTAGTTGAGCAGTTCGTCTCCTTTCTCCCAAGTCGGAAATCACCCAGAACAATTCGAGCTGCTTTTGTTTGGATTAATTTTCCATTTGAAGTAGATTACCTAAATATTTAGAAAGGGAATATGTCAGGGAACCAATCATACTAACAATAGGCCTAAGAGGAACACCTTCCTTACGTATTTTAGGAAGCCCATACAGTCTCTGAGGAACAGCATCCCCTGGCGCTTAAAGATTTAAGGGACAATTCTGATAGAATCGTTCTCCCCGCTGACAAGGGTAATGTGACAGTGGTGATGGGTAAGGATGACTATGACAACAAGATCTTGTCTGTTAGTTGAATCTATATCCCGGATTAATAGTCGTGATCCTACAACTCGCTACTCAAATGCGACCATCAAATTGGTCAAGCAATTTTCTATTCCGTAAGATACAGCAAAGACTCTCCTTCCATGGTGTGCTATTCCTTCGAGACTGTATGGGCTTCCTAAAATACATATGGAAGGTGTTCATCTTAGGCCTATTGTTAGTATTGTTGGTTCCCCGACATATGCCCTTTCTAAATATTTCAACTACTCCTGGGTAACACCCCTTCCTATATTAAAGATTCCACACACTTCATTGAGAAGTTAAAAGCTATATCATAGTAAGTCTCGATGTGGTGTCTCTGTTTATGAGAGTACCTATTGATGGTGTTATGTCTCTCATTAATGATATTTTTACTGAAGACATCGCAAGGCTTTTCTATCACTGATGACCTCCTCCTACTTCCTGTGGAATGGGAAATATTATGAACAGACAGATGGTGTGGCCATGGGAAGTCCTCTCTCTCCTGTTGTGGCTAATTTCTTCATGGAAAACTTCGAAGAGCATGCATTCATCGTTTGGACAGAAGGTGAAGATAATCTTGGTCATTTCCTAGATCACCTTATTCGCCAGCATCCTTTGATTTGTTTCACCATGGGAATGGAATCTGATGGCAAAATACCATTTTTAGATGATCTAGTCAGCAAGAAAGAGGATGGATCTTTAGGACACAGTGTTTATTGTAAGCCTACACACACCATTAACTATCTCCACACAGAATCTCCCCATCACCCTGCCCAGAAAAATGGTATCGTTACAACTCTAACTATCAAGGCCAGGAGGATTTGTGAAGTGTCAGCTTTACAAGAAGAAATTAACACCTTGAGAACCACCTTTGAGAGCAATGGTTACAGCAAAGGTTTGATCTCTATGGTTCTGAAATCGACACATAGTAGGTCGTCTGTTAAGAAGAGAAAAGATGTAAAAGGAACTGCTTACCTACCTTACATACGTGATATGATGGGTCGTAATGCTAAAATCTTACATAGGTACCACGTGCAAACTGATTTTGGAACATCAGTTAAGATTAGGCAACTTCTGCGACCAACTAAGAACAGTGTGCCTAAATTGCAACAACCTGGTATCTATAGAGTTCCTTGTACTTGTGGCAAGGTTTGTATTGGGCAGACTTCGAGAATGATATGTACTCACATCAAAGAACATACCAGATGTATCAGACTCAACCAACTTGATAAATCAGCTGTTTCTGATCATGCCTTAACACTTGGTCATGATGTCATGCTTCAAGGAGTGGATGTTCTTGCCCGTATAAAACAATATCGCCCTAGAATCATCAGGGAGGTGGTTGAAATGTCGTGTACACCCAGTTAATTTCAATCGTGATGCAGACTACAACCTCAGTGATTCATGGCTACCAATTATCAGGACCAGTAGAAAATGATGCTTTACTGTTGCCATTCATTGTCTCTACCATGGGGCTAAAATGGCATTCCTTCTACATCTTGAAAGTTCCTTGTTGCTTTCTCCTAGCAACATTTGATGCATCATGTTTCATTCCTCTGATTTCTCCTGACGAAGAAAGGCAAGGTTCCTTTTGAAACGCATCGAGAGTGTTCATATAGTTCATTACACGACATAAACCCAAAATATACATCATGAATAACAAAGGTGAAAGTTTACATCCTTGTCTAATCCCTGTAATTACCTTGAACCCAGAACTCATTCTACCATCAAGTCTCATTGTAGCCCAATCGTCAACATAAATGGCTTTGATTGCTTTTAATACTCTATTCTTAACCCTATAGTCCTCCAGTATGGTGAACATATTTTACCTTGATATTCTGTCATATGCCTTCTTTAGATCTATGACACATAAACATAACTCTCTAATCCTCTCGTACCATTTTTTCAGTTACCTTGTGCATACTCTCTTGTGGTCTGAAATCACACTGGTTTTCATCCAACTTACTCTCAACCACTGACTGCATCCTCTTTTCCAAGATGCCAGTGAACACTTTGCCTGGTATACTGATCAATGAGATACCTCTATAGTTGTCGCAATCCTTTCTGCTCCCTTGCTTATAGATAGATGCAATTACTGCTTTCTTCCAATCGGAAGGTACTTTACTAACATTCCAAGCCAGTCTTATTACTGTATTTCACCCCTGCCTTCCCACTATATTTCACCGTTTGAGGTCTAACTTCATCTATAACTAAAGCTATGGTTACAAGAGGCTGGTGTTTTTGTTTCAAAATTACTTTTGCAGTTTCATCATTGAAGATGTTGTCAAAATCCAATATTTGCTGTAGTTATCAGGCATTGAAAACAGTGAGTTTTTACAAAACTTGTTATTTGCTCTCTGACAGTTGAAGCAAAAGTCTATAAACACAAAGTGCATTTTATTTCTGAGCAAAAACAATATTGTAGGGAAGTCAAGTATTGGCCAGTGCTTCCCACCTGAAACAACAATATAAATAATAGTGGTTCACACAGCATTAATTCCTGTCTATTGCTCAGTTTGTGCCAGATTTTTGATGGACAAGATCACAGTAAAGAAGTGATCTTTTTTATTATAATATGGATGTTCATAGAAGTGATTCAGAAAATGGCATACCTGCAACCAAGTGCCAGGTGGTAGGACATTGAGTTCAAGTGTAAAATCACTTTAAAAAGCCCAGCAAGAATAAGAAAATAAAAACTATTGCATGATCACATGGGCTACCAGACATACCAGTGAACCCAGAAGCATCAGGAAGAAAAAAATGCAGGGCAGGTAATCTCTCTTATGACAGCATGTATTGTTATAAGAGATGATTATAAATATAAATAATAATCATAATAGTTCAGTTGTTTTGATGCCAAATTAACTTTTCTTTTTACCTAAATTTTACAATTTAAACTAGCGGTTTGATTGAAGTCTACACTGGTTCAAGAATGACTAATGCATAGTCTTAGTATTAAGCCAAAAGTGGTTGCCAGCTTCATGTTTCAAAACAACGCGCAAGTCCTGAACCTCAGAAAAACTCAGATAGGCTCAACATACTGTACCTCATGTGCTCACTGTGACCAATGGCATGTACAGTGCTTCAGTGCATCACACCATGAGGAGTTGATCCTGAATAATATACTTCTATTTATAGTTATTTATAGAAAATAGCAAATTATTATTTTCACCAGTGTGTGTGCTTTTAGTTGTGAACATTTAAGGATAGTGTAGATACAAAGTATTGTATACAGCTTAAACTCTTACAGTTAGGTGAAGATATGCAGGCTACGGAAGCTTGGTATGTACTCTGGCTAGGTACATGCGAGGTGTCATGTGGTGAGTGAGCGCTACTAGATCAAGCTGCATAGCGTTCTGAGTGCATTGTTATGTCGAATGTGGAATCAAACTGTTCCATTATCAACAAACTGAAGGAAAGGGGTTCCAAAACTTTAAATTTTTCTGAGAAATAAGGTGTAATAAAAGTAATTAAAGTAAGACCTCGAAGACTATTACTTAACATGACAACCAGCGGCTCTTTTTCAGGGTGTATAAGTTGTGTGTCTATGTCCAAATAAAATCAAAAGAAAAATAATAAATCATTTTATTTGTTAATGTAATGTCACATTATAGTGTGTGTTTCTTTTGTTATCATTTGTTGTTCCACGTCATATACTGTAGCTACTCTCAGCACTGTCCAGAACTGTCTGCCATGCCACCAATGAGTTGTTTCTATTCCCGATGATTTGGCAGCTTCACTCCCTGCAATTGCACATGTGTGCAAATGCTCTCAGTTCACTTGCCTCATGCTTGCTGAACTTGACCTTGGCGTTGTTTCAGTTTCCAACGCCTATGGATCTCTCTTTGGTTCTTACATAGGCCTAGAAAAACTCTTTACAGGATAACCTGACACAACCTACGGTATTCGCTGTGAAGGTATAGGATAGGTAATGCAAATGTTAAAATTAATCACAACATACTCATCGTAAAAGGTGTTACCTATAAACCTTCTAAAGGACTCTTAGAAATTCTTATCTCATGGATACCTAACAAGGATAAAATTTTACAAGATGATCTTAAAAATATAAAGCAATACTATTTGCTACTGATGCAACACGATGTAATTATAATAGGACAGAGGCTGTAAATGCAAATAAGAGTCACAAGTATCGAGAGTTTATTTCTAAGATGTTTCCATCACATCAACCGACTGCAAGTGATCTTAATGTTATCTACATCCCTCTATTGCCGTATATATATACGTAAGATATTGGAATGACCCTAATTTACTTGAACGATTACAACTTATACGAGCTTTACAGGATGCTGGTCACACAGGTCACAAATCAGGACTTCTAGAAATAGAGAGAGAATTACGACATGTGGGTATTATTCAGTATGGTAATGGTTCGTCAAGATAAGACCTCGCCTGTAAAGATCAGCATCGCATACGAGTTACATAAACCAGCACGTTGTACCTACTGTCGCAGAAGCGTTATAACACATGGAAAATATATCTCTGGCAAGCAGACTTAGTAGAAATTATTCCATATGCCTCTAGCAATAAGGGGTATAAGTATCTACTTACTGTCCGCGATGTGTACTCTAAGTTTGCTTTTGCACAACCTGTGCATTCTAAGACAGCATCTCAAGTCAAGGACGCATTTAAACATATTGTTGAAGAATCGAAATGCTGCCCAAGGCTTCTTCAAACCGATCAAGGTAAAGAGTTTTACTACAATAATTTTTCTTCTTACCTCAAGTTACTTGGCATTCATCACTACTCTACGTATAGCAATCTCAAGGCAAGTGTTGTAGAACGTTTTAATCGCACACTCAAAACAACAATGTGGTGAGAATTTACAGCTCAAGGTTCATATCGTTGGATTGAACTGCTACCTAGACTAGTATCTACCTACAACGATACACCTCATCGCACTATCGGCACAAAGCCATGTCTTCTTACACACAATACACCATGCTTAGATACTATTCATTTTGTAATCAAAACGGCGGATCCGCACCGCCATCGCTTTAGAAAAGGTGATTTCGTTCGCAACAGTAGACAAAAGTCTATCTTTGCAAAATGACACACCCCTAAAGGAGCACAGAAATTTTTCAAATCTGGAATGTTAAGCTTACTAATCCAGTTACATATTTCACGATCTCAGAGGACAGCCTATTGAAGGAGGATTCTACATCGAAGAACAACAGAAAACAAAATATCCTGATCACTATTTAATCGAACGTGTCATTCGACGTTGTGGAAATAAACTGAATGTCAATTGGCTTTGTTTTCATAACAACTTCAATTCATGGATTAATAAAGAGGATGTACTTTAAATCTTGTGTTTTTTAATTCTCAAACCTCTACCTTTCATTTCTTCTACGTCATAAGACAAGATAAATCTTGCAAGTCAATATTATTACTACTATATGATTTAGGACATGCTGTAGGGTATAATTAATATTAAAAATTAAACAACACCTGCAATATGCTATGTTTCACAATTCGTATTTATTTTAGAATATATAAATTTTGTTTCTTCAAGAAAGTAGTTCCTTCCTTTCTTACATAGGTTATTTTACTATCTTTGCTGTTTATTGCCACTCCTAGTAACCGTTTTCCTTTCATTGCACTGGCAACGACAAGTGCTGCTATCTTCTCAGCAACTGAAGCATTAGGTGACGACACACGCTGCATAGCTTTACGAGTAGATATTCATCACCTACCAGTTTTAGTTCAGCATTGTTTTGACGATAAGCAACGTCATGCTCTTTGCAGGCAGCATCTAACATATTAATACCAGGATCACCTCGTGCCAAGGGGATGTCAAGTCGTGCTCCAGGTCCGCAGTACTGGTAATTAGGAAGTACAACCTTTCAATGGTCTCTAGGTCGAGTATGAAGGGGCCATTGAAAGTTATAATAAGAATAGATCAACAGAAACTGTGCAGAAGTACACGTCCAGCAAGAATACGTCCAATCTATACGTCCAACTAGGTCCATAAAACGAGATAACTCGCTCATTTAAGAGGAAATTTAATGGAAATAAAATGAGGAGAAATTCATAAGCTCAGAACCACGTGGTATTCGTATAATTGAGTTGATAAAGCATGAATTGGGATACGAATAGAGACCAGAAAATAAAAGATTACATCAACAGCTAAGAAGAAGTTAAATCTTGTATGTAACATTCAGGTCCAGGAACGTCAAGCGGTGGAGGCAATGGAACGGTTTTGAATAGTGCAAGTTTAATTATCAAGAAGGCGTATGTGGAGTATTGGATAGTATGCATTAAGAACGTTGCCTACGTTATAATACAAGGCCTTGAAATAGAGCCCGTAAGACGCTATCAAAGTGGTCTCACTGAAGTTCAATGCCGGGCCGCTAGGATCGCTTTCATGCCCCCTGTCATCCAGGTTCGCGCCTTTAAACGTGTTTCTTAATTGAGGTGGTTGTGAATGTATGTATTCGTCTGATTTTAAGCATTCGCAGTTCCAGTCATGATTTATTCACGAGAAATCAAAGGTAGTAGAATTTCGTTCCACAAGTTTCCAGTGAATGTTCAATGTTCAAAACATTATGCCCAGGAAGTATTAGCATGAGATACGACTTCCAGCTGATGAAATTAGCCCTCTGTTCCTAAGTTTTGATCCGAGTCACGTCATAAGAATCGTGCGATCCCGAAATTGGTCACTGGACTTTTTTTGTAAACAATGCTACCGTGACCGGCAATCATTTGAGAGGCCTCTTCAAAGTCAGAAATCTTAAATTAGGAAACCAACCAGAAAAATAATTTCCCCAACTAATTTGTAGAAAAAGATGTAGCAAGGGCTAAAAATATTGTATTTTCCCCTGAAATAATCTCTGGTCTGAAAAATATGGAGGTGGTTTGTCCCGAGAGCATTAAATACAGTTTAAAAGAAACCATTTGTTTTATGGAGCATTTTATGAAATTGTTCGATGCACATGACGTCTGCATCACCTCACATGGGACATATTCGAGGAATGAGAACAAACGAGCATCTTTAAGTACTGAAGATGAACGTCTCAGTTGGTTAATTAATAATTTCCTATAATATATTAGGACAATCCAAATGCATTCAGAGGAAGTAAAAAGACTCATGAGGGAAATATATCTGGCATAGATCTTGACTACCCAATCCGCTGTAGCCTGCGTAAAATACCTCATAAGAATACATTTGCATTATGCATTGACGAGGAACCTAACAAGAGATGACATCGAGCTCTTCTTCAGCTACCTAAGACGCCAAGCGGAATACAATGACATTATGATTCGTGTGGCAGAAGAACAAACAGACTGTAAAGGCTGTTTAGAACATATCTCTTCTCCAGGTACTCAAAGTCCAACATTGTGTCTTATTCGTTTTCAAGATCGAGGAGCCCTCAGATACCGAAAATCATCGTCTGTGGCACCTCTGCAGTGAACGACGGAATTTGTCACCTCCGCTGCGCAGTACTTGCACCGGAGAGAGTTACAAAAAGGTGTACTTTTTCCGAAAGACATGTTCGTCAGTGAAATTAAGTGTAGAAAGTGTAAAGACGATAAACAACCTCTTTTTATACAATGAAAATTTCTGAGACCTCTATTAGACAACATTGCTTCGAACCACTCAACTAGAAGAGGGAAAGTTTTGAAACTTCAATGACATATCCAAGCCAATGAAGCACCGCTCTATAAATACAGTACTGTCAATGCTCGTGAAAACATTCAGTTCTTTTTATTTAGGATATAATTTACTTATTGACGTATACGGCCATGTGAATACAAGGGGGCAAGAACGCGATCCTAGTAGCTGAATGTTGAACTAGGATGCCACCCGTTTCCATGAGTGCATTTCAAGGCCTTGCATTATAGCGTAGGCAACGATTAAGAAGATAAATGAACGGCAGAATGTTTTCCTTTGCGTATTTTCTTGAAATGAAGAAAGTGACCGTGTTAGATAAAATATTCCTCAAATACTAAAAACAGATGGAAGGGAGATTACAGTATGGTAATTTTGGTAGAAATCATGAAATGCAAACTGATATATTATTGTAATATAAAATAAAGATTTTGTTTTTGTGACAATGAATGAAAAAACATCGAAGATGGTTGATTAAAAGAACAGCTGTGGTACACGTTGAGAGAAGGAATTGAGGAAATTATAAGGAATAGAAAGATATTGTAAGGTTTTAAGTGCTCGATAACATATTGTGTAATAGTAATACGTGAAAATAAGTTGAGTGTCGTAAACAAAATTGAAATACTTAAAAATCTTATTACACTTTATTAATATTACTTGTACAAGTTTCAGATTGGAAGAACGACGGACCTGGTTTATCATTATAATGAATCAAACAAGACAGAGATGTGGGCCTAAATCAAGACTAGTGTCTTGATGGGCTCGAACTTATGCAGAATTACCTAAATGATATGGAAATGAATCTCCATGGCTACAATAACCAAGACGATGGGATGAAGCACAAGAGTCGTCAACGATAAGTACACAGGCTTATAGTGGTATTAGATTTTTGATGATGGTAACAAGGTGACTTTAATGGTATACATATTGAATAACCTGATGTGATCGTCATTATGTATTGAACCCGACAGGGGCATGATCCAAGGACCTTAGGTTGATATCGATATCCGTAATTACGCACGCAATGCTATTAAAGGGAAAGAACGCTGAAAATGATTAATATTCATATCATTAATAGAGGTCATACCGGAACTAATTAATATTCATACCATTGAGATAGATAAATTGTGTATTTTAAAATTATTTTGCGAGATTTCTTTGTCTGCGACTTATTGCGCAGTATTATCCTTTGAGTAGCGGGGGCCCCGCAGATGAAGCCAAGCCAACTTAGACCCGGGAGGGGTTATGAATGGGGATTCCCTGTGACATCACTCGAGAGAAGACATCCCTCCTCAAGGCTCACAGAATGAGGGGAAACTAACTTTTTCGAAACGGAATATAGGAGCCACCTTGGAATCGGACTGGCCAACTTAATTACCTACGAGGTAGAAAATTAATAAAACTCGAATTAGGGGATCATCTCCCGATTTAAAAGGGATAAACGTTACTGGGACATTTATTTAGAGTGTTTAATGTCCTCTTCCGTGATAACTTTCAGCAGAAGAAAGAATACTGTGTTGTTTCTGCGTGGAAAAGTACTGGGGCCATCTGGTTAGTCTCATGACACGTCCTCGACGGAGGGACTTCACCCCGTGTGGTAGGGGAAGCAGAACATATTTTAATTAATTTAAAGAGATTCACCGAAGGATAATTGAGTGGTTATGTCTCAATCGCACCAACTAGATACTGGTCACCGACCATCCGTACTATTTTACCTCGAGTACGCCGGGAATAGGCGCTACACAAATTAGTGGAAGGGGTATCGCTCCCTAGTAAAAACTACTGCAGAAAGGGAGAAGAGTCAGTCGGGATTTGTGGCTTACGGACGGCGAAGCTTCGTGCCGTCGAGCTTCCAGCGATCTTTTGTTTGAGTGAATTTCAATTTAATTTACAAGTGAAATCGCGTACTGTGCGTAAATATTGCAGAGATTTGATAGACGTGATGCTAGTGTCTAAACTTTAAAGATCAGGGACGTGTCGCGAACATTAAATATAATTTGTAATAATATTATTATTATTATTACTACGGCGCTACTGTGTCGAGTAGTAACAAAGGTACGCGGAATCCGATACTGAATCGTGGATTGCGGAGTGAGGTCCGATATCGTGGCTGGACGTTTACACTGAATGTAACTACACAAATCTTGGAATAAATAGTGACGTGTTGTGTGCCTCAGGAATACTGCCAGCGGTTTCGTCAACTTAGAACAATGGACTCCCGGTTGGAAAGAAGAATGGTGCCTCCAGTAACTGCTTTGGTGCCTATGGATCAGCACTAAACCAGCCATGGACTCCCTGAGCTGACAACGGGTCATCGAGATGGAGATGAGTATAAATCATAATTAATATGACGAAATCAGATTGGGCGGGGAACAGTTATCATTACCTGACGCTATAATGTTAAAGATTGTAACTTCAGTAATGTAGATGTGCTACCATGATACACGTAGCTTCTATTTACTTTATTTAGTTAGTAACACGTCTGAGCAATCAATTGTAAATAAAGGGGTAATACGATAAGTTTGCATGCAGTAGTATTTTGACTTTATCATTTTATTTGGGGAAACTTGTAATTATTGATGCGTCAGGAGACTAATTGTTAGTAATTCAGAGTAATTCAAGTTAGGTTGTAGTTAGTCCAGTGATGATAATGCATGGCTGGTAAATAGTGTAATTTTATTCCGTGAGCACCCAGAACTACGAGATGTGACTTCGGAACTGACACCCAGGCCTCCACTGACATATATTTAGATAGGAAGTGTACGATTTTAATTGGAAGGCTTATCACAATTTAAGTGCAAATTGAGGAATATTTAATTCATAATTGTATTACCGTGTGACGATTTTATGAGAAATCACAATTTAGATATGGATTAATTACACCGTTATTACGAGGAAGTTAATTATGATCATGCAGTATGGTTTAATTTCTAGGTAAGTCGTGTAGGGAGATGGTGTAATGATGAACCCAATAATAATAATAATAATAATAATAATAATAATAATAATAATAATAATAATAATAATAATAATAATAATAATAATAATAATAAATTGTAGTTATGGTAATCATGCAAGTATTGGTATCATAGAAACCAGTGTCGCGTCGCGGGATCAGGATATTGTAAACGAATGTGTGTGTTGAATTGAAGTGAAGTATTGAGAGCCGATGTAATTTTGTTTAATGAACAATGAAGTTCAGTTTATTAGTGAACGATCCCCGAGATGGGGTGTTTTGTTAAGAAAGGGCGTTATGCCTGTGAAGGCCGAGGCCACTGACCACCCGCCGTGCAAAGGGGCTGGGGCAGTTGACCTAGTGAGGAGAAGTGTTTTTTTTGTATGCTCTTTCGCTCGTGTAAGGGGGAGCCTTGAGTTGAAGAGAATGAGGGCGGAAGAATCGCCCAATAATGAAATATTCAACACGCCAGAATGATGTAGTCGCTAATAAATGACACGGCGATTGTTACCAGTACTTGTCAGCTTACTGTCATTACACACTTGAGTATAATCTAGCTTAGGGTTTTCAGAGTCCCACTTCCATCCCAAGGGGTGTTAGTTCAGTTCCCGACAGTGGCATTGGTACCCCAATGCTCAACCGAAGGCTGGATGTCTCACGTGTTTACTGTATATAATTTGTGTTCTTTAAGGGTTTATGTATCTTGTTGTGATTATAATTGAGTTGCCGATGGTGTTGACCATCGGGGTGGTGAATTGTATACAAGTGAGGGTCGGTTCAAACCCGGGCGTTTGTTCCACATTTTTATGAGTTCGTTCTTGGCATTTCGTTGGGGAATAGTTGTGTGTTTAGTATAGGGATTGCTCAGATTCGTTGCATGCATGTTAATCCTATTGATCAATGATGTCACATAGCCTCAGTGTCTATGATAAGTGTTTTCCCGTTCGAATCTCGTCATAATGGATCGCTCTGCGATAGATAATACTCGGATCCATCACATACGACTAAAAGTCGATAACAAACAACAACAATTGATAATAATCCATGTAATTCATTTGTATATAAATGCGTCATTACCATCATCATCATTAAGGCCTAATAAACCACTTGTATTAACCTAAACTTCAACCCGAATGTGTTCTCATTGTAATTAGGTATGATCCGTCTCCTACCCTGTAGGCCTTTAAGTTTAGTCTAGTTAAGCGCCTATTTGTTTTATTCCAACCCGTTAACGCCCTGTAGATATCATGCCGGAGCCATTAGGCGTAGGGACGGGTGCATACTAAAATGGCGGCCCAATGTGGGACGTGTTCTAATGTTAAATAGGCGCGTATATTTATATTACCCGACATTTACACGTTGTGCACCATACTAAAATATCAGTCCAACGTGGTGCGAGATAAAAGGGCGTAAGTGAACTGTGGGGGCTCGATATGTCCGTAAATAAGGGCTACCCAGATTTAGGAAATTTAGCGCCATATAGAATGACGCTCCAGGTGGGACATGTTTTACGGTTTAATGGACGTATTTTCATGTTTAATAGGCGCATAATTATCCCACCTATCGCAACAACAATGCGAAGATAGGGGCGTGTTGTGTTATGTATTAGGCAAGGCATACTTGTGCGGCTTCCAGGAGTGGGCACGATTATTTGGTAACCCAGGTCTGCTTCTGACATTTCCACGCGAGGCCCAGTTCATTATAGTTGAATAAGTGATACCTTGATGTCAATATTAAATCGTTTTATGAATGAGAACACAGTCATGGTCCAATGATATGGGCAGAGCCATGACATTCGCGTAAGCAGGGGCGTATCCAAAATTCAAGGGGATTAGTTCGAATCCCGGGAAACTATAAAATGAATTTCCCATAAGTGAGGTTTGAAGTGAATAGTGGCTTTTTCTTAGTGCCTATTTATTCACGGATATCAGCCAGTGGTGCGGGTTTCTTCACCAAACAACCTGCTATTAGGAAATATATTTTACGTTAGTATAACCGTGGATGGGAAGAGGTAACCTCACGCCTACTTTTCTTTTTCGAGTGGCAGTAGGTTGACTTCATGGGTTCAGCTTGAGATTCTGATGACTTTGTGTGTTTGAAGGACCTCAATGCTGAGGGCATGGGTTGATTTACTGGCACTATACCACCTGTGTTGGTATTTAAAATCGAGCCCAATTTTAGAATTACAGGTCAACCGGCAACTTTATTAACTGAATTTGAGGGTTAATATTATAATCATTTTCGGAAATTTCCCGTTGCCTTCTTATATAAATTTCATGAACCTTAATGATGTTAGGCGGTTAGGCAGCTTCAATGATAGCCGTTTTTGAGGCTTAATTTGCAATGATGATTAAAGTAAAGATTATTTGAAGCTGGAAAAACGTAAAGTTTGGATAGAGGAATCCTTTCTTTCAAAGTAAATAATAATTAGGTATTGTTGTGGTTTGTTGACGCCGACGTTAGCGAGGGGGGTCCTGTCATCTCAAAGGATAGCGACATGGATAGTGAAGCCATGCGGGCTTTGATGGACGCCTTTAAGGCACTCGAAAATAGGATGGAAGAGAACAGTGCGCAGATTAGGGAAATGAAGGACGGTGTGAAGGACGATATTAAGACACTTGAAAATAAGATGGAGAATAGGATGGAAGATAACAGTGCGCAGATTAGGGAAATGAAGGACGGTATGAAGGACGATTTAAAGGCGAATCGGGAGGAAATGAAGGACGATATTAAGACACTTGAAAATAAGATGGAGAATAGGATGGAAGATAACAGTGCGCAGATTAGGGAAATGAAGGACGGTATGAAGGACGATTTAAAGGCGAATCGGGAGGAAATGAAGGACGATATTAAGACGCTTGAAAATGAATGCAAACAGGGGCGTGCAGAGGTCAGAGAACAACTAGAGAACTTTGACGGTAAATTAACACATTTTGAGGTCAAATTGGAAGAAAACCGAACCGAGACTAGTAAGATGATTGAGGAGAAATGCAGTAGTCTAATGAACAAAATTCAGGAGGTTCAACAACAATGCGAAAAGGGGGCTAAGGAACTAAGCGATAAAATAGACGCGGTTTCTCAGCTCAATGCCGTTGTTGAAATAAAGGTCGAGGGAATAGTTGAGCGGCTTGGTCAGGTTGAGACCGGTATCGAGAGAGACATAACTCGCGTGAATGGCGAAATCGTGGATGTTAAAGAGGAAATCGATCGGCTGAATGGTGAGATGGAACAGGTCAGGTCCAAAGCGAATGACCGCAACACGAAGATCGAAGAGATAGTGGAGCAGGTCAAGGACAACCAGATAAATATCAGGATCGTTGAAGAAAGGACGGAGAAAGCCTTGGCGGTAATTGAGGCCCTAGACGAAAAGATTACGTCAGTATCGCAAGCAGCGCAGTCCGATACGAAACTAACTTTTGCCAGGTTACGGAAGGAAGTGTCAGCACAAATAGTAGGAGAGACTGCTAAACAGATCCACGAATGGAGCGAAGAGAAAGGCTCGAAAATGATGGTGAAATTGGAGATCCACGAAGAACAAATTAACGCGCTTCGCGAAGAAATAGAGGGAATGAAGAAATTAGACATTCGGGATGAACCACATTTCAAAATGGAAACGGCCGGAATGAAGAAAATCGAATTAGGTAGCGGATCACATCAGTTGGGCTACAGTCTGTTCAAGGAGCAACTACCCGGCAATGAAGAGTATAAATTACCGACGATGGACGAGAGAACGTCGACCTTGCTTGGCCAAAATTCAATACCGATGTATAGCCTCTTACGTTCGGCGGATGATAAGCCAAAAAAATTCAAACCAGGCACCAGGACCACACCAAAAAGTTTCCTCCGCGAGGTAGATGATTACATGGCGGATCATCGGGTACCAGCGGATAGGAAGTTACGAGTAGTTGAAAAATTTTTGGAAGACCAGGCCCTTGAATGGTTTAAAGCTTTCCGCTACTGTTTCGATAGCTACGAAGGCTTTAAGAAGCTATTTTTGGAAAAATACTGGGGTTTGGACACGCAGCAAGGGCTTAGGTTAGAGCTTTACTCGAGGAGGTACGCTTCGGGAGGACCCACAAGGTTCTGCGATTATTTCACGTCCCAGCTGGTGAAGATGCGCGAACTGGACAGCCCGCCGACTGAAAGTGAATTAATAACCGCCATCACAAAGCAGTTCCCAGCTGACGTCCAGCGCATGTTGATTGCGGCAAATATCCGTACGGCAGTGGAAGCCGAGCACGTGTTAAGACAGTTGGATCAAACATCTCATGTCGGGCACGGTCGAGCTAGAAACGTAGAAGCCATCAACACGTTAAATGTTCGAGAGGGAGATCAGTCGGTAAACCGGAGTACTCAGGTGATAAGTACTCAGACTGACGCTCAGATAGGCAACCAGAACAGGAATAATAGGGATTGGAGGTCTCCGAAGTGGGAAAACCACCAATGGAAGTGTCGAAATGACCAGGGTAGGAGTCAATGGTATCAGTCGGGGAGGTACAACCACGGACAGAGCGGTGCACGAGGGCGACGACCTTACGAGAGAACACCCAATTCCTACTGGGGTAACCGTGGTCGACAGAACAACAGACCGCGAGAATACTATCGGGGTGACCTCAACGACAGAAGGAATGAGTCACGTCGTTACGTCAGAGATCTGCAAGATACCCAGGCCGGAAACGATCGGTGGAAAGATTCGATGCAGCAGTTTGCTAAGTCGGATGAATGTCGAGGGGCAGAGAGCCTCGAACTACAGGCACATAATGCTGCAAACCGTGCCAGTAATCTTGATCCCCGCGCACCACCATATTCAAGTGGAGGCGGAGGTCAGCTAAAAAAATTAGGAAAACCGAGTGAGGAGATAGTCGGATTTTCGAGGACTACCGACGCGAAGGGGGAACCGTGGACGTCCGTGACCATCGCATCTTGGATAGTTCAGCCCGATGACCTCGTTGAAGATCCCGTTCAGGCATGTCCAAAACCAATCAGAGCGTTACCCGTCATTTTTGTCCGTGTCAATCAGTTGCTGGTTCGTTGCCTCGTAGACACAGGCGCGAGCGTCAGCGTGGTATCTAAAGTATTAGTCAAAGAACTGGAATCGAAGCAACGTATTCCAATCATTCCGATTTCCAATATTAAGGTTAGAGGAATAATTCCGGACCGCACAACTACATGCAATAGCCAGGCCTATCTAGATTTGGAAATTGGGAACAACCTCATATCACATCCATTTATAATTTTGACTAGAATGGAATATAATATCATCATTGGAGCTGATTTTCTTCGGGAATTCAAAGCGGTCATTGACATGGACAAGAATGAAATTAGATTCAGGAACGATTCAATTCAGGGAGATGTAAGGTTAAACGACTTCGAGGGACAGCACGGGGAGGAGAAAATTTGGACCATGGAGATAGAACAATTGAAACATGAAGGAGGAGATTGCTTCCCAAACTGGGATGCCTATCGGGACGAGATGATCAAGGAGTTTGAAGGGATGATTTTCAAGTTGGAAGCGGAGAATGAAGGACCATCATTGGCGGAGGTAGTCCAAGAAAAGATCGACGAAGCGAAGATAGGGGAGGAAGACAAAGGCACATTACAGAAAGTCATAGAGAGACACGAAAATGTATTTGGTTCACGTCCAGGGAAAATTCCAAATTTCAAATATTCCTTAGTCGTCAACAATTGGGAGCCATTTCGGCAAAGACCATATCCGGTACCTGAAAAGTTTCACGCTGGGGTGAAGAAAATTATTATGGAAGATAACGGAATTATATCAAAATCACCCACACCATTTTTGAATCCGTTGGTCGTGGTGGAGAAGGGCAACGGTTCGTTGCGGGTTTGCCTCGACGCGCGAGCAATAAACCAGCGTTTAATCCCAGAGTATGACCAGGCCCCGTGTATAAAAGAGGTCCTTAAGAAATTCCGGGGAATGAAATTATTTAGTGGAGTTGATCTGACATCATCATTTCATCACGTTGAACTTGACCCAGCCACCAAAATTTTTACCGGGTTTCTGTTTGATGGGCAAACCTACGTTTTTAACCGGTTACCCTTTGGATTGAAAACAGCAGGGTCAGCGCTCATTAGGGCACTAGATCGTAACCTCAGTGACGAGGTTAAACAGTTTACGGTGAGGTACGTGGATGACATCCTTATTGCATCTGAAACTTTGCCAGAGCACCTGGAGAAACTTGATAAACTATTAGCTGATTTAGAAAGGAACAACTTCAAGGTAAACCTACCCAAGTCTAATTTCTGCCAAAGGAGTATCCTATTTTTAGGTCATGTGATCGACTCAGAAGGAATCATGCCCAATCCTGTTAAATTAAAGGCAATTCAAAATTTTCCAAAGCCGACGAAGGTGAAACATGTCAGGCAATTTTTAGGAGTTTGTAACTTTTTCGCGGATCATTGTCCGAACTACACCAGTATAGTTGCACCATTACAAGATCTCCTCAAGAAAAACAATAGGTGGAAATGGGACCTTGCATGCGATGAAGCATTTGCTAAAGCAAAGGATCTGTTGGCCCATAGTGTGAAATTAGGATATCCGAACTATACACAAAAGTTTATTGTGCAAACTGATGCGTCGATTATAGGAGTCGGGGCAGTACTGTATCAAGAGACGCCCGAACCCGAACAGAGGATCACCTATTTGGCTTTCATGAGTCGCAAATTAAGATCGCATGAGTTGAAATACACCGTGACCAAACTAGAGATGCTCGCGATCGTGACCGCTCTTAACCATTGGAAGAAATACATTTATGGGTACCCAATTGTGTTGAGAACGGATCATAAGGCTCTGACGTTCATGATGAAATCTGCATTAACAAGCGAGAGAGTCAGCCGGTGGTGCTTGTTTGTGCAGCAATTCGACATTACAGTCGAGCACTGCGCCGGAAAGGCAAATGTAATTGCAGACGCCCTCAGTAGAAATCCAGATCCGGAACCTATCGTGGTTAACCAAATACAGTTGATAGAACAAGGGGACCGCGAAATCATAGAAAGGCTGCGGACTATGGGTGAAGAACAGCAGAAATGTCCGGAAATGAAGAAGTTGATCGATTTCCTCCAACGTAGAATACAGTCGGGGACGGATGAATACCGTGAACTTCAGAAAAGATCCGAGAAGTACCAATTTTTTAATGGCATGCTGCATAAATTCGTGGACGAGGACCACACGCAATTCAGGATCGTGGTTCCAACGACGTTGCAGGTTGATTTAGTTTGGCTCGCTCATCACGTTACAGGTCACGCAGGAAGAGATAAAGTAATTGCTACACTTCGGGAAACTTTTATCTGGAAAAATTTGAGAAAAACTGTTCAGCAGGTACTCCTTACTTGCGACATTTGCCAACGGGTAAAACCCAATCCATACCTACTTAAGCAAAAACCGAAGCCGTTGTTGCCAAGTAAACCTCGGGAACTGTTTGCTTTAGACTTTTACGGACCACTTCCCAAGGGAAAGAGAGGGCTTCAATACATTTTGGTATGCGTGGATGTGTTTTCAAAATTCGTCACTCTCTGTCCAATCCAGAAGGCAAATACTAGAGCCGTTATAAATCAGTTGAAGACTAAAATCATACCACGTATGGGAAAGCCCGAATGTGTTCTCACGGATCATGGGTCGCAGTTCACATCGGGAAACTTCAAGCGAGACATTGTCAACTTAAACATCAAACATCATCTAAGTTCAATTAGGCATCCGGAGTCGAATCCCGCAGAGCGGATAATGCGAGAAATCGCAAAGTTTTGCCGTATCTACTGTCCTAGACAACATTGGCGTTGGGTGGACGTGATTCCTGTTATCACAGAAAGTATCAACGGCACTATCCACGAATCCACCGGCCAAATTCCGTCAGTGATTCATTTCGACAGTTTTCCAAAGAGACCATGGCACGAGGTCTTAAAATGTCCGCAGGATCCTAGGCTATCGGTTGAGCTATGCATACAGGAGACAGCAAAACATTTGAAGGCCCAAGCAGAACGGAGATTACGTCGTCTCCGTAACAAGAGGTACCATCCACCGCTGCGCGTAGGGGAACTTGTTCTCGTTAAACGACCAACAGTATCCGATCCACCTAACAAGTTCTACCACAAATTCGCTGAACTGTACATCGGTCCTTACCGAGCCATCCAAAACCTCGACAACAACGCATACAAGGTGCAAAGCATGGACGGCGTGACCGAGACCATCTACAACGCGGCAAATCTGAAGTTGTACCATACGTCCGGAGGCAATGGAGAAGACGCGGACAACGCTGAAGAACTTGGGGCAACGGAAGAAGAAGACGATGAGGAAGACGGAGAAGAAGATCGACGTGACGTGTCAGATGAAGAGTCGGGACCAAATGAGGAAGCCGAAGAAGTCAATTATTTGGAGAATTTGTTTTCACAGAGAGATCTTGGGGACGAAGAATGTCCAGAATGTCAGTACCTGGAGAACTACAGAGAAGCATTGCGTCAGATAGCATATTATTTGGAAAGAGAGAACCAGGAACTTCGCCAGAAAGCAAAGGTTTGGAAACAGTTGTAGATCGATATTGCCAATTGAATATTTAGCGACGAAATGTGTCCAGTGCCTGTACCCATTTCTTCTCGGGGAGAGGGGAATATGAACCCGACAGGGGCATGATCCAAGGACCTTAGGTTGATATCGATATCCGTAATTACGCACGCAATGCTATTAAAGGGAAAGAACGCTGAAAATGATTAATATTCATATCATTAATAGAGGTCATACCGGAACTAATTAATATTCATACCATTGAGATAGATAAATTGTGTATTTTAAAATTATTTTGCGAGATTTCTTTGTCTGCGACTTATTGCGCAGTATTATCCTTTGAGTAGCGGGGGCCCCGCAGATGAAGCCAAGCCAACTTAGACCCGGGAGGGGTTATGAATGGGGATTCCCTGTGACATCACTCGAGAGAAGACATCCCTCCTCAAGGCTCACAGAATGAGGGGAAACTAACTTTTTCGAAACGGAATATAGGAGCCATCTTGGAATCGGACTGGCCAACTTAATTACCTACGAGGTAGAAAATTAATAAAACTCGAATTAGGGGATCATCTCCCGATTTAAAAGGGATAAATGTTACTGGGACATTTATTTAGAGTGTTTAATGTCCTCTTCCGTGATAACTTTCAGCAGAAGAAAGAATACTGTGTTGTTTCTGCGTGGAAAAGTACTGGGGCCATCTGGTTAGTCTCATGACACGTCCTCGACGGAGGGACTTCACCCCGTGTGGTAGGGGAAGCAGAACATATTTTAATTAATTTAAAGAGATTCACCGAAGGATAATTGAGTGGTTATGTCTCAATCGCACCAACTAGATACTGGTCACCGACCATCCGTACTATTTTACCTCGAGTACGCCGGGAATAGGCGCTACACAAATTAGTGGAAGGGGTATCGCTCCCTAGTAAAAACTACTGCAGAAAGGGAGAAGAGTCAGTCGGGATTTGTGGCTTACGGACGGCGAAGCTTCGTGCCGTCGAGCTTCCAGCGATCTTTTGTTTGAGTGAATTTCAATTTAATTTACAAGTGAAATCGCGTACTGTGCGTAAATATTGCAGAGATTGGATAGACGTGATGCTAGTGTCTAAACTTTAAAGATCAGGGACGTGTCGCGAACATTAAATATAATTTGTAATAATATTATTATTATTATTACTACGGCGCTACTGTGTCGAGTAGTAACAAAGGTACGCGGAATCCGATACTGAATCGTGGATTGCGGAGTGAGGTCCGATATCGTGGCTGGACGTTTACACTGAATGTAACTACACAAATCTTGGAATAAATAGTGACGTGTTGTGTGCCTCAGGAATACTGCCAGCGGTTTCGTCAACTTAGAACAATGGACTCCCGGTTGGAAAGAAGAATGGTGCCTCCAGTAACTGCTTTGGTGCCTATGGATCAGCACTAAACCAGCCATGGACTCCCTGAGCTGACAACGGGTCATCGAGATGGAGATGAGTATAAATCATAATTAATATGACGAAATCAGATTGGGCGGGGAACAGTTATCATTACCTGACGCTATAATGTTAAAGATTGTAACTTCAGTAATGTAGATGTGCTACCATGATACACGTAGCTTCTATTTACTTTATTTAGTTAGTAACACGTCTGAGCAATCAATTGTAAATAAAGGGGTAATACGATAAGTTTGCATGCAGTAGTATTTTGACTTTATCATTTTATTTGGGGAAACTTGTAATTATTGATGCGTCAGGAGACTAATTGTTAGTAATTCAGAGTAATTCAAGTTAGGTTGTAGTTAGTCCAGTGATGATAATGCATGGCTGGTAAATAGTGTAATTTTATTCCGTGAGCACCCAGAACTACGAGATGTGACTTCGGAACTGACACCCAGGCCTCCACTGACATATATTTAGATAGGAAGTGTACGATTTTAATTGGAAGGCTTATCACAATTTAAGTGCAAATTGAGGAATATTTAATTCATAATTGTATTACCGTGTGACGATTTTATGAGAAATCACAATTTAGATATGGATTAATTACACCGTTATTACGAGGAAGTTAATTATGATCATGCAGTATGGTTTAATTTCTAGGTAAGTCGTGTAGGGAGATGGTGTAATGATGAACCCAATAATAATAATAATAATAATAATAATAATAATAATAATAATAATAATAATAATAAATTGTAGTTATGGTAATCATGCAAGTATTGGTATCATAGAAACCAGTGTCGCGTCGCGGGATCAGGATATTGTAAACGAATGTGTGTGTTGAATTGAAGTGAAGTATTGAGAGCCGATGTAATTTTGTTTAATGAACAATGAAGTTCAGTTTATTAGTGAACGATCCCCGAGATGGGGTGTTTTGTTAAGAAAGGGCGTTATGCCTGTGAAGGCCGAGGCCACTGACCACCCGCCGTGCAAAGGGGCTGGGGCAGTTGACCTAGTGAGGAGAAGTGTTTTTTTTTGTATGCTCTTTCGCTCGTGTAAGGGGGAGCCTTGAGTTGAAGAGAATGAGGGCGGAAGAATCGCCCAATAATGAAATATTCAACACGCCAGAATGATGTAGTCGCTAATAAATGACACGGCGATTGTTACCAGTACTTGTCAGCTTACTGTCATTACACACTTGAGTATAATCTAGCTTAGGGTTTTCAGAGTCCCACTTCCATCCCAAGGGGTGTTAGTTCAGTTCCCGACAGTGGCATTGGTACCCCAATGCTCAACCGAAGGCTGGATGTCTCACGTGTTTACTGTATATAATTTGTGTTCTTTAAGGGTTTATGTATCTTGTTGTGATTATAATTGAGTTGCCGATGGTGTTGACCATCGGGGTGGTGAATTGTATACAAGTGAGGGTCGGTTCAAACCCGGGCGTTTGTTCCACATTTTTATGAGTTCGTTCTTGGCATTTCGTTGGGGAATAGTTGTGTGTTTAGTATAGGGATTGCTCAGATTCGTTGCATGCATGTTAATCCTATTGATCAATGATGTCACATAGCCTCAGTGTCTATGATAAGTGTTTTCCCGTTCGAATCTCGTCATAATGGATCGCTCTGCGATAGATAATACTCGGATCCATCACATACGACTAAAAGTCGATAACAAACAACAACAATTGATAATAATCCATGTAATTCATTTGTATATAAATGCGTCATTACCATCATCATCATTAAGGCCTAATAAACCACTTGTATTAACCTAAACTTCAACCCGAATGTGTTCTCATTGTAATTAGGTATGATCCGTCTCCTACCCTGTAGGCCTTTAAGTTTAGTCTAGTTAAGCGCCTATTTGTTTTATTCCAACCCGTTAACGCCCTGTAGATATCATGCCGGAGCCATTAGGCGTAGGGACGGGTGCAGTATCTGTCAAAGAGTGGTACCCGATCATTAGTAAGAGTAGCAATTCGGATTGCCGTGAATGTTCAGGTGATGAAGGCATACAATTATGGAAATATTTTATGGAGTTTCCTGATACTGTTCAAATGTTTGCAAGAGTCATGTTCGTAAATAAGGTAATATTGAGTACTGCGTATGTAATTCTAGTGAGTGATTATATGTAGTTAATGTGTCAGTGTCGAGATCTTCTATAGAATGGTTTATATCGCGTAATAACTTAGTGAAATGCGATTATGCTGTCGATTATGAGATGATTTTATATGCGAGTATTTATGAGGTTCTTCGGATACATGCGCTTGTACTATATGTTGAGAATGATAGTGTAGGCGTGGTGCACATTTTGAGGTTAGGTATGGTAAATGATAGGGTCGTCGAGAATATTATGGTGATGTAATGTGATTATTGTGATACTACGGTAATATAGTAAGTCTTCGAGAATGTCAATGAACCTAGATTGATGATAGTTTCGGAGAGGCAAGCAGTATGATGTAGGTACTGATAGTTGTATCCCGGAGATTATGAATGTTGAGCGTATGAGAAATCATCGAAATATGAATTTATGGTACGGCAAGAATGTTAGATAAGTGTATTAATGGATGAATTATTGAGAGGATCTTCGATGAAATGACATGAATAAATAATGAGATGTATTGTTTAGGAGGTTAATGTCACCTATTGCAGAACGTTAGCATTCAGAGTAGTTGCCTGTAGTAGTTGATTTCTTAGGCATTAGTATTATTTACAGGAAATCTTTGGAGGAGAACAGACGCTGTGAGGATATCCCAATATTTTACATTGATTATATCAGTATTTAGACTATGTTTATTCTAGGTATGGCGAAGCTGAAGGTTCCAGATGTATGCTGTTATTACCATGATTGATTTATTTATTTATTGAATTTGTTTGGTCACTGGCTGATTAGCAGATGATCACATTATCATGCAATGTTAGAAAGACTGGATCGTTGGGATATTCAAGTTGTATGTTAGATAGATAGAGAGTTAGACGATCAAAAACAGATAGAACATGGGAGGACAAACTTTGGGCCAGTATGTGACATAGATGAATGAACAAAGTGAATGTTTACAGAGTTAATTTTTATGATTGGCAGATTTTCAAAGAACTGTTAAATAATTCTTTATTTCGTGGTCAAGATTTCAGAAATGTTGTGATGCGTTTATTTATGGAATTTTACGAAATTAACGTCAGATAAATGCTCATGATATGTCAATGAAAACCAACAAAGATTAATCAATGGTATTTCTTATTCTCGATCATGTTGTCTAGTTGAATGATTATTGTTATTATTATTTTCTTTCACATGAATGGTTAATTAAATTGGAATATCCTAACAAAATTATAGTGCGATCTTCTCATACCATAAAATTATGATTTAATAGCCTTATGTAGATAGGTGGTACGTAGAATTTACTCTGTGTTTATGAGCCTGACGTTGAATATAAGAAGGATATAACCGGTACTCGCCGAATGACCATGCCCGTGAGTGGAATCTCTTGCAATCCGTTAACACTAGCCGAGATCTAATCAAAAACAAAACATATTACTTCGAACCACCCGCATCCACGAACGGTTATATATGACGAAGCTCAAAAGGAAGAAGATCAATCACCTTATTGATGAATCCATGCCCAGCATGCTTCCTCACCTTTTTCCCAGCACGTTTCTTCACCTTTCTCTGCGATAACTTGCTTACTCTTTTCGCAGCCATGATAAGTGTTTATAAGCGAACTCGTTAGTTTTAGGTCCAAGATCCAGTTTAATGCGTTGACATATACGGCACTGTCTCACTTAAGGTCTCCTAGCTAAACTCACTTGTTCATTATGTAAACTACACGTTTGAGCTCTGACAAAACAGGATCTTGAGTCTACTCACGAGGCACCTTCTTTACAGCATTCGCAACTACATTGACTAAAATGCCTTTGGTAATGCATTAAACTCTTTTTCAGTAAAAGTGTTTAGTTTTTGCAAGCGTAAAACTTTACGATTGCCTTTTCAACAGCGTTACACTTAGTATCAGATAGAAATGACACGATGTCTTTACAAATGTTTCCTTCACACTGATGTTATTTCGACACTAGAAATATGTTGTTCACCTCCCGACATTCACTGCAACACAACCAATTAAAGAGCATGCACACATGTCGTAAAGACTGTTTAATTGTTTCCCAACTATGTTCCTTGTAAAGAGTTTTAAATGATGGACATCCTAATTCGGGCATGTCGATGATTTCACACGTTGATGGTAGATACTCACGCAACCATTCCTTATTTTCACAACCCTTTAAAAACAAGATCTGCTCTTGACAAATGAGCGTTCATGAACATAGATAGAAAGCGATAGGGTATTCCTTTTTCTTCCCACTGCAGGGCTAATTTTTTCTATCCATTTTGTCTGATTTTAGTCTTCATCTGTTCGCAAACAGTAAGGGAAAGGTGGACTAAATACTAAACTAACGAGTTTTGGCGCCCACAACACAGTGCAATCCAACACAGCTACCTCCTTGAACACAAATTTGTTGCCGTTTACTTTAAAGCCTTGTACATGAACTAATAATGTTTCGCCATGATGGAATAAAGCGCTCTACTCTCTATCACTGTATCTCAGAGACTAAAGAAAAACTCACACTTTGTATCATCTATAAAGGCTTGAGTTTACTAGAGAGTAACCTTGATAACGAACAATTCTAACCATGCATAACCATGTCGACATGATCGCATGTTAAAACGGAATTTTTAAATCGCGCACGCTTATTACATCACAGATCTGTTAACACTCCAAGGGGGACTAGACCAGATGAGGAGGAGGAGGGAAGGACATGTGACCGTAAAACTGAGCCCAAGGTGACTGTGTAGTTAGGCCCTCAAAAATAGCATGTGTAAGGAGAGAAAGGCATATTTCCGTAAAACTGGGCCAAAAATAGCGACTGTGTTGTTAGGCCCCTCCTAAAATGGCAGCGGCTCTGTGTAGTTAGAACACTCCAAGATGACGCCAGGAAGGTATCTGGCCGTAAAACTAGGTTAGACCATTTGTGCCCCCTCTGGTAAGAGAATCAAAATGGCGACGGGAGAGTCATATGACCCTAAACCGGTCCCCTATGTAGTTAGGCCCTTTCAAAATGGCGACGGGAAGGGCATCTTACCGTAAAACTAAAACTAGGTCCTGTGTAGTTAGGTCCCATCCATGAGTTTGGGCATGCTCTCTTATGCGAATCTCCCATTGCCCTACTACTAAAGATGGCGTCGGCCAAATCCACGAATCCCCATTGCCTTACTACACTAGATGGCGTCGGTAAGGGCATCTAACCGTAAAAGTGAGGTTAGGCCCCTCCATGAGCGTAGGCTTGCTCTCTTACGTGAACCCTCATTGCCCTACTACTCAAGATGGCGTCGCGAGAATACCCATTGCCCTACTACTCAAAATGGCGCGGAGAAGGGGATGTTGCTGTAAAAGTGAAGTTAGGCCCCTCCAGGTTGGCGACTGTGAGGTTAGGCTTGCTGTCTTATCTAAACGCCGCGTCGGGAAGGGCAACTGGGCGTAAAAGTGAGGTTAAGCCCCTCCAAGTTGGCGACTGTGAGGTTAGGCATGCTCTCTTATGGAAAATTCGCGAATCGGCATTGCCCCACTACTATACTAGGGGTCAATGTCCTCATACACCCGTATCCCCACTACTAGGGTTCAATGACCTCGTGGGAAAGTGCTGACGCATCGCCCGTTGTTTTAGAACAGACATTGCCCTACTACTAACATCGTTGTGGATTTTTAAATAATCGGATATTGAGGGATAAGACCGCGTACCTACCATTTGTGAAGCAAATATATCATGACTTAACGTTTGCGGAAACGTTTGACATAAATAACTGAAGCTATTCCCATATTACTGGGCAATTCAATTACAAACTCTTTGCAGACAAGTCTGAGTGACGCCTATCCTACCATAAATTGGTTTCCGAATGCAGTAACTTAACATGATGTGATACAAACTGTACAAGCATCAAAAGTCATGGGTTCGGATCGAACCTTCACCTCAATACACAATTTCGCCGCACCAATGGGTAACAACCATAGTCAACGCTGAATAAACAAGACACGAAACACAAACCGAAACACACATGAGAAACACACATTTTATATATACAACGCATGTGAGATGCACATCATTTACCCCAACACTGTGAGATAGTTGTACACATGCGTAAGACCGAGCTCATGTCCATGATGTCTCCGGGGATCCTGAAACCATACTAGCCATTTGATATGCTAGAAACAATAATAAAGAAAATACTAAGTACAAGAACACCAGGTCGCTTATTACTGAAGTAGATCTAAATCAGCTGAGGCAATAAGTCAATGAACACATTCGCAATAACAAATGCCGGTCAGAGTAAGGGTTCACGTTACGGTCGAAGCTCACACAAAAGCTACTGCACTCGAGTCTTGCTAAAAAAAATACGGTTCTCGGCCAACTACCCCTCGCAGCGGGCTGGGCTAGGGTCATCCAACCGTTCGTTAAAGTAAGAACAAATATCGTCCTTTTAAAAATAAACATCACATTAAACCGCAACATATCGTCAATGCCAGGAGGTCATTCCTCATTTAATCCTCAAATTATAAACCTCTACATGTGCAATTACAATCTGACAACAACATCTCACACCGTGAGTCCTGACTTCGAGTCATCCTAACTTCGTAAACCACATCTCCGCACAAAATCTCACACACAGCTGATCAGATAGTAGTCAATCAAACACGTACATCTGAACATAAAGACACCGGCTTCTAATAATAATATTATTACGATTATTATTATTATGGATCCTTTAAAATGAGTCTACTCTCTGCCTGACATGCCTACGCTATTTCAATATCATACATGCATTAATCAAGACAACACTCACGGTAATTAAAACAACACACGCGTTAATAAAACGACACACACGGTCATTAAAGACACACATTAATTAATAAACAACACACTCGGCAATTATTTTTTTTTTGCTAGGGGCTTTACGTCACACCGACACAGATAGGTCTTATGGCGACGATGGGATAGGAAAGGCCTAGGAGTTGGAAGGAAGCAGCCGTGGCCTTAATTAAGGTACAGCCCCAGCATTTGCCTGGTGTGAAAATGGGAAACCACGGAAAACCATCTTCAGGGCTGCCGATAGTGGGATTCGAACCTACTATCTCCCGGATGCAAGCTCACAGCAGCGCGCCTCTACTCGCACGGCCAACTCGCTCGGTGACTCGGCAATTAAAACAGCACCAATTAAATTAAATAGTCCCTATCTAAATATATCATTGGAGGGTCGGTTCGGTCCTCTGGGCGATTCTTGTTATTGCATCACTTGTCACACACGAGCTGGGATCTCCCAGCCGCCTTGTAGGGTGGGACTGGCCTTTCCATACATTGTTCTCGTTGGCGGGCTTACCTGTGAGTTTCTTGGAGATTCAACGGGAATGTTCTGTCTCTAGTAACGGCGCGAAAATTCTGGATGGAATCATCCGAGCTATAAAAAGGGAGGCTAGTCGCGGACAGTCAGTCAGTGTTGAGGCCCGTGTGAGACTCGGTGTGTTGGGTTCGGCGGCTGGGCTGAGGGCGACAGAGGTGTTGGCTGTCGCCAGTGTCCCACCGAGGTCTGAGCGAGGAGTTGTTATTTTGGTGTCGGAGAGACCAGTGAGTAGGTGGAGACGAAAGAACGGAAAACTGTAATGTGTGTTCGTGTATTTCTATGAACTAAGGCTCAGCGAGGGAAGCCGCTATCGCGAGTGTGAAGGTAAATGTAGGTACCTGTGTTAATGTTCGCTGTTGTGAGTGTCGTCCTGCTGAATACTGTAGTTGTTCACTGCATGTGACTCTGTGGATTACTGGACTATCTGTGGAGTCGAGCCAACGAACAGTCATCGTGTGTTGCGTAGCCAATGGCACTGTGTTCAAATCCAGCGGTCTACACACAGCTGGAATTGGGGAAGTGGAAATAAGGATTAGCCGTCCGCAGGTAGACAAACGGGCTAGGCCTCCTGGTGTGCCGTAAGGAAGTGGGACTTGTGAATAGACTTGTAATTTGTAAGTGTGGGCATTCATAAGTGGTTACAATTGTGTGTATTTAAATATATGTGCGTGTGCATTTAGTAGGTCATGCTGAACTGAATTAGAGTAATGAAACAGATGGAATCTTATTCGTAACAATACAATAACATATGTGTGTATATGTACAGTATACAGTGTGAATAAGGCAAAGAAGAGCAAACATACATTCTAAGAAAAATATCAAAAATATATAAATACGTTTTCGCACTTGCTTGTAAATATAGTAAAATAATTTTGCTTAGTAAATTGGGATTTAGTTGGGTCCTTGGGGTGCCCCTTGGTTGGTGGTGGTGATCCCTGTGCCAGAAAACAAAAAGTCAATACCAAACAGCTACGTATGTAAAAACATACCAGGTGTATGCATAGGTCTTTTCCGGTTTCACTAAGAGATGGCGTCAGTGAACAGTACGCAGCGTACGAATTTGACACATACGTCAGTTTGATTGCCTGACATTAACCTACCAACACACACAAGCCGAGTCCGTCAAACACTAGCGTCTGTATTGTATCGTTCTGTGATCGTGTCGATGTTTGTGCCTGAAAAAGAACATTTGCGGCACGCATTGTTTTCTTATTTGATCAAAAAGAAAAAGGATGTGGAAAGTCATAGTTTGCTCGTAGAAACATATGCTGAACACACTCCATCGATTAGAACAGGTGACATATGGTTTGGAAAATTTAAACGTTGTGATTTCAATGTGAAAGGCAGTGCGCGCTCTGGATGATGACCCAACTGAAACGCAACGACCATTGGCACAAGCATTAAATGTGTCACAAGAAACAATCAACAGACGTTTACAAGCAATGAGGAAGATCAGTAAACTCGGTAAATGGGTCCCTCCCGATCTGAACAAACGGCAAATGGAAAATCGTAAAGCCACTTGTGAAATGCTGCTTAAACTCCACGAAAGAAAATTCTGTGCCGAATCGTGATGGGTGACGAAAAATAGATTGATTACGAAAACCCGAAGCGGAGAAAATCGTGGCTAGAATCGTGGCTCACACCTGGCGAAGCCGATCCTTCAACACCAATGCCAAATCGCTTCGGCAAGAAGACCATGCTTTGTGTCTGGTGGGACCAGAGCGGTGTTGTGTGTTATGAACTCTTGAAACCCAGCGAAACCGTTAACGCACAACGCTATCGCCAACCAATGATTAATTTAAATCACGCATTGATCGAAAGACAACCGGAATGGGCCAGAAGACATGGCAAAGTGATTATGTTACATGACAATGCGCCGTCTCACACAGCAAAACCAGTGAAATCACTTGGATGGGACATCCTTCCGCACCCGCCGTACTCATCCCCCGACCTGGCACCATCTGGCCATCATCTCTTCGCATCAACGGGGCACGCGCTCGCAGAGCAGTACTTCAGCAATTTTGAGGAAGTTGGAAAATGGCTCGACGAATGGTTTGCTTCAAAAGACAAGCAGTTTTTCTGGAATGCTATTCATACCTTACCTGAAAGATGGACGAAGTGTGTAGAACCCGATGGCCAATATTTTGAATAAACAAAACATTCAGTGTAGTACTGTAGGTTAAAAGTGAGATCCTTGACGTGTAAGCTGTAAGTTTAAAGTCACTGGTAACGAAATAAGTTTAGTTAACAGCTCTGTGAATTATTTTCAAAAGTCATTGGTTTCGAGCTGCAGCAAACTCCGCACACTCTGGTATCCAGTCTATAAAGTACCAGGATCCATGAAGAGTATGGAATACATCTAGCTGAATAGGGTTCATGCCTTAACACGTAAAGATGTCCTTTCCGTTTTTGTTGTAGAAAACTGAATTTTAATTTCATTTTGTGATAAGACTAGCAATTTGCTGTTGCTTTGTCCTTTTGCGAATAGAACATGCACAAGTTCATAACAACAGTACTTGCCATTTCTCTAGACAGACGAACATGAGTGATGCTAGTAATGCCATTCCTTATGCAGCCAGTTCCTGCTATGAATGGTGTCAAAATGTTGCTCAGAGGGTCAGTTGGGGCATGCGTTTCTGTGGGCTTGGTGGATTGAAATCCAATAGCAACATCTGACTTAGCGAGGAAAGCATCTCGGGAACGCGTGCTTTATCACTAAAACAATTTCTTGCAGAACCATTAGAGTTTTGAATAAAATGTATATGACATTTTCTTGTTTGTAGTAAACTGAATTGATACTACGCTCAACACCCCATGAACTTTTTTCTTGTGATAGAACTAGCCATTTTCACATAAAACATGCGCAAGTTCAGTAAATACCTACACATTAATGGCCGCCATGTTGCTAAGTTAGTTATGGAAAAGTCAGTGTAGGCTTGTGTTTGAACCGTGATGATGATGATGATTATGTGATGTGTAGCCTCCGGAGAGCCCTGGTGGAATTCTTTTAGTCGACGCCCAAGAGCGTGCCTACGTGTCTGGATTGTGATGATAATGATGTAGGGAGAGGGCGAAACCTTTCCACAGTCTACTCGTATACCATAACACAAAGGGGCCTGCTCAAGGCTTAATGTCATCATCCGTTGCACGATTCACCGTCAACAGCGTAATATGCCCTCTCCATATGCATACTGCGGAGAAGTTTGGAACTGAACCCAGGCTCTTGGCATGCAATCTAGTGATTAGGAATTGTAAATCACAACCTCCCTTACCCTGCCGGCCACCTCCTGTGGACCGGTGGGTGGGGACTGTAGAATATTTCCACGGTATTCCCAGCCTGTCGAGAGAGGCGGCTAAAAGGAAACCAGGGATTCTCAACTTAGAAACGTTGGTTGGCGACCATGGCTCCTTGGGCTAGTCTTGCATTGCTTCCACTTACATGTGTTAGGCTCCTCACTTTCATCTTTCCTATCCGACATCCCTTGGTCATCTCTTGTTCTTTTCGACCGCGACGGTATTAGGTTTGCGAGGCCTGGAGAGTATTTCATGTTCACGCCATTCGTGGCTCTTCCCTCTTTTGCCGATACCTTCATCTTCGAAGCATCGACCTCTTCCATTTTTCTTCTGATTAAAAGTACTACCATACTTGTACTTCACCTTAAAATGCTTTCGCCGCTCGTATTAATAAGCACGATAACCTTTCGTGATTTCACCGTGTAAAATAAATAAACTGTAGGAATTCTTGAAGTTCCACGAAGACTTCGCGCCATACCACATGGATCTCTTTCTTATATGAAATACTTCAATATGTCCTCCATTAGCATTGATATAGGCACGAATACTACATCTTGTATCAGGTTTCAATGCGACGCTGGGTTGACGTATGTACGATACCCTTTCTTCTACGCGTCTGCGGTCCTACAGTTTATTTCTTTGATACAGCAAAATCCAAATAAGTTATCGTTTCTCTTAACGGAATACTGCAAAATTCCCTATTTTTTATCACTCTCCATACAAATCTTTCAATCCATTTTGCTCCGAAAATTATCTACATCGAGGGAGAAATCTCTCAACCTGATAACACTGCTACCAAGAAAATTTGCTTCGCCGGAGGAGCATAGACATGGGAACGGGGGTGGGGATGGGCGATCTGAACGGGATTCCTTCGCATTGGACTACAGCGCACACTAGATAAAATATCAGTTGAGCAGTTGTAAAATAAATGTATGACTGTGTAAATGTACTTTGATAATTTAAATCCAGCTACAGAACTGCTCGTTGATTGAAGTTACGTGTGTTTTAGTACTGATAGTGTTGCATTTTCTATAATTTAATAATTTTTGGTCTCCTTTAGGCCACTATAAAATACTGTTTATTATTTTTTTGCTAAATGTTCGGGGCGTTGACCCATGTGGATCTTTTGCCCCTACTGGCACCATATTTTATGAACCAGCGTGTAATTGGAATGGCGGTAGTGTGAAATGTTGTGTGTGAGAAAAATAAGATTAAAGACGTCATAAGCATCCAGTCCCAGGCCAGGGATATTAATCATTACAATTAAAAACCCCTGTGCCGGCCGGGAATCGAACCCGGGGCCACTGGGTGATTGGCGGACACGCTGCCCCCTACAGCGCGGGGCCGGACTCTGTTTAACTATAATGTAATATGATTATTTAATTTGTGAGTCGTATTATTTTATTTATTTTTTGACTTATTTACGTTTGTAGGGCATGATTCTTCCGCACTGTAGCCCCTCCCTTCACATAAACCTGGCTACGCGCCTGACCCTGGGATATATATTTCTATATTTCCATCCCGATTTGGTAGAGATCTTTCCTATCATTGTTCCGTGTACTGACAAGGGCACCGAGCTCGATAGCTGCAGTCGCTTAAGCGCGGCCAGTATCCAGTAATCGGGAGATAGTGGGTTCGAGCCCCACTGTCGGCTGCCCTGAAGAGGGTTTTCCGTGGTTTCCAACTTTCACACCAGGCAAATGCCGGAGCTGTACCTTAATTAACGCCACGGACGCTTCCTTCCACTTCCTAGACCTTTCCCATCCCATCGTCGCCAAAAGACCTATCTATGTCGGTGCGACGTAAAACAAATAGCAAAAAAAAAAAAAAAAAAAAAAAAAAAAAAAAAAAAAAAAAAAAAAAAAAAAAAACTGACAAGGGCATGACGGGGACACCCTCGTGTTTCTACTTTTATATTTAACAGATTGTTCGATGTTTTCAATATTCAACTTTTTACACTGGTCCGACAATTTTCATGCTGAAATCTACAGATGCATAGGTTATTACTTTTCCATTTAATAAAAAATGTCTTCTTCTTCTTCTTAACATGTTTACCCTCCAGGGTTGGCTTTTCCCTCGGACTCAGCGAGGGATCCCACCTCTACCACCTCAAGGGCAGTGTCCTGGAGCTACAGACTCTGGGTCACGGGATACAACTGGGGAGGATGACCAGTGCCTCGTCCAGGCGGCATCACCTGCTATGCTGAACAGGGGCTTTGGTGGGGAATGGGAAGATTGGAAGGGATATAAAAGGAAGAGGGAAGGAAGCGGCAGTGGCCTTAAGTTCGGTACCATCCCAGCATTTGCCTGGAGGAGAAGTGAGAAACCACGGAAAACCACTTCGAGGATGGCTAAGGAGGGAATCGAAGCCCCCTCTACTCAGTTGACCTCCCGAGGCTAAGTGTACCCCGTTCCAGCCCTCGTACCACTTTTCAAAATTCGTGGCAGAGCCGAGAATCGAACCCGGACCTCTGGGGGTGACAGCTAATCACACTAACCACTACACCACAGAGGCGGACAAATAAAAATTGCATGTATTTAAAGTAGGTACTCATGCGAACAATGGGATTGTTCCTTGATACACGTCGAATTCGGTCGCGATGTGGAAAGGAAGTTGGCAGTTTAACGGCAGTTCAGTCGTGTTATAGAGTTTAGAAAGAACAAGTAATTAATTTCTCTATTGGAAGCGATTTCAGGGATATCTCGAGCGTCTTAAGTGCTGTGTAAATTCAAAGAAAATACTCTAAGAGTGGCAGTGCAAGCAATGATAATATGACAGACAAAATGCAGTGCTGAAGGAAAGAGTGAAAGAAACTTGCTCATTTCGTAATGAATGGTTAGAGGATAAAACAGTTCAAACGCTGGGTAAGTAAATCTGATGATGAAGGTGTGAAAAATTATACAGTGTACCCTTTTCAGTAAAATGCAAGTGCAATGAGAAAACATGTATCCAGGGAGAAACCTAAACTTCCCGTTGGGTCAAGTGCTAAATCTATTGGAATAGTGTATTTGATTCGAATTCCTTTTAGCGCGAAACAGTCGAGTTACCGTTCGTATACCTTGCAATTGCGCATAGCCATAATTACGTCTCTATTTATTGTAGTATTAAATTTACAAGTGAAATTTTCAAAGTTATGACGGTTAGTCCAAAGCTGCATTGTGGGCATAAACCTATAAAATTATTTTTTCAAGGCAACATTTTCATAAGGTAAACATCATTAACTTTGATACTCTTTGGCATTTAAAATATAGCATTTATGCCCATAGTTAATTTCTAGTATGAAGATAGATTGGTTAACGTTAATATAAATGCACGTTTAATGCTTTATAGACACACACACACACACACACACACACACACACACACACACGCGCGCGCGCGCTCTCTCTCTCTCTCTCTGAAGAAAGTGGAAATTGCAACACCCAGAAGAAGTGGTGCTACATTGCTGCAATTGAACATGCAGGACGAGTGTTTGGTTGTGATTCAATGATTACACTTTCAGGTCCCTCTGACGGCAAGTTTGGACAACAATCAATACAGGATGTTCCCACCACGAGCTGCAATACATTGATGAATTCGTCGAGGCATGGAATCAATAAGGCGCTGGATCGCTTCCTGAAGAATTGTGGCCATGCTTCCTGCACTGCACCGGTCAGTTGTTCCAGAGTTGTGGGTGGATGAGGACGGTTGGCCAGTTGTCGACCCATCATGTCCCACACATGCTCAATAGGACTGAGGTCCGGGGATCTGGCGGGCCATTCTAAGGTTGTGATGTCGTGGAGAGCTTCTCTGGAGATGCGTGCAGTGTGAACCCGGGCATTGTCCTGTTGAAATATCCCATTTGCAATGTTCGCCATCATAGGGACAACCACTGGATTGAGTACCCTATCAACGTACTGTCGAGATGTCATAGTGCCCTCAACAAGCACTAATTGTGATTTCACATTAAAGCCAATAGCTCCCCAGACCATAATGCTTGGTGTTGGCCCTGTGTGCCTCTCGACAATAAGATCTGGGCGGCCCCTCTCCCCGCACACTATTCCGGCGATCACTGCGGGCAAGACAGAAGCGCGATTCATCACTAAAGACGACCCTATGCCATTCGTCGACCCACGTCGATCTTTCTCGACACGCCAGCCTTACACGTCGCTGTTGTGGGGTCACGGGCTCGTAAGTCAGCTGCACGGAGGCGATTACCAACTGTTTGTTGTGTAACGTGGGGTGCCACACCTGCTCGAATTTACGCTGCTGTTGCATGGGGTTCCATCTGGGCCATCCGAATGATGCGGTGATCCTCTCTCACAGTTGTCTGTCGCGCTGGGCCTGTGCCAGGTCTACGAGTGTGGATACCTTCATTTGACCACTGCTGCCATATACACTGACTGACAGAGCAAATGCAACACCAAGAAGGAGTGGTTCAAAAGGGATGAAAGTTGGGAAAAACACAGAGACGGCACGGACGAATAATTGATGTTTATTTCAAACCGATATGCAGGTTACACAATGCGCATGGCATCGACTCAGTAGGATGTACGACCACAGCGAGCGGCGATGCACGCAGAAACACGTCGAGGTACAGAGTCAATAAGAGTGCGGATGGTGTCCTGAGGGATGGTTCTCCATTCTCTGTCAACCATTTGCCACAGTTGGTCGTCCGTACGAGGCTGGGGCAGAGTTTGCAAACGGCGTCCAATGAGATCCCACACGTGTTCGATTGGTGAGAGATCCGGAGAGTACGCTGGCCACGAAAGCATCTGTACACCTCGTAGAGCCTGTTAGGAGATGCGAGCAGTGTGTGGGCGGGCATTATCCTGCTGAAACAGAGCATTGGGCAGCCCCTGAAGGTACGGGAGTGCCACCGGCCGCAGCACATGCTGCACGTAGCGGTGGGCATTTAACGTGCCTTGAATACGCACTAGAGGTGACGTGGAATCATACGCAATAGCGCCCCAAACCATGATGCCGCGTTGTGTAGCGGTAGGGCGCTCCACAGTTACTGCCGGATTTGACCTTTCTCCACGCCGACGCCACACTCGTCTGCGGTGACTATCACTGACAGAACAGAAGCGTGACTCATCGGAGAACACGACGTTCCGCCATTCCCTCATCCAAGTCGCTCTAGCCCGGCACCATGCCAGGCGTGCACGTCTATGCTGTGGAGTCAATGGTAGTCTTCTGAGCGGACGCCAGGAGTGCAGGCCTCCTTCAACCAATCGACGGGAAATTGTTCTGGTCGATATTGGAACAGCCAGGGTGTCTTGCACATGCTGAAGAATGGCGGTTGACGTGGCGTGCGGGGCTGCCACCGCTTGGCGGCGGATGCGCCGATCCTCGCGTGCTGACGTCACTCGGGCTGCGCCTGGACCCCTCGCACGTGCCACATGTCCCTGCGCCAACCATCTTCGCCACAGGCGCTGCACCGTGGACACATTCCTATGGGTATCGGCTGCGATTTGACGAAGCGACCAACCTGCCCTTCTCAGCCCGATCACCATACCCCTCGTAAAGTCGTCTGTCTGCTGGAAATGCCTCAGTTGACGGCGGCCTGCCATTCTTAGCTATACACGTGTCCTGTGGCACACGACAACACGTTCTACAATGACTGTCGGCTGAGAAATCACGGTACGAAGTGGGCCATTCGCTAACGCCGTGTCCCATTTATCGTTCGCTACATGCGCAGCACAGCGGCGCATTTCACATCATGAGTATACCTCAGTGACGTCAGTCTACCCTGCAATTGGCATAAAGTTCTGACCACTCCTTCTTGGTGTTGCAGTTGCTCTGTCAGTCAGTGTACGTTGTACCGAAGATGCCTGTTGGCCAACACGCGCAGCGACAGTCCTTAGCGATAATCCAGCCTCACACAGCCCAATTATCCGAGTCCTCTCAAACGGCGACAGTTGTTGATAGCGTGCTCTTCTCTGTCTTCGAGGCATGTTTGACGGGGAACACTTCACTGCACAGACTGCGAGTCAACTACGCTAAACCAGAGTCCGAATACTGGAGTTGATTCCTCCGCGACCAATCACGTGAGGAGACCTGTAGCAACAATCCAATGGGTCTGAAACTTTGATCGTTTTACATGGCATCGTTCCATATCTTGAAAATCAACACAAACGACCAATGCCTTCATGGTGTTGCAATTTCTATTTTTTTAAGTGTATATAAAAGAATACTGTATCCCGTGTGTCACCGGTGGTGAGTTGATAGTCGGTGGAATCATTTAATTTTTCAGATGTCACCCCCCTTTTACAGAAGAGAGCACATAATACATAGGTACATATAAAACAAGTCATTTTTTGATAATGCATAATAACAAACCTGAAAGAACAACGTCAGCCGATGATAATACCAGGAAAACATTTTAATTTTCGACGACACATGGCTACGCAGGATAACCAACATGACAACTATAGAAAGGATATATGTGAACAAGGCTGGGAAACCCTACAGAGGACGAGATCTTACGTGACGGAAAGAAATGTGAGAACATTAACCCTTTTGTCTGATTTACTCACAATAAAGAATTTTAACAAGATCTAAAACACCAATAAAAAGGATAACATAATCAATTAAAAAAAATAAATCGAATCACGAGGTTCCTATCGGTGGTTCTTCAGAAAATCAAATACCAACACAACGTTACAATCACTTTAAAGAATGTGAGCATAACTTCGATAATGACATTTACAAGGAAAATTTAACGGGGAATATGACATAATTACAATTATCTTACAAGGCAAATCCAAAGAGTTTTTACAAGACAAGAAAACAACTAAAATTTAAATTTAGCGCAGAGGCCTTTGGAGGCGAATTCCTCTCCTAATACACATCAGTGAGGGACGCATAGCTCGATAGGAATACACTAAATTGACGCGGAATAACTGGAGGCAACCCGAATGGAAAAATTAAAATTTACATTTACACAAAAGGTTAATAAAAGGAATTGCCTCCAAAACAAAGGATATGCCTAGCTGACGAACTAAGGCATTACAAAATCAAAACGGTGAAAACCCAGAGTGTAAAGTAAACTCCGCACAAATGAATTTACATTTTAATTAACACTTGAGAAAAGAAAACATGGGATGGCTGGAGCCGATGAGCGGACCACCTAACAAGGTGCGTCCGATCGTTAAGACGTACAAAAACCAAAGACGCTGAACAGAGCCTTGCTCCTGCTAAGGAGCCAAAAGGCCGGAAATTGAGAAATACTCAAACAGCCAATCAGGGAAGCTACCTATGTTTTGTCCCGAAGTTTCACCAATACAATTCAGTGTTATTTTCGCCAATAGCATTACAGCACCATATATGGTAATGTGGGAAATTATTCTACAGTAGAAGTTTCGATTGCGAAACTCAGCGATTTCGTGATCGAAGTCTCCACGTGGCAACTACAGGGTGATACAAAAAATGGGTTACAACAAACATATTACTGGAGATCTCCAAGATCAATATCTTTTCTTTTAACACTCAATGATTAAATAAATAATTGTCTCTTCTGTGAGTCCTGAAAATTCTTTAAAATCACACAACTTAACCAGACATAAAACACACAAAATTTTACATCATTTTTACAACAACAACAAAAATTTTTAATCGAATTCTTCAAAAATGTCAGTTCCTTAATTTCTTTTGACAAGTCAAGAATTAAATGATTCCACCGATTATCAACTCACCACCGGTGACATCGTGTTTAAAATGTCCCGCCTTCTGACTTGCTCAGGTTGGCGACATACCGGGCGAGTTGGCCGTGCGGTGAGGAGCGCGCAGCTGTGAGCTCGCATCCGGGAGATAGTGGATTCGAACCCCACTGTCGGCAGCTCTGAAGATGGTTTTCCGTGGTTTCCCATTTTCACACCAGGCAAATGCTGGGGCTGTACCTTAATGAAGGCCACGGCCGCTTCCTTCCCATTCCCAGACCTTTCTTGTCCCATCGTCGCTATAAGACCTGTCTGTGTCGGAGCGACGTAAAGCCAAAAAAAAAAAAAAAAAAAAAAAAAAGTTGGCGACTCTAGGGTAGGTTCCATTACAAGGTGAAGGTTAATACGATGGATATCAACTCGAGTAAGGTTAATACATATTATCATTTAACACCTTAATAATAATTTCGTGTGGCTATTTCTAGCCGAGTGCAGCCCTTGTAAAGTAAATCCTCCGATAAGGGTGGGCGGCATCTGCTATGTGTAGATAACTGCGTGTTACTGTGGTGGAGGATAGTGGTGTGTGAGTTGCAGGGATGTTGGGGACAGCACAAACAGCCAGCCCCCGAGTTACTGGAATTAACCAATGAAGGTTAAAACTGCCGACCCGACCGGGAATCGAACCCCAGACCCTCTGAACCGAAGGCCAGTACGCTGACCATTCAGACAACGAGTCGGAGAATTTTACACTGATAGCTTTTATAAAAACGAACAGCAGTATTTCCACCACTCGATGCGTTTGATATTAGACAAGGGATCTCACTTTGACAACAATTGGCAGTCTGCTTGCTATAGGCATTATTTCAGACGAGCTCAATTTGACAACAATGACTTCCAAATTATTAAACGTTGTCTTGTACATGACTCTCTACTCAAGCGAGGAGAATAAAGCTCCACATGCTACATCATAATGATCATCAAAATTATCGACGTCATCATCATCATCGTCATTACGGCTACTTGATGACAGCCTGTTCATTAGCCTACTACATTGTCCATTACTGCTTTGACATACTAATACGAGTTTAATGCATTCTGGTTGTCATGGAAACTAAGTGCTTAACATCCTGACCTCCTCCCCTCCCTACTTCAAGCTATCAAGATCCGGATTTGCAATAACAAAATAACTATCTAATGATGTTGGATAGGTGTGGTTATATAGGAAAAAATCGTTCAACTCTGGTTAAAGAGCGCAATTTCCTGATACAGAAGTAGGCTACATTTACATCCTAAAATCATGTTTACTTTCCGCTACGATAACTAGATGAGAAACTTTTCTAATGCCCCTTGAATTCGTCGGTCATCGGTCTTACTGTACAGGGTGATCACAAAGTTTCATTATCCCCAACGCATTACATAGATGGTAATGAATTGTTGTGTTTTATTGTTGTGGGATCATGGCAGAGGACAATTTTGAGGTAGTGTGACTATTCGTTATTATTTATTCCAGGGTGTCTGAGTGTACACCATCGTTTTCATAACAGAGTATGATTCTCCTCCATGTACGATGTGAAATGTAAATGCCTTTAACTTCAAATTCTTCTTCATATGTTTTTGTGATGTCGTGTATGGAACTCCCAGTTCCTGTGACCGCTTACGAATGGACTTTTTTGACGAACGTTCGGTAGACGCTGCAGCCTCCACACACGTTTCTATTCGTGTTGAATTCGTCCTGAGCAAGGCTTATCTTTTATGAAACCAGTTGCAACTAGCTTTCTTTCCCACCGTAAAACTGTTGGTTTTGATGGGGAAAGTTTCTGAAACCTTACAGTGAAATCATGCCGAATATCTCTCATTGAATTTCCTGTATGCGGTCGTTCGTGAGCCCACGTGCTCATTACGATCCGTTCCTCCATGGTGTAAGTGGACTCATCCGCCATGGTTTAGATGCATATCAACACCTACAACAATAACAACAATTAAGTGAAATACGTAGGAAACACGATCTATGTAATACATAGAGGGTAATGGGACTTTGTGATCACTCTGTACAGCTTAGGGTTACCATACTTCAACTTTTTCCCAGACATGTCCTCTTTTGACGTAGAACATATCTATCCTTCCCTTCCAGTACAGTGCAGAGTTGCCAACTGCGTTAGGCACAGTCCCGCTAAATGACTCTTAAAAACCTGCAAATTTTCTCCAAATCCCGCTAGAATTTCAAACTGTTACTGTATATTTATTGAAAACGGGCGAGGTTGAATACAAACTGTACGTATTGAATGAGATGGCTACCAATATGTAACAGTTTATATTCATTTCCAAATTATACAACAAAAAGAGAGAAAAGTTATTGGTATATGAACAATATAAACTTAACAAGATCCCATTGAAGTATTTCATTTCTCAGCCTCGTTGCATGGCAGCACAGAGGTCTCTTAAACTTTGAAACTGGTATGGTTATCAATGCAGGTTAGCAGATAAGAAAATATACAACATAGAAAAATTCACCACGTATCTCCAACAACCACCCCTTAAACTTCGGGTCCGATAACCTCTTCTTTAGGAAACGCTGTTGGTAACTCTGTTTTGGCATGTTCTCAGAAAGGTTCCTTCGCTATGAAAAACACTGTACTTACAACTGTAACTGTTACAGGATTTGGATAGCTTGTCAGCTCTCACAGAAACCTGAATTTTACTGACGTGTGATGTATTGTTGTGTCTCTTGAGCGGTTCCACCAGGGGACCAAGGGGGGGGGGGGGCATGCAAAACCCCGACTCTTCGACTTTCTAGACGGCGATGTATATATAGACTTCAGTACTGTAAGATGACAAAAGCGAAGTGCTGTGATCACCTGTCGACAAATCACCGAGACACTGCGGCTCCCCTTTTATCTGCAGTACAGCCGCAAGGAGCTAGACAGACTTTTATACAGGAAAGATTCCAATTTCCTATTTTCAGCAAAATAAGAAATACAGCCATGGTGCATCATTAATGCAGACTTTTTTTAGTATTAAAATACAAAGTCTCCCTTACCAAAATATATTTAGGATTGTTAAATCTTATACTGATATAAAGTCGTAAATAATGGCAATGGCATTTCTGGCGAGATTTCAGCTATTCATAAGTTAGAGCCCGCCAGAAAAGCCGCTAACCGCTGTCCTTGATTTTCACATGACAGGGCGAGTAGGCCGTGCGGTTAGGAGCGCGCGGCTGTGAGCTTGCATCCGGGAGATTGTGGGTTCGAATCCCAATGTCGGCAGCCCTGAAGATGGTTTTCCGTTGTTTTCCATTTTCACACCAAGCAAATGCTGGGGCTGTACCTTAATTAAGGCCACGGCCGCTCTTTCCAACTCCTAGCCCTTTCCTGTCCCATCGTTGCCATAATACCTGTGTCGGTGTGACGTTATGCCACTAGCAGCGCGATTTTCACATGCTAACTTAACATTAAAAGCCTCCAGATCTAGCGGGAAAGCCGTTGAATTGGCGACACTGGACAGTATTCTTCGGTAAAAATTTGTGCCCCAAACAAGTGTAGGCCTACAATAATTTCAAAACTATCAATGATATAGTAATAATAATAACAATAATAATAATTTCGTGTGGTTTTTTCCATCCTAGTGCAGTTCTTGTAAGGCAGGCCCTTCGTCGAGGATGGGTGGTTTCAGTCTTTAAGAAACTGCGTTTTATCGTAGTGGAGAATAGTGCTGTATGTAGTGTGTGAGTTGCAGGGATGTTTAGAACATTACAGACAGACAGACAGACAGACAGACAGACAGACAGACAGACAGACAGACAGACAGACAGACAGACAGACAGACAGACAGACAGACAGACAGACAGACAGACAGACAGACAGACAGACAGACAGACAGACAGACAGACAGACAGACAGACAGACAGACAGACAGACAGACAGACAGACAGACAGACAGACAGACAGACAGACCAGAAGTTAAGTGAATTAGCCAATTTTAAGGTTATCTCCCACCCGGTCGGGAACTGAACCCGGGGCCCTCTGATCCGAAGAGCACTTCGCTGACCATTTATCCAAGGAATCGGACCACCATCAGTGCTAGCAGATGTGTAATAACTGACTTGAAAATAGGAAGGCCCAAAGAGTCTACCCAAATAGCTTCCAGGACAGAAGACGCAGCAGGGAGCGTCATGCACCATTTTATGGTGAAATTGAAGTCGGAGCGTGCAAAATGGTAGCATGCACCGAGAGGCCGGGCTGAGTTGCTCAAATACGTTAGTCCTGTGCCGGTGGATTTACCTGCATGCAAAGGAACTCCTGCGGAACAAAAATCCGGCACCTTGGCGTCTCCGATAATCGTAAAAGTAGGTGGTGAGACGTAAAACTATCATCGTATCATGAGGTGTTATTCGTTTTGTTTACGCGAGGTTTATTGATGTAATCTGTAGCACTATTTGTGAGAAAACTGGACTACGTGCGTGGAAAAATGTGGAGTTGTTGAGAATGTTGTGAACATTTCCGAAACGCCCCGGTATCTTATGTACAGGAGTCCGGCTCGAAGGGATTCGAGGTTTGATTCCGGACTGGGACAGGGATATTTTAGCTTATTTAGTTAATTCCTGTGGTTTGGGGACTGAGTGTTTCGTGCCGTATTCGGCATTAAAAGTCATCAAGGGTAGGGCCACAGCCTCACAGACAAGGAGGTCGCATATTAATAGGCCTTTAGCAACCCTCCCTGGAGGCCATACGCCATTAAATTAAATTCAATTAAATTAAAGAAGGTCCAAGCTTACCGCAAATGAAAATAAGTAGAAAGATTGATTCAAAGAGAATCGAACAAGCCAAAGATGTCCGAGATTAGGCGAAAGAGAGCCTACAAACAACGTAAGAAAGCCTAGGCGACCGAGCGTCATGAGCCGTAACCAAGTAGGTCTTACCGTTCTGTTCTCATCTAGCCTATGGTAAATAACCCTATACACACAAAATATATAATGAATAGCTGAAGATTGGGCACTGCCTGACATAAACGTTAAGCACCAAGAAGGGAAAAATAAAAGCAAAGTCATCTCCGTACAGACCACGAAGGCCCTTGGAGGGGCGGAAGGTAAAGGCTTCCACTATCCGTAACTTCGGCTCTTGATGGGGGTAGAGTGGTTAGCATCAATTGTAATGTTAATTACTAAAATTATGATTCCGTTTATTCAATAACAATAAGTTTTGTGTGTGACTATACGAAGCTGCTACGACTAGTAGCCCGGGTGTCTTCCCTTGAAGGAGTTGAACACGTAAGGTTTGATGTACATGAGAGTTAACTCTCCCTTTCAAATGTGTCTCATTTACCATCTCTTTAAAAAATACACATGCAGATGTTCTTTGCTGTTCAGAACACAAGGGATTGTATGCTGTGCTGACTGTTCAAATATTTTCTGTTCATTACAAAATACATGTATATTTCAAATTTATGAACAAGGTACGTTAATAACAGACAATGTATGTTCAAAATACAAAATATATAGGTTGTATGCTTTCAAAAAATTGTCGGTCGGGCAGCCATCTTGCACACAATGCATTCCCAGTCCCTCTCTCCTCCCTCCATCCACACAGCTGAGACAAGATTGAACCAACGGTTAGCGTGCTGGCCTTTGCTACAAGGGGCTTCCGGGTTCGATTCTCGGCTAGGAGGATATTTTAATCTTCATTGATTAGTTCGTATAGTTCGGGGACTGGGTATGTGAAATAAATAGTAATGAAGAGTGTGATATATTTGTAAGATTTAACTGTAACTATTTATTTTACGACGCATCGAATGGAATGGAAAATATAGTGGCACAAAGATACTGACTGGTATATATGTGTATGTATCTGAAAAGGGACTCGTTCTCGTTTTAATTAGTATGGTAACAAACAGATCGATCCTATAAAAAGGATCATTCAATACGAACTACAATATTATCAGACCTGAAGGCGTGTATGCAGGATGAAGCTGAACTCCACCGACAAATTTTCGGAAATTACTCAGAGATACCTTCTGTGTATATTGGTACAAGTGCCCCGTGGTCTCCGGTGGCTCGTTACAAAATAGAATCGGTAATGAAATTATGATTTATTCGGATTTATTACCCCAAGCAACCTTATTTCTGTGAAAATACCTTCACAACAGAGAAAAAGCCTGCAATATTCAATAACCAAAACGTACAACACGAAACACAGAATAATGCGCGATAACTCTCAGTCGAAACATATACACTTGAACACATTGAGCACAGCGTCCTCTCTCAGTGTACTGTACAGTAAAGGCTGTTTTAAAAGTAACAATTCTATGTCGTTGGCTTCCAGCAGGTAAGAACTCTTGCGGGACTAAGTTCCCACATCCCGGCGAAAGTCAAGAAATAGCATTTAGGACGGATGTAAAACACATAACATTATTATTATCAGTGCAATACAGATACAAAGCTAAATGATCTAATGAAATGGCCACGAGGTAATCGGGTTTGATTATATTATGATTGGTTTATAATAATATTGTATGTGCTCATGCGGAAGAGATTTTATTATCTATGGGTTATTTTGTATGTTCCATAATATTACAGTTATTTCTATTAGGGATTTGGTTGTTTCTGCACGGAAAGGCATGTGTTTGGTAGCCGAAACTCAGATTGCAAAACTAAAACTAATACAAATATTTAAAAAAAGATTTGAACGGTCACCGAAGGGAGTGAATGACAATACCCAACTATACTATTTAGCCAACTGAGTCACGCTGACAGCAAATGTCGAACGTTTACTAATCGTTTCTGTTTCTACCATATTCGACCTGGCTGAGGTCCAACTATAGGTCCAACTGAAGCTTGCCTCGAGATTCATCGAGAGTAGTGAGGTCAGTCTCGAGTATCTCAAACGAGAGTTATGCCCATCCTTACGTGCCCCTTGAAGATACATTGAGAGTAGTGACGTCAGTCTTGAGAATTTCGAACGAGGGTTTTGCCCATCACTACAGGGTCGCCTTTCAGAAGCACGAATCAGGAGCAGAAATCACATTGAAAATGATAGACTCCACCGGAACCGAACGCGCACCAACAAATTCAGTCACTCACCAGCTATTAGAGCACACCAGAATAACCACCCTCTTCAATCAATCAATCAATCAATCAATCAATCAATCAATCAATCAATCAATCAATCAATCAATCAATCAATCAATCAATCAATCAATCAATCAATCAATCAATCAATCAATCAATCAATCAATCAATCAATCAATCAATCAATCAATCAATCAATCAATCAATCAATCAATCAATCAATCAATCAATACTGATCTGCATTTAGGGCAGTCGCCCAGGTGGCAGATTCCCTATCTGTTGCTTTCCTAGCCTTTTCCTAAATGATTTCAAAGAAATTGGAAATTTATTGAACATCTCTCTTGGTAAGTTATTCCAATCACTAACTCCCCTTCCTATAAATGAATATTTGCCCCAGTTTGTCCTCTTGAATTCCAACTTAATCTTCATATTGTGATCTTTCCTACTTTTATAAACGCCATTCAAACTTATTCGTCTACTAATGTCATTCCACGCCATCTCTCCGCTGACAGCTCGGAACATACCACTTAGTCGAGCAGCTCTCCTTCTTTCTCTCAATTCTTCCCAACCCAAACATTGCAACATTTTTGTCGGAAATCACCCAGAACAAATCGAGCTGCTTTTCTTTGGATTTTTTCCAGTTCTTGAATCAGGTAATCCTGGTGAGGGTCCCATACACTGGAACCATACTCTAGTTGGGGTCCTACCAGAGACTTATATGCACTCTCCTTTACATCCTTACTACAAACCCTAAACACCCTCATAACCATGTGCAGAGATCTGTACCCTTTATCTACAATCCCATTTATGTGATTACCCCAATGAAGATCTTTCCTTATATTAACACCTAGATACTTACAATGATCCCCAAGAGGAACTTTCACCCCATCAACGCAGTAATTAAAACTGAGAGGACTTTTCCTATTTGTGAAACTCACAACCTGACTTTTAATCCCGTTTATCAACATACCATTGCCTGCTGTCCATCTCACAACATTTTCGAGGTCACGTTGCAGTTTGCTAGAAAGATTTCGAATCCTGAGGAGAAAAGTAACCGACATGCTTATAAAGCCAAAAGGAAGATTCGAGAATGGTAAGGTAAGCCAATCACATTCGAAATTAGCGAAGAACACAGCGGAGCTTCCTGGATACAGATGACAAGTTGATGACGTGGCGCGGAGTAGCCGGCATAAGAAGATCGCCAGGCAGTATGGTGCGGGCCGGTCGAGTGTGTTCTGTAAGTTTTATGTTTACGATCGAGTTGTGGCGTGAGCGAAGATTCCAGATGAGTTGGGAGATACTGGCAGATGAAGGTAAGGCTTGTTGTCACATTTTTAAAAAGAAATGTTTCTAGTAAACCGTAATATTGATGTATACCGTATTTTTTAGCCTAGTAAATACAATTTTACTTTTGTCAATAGGAAGTGTCCCCTTTTTCTTCTTCTTAATCAGTTTACCCTCCAGGGTTGGTTTTTCCCTCCGACTCAGCGAGGGATCCTACCTCTACCGCTTCAAGGGCATGTCCTAGAGCGTGAGACATTGGGTCGGGGATACAGCCGGGGAGAATGACCAGTACCTCGCCCAGGCGGCCTCACCTGCTATGCTGAACAGGAGCCTTATGGGGAGGTGGGGAGATTGGAAGGGATATACAAGGAAGAGGGAAGGAAGCGGCCGTGGCCTTAAGTTAGGTACCATCCCGGCATTTGCCTGGAGAAGAAGTGGGAAACCACGGAAAACCACTTCCAGGATGGCTGAGGTGGGAATTGAACCCACCTCTACTTAGTTGACCTCCCGAGGCTGAGTGGACCCCTTTCCAGCCCTCGTACCACTTTTCAAATATCGTGGGAATCGAACCTGGGCCTCCGGGGGTGGCAGCTAATCACACTAACCACAACACCACGGAGGCGAACAGTGTCCCCTTTTTGACATTGAAAATGTCCACCGTTCATTCCAGTACTGGGTCCCTCGGTACAAATCCGTGTGTCCGAAAAGATTGCAACCCATACTTTCTTCAATAGTGTCGAAAAAAAAAGTTGAAGAAAGGAAGGCCCTGAGAATCCATCGATGAAGCGTTCAAGGATAGTTAACGTCATAGTTATACTTACCATAACATTTTCTTCTACTTTTTCTTTTTTACACCGAGCCAGTATCTAGTATTCGAGAGATAGTAGGTTCGAACCCCACTGTCGGCAGCCCTGAAAATGGTTTTCCGTGGTTTCCCATTTTCACACCAGGCAAATGCTGGGGCTGTACCTTAATTAAGGCCACGGCTGCTTCCTTCCCACTCCTAGCTCTTTCCTGTCCCATCGTCGCCACAAGACCTACCTGTGTCGGTGCGGCGTAAAACAACTAGCAAACAATTTCTTTTTTACAATTTGTTTTACATCGCGCCGACACAGCTCTTACGGCGACGTAGGGATAGGATAGGGTCAGGAATGGGAAGGAAGTGGCCGTTGTGTGTGAAGGTAAAATATAAGTTACTTGGTCTGATACTTGGGCAACCAGAAATTCGTCCATCAAATTCTCTTTACATAACAGTGCATGAACCTTCCACGTTTCTTTTCATGTGTTTTACTGAACGATGAGACAGCCGAAAGCTTATCGGTAACATACAGCTCCTGCCCTGCTTGCTGGCTGTGGTGCATGCATGCTGTGAAGTTTAGGAATAGTCGAATCCGAGCAGCATATTGAGCAGTGTTTGACTTGGTTCGCAGACGAACTACAACATTCTTTAACGATATGCTAAATGCTTTTTTTTATTTGTTATAATGCATTCAGCATTTACTGAAGTACTACAAGCTCCGAAACTAACTTGTTGGCTGAATGGCCAGCGTAGTGGCCTTCGGTTCAGAGGTTCCCGGGTTCGATTCCCGGTCGAGTCGGGGATTTAAATCGAGTTTGATTAATTTTTCTGGCTCGGGGACTGGGCGTTTGAGTTTGTTCCAACACTTTCCTCTTCATATTCAGACAACACACTACACTTCCAACCACCACATAAACATGCAATAGTGATTGGATCCTTCCATATAAGGTTGGGGCCAGGAAGGGCGTCCGGCCGCAAAACAGGGCCAAATCGACATGTGCGACACAGGTGTGGGAAGAGCGGTAGAAGAATAAGAAGAATAAACTACGAAACTAAACACATTTTCTTTTAAACAGATTCATTGACATTGTGTCTAGTGAATGCTGTAGTCCAATGAGGAGTGCTAAAGCTCGCTAAGAAACCCATTTTTACGCTCCTAACACTGACCCTACGTCTGATGTTAGGAGATGGAATTAAAATGGGCAAGCTCACGTATATCGTCGCTGTGCGAGAAATACTGCGCATATTTGACTATGGGCCCTACTCTTCCTATCCATTGTTTTCCTTAAGCCACATATACAGTCGGACACTAAAGTCTACATACACCCTAAAAATAACACTTAAAGTCGAAATCAATCAAGAAAATATTATGTGTTCACTTTCTGTGTCATAAACAGACATGTTACAAACTGAAAAACAACACATATCCTATGGTACTGCATAATCAATAATGGTTCCATATACCGTCATCTTGAGCATACAAATGAAACACCGGTTAGGTAAAAAAGTCAACATAAACTGTGATGTCGTTCACCTTCATGCACGATGTAATATTGTGTATTTCAGCATTTTGCTTCGATTACAGATTCCAAACGTCAAGGCATAGATTCCACTAACTTATTTTGTGTCCGCAGACATAAAGTTCCGCCTCTGTGGTGTAGTGGTTAGTGTGATTAGCTGCCACCCCCGGAGGCTCGGGTTCGATTCCCGGCTCTGCCACGAAATTTGAAAAGTGGTATGAGGGCTGGAACGGGGTCTACTCAGCCTCGGGAGGTCAACTGAGTAGAGGTGGGTTCGATTCCCACCTCAGCCATCCTGGAAGTGGTTTTTCGTGGTTTCCCACTTCTCCTCCAGGCAAATGCCGGGATGGTACCTAACTTATGGCCACGGCCGCTTCCTTCCCTCTTCCTTGTCTATCCCTTCCCATCTTCCCATCCCCCACCAAGGCCCCTGTTCAGATTAGCAGGTGAGGCCGCCTGGGCGGGTTACTGGTCATTCTTCCCAGTTGTATCCCCCGACCCAGAGTCTGAAGTTCCGGAACACTGCCCTGAGGCGGTAGATGTGGGATCCCTCGCTGAGTCCGAGGGAAAAACCGACCCTGGAGGGTAAACAGATTAAGAAGAAGAAGAAGACATAAAGTTACTCCACTCTTTCATTAAGGCCATTTTCAAATCATCTTTGCGTTTGCTGTTGTATTTTTTTAACCTACGCTTTAGTTCTCCCCAAAGATGTTCAATTGGGTTGATGTCTGGTGACTGGAGAGGCGAATGCAACTGCTTTGGTACATTGTGAAGTAGCCATTCTTTTACGACAATGGACGTATGCTTGGGGCCATTATCTTGCTGAAATACCAGTCTGTTCTTCGTACCAGTTTCTCCGCAGATTGTTTCAAATTCTCCTTTAAGGCGGTGAGATACTCCCATTTATCCATAATGTCCTCAATAAATACTAAATTCCCAAACCCAGCTCCAGACATGCGACCCCACATAAGAACATTTCCATCACCATGCATCACGGATGGGACAACATTTTTCTTCTTCATTCCTTTTTCGCCACACCTTTTGCTTTCCAGTACACTGGAAGATGTCGACCTTACTCTCATCCGTGAAAAGTACTGTATTCCAAAATGTGGAACCTTTACTTCGAAGCAGAGTTGCAAATTCTAGGCGCTTCTGTTCATTTACCTTGCTAATGAACGGTTTCTTCCTTGCTGTTCTACTGTCAAACTAATGATTGTGTAGAAGTCTTCGTACTGTGATGGGATGAATAATATTGTCACTAGTATTTGCAACATTTACCGCCAATTCCGTAACTGTAATTGTGGGATCGGCATTCACTTTTCTAATGATGTGTCGGCGCTCCCTGTTAAATAATTTTGGTGGTCGTCCACATCTAGCTTTGTTTCCTATACTTCCTCGATCATTGTAGTTTCTTATTACGGATTGGACATTTGCATGGCTCCTTCTCACAAATTTCCGCAGTGAAAAGCCCTTTTTACTGTGCTCAATGATATTTTTCCTCACCTCCACTGGTATTTTAGTATTTTAGTTCCTTTTGGATCCAAGTTGCGCGATCGAATTCTGTATTGCAATTCACGTCTACTGTATCAAGAAACCGCCCCACTTTCACTGTGTTCACGGCAACGTCTCTCCTACAACTGACGACAGACTCTGTACCGCAGTAAACACACACTGTTGCTTCTATCACGCTTGTCGTGCACGATACAGGTCTGACGACCTTGGTTTCTGTCGTTGTGGACGTGGACGCCCACCTCTGTGCATCCAGGGTTATACACAACATGCTACAAAATAGGGGTGTATGTAGACTTTTGTGTCCCACTGAAGATACGCAGGTCATTAGAACAATACTCGTTGTCTTAATTTTCGTATGCTAATGGGTAAAGAAAAATGAACCTTAAATACATTATACTGTAGGAGTGCGTAAATATGTCGTGCGAACATACATTCCTACAGTGCGGTACGATAAGGTTCATTTTCCTTTACATAGGAAGAACATTGTCAGATACGCGGTATTGCTCGCGCAGCGACTATATCGTATTTATAGATCTAGAAAAGAAATTTGATAATTTTAGTTGGACCAAGTTATTTGAGATCCTGAAGGTGATGGGGATCAAATACCAAGACAGAATGGTTATCTACAAACTTCACAAAAACCAGTTCTTAGTGAAGGACTATGGACAAGAAGCAGCTATTCAGAAAGAATTGGGCGGTGTTAAAGTTTGTCCCCGCTTCTTTTCATATGTTTGTATAGAACGAGCAGAAAAGGAAGTCTAAGAGGAATTTGTAAAATGAATCGCAGTTCAAGGAGAGGTAACCAAAATCCTGAGATTTACCGATGATATTGTTATTTTATCGGAGTCTGCAGAAGATCCGGCGATATTGCCGAATGGTATGTACGTAGTTTTGGAAAGGGAGTACAAGATGAAAATAAATAAATCTCAAACAGTAGAGTTAGATCAAGGCATGAATTTGGTAAACAGATTAGATTAGATGTAGGATGTCGTAGTTAAGTATAAATTAGAAAGTTAGCAGATGGAGAGAGTGGCATGGAGAGCATCATCAAAACAGCCTATACGGTAATGACGCAAACAACAACAACTACAACACTGAGCGAGTTGGCCTTGCGATTAGGGGCGCACAGCTGTGAGCTCGCATTCGGGAGATAATGAATTCGAGCCCCACTGCCGGCAGTCTTGAAGATTGTTTTCCGTGGTTTCCCATTTTCATACCAGGCTGTACCTTAAGGCCCCAGCCGCTTTCTTTCCACTGCCAGCCCTTTCCTATCTCATCTTCGCCATAAGGCCTACTTGTGTCGGTGTGACATAAAGCAATTTGTAAAACAAAAAAATCCGCAACAATAACAAAGCAATACTTTGTTTGTGACCAGATTCCTAAGAGAAATATTAACCACGTTACGTTCAGTAATAATTAAACATCTACTCAACTGAGCCCTTCATGTGTTCTCTACGAAGTCTGCTCTGTGAAACACTGGTTCATCTTTCATAGCACAGCGTACAGATGACCATGGACGTGAAGCAATCAACTGGGCTACATACCTCCAATCATTTGAAACAAATATAGGCTAATTCTCTGGATGGTTTTGTGTGGAGAGGAAGGTGTACACGATCACCTGTTAGTTATCGATGCAGAGCTCAATCAGTCTGTTGCCATTCCTGCTTTTTTTGTTTTAGCCGGATAGTTTCCTATACACCCAAAACTAAGAGCTACATTGGCTGTGCGTGTGTTATAATCTACAATCAATAAGATGCACTCCTTACTTTTTCTAGCTTTATATACAACACTTTGCGGAGCATAAACGAAATACATTTACTTCTTCATAGTTGAATATATGAGACTATTTATTATAATAAGAAGGTCGGTCAACCTAAAAATTCTGAAGTGAAAAATCCTCTCAGTATAGCATGTCGGTATTGATGATGATGATGCTTGTTGTTTTAAGGGGCCTAACATCGAAAGTCATCGGTATTAAAATCATGGTCCAGTGTAATACCATCTCCTTCTCTGGCTCTCTGTACGTGTCTTATCACATAATATTTCTTTTGCTGAAGCTCGCCATTTCATTTCTTCATTACTAATTCCCAAGACCTGAAGATTCCTGTGTACCATACAATGGGTAGGTCGCATATAAGGGCATTAGGCACCATCCCTCTCCCTCCACGCAACTATTGACAATATTTTTTATTAATGCTAATTTGAATGTTTTTTTACACTTAATATAAGAACTTATATGCCTTTGCTGGTGAGATGCAGTGTTTACAATTCGCTATGTCTTCTGGTATGGGTCAGAATAAATTTGTTACTTTCATTGACCTGTCTCAGTCTCATCCTTGGCTTTGACAATATGAAAGTGACTGAGGTATGAGCGATGCTAGTGATACCATTCCATATGCAGCCAGCCCCTGTTATGAATGGTATGAAAATATCGCTCATAGGATTGGTTGTTGCATGCATTTCAGTGGGCTTGGCAGACTGATATGTAATAGCACTTCTGGCTCAGTAAGGAAAACAACGGGAAACTACCTTATTCCTCATTTGCCTAGCATGCCCCTTCCGTGACACCTAGGCTATCTATGACAACTGTTGGGGAAGTTGTGGAGGATCAAACCAGCCTTCGGGTTGAGTACTCAATACACACACATAATAACTCATTCGTATCGAACGGACTGCGAATCGAGTCATACTCAGCTGAAGGTTCTCGAAATTTATCCTCCAATTGTTTTCGAGATGTTTTACGCCAACTCCACTGATTTTACCAACGTCTGACTCATTTTCTTCCAGGAATTCATTCATACAAGAAAACATCTCACAGTTACCTTGGTCCATCTGAGTCTTTTGGTGACGATGGAATAGGACAAGGATTGATGTGGGAAGCGGCCATGTCCTTTACAGCTCCAGCATAAGCCTGGTGTGAAAATACATAAAACCATATGCCGGGTTGCCGACGGTGGAGTTCGAACACACTATCGCCCGAATGTAAGCTCACAGCTCTCTTCTTAATTTTCTACCGTTTTTCCCACATCTGCGGGGTCACTGGTGCGAACTGTGTCACACATATGTGGATTTGGCCCTGTGTTACGGCCGGCTGCCCTTCCTGGCACCAACCCTATATGGAGGGATGTAATCATAATTGCGTGTTTCTGTAGTGGTTGGTAGTGTAGTATGTTGTCCGAATATGAAGAGGAAAGTGTTAGGACAAACACAAACGCCCAGTCCGCGGGTCAAAAGAATTAATGAGACGTGATTAAAATCTCCGACCCGGCCGGGAATCGAACCCGGGACCCTCTGAACCGAAGGCCTCAACGCTGAGTATTCAGCTAATGAGCCGCATAATGCAAGCTCACTGCTACGTGACCGAAACCCGTAGCCAAGCCTATCGATGGGAAATATTGTCCTTTGAGTGAAAGAGAACCCTTTTCACACACTTAAGTGGGAAAGGAATCCTCCTCACGTAGTGATATAGGTTGTAATGACATATTCTTCTTCCGATTTTCCCACACGGGTGCAAACTGTGCCGCAAACAGCCAGTCCCCAAGCCAGAATAATTAATAAGACTTGTCTAAAATCCCCGGCACGGCTGGGAATCGAACCCGGGACCCTCTGAACCGAAAGCCTCAACGATGACCCTTCAGCCAAGGAATCGAACTAAGTTATAATAAGATCAAGGACCATATATTTGTTATTATTTTGTTGTTGCCACCTTGGAAAATTGAAATGTCGGGCACTTCACAGAATGCGTAATAAAATAGTCGATTATAAATCTGTTTGAATTAATATGCTTACACACATTCTAAGAGAGAGGATGAACCTACCGTAATAGGCTTACGCTTATCACATCTTCAATATGGATAATGGAAAAGAAAATAACTGAATGTAATAAAAAAAAAATTATGTCGTTTTGGCTCGTAATATAGAGATAGACTAATAGTAATAAAAATTAACCTTATAGCATCCGTTGCTTCTGTTTGAAATTATATTTTTTTCTCCGATGCTGCTTTGAGAAGCGACTTTTCATGCTGTATATACGAAGGGAATTCACGGCAATTCATGTCATAGTTTATTTTAACAAGTAGTTCACTTTACATAGACTCCACTATAACGTGTTCCGCTCATCGCTCCACGAGTTATTCATTAAGCAAACACATGCTATACGAACTCATTGCTTAGAGGAATTAAAAAGAACCCAACAAATTTCACCTATATTACTATGTGGGGAGGTCTGGAGTAATCACATAAATATGATTGTAAATAAAGGGTACATGGTTATGAGAGTATTTAGGGTTTATAGTAAGGATGTACAGGAGAGAGCATATTTGTCTCTGGTGAGACCCCAACTAGAGTATGGTTCCAGTGTATGGGACTCTCACCAGGATTACTTGATTCAGGAACTGGAAAAAATCCAAAGAAAAGCAGCTCGATTTGTTCTGGATGATTTCCGACAAAAGAGTAGTGTTACAAAAATGTTGCAAAGTTTGGGCTGGGAAGACGTGGGAGAAAGGAGACGAGCTGCTCGACTAAGTGGTATGTTCCGAGCTGTCAGTGGAGAGATGGCGTGGGAGGACATCAGTAGACGAATAAGTTTAGATGGTGTCTTTAAAAGTAGGAATGATCACAGTATGAAGATAAAGTTGGAATTCAAGAGGACAAATTGGGGCAAATATTCGTTTATAGGAAGGGGAGTTAGGGATTGGAATAACTTACCAAGGGAGATGTTCAATAAATTTCCAATTTCTTTGCAATCATTTAAGAAAAGGCTAGGAAAACAACAGATAGGGAATCTGCCACCTGGGCGACTGCCCTAAATGCAGATCAGTAGTGACTGAGTGATTTCTCTGCCACTTAAGTGGGCTTCATTTTCGCTAAAATATTATCCATTTTCTGTCTGTTGGTAAACATAAGGTTTTCAGTCTATCAGCAACAGTTTTAAATGAGGAAAATTCATTATAAAATGTGTCGCCTACTATATCTATTTTATGGGCGTTAACAATATCGACAATAATTTCAAAATTAACTTCCTGTTGCAAATTCAGGACGCCATTGTTCTTAAAGGGGGAGGACTCAGACTTAAACCACATGTTCAAATATGCTAAACTTCTCTGGTCCTGTGTATTTCTTAAACGATTATTGATTCTATTTACATAATTTTCTCAAATGTTGATTTTCACTAAAACCATACAATTCATCACTCCACCTTGACTCAAAATTCTTGCGTAATGCATCCAGAAAGTCATCAATCTCTGTGTGATAAGCTGTTTCATTTTCGAGTTGGCAGATTACTTTCTGGACAATATTCAAATAACTAAGCTTGAAATACTCATATAGTAACGTAAGAGTGCTCATCTTCATCGTATAATCCTTTTAAAATATCCGTATTAAGGGTTGTTTTCTTCTCAACCTGAAAAAGAAAAAGATGATCGAACAGCTTTGCAGTTTTTTAGCAAATTATCTAGAGCTGGAAACAGGAATACCTAACGAAATTATGAGTATGGCGCAAAATGTTAGAATATTCTAGCTCAACAAAATTTTTAAAAAAATGTTTCAGTTCCTAGTCGTGTAGTTTAGTTAACCACAATAAGCGAATATATAACTATGAATGCACTTACTATAAGAAGAAAACTCGATATAACCTTTTAATGCAAGAGCCTCTACATTGTACTTAACTAATTTACTAGCGTTGTTAGCCATGCTTTGAATTACGTGACAATTAAAATTTACCCGAACTATCTTAGGGATCAATGATTTTAAATGTTGGTACACTGACTTTTGCCATAGTTGACAATCTCTGATAATTCATCTGATGATTAACCCGAATCTTCGAAAACACCTAGTAATTTCTCACCTAGTTGCTAACGGAAAACATTTAACATTTATTTTATTGGAAGCGTCTGAAGAAACAAAGTAAAATATCTCGTCTTTAAAATAATTCCTTACCAGTTCAACCGAATGAGGAGCTAAAACATTCGAAACTAGTGTTTTAAATTTTGTTCATCTGCAATTAAATTTTGGGCTTAACTTCGAATTTTTAAATGCATAACCTGATAATTTAATACCACGATCAGTGGATATATAAGTATGCATGTGCTTAAATGCATGAAACACAAGTGATAACTCAGCTCACTGCGACTTCGGTTTCCGAAATACACTTTTTGTACGTTGGAAAAATCCCCAATTGTTTTATTCTAGGAACATGTTGAAACATAAGTTTTGTGCTTTTATCTTTTTATATGTTTCCCGATGGCACCAATCCCTTCACGTTTTACATAAAAGGAAGCTCGACACACTGTACAGTTCTCTACACCTTCGTTATCACCTGTGTGCAACCTAGTTTGAAACTGTTTTAATAATGTACTTATGGAATTGAGAACACTTTGAAATGAAAATGAAAAATAATACTTTGCAGTGAAATTTCTGTCCTTCCGGATAATAGCATTTGTCCACATAGAACATGCCACTGTTTTTGAGAGATGTAAATAAACATCTTACTTCATTATTGCCCTTCTAACCCGACCTATAACCCGTTACAAAACGAGACATTTCTCCATCATAGCAAGAACAACGTACTCACATAAATACCCTCTAAAATGTAACTTAATTACTCTCAGATCTACGAAAATTCCGCCCGCAACACGAGGTCCTGCATTAATAACTAAACCAGCTTGCGACCACCACGTTACAATTTCAGCGAGACATCGCGGTGCCTGCAGTAATTGGGTGGTAGTGGTGATTATTGTTTTAAGAGGAAGTACAACTAGGCAACGATCCTCTACGTAACACTGATCAGAGAGAAAATAATGGAAGGGACCTGACACTTCGAAAAATAAATATATGTCAAAGAATGACAAGGGCCACGAAGGGCGTGAAAATGAAAGACTCCCTAGACCTCGAATGCTCTAACAGCATCGTGGTCGGAAAAGAACAAGTTGACCAATCAATCAATCAATCAATCAATCAATCAATCAATCAATCAATCAATCAATCAATCAATCAATCAATCAATCAATCAATCAATCAATCAATCAATCAATCAATCAATCAATCAATCAATCAATCAATCAATCAATCAATCAATCAATCAATCAATCAATCAATCAATCAATCAATCAATCAATCAATCAATCAATCAATCAATCAATCAATCAATCAATCAATCAATCAATCAATCAATCAATCAATCAATCAATCAATCAATCAATCAATCAATCAATCAATCAATCAATCAATCAATCAATCAATCAATCAATCAATCAATCAATCAATCAATCAATCAATCAATCAATCAATCAATCAATCAATCAATCAATCAATCAATCAATCAATCAATCAATCAATCAATCAATCAATCAATCAATCAATCAATCAATCAATCAATCAATCAATCCTAATCTGCATTTAAGTCAGTCGCCCAGGTGGCAGATTCCCTATCTGTTACTTTCCTAGCCTTTTCTTAAATGATTTCAAAGAAACTGGAAATTTATTGAACATCTCCCTTGGTAAATTATTCCAGTCCCTAACTCCCCTTCCTATAAATGAATATTTGCCGCAATTTGTCCTCTTGTATTCCAACTTTATCTTCATATTGTGATCTTTCCTACTTTTAAAGACGCCACTCAAACTTATTCGTCTACTAATGTAATTCCACGCCTTCTCTCCGCTGACTGCTCGGAACATACCACTTAGTCGAGCAGCTCGTCTTCTTTCTCCCAATTCTTCCCCGGCCAAACTTTGCAACATTTTTGTAACGCTACTCTTTTGTCGGATATCATCCAGAACAAATCGAGCTGCTTTTCTTTGGATATTTTCCAGTTCCTGAATCAAGTAATCCTGGTGAGGGTCCCATACACTGTAACCATACTCTAGTTGGGGTCTTACCAGAGACTTCTATGCCCTCTCCTTTAGATCCTTACTACAACCCCTAAACACCCTCATTACCATCTGCAGAGATCTGTACCCTTAATTTACAATCCCATTTATGTGATTACCCCAATGAAGATCTTTCCTTATATTAACACCTACATTACAATGGTCCCCGAAAGGAACTTTCACCCCACCAACGCAGTAATTAAAACTGAGAGGACTTTTCCTATTTGTGAAATTCACAACCTGACTTTTAACCCCGTTTATCATCATACCATTATCTGCTGTCCATCTCACAATTTTATCGAGGCTATGTTGCAGTTGCTCACAATCTTGTAACTTATTTATTACGCTATAAAGAATAACATCATCCGCAAAAAGCCTTACCTCCGATTCCACTTTTTTACTCATATCATTTACATATTAACCCTGGAACCGGCAATCGTCGCGATCGCGACTCATTTCCCTGTTACTCAACCGGCAGAGTCGCTATCGAGATTCATTACGCCAGCGCTAACTAATTTCGAGATAGCGCCTTGACATTCAATATCTTTATGACATATCTTGCATCATGTTGAAGAGGAAAGTCTACTCTATAATACAGCTCAATTCTGAAGTAATTTAGTATGACAGTGTGTGCGGTATACACGTGGAAAAAATAGAACGCTTTGCAGACTGTCATTCTGTTGTGCTTGCTGTGGTTGTACGATGTGCATTTCCTCTCGTGGCGCAAAATTAGTGAATTGTCAGGAAGTAGTGAAATTCGTAGATGTTTGTTTGATCTGGACGGCGAAGGTGATAGTGACGTATTTTTAGAAGGAATTGACGATGATTTTGACAATAATTCGTCAGGTAGTGGCGAGTTGTATGAGCCTAGGCTAAGTCATTTCGACACTGATATTGACGATGATGTGGAACACAATGAACAAGCCACTGATGATAATAATGACGGTAATGCAGTTGACCAAACAGAATCGAAGTGGACAAGAGTTTATCCTCCAGACCCAGAAATAAAAGTGGAAGAGACGTTCAAAGTTCGAGACGCAGGTATACGTAAATGCCCTCCGGGAAACAGTCCTCCTCTAACGTATTTCTATTTGTTTTTCTCCATTGCTGTCTGGAATCTTTTAGTGACTGAGACTAATAAATACGCACAGGAAATTATTCGAAATGAAACGAATTCCGGAAATATGGGTCCGTATTCTCGTCCGCAAAGATGGGTTGACGTTACACTATCAAAAATAAAAAAATCATTTCTCTAGTTATAAATATGGGTCTGAACCATAATAACAATATTAAAAAATAGTGGTGCACTTCAAAATCGCAAGTATTTCCATATTTTTCTAAAGTCATGTCACTAAAACGTTTCGACTGGTAAGAAATATTCTATAACCTGTTGGTAATGGTAATTTTTGATGCCAACGTACTCTATAGTTTGAACACCGGCAAACCCCTTGAACATGAGGTATTTATAGTTAGTATTGTCGAAGGTCTTGTAGATGAAGAAACTCTTCAAAACATTCCACCTGGACTTTCAGGAGAAATGGGACCAGCTGGTACGCCTCCTAGGGAAGAAACTGCGGTTGTACCCTGTCTGTTCGACTGCAGAGAAAAGACACGTACCCACTTCTGGTGCCCAGGATCTAATTGTGGTGTCCATAAACAGTACAACCATAAATTAAAACATTCTTGGAGGTCTATGAAAGCAGGAAAAAAGAGAGGCCACCCCGAAGGTAGCGAGGTTGAATCTGACTAAGTAGACTCACGTTTTGGTGCGATGCGCTTGTGTTATTTCAGTTCTATTTGACTTTACAATACTTCAATGCAGTGAAACCTTTCTACATATTTTTAAACAGCACAAAATTGTGCAGATTTTGTATATAGTAAAATCCTCATATAATGTTACTTTTTACGTACACGTTGCCCAGAACTTTCGGAGTATTTTGGAATACTTAGCGTGTGTTGAATACTTCGCCCATACTGCTTCAGTATACTAAATTAGTAAGTTTAATTTCCTACTATAGTAATCTTCGTCCTTTTCTGAATAAAATGACTGGTTATACATGAAAATAAATTGAAAAACAACATTTTTATGAATTTTTTAAAAGTTGCCTGCAAAACTCGCCTAAATGCTTGCCGCTTGAAGGTAAACCGCTTGCCGGTTCCAGGGTTAAAAGCATAAAGGTCCAATAATACTGCCTTGAGAAATTCCCCTCTTAATTGTTACAGGGTCAACTCTAATTCTCTGAGATCTATTTTCTAGAAATATAGCAACTCATTCAGTCACTCTTTTTTCTAGTCCAATTTCACTCATTTTTACCAGTAGCCTCCCATGATCCACCCTATCAAATGCTTTAGACAGGTCAATCGCGATACAGTCCATTTGACCTCCTGAATCTAAGATATCTGCTATATATTGCTGCAATCGTACAAGTTGAGCTTTAGTGGAATAACCTTTCCTAAAACCGAACTGCTCTCCATCGAACCAGTTATTAATTTCGCAGTAGTCCAATGGTTGTTATTTGGTCATATATTATTCCTTGCTTTCCAGTCTTTTCGTTTTTTTCTCAATGGTCTGCACTAGACTGAATGAATCCCCTTTAGAGACTTTTTTTGTTACTTGTTTAACGTAGCACTGACCTTGGTCAGCTCGTACCGTTCTTACCACCTCAACTTCGATCAAAAACCAACTGAATAGGGAGGTCGGACAGGATAGATGAAAGTGAGAGGCCTGGCACAAGCAACTGAAAGCAATGCCAGGGTCTCGTGGTCACCAAACTCACGCTGCAAAGTTTAGAGGCGCAGGGGCCCTTTTATCGCCTCTTACGACAGGCAAGGGATACTGTGGGAGTTATTCTACTGTATCATCCCCACCCACAGGGAGATATCTGCGGTACAGAGTGAATGGCAAGAATATGCACGTAATGTGTGTGTGTGTGCTTCTCTTTTTCTTATTTCTCGTTCCTTTCCTTGTAAAAGAACTCCCTGTTAGTGCAATAAAATGAGTTCCTCAGGACATTAAGGTAACGTAAGGTAAGGTAAGGTAAGGGTTATTCTGCCCGAAGGCAGGTCCGAACTTCCGCAGAGGTGTTCCTGAACCGGAGTTTACGTGCGGTAGGGTGGCCAGTTCCTTTCCGCTCCTCCATTCCCTTACCCCCCCACCAACAGCGCGTGGCAACCCATCCAACTCCTGACCACGCCCAATGTTGCTTAACTTCGGTGATCTCAGGGGGTCCGGTGTTTCAACACGGCTCCGGCCGTTGGCCAGGACATTAAAGACATTAACAAACCGAGGTATATTCTTTTGAGATAAGATATATGAAGGATGGTTGTTAATTTTCTGTTTTTTAATTGTAATATTTTAAATTGTCATGTAATTTGAGATAATATATATGAAAAAATATTTAGATAATTCAAACATTAAAGCAATAAAAAAGCGTACGGAGAAGTGATCGCACTTTCTCTTCTATGCGCTAAGCTATGACTAAAAAAACAAAGGTTACGGGGATATCTGAGCTGTCCTGTACATGTGGCACGTCGTACCATCTGACTTCTATTGTGTGTTACGTACACTTGTGTAGGTCATCATTACGGCTAACGTTTATGAGAAATAATCTGAAGAGTATTTATTCATCTTAACATACTTATTGATACATTTCTATACAGTTTTATGCAACTTAAAGTAAACAAATAACTCTGAAGATGAAACAGGTTTAAAAACTAGTGGATCAAAGAGGAAGTATCAAGTTGTGATGTTACTCACGTTAAGAGACTGGCTGGGGGCGCGCAGCTGTGAGCTCGCGTCCGGGAGATAGTGGGCTCGAACCCCACTGTCGGCAGCCCTGAAGGTGGTTTTCCGTTGTTTCCCATTTTCACACCAGGCAAATCCTTAATTAAGGCCACGGCCGCTTCCTTCCCACTCCTAGGCCTTTCCTGTCCCATCGTCGCCATAAGACCTATCTGTGTCGGTGCGACGTAAAGCAAATAGCAAAAATAAAAAAAATAAAAAAAGGAAATATAGATTGACAAAATACATATGATAATATAAACTGCAATAACACATTTCGCGACATTCCTACCACCCTACGAAACCCCCAATTCCCCCACAAAGCACTATTCTTACTAAAACTAGCCCACGAACTATACAACTCCTACGTACGTACTCGTGACAATACGACTTTACGCGAACACAGAAGAACACTAAGGCAAGCACGCTCATACATTAAAGCAATTAAACAAAAACAATGGACCACCACATGTTCAGAACTTTCTGATATGCACGATTCCAATAAGTTCTGGACTATATTTCGTAGAGTGACTAAAACTCACAAACCTCGACCTATCTACCCTACACATGTCGCTCCCAACCCTCCTACTACAGATATAGAAAAGGCAGATGTCTTTGCCGACCACTATTCTAAAGTATTTTCTCCCCCACACATACCACGATACGAACACCCTGAAGAAATTCAATGTAATAACCCAGAATTCCCTCATCTACAACCTTCTTTCAATCATTTCCGCGAAGTAGACTACACTCATCCACTTAAGGCTCCAATCACTCCACAAGAAATTCTAAACTTTTTACGTTACAAACGTAATACCGCTCCCGGTCCAAATAACATCACCTACTGTCACATTAAAGAGGCTACACTCATCCTAATCCACATCCCTTGCTCTATCTATAACACTATGCTATATACCGGTGTTTTTCCAGAACACTGGGGGTAAATCTATCATATTACTATTCCTAAAACCTAACAAGCTCCCGTCCGACATTCATTCGTATAGACCAATTTTACTCCTCACAATTCTCAGTAAATTTTTTTGAGCAATATTATGTAAAAGAACGTCGATATATTTACACTCTCTCGACCACCTCCCATCCTCCCAAGCTGGCTTCAGACCCCACTTTTCTACTCAAGGCCATCTCTTCCATATCACGTCCTCCGTAAACACTTACATCAAATCCCGTAGACCAGCCGCCCTAATATGCCTAGATGTAAAAATTAGTCATCTACCTCTCCCCACCACCATTATAAGATTGATATTTAATTACCTTACATCTAGAAAAGCCGTAATTTATATTAATGGAACACATTCATACATATTCCCCATAACCTCAGGTCTTACACAAGGCTCTCCCTTCCTTTGTACACTATACACCTACGATATTCCTCACCCAACACCACCACTACAACTCTATCTATACGCTGACGACCTTGCCACACTAGCCTTCATCCCTACATACACCACCCTCAACAATATACTACAGAAATACTTGAACACTCTCGAAATCTGGCTCAACTAGTGGCACATTTCCATTAATCCTACCAAAACCCAATTTATTGTTTTCCGAAATAAATCCCGTCTCTGCCCTGCACGCCACAAGTCCACATAACGATATATAATATAGCCTTTATTGAAACCAACCGACTAACATATCTAGGAATTAAACTTCAAAATAATCTGCAATTGAACCATCACCTTGCAGATATCCATTAAAAGCTATTAATCGTTTCCAAGCACTTCGATCTCTGACGGATTTCACCTGGGGACTAAAACCCACCCAAATAATTAACGTTTATAAAACCTTCATTCGACCCTTAATAACCTACGCCTCCCTGATATGGATCACTGCTCACCCAACCGAATACGTTAGACTCAATAGACTCGACCGTCACACTATATGTACAGCACACCGTCTACCTAATGACACACCTTCCGCCAACTTCATTCCTTACTGCACCTTCCCAAAAATTACGTCGTATCTACACGAATTACGTCTCCAACAGCCTATTTGACAAGATACAGCCTCCATAATAACCCTATAATAAGAGAAGCCCTCCCAGTCTCACCTCTAGCCACCGCAATCCTAAACGATAACCGTACACCTGAATACTCTCATCTGTTTCTTCCACCCATCATATAACTTCCACCTACACTCCATTGTCACCGCACCAAAGTTTCAACAATTACAGCAATACCATAGTTCAAGATGCTCCTGGCCACGGTGACACATCACCTGATTACTGTACCGGCCAACATTGGCACCCCATGTGCTGTCAAAAATAACAAGTGGAAGTGAAGTGAAGTGAAGTGAAGTGAAGTGAAGTGAAGTGAAACCACCAGTAATACCTAAATAGTGAGTGATAAAGTCAGTGCGAATATTACTATCTTTGCCGAATGAGTGTTACAAAGTTACTAACATGATGGTTATGATTATTTTACTATTATTATTATCATTATTATTATTACTATATACAACAATATTACTATTATTAATCTACAAATATCAAAACTAATTATGATTATTATTATTATTATTATTATTATTATTATTATTATTATTATTATTATTATTATTATTATTATTATTATTATTATTATTATTATTATTATTATTATTATTTATTCCATTTAGAACACTGTATTCAATAGTAAATCGCTCCCAAGACGAGAACAAGATATCAATGACTACATGTTTACTACTACTACCACATTGTTGACAACACTGACTGACTCTCTAACAGTGACCACTACCACTTATGAATGACATTCCTAAGAAACATATGTTCAATAGTACTACCACAACTGTTTAAAATTACGCGAATAACATCAAGAAATGGACACAAAGACTCAAGCCAAACAAGAGGCATTCAAAGCAAAGAAAATAAATATATAAATGTATGTAAAATTATGTTAATTATATAAATACTACATTATTGTCATTGAAATACCTGACAAAATTGTGTTAAATACTACTAATGATTACCTTAACATACGCAAATCCACAGCAATTAATGGGCTCAAAGAATTAAGCCAAACAAGAGGCATACCAAAGAAATAATAAAATAAATATACAGTATAAGATGTATACAACTCAATATAAATTATGTAAATACCATGTACAAAAAAACAACAACAAATATTTCAATAAACGGGGAATAGCAGAGGAAAGCTATAGCGGCGGGGGGGGGGGGGGGGTTGGAGGGGGGAGGAGGTTGCGGTGCAGGTCCTCTCCTTGGGTTGCCCCTTGGGGATCGGGCGACCATTGCGCCAGAACAAAACAACAATAAACAACGTATGCACAAAACATACAAACTCACCAAACTCTCAAGTGAATCAAAAACTAAAAATCAAAGGCCTAAGAGCAACTAGTTTAGCTGATGGCTCGCCTGTCAAAAGGGCAGGAATGAAATAACTTCATTCGTTCGTTCGTTCGTTCGTTGAGTTGCATGTCGGTAGATGTAGAGTGGGTCTTTGCCCTTAAGTGGCCACGGCTGGTCCGTGGTCCAACAGCTCTGCACTCTGGCCGGCCAACCGAGCAGAGGAACGGTGGCCACGGCCTTACAGTGGCTCTACGCCTCTACATTCGGGAGACGGGACCAGGCTGGACCTCACGGCTGGCCCCAACCGTCGGCTGTCCTAAGAATGGCTTTCCGTGGTTTTCCATTCTCCTGCACTAAGGCGAATGCCGGGACAGTTCCTAGTATAGGCCACGGCCGCCAACCCCCCACCTTCACCGAACAAATATCCCGGCCTGAGAGACGGCTTCACCTTTTAAGAGGACTGCCTCACCCTTCAGGGTAAGGTAAGGATGTATTCTGCCCGAGGGCAGGTCCGAACCTCCGCAGAGGGGAGGAATTAAACCATTTTAGTAGTAGTAGTAGTTGAGTTGCATCGTCAAACCTTACGTACCATCCACAATTACCTAACAGCTCGCTTCCGTCGCACCTGAAACCAAACCTGCTACATCCTACGCCCTCTCCCACACACCCATCCACATTCTGGCGTAAACTCAATAGTCCCCTTAGTTCAAAATCCACACCCCGATACCCTACCCATTATCAATCATGGCGTCGCTCCAGCCAACACCACAGAAAAATTGAAAATCTTCACGCGGCATTTCCCCTACCGATTCAACACCCATCGTGATCCTCACTTTGACACCATGGACACACAACTTTACCGAAATCTTGCATGCTCCCCCACTCTCACCCGATCAAACACCCATATCCTTTCGACCACCCCGTCGACACTCACATCACTACATCCGAAATTCAATCAGTCCTATCCAAGTCCCGCAGCACAGATCCCGGACCCGACAAAATCCGATACCTACATATCCGACATGCCCCAATAGCTCTCCTCACAATTCTAGCTGAACTTTACACCTTTATCCTTCGCACCGTATTTTACCCCTTCTCTTGGAAATACACTGTCTTGGCAAATGTCATGGGATAGTGTGGGGCATCCTCTGGCCCTGCGACCTGCGTTGAGACGCCGTGGAAGTGAGTCGACAAGTCCCTGGTAGTCCTCTGGACTCAGCTGACACCAAATGGTTTGCAGAGCGGCCGCCAATGCTGGTCTGTTCGTGGGTGCAGGATCCATGGCACGGAGCCTGCGTTCCAGGACATCCCAGATATGCTCGATAGGGTTCATATCGGGGCTCCTGGCTGGCCATGGCAGTCGTTGGACCTCCGCTGCATATTCCTGGAACCATTCCCGGGCGACGTGGGAGCGATGTGGCGGCGCGCTATAGTCCTGAAACACCGCAGAACTGTCTGGGCGCTGGAAGGCCAAAAATGGGTGGAGATGGTCTCCGAGCAGCTCAACATACCGCGTACCATTCAAAGTCTCTTCCAGAACAAGTAGGGGGACCATTCCATACCAGGAAAATGCACCCCAGACCATAACAGAGACACCAGCGCCTTGGACCTCACCTTCGAGGCAGGCGGGATCCATCGCTTCATGTGGTCTGCGCCATACACGGTGCCTCCCATCGGCATGGTGCAGTTGAAATCGTGATTCGTCCGACCATATCACGTTACGCCATTGTTCCAGTGTCGATCCCAGGCGACTGGCGACAAATGCGCGTCGTTGTGCCCGATGACATTGGGTTAACAGCCACCCGTGTGCGGCGCCGCCTCCCATACCCCATAGAACCCATGTTCCTACGGATTGTCCACTGGGAGACGTGTCTATCACGGCCTGTGTTGAATTGAGCCGTGATTTGTTGCACGGTTCCCTGTCTGTCACTATTGCCAATCCGTCTCAGATGTCTCCGGTCACGGTCATCGAGGGTGGCTGGACGGCCGGTCGTTCGTCTGTTGTGGACGGTGACACCCGCATTCAACCATTCACGATACACCCTGGACACGGTCGATCGTGTGAAGCTGAATTCCCGCACCACTTCCGAAATCGCACTTCCCATCCGTCGGGCACCGACCACCATACCCCGTTCGAACGGTGTCAGCTCACGACGACGTTCCATGTTACACCTGTCACATGCACAGCCACTGCTCACAAGGTCTCCTATACAACTGCCGCTGGCACAGAGGGCGTGTGGTGCGCAGACAACACACCTGCGCATTAGTGCTCCGCTATCCCATCACATTTGCTCAGTCAGTGTACACCACATTGCTTCTATTTCCGAAGTCCGGAGAACCATTTTCCGAACTACACTCCTACCATCCCATTTTCCTCATCTCGGTTCTAGCCGAAAATCTTGACAAAATCCTCGTCCAAAAACTCCGTCCTTACCTATAGTCCAACCATTTCCTGCCACCCTCACAGTTTGGCTTCCGCCCCAAACATTCCACATCCGACCAACTGCTCCGCTTGTCCCTACCACCTCCAAGAATTTTTACCGAGCCCGTCCTACCCTATTAAGTCACTTTCGATTTCCAGCTTGCTTTTGATTCCGTCTGGCATCCCGCCCTTCTTTTCAAAATCAGATTCTTCGCGCTTCCACTCCTATATCCGGCTCATATCATCATACTTAACTAACCTCTCTACGTAGATCTCTATCAACCAACAACTATACCTCTCCTTCTCCTTTACTCTCGGCGTCCCACAAGACTCCGCTCTCTCTCTTCCCTCCTTTTCATACTCTTCTTTGCCGACATCCCACAAGCCCAACAACCCATCCAACTCCTTTAGTTCACTGATGACACCACCATCCTAGCTCCCCTCTGTTCCGTTCAGTCCACCAACCGTAACGTCCAAACCTACCGCAGTTCATTCCTCTCCTGTGTAATCGCTGGCACCTCAAACTCAACCCCTCCTAGACCCAAGCTGTCTTCTTCTGTCGTAAACGACGAATAAACAGTACTACCCAGATTCGAAACTCCCCGATCCATGCCTAACGCACCCTGAAATACCTTGGCATTCTCTTCGACCAACACCTATCATTCCGTCCCCATTTTCTAAACCTGAAAATCAAGACTGCTACCCGTGCCCGACTGGTTCGTCGGCTAGCCAGCACTCAGTGGGGTCTGAATTCTTCCCTTATTCTCCTTACCTACAAGACCTTCGTTCGACCTCCCCACCTGGGCAGCCATAGCCCACCACAACCCCAACTTCTACCAATCTCTCCTCTCCATTGAACGCCGTACCGTACGCCATGCCCTCCGATTCCCGATTCCCATTCCGTTTTCATACCTCCGACTTGTACGATATATTTCTCTTCCATAAACTCGATTCCTATGTCATAATCCACTTCCAACGTGCCTTCCTTTGAGCCCTCAACCGAAACCACCCCTCCCTTAACCAACTCCTACGTCATCCGCATCCCCATTCCCCACACTTTATCTAAACTCCTCTACATCTTTACCGGTCCTCCCCCCACCCTAAGGTGATTGTGAAATGTGACGGGTCGCCTTAAACCCTATTTTCTTCCCATCTCTCGCGCTAATAATAATAATAATAATAATAATAGACAATATGATCCACAGAAACCTTGTATTCAAATAATGTAAATAGACCCTTAAAACCAATTACGTGTTATATACAACGTCTGAATAAAACTTACATTCCAAATATCACAAACTATCTCCAAAAAATAATAAAAGATACAGAATAAAAGAAAAAAGAAAAAAGAACAAATACGATTAGCCAGTGGGCCGAACACCTCCCATCTCCTTATTTCCCCACATCCATTACCCACCTCCTAAATCCATCACTTCAGCATTAACCCGCCTGAATCTCTTGGCCAGACAGAAGGCGTTACCTTCTAGGTGGCCCGCCTACCTTTCAGGGAAGGAATGAAAACATGCTTAATAATAATGATGATAATAATAATAATAATAATAATAATAATAATAATAATAATAATAATAATAATAATAATAATAATAATAATAAAAACACTTGAGTTGACACGGTCGGTAGATGCAGAGTGGGTCTCGGCCCATAAGTGGCCAATGCTGGTCTGTGGTCCAACAGCTCTGCATTCTGACCGGCCAACCGAGCGGAGGAGCGGTGACGACGGCTCTACCGTGGCCCTACGCGTCTGTATTGGGGTGACGGAAAAGGGCTGGACCTCACGGCTGGTCACCACCGTCGGCTGTCCCGAGAAAGGTTTTCCGTGGTTTTCCATTATGCTGAAATAAGGCGAATGCCGGGACAGTTCCTAGTATAGGCCACGGCCGCCAACTCCTTCACCTTCTCCGAGTATCTCCTTCACAGTCACAAATCTTCCGGCCTGAGAGACGGCCAGCGTCTTAGAGGCCCACCTCCCCCTTCAGGTGAGGAAAGAAAACATTTTGAGTTGACAATGTGTTTTAAAACGTCTATAAACTTGGTCAAAAATATGGATGGCAACAGAATATGATTGGAACTAGTGGCTTTTTAGATCAACAGTTCAAAATTATTCAGCATGTTTAAACGCATATTTCAATGAACTGAGAAACCAGTTTATTAAGACTTGTCTTATTAACCCTGAGAGTAACACCATACGTTTTTCTGACGTGTTGTACGAATGAATGCCATCTGTTCCTCGTAAGGAGGGGAGAGTTATCCCCTCCACCACCTCTATTCCTTGTTCATTTCATCTGGTAACTTTAATGTAACTTTAAATAATAGGCTTTGAGTGACACGTCTTCGAAACGTGTGGTGTAACTAAAGCGATATTTATAGACGTGTTACTGTCAGGGTTAATATAATAAGAATAGAGTGCGTGTCTCCATATGCCTTTTCTGGTCGCTATTTTGAGAGTGTTGATGCGGAGACAATATCTATAATTTTTTGAAAGTTTTGTCAATTTCTAGCGAATTTCTATGGGTTGTTAGTAGTTTCTCTCTAGCCTACTCTTTTCTACCTGAAATATTTAACTTCTAAAAGCAAATTAATAGAAATTAACATGTTCTAACACCGGGCGAATTGGCCGTGCGGTTAGGGGTGCGCGGCTGTAAGCTTGCACCCGGGAGATAGAGGGTTCCAATCCAACTGTCGGCAGCCCTGAAGATGGTTTACCTTGGTTTCCCATTTTCACACCAGGCAAATGCTGCGGTCGCCACGGTCGCTTCCTTCCAACTCCTAGGCCTTTCCTATCACATCGTCGCCATAAGACCTGTCTGTGTCGGTGCGACGTAAAGCCACTAGAAAAAAAAACAAAAAACTAAACATGTTCCAACATTGTGTTTCATATGTTCTAAAAATGACCACAAAAATAATTTCCACGCATAGGAAGCTACTGGAAAATGCTAGTTCTACTATAAAGTTGTCAAAGCGGTATAGGTGGTAACGTCGTTCTGAAACAGTATTTCTGTGTATACGATGTTCTTTGTTTATGTCGTATCACCATCTTGGAAAGGAACACTCCTAGTACATTTAACAACTCCAAAAGACGTAGGAGTTACCCTGGATCGAGCTCTCATCTACAACAAACACTGCTCAACCACCAAACAGAAAGTGACAGCCAGGAATAATGTTGTTCGGAAGTTTACAGGATCAACATGGGGAGCACCATTCATGTACAGTGAGAACCTCACTTCTCCCGCTGTGTTACTCTACGGTTGAGTTTCCATACCTATTGGCATTCTAGCCATGCGAAAATGGTTGACGTAGCGCTCGATTAGACGTGTTGCATCAACGCCGGATGTCTGCGACCTACACCTTTGGAGAAGCTATACTGCCTTGCTGGGATTGTACCTCCTGATATCAGCGAAAGATAGCGTCGAGAAACGAGACATCTGACATCTGGAAGGCGTTGACATCTGAAGCCCACCCTCTGTATGGCTATCAGCCGGCATGGCCAAGTCAACCGAAGCTCTAACGGGACACCTCATAGAGCCCGAGTTGATAAGTGGTGTGCAAGATACAGGAATAGAATTGATTGGCTCACACCAAATGAGAAATACAAAGAAATGGTGAACATGAAAATCGCTCAACAGACTATGTCCGGTGCTCCGAGTTGCAAGAGCGATCTTCAGAAGTGGGGTTACCATGTCTAGAAAACTGTGATATGTGGATGTGGAGCCGAGCAGGCATCTCACCTGCTTCAGTGCAGATTGTATCCTACATGAAGGACCTCCTAGATGCAACACCAGATGCACTGTATATTGCAAACTTTTGGACGCGACAGTTAGAAAAGGATTGTTAAAATTATATTCATACTATTTTATTTATAATACCCTGTAGTGCTTCTGACACGATTGTATGCATATGTATGTATGTATGTATGTATGTATGTATGTATGTATGCATCATCTTGGCCTCACTCTGTCGTTTCGTTAGTGACTACGTGTATATCTGATAGAAGATTTACCCGACTAACCGCCACAAGTGGCTGCCCATGCGTGAAGACGGGGTTAGGCATATACATTTGACTTTTCATAAAAGTCTGGCCTTGGAATTTATTTATAGTCATAGCAGATGCAGTCATTTGAAATGCTAGTCTTAATAGGAAGTGCAAACTTGTCACACACAGAATGGATTGTTTGGGTCGGCTGATATAAAATTTAGGCTACACGTCCGCTGAAAGAGACTGCGCGTGACTACGAACTCACGCGACTAAGCTAACTTTAATCTTACTACTATGCACGACTGAGGCCGTCCATTGTCTCATGTATATATATATACATCTATTTATTTCTGTTAATATTTTCATATTTCATATTTCTGCGGAGAAGATAAAATGAATGAGGGAGGCAGGTGTAGGGACTATGGGTGTGAGCGAAGATTAAGCAGTAAGAGGGAAGAGATCGCGAGTTTGAGGGAAATAATTAGGCTTTTAGTGGAGAGCAGGAATGGAGGTAGGTCTTCCTCAGTCAATGCCCAGGATACGCTAGGTAGATGCGAGAGAGGGAAAGGAAGAGAAGTTGTGGAAGACAAGTAGGCTAATGTTTTTAAAGGGAAGGAAAATGAGGATGAAGGGAGTGAATTCAGGAGAGGTACCGGCAAGGAATCGGTATGAGTCACTGAAAGTAGAACAGCAGAGGGGAGATGGAGAACGGGAATGTGTTACAGTGGAAGGGTGAGGTAAGAGGAAAGGAACGGTAGGAAAGGGAAACGTAGAGTTGAGGATAGGAAGAGGTAGTTGGAATAGGATCGTGAGAGGGAGAGAAAGGATGAGGAAGTAGGTTAAGCAACCATCAGATAAGTTAAGGCAGACAAAGAGAGGAGGGCATCTAATGAGGTGTATGTGGTTGAGGCTCTGATCATAGATTACTCCATTTTTTAGCCCCGTGGAGAAAGTGTGTGGAGAAAAGAGGACCAGGGTAGGGATAAGGCCCCACGGCACACAGGAATTAGGTTTAGACAGATGTTGAGGTAAGTAGAAGGAAAGGAAGAGGGTAAGGAGAAGAAGCAAGAATAGGTACTAACACAGTTGGGATCTAGTCATGACAGAGAAGTTCAAGCGAGTGGAGATTATCTGTGGGATACCGTTTAGCAGGGATACTGACTGGAGGGTGATTGGGGATTTAAATGAGACTATGTTTGGCTTCGTTGTTAAATGGTTAACACAAGCCGATGGTGTACACTAGGGTGGGTAATAAAAATATGTATGTATGTATGTATGTATGTATGTATGTATGATAAATGGCTAACATGCTGACCTTTGGTCCAAAGGGGTCCCAGGTTCAATTTCCGGTCAGGTAAGGGATTTTAACTTTCATTCGTTAATTTCGCTGACTCGCGGATGGGTGTTTGTGCCGTCTTCAGCATTAGAATTCATCTTAGACAGGGCCCCATCTTCACAGATGCGGAGGTCACCTATACCAGGCTTCTCCGGAGGCCACACGGCATTATTATTATTATTATTATTATTATTATTATTATTATTATTATTATTATTATTACGCTCAAATCCTTTTTGAGAGTCACAGTGGATTTGATTTGTTATTGTTAAATATGACTCAGTTCCTCGCCGAGGTCCCTGCGGTTTTAACGAATTCGAGGTTGCATTGACACTGTGAGCCTTCTGAAGTAGTCCTTTTGAAGGGCGATCCCTGTGCGTTTATCAAAACGTTCTCACAGGGCAATTTGTGAAGGTGAAGTAGAGTGAAATCAGTTTTTCCTCACGTGACATTTCTTCCTCGTCCATAAATATTCAATGAAGTTCAAGTTTGGAGTTAGAGGAATCTACTGGAGCAATTTGAATGAGTCTTGTGCAAAAAGGCCTTTTTGGAACTCCATCACTTCATCTTGTACTAGGAGACATATTATATTATTCTAGACGATGTTCTTGTGCTGATTCCATGTTAGGTGGCATTTGTCAGGTGAAGAGTGAATGCTCAAGAAACACGCAACCGCACTAGGAAAAAAGAAACCAGGTCTGTGTACACTCTCCGACACAAAAACAGGTTGGACTCCTGAACGAAAGAATCATACCTCACTTTGCATACCTCATCGTGATATGTTCTTTATACATACATACATACATACATACATACATACATACATACATACATACATACATACATACATACATACATACATACATACAACCGGACGTGGCTGCGTGTTCTGGGCCACGAAGCTGTCAACTTGCACTCAGGAGATAGTGGTTTCGAACCTCATTGTTGGCAGCCCTGAAGATGGCTTTTCTTGGTTTCCTATATTCACACTGTACCATTAGGCCAGCCTCAAGGGATCTGAAGTTGGGAGCGTGGGCTGGCGACCACGGGGTCCTTAGTTGAGTCCTGGCATTGCTTCCACTTACTTGTGCCAGGCTCCTCACCTTCATCTATCCTATCCGACTTCTCTTGGTCAAATCTTGTTCTTTTCCAACCCCGACGGCATTAGAGCATTCCAGGCCTATGGAGTCTTTCATTTCACGCCCTCCGTGGCCCTTGTCTTTCTTTGTCCGATACCTTCCATTTTTCTCTCTGATTAGTGCTATATAGAGGATGGTTGCCTAATTGTACTTCCTCCTAAAACAATGATCACCAGCACCATCTACGTTAAGGCCACGGTCACTTCCTTCCCGCTCCTAACCCTTTCCTATCTCACCATCGGCATAAGACCTATCTGCGTCGGTGCGACGTAAAGCAAACTGTAAAAACAATTTTGATTTTTAATAGTGGCAACAGTGCTGTAGCACCGCCGTGAAACGTCAATGACGTTTATAGCACAGGTAGGATAAATGCCTACCCTCACCGAGCAAATGAGCATGCCCTTTCCCCTCCACGCGATAACAGGAACAGAGTAGTTGTGATCGAGTGGTCACGGAATACAGTCGCAATGATTTCGAAGCAACAGCAGTGGAGCTCGATAAAAACTGAACGTGCTAGAGGTCACAATGCATGACAGTGTCACAAAGGACTGCAAGAGACTTGCGGCGAATATGGAGTACTCTACGAAACAGTAGCAAGGTGGATAAGAGCCTTTAAGAGAAGGACGCGAAAATACGTCAGACATGCCTCGGTCTGGCCATCCACCAGTAATTGACGATGGCGTGCAGACTGTGTCTACTTTAGTGGAGACGGTTCGGAACTCCACGATTCAAGAGTTAGTCCACCATACCGGACGGCGTTTTTGTGTGTACTTCACATCCTGAAGGTTCGCATGGGAATGCGAAAAAATGTCTCAAGGTGGGTCCCATATCATTTAACGAAAATGGAGAAGTGGCTATGGTATGGTCCTGCTCGTACTCACTTGAGCGCGAAGTAGAGCCCTTCCTTCGTATAGCGGATCATTATTCTTGATGAGACCTGGACCAGATCTAACGCCAATCGACCGAATGGCACCATTACGGGCTAACCGTGAAGTACAGCAGTGTTAAGGTTGTGGTGATTCCCGTCTGCAACTGGAATGGTGTTATCGTAAAGTGTACCGTTTCCCCAAGGCAGACTGTTAATGCGAAGTACTACTTTTCGTTTCTGCAAAACAGTCTGCGAGCAGCGCTGGGAAGAAAATTCTCCCATCACTCTGTACGACAATGCAAGGGCGTATGCAGTAGGAGTGTGATTTGTTCAGTCACTGCGGCTGGGAAATACTCTACCTCTCCCATCTCCACTCCGTACTCTCCGCGTTTAAGAACATGAAATGTTGACCTAATCCGTAAGTTGAAGGAACAGCTGCGTGGGATTCACTTCCTAACAGTCGAAGACGTTCTGCAGGCAATCTATTTCTCTCTTCGGACCATCCAGAAATGACGCAATGCCAAGGGTATCCAAAGGCTTTCGCGTCCCTGGAAACACGTTGTAGCAACGCTGGTGGCTATATCGAAGCCTGTAGAACATAGAACCTTGAATATATGGTGTGTATCTAGAAAATAAATAGTTCCCAGCACTAACAAATCAACCTATGTACATAATGTTATGTCATTCAGTGTTCCATCTGCAAGCTTCTGTGAATTAACTATGCGCCTTTACAATCCAGAGGGTGCCGGGTTCGATTCCCGACCTGGTCGGGGATTTTAACCTTCATTGGTTAATTCCGATGGCTCGGGGGCTGGGTCTGTGTGCCGTCATCATAATTAACTGAGCGATTCACTTCAGTCGCACGCAAACGGGGTATGAAATTTTATGAACATTTAACACGAATGGATGACTCACGACTGACTAAGAAAATAGTTCTTATTATCAACGGAAACCGACAAAACCAAAGTTCTCTGGCTAGTGGATGCACAAAAGGACCTCGCAGAAGTCGACGTTGATCCAATAGCAACCACAAGGAATACATACAGAAAAAAGATCAACACACATAAATTTGCACCCAAGAATCCATCTGAGAAAAGCTTGAAACTCAAAAACTCATGGACACAAGAAAGACGGCAGGCCCATAGTGAAAGGATGAGGGAGTTTTCGGAAGATAAGAACAAGAAGATGAAGAATACCAGTGCTATTTAATGGTTCCACGTGCTCCTCAAGGGGCTAAAGGAATGCATGTAATAATAATAATAATAATAATAATAATAATAATAATAATAATAATAATAATAATAATAATAATAATAATAATAATAATAATAATAATAATAATAATTGTTACGGAGTTTCCGTAGTTCACAGAGGAATAAGAAGCGCCATTGTTGAATGGCTGAACAAGGAATTAACTAGAGCAGAATTTAATGTAACAAATTTGGAAATATTATTTCATTCCTTTTTTAAAATTGAGAGATAGAAAATCTAAATAAATATCAAACAATAAAACAAGTTATTAACGATCTCGTCAGCTCTAACAATACCGGGGACTTAGAAGTCCGAACATCAGGTACAAAATCTTGCGTTAATTACAAGTTTGTTAACTGCACATATAGAAGAACATTATTGCTCCGCACAGGTACAATATATGACAAGAGCAAAGTTTGCTCTTAGCGGTTACATTACACAGGAGTCTGAGCTCCTAAATAACATAATTAAGCCCCTCAGAGGCAAATAAGTTTGTCTTTTGATACACGTAATCACACTAGGCAACCCATAAGGTGACCCCACTTTGAAGTGTTCATCGATTGCTCCACAATAACATTAAGCACTGTTCCTAAAGGAAACCGACACGCAGAAACACAGAATAAACAGGGGCATCATTGCCCATTCTACATGGCCTTAATAGTAAAAAGGAAAGGATTGCATACAACCGACCATAAACGAAAGGCAAGGAAGTTAAAAACCTGCACTCCTTATAGAAATGGATAAAAACCTAAGTGTGCTTATGGCCCAATGATACAGATGCCAATCCGATACTGCAATGGGTGACTAAAAGAGGAACATTTAAAGTCGAGGCAAGATTTACAAAATTTTGAGGTTGAATACTTGTCACCCCATGCAAGGTTGAATGGGAAACGACAGTACGTCATCACTCTTCGTTCCCTTATATTACATATTTCCTAGTAGGAAATAGAAATCCTACATTGAAACCACCAGTTTACAAAATTGCATTAAAAGGAAAACGGCTGAAACCTTCCCCTCAAACTACCTGCAGGCGCTATCACATGTTTAGGTAAATTCTGCCATTACCTTGTGTCGCTAGATGTTCTTCAAGCAGGCCTCGCCCCTGCCTCCTGGGCTTCCGTCAAGTCGCACTCCCAACCACTGGAGCAATTCAGTTTTATAGTTCCGTAAGGGGAAGCTTCCAGAACACTTGCTGATAGGCTGGATTCCTGTACACGCCCCTGGTTTTGATTGGCTAGAGAACATATTTACAAGCTTCTGATAGGTAGATTACAATCGAGGAGGAACTCCAGCTGAAGTGTTAACAACTTCGGAACATCAAAAAAAAATTCTAAGAGAAAGTTTACCAATAACCAAAATGTAGTTTCCTAAGCTCTAGGTTAGTTTTGGTCCGTGAGAGTGCACTAATAAATCTGTGGTAGAGCCATGTAACTGTAGAGGACGAAATTCTTTGGTAATTTACAAGTTCAAGTCCATTGCCATAGATGGCTGTAAAGAAGGTGCGCAGTTTAAAAAGCCGAGGAAGGTGAACCTCTGATATAATAATAATAATAATAATAATAATAATAATAATAATAATAATAATAATAATAATAATAATAATAATAATAATAATAATAATAATAATAATAATAATAATAATAATAATACCGAGCTCGATAGCTGCAGTCGCTTAAGAGCGGCCAATATCCAGTATTCGGGAGATAGTAGGTTCGAACCCCACTGTCGGCAGCCCTGAAAATGGTTTTCCGTGGTTTCCCATTTTCACACCAGTACATTAATTAAGGCCACGGCCGCTTCCTTCCCACTCCTGACCCTTTCCTGCCCCATCGTCGCCGTAAGACCTATCTGTGTCGGTGCGACGTAAAACAACTAGCAAAATAATAATAATAATAATAATAATAATAATAATAATATAAACCGGGCTGGCGGTTTATGGGTTGCGTGGCTACCTCTTAAGTGAAGACCCTGGGTTCGATTCCTGGCCAGGTTAGAGATTTTTACTATATCTGAAGGTTGGTTAGAAGTGGGAGCTATCTGACGGTGAGATAGCGCCCCCGACCTAGAAAGCCAAGAATTAACAGCCGAGAGGATTCGCCGCGCTGAATGGTCATTTGGTAGGCTGTAGCGTCATGGGGGTGGAGATGGAGTTCGGATAATACTAACATCATCATCAACAACAACAACACATCGTTTACAGTATCAGCCTTCACTCATTCCCATCTTACACCCGACGTGGAGAGAGCACTGACCGAACTCTAGTTACTGACCTCTGGCAAAACGCAAGCAAAAACTACCACTGGTCGTTTTTGACAATACTATTTTACACTTATAACAGAACACTATCACTACTTATGATACATCCAGCTTGCAAAACTTCCTGTTCAGAAACCATCAACTCCTCTCAGCTGATATTACAGCAATTCCCGCAATTCTCTCAATTAATTTAAATAAATGTAAATCTTATGTTGTCAATGACATGATAATTCTGAATTATTTATACTGAAGCTTGTTATTATGAGAAATGTCATACTATTTATATGCAGATGCTACATGTACGATAAATAAATAAATAAATAAATAAATAAATAAATAAATAAATAAATAAATAAATAAATAAATAAATAAATAAAATAAAACGACTGTATCCTGACAATCACCACCTTGTTCATGTACATACTGCATATCGGCAATTGTGACGCTAAAATTTGTTTAGCGACGATAAACAGTACAAAGGGACGTCACAGACAATACTCTCCATTCGCTTGTGTGTGCAGAAATTTATCCCGTTCCTAAAGTGGAAACAAATTTTCAACATCAACATGTGGCGTATGGGGAAGTGGGGGGGGGGGGCGAGGTGTTCTGCATGATCAGCTCGACGGGTTGTTCACGTTTATGGGATGCTTGACTGGTGCGGTTTATCCGGGGAGCTGAAAATATTGCTGTTCCATCTCCAACTGAAGAGCACATAACAACGTTCTCTCAGATGTACTTCGGCATTAATGACAATTTTCCACGCTCACGGTTTCAGAATCCTGCTCCGGCTGAGTCTGCGAAAGACTAGTTATTATTGTTATGTTCTGATTGTAATGATTAGAGAATTTTTGGAAGAGGAAATGTGGAAAGCAATCAAACTACTTGTAATGGAAAGAGATTGCCTAGCCGAGGTGGTAAAGGCGTGCTTGGTTCACCTAGAAGGCGTGTATTCGATTCCCCGACAGGAAATAGAACATTTAAGAAACGAGAAACGGTGACGAATGAAATATTATTTCTTCATCTTCTTCTGCTTCTTCGTGAATTGTTCACCTAGGACCACGCGGAATCAACATTTTTCGGCCTTCTTTTTTGACCATTTGTTCTTCATTGATTGTGCACGTCTCCGGTCCTTCGACCATACCGATCGCGTGGATTTCCTTTCTTGTTCCTCAAATCCCCGTGTTTGAATGATGTTTTGCATTTCCTTTCGATCTTGTAGATTTGGCGATCGTAATTCAGTGAGGCCCTTCTCTAACAATTTGTACCACTTTGGTCTAGTGGCCTTGTTTTGTAGAAATTTGTAAATTCGATGTGAAAGTCTGTTAGGGTTCATTCGTTCCAAACGCCCCGCAAATTGGATTCGTCGCATTCGAATTGCATTTGTAATTCTGGAAATGTGCTTGTATATTTCACTACTAGGTTTAGGGTAATGAGTTCCGTTTATGAATCTTGGTCCTAAGATTTCTCTCATGATTTTACGTTCTTTAATTTCTAATTGTTCCTTTAATCCCTTTTGTTGTAGGTTGAGAGTTTCCACAGCGTAGAGTGCTTCTGGTTTAACTACTATATTGTAATGTCATTAGAGGATGGTTGCCCAGTTGTACTTCCTCTTAAAACAATAATCACCACCACCTGTAATGTCATTGCTCCATTGTTTATTGTAAACAGTTCTTGTTAGTTGGAAAGCAGTTTCCATCTTCTGAATTCTTGAAGTTAAGGATTTCCTTTCATTACAATTTTTTTGTAATTCATTCACCCTTGAGATTTTGTTAGTGTCAATGATAAGTTCTTTTGGTCCATTTTTATGTCGGTCCTATATTTATTTTTTTCGCATTAATTTGAAGTCCGATTTTTACTGCTTGTTCTTGTAGAATATCAAGTTGCTTTTGTGCATCTGGTATGTTTTTGGCTATAAGCGCTATATCATCAGCAAAGGCTATAAGTCAATTTTCATACCTTTATTCTTAGGTCCTAAATGGTGAGATGGTGCACCAGCTTGTAACCATTCTCTGACAACCTTTTCAAGAGCACAATTGAAAAGTAAAGGAGATACCCCATCCCCTTGTCGCACTCCTGCGTTTATTTGAAATTCCTGACTGTATTCACCTATAAACTTTACTTTAGCTGTAGTTTCCGTAAGCATTTCCTTGATAATATTTCTTGTTATTTGATCTGGTCTATATTCTGATAAAACATGAAGGAGTGATTCTAGATCTATATTGTCATATTCTTTTTTGAAGTCAACGAATATGATCACATCGTTTTTGTTTGCTGTGGTACGGAAGTATGTTATTGTATTCCTTAAATTAAGAATTTGCTCAGCCCACGACCTTCCTTTTCTAAATCCAGTTTGGTATTCACCTAATTCTTGGATTTAAATATATTGTTTCCAGTTTTCGGACTGTCGGGAACTTGGTCATAACAATATTGCTCTTGAATTTATTCAACTTGCCTGTGGCCATTGCGTATTGCCTCCCTTTAAAGAGCTGCTATATCTTCTTCTTTTCGATTTTGGCCATCTAAGGACTACGGAAAGTAACCCTGTGCATTCATCCTGAATCTTATTTTCTTGACTTGCAATAGTTCTTCATCATTTCACTCTGCTGTTTCGTCCTCTCTTGTGTCCAGATGTTGTTACTACCTTTCCTCGTCTCCTTCTCCTGGAAACTTTCGATATTTCGTATCAATCTTCTGAAAGTTGTTCAGTCTTGTATTATATCGTCTGTTATCAAAATCTCTGTCAAATATTTTTTCTATCCCAGGGATCCGCTGGTTGCCGTTCTTGTTCTTGCAAACATGATTAAACATTCGCTTTATCAATCTGCGGTTATCCATCCTCATTTTGTGACCGCAACATTTAATTATGCTCTTTCTGATAGTGCCTGACATCCTTTCATTTTCTTCGCCCTTGTATAGATCTTTACTCTTCCTATCTCTAAGCTCTCCTTCCTTCGTTTTCAATGGTCCCCAGATTTTCTTTTCCTTTTTCTCTATCTCTTCTATTTTTACCGGTTTTCATAGAGAACATGCATTATGTGGCATATAGACTCTCTGGTTTGATTACTGTGTTGTAGTGTTTGATTTATAATAATAATAATTTCGTGTGGCTATTTCTATCCGGGGCCAGCCCTTGTGAGGCAGACCCTCCGATGAGGGTGGTGGCATTGGCCAATGTGTAGGTAACTGCGTGTTATTGTGGTGGAGGATAGTGTTATGTGCGGTGTGTGAGTTGGAAGCATTTTTGGAGTCAGCATAAATACTCTGTCCCCGAGCCAAGGGAATTAACCATTTAAGGCTAAAATCTCCGATCCGGCCGGGAATCGAACCCGCGACCCTCTGGAGCAAAGACCAGCACGCTGACCATTTAGCCATGGAGCCGGATTATAGTGTTTGATTTTACTTTTCCTAGAGAGATTCTTCTTATTGACGATCACTATTACAGACTTTAGGTGTACACCGATTTAAGTCTATGCAGAGATAAATGGGAATCGAGTAAGTACGAGTGTGACGTGTTGACAGATACTACTACGTCAATAAGATTAGATCAACACTGACCAACATGAAGAAATTGGAAGAAAGAGATCCCTTGTATGCATTGTGTTTGAATTCTACTTACGACTGACGACTGTGAGGTTAACACGTCAGAAGGACTCCTGAATTACCTCCGCGAGGAAGGCCTGTGATAGGAAGGGAGAACGATGCTCTGTTGATCTTAGCGCCTTACTGAGGTCACCAGACAATGCTACCATCTGTTGACATAAGACAGGATGTGAGGGGAAGACAATTTTGCATTAATGGTTCCTTTACAGCATAAGGGTTAGAAGACGTACTATATTACAATTGGATTATCTTACGAGCGAGACGTAAGTGGTTAGAAATTTTATCACCATTGGATTAGGACTTTTATTGTGCTGTAGTTGGTAATTTACTGTTCGAGCTGGGTAGCTCAGTCGGTAGAGAGCTGGCTTCCTAAACTCAAGTTGGCGGATTCGATCCCTGCTACTGTAATGGTAATGAAATGATATGGCGTATGGCTTTCAGTGCTGGGAGTGTATGAGGATATGTTCGGTTCGCCAGGTGCAGGTCTTTAGATCTGAGGTCCGTAGGCGACCTGCGCGTCGTGATGAGGATGAAATGATGATGAAGATGACACGTACAACCCAATTCCGGGGCCAGATTTAACCAATGATGGTTAAAATTTCTGACCCTACCGAGAATCGAACCCAGAATCTCTGTGACCAAAGGTGAGCACGCTAACCATTTAGCCATGGACCCGGATAGTGAGATGGTATTTGAAGGTGCTCAAATACTCCAGATTCGTGTCGGTAGATTTACCGGCACGTAAAAGAATTACTTTGGGATAAAATTCCGGCACCTCGACGTCTCCGGAAGCCGTAAACATTGTTGTTGGGACGCAAAACAAACAATAATATTATTAGTTTGTGTTGTTTCTCTATAAATGGACAAATCATTTTTAGTGTGGGTTGTGTGTCGAGTGAAGGCGTGCTCGGTTCGCCCGGAAGGACGTGGGTTCGAATCCCCGTCAGGAAGTCGTAAAATTTAAGACACGAGATTTCCACTTCCGAAGGTGCACATGGCCCTGAGGTTCACTCAGCCTACACCAAAAATGAGTACCAGGTTAATTCCTGGGGGCAAAGGCGGCCGGGCGTAGAGCCAACCACTCCACCCCATCAAGTGCCGAGGTTACGGATAGTGGAAGCCTTTACCTTCCACCCCTCAAAGGGCCTTCATGGCCTGTACGGAGATGACTTTGCTTTGCTCTGCTTTTTTTGTGTGTCGAGTGACAATGAACACCTATACCTTTCCTAAGGTAAGATTGATAACATTCAACTTCCTAACTAGTGTGCAGTCTTTTTAGCTAAGGAGCTTCTGATATTTTATCCAAATGGGACGTTTTAAGGACGATGAAGGAAATAGTTTCTGCAGCCGTCAGAAATCTTAAGGGAGAACAGGAGAGGAGGAGATATAATGAGGTTGGTAGGATTGAAGCTCAGGTCATGGACGACTCTATTGTTGGGCATGTGGAGAAAATATATGAGAGAAAGGGAGTTAAGGTACAGTGTTTATCGGAACTGGGTTGAGGCAGATGATGAGGAAAGTAGAAGAGAATGAGGAGGATGTTGAGAAAGTGGTAAGATTCCACGTTGGTAGCAACAGAGTACGGCAAGCAGGAATATGTATTAATATAGTAGGGGATGTGAAGGAGACAGCATGGAGAAGTTTAAGGGAGATGAGATTGTTATCAGTGGTATATTGTGTAGGAGGGATGCTGACTGGAGGATGATTGAGGATTTACATGAGACTATGGAGTTGGTAGGTGTGAAAGTGAGAGTGAGAAATTTAGATCTAATGAGTGGGTAGGAGGTAGGGATCTACGCTCAGATGATCTTCATTTGAACCGCAATGGTACATACAAGTTCTCTGTGTTTCCTATGATTAATGCCTTATGCAGAGTTGTAGAAAATTAATTTTAAGATGGAAATAAAGCGTTTCCATACCCTCATTCATATAACATACTCTCTTCTTCTAAGTGTAAGGAATATGTCCTAGAGGTTTAGTCCACCTTATTGTTACATCCGATGAGAGTGGCTGGCCGCACGGAGCGAATTGACCGTGCGGTTAGGGCCGTGCAGCTATGAGCTTGTATTCGGGAGATGGCGGGTTCGAACCCCACTGTGGCATATTGAAAGAAAGTGTAGCGTATATGAGCTGCAGAAATGTTACTAACAAAACCGCAGTTCCCAAGCTACAGAAATAAACAAAATCCCCTGGCCGGGAATAGAACCCGGGACCTGTGGTTTTGGGATCTTATCCATAGCAGTAGTTATATACATGTTTAAGCCCATATATCCTTAAGCTGCCTTCTCAGACTCTATGTTTCCTATCTGTAAATGTTCAGTACAGCATCATCTCCTATACCCTGTTTAATTTTTCCATATTTTTACTGGAACATTCCGGTTGTATGTAATTATCGTTCCAAACTTTATAAACTACACTGCAACTCTAAATTGCGCACTTGGTAATTATTGTTTCAGCATCACTTGCTTTGCGCACATTAATACCCTTACTGAGGTCCACCCAGAAGGAAAATCGAATGCACGTGACATAGAGCACCCATAGACTGAGTAAGGCTAAGAGCTGTTGCATGTTCATTCGGGAGGTCCTGTTTAGTCCTTCGACAGTGAATAACTGCAAGTATTCCATTAATTTTGCCTTCTAGATCTGTGCTGGCGAATTTCGTGAAAAAAGGAGACTATGCTCTACAATAGGAATGTTAAGTTGATCGTTTGGAGTTCTAAATTTCGAATCCACCTATCACAATAAAAGCAAATTATTTTACTACTACTATAACTTGAACTATTCTTTCTGCCTGTCCATTCGTTAATTCCAATGTACGTATTAATTCACCAGTCGTGTCCTATGTTTCATAATTGTATTGTCTTACCATTGAGAAATCATCTTGTACGAGAGATAATAATAATAATAATAATAATAATAATAATAATAATAATAATAATAATAATAATAATAATAATAATAATAATAATAATAATAATAATAATAATAATTGTACCGGGCGGTACACCTCTACGACGCAAGTTCAAATCTTGCGCCAATTGAAACTTCTCTACTGGAGAAACCCTGAACTTTAACAACTGAACTAACTCTACTGGTTATCAGAAGATGTCACTGTGTGTTTTTGATTTGCTTTTGTTTTTCATTGATCAAGAAGTGTGGACATTCTCTAACAGATGTCTCTACCAAAAACTATGAGTATGCACTCTAGTGTGAAGGAATGAACCTTCTTGAAGAAATTTTGTATTCATAAGTTTTGTCGTTCCTAAATTTTGTTCTGTCATTTGTGGGTAGGCAATATTAATCCTTTCTTTCCGCCTGTTTTGAATGTAGCCAATCAGGAATTTCTGTAATTAATTTTCCACCAATAAGGTGTTTCTTCATCGACTTATGTATAAGTTTTTGCTGTTATCCAATAAAACGTTGTGGGCGGGTCGTAATCATTCATGAAAGGTCTCGAATTTTCCGCGAGGGTATAAAAACTGCTGATTTTCTTGTCTCCGGGCCACTCTTATAACATCTTGCTCAGTGTGTGAATATGTAGCAGGGGGCGGGAAGCGCCTCGTTCTTCAGGCCGCCGTTCTTCAACAAGGTAATGGCCTTTGAACATCTGTATTTCTTGCTAGCTCAGCAGTTTAACTCTCGGGGAAGGTTCAAAACCTTTAATATGTAACCCACTCTTTAAAATGTAAATCCCTTTTCAGTCTATGTAAAATCTACAAATCTCTTTAACTGTAAAGCGGGGATAGAGAGTGCTTTACCTTCTCGAGCTCCTCTTCATTTTGATTTTGAGGTGGCTATGTTTTCATAACCGTTTTTCTCTTCCTTCTTAATGTGGTAAATTTATCTTGTATACTAGTCACCTCCCTAGCTTGGAATTATCCCCTGTGTATCGGCCTAGCGCCACTTAGGTTTTAAAATGTGTATTTAGGAGTGCAAGTTCACGCTTCCAGTCCTCTCTGTACTTTGGGCCAGTAACTTAACTTGTTTTTTCTTTCTTTTTCTTCATGCAAAGGACCTGTAGGTTGGGTGCAAGATACCCCTGTTTCACTGTAAGTGTGCCTTGAGGGCAGTTAGAAGTAAAGTTTGTTGTGGCCTTTGATAGGCTTGTAAAATTGAGAGCAGGTCAGCTCTTTCTGGTATTTTGAAAGGTGCCTCTAGAAGCCTTGACATTACTAAGCGGGAGCAAGAGCTCCATGTAATTAAGGGTTTTCTGCTCCTTTGTATTTTGTGGTTGTGAGCTGAGAGCTCAAGGATTGTCGTATTGGGGCTCGAAGCCCAGGACTTGTATGAACCCGAAACTCGGGCTTTCCTTGAAAAACTACTCTGGTACCTGATTTTGTTATTTCCCCTAGTGGAAACTGGTTAAATTTTTATCTAATCTTGGACTTCTTGATTGTGTACCTGATTTAACTTGTTGTTATTTGTTGTATGCTCAAAATTCTATGTCACCATTGTTTAGTTTCGAAAATATAACCTTTATTGAAATTTTAATTCATCTTTCGGACTTGTAGTTAGCCCCATTCCAGCCCGCACCTTCTTTCACCTCTGCTGTTCCACAGATACCTCTGAACAATAATAATAATAATAATAATAATAATAATAATAATAATAATAATAATAATAATAATAATAATAATAATAATAATAATAATAATAATAATAATAATAATAATAATAATAATAATAATTGTTCCGGGGATTCCGTGATGGACAAAGGTGAAAGTAGGTGCGAGCATGAATGGGTTAAGATAGGACAATCAGAAGATTGATTGAAAACTTTATAATTATTGTTATATTTCTTTCTGAGCTCTTTTTTCTTTTTCGGAATAATAATAATAATAATAAATAAGACTTTACAAAATTCAGGTACAAAAGATCATAAGATTGGGTAACAATTTTAGAAAATCGAATGACAGTTAATGAACAACTTTGAGCTTGAAGCTCCCTAATTATACACCCTTCAAGATCACTGCGGCTCCTTTCAAACCAGTCAAGGAGACGAATCTCCCAATAACCTTTACACAATAGTTAGAGCATATTTGCTCTACAAGTTTATCTAGGAGACTGCGCTCCAAACCTTATAACCGTACAGCCTTCTAAAGGCAACATTTAACTTTTATATTAACAACCGGAGCATCTTTGCTCTATAAATCTTACACTTTCTCTAGGCACAATCTACGTTTAACAAACAGTATTAACTGTCTATGCTCCACTGTCTGATATATCTACATTAAAGGTAAGAAATACAGTTTAGAAGGGGTATCTAGTACCCATTATACCAGGCCTTTGTGGAAAACAACAGGTTAAATTACCGGCCCCAAAATCAAAATTGTGTGGAGGCGAACTCTTGCACTCCTAGAAGTTTACAATTGAATGGTTAAAACTCTATTTGGGTTTATGGCCCGAAAATACAGAGGTTAAGCCTACGCAACTGAGGTGACTAGATGCAGAGAATAATTAAGTTACCAGATTACAAATAGAAAATGATTACAAAACCATAGCCACCTCAAAATCAACTTGAAGAGGAATTCGGGAGGGTACCGCACTCTCTATTCCATGATTACTCTTAACTTTATTAGGTTTGTTTGAAAATTACATTAGAATATTGAAATTTACATTTTAGGAAAATTGAAGTTACATTCTTAAGATCTAAAACCTTCCCCTCGAGCTATCTGTCAAAGACTATTAATTAATTAATTAAACCGGGACTATTACCTTGAGCTGATGTACTGCTCGATGATGAACGAGGCACCCCGCCTCCTATGTAAAACACACACACACACACACTAGACTGGAGCGAAGAATAAGACCCCCTGGTCGAAAAATGTACCAGCTTTTATACCCAAGAGGAAAGATCCAGAAAACTCTGGGCTAAGGCCCAACACACCCCCAATTCTTATTGGGCAATCAAATATATACAAGACGGAGCCTATTGGCTAAACAATAAATATAAACATTTTCTATTGGTCAATATAGAGATAGAAGTGTTGTAAACTTCAAGACACCAAAAACAAAGAATAATCGACTCAGTTTAATAAACTTAACTTAACAATTTTAATAGTCCATCTTCCCACCAGAGGGCATAACATAAGTTTTTTTTTTTGAAGAGACATCTGTTGATAAAAGTTCAGATTTCTTGTACTAGTTGCTGCAAGTTTTAGATTGAAGATGGCATTCTCCAAGGGAGTTCATTTAAATGAATGGGGCGGGTGTACCTTCCGGTACAATAATAATAATGAGTTAACGTTTTGCACCATCCCGCGTCCAGGTTGACTACACGAGTTTCCAGACTAGCTCTTGATAATACTTTCATCTGCCGAATATTCTTGGGTTGTGAGTTCCGCGTGAGAAAGAAACACCGACGGCCTACGGTAAATACCAACCTACGTAAATGAACGTCTTCAACACGCTATTAGTCGGTTACCGTATATTTTTGATACCCAAATTTATCGCAAAAATCAGATTATCGTGGCTTGCCAAGAACACCGTACATGATGTCATCATGATCGCAATGAAAATTAATCATTCCAAGCCTATATCTAGTACTTACTCTAAGCAGACATTGAAAGAATCCAATATTACTCTACTCAACTTTTATTCATAAATTGATTTATGGATGAATTGGAATAAACGTTGATTACCTTGAAAATCATTTATACAGTATAGCAGGTTTCCTATTCAATCAGTTTCTCAATAAATATATTGATGTTGTCTTGAAGAAATAGGTTTGGGAAAACCTCTGATAAATAAATAAAATAATGAACTTAGGCCTTATTCATCTGAATCATAATCTTAGCCTCTCGAAAAATTGTATTATAACTAAGTAGTTTCCAAGGAATTCAAATGAAAGGAAAAATAATTAAATTACATAATAAGTAAAATTACTCAACATAATTGAAAAAGTTGGATAATTGCAATAATTATAATTATTATAATGTTTGTAATGAATGAATTATTTGGATGCATCCGAAAGTTCTAAGTAAAATAAACTATATTCCTACTATATACAATTCAAATTAAAGTTCAATTGGAAAATGAGGAAAATGCAAAGAAAATGGCCAATAATTAATGACTCAATTAATTAATTAATTAATTAAGATCTGGAATCTCTGAAAATTAAGTTAAGTTGCTTCTCGAAACCATCAAGATTCAATTGCCTGAATTAAATTCGCATACAATTACAGAAATGTATATCACTCGGTTGAAAACAGTTCATCTCAATGTCCACGCACAGTAGAAAAATCGTGTGAAAAGATTACTGTCTGATTCTTTGGTATCTACTCTATTCGAAGTTTCAATTTGTTCAATGTTTCATATTTTGTACCAATTAGCCTCCATATAAGCAAAACTAAGTCCACTTTAAGTCGTAAGCATTTTCAAATTATTTCCATCGTAAGGATTACATTGCTAAATTATTCAATTATTCCTTTAATTCATGGTTAAATTTCAGCTAAAGTGCGTATATGACTTACCATAACATTTCCAAGTATATCACGATTAATAATCCAACGAAATACCATGTATGGAAAAACTGACACATAGGAAGACTCTATCCTCATCTAAAATCCACATATGAAAGTCTAAGTTACCAGTGATGTCTAATATTGCTCCAAAAGAAAATAAATAAATCGTAAGCTGACTTGCCGTAAGTGAGAATATATGAAAACATTCGTAGTTATGTCAGTGAAGGTCTAAATGTTTACGTAAGTGATCTCTCGGCTCTTCGAAGATCCTACTTATTCAATTAATTCTTTAGTGATGGCATTAAGATCGTATCCTAAACTGTATCATATATATATTAGGGAATAAAATAGTAATCAGAAACAGTACGTTTCACCTCCGACACCTTAGCATGTGCAACCCACACATACTACCATTTCTCGAAGAAATACTATGACCGACACCTTAAATAACAGTAACTATCACCATCAAAATACACTAGCAATTCATATGCTAACTATATTCATTATTTAACACTTCCATTATCGCGTAGCATTTATAATTGAAGCACTCATTCCATCAAAACACAACATATGTACTATCACCTGCACATATATATATTCATTACCATTACTGTCATAGTATCAAATAAATAGTACACTGTAACCTTAAAATTGTGCCATCAAATTTCCTTGTAATACTCCCTAAATACGATCTTTACGCTTGCTCTTAGTCAAAACCATCATGCATATAAATATTAGGTTCCTCATAATACTCTAATATTTCACTGACAACAAATTATGAAAAATATCAATCACTTCTCCACTCTCATATTGACAGATTTACGAACGGCATTTCACTGGTGCTTTAACGCCTATGTTTGGAATTTACGGTAACTTTGGATGAATACCTATTTCCTTGTGAACACACACACGTATATTAATTACGCACACAAAATGTTACTACATATATTATACATTAACCCAAAGAATAAGGTTTTCTACTTACGATACGACTTAAATGGGGACTTATCTTTGCTTATTGGATCTGACTTCCATTTCGCTGTTGATCGTCATGGGATGGTAGGTCTTGCTCCCTGGTTCGGCTTAAGTAACAAGGAATCATCTCGTCATCACAGCTGACTACTATCCTCCTGGATCATCCATCTCGTCAAGCGTTACCATAGCCAGAGTAGTCCTCGCCTCAGCTTCTTAGAACATCATGACGGCCTCCATTGCATCAAGGACAGAATAATACAAGGCATTAGTGGATTTATACATGGTAATCTTCTTAGTAATGCTAATGTGGTCAGTATATTTGTTTTCTGTTCCGCTTAATTTGCCTATAAGACTCTAAATATCGTCTTGTTTCAAACTGCCTTGCTCGCCGAAACGTTATGAATTTTATGTGCTTTAAGGATTGCACTCTGTTCCGTCTACTTCAGTTCTCTTGATGTTATGCAGTATCGGGCAAATAAAATGTTCCGAGCCCAACCGTGACGTAGTGAAGCTCCAACTTGACGTTTCTTATCAGCTGGTCTTTTATCTCACGTATATGTCAAATACAGCTGGTGTTCGGCGGGTTATCGTTGACTTGATCTTATCTCTAACAGTAGACTAAACTCTCCAATTATCACTGGGTTTCTTTACGCGATTCCGTCTTTCTTGGTGTAGTGCTCAATTAAGAATCCTTTCTCTAATGGAAGATTTTTTTTCAATAATGGATTTAAATAATCCGCTCTCGTCATTCTTTCGCACTGCCTTCTAAAAAAAAAATTCCTTCCGTGATTGCCGGTTGAATTTATCATCTCTTCAGTTCATACAGCTGTTAATTGTTTTTATTCTGACCCGCTAATAGCCGAAGCGCCATTTTTGTTCCAAATATAGTAACTATAGAACGGTGAAATGGCACAGTTTATTCTAACTTCTAATGGTATTAACATAGTCGGATTTTTAGAATTTCGCTTTGTAGGAATTCTTTTGTGTCGAAAGTCAACGACGCAGAGTTGTCGTATACCATATAACTACCCTGACCTCGACTGGAATCAAACCTGGTGTTTTGCGAGAGAAGGTTAACGACTAAGGAGTGATTTGCTCTTGCTGCTCCTCCTATAGTGAGCCAATAATACTTTTACTGTGGATGTAACGGACAAGCTAGTAATTTGCTATGAATGTAACAGACAATGAAACCATAGTCGGTTAGCTTTTGATTTATGACACTAAGTGAGAACGTAGCAGAGGATCGTTCGCAGACCGGTGCGAAAAGGAGGGGTCCCCATTCCAGCATCCCACCCCAGCGCAATAAGCAGGTAGGCCACCAGTCATACATCACACGCGCCACACTGTACTGAGCTGTGCGAATTAATCGTCTTTGTCCATAGATCTCGACTAGGTTGCGTGATACAGGATTAACATAGTAGCGTCATCTACTGTCATTGTTCTGTTGGTAGAATACATGTCAGACGGAGGAATTTACCTTAACTCAACATAACTTCTGGTATATAAATAATTTTTGATCTGTTGGTTTTCGAGACACCGAGCTGCCGGAATTTTGCCTTCCAAAAGTTATTTTATTTTTCCAGTAAATTTACCAACGCGTGGCTGGGGTTTTTGGGCATCTTCTAATACCATTGAACTGGTTTGTTTTTGTTTGTTTGTTTATTCGTTTGTTCGTTTGTTAGTGGTTTAGTGCTGCACAAATTCACAAGGAAAGTATTTTGGCTGGACAAGGCAGATGTGAATGAAATTGTGAGAATGATTAATTAACTTATCCTAAACCGAATAGTAATAATGATTTTGCTGTAACATCAACGATAGTTATAAGTAAATGCTGGAGGAAACTACTTGGTGACGTAGAATGTCCTCGCGTAGCCAATGTTTTAAAGTAACATAAAACATTTTATACCGAAAATGAGATTTAGACAAGACGAACTTAATTTCATGCTCTACAAACCTATTTTGGTATTACGTAAATTATGTTATGAATATATCAAAATATTAGGGATATATTTCTTCAGTATCATTATTAATGGAAGGTAAACTATTATTTAGTATAGATTCTTTACCATCTAAAACATATAATATATAAGCGTGCATGCTATCAAGATAACCTTTCATTAGCACACACCAAGGAACTGCTGGATTCCTCTTCAGAATCACCTATATTGCCTCGCTGTGGACAGCCCATGTAACTTCAACTGACGTGCAGATATTTTCTAATATCTTAATTGATAACCACACCCTGCAAGGTTTCGATCCAATCCAAATTATTCCCTTGTTTAACAGGGTTTGGGTGGCAATGGGAAAGTTTAGGACTGTAATTAAAATACGACTCCAGCATTTACCTGGTGTGAAAATGAGAAAGTATCGAAAACCACCTTCAGGGCTGGCGATGGTGTTGCTCGAATCCTCCATGAAGCTAACATCCAATAAGGCCTGTATACGTATACGACCGCCTGTTCCCATTTCTTGATGGATGCATTACTTTGGTCCTATGTCTTGAAACAGGCCAGAGACAATGTAGTTTCCACCGAAGTCTTAGTCTCATTTAATGCTGCGACAACATGGAAGCTTCTGAGGTATGGGTTATGCTGAATAGAGTCTAAAGTAGAGTAGCTTGTGCATTGGCAAAGAACTGAAGTGAAGTGGTAGTAATTTATTGTTTACCTTTGTAATGCTAAGTATAATTGCAGTGTAGTTATTTCATTAGTTAGTATCTTGCTTGCTTTATTGTCGTGTAATCCTTGTGTAATACACAGTATGTTTCTTCTTTCAAGTACACTTTTTAATTCACAAAATACGTCATTTATTTTTGCACATATTATCATAATATTGCATATTCTGTGGAAGAAGAGTAAAGAATGGCTGAGGAATGTGGGCGTAGGGGCTGCAGGTACCAGTGGGAATTAAGAAGTATGAGAGAGGATTTGGAAAGTTTGATGGAGATACAGTAATTAGGGTTCTAACGGAGAACACGAGTGAAGATAGGTCTCACTCAAACGATGTGCAGGGTACGGTAGATAGACAGGAGCGGGGGGAAGGAAAAGTACGGGCGGTAATGTTTTAAGGGGCCTTAAAGGGAAGGAAAGTGAGGCCTAAGGGGTCTGGTCAAGCGAGAGTTCAGGAGAGGAATCGGTGAGAATTCAGTATGAGTCACTACTGGTAGGACAGCAGAGGGAAGATGGAGAACAATAACTGTTACCGATGTGTGTGTGTGTGTGTGGGGGGGGGGGGGGGGGTTAAAAGGAAAGGGAACAGATATAGTAGAGAATAGGAAGAGGGAGGTGGAACAGGGTTATGAGACGGAGAGAAGGGATGAGGAATTGGGTTCTACAGCCATTAGAGAACGTAAGGGAGACGATAAGGGAAGGGGATCTATTATTTTTCCGTACAATTTGCTGTACGTCGTACCGACACAGATAGGTCTTATGGAGACGATGAGATAGGAAAAGGCTAGGAGTGGGAAGGAAGTGACCGTGGCCTTGATTAAGGTACACCCCCAACATTTGCCTGTTGTGAAAATAGGAAACCAGGAAAACCATCTTCAGGACTGCCGACACTGGGGTTCGAACCCACTATCTCTCGAATACTGGATGCTGGGGAAAGAAGTGACCGTGGCCTTGTTTAAGGTGCAGCCTAAAATTTGCCTGTTGTGAAAATGGGAATCCACGGAAAAAATCTTCAGAGCTGCCGACAGTTGGGTTCGTACGCACTATCTCGCGAACGCAAGCTGACGACTACGTAACTCAAACAGTGCTGCGACTCGCTCGGTGTGAGGGGATCTAATTAGGTCGGTATAGTTGAAACTCTCTATTGCTGAGCACTTTAGGCATTTCTAATTTGTAGTCCTTCACAAATTTGTTCACTCACGGAGAAATTGCAGTGTAGATATTCTGTTTAAATGCAATACATGCAGCATGCAATATGGTTGTCTGGAATACAAGATGTAGAGCCTTGATAATAAAAATAAAAATTAAATAAACATTAGCTATCTGATATCCAAATACTGTGGACATTATAAGGTAACAAGTGTTGGTTATGAAAGGTCAGACAAACGAAATTACTGGAGGAGTCTAGGACGAAGAATGAAGGCTATATCACGACCTCGGGGTCGATTCACACAAATTAGGAGTCGCAAGTCTCAGGGGACGGGATGGAGAAAGAATTAAGAAAGCTTTTATCTGAACTACGTTTGATTCCTTTCATGTATAGGGTAAGGAGGTTCCACTTAGAGAGGGATGAGTCAGCTAGTGAAGCATATTGTATTCATTTTCAGAGATTAGTAGTGCTACTGGAACGAAGAAAATAGAGAAAACGTAAAATCTTTGTGTGAACCTGTTTCACATATTAATCGAAATGTGAGCACCGGCTTCAAAGGAGAGTGGTTGATGTTCCTTCGTTTCAGACAACTAGGCTTCTATACTAATATGACCGGGCGAGTTGGCCGTGCGGTTAGGGGCGCACGGCTGTGAGCTTACATCCGGGAGATAGTGGGTTCAAATCCCACTGTCGGCAGCCCTGAAGATGGTTATCCGTGGTTTCCCATTTTCACACCATACAAATGCTGGGGTTGTGCCTTAATTAAGGCCACGGCCACTCGTTCCAACTCCTAGGCCTTTCCTATCCCATCGTCGCCATAAGACCTATCTGTGTCGGTTTGACGTAAAGCCACTAGCAAAAAAATACTAATATGCGTATGAAATGTATTTGACGCTGTAGATATGAAGCAGAAGACAACACAACACAATTCACTGGAGAAAAAGCGGTGAACTTAAATGAAACAAATAAATATTTATTTTGAATACATTATTTATTCTGCTTTCCTCATAATTGAAGATTATCTAAACTGACAAAGCTTACAAAAGAAGTGAATTTTTATGATCTGGGATATCAGAGACAGAACTAGAGTATTTACAGCTTAAGATGCTATCCTTAATATATATATATATATATATATATATATATATATATTTTTGCTATGGGCTTTACGTCGCACCGACACAGATAGGTCTTATGGCGACGATGGGATAGGAAAAGCCTAGGAGTTGGAAGGAAGCGGCCGTGGCCTTAATTTTTTTTTTGCTATGGGCTTTACGTCGCACCGACACAGACAGGTCTTATGGCGACGATGGGAGAGGGAAGGCCTAGGAGTTGGAGGGAAGCGGCCGTGGCCTTAATTAAGGTACAGCCCCAGCATTTGCCTGGTGTGAAAATGGGAAACCACGGAAAACCATCTTCAGGGCTGCCGATAGTGGGATTCGAACCTACTATCTCCCGGATGCAAGCTTCACAGCCGCGCGCCTCTACGCGCACGGCCAACTCGCCCGGTAATATAATATTCTGGATTAATATATGCTATATTGAAATATTTAACTGCAATTAAGTATTTTGCATTTTTCCTACGTAGATCATGATGGTTATGAATTCCTCATTCCCCACGATGTTTCCTAAGGATACATAAATAAAATAAACACAGAAAGAATACAAATTTGGTTCCCATGTTCATAGTCTCATGGCTATGGAAATGTCTGTTTTATTTTATATTACACTGGGTTAGAATCACTGGTCTGAAGTCTAGTTTGGCCTCCGTATGGATGGAGTATATTTTATGCCGTCCTGCGTAGCAGTCAGTTGCCCAGCGTGTTGCATTGTGGAGGCTGTTATTATCTCATCGTTTCATTCAAATGTGTGTTGGTGTGGTGGCTTCCCGTGTAAATATATAGTCCTCCTGTAATTATGTTTTTAGTGTCCTTTTTAGTATGTGTTATTGACATAGACTGTGTCTATAGTCTCAGAATCGTATTTAGGCCAAGGGGCGTTAAGAAAAAAATGGAAGTCTAAAAATCGAAATCCATTCTAGACAACTCGTAGGCGATAGTGTTCAATATCTCATGTGCCTAGCAACAAGTATCTGATCTCCGCATGACGTCATCGGGTGATGCAATCAAGCAATCAATACTGATCTGCATTTAGGGCAGTCGCCCAGGTGGCAGATTCCCTATCTGTTGCTTTCCTAGACTTTTCCGAAATGATTTCAAAGAAATTGGAAATTTATTGAACATCTCCCTTGGTAAGTTATTCCAATCCCTAACTCCCCTTCCTATAAATGAATATTTGCCCCAGTTTGTCCTCTTGAATTCCAACTTTATCTTCATATCGTGATCTTTCCTACTTTTATAAACGCCATTCAAACCTATTCGTCTACTAATGTCATTCCACGCCATCTCCCCGCTGACAGCTCGGAACATACCACTTAGTCGAGCAGCTCTTCTTCTTTCTCTCAATTCTTCCCAACCCAAACATTGCAACATTTTTGTAACGCTACTCTTTTGTCGGAAATCACCCAGAACAAATCGAGCTGCTTTTCTTTGGATTTTTTCCAGTTCGTGAATCAGGTAATCCTGGTGAGGGTCCCATACACTGGAACCATACTCTAGTTGGGGTCTTACCAGAGACTTATATGCACTCTCCTTTACATACTTACTACAACCCCTAAACACCCTCATAACCATGTGTAGAGAGCGGTACCCTTTATTTACAATCCCATTTATGTGCTTACCCCAGTGAAGATCTTTCCTTATATTAACACCTAGATACTTACAATGATCCCCAAATGGAACTTTCACCCCATCAACGCAGTAATTAAAACTGAGAGGACTTTTCCTATTTGTGAAACTCGCAACCTGACTTTTAGCCCCGTTTATCAACATACCATTGCCTGCTGTCCATCTCACAACGTTTTCTAGGTCACGTTGCAGTTGCTCACAATCTTGTAACTTATTTATCACTCTATAGAGAATAACATCATCCGCAAAAAGCCTGACCTCCGATTCCACTCCTTTACTCATATCATTTATATATATAAGAAAACATAAAGGTCCGATAACACTGCCCTGAGGAACTCCTCTCTCAACTATTACAGGGTCAGACAAAGCTTCACCTACTCTAACTCTCTGAGACCTATTTTCTAGAAATATAGCAACCCATTCAGTCACTCTTTTGTCTAGTCCAATTGCAGTAGCACCGCCATCTTGAGAAGCAAAATTCTCCATGCAGTGCGGCTAACAATAGTATAACTCTGTGATACAGCGTGGTAGCAGGTCGTGTGCAGTGTCGTTTGATTCGTCTCTGTGAATTCTACAAATTTACGGTAGAAAGTCATATAGTGAACATTTAGAAAAAATGTGATGCAAAGAGGTGCGAAAAATTCATTCGCAAAATGTCACGTCTAATGGCTACAAAATGACCTTAAACGCATTAAAGAGGATAAAGCGCCTAACCAAAATTTCAAAAAGCCCAAAATCACAAATATCGAGCTTCAAAATACTTATCGGGAGCACTGAGCAAATTGGACGTGAGGTTTGCGCAGCTGTAACTTTGCATTCTGGAGATACCATAGTGGGTTCGTGCCCCCCTCCCCCCCGATCGGCAGCCCTTAAAATGGTTTTTCCGTGGCTTTTAATTTTAACACCAGGAAAAGGCTGTTCCTTTATTATTGATATGACCACCTCCTCCCCACTTCTAGCCCTTTCCTACCCTCATGGTGCCATAAGACTTACATGTGTCGGTGCGGCGTAAGGCAGATTGAAACAAACTTATTGGGAGCATCTGAACGCTAAAGTGGCCGAACGTCGTGAGGCAAGCTCCACGCTTCTGGGGCCCCAACCGGGCACATCTAGAAGAAGAAAATGATTTGGAACTCATGAATTTGGATACTGATAACCCTATTCTGATCGACTATGTTATAGACATGATTCTTGCCATTGCATTGACGTTGAACTAACACACTGAAGGATTTTGGCGACGCAAGTACTAATATGCTTACAATATTGTGATTTTTTATTCCACCTTTTCAATGCAATTGGTTTTATGTTGTTAGAAAATCATAATGCTATAACACTATTTTATAGGGATATGTTTCGCTTGACTTCAAGCATCCTCAGCCTATATAATCATCTCAAGGTTAAGACCTGTCATTTTTGATTTGCTTTGACAAATTTGTGCTTAACTAATTCTAAAATTAAGTAATAAAATACGTAAACATAGGAATTTGTGAAATTAATAGTTTAACAATATGAATGACTATACTAAAATTGGAATATCCGTTAATTCTAAAGACATTGACGTCCAAAACACAGTATCTTCAAAATGTTGAAAATTTGGCTAAAATTGTTTTCCCAAAGTTCTAGTTTAATAAAAACAATTGTAATTTGAGTTCTATGTTAAAATTTGAGTCGTAATTTTTGTTAAAACTTATTGATTTCAAGCATCCTCAGCCTATATAATCATCTGAAGGTTAAGACCTGTCTTTTTGATTTGCTTTGACTAATTTGTGCTTATTTAATTCTTAATGCTTAATTAACGGATATTCCAATTTTAGTATAGTCATTCTTATTGTTAAACTATTAATGAGTTCACATATTCCTATGTTTACGTATTTTATTACTTAATTTTAGAATTAATTAAGCACAAATTTGTCAAAGCAAATAAAAAATGACAGGTCTTAACCTTGAGATGATTATATAGGCTGAGGATGCTTGAAATCAAGCGAAACATGTCCCTATAAAATAGTGTTATAGCATTATGATTTTCTAACAACATAAAACCAATTGTATTGAAAAGGTGGAATAAAAAATCACAATATTGTAAGCATTTTATAGCAAATTTCAATACGGGTCTAAACATGAGATTAGTTACTTGTGATGGTGCTGGTGGTGGTGGTGATTATTGTTTTAAGAGGAAGTACAACTGGGCAACCATCCTCTATATAACACTATCAGAGAGGAAAAATGGAAGGGATCCGACACTTCGAGAAATGAAGATATCGGCCAAAGGAAGACAAGGGCCACGAAGGGCGTGAAGATGAAAGACTCCCTAGCCGTCGCAAACCTAATAGCGTCGGGGTCGGAAAAGAACAAGAGTTGACCAAGGGAGGTCTGATAGAATAGATAAAAATGAGGAGCCTGGCACAAGTAAGTGGAAGCAATGCCAGGACTCAGCTATGGGCCCCGTGGTCGCCAACCCACGCTCCAAAGTTTAGAGCCCATGGGGCCAGTTACTTGTTACGCAAGTACTGTATGCGAAAGAGCTAGTACTGGGAAGATAGCGATCGTGGCCTTAATTAAGGTACCACAGAAAGCCATATTCAGGGATGCCGACGGTGGGATTTGAACCCACTATCTCCTGAATGCAAGCTCACAGGTACGCGATCCTAACAGCACGGCTACCTCGCTCGGTACTGAAGATGTGTAAATATGTTTAGAATGGAGAAATGAAATATCAATTTTAAATTTGCAAGCCCATACTGCCTAATAACTTTATTTCGACAACACCCATCACACAATGCGTATTCTACGTGAAAACGTATGGCCATGAACCCGACACAGATCCATTCGAATTATTTTTAGTGTAATTACTTTAACTATGTTTTGGTGTCTTCTTAATTTTCACTTTGTAATTCTTTTTTTCTGTTTAATTGTTCGTTGCACTCAGTTGTAACAAAACATTTCGTTTCATGCCGTGGATTATCACACAACAAAAAACTCATGGAGAAAATAAGAAGAAGAAGATCCGAAAAATTTATGAAAATGTCATTAAGAGGAACAAAGAAGGAATTACAGGGGAGAAGAAAGGAATTACATTAAGGATGCACTTGAAATCATTTGGGAAAAATAGAATGTGCTGCCTCAGTTATCAGGATAACTCAAATCAAGAAGCATCGTTTGAGAGTCGCTAACAGGTACTTTGCTATCTCAGCGACGGTAGGCAAGAGTATCACGGCTGTATTATAGCTTCTACCGACAAAGGGGAGTTCCTGCATCAGAATGGTGAGGCGGATGGGAGAAGGTGGGGAAATGAGACAACCAAGCCGTGAAACAAATCTCGGTGAGTTCTTAGAAGAAAAACTTAATTAACCGATATCGAATGGAAGGAAATGAAAGTGAGGGTATCCCGGCACAGGCGATGAACCTGGCCTCCATAACGTTCCTATAAATTAATTGCTGCTTATTTGTCTAAATATGAATATTCGTCACGCACCGAGCGGGTACTTATAATTTTGTAAATAGGCATAAATGACCCACTAGATGGCCGAAACGCAAGTCTTAGCTGCAGTGGCGTATACTGAGGGCTACCAAGGCTATCAGTGAAGCCCACACCTCAAATGAGAACGATGGAAATCTAAAGCACATTATAATATAAGCATCTGACACATTGTTCCATTTACAGAACTTGAAAGCAATGAGAAAAAACGCCGCACCTATTTTTGAGAACAAGGCTTCGGAGACTGATATTGCAGCCCAGACTCTGCGTCCCTCTCCCCTCGACTCACCGCACGCGGCTTGTTTCTGTATACCTAATAGGCGCAGGGACCGGCGGGGATAGGTGTGCTAGGCTTCGGTGCGTCAGATCGCCCCTGCTAACATCAACCCTGCGTTACTCATCGTATATACTTCCTCACCCCATCTTTCTGACTTAGTTATATAGATAAGAGTGTTGGTATTTCACTTCCGTTTACTTCTACATCCTTGTAGGAAGACACTGCAGGGCTGCTGTTATAGGAGTAATATAGTCTTTTATAGGTGGATCTGCTAAAATGAAATGCAATCTTTCAGGTTTAGTGTTGTCTTTTGTTGGTTGGAATCCAACCCATGATCAAGGGTCGGACACCACAACTGATCTCCTGAGGAAGCCAATTAACCAGTGAACGATGGGTACGATCGCTGTGAAATTCAACATTTCTATTTAATGATATTATTATTATTATTATTATTATTATTATTATTATTATTATTATTATTATTAATTTTAATGGTGCATGGCATCTGTATTGGCTTGGTTGTGACCTAATGAGAATAAAATGAATGGCGAAGATGTTATAAATACGCAGTTCCCAAGCCAGGGGAATTAACAGTAGGCTATGAGGGGGTTGATTCTGAAAATTGAACCGGGGCCATCGGACCAAAAGCAAGCATTCTATCCATTTAGCCACAAAGCCGGACTTCAATTTGCTAAACCTTAGGCTATCATCTCCACTGATCAGGTGTTGAGTATTGGCAGTGGCAGAGGCCAGGGCAGTAGCTTGTGAAGCAGCCTTGACAACACAGCGGGCTTCTCCGTTGGCTATTGGCTGCAACTCAACACGCTGAAGGCTTGACGTTCACTAAACCAACTGTCGAAAAGGGGTAACCTAAGTCGAATGGTAGCCCACGTCTTGATCCCAGCATACGCCACTGCTTAGCTGCCAATACTGAATGGTTTGCTGCAGATAATCTATGTGCGTGCATAGGCAAGCAGCACGATTTGTTCTGGGTGATTTCAGACAAAGGAGTAGTGTTACTAAAATGTTGAAAACTTTGGGCCGGGAAGACTTTGGAGTAAGGAGACGAGATGCTCGATTATGTGGTACGTTCTGAGGCTGTCAGTGGTGAGTTGGCGTGGAATGACATAAGTAGAAGAATAAACATGAGTGGAGCTTTTAAAAGTAGAAAAGATCATAATATGAAGATAAAGTTGGAATTCAAGAGGACAGATTGGGGCAAATATTCATTTGTATTACGATGACTAAGGGATTGGAATAAATGATCAAGGAAATGTTCGATAAATGTCCAAGTTCGTTGAAGATATTAAGAAAAGCTAGGTAAACAATTATAAATAATTGCAAATATGAGGAAAACAACTGATAGGGAATCTGCCACTTGGACGACCGCCCTAAATGCAGATCATTGATGAATGATTGATTGATTAATTAATTAATTAATTGATTAATTGATTGATTGATTGATTGATTCATTGATTGATTGATGAACGATATAGCCTACTGTCGTGGCACTGCGTTAGAACGCTATTCTGTCTGACTTCAAGGTGGTTATTTACGTTTTTGAGTGTTTACTGTGATCTGTAATTGAATTACCGTCATCTTCACGTGAAGTATACGAGGTGGGAAGAGAATATGCAAACACTATTTTCAGTTTGATCAAGAAACTTGAAGACACCACTGACACTGAAATCCGGGTGAATGAAGACCTTGTGCAAAGGACTTCCGATGAAAGTATTGGATGTCGAGCCTGTTTATGAGTTTTTGAATGGTGATGTAGCTAAAGACTACGTTCCTTACATTAAGTCAAAAAGGTAATTGAAGCTAAAACATAACATAGTCATTGAAAACAGATCATGTATCACTTCAGGAGGGTGAAGGATAGCAGCTTTCTCGCTATCAGAGATGTTATGAACAACAAGGAACAGAATGTTGGAAGCTCAAGGTTATATCGGAGTACGTGTGGTCCTGTGCATTATATTGATATAAGGCGGTGGGCATACACGAAAGCAAGAAAGCTTGGATTGACTGAGTTCAAAACTAGATCGGTCTGGCTTTGGAATTCCAAACTAGTTCACAAGATTATTAGTCTCAAAGTTACGCAGTTTGTAACCTAAAAACATGCTCTATCGCAAGGAGAGATAGAGAAGTTTTGCGATTGCGTTTGGTATGGAATTTTGTGACAGCATTATTCCTTATTATTCACCAGCTAAAATTCTGAATACCAACCAGCTTGGATTTTATTAAGAAATTTAAAGAGACCACACACTACCTAGCATCGGAAAAAGAGACACGATCGTTGGGTAAAATTAGCGTCTGGAATATTATAATCATATACAATTCAGCCCGTTGTATCCATCAACAAATGTGCTTTACCTTTGGATCCGCTTTGTTCATACTTAGCAAGTATAATGTTTATTTATTATCTATAACAACACATGAATACATGTTTCGAGAACATAAATTCTCTTTTTCAGCTCATAATTTAAAATCACTAGCTTTTCTGAACCTATTAAAATATAATTTCTGTCTACTTAAAATGCGAATTCAGTTTTAACACATCATATACACACGCAAATACTGACCAACAGTGCACTAATGTATTTAATTGAATTAATTAATTAATTAATTAATTTTATGCCCTTGTATGTGGTGAAGTTAGTGCGTATACTGACGGGGAAAGTGTTCCATAGCCTTGACCCAGACACCTGGAATGAATGGCTGTATATAGATGAGTAATTAACCGGTACTATAAGGGTAGAAGTCGATCTGGTATGTCCATGGATAAATGAGAGGAAGTTAAAATGTGTGGATAGGTATTCAGGAGTAGATTCGTTCAGAAGTCGAAAAATTAGTGTCGCAATATGTGGGTTATCGATTTTCAGTCAGGATAGCTTCTCATAATAAGGGAAAATATGTATCCTAAAATTCAAAGACCGAGCTCGATAACTGCAGTCGCCAGTATCCAGTATTCGGGAGATAGTGGGTTCAAACCCCACTGTCGGCAGCCCTGAAGATGGTTTTCCGTGGTTTCCCATTTCCACACCAGGCAAATGCTGGGGGCTGTACCTTAATTAAGGCCACGTGCGCTTCCTTCCCACTCCTACCCCTTTCCTGTCCCATCGTCGCCATAAGACTTATCTGTGTCGGTGCGACGTAAAGCAACTTGAAAAAAAATATAAAAATTATTATGCAAGAGTTCTTTGCCCTTTGAAGTTTCATTGATTGTTCTACAGTTGCATCGGTTAGTACACATGTACGATTTTTAGATTTGCAATTTTAAGTGGAAGGTTTTAGATACACTACGATGTTAAATCATAGTTGATAACAGTCGATATTGACCAATAGTGGTGGTGGTGTTGGTGCTTATTATTTTAAGAGGAAGTACAACTAGGCAACCACCCTCTATTTAACACCAATCAAAGAGAAATAAAATGGAAGGGATCCGGCACTTCGAAAAAATGAAGATATCGGTCAAAGAAAAGAACCACGAAGGGCGTAAAAATTAGACTCCCTAGTCCTCGTATGCTCCAATAGCCTTGGGGTCGGAAAAGAACAAAAGTTGACCAAGTGAGGTCAGATATGGTAGATGAAAGTGAGGAGCCAGACAGAAGTAAGTTAAACCAATGTCGGAACTCAGCTAAGGGTCCCGTGCTCGCCAACCCACGCTCCCAAGTTCAAAGCCCCTGGGCCCCTTTTAGTCGCCTCTTACGACAGGCAGGGAACACCGTGGATGTTATTATACAGCCCCACAAATATGGTCAAAATTATAGATTCTCATTGTATCCATGCAAAATAAACTTCTCTCTTTCTCACTACTTCTTACTGTCTTACGTGAACCAAGCCGCACATTTGATCTTCTTGTGCAACAGAACATGATCCGACCTCCTAACGTATATAACTTGTTCAAAAACAGGCAAAGTGAACAGGAGTATTCTTGAACAATGGGGGAACAACTTGCTCTCTCACAATGTTGGAACACATTATTTTCTGGTTGTAAATTCATTTTCACCCCCTCGAAAAAATCCGTTCGTAATTCCGGATAAATACATATAGGTAACAACCATTCCACCTGGTGCAACTTCCCTTGTTCAACCTTTGGATATATGTGTTTTTTTTTTTTTTATCAATGGAAGAAGTTCACGAAACGTTTTTTTTGAGCGAGTTTTACTCGATAACATTGATATTGACTTCCAGAGCCGTAACGCTTCATACCTTCATGCGTTTATACATATTCAGTTCAGTGCCCCAATATTCAATAACATGATTAAATATGCCTGGAAAAAAAGCTAAATTTCCAGTTGAATGTGATGCTCTTGACAATGTTAGCCTGCGACACTAAAAATTTGAGTTTCTCAACTTCCAACTACAGAAACGCGTCATTCATCCAATACGCTTATTGTATACTACAGATGTCCTTGATAAATGTTCCAATATTTACAGGGGAGGCAGCACGAAACATACGAAGGAAGAAAGGTCCTATCATTGGTCGCAAACCCAATATATTCTGAGTTATGGTCCGCTACCACTACCATCAATGATCACCTTGTCTTTGATGTACTCTTCACAACATGTAATCGCCATCCATTGTGTATATAGACCCTACATCGCATGGAATCACGCATTCGATCGTAACACCCCTGACTGTTGCCAGATAGCATCACAGGCACTAAACACGCGTTCTCATAGTATATCCACACCAATATCGGGAACCGCATACACTAGGGTCTTTACATGTTTCAGAATCCAACAGTCTAAAAGGTTAAGTTTAGGCGGACAGCCAGGCCAAGGTATTGACCCTCCCCGACCAATCCATCGTCCATGGAAGACCAGTGACAGGTGTCGCCAAACCCTACCTTAAAAGTGGGCCGGTGCTCCATCATAATATGACTATATCGCAACATACTGGTAGGTTTACGACCAATGTTTAGGAAGGAACGTATTTCCGTCTTTTGTTGCATACGATCCTCCGTAAATATTTATTAGATCTTTTTTTCCCCCTTTGTTCGTTGTGTGCTGCCTCGTCTGTACGTACTGGAACATTTTGAAGGACATTCTGTATAATATAAGGAGCGCTAAAATTAATAAAACCTAGCGAGTTGGCCGTACGGTTAGGGGCGCACAGTTGTGAGCTTGCATTCGGGAGTTAGTGGGTTCGAACCCTACTGTCGGCAGCCCTAAAGATGGTTTTCCGTGGTTTCCCATTTTCACGACAGGCAAATGCTGGGACTGTATCCTACTTAAGGTCACGGCACTTCCTTCCCAGTCCTATCCCTTCCCTATCCCATCGTCGCCATAAGACCTATCTATGCGACGTAAAGCACATTGCAAAAAATTAATAAATAGGCTAACCATTATTTGTAGCTGAGTATCCGTTGGATGAATGGTCAGCGTACTACCTTTCGGTTCAGAGGGTCGCGGATTTTAATCGCTTCTTATTAATTCTTCTGGCTCGGGGACTGGGTGTTTGTGTATGTCCCAACACTCTCCTCTTCATATTCAGACAACACACCACACAAACAACCACAACAGAAACACGCAATAGTGATTACTTCCCTCCATATAGGGTTGGCGTCAGGAAGAGCATCCAGCCATAAAACAGGACCTCTTCCGCATATGCGACACAGTTCACACCCGCGACCCCGCAGGTGTGGGAGAAAAGCAGTAGAAAAAGAATAATAATAAGAATTTGTTGCTGAGTTTCCTGTCGTATTTATTATTATAGCAATGCCAATCTAGGCTCATATATGTTTAAATAACACTATTCGCAGCTAGAATTGCTACACTAAGTATTGATTGCAGCTGAATTTTTCATCGTATTTGATTTTATACCTTATCAGTTAGGACTTCGTGAATATTCCTTTTTTAGGTCAACTTCACGGTGTAGGGATAGCGTGCCTGTCCCTAACTTGGAAATCTCTGTTTCAAATTCAGGAAAGCCCAAGGATTTCAGTTCTGGACTGAAGGCCGGCAGGGGGTTGACTCAGCCTCATGAGACCAACTGTTGATATGTCAAAGGACTAGGTTACGAAAACCAAGCAGTACGCTTGGCACTTCAGTAGCTGTAGGCCATGCCCATACGGCTTGGCAGGAGTCGCCGTGGTAGGGTATGGTCCTTAATGGGCTCTTACACCACAGGTTTGTTTCCTTCTTGTAATTATATTTTATAGGCTTGGGATATTCTTGAATATTACCCCTGCACACCAGAATGTGCGATAAATGCCTAAATCAGTGTCAATATGGTTCCACGACCTAGATTGCGGTAAGTGTTCCAGAATTTTAAATACTGTAATCTCAGCATAGCCTATTTCTGGAAAAAAGGTGTTGAAAGACGTCGCGAAAATTTATACTGTTAATACCAGAACGAGCCTTTCAGGACACCGAAACGTCGTTCAGCACAGAGTTTTCCAAGATCCGTGTAGATGGAAACATTTTACGAAATGTTTTGATCATTCTCTGATTATCTCTCTCTTTCCTCGTGGTGCATGATAATGGTGACTAAAAGCCCAAGCTTAATTGCGTCGCTCTGGCGGGTGTGCTGGTATAACAAGTACAACATGTGTTTCTAATTCCGTTTTCGTTCGTTCGTAATCGGTTTTCCCTCCAGGGTCGGTTTTTCCCTCGGACTCAGCGAGGGATCCCACCTTTACCGCCTCCTGGAGCTTCAGACTCTGGGTATGGGTATACAACTGGGGACGATGACCAGTACCTCGCCCAGGCGGCCTCACCTGCTATGCTGAACAGGGGCCTTGTGGGGGATGGGAAGTTTGGAAGGGATAGACAAGAAAGAGGGAAGGGAGCGGCCGTGGCCTTAAGAAGTTAGGTACCATCCCGGTATTTGCCTGGAGGAGAAGTGGGAAACCACGGAAAACCACTTCCAGGATGGATGAGGAGGGAATCGAACCCCCCTCTACTCAGTTGACCTCCCGAGGCTGAGTGGACCCCGTTCCAGCCCTCGTACCACTTTTCAAATTTCGTGGCAGAGCCGGGAATCGAACCCGGGCCTTTGGGGGTGGCAGCTTATCACACTAACCACTAAACCATAGAGGCGGACTTAACTGCCTTTTACTTTTTTTTTTTTTTTTTTTTTTTTTGCTAGTTACTTTACGTCGCACCGACACAGATAGGTCTGATGGCGACGATGGGACAGGGAAGGGCTAGGAGGGGGAAGGAAGTGGCCGTCGCCTTAATTAAGGTACAGCTCCAGCATTTGCCTGGTGTGAAAATTGGAAACCACGGATAACCATCTTCAGGGCTGCCGACAGTGGGGTTCGAACTTACTGCCTCCCTAATACTGGATACATATTTAAAAACATCCTGAAGTTATTAAAGCTGTGCATTATTTTACTACCAATTAATTGTGGTGAGTGGTTAGTTTGAAGTAACATAGTCATCGACTTCTTATCAAGGTGACAGTGATTCGAGTCCCAGCCATTACAAACGGGATTTTTGAAATTAAATGTCACATGTCAGAGATTTCGTTTCAGTTAAGGTCTTTTATTTTACGCGTGATTACGTGTAATAGACGGCTAGGAGCCCGAACGAACAATGACGTCGTCTAATATTCCTTTGGTTTGAATTCCGCGTAAAATTGAAGGTCGCTCAGTCATGGTCATGATATCAACAGTCACGTGAAATTACAAGCTCGCTTGCTTTCTTTGGCGTGTTTGATGATCGTATTCAATAAGCAGATTAGGTTTCCGATTAGGTCAAAACATTGCTGGCCTTCATATTTAAACAATCGAGCAGTAATTTTAATGTTCACTATACATGGCATCGCTGAAATGCGCGACGAAACAAAAAAAACTCCTAAAGATGCCAAATTCAATGAGCCAGTAGAAAGTATTAATGTTATTATCCAGATGTGTGCCTTCTCGTACTTTCATAGAATTAAAAGGATAGCCCATAACGTGCCCTTGCATATTACTGGAATTGATTCCTATAAAAGAATTTCAGAAGTCTGGGAAAAGCCTTGGGGCCATAGTAATAAAAAATTGCTAGCATGGTGCACCCCTTGTACGTCAGACCCGCTGACGTGGCTGGGTGGTATGTACCGTGTATGGGAAGCTGCGTTTTACTGTGGTGGAGGATAGTGTTGTATGTGGTGTGTGCTTTTCAGGGATATTGGGGACAGCACAAACAACCATATCCGAGCCTATGGTGTTAACAGTTTAAGATTAAAATCCTTGACCCGGCTGGGAAGTGAACCCAAAGCCCTCTGAACCGAAAGCCAGTACGCTGACAATTCAGACAAGGAGGTGGAAAAGTTCGTGTCTTTGTCCCAACGTGGTTCAGCTCTTTTCAGGCACACCCCCAATGGAGATGAGTTGCATGTAGAGTTGAATGCACCTTTTTAACCACAATCCAGCTCCCCCGCCAATCTTACATTTCTGAGAGTACCGGGATAGCACTAACCGTTACACTACGGAGGAGGAACAGTTCGTTATAAATGAGACGTCCTCGGCTCCATGGTTAAATTGTTTGATCCAAGAAGTCCCGGGTTCGATTCCCTGGCGGGTCGGCGATTTTAACTTTCATAAGTTAATTCATATGGATCGGGGCTGGGTTTTTGTGCCGTCTTCAGCATTAGAATTCATCATAGGTACCCCACCCTCACAGATACGCAGGTCGCCTATACGGTGTCAACTCGAAAAATCTGCATCAGGCCTCTTCGAAGCCACGCACGATTAAAAAAAATATTAAACGAAACGTTAAATTGGAATGAACACATAACTGGCACTTGCGGGAAAGTATACAGAATGCTTTGCTACACTCTCAAAATTTGTCAGTCGCTTGTTCGACACAATATGGAAATAAGATTAATTCGGACCCATACTTAACTATTGTGATACAGGATTATTTGATGTACTGAAGAATGAACAAAGAAACTGCGCAGCGAAATGACTCTTGCACCTGTTTTAGATTTTCATTAAGGTATACAACTCACATTACCCCCTATTACGAAACACTCTACTTCTGCAGTCATTTTCCAACCTTTGAATTAAACAACACCACAGTATCTTTCCTCCGATCTTAGCTACGTCTTCTCCTCTCATCAGCATTACACCCGATCAAATTCCTCACTTACTGTGCATACTTTACGAACAAGAGTGTATAACGTTTATTCCCTGTGCCTAGTGCTAAAATCCAATCCAATCCAATCCAATCCAATCCAATCCAATCCAATCCAATCCAATCCAATCCAATCCAATCCAATCCAATCCAATCCAATCCAATCCAATCCAATCCAATCCAATCCAATCCAATCCAATCCAATCCAATCCAATCCAATCCAATCCAATCCAATCCAATCCAATCCAATCCAATCCAATCCAATCCAATCCAATCCAATCCAATCCAATCCAATCCAATCCAATCCAATCCAATCCAATCCAATCCAATCCAATCCAATCCAATCCAATCCAATCCAATCCAATCCAATCCAATCCAATCCAATCCAATCCAATCCAATCCAATCCAATCCAATCCAATCCAATCCAATCCAATCCAATCCAATCCAATCCAATCCAATCCAATCCAATCCAATCCAATCCAATCCAATCCAATCCAATCCAATCCAATCCAATCCAATCCAATCCAATCCAATCCAATCCAATCCAATCCAATCCAATCCAATCCAATCCAATCCAATCCAATCCAATCCAATCCAATCCAATCCAATCCAATCCAATCCAATCCAATCCAATCCAATCCAATCCAATCCAATCCAATCCAATCCAATCCAATCCAATCCAATCCAATCCAATCCAATCCAATCCAATCCAATCCAATCCAATCCAATCCAATCCAATCCAATCCAATCCAATCCAATCCAATCCAATCCAATCCAATCCAATCCAATCCAATCCAATCCAATCCAATCCAATCCAATCCAATCCAATCCAATCCAATCCAATCCAATCCAATCCAATCCAATCCAATCCAATCCAATCCAATCCAATCCAATCCAATCCAATCCAATCCAATCCAATCCAATCCAATCCAATCCAATCCAATCCAATCCAATCCAATCCAATCCAATCCAATCCAATCCAATCCAATCCAATCCAATCCAATCCAATCCAATCCAATCCAATCCAATCCAATCCAATCCAATCCAATCCAATCCAATCCAATCCAATCCAATCCAATCCAATCCAATCCAATCCAATCCAATCCAATCCAATCCAATCCAATCCAATCCAATCCAATCCAATCCAATCCAATCCAATCCAATCCAATCCAATCCAATCCAATCCAATCCAATCCAATCCAATCCAATCCAATCCAATCCAATCCAATCCAATCCAATCCAATCCAATCCAATCCAATCCAATCCAATCCAATCCAATCCAATCCAATCCAATCCAATCCAATCCAATCCAATCCAATCCAATCCAATCCAATCCAATCCAATCCAATCCAATCCAATCCAATCCAATCCAATCCAATCCAATCCAATCCAATCCAATCCAATCCAATCCAATCCAATCCAATCCAATCCAATCCAATCCAATCCAATCCAATCCAATCCAATCCAATCCAATCCAATCCAATCCAATCCAATCCAATCCAATCCAATCCAATCCAATCCAATCCAATCCAATCCAATCCAATCCAATCCAATCCAATCCAATCCAATCCAATCCAATCCAATCCAATCCAATCCAATCCAATCCAATCCAATCCAATCCAATCCAATCCAATCCAATCCAATCCAATCCAATCCAATCCAATCCAATCCAATCCAATCCAATCCAATCCAATCCAATCCAATCCAATCCAATCCAATCCAATCCAATCCAATCCAATCCAATCCAATCCAATCCAATCCAATCCAATCCAATCCAATCCAATCCAATCCAATCCAATCCAATCCAATCCAATCCAATCCAATCCAATCCAATCCAATCCAATCCAATCCAATCCAATCCAATCCAATCCAATCCAATCCAATCCAATCCAATCCAATCCAATCCAATCCAATCCAATCCAATCCAATCCAATCCAATCCAATCCAATCCAATCCAATCCAATCCAATCCAATCCAATCCAATCCAATCCAATCCAATCCAATCCAATCCAATCCAATCCAATCCAATCCAATCCAATCCAATCCAATCCAATCCAATCCAATCCAATCCAATCCAATCCAATCCAATCCAATCCAATCCAATCCAATCCAATCCAATCCAATCCAATCCAATCCAATCCAATCCAATCCAATCCAATCCAATCCAATCCAATCCAATCCAATCCAATCCAATCCAATCCAATCCAATCCAATCCAATCCAATCCAATCCAATCCAATCCAATCCAATCCAATCCAATCCAATCCAATCCAATCCAATCCAATCCAATCCAATCCAATCCAATCCAATCCAATCCAATCCAATCCAATCCAATCCAATCCAATCCAATCCAATCCAATCCAATCCAATCCAATCCAATCCAATCCAATCCAATCCAATCCAATCCAATCCAATCCAATCCAATCCAATCCAATCCAATCCAATCCAATCCAATCCAATCCAATCCAATCCAATCCAATCCAATCCAATCCAATCCAATCCAATCCAATCCAATCCAATCCAATCCAATCCAATCCAATCCAATCCAATCCAATCCAATCCAATCCAATCCAATCCAATCCAATCCAATCCAATCCAATCCAATCCAATCCAATCCAATCCAATCCAATCCAATCCAATCCAATCCAATCCAATCCAATCCAATCCAATCCAATCCAATCCAATCCAATCCAATCCAATCCAATCCAATCCAATCCAATCCAATCCAATCCAATCCAATCCAATCCAATCCAATCCAATCCAATCCAATCCAATCCAATCCAATCCAATCCAATCCAATCCAATCCAATCCAATCCAATCCAATCCAATCCAATCCAATCCAATCCAATCCAATCCAATCCAATCCAATCCAATCCAATCCAATCCAATCCAATCCAATCCAATCCAATCCAATCCAATCCAATCCAATCCAATCCAATCCAATCCAATCCAATCCAATCCAATCCAATCCAATCCAATCCAATCCAATCCAATCCAATCCAATCCAATCCAATCCAATCCAATCCAATCCAATCCAATCCAATCCAATCCAATCCAATCCAATCCAATCCAATCCAATCCAATCCAATCCAATCCAATCCAATCCAATCCAATCCAATCCAATCCAATCCAATCCAATCCAATCCAATCCAATCCAATCCAATCCAATCCAATCCAATCCAATCCAATCCAATCCAATCCAATCCAATCCAATCCAATCCAATCCAATCCAATCCAATCCAATCCAATCCAATCCAATCCAATCCAATCCAATCCAATCCAATCCAATCCAATCCAATCCAATCCAATCCAATCCAATCCAATCCAATCCAATCCAATCCAATCCAATCCAATCCAATCCAATCCAATCCAATCCAATCCAATCCAATCCAATCCAATCCAATCCAATCCAATCCAATCCAATCCAATCCAATCCATTCCAATCCAATCCAATCCAATCCAATCCAATCCAATCCAATCCAATCCAATCCAATCCAATCCAATCCAATCCAATCCAATCCAATCCAATCCAATCCAATCCAATCCAATCCAATCCAATCCAATCCAATCCAATCCAATCCAATCCAATCCAATCCAATCTATCGCTGATCTGCATTAGGGCTGTTTACCTGGTCTTTTCTTAGATGATTTCAAGGTACTGAAAATTTATCAAACATTTTCCTTGCTAACTTATTCCAATTCGTAATTCCCCTTCCTATAGACAAGTATTTGCCCCGATTTCAATTGCTTCTTGAATTCCAACTCAGGAAACTCCGCTCAGCTTATTCGTCTACTAATGTTATTCCAAGCCATATCTCCTCTGATAGCTCGGAACGTTCCGTTTAGTCGAGCTGTTCATCTCCTTGCTCTCAAGGCTTCCCAACACAAAGTTTGTGACATTTTCGTACCATGGAAATCGTGTTGCTTTCTTTGCATCTGTTTCAGTTCTCGAATCAAGTAATCCTCGTGAGGCTATTTGCTTTACGTCGCACCGATACAGATAGGTCTTATGGCGACAATGGGATAGGAAAGGCTTAGGAATGGGAAGGAAGCGGCCGTGGCCATAATTAAGGTACAGCCCCACATTTGCCTGGTATGAAAATGGGAAACCACGGAAAACCATCTTTAGAGCTGCCGACAGTGGGGTTTGAGCCCACTATCTTCCGGATGCAAGCTCACAGCTGCGCGCCCCTAACCGCACGGCTAACTCGCCATGTATCCTGGTGAGGGTCCCCTACACAAGAACTATACTCCAATTAAGGTCCTACCAATCACTTGTACGCTCTCTCCTTTACATCCTTCAAACCATACATAAACCATGCATAACCATATGCAGAAATCTGCAAACTTTATTCACAGTTCATTCATGTGATTGGCCCAACGAAGAACATTTTTTTTTGCTAGTTGTTTTACGTCGCACTGACACAGATAGGTCTTACGACGACGATGGGACAGGAAAGGGCTAGGAGTGGGAAGGAAGCGGCCGTGGCCTTAATTAAGGTACAGCCCCAGCATTTGCCTGGTGTGAAAATGGGAAACCACGGAAAACCATTTTCAGGGCTGTCGACAGTGAGGTTCGAACGAAGAACTTTTCTTGAGTTTAGTAGTAGTAGTAGTAGAAGTAAAAGAAGATGATTTTCGTTTAATCTGTCCTAATACAAGGGCAGTACCTCTTTAACTTTTCTTGCCTCCATAGTCCGTCTTCCATATATAGCGACCGTCAGTTCAGAAACCCCCATAGTCGGTGTGCTATGTGACTTTTAACAAATTTGGAAAGCTCTATGTCATTATCTTTTTCTGGTAATTCAGCGCTAATGACCTTGTTAATTTCGGCAGTTAGTCAGTTAGTATCTTATCCTGGAACCGTAATGAAATGAAATGAAGTGGCGTATGGCTTTTAGTGCCGGGAGGGTCCGAGGATATGTTCGGCTCGCCAGATGCAGGTCTTTCGATTTGACGCCCGTAGGTGACCTACATGTCGTGATGAGGATGAAATGATGATGAAGACGACACATACACCCAGTCTCCGTGCCAGAGAAATTAACCAATTATGATTAAAATTCCCGACCCTGCTGGGAATCGAACCCGGGACTCCTGTGAATAAAGGCGAGCACGCTAACCATTTATCCACGGAGCCGGACCCTCGAACCGTAACAGTGCAGGCAAAATACGGATTTACTACTCAACCGAGGTCTTAAACAGGGTTTGTTCACTTAATTGTGCTTCGGTTAATAAGTCGACGAGAGCTTTCAACTTCAAATGAAATACACGTTATCTAAAGTCGTGAAGATCATTGAGTGACCAATCGTTTTAAACGGCATTTCTTTCCATTTTGGGTTCATTGTAATTAAAATATGAATCAGATCAGGAATATTTACACATGAACTCGTATACACCCAGGTCCTCCGGTGAAACTACTTGAAAAGAAAGCTCTCTCGTTCTGACTTAAGATACTCTCAGCCTTTCTGGTGAGTTCTTAGATAGACTTTTCAGTCCTTATGTTCGCAAACGTATCTTCCCAAAACTGATTAGACAGTTGACGAAATAAATGCCAGTAGTTCATTTCGCCTTCCCTTAACATACTGCAATTTGCTTTAGAGGATTATTTCGTTCTCTGGAAAGCCTCGTTTGTTACATTCCTTTCACGCCAGCAGCACAACTATCTTGTCTGCTGTCGGCCTCAACGGGAATCTTGTGGATCCACCGTAGCTCATCTTCAGCTCCTTCATATGCGGGGAGCTAATTATTTGGAATTTACGACTGCAGGATCTAACACACTGAAGGAAATGTTGAAAGTCGACGTGTGTCCCCTCTGGTAGAGATATTGAGATTCCGGTGGACGAACCATGGGATCCAATTCAATTTTGCTGGAGGAATAAGAAATTCCTTCTGATTCGTGCTTCCAGTTTGAAATCCATGTAATCGATGAGGGGGTTATATGCAAATACACTTTGCTGCTTTCACTTCATGCAATCATAGTAAGACATCTAGCTTCAGTCGAGGTTGAGATTAATTTTCTGACAATTGCAAGTCTTACTTACTGTATCTGCTTTTATGTGTTTGTGGTCTTCATCAGCGGTCTCTGATGTATGATACTGAGGCAGTCGTCTTCACTATTTCTGCTGAGCGTTCTGCATTTCGTTTCACGACGTATAGATAGTTCGTCGATCTGTTAACACCTGTAAGTATTCTTCAGTGAATTGAGTTTTCGCGTCTAATTGAGAGGACCTTTCTACAAGTTTTTATTAGACCCATCCATCGGTGTTTCACTTAAATGGCTATGAATTAATCTTGTTGTGCTAAATGGGTTAGCTATTAGAGGCTGGCTAGCTGACCTCAAGGTGGTGGGTTTGATTCCACCCTAGTTCGGTGGTATTTTCATTCATTCATCATACACCAACCTCCTGTCTGTAGATCTACCTATACATAAATGAACTCTTGCGACACAAAATGTCCGTCTCCTCGGCGTCTTCGGAAACGGGACGTAAAACAACATTATTAAAAGCAGTCTCAGAAACACCTAGATCTACAGTGGCGTTCTGTCTGCGAGGTGAATCTGACCTGCTTTCAGCATCGCTCTCCAAATTTCTTCCTAAATCTGCCCGCATTCAATCTGGCCTTACGTTCAGAAGCATTCTCAGACGTTCTCGACGTGGACTGGTGTTCTCTTTGCAAGCCGAGCCTAGGCTTGTCCTGAGAAGTAGTCTCGGGCACCTTGGATAATCTCATTTTCAAGCTTTGAATGATGATTTTCCAAGGGTAGCTCGTTTTGTGGTGGCCATAGTGAAAGGTAACAACTCTCAAAAGTGTCAAAACCTACCCCACTGACTTTATGTTCTACTTAAGAGTACGTTATCTGACTTAATAAGCTAAATCGTAATTGCGAAGGAAAAATACAAGAAAGAAGTAGTGCATAATACCACTCAAATAAAGGAGAGTTCAGATATATCAGGATTAGCACTTTCATAAATATGCATAAATTAAGACAGGTAACGGGAAGGTAGAAAATATTTGAAGATGGGTAATTATTGACGACAGACGGATTGTAAAATGTAAAATGTCACGTGGGTGTATTGGAAGAATGAAATATTCCTCACTAAATTCTGATCAAATGAGGTAAAGATTTTCGAAATCGGTAACACAGAAAAAATATAGGCGAAGGGCTTCTTAAATATCCAGATAATATGGCTGATGGTGTTACTACTTACGCCTAAGGAGGCAAGGCAGCACAGAACAGCAAGGCAGAGGCAACAAATTAAATCAGGAGTAGGGCAGAAACACAGTAACAGTTATGTCAAATGCCAAACAATACCTTACAGCGTGACGGGCTACAATCCGCAGCACTTTTCAAATATTAACAATCACACTTAGCCCTATTCGAATACGACTGTAACCTCCAACGGTATTCTGCGAGTATTCCGCAAAATGGCAACTAGATGCCTCTCTCTCCTACTACCGAACGAACGACCACGAGTTTGCACGAATGATGACGAAAATTGCTGGAAAGCAGAGACGTTGCCATGGCAATTAGTAGACTCGCTGTCGATCTGCGAGGGTGTCCATCACTCGCAGCAGAACAAAACCTGTAGAAAGTAATTTTCTCCGTCGTATGCAGAGTAAGTGAAATTACGAACAGAAAAGAAATTAATTTAAAATAAAAGGGTGTTTCCCATGTATTCTACGGATTTTAAAGAAACTCAATAACATTTGAGAAAACATGAAATAAATCTGTAAACCCCCAGCCTGTTCAACGATTTTTAATCATATGCATATTAAGTCCTTTTTCTGTATGAGTAGACTCTAAATATGAAGTTTAATTGAGATCTATTCAGCTGTTTCCCCGTGGTGGTGAAACAGACGGGAAAGCTTAAATCAATTGATATGGTTGATACGGATACATATCTCAAATAATTTCAAAATAAACGAATTTATAGTCAGCTTTATTCATATAGGTGCGAAACAGAGAGATATTTCTCACATCTTTGGAAGTTTATCATTGTATTTGGATCACGATCTCATCAGTATAGATAGTGTACCTGATAATTTTGTATTTTCCTCTTAAAACAATGATCACCTCCACTATTACATCGAGCCAAATCAGCTCTGCTAATTGGTCAACCATCTCTATATGTGTATGTATGTGCGTATATGTATGTGTTACCTTGAATACACTGTGTACGGAATAAATGCAAATAAAATCTGTATTATTCACATGATGTGAGAGCGCTGAACGTTGTGTGTTTAGCCGCAGTGGTGATCTCAAGTGTGTACACGCACAGCGGGTTGACGCCATGTCTGCAAGTCACTGGCAAAAATTTCACAAAGCATCTGGAGGACAAAACCACAACAACCACGAAAGTCATACGAATATGAACAAACTATTAAGCTCCATATTGCTCCGTTTGTCTATTACTATACTTGGCTTTGATGTGACAGCATTTTCCACCTTCTGTAAGGTTCTAACGATATCATTCACTCTTTGCCAGACTCTGTATCGATATATTCTCACCGAGCGAGTTGGATGAACGGTTAGGGGCGCGCAGCTGTGAGCTTGCATTCGGGAGATAGTGGGTTCGAAGCCCATTGTCGGCAGCCCTGAAGATGGTTTCCGTGGTTTCCCATTTTAACACCAGGCACATGACGGGACTGTACCTTAATTAAGGCCACAGCCGCTGCAACGTAAAGCAGATTGTAATAAAAAGATATATTCTCGTATGAGAAAAGCAAAAAGGGAGAGAAATCGAGCAAGACTTCTTCAGTACTCCCGTAATGTAGGAAGGAAGCACCTACCAATCTTTTCCCCTGTCTCTCATTACTTATAGCCTCATTGCCTGGACAGCCGTGACCCATTCCAATCTCAACCTATTCTACGAATAGAAATGATCGCACTTCTATTCGTACAATGTCGACTCGTCCGCCATGCCCCCGGCTCCCTTCCGATAACAAACATCAGACTTGTACGACAACTTCCCTATCCCCAGTCTAGATACCTACTGTTTTGAACGTAACTCACTCACTTGATTAAATAATAACATTTATTACATTTAAGACACTTATATAACACATTATAAATACATAATACTGAGTATTGATGGGCAGATGCCCTCGATAACAGTCAGTCACATGTTCTCATCCCCTCTCGCACGAGGCACCCAAGCATAACAGTCTCTCATCCCCTTCCATCCACACCACTTCCGGCTGGGTGCTGAAGGGTGCTGCTATCTGTCCTAAAGTGGTAGCGAGTAACTAGGTGGTCTAGCCATAGCTAGGCCGGAACACCTACATCATCCTTCTATTTCAAAGTCCCATCTTCCGTGCCCTCGACCACCAATAACCTTCTTTCCTTATTCGAGCTGATCTACACCCGCTGAGAGACCCTCACTTTATTAAATTCCCTTTCCACTTCTACCGACACTTCTCCACCCTAAAATCGTTTGCAGAAACAGAGACCCTTTAGAATAACAGCTCATGAGTATGTTAATAATTTTATGGATGGGCAATTCTTATTAGAAAGGGTGAAACTGCGATATTGAAATAATAAATATAAATTCATAAAACAATGTACAAATGCATCTATCTCACACTATCAGTAGTAAATAGCGCTGATTACAGAATTTCATCCCATGTAAACCAAAAGCGAACTTCTTCGGTGTGATTGCCACTCTCGATGTACGCTTATGGTTCACTTTTAATTTATAGTGAATTCAGTTTTGTGATCGGAGCAGTGACTCGTCCTTCATTCACTGCTTACTTTGAATATTTGTGACCTCTGACGATGACCACTTTGTGAACTGTACTTCCTGTCTCCACTACGTTATAAAGAACTTCTAATTTGAAAATGTATTCTACTGTGAATTCTGTAACTATTACTAAGCTAACATTGGTTTAAAATAAATAGGAGGCCAATTTATAGAGACCGGGCGAGTTGGCCATGTGGTTAGGGGCGCGCAGCTGTGAGCTTGCATCCGGGAGATGTTGGGTTTGAACCCCACTGTCGGTAGCTCTGAAGATGGTTTTCCTTGGTTTACCATTTTCACATCAAGTAAATACAGGCGCTTACCTCAATTAAGGGCATGGCCGCTTCTTTTCTGCTCCTATCCCGTTGTCGCCATATAAGATCCATCTGTGTCGATGCGGCGTAAAGTTGTAATAATAATAATAATAATAATAATAATAATAATAATAATAATAATAATAATAATAATAATAATAATAATAATAATAATAATAATAATTTCGTGTGGCCATTTCTAGCCTAGTGCAGCCCTTGTAAGGCAGACAGTCCGATGAGGGTGGGGGCCATCTGCCATGTGTAGGTAACTGCATGTTATTGTGGTGGAGGACAGTGTTATATGTGGTGTGTGAGTTGCAGGGATGTTGGGGACAGCACAAACACCCAGCCCCCGGGCCATTGGAATTAACTAATGAAGGTTAAAATCCTCGACCCGGTCGGGAATCGAACCCGGAACCCTCTGAATCGAAGGCCAGCACGCTGCCCATTCAGCCAACGAGTCGGACATAACAATGACGATAATCAGAGTTTGATGAATAGAATTCTGAACCTTGCCCTTTCAGTTAAAAAAAATGGCTGTTGGAAGTTGGAAAAGATCTTCAGGAAATCGGCATTACAGATGACATTGTGTTCGAAAGATCTAAGTTCAGAAAATTAGTCGACAATCACAGCTTTAAACACCATCCAAGCACTACCATCAACAAAACCTCGTCAGAAGATTGCAAGAAAAGCCACAGCGAGAAGATGAAGAGATTTCGGGAGAAGAAAAAAGCAATGACATCAGCTGAATAAGTTCAATCGCGCTCCTTAGAGTGGCATAACGAAAAAGGAAGAAGAAGAATGATAATAATACTTTGTAGAGAGAAGATAGGTTACGTAGCAATCATAAATATTAACATTCAGAACTTTTTCAGTTTAAGGTTTCTCTCCTGCCTAGGCATATAATGAAACGGGTGTAGTTCGTAGATGGGAATTTATTCGGGGGTGACTAAGGTGTTCGTAAACCCGTGAGCTGTGTGGTATGCATTTCTCGCCCCCCAGATACTTATTTGATCGACCGTACAAGCTTTATGGGTATCTAGGGAGTGCAAAGGGTGTGGTATTTCCTATCGCAAAATTATATCAAATCTTTACATTTCAAACTATATCTATTATTAAAATAAACGATTATTTACAAAAACATTTCTGTATATCGGAAGCGAAGTTCCCTCAGTAATGTGTAAGTAATTTTACAGAAGAGCCAACGAAACGACAACATTCTCAAACGGAATACAGGCATAGGACAATATTATCCTTTTTTGTTTTGCGTTCTGTATATCTTTGGTCATAGTTCCACATATCTTTAAATAGAGCGCAAAAATATTACTATAAGGTAATAAAGACTAATTTGCCGAAAATGGACATAGGACACTTTGCTTTCGATATACAGAAATATATATATATATATATATTTATTTGCTAGGGGCTTTACGTCGCACCGACACAGATAGGTCTTATGGCGACGATGGGATAGGAAAGGCCTAGGAGTTGGAAGGAAGCGGCCGTGGCCTTAATTAATGTACAGCCCCAGCATTTGCCTGGTGTGAAAATGGGAAACCACGGAAAACCATTTTCAGGGCTGCCGATAGTGAGATTCGAACCTACTATCTCCCGGATGCAAGCTCAAAGCCGCGCGCCTCTACGCGCACGGCTATATAGAAATAAATAAGGAAGAAATAAGTGAATCAGAAGGGATTACTTCGATCGGGTGCGGTATAGAATACATCCACGGTATCCCCTACCTGTAGTTGTAGGCTCTATGGCTAAATGGTTAGCGTGCTGGCCTTTGATTACAGGGTTCCCGGGTTCGATTCCAGGCAGGGTCGGGAATTTTAACCACCATTGGTTAATTTCCCTGGTACGGGGGCTGGATGTATTTGTCGTCGTCATCATTATTTCATCCTCATCATGACGCGCAGGTCGCCTACGGGAGTCAAATCGAAGGACCTGCACCTGGCGAGCTGAACATACGCCATAATAATAATAGTTGTAGGTGAAATCGGGGTAACCCCAGGAAATCAACTTGAAAGTATGGGTTAGCTGTCAAGGGGTACAGTACCTAGTTGTGCCAGCCTCCTCGTTTTTTGATTTCCTGTCCGATCTCCCTTGTTTAACTCTTGTCCCCCCCCCCCCCCGACTAAGTATGGATAGCGAGACCCAGCAAGTCTTTCATTTTTACGCCCTTCGTGGCTCTACACGTTCTTTCGTCGTTATCTTAATGCTTTTGAAGGATCGTTCTTTTTCCTGTTTCTCTTCTAATTGGCAATAAGACATAACATAGTTTCCCTTAAAGCAATTATCAACACCAATCACCTGGCATACATCTTACAACAAAACTCTATTTGTTTCAGATGTGAGTAAATTCGCAATTCCAGCCATTAACTAGAAAATGACAAGCAACTAATACAATAATGCGGAAGGTCCAGGTAAGGTTCTTTAAAATTTACCGCGGGGTAAACCTTCCCCGGCTACTTAAACTGCGCGCCTTTTCTATGGTCATCTGTGTCTGTGGACATGAACTTTTAAAAACTTTCAAAAACTTTCTTCTTCGACGGTTAGATGGCTGAATTTGTCAACACTTCACCTGGTTTCTCCTCTGTTGTAATCTGCCTATCACATGCTTGTAACTATGTTCTCTAGCCAATCAAACCCGGGGGTGTGTATGAAAATTCAGCCTATCAGTGTATTGTATTTTAATTTAGTCTGGAACTTACCCCTACGCAACTATTTAAGGAGAGCACTTTAGGGCTGTCTTACCTGAATTGCTCCAGAGAACTTTCTTTTTCGACAGTTAGATGGCTGAATTTGTCAACACTTCACCTGGTCCCTCCTCTATTGTAATCTGCCTATCACATGCTTGTAACTATGTTCTCTAGGCAATCAAACCCGGGGGTGTGTATGAAAATTCAGCCTATCAGTGTATTGTATTTTAATTTAGTCTGGAACTTACCCCTACGCAACTATTTAAGGAGAGCACTTTAGGGCTGTCTTACCTGAATTGCTCCAGTTCTTGAGAGGGCGACTTGACGGAGGCCAGAGAGGGCTAGGGGGCAGGGCGCGGCTGGACTGAAGAAGATCCAGCGCTACAAGGAAATGGCAGAATTTACCTAAACATGTGATCGTGCCTGCGGGTAGTTCGAGGGGGAAGGTTTCAGCAGTTTTCTTAATATCTTACATGTAGTCTTTTATTTTTGGGTTGAAATGTAGATCTTATGCGCAGTATTCGGTCTCTATTCCTATTACCTACTGGGAGGATATTTAATGTAAGGGAGCACGAGTGGTGACCCTCATTTGTCTCCCCTTCAACTTTTGAGCTGGGTGACTAAAATTTTCAACCTCTAAATTTGGAAATCTTATCTCGGCTTTTAAATTCTCCCCCTTTAGTGTCCCTTTTTAGTATGGGATTAGCGTCTGTGTCTTTGGGCCTTAAGACCACTTAGATTCTCGTCTATTCCAGAATGTTCGTTAAGTGCTGGTGTTTATCCCTGAGGCATTATTATACAAAATACATTAATAACGTGATATAATTTGGACTATCAGCTGTCTACGCGACACATGTTTAAATTATGTGCCTTATCGGCACAAGTAATCTTTTGTGAATTATGCATTCTGCTACTGAACTCTGCATTCTCGGCCAGGTGCCTGTATGCTGAGCTGTGATGTTACCGTTATCACATGTGATTGGAATCCAACACTATTTGACGAATTGGAAGACTAAACTACGTATCTGGTGGACTGTGATAATTTTAGTGCATGGGCGCACTGGACATTTAATCGACTTGTAAACTACTCGTTGTATGTATGGCTATTGGGACATGGCAGCACCTAATTATCCTGCATGTTATAACTAGTGGGTTTAATTGTACTGTGTACTGCAACACGAACTCTTACGCTATCTGTGTGCGTATATTTCTAATGCAGTGTGTGTTTTGACGGTGTCCGCCAGAGCGTGATGATGATGATGATGCTTGTTGTTTTAAGGGGCCTAACATCGAAGGTCATCGGCCCCTAATGGAACGAAATGAATGACATGAGACATGAAGTTAAAATTTTAAAAAGTATCCACTGACTAGAGTTAAAAAAGAATGGTGATGGAGAAAAATGAGGGTGAGATTAAAACAGTCAGTGGATCTAATACGCAATGCCTTATGTTCTATTAAAATAACAGAAAGTACAGGAAATCGAAGGAATAAGGCATTGCCCAGTAATACAGATATTAACACAAAATTTACGTTAGACGTTCAAATAACACATTAAAATGCGCAACACAAACTAAAATAAAGTCAATGAGATAAAAGCGCAACTGACATAAACAACACTAGGACAAAGGACATCATCACACACGATAAAACAGACCGCTATCCCTCATAAAGCGGATGACGAGGTCTGCTGACTGCTCGTCATCGCGCAAGATAAGGGAGATAGTACTCGGAAGGTTAATACTACGGCGCAGATCGATCAGGTCCACGCACTCCGTAAGGATGTGTACCACGGTAAGATGGTCGCCGCAGGTACACACCGGAGGGGGTTCTCCTTTCAGTAGATGGGAGTGCGTCAAGATACCGTGGCCGATCCCGCCAGAGCGTGTGGCGGTGCTAGACTGTGTCGCCGCGTGTGGCGAAGAGTGGAGTGTCCCTGTTGATAGTTGAAACTGCTCGCGAATAGACGTTGGTGTTTGGTAGCCATGTCTAACGGCTGCTCTGCGCCTAAAATAATGACCGAGGCGGTCGATGTTTGATAACTGGAAGTATATTCCCTGCCTAGGGACGAGGACAGATATTTGGTTTATAAATTAAAAATGTAACATTTTACTATTATATTAATTGTGTAGATTCTCTTAATATTTTTACTTGTAAGTGTTATTGTGTTAGGCCTAAAATACGGGTGAGATTATCTAAGTACATATGGATTCAAGTAAGTACGCCTGTTGTGATTTCCTTAAGCTTGTGTATATTTTTCTTGTGTATTGTAGTTATATTTTCGTTCGTGAGTTGTGTGCTGGTTGCAGCACTCTTCCTTGCTTCCTGCTATATTTGTTGAGTTATTATCTGATTTATTCTTATTTGCTCTATTTTTAACTTGTCTTGTGTGCGCACTTCCCTATGACGTTCTCTTCCGAACGTCATTTACTATGATGGTGTGGGGGTGTTGCACCCCCTTGCCTTTTGTTAACGGCCTGTTGTGTGCAACCTTTTCTTCTTATTCATGAGTCCTTGTAGTATGGACAATTATGCCCCTGTTTATTCTTTATAGTTCTTTGATAACCATTTCAATAATTTGGTTCCCTTTTGGAAACAGTACTTAAACTTATTGTGGACCTTGGTAATAGATAAGCCCACCATGGGGCACCCAGTGTATGAATACTATGAAGTGGGATCACCCCAGAGGTTGCCGAGTGTATTTAAGATTATGAAAAGCAACTGATTGCCTGATGGAGGCTAGCCTGTTATATCTTGGAGCTGAGACTCCGGTAAGCTCTTTCATAATATTGTACCTCTCAGGAACAATTATGCTCTTTCGTATGTAATTTAACGACTGGGAGTTTCTTCCGATTTATTTTGTTCCTGCTTTTAGGACGTTTAAGTCCAATGCATTGTTGGAGCTGACGAGCTCGTTGTTAATATTTTCGACTGTTCTTTGTTATACCATTAAATTTTTCTCTCTCTGAATTTTAAGAAAGGAAAGGAATAAAATTTCGGAATTTGTTAAAGTGAAAGTTGCTCTAAGTAATTCCTTGTCCAACCCTTCAACCCAGGCCCTTCCTATTCCTCTGTGAGCCACGGAAGAGACATAATAATAATAATAATAATAATAATAATAATAATAATAATAATAATAATAATAATAATAATAATAATAATAATAATAATAATAATAATAATAGAGTGGCCTCCGGAGGGGATTAGTGCAGCACTTTCGTGTTGACGTCCTATAGGCGGCCTGCATGTACGTGAGGATGGAGTCCTACCTAAGATGAATTCTAGTGTTGAAGGCGGCACAAATACACAGCCCACGAGGCAGAGGAATTAACCGAATACTGTAAAGTTAAAATCACCGATCCGGCTGGGAATCGAATCCGAAACCCCTTGGATCAAAGGTCAGCATGCTAAGCATTTATCAATGGAGCCGAACATATGGAGGGATGTAATCACCATTGCGTGTGTCTGTGGTGGTTGGTAGTGTAGTGTATTGTCTAAATATGAAGAGGAGAGTGCTGGAAAAATACAAACACCCAGTTCCCGAGTTAGAAGTATTAATCAGACGCGATTATAGTCCGGGAATCGACTTGTGGGACCCTCTGAACCGAAGGCCTCAACACTGAACATTCAGACAAGAAGTCGGACCGTCCCTTAACTGAACTAATCACAGGGGAAATGGATGAGGTCCTACCCGCAAATAATGAAGTCATCGGCAACAGAAATGGAAGGTCACGAAAGACGTGAAAATGAAAAACTCTCTAGGCCTCGCAAACCGGACACCTTCTTGGTCGGAAGAGAACAAGAGTTGAAAAAAGGTCAGATAAGAAAGATTAAAGTGAGGAGCCTTGCATAAGAAAGTGGAAGCAATGCTAGACTCTGTAGTGTCCCCGTGGTCACCGACTCACGCTGTCGAGTTAAGAGACCCTCTTGGATCCCCTTTCAGCCAGGTGATACAGTGGACGCCTTCTGCCCAAGGCTGTACCCAGGGGGGAAGGTTAGAGGTGTTCAATATCCAGTATTCGGGAGATAGTAGGTTCGAACCTCACTGTCAGCAGCCCTGAAAATGGTTTTCCGTGGTTTCCCATTTTTACACCAGGCTGTACCTTAATTAAGGCCACGGCCGCTTCCTTTCCACTCCTAGCCCTTTCCTGTCCCATCGTTGCCATAAGACTTATCTGTGTCGGTGCGACATAAAGTAACTAGCAAAAATAAAAAAATAAAAAAAGAGGTGTTCAAATCTCCTCCGAAATAAAAGTGAACTTGACATATTTAAACAGCATTTACGGGTTTTGAAATTGCATATAACAAACGAGAAATATTATAAAAACAAGCATTTACAAAATAAACAATTGAAATGAAATGTCGTATGACTTTTAGTGCCGGGATATCCCAGAACGGGTTCGGCTCGCCAGGTGCAGGTCTTTCTATTTGACTCCCGTAGGCGACCTGCGCGTCATGATGAGGATGAAATGATGATGAAGACAACACATACACCCAGCCCCCGTGCCATGGGAATTAACCAATTAAGGTTAAAATCCCCGACCCGGCCGGGAATCGAACCCGGGACCCTCTGAACCGAAGGCCAGTACGTGACCGTTCAGCCAACGAGTCGGACAATAAACAATTGAATTTAACTTATAAAATCTGTGCCATCTTTAAATGTTTATCTATGAATATAGTTAACAAATTTACTGAAAACATATATGGAAATTTTAATTTTGGTGAGATATACGGATTGTTTGTTTTTTATTTTCTTAATGCATTTTTCACCATCAAAATCAATTTCAATAAACGTATAGAAATATTTTCATGTTATCGGGCCGCTACAAGATTTTTTTTTTGCTAGGGGCTTTACGTCGCACCTACACAGATAGGTCTTATGGCGACGATGCTACAAGATTTAAAAGAATGAATCCCCCCCCCCCCATGGCACTACAGCCCTTGAAGGGGCTTGGCCTACCAAGCGACCGCTGCTCAGCCTGTAGACCTGCAGATTACGAGGTGTCGTGCGGTCAGCACGACGAATCCTCTTGACCGTTATTCTTGGCTTTCTAGACCGTGGCCGCTATCTCACTGTTAGCTAGCTCCTCAATTCTAATCTCGTAGGCTGAGTGTACCTCGAACTAGCCCTCAGGTCCAGGTAAAAATTCCTAACCTGGACGGGAATCGAACCCGGGGCCACCGGTTAAGGAGCAGGCACGCTACCCCTACACCACGGGGCCGGCAAAAGAATGAATCAAACCTCTAAATATTTTAATACTTACAGTGAAGCATATTGTTACCTCCATTGTTAAACAAATGACAGAAATCTTTGTGTCGCACTGCACGCATGTGTTAAAGCGTATTCTGTCCACCAGACCGCTATGAATTTACCTTTGTACTTCACCCACTGAGTTGTAAAATATACTGCTGTAAAACTATTTCAAACTTCCATTTCTCTAAAACTTATACGAAAGTAATATGCATATATGTTACTATAGTTTTGTTTACGGAAGCCCCCCTCCCCCAATCATAATCCCCTCCGAAATTTTTTTCTGGGTACGGCTTTGCGGTTCTACCACTCCCAGGATTTTGATAATTTGAATGATGCCTTTATTGTTTAAAACATATATGTATTTAATACTATTTAATACATGGAAAGCATTTCATAATAACGAAATTTAGTTCTGGAATGATGAAACAGCGAGTGTTCTGGTGGCGAGAATTATTGAGCGGATATCAAGTCGTGTAAAGTTCGCAGGGGAACTTGTGGGAATAGAAAAAGATTTGTGTTCCGCCCGAGGAGTATCAATCACAGAGGAAGAGTTAGAGCATAAACATTCGTCTTTCTGCTTAGCAGGGATTGGCTTCACTGCCACGGCGTATTCAGTAGGTTACACCTGACAGAAACACACGAGGCGTCTCATCTCATAGTACACACGAGTGAATGAATAGGCGTTAAAGACGATCATCATCATCATCATCATCATCATCATCGACAACAACAACAACAACAATAACAATAAGGATTAGTTTCATTAAGACTCGTAGGCTTTCTAAACTAATTCTTCCTTCTTCCCAACTCTGATTCCTGTACTTTTGTGATGAAATATCTATTTACGTAAATCTGTTGTTGACATTCTATCAGCACAGAAGCTGTACGCTTACGAACTCATCCCCAGTTATGTCAAGGAAAAGTAACAACAATAAAATGACAATAAACATTGTAAGAAGTCAAAGGAAACACTCACAATTAAACATCTCTGCACCTGAAACAAAATTACATACAGGCAATACATTCATGGTGGAGTTTAACGTATCGTAAACCTCGTGGCTGGAGGTGATCCCAGGTTATCGTCTGGGAGCTAGTAAAAACTAAGACAAAGTCGTTTTCGGCTGCTCCCCTTTTCTTTGTAGCTCGTTCCCTTAAATACATAAATAAACAATCTTCCCTTAGGCGAACTGGAAGGAAACATAGCACGGACAGACATGTGTTCCGTGGCCTTCAACACTCTTTCGAAAGGTAGTCTAGGCGATATTGACATTCATTTGTTGCCTCGTGATCTTTCATTCATTTATTTTATCGCATGCTTCCTATATCATGGGCCTCGGTTCATATTCCTCGTAATATTTCCTATCTCAGAAATATTGTTTTATACTTCTCGTAGCATTTCTCATCTTAGAACCCTTAGTTCATATTTCGCGTAGTATTTATTATCTTAGAACCCTTGTTTCATATTCCTCGTAGTATATATTAGAGCCCTTAGTTCATATTCCTTGCATGCATTTTAACACGAAGTTCCTTAGATCACATTTCACGTTGCAATATTTCTTATTTAATTTGCCCTTGTCCAGGTCTCTCGCTTTAGCACGATTCACTCTTACCCGAATATCTTTGAGGACTCTACTTTGTCCACGTTGGTCCGCCCTGCTCTCCCAGTTCTTCAAATCACTGTGTATTCACGCACATAGTATAATTCATGCAAATTCTATCGTTAGGTTGTCTATCCCTTGTACTGATCTATTTCCGGATACCAATAGTTACAAGACTCTCTCGTCCTTGGTCTGTTTAAGGGCCCTAATTCTCATATCTCATGTCACTAAACATGATACGACTAACCAGCGAACAAACTACAAACATATAAACTAGCCTAACACATCTCCCTGAAAACCAACAAGCTAATCCCACATACAAAACTGTACACACAACTAAGATATGCTTTGGTCCTAAACCTGCCTAATTTACTATTCATCTGCTTTGAAGCCTTTCTTAAAAATGCTGTTTGTTCGGGGTGTCGACCTATAGAGATATTTTGCCCCTGTTTGCACCATATGATATGAACCTGCGTGTAATTGGAATTGCGGAAGTGTAGAGTGTTGAATGTGAGGAAAGGAAGTTAAAAACAGCACAAACACCCAGTCCCCAAGCCAGGGATATTAATCATTTACAATTTAAAACCGCTGACCCAGTCGGGAATCAAACCCGGGGCCGCCGGGTGACAGGCGGACGCGTTGCCCCTACACCGCGGGGCCGGATTGCCTTGAAGCTTAATTAAAGATTTATTCACAAAGAAATAAGCAAACCCTACTAGTCTAACCCATCCTAATATCTGCTCAGACTTAACTTATTCATGCGATGTCTGGCTCCATCGCTTTGGATCTCGGCGCGGACATCATTGCACCCTGGGAGTCCATGGTTCGAATCTCTCTGGCACTTTCTCCACTGCAATCCATGGCGATGTCGTCTGCTCGACTGGAAAAAGTTGAATGGTCTCGTTTTCCTCAGTCGATGCTGCTATCACTCGTACACCTCGTTCAACTCGCTCCTGGTTCAACTCGTTCTACAGGGTTGAGGGCTATTGGTCACTGTAAACAGCCTAGAGGCATCTGCTGTCACCTGGGCGGTATGATACTGTTATTGACTTCACTATCACGTAATAAGTTAAAGGATATTCTCTGCTATTGTAATCGAAGAAGGGCTTCTTTTGTCCTCTATTATTTAGGGTAAAGGTAGGCAATACCGTGATAAATTTTAATCAATCATCATTTATTCTGGAAAGAAAGTCAACAATAATGCGAAATTAACAAAAAAGATTCCGTGAATGTATACACGTATATAACCATAATTAAAACAGAACAAGAATAACATCAATGGCAAAAAAGAAAAAATACAATCACTTACACCTGTAGACCAATACCGTGATATGGTGTCGGTAATACCGTGATAGATTTAAACTTCATATATACGTACATACAACTCAATAAGCAAAAGAAAACACTTTATAACATTAATATATGGAAAATAGACAGTACGAAAAATAGTTTAATAACATGCAGGACCTATTTATAGATGTTTAATTATCATCATCGGACTTCACAACATTGTCACATTTTCTGCACATGAACTGCGGAGATTCACCCACTTCAACACAATTTTCGTAAAACCAGTCTGAACAAAACCCACACCGAATCCATTCTGCCTTTCCTTTTTTCCTCATTAAAGGGGGACACTTTCGTAGATATTTCTGTCAACTGAAATGCTAGTCGCTTTATGGTGGTGAAATTCAATCCGAAACCCAACTCCTGCATTTCTATGACATGTCTGACCAGCTTTATTTCAACGTCTTTCGATAGAACAAAAGGCCTTCCGAGTTTTGGTACCTCATGAGGTTCTTCGTCATTATGACGACTCACGTGGTCTTTTAGGGTGCTCCGTGGTACGCCAAACTCTTTAGAAGCCTTATATAATGTCCATTTCTCACTAACAACCTTTCTAACAACACTTAAAAGCTGATTAGAAGTATAGCTGCCACGCCGCAATTTTTGAACTCCCACTCTCCCAAGCCAACCAACTCGAGATCTGTAAGAAAGAAGGCCGAATTCGTAAGCTTCCCAAGCTTCCTCCATTGGTCGTAACTAACATCAAAGCACACAGGTAAATCGAGCCTTCTTTCTAGTATATATAATGCGATTATCGTTTGCCTACCATGTACACAGAATATACAACACAATTTACACTAACTTCAACACATTTAACATAGTACTTACCTAGTTTCATTCACCAATTCACAGTTTGACTTCCTCTGTCGTTGTGTCTGTGCCTTCTTGGCCGGCGCCATTACGCTCACTGCAGGGCCACTGAACAAGGAAACTATTCTCCTTAAAAACAACCCTCTGCTCCGCTTAGTATTACCGTGATAGAAGTTCAAATAAAGTATCACGATAATACCACATATCACGATAATACCTAATTTTATCCTATAGTTTATAGGGTCCCTCCCTAATTACTTTCTACGCCCCGTTCTGCCAGTATTACTTTCAATCTATTCCTTCAATTCTAAAATTATTCTGGATTCTCACAGACTTTTCGGAAAGCCTAAATATTATTTCCCGCTCTAGCGTACTGTTTTACACCACAGAGCAGATACATAACCACTCTCTTCCACAACTACTTCAGAATGCCATAGCGTCGCTTGGTTCTCTAACCTTATATAAACCTCTGGGAAGATGCGATACTCTGGCGAATTGCCACCAGAAACACGCTAACTCCTTCTGATGAGTTTCCACGCTCCTTAGGAATCAGTTATGCATTACATTGGACACAAGTTAGCTGATCTTATCACGTAGAGAGAAAGAGTAAATTTAACCAATATTAATCTTACGTTTCACACTAGCAGAACATCGTTGGTAGGCGCATTTAATGAATTATTATTACCATTCCACCACAGTATTTTTCCGCTTTTTGTTGTGGAATTGTGGCAACTCGATGACTCGTTAGTAGAGGTAGAGACTAAACTGTAGTTTCCCGCGAAATGCTGGGATCCCTGCACGTCATGTGTGGGCCGCAATCGCGTATCATATCGTCGCTGTCTGGGTCTTCTAGCTTCTAACCCAGGTGCTAATACTTTATATGCATGGGACGTTCATAAATAATCGTATCTTCCTGGATCGATACGGTTCAATACAGAAGCTAAATACTTGGACAAGTGTCAAGAACAGATGACGGTTGCCATGCAGAATTCACTCCTTGGCTGAGCTTGGTTTAACGATATCAATTGCAAAATCAGCAGGATCTCTCTCTACACTCGTCATTCGAGACCCTTGGACACGCTCCACCGATTACAAACTGACATGGTCTCCGCACATTCATCACATCCTCCGTAAATATGATAGTGCAGTCAATAACTTACGAGCCATTAGCGGTTCAAGGTGGGGCAGTGATCCAATAATTGCGCTGCTTTTGTACTGATCTGCTGGATTATGGACGTGGATGTTTTTCTATGGTCTGCAAAACATAGTTGCCTAAGCTAGAGAAATCTCAGTATAAGGCCCTCAGACTCTGCATTGGAGCAATGCAGTCAACACTTAAGAATGCTCTGCTAGTTGAAACACTTGAAAGTCTTCTACACATACGAAGGCAGTGTCTATCGGCAAAAAGCATTTTCAATCTGTTTCAAAATGAAACTATTCAACACCCCACGCTCCACGTCCATACACTCACGCTGCATACAGTCGAATCTTAATGTAACGAAATCATGTGCTTACACTCGGGATTATAACTCTGGAATAAAAGATCCGGTCCGAATTATTGAGATACTATTTAGTTAAAAATGAGAGAAAATGTCACACAGTGGATTTCATTTACAAACGCGGGGTGGGGAGTGGCTTTGAAGAAAATGACGATTTTTGGAGTATTATTTAGTTTGTGATTAGTGACTCAGAAACCAAAAGACATACGAAATAGTTAACATGTCTAAAGAAGATAGAGCATTTAAAGCCCTACATTCGCATAACAAAATGCTCCAAATCTTAAAAGAACAACACAGCAAATAACAAAATGTTTTGAAACAACGGTGTTTGGTATGGTTGGAAAAGGAATTCAAAGAGGATTGAAATGTGCCATCTTAACGATACTCAGACTTCAACTTCACAAATTATAATTACACGGAATCATACGACTTATTTGTATATAAACGCGCGTGCCGAGTGGTTAAGGTTCGCTCCTGCCCAGGTTTGTATAATTAGATATCCCACCAGCCAGATAAGAGTTAATCCATTGGCAACACTACCGTCGACTTTACATTCACTAGGAATATCTTTTCCACTACGATGACATTCGTTTCTTACTTCAGTTATCATCGATAACGTGTAAATAAAAAATATATTTAGTTGGATCACGTAGCTACCAGTTTGCATTCGGGGAATAATGGGTTCATACCCCACTGTCAGCAGCTCTGAAGTGGTTTCCTGTGGTTTTCCATTTTCACACCAGAAAAATGCTCGCACTGTAACTTAATTACGGACACGGTCGATTCCTTCCCTCTCCTAGCCCCTTTCCTATCCCATCGTCACCATAAAACCTATTTGTGTCGGTGCGACGTAAAGCAATTAGAAAAAATGTATATTGAACTGAACTGATTTGACTCTAATATCCATTTCATTTCACCCGAAGTCAGATTAGTTCTTCACATGTCTCGACCCGTATTTATTTGGTATAGGATGAGTGAACCACTGGGCCAGGTGTATTTCGAGAAGCGGAAATCTCTTCTCTAAAATGTTCGACGAGAACTGAACCCATTTTCTTCCGGGTGTACCAAAACGCCTGTATCGCCTCGGATAGGCTGCCCTATTTCTATATAACAGTAAATTTAAGAGTATAATCTCGTTTGTGGCTTTTCAACCATTTTCTTTAGTCATCATCAGCAACTGAGCCCCGGGACAAGAGCACTTGACATTTTGCGACCGTTACCAATATTGCGGTTAGAAAAGCAATATTGTATGCCATACCGGTAACTGTAGAGTGCATGGGACTGCATGAATTATTTTTCGTTTCCGTTTGGCAGCCCTGAAGATGGTTTTCCGTGGTTTTCCCATTATCCTACCAGGCAAATGTTGGGGCTGTACCTCAATTAAGGCCACGGCCGCTTTCTTCCCACTCCTAGCCCTTTCCTGTCCCATAGTCGCCATAAGACCAATCTGTGTCGGTGTGACGTAAAGCAGCTAGAAAAAAAGTGGGGCCACTATCCAGTAATCGGGAGATAGTGGGTTCGAACCCCACTGTTGGCAGCCCTGAAGATGGTTTTCCGTGGTTTCCCATTTTCACACCAGGCAAATGCTGGGGCTGTACCTTAATTAAGGCCACGGCCGCTTCCTTCCCATTCCTAGGCCTTCCCTATCAACATCGTGGCCATAAGACCTATCTGTGTCGGTGCGACGTAAAGCAAATAGCAAAAAAAGAAAAAAAAAGAAAATGTTTAAGAGTATGTCATTTGGGGCTTATGAGGAGAATTTCTATGTTTATGCTGATGCCCGCGTATTCGTGTTCTGTGTCTTGTAAGGAATTTGCAAAATCAGTTCCTATGGTATATTTCAGTGCTCTAAAGTGGTCTATGTTCCTCATTTGAAATGATTTGAAATGATTTTCGACTGATTCGTCAGTCTGGCAGTCTACAGTGTCTGTTAGTTTGTTAGTGTGTAGTCAAATACTAAATAATTTTTAATGTCTTTGCTGGCAAGATGTAGTGTTTACAGTGCACTATGTCTTCTGGTATGGGCTAGAATAAAACTGTTACTTTCATTGACCTGTCTCAGTCTCTTCCTTGGCTTTGACAATATGAAAGTGGCTGAGGTATGAGTGACGCTAGTAATGCCATTCCTTATGCAGCCAGTCCCTGCTATGAATGGTGTGAAAATGTCGCTCATAGGGTTGGTTGGTGCAGGCATTTCAATAGGCTTGGCAGACTGATGTGCAATAGCAGCTTTTGGCTCGGTGAGGAAAGCAACGGGAAACTACCTCACTTCTCATTTCCCTAGTACGCCTCGGTGACACCTAGGCCATCTATGACAGCTAATAGTGAACCTGTTGAGGATCCAACCAGCCTTCAGGCTGAATACCCAACATACACAATGACGTCGTAATTTTATATAATTGTAATCTTACTTTCTTTCTTAATCTGTTTACCCTCCAGGTCGGTTTTTTCCTAGGACTCAGCAAGGGATCCCACCTCTACCCCCTCAAGGGCAGTGTCCTGGAGCGTGAGACTTTGGGTCGGGGGATAAAACTGGGAAGGAGGACCAGTACCTCGTCCAGGCGGCCTCACCTGCTATGCTGAACAGGGGCCTTGTGCAGGAATGGGAAGATTGGAAGGGACAGACAAGGACGAGGGAAAGAAGCGTCCGTGTCCTTAAGTTAGGTACCATCACAGCATTTTCCTGGAGGAAACGTGGGAAACCACGGAAAACAGCTTCGAGGATGGCTGAGGTGGGAATCAAACACACCTCTACTCGGTTGACCTCCCGAGGCTGAGTGGACCCCATTCCAGCCCTCGTACCACTTTTCAAATTTCGTGGCAAAGCCGGGAATGGAACCCGGGCCTCCGGGGGTGGCAGCTAATCACGCTAACCACTACACCACAGAGGTGGATATTTAATTGTAATGCATGTGTAATATTTTTCCTTTGGTGGAAAATGTATTGTATAGTATTGAATCAAAATGTCAAGATCTATTACTACCGCACTTAATTGGTAAATTGTCAACCTTTACCTCTCTGATGAAATGCGCTCAATAAACTTACCATTTTGTAGCCTTTTCTTTTTTTCATTTTTTTTCACTTTTGATATATATACCCCCCCACCATCACAATCTCCCGCTATATTCCAACAAACCCGGGTACATTTTGTTGTCTGTATATTTTTGCTCCCCCCTCCACACATCTCATTCCAAGTCGCCCCTTCTATAGAGAGGCATAGTCTAAAGCAGAAAATGAACACCAGGTTAATTCCTGCAGACAAAGGTGCCGGGCATTTAGTGCCTTACTCATCCTGTTCATTTCAGAGGTTAAGCCATGACTTACCACGTGGTTTGTGGGTAGCGAACCTGCGTCTTACACGAAGGTCGCATTTTCGGTCCCCGGCTCGTCCACGGAATTTTATCCCGACTGAAATTTAGGAGTTTGTCAGACTCCTAGGGCCAATTCAAGGAGCCGTATGATAACGAGAAGCAGCGGAGCTAGTAATGAAAGATAAGCAATAACCTGAGGATGTAATTACGCCGACCACGTGAACTCAAATATTTGTTTGCTATCTGACGGAGTTGTGTTGTGGACAAAGCTGTTCATGGGCTGTATGTGCCACTAGTTAGTTAGTTAGTTAGTTAGTTAGTTAGTTAGTTAGTTAGTTAATTAATTAATGCATCACATACATAAATGAAATAGTTGTACATGATTCATTGTAAACAATTTTGAGAGTATACAGAAACCCAGCGGACTATTTCCAATGGGAAACAGTTTTAAAATACAATGAATAAAATTGCTCACTTGCTTTTATTTATTTTCTCCTCCTCGAGGGGCTCTCATGGCGTATACGGAAATGGCTTTGCTTTGTTTTATACAAACAGTAAACTCCCGGTTATTCGGGCTAATAAGGGGAAGAACATGCACGAAGGATCGAACGTCATGGATGATACGATTCAAAGAAATATATTTTGACAACATAGTAAGCTTTGAAAACTTACCAAGAAAGAGATTATTGAAAAAAATCTCTGTAATGTTTGTTTTTAAGAAGAATATTAATCCTCAAGATACTCCGTATTTTTCTTGTGCCAATACTACATTGTAATCAAAAGCTTCTTAATTCATTTATATTCAAGCAACGTATCACAATATCGTCACGCGGTGCTGTTGTTCACCGTCATAACACGGTAGTTGACTTTTCTGAATTTTCCTATAACTGAAAATGTTTACATTAATGTTAAAGCAGTTTTCGCACGGTCTTCTTCCATATCTGTTAGGTCATCAGTCCAGGGGCTAGTTGGATCCTCAAATAGAACCACCAAAGGTTATGCGGTTATAAGGAAACCCCAAAAACCAATGACAGCACCAAAATGAGGCATACTAGGCAAGATGAGGAGTGAGGTAGTTTGCCATTGCTTTCTTCACTGGGTCAGAAAGTACTATTGCAGCACAACTGACCCTATGAGCAGCACCTTTCATAACACTCAGATGCACTAGTCGTGCTCTGAATGTCATTACTCAGCACTACCCATACCCCAGCAACTTCCATATTGTCACAGCCATGGATGAGACTGGGACTTCGGTGGAAGCTACTCTTTACTCGGGCCTGTGCCAAGAGATGGATGCAAAAGTACTGTATCCATCAAGAAATGACAGCAGGCAGTCTTCTTCCATAACGACATAAAACTGAAGACTCGACAGACTGATTGACAAATGACATTTGAGCTTGAATTCATTTTTCACAGATGTTACACCAACAACAAAGGGCATAGTACCATACTGGGTTATCACGTGGCGTGGGGTTTAATGCTCTTATGAAGTAGGCTAGCCATATTTTGATTTCCGCAAACCGCGACGCTGAATATATATTAATACTTATCTTCCAAGTGATATTAAAAATTTATAGGTCCAGGTTGCTAAGCTTAGCAATTCTATACAAGCCAATAGTTGTTATGAAATATAATAATATTTAATTTTAAGGTCAAAATGATTAATTGGCGTCAAATTAACTGTACATTTGAGTAGGTTCTTCCAGGAAAAGTAAATAACACAGATTGTTAATTTAAAACATGAAAGGTATTTTATGAATTACGCATTTTTGTAAATGTTTCTTTTCTGTTTTAGAATAAACGTGGTAAACTTTGGAAATACTTTCTGTGATGTTGATGAGCCAACGGCCGTAGCCGTGTTGGAACACCGGATGCCCTGAGATCTCCGAAGTTAAGCAACATTGGGCGTGGTCAGGAGTTGGATGGGTTGCCACGCGCTGTTGGTGGGGGGTAAGGGAATGGAGGAGCGGAAAGGAACTGGCCACCCTACCGCACGTAAACTCCGGCTCAGGAACACCTCTGCGGAGGTTCGGACCTACCTTCGGGCAGAATAACCCTTACCTACCTATGTTGATGAAGTTAAGAATTACTTAAAACAATGTCCGTGTAGTATTAATACACTGTTTATTCCTCATTGGCTATGTTAGTCCACTTATATTACTATTACCGAGCAAGTGGCTATGTGGTTTGGGTCATGTAGCTGTCAGCTTGCATTCGGGAAGTAGTGGCTTCGAACCTCACTGTCGACAGGCCTGAAGGTGGTTTTCAGTAGTTTCCCCATTTTCACACCAGGAAAAGAAATGGCGTATGGCTTTTAATGCCGGGAGTGTCCGAGGACATGTTCGGCTCGCCAGGTGCGGGTCTTTCAATTTGACGCCCGTCGGCGATCTGCGCGTCATGATGAGGATGAAATGATGATGAAGACGACACATACACCCAGCCCCCGTGCCGGAGAAATTAACCAATGACGGTTAAAATTCCCGACCCTGCCGGGAATCGAACCTGGGACCCATGTGACCAAAGGCCAGCACGCTAACCATTTTGCCGTGGAAAATTCTGGGACTGTACCTTAATTAAGGCCACGACCGCTTCCTTCCCACTCCTAGTCCATTCCTATTCCATCATCGCCATAGGGCCTGTCTGTGTCGTGTGACGTAAAGCAAATTGTAAAAGATAAAAATAAAAATAATATATATATATATATACCGGTATATATTATTAACTAAAACATAGTTTCGACGTCATATCAACTACTGTACGTTTTATTATTATTATTATTATTATTATTATTATTACTATTATTATTATTCCCTTCCTGATACTCATATTCAATTCCTTTATAGGGCTTTCCCGGTACAATTAATAAACTGACCTGGAGGCCGGTACAGACTTTGATACCGCCAACATAACAGCTGCATTTCTAAACTCATCGGTTAACAGACGTGTGTGTGTGTGTGTGGGGGGGGGGGGGTCGGGAGAGTGGGAGGAATAATGTACTCTACCGTATATTTGTTTAATTTATTTTTAGGTTTCATGAATAACTCGGAAACCGGATAACCGCAGACGAACAGTGGAGAGTTTAGTGTATCGGTGAAGATTTAATCGAAAATTGCCCAAGTTATTAATAATAATAATAAAAAAATAATAATAATACCGAAATGCCGGAATTTAGTCCAACGGGAGTTCTTTTACGTGCCAGTAAATCTACCGACATTAGGCTGACGCATTTGAGCACCTTCAATTACCACCGGATTGAGCCCGGATCGAGCCTGCCAAGTTGGGGTCAGAAGGCCAGCGCCTCAATCGTCTGAGCCATTGAGCCCGGCAAATTGCAAAGTTATCTGGAGTTTAGTGGAAATAAGTCCTGAAATATGATCAGTTGTCTATAGAAAACCTGTTGTGTATGTTATTCGTGATTGTTATATTACATCAGTATAGTAGAACAATAACATTCGAACTCGTGTCTGCTACATGAAATTAAACCGGACGTTTGTGTGGGATCAGTTGATGTTCGTAACCTCATATCGGTAGGTAGGGGTAAACAGATACTGGGAAGCAGTTTACGGCTCCTTGTAATTATAACAGTTGCATCGGATCATAGTACATATCAGATCAATACACATCACGTCATGGATTCATTTTACTGTATTATGAACGTATTGGGCTTCATAGAGTAGGCGTAATAGGATTAGCATAGAATGTCTCATTAAACTAAAGCAGTAATTACACCTAACCACAGTATAAGCAAAGGAATAGAAACAGCTGCACCAACTATCGAGGTAAGGATGGTGTGACCAATGGTGGAGAGTAAGCTAGATGAAAAACATGCTATGAAAGGCATATGGCAGAGTACCAAGGAAAAAAATGTTATTACCCGTACTGAGTGATCATGGAATTGGATGTAGGTTATTACAGCAGTCAACGGCATGAACAATAGAGCTGCGGTGAGAATTGATAGTAGAGGCCGTGCAGTTAGGGTTGTGTAGATGTGAGCTTGCATTCGGGAGATGATGGATTCGAATCCTACCATCGGCAGCACCGAAGAGGGTTTTTCCTGGATTCTTATTTTAACACCAGGCAAATGCTGGCTGTACCTTAATTAAGACCTCGGCCACTGCCTTTATAAACCATGCGTCACTGAATACCTTCGACGTGTTAGTGCGACGTTACAACAACAGCAACACCAACCCTTCAGGCAACCAACTCAGTGTTGAAAACATCCTAGGGATATGAGCTACGAATTCTTGGTAAATACAGTACAATATAATAAAGTATGTGGATATATTACTTATTTATACCTAAAAGTTACAATCCTTTTCTTAATCATCGTTATCCGGTCGATTAGGTTAGCAGTTTGCCTTTTTCTACCACTACGATCGCTAATGTGAGTCAATGCAGAGTTTCACTTAAGCCCTTATATATGCCGAGCTCGATAGCTGCAGTCGCGGCCAATATCCAGTAATCGGGTGATAGTGGGTTCGAGCCCCACTGTCGGCAGCCCTGAAGATGGTTTTCCGTGGTTTCCCACTTTCACACCAGGCAAATGTCGGGGCTGTGCCTTAATTAAGGCCACGGCCGCTTCCTTCCAATTCCTAGGCCTTTCCTATCCCATCGTCGCCATAAGACCTATCTGTGTCGGTGCGACGTAAAGCAAATAGCAACCCCTTATAATTATATTCGGTATGGACATTTTTCAAAAATCTAAAAAGGCGTGAGGGTATCGAACCAAGGAACACATTATAGAAATAATTAGGTAAATACGTTAATTTGGCTGTGGTTTGAATCAAAAAGAAAACGAGTAAAGAAACCAGCGTTTTTAGGCTCTTTTCTGGAACTGCATTTAGGCCAGAAGTGATTTTCGAGAGACTCACAATTTTATAGCTTTCAGGACCCTTTAGCCCTTAAACTTTCGGCACAATTGAGGAAATTGCTTGATTTTACATTTGTTTTAATATGTGGAACCCTACATACGTATCCCACAGTCAGGCCCCGATTTACAAATGGGCGGACTGGGCATTTGCCCAGGGCGCCAGTTTTTGAAGGGCGGTGGCTGGCGGATCGAGTAATTGTGGCCTGCGTGAATTACGTCTTAAATTCATTACACTCAAATTAATTTTACATACCACAAATTATTCCAATTATTTTATTAGCCTATATAAAACACTTTGAACTATTCTAACTTTAAAACCGGGCCGATGACCTTCGATGTTAGGCCCCTTTAAACTACAAGCATCATCATCATCATAACTTTAAAACCTGAATTTAATCTATATATTTAAATTTTATAAAGAAAATGTGTCTTCTTTCTAAAATTATTTACTCACATACAAACCAACGGCTTAAAAAAAATGAAAACAGCCTGATTCTTATTTGGCTTGATAAGTTTAATTATGAGAATTAACTGTATTTGCATAATGTGCTGTTTTAAAACTCATAATCTTGAAAACTGTAAAATTATTTTGTAAACAATTATTTTTTAGAGGAACAGGAAAACGAGCAGGGGGTGGGAGGCGGCTAAATATTGTTTGCCCAGGGCGCTAATTACTTGAAATCGGGGCCTGATCCCACGTCGTTCCATCTTAAGTGAGGGTCGGCGAACGAGGCTTCTCCACCACCTGCGGTCTCTGAACTTCTCTCCTTCTTCGATGCTTTCCAAAGTTTGTCCTCGCTGTTTAATGTCAACCTTCACCATGTCCTTGTACCTGAGTCTTGGTCGCCCCGTTGGTCTTTTGTCTTCAAGTTTTAGATCATACATTTGTTTCGATAATCTGTTATCTCCCTTGCGACGCATATGTCCGTACCATCTCAGTCGCTGCGCTGTTATTCTGTCTTGCAGTATTTCAACTTGAGCCTGCTTGCGGATTTCCTCTTTACGGATTCTGTCCCTCCGTGTTTTTACCGATCATGCAACGAAACAATCTCGTTTCTACTGCCTGGATTCTACTAACATCTTTATTTCTCATGGTCCACGTTTCGCATCCATAGGTCAAGACTGGTACGTAATAGGTTTCATATATGACTCTCTTACATCTTGCTGGTATTTTCTTGTTGTATATTATGTCTTTAACTATTTTGTAAAAGTTGCCACCTGCCTGAATTCTGTGGAAAATTTCCTTGTCTATAGAACCAGTATCAGAGATAACACTTCCAAGATATTTGAATTGATGGTACATCTGTAGTTGTTTCCCCTCCATTTCAATGTGTCCCATTGGTTGTCCGTATCTCTTCATGATCATAACCCCACTTTTCTCTTGGCTGAAGATGAGTTCATATTCTTTAGCAGCTTCTGTCCAGGAGTTTATTTGTTCTTGCTAAAACATGTTTTTAACATTAAAAACGTAGAATTTCTTGGTTCAGTTTTGTTACAGAGGTTTGACAGTGCTGTAATCTTCACTCTTTCACCATTGTTGTTAATTTTCTGACTAAAGTACCTATTCTTCGTATGGAGGTATGAGAAAGGACTGAAGTGCTTAAATTAAGATATTTACGACGTTTTTTTCGAACTGCTTTACGTCGCACCGACACAGATGGGATAGAAAGGTGCTAGGAGTGAGAAGGAAGTGGCCGTTTAATAAGGTACAGTCCCGGCATCTGTCTGGTGTGAAAATGGCAAACCACGGAAAACCGTCTTGAGAGCTGCCGACAGGGGGGTTTAAACTCACTATCTCCCGAATACTGGATACTCGCCGCACTTAAGCGACTGCAGCTATCAAGCTCGGTACGTCCTTCTCATCGGGTACATATATATGCAGGTTATGCACACTCGACTCTCGAGAGGGAGGTCGCACAAGGATGATTTCGGAGGGAGTCTGGCATAAATGGCACCAAATACCGGACTCAGCTGGGGGCCCGTGGTTATAACACCACGTTTCACAATAAAGTACACAGTTAAAACAATTAGGGGAACATGTTTTAGAACATACCTCACATCCAGGTATATTGTCAACTAAACCTTTATTCTTTACCGTTGAAGTATATAAAATAACATCGATGGATTCGCGTTCATTTTCAGAACACAAACGGAAATGTCCAAATAGGGACGAAAACAAAGTGATTACAGTCCTCAAGGAGGATTTTTACCACAGTTGGAGAGCTTCAGTATGGTATATATTCTCCACGAGCATTTATCACAGCTTGGTACCTACGTGGCACGCTCCGTACAAGTCGACGGAGGTCACGTTGCGGTATCAGGTCCCATTCTTCAATGAGAGCCTGTTCGAGGTCTTGGATAGTCTGTGGTGGAACAGGACGCCCACGAACATTTCTGTCAAGCCTATCCCACACATGTTCGATGGGATTAAGGCCGGGACTCACTGCTGTCCATTCCTTCTCTTGAATGTCCATTTCTCGCAAAACAGCTCTGGTGATACGCACTACATGAGCTCTGGCATTATCGTGCATAAGTATGAATTCAGGGCCAACACCGTATGCAGCAACCAACATATGTTGTAGCAGTATCTGCTCGATGTACACCGCAGTGGTAAGATCACCACGGACGACGACAAGATCCGTACGGCAATCAATACTGATGCCACCCCATACCATCACAGAACCTTAATCGAATCGGTTGCCTTCCTGGACAACATTTGGCATGTACCGCTCACCACGGCGTCTCCATACACGTTGACGTCCATCACGCTGTGTCAGAGGAAATGTGGACTCGTCTGTGACCAACACATGCCTCCATTAGCGAAGTTACCAATTTTGCATGGGTACGGGCAAAGATAAGGCGAGCTGCGTGATGTTGCTGTGTTAAACGGGGCACTCGAATAGGACGTCTGGGTCGTACAGCAGACCTTGAGACCTTAGCTACTCAGCGTATGTCAAATTGAAGTTATACTCCATCTGTAGACGTAGCCATGAATTAAACTTTCAGGCGACCCCTCAAAACAAAGTGAATTAGCGGTGCGTCCGTGCGTCGTTGTGAGGTACACAGACTACTGCGGTCATTTGAGCACGTTGTACGTACACCAGCACATCGCTTGAGACATCTCAACGAGGTTCATGTCGCTAGGACAGTTTCTTTGATCCAGGAATGATGGACTTTTCGTCGTGTTGCTGTGGATCTCAATGTCTGTCCGTCAGTTATTCAACGCTTGTGGAATCGCTACAGTGATACAGGACAGTTCACAAGGAGGGTTGGACAAGTCCGTGGACGCATGACAATCCCACAGGATGACCAATATCTGACCATCTGTCCGTTGCGGCGTCGTTCAGCAACTGCCAGAGACCTGCAACAAGACCTCAGGAGGGTCACTGGAGACATGGTGTCTGACCAGACAGTAAGGAACAGGTTAAGAGAAGTGTTCTTACGACCCAGACAACCTCTTTCAGTGCTCCGTTTAACGCAGCAACATAGCGCAGCTCGCCTTCTGTTTACCCGTAGCCACGTCAACTGGCAACTTCGCCAATTGAGACCTGTGTTGTTCACAGACGAGCCCAGATTTCCCCTGACACAGCGTGATGGACGTCAACGTGTATGGAGACGCCGTGGTGAGCATTACATGCCAAATGTTGTCCAGGAAGGCGACCGATTCGGACAAGGTTCTGTGATGGTGTGGGGTGGCATCAGTATTGATGGCCGTACGGATCTTGTCGTCGTCCATGTTAATCTTAGCGCTGTGGGGTACATCGAGCAGATACTGCTACAGCATGTGTTGGTTGCTGCATACGGTGTTGGCCCTGAATTCGTACTCACGCACGACAATGCCAGGACTCATGTAGCGCGTACACCAGAGCTGTCTTGCGAGAACTGGACATTTAAGAGATGGAATGGCCAGCAGTGAGTATCGACCTTAATCCCATCGCGTATGTGTGGGATAGGCTTGACAGAAATGTTCGTGAGTGTCCTGATCCAACACAGACTCTTCAAGACCTCGAACAGGCTCTCATTGAAGAATGGGACCTGAAGCCGCAACGTGACCTCCGTCGACTTATAGTGAGCATGCCACGTAGGTGTCAAGTTGTGATAAATGCTTGTGGAGGACATACACCGTACTGAAGCTCTCCAACTGTGATGAAAATCCACCCTGGATAACTGTTATCACCTTGTTTTCGCCCCTATTTGGACATTTCCGTTTGTGTTCTGAAAATGAATGCGAATCCATCGATGTTATTTTGTATACTTCAACGGTAATGAATAAAGGCTTAGTTGATAATATACTTGTGTGTGAGGTATTGGTTTGTAGAGCATGGAATACGTTGAAAAACATGTTCATCTAATTTTTTGAACTGTGTATGAAGGCAATACATTCATACCAGCAAGCACAAATTACGCACAGAAGAAAAGATAAACTTTGTTTAAATTCAAACATCACAGAGCTTTCGTCCACGTAGACAACATCATTTATCATGCGTGAAAGTTCTATTCAAGTCAGAGATAACTTCAAAATAATCCAGGTTCAATTTTATTGACAAAACTGGTATGTTACATAAATGACATTATTATAGTATTTTGATTTTTCAAGCGTAAAAATATTTTTATTTCTTTTTCATTATGTACAATATAAATGGATTACGGACAGTTCAGTTTATATACAGCTCTCTTGTAGAAGATGAGAGGAGGTCACGAGCTCGGAGCTCAGCTTGTGCAGGGGTGCCGGGGATTCGAGCCCAGTGTCTGGAGCGGCCTTCTTCGGGCGGAGCGTGCCAACCTGAAACACAAAACAAACGAGCGTGCGATATGGTCCTTCAGAGGGTAGCAGAAAATGTAATTTAAACAGTTAGAACGATCAATAATAGTTGAGGAGCGTTTTCGCTAAACTTGTTAACTACAAAATTTACAATTTAGTGGTAACATAATTCATGTTGTTACAGGTACCCATGGATCAATTAGATTGATCAGATTTTCTCTAAATTTAATATATTGTGCTTAAAATTGATGCTAAAATTGATGATTTTTTCAAAATTTGTCATCTAAAGATTTAATCATTGATTTTTAAAAATCTACAACAATACAGGAAGATCTAAAATATTCAGTGGGAAGTGGAGTAATTTTATTGGTTCCGTTTTCCTCCTGGATTTTTCTCAATTTATTGGCATGGGCACTTGATATGTAGCTAGCCCCTGTTTTACGGCCAGATGGCCATCCTGACACCAACCCTACGTGGAGGGATGCATTCACTATTGCGTGCCTCTGTGGAGGTTGGTATTGTGGTGTATATGCTGTAGAAGAAAAGTATATGAACACGGACACGAACACCCAGTCCCCCTGTGCTATAGAAATTAAGCATACAAGTTAAAATCCTCGACTCGGTCAGGAAGGGAACCAGGGACCCTCTAGACTGAAGGCTATTACGCTGACCATTTAGCCAAGAAGCCAGACAGTCATTCTATTGGTACTTTTGAATTATTTGAATGACCATCTCTCTGGTCGTAATTGATTCACTGGTGTGCTATTCGGTTATTTCTGGAAACTGTTGAACTTCAGATCATTTGTGCAGTGTTTCTTATTCTGCCACGTGTTTAATTTATGGCTGAATATTCATCGCTTGTCAGAGTGGTAGAAAGGAGAAGTAATGAGAAGAAAGAGGCACAGAAAGCATTCCGGCATGAGTCTGAATAAATTTGTACTCATGGAGTGAGAGTGCTGGTGATTATTGTTTTAAGAGAAAATGCAACTAGGCAACCATACTCTATGTGACACTAATCAGAAAAACGGGAAGGGGTCCGACACTTTTAAAAATGAAGGTATTAGTCAAAGAAAGACAAGGTCACAAAGGGCGTGAAAATGAAAACTTCCTAGCCGTCGGAACCTAATAGCGGCGGGGTCGGAAAAGAACAAGAGCTGACCAAGTGAGTTCGGATAGGATAGAAGAAAGTGAGGAGCCTGGAACAAGTAAGTGGAAGCAATGCCGAGACTCATCTAAGGTCCCCGTTATCGACAACCCAAGCTCCCAAGTGAGGAGCCCCTGGGACGCCTTTTAGTCCCCTCTTACGACAGGCAGGGGGCGCCGTGGATGTATTCTTATCACAGGGGTCGTGGACTGAGAATTGAAGTCAGTAAACATACTGATCACAGATTACATTCAATTATATTTATAGTTTTAAGGGGAAGTTCTCTTCTTATAAAACGAAGACTCAGCAAGGTAATTTCATCTTCAAGCATATTGAAAGCTCTTTTTACATGCAATCAAAGAAATGATTTGTGTCCAAAGTCAGCAGCCAAAGAGAATAATAATTATTATTTTACTGGTATGACGTTCCACAAACTACTTTCACGATTTTCTGAGACACCAAGGTGCCGTTAGTTGGTCTCGTGGGAGTTATTTTACGTGCCAGTAAGGGTACCGATAGGAGACTGGCTTATTCAAGCACCTTCAAACACATCGAACTTAGCCGGGATTGAACCCGTCAACTTGGGCTCAGAAGGCTAGCGCTGTAGACTTTTCCTCGAGATCTTCAGTTACCTGTTATATCATTCCAGTGATGATCAACAACGTTTCAATTCTTATAGCACTAGAGATGAACACAGAACCTTAATGTTGGTTTAATTAAATGTCATGAATTGGATGCCATATTTTCTCCAGATGCAAGCGATAATTTAAACAGAGTTCCAAACATAATGGTCAAGAGATAGCTTAAGTTCTAAAGTAATAAAAAGCAATTGTCCTTTGTCCGCAATATTTATACTTTACGAACTCTTTGTATTGCTTTATACTCATTTTATGTTTTGTTTGTTCTTGCTGCATCACCTGACAAACATTTAGTCACCCTAGTTCCCACGCACAGGTGGATCGTCTAGCCTCTACAAATGGCACAGTAAACGAGTCCTGTGCTCAACCGCACGCGCATTGCTTCTACGTGAACATAAGGCAGTAGCAATCAGTGAGACATCGATGTTTCCAGTGGACAGTGTACGTCAGTATGGGTAAATGTGAGGACGTGTGAGAGTAGCAAAAAGGGGTAATCGTGTTTGGCCGTGCCCATGGGCATACGGTGCGTGAAATTACTGGATTGGTTGGTGTTTCGCAGCGGACTGTTCAACACGTCTACAAGCAGTGGTATACTATACCAGACTTAACTAAAGTTGGCGTCTGACAGGTAAGGTTGGAGGGAGGAGCACTGCACGTGCCATTTCACGATGTTGCCACATTCCACCATTCCTTTCTACATGCTCTTACCCCTCGCTTCCGGCTCACTTGTTCCCTCCTTCATTCTGACCGCTGTGATCTGTTGTAGACTACTTGGCCAGGCGGTGTCGTCCCATTTGCGATCACTCTTATACAATCAGGTTCTTATCAGTGACAGTGACAGGTTTGGCAACTCCTAGCAAGACGAGCTGCCCTGAAGTTTTATCTCCATGGCAACCGCAGTCGCCCCACCCTCGTCTCCATGGCAACCACACAGCCACTCCCTTTATCCCGCCTCGGCAGGCAGTAAACGGACCTCCCTCTAAGAAATGTCAGACGCCAACTCTTATTATTAGCAGTATACAAATAGGCACGAAACACGACGTCAGAATTGTGGTCGGAGAAAGATCCTGACTGAGAGGGTCCGGAGACGCGTTTCACGGCTTGTGAATGAAAATCGCTTCCAGACCCGACTGGAATTGCTGTAGTCTCTGAATGAAGGTCCATCCCAACCTGTCAGCGAGAGAACATTGCGACGGGAACTGCATGCAATGAACATTTGGAGTCGGTCACCTCGCAAGAGGCCATTGCTCATAAAGCTACGCGTCTTCAATGGGCTAGAAATCATCGAACGTGGACAGTAGCTAACTGGCGGAACGTAATGTGATCTGACGTTCCAATGACGCATGTCGTCGAGTGCACCGAAAGCCATTTCATCTTGGATGTATGCAAAGTCAGGTCCAAGCCGGAGGTGTGTGTGTGTGATGTTTGGGGGTGTTTTTGTATTATGGACTTGGCCCGCTCACTGAGGTGACCGCTAACATTCTGGATGTTCAGGTGTTGCCTTTCAGTCAACATCTGTATGATGATCATGGTAATGACACCCCGCTTTTTCAAGATCACAACAGCGAAGTTTATCGGGCAGGACGGATATGTGACTGGTTTTATGAACACTTCCCCACCCTATTACATCTCGATTGGCCTGCAAAATCACCTGAACTGAATCCCATTAAAAATCAGTGGAGCATGTTGGAACAGCGGGTTAAAACGCCAACATCAGCATCCTCGCAATTTGGCGGAATTGCGCTATCAAATCCTCAGCGAGTGGCTTAACGTGGATGCAACGTACCTTCAAACCTTGTGGACTCACTTCCTAACCGAATCCAGGCGGTTATCATTTCCAGAGGCGGAGTTATTCGGTATTAAATGAGGTTGATGATCTGGGTCGGGGATTTTAACTTTCATTGGTTAATTTCAATAGCTCGGGGGCTGAGTATTTATGCTGTCCTAAACATCCCTGCAACTCGCACAACACACACAATACTATCCTCCACCACAATAACACGCAGTTACCTACAACATGGCAGATGCCACCCACCCTCACCGGAGGGTCTGCCTTACAAGGGCTGCATCTGGCTAGAAATAGCCACACGAAATGATTATCCAGGGGTGATGTTTTTGTCCGGTGGACATCGTGGTGATGGTGGAACAATTATTTAAGTACTAGGTAAACAATTGACGGGGAATCTGCATCTGAGAGACAGTCTTAAATATAGATCAGTGGTAACTGATTGCTTCAAGGGAGAGACCATCTATAGCCATCCTCTCGGATATCATGGTGAAGAGTTCCACCATATGAACGTCTAATTATCTGAGTGGTGGTGATAGTAATTATTGTTTTAAGAGAAAATACAACTAGGAATCGAACCTCTTTTAACATTAATCAGAGAAAAGAATAGAAGAGGTTCGACCCTTCGAAGAATGGAGGGATCAGCAAGAGAAGTGGAATGGCCACGAAGGGTGTGAAAACGAATACCTAATACCGGCGGGTATTTTAAATATTAATCGTCGACTTATTTGCAATAAATATCGCCAGAAGGGATATTTCCAAAGAAGAATGTTTTCTCAACAAGCAATTTACAATACTTTTTAAGAAAATTAGACGACTATCGTATATATGCAGGTTTTTCTAGATCGAAATGAACAATACTTGGCCAAAGGTGGAGGCTAGATAATATATCTGAATTGCTGTAGCATTCGTTTGTACTGTTCAGTGTCTTTATAATTAACCAGGGCCAGGGTGGGGATGGAAGTTGCTGCAGCCTGTGTCTTCTTCTTCTAGCATTTTTTCCCACACCTGCGGGGTCGTGGGTGCGAACTGTGTCGCACATGTGGATTATGCCCAGTTTTACGGCCGGAAGCCCTTCTGACGCCAACCCTTTGGAGGAGTGTAAACAGTATTGCGTGTTTCTCTTGTGGTTGGTAGTGTGGTGTGTTGTCTGAGTATGAAGAGGAAGGTGTTGGAACAAACACAAATACCCAGTCTCCGAGCCAGACGAATTAATGAGACTCGATTAAACTCCCCGACCCGGACGGGGATCGAACCCGGAATCCTCTGAACCGAAGGACTCAACGCTGACAATTCATCCAAGGAGTCGGATTTGCCTGTATGCCTGTATTTAGGTAATAATACGGCATTCGCCAGATGCTGAAACGGGATTTTTAACCCTCTTATCCTCTCAATTGTGAACCCAATATAATAATAATACCGTTATGATAAGACGATATTCATATTCTGCACCGGCAAGAAATAAGTATTACAAACTAGCCTATATATACATACATATTCTAATCTATTGATTGATGAATGAATGAATGAATGAATTAAAGAATTAAATCAAGTTTGTAGTTTTACGTGCCCGTTGACACCGTGATCAAGGCCACGAAAAAAAAAAAAAGCAATTAAATGTGGAGTATGAGCTGACGGTAGTAGCTGATAGTGATTTCTTGAAGTGTGATTTTGTTCTATCTGCCTGCATGCTATCAAGAGGGCCAAGTTAGAAGTTACTTACTTTGTTATGAAGGTCCTCGCCCAAGTGGCGGTGGTTGAGCTCTTCCTTGACGACGTTGGCCTGGTTATCTGCGTCGGCGTCCTTTTTCCGGCGTCGATGTGGAGGCGTCTTGTACATCTTCATGAAACCCTTCAGCGGACGACGTTCTGCAACACAAAGCGCATGGAATGAAACAATTTCCTGCATATTAATATGAGGACCTTGCCTGCTGAGCTGACTTAATGTCTAGCCTAGTATGCCTACCCCCATCCTCCTTTAATAGCATATACTAGCGGGAGAATATTAACACAGCACACAGCATTCTACCGCCCTTCCTGGAAGTAGACTTCACTCACGTAATTATTTGATCTGGAGATATGTGTTGAAGATGAATGAGACAACTATTTGTTGCCGGGGCTGACTAAGATAGAGGTTTAAATATTAATTTGACTATCGGAACACACAACTATAATGCTTGGAACGCTGACAAATCTATATATATAAAATAAGAGTTTTGTCTGTACATTGCTCAGAATTTGAAAATAATGGTATTTCTGAATCGGTCATGTCCACAGTAACAAGAAAATGCATTTTTTACTTTTCCGTAATTTCTGTCTGTCTGTCTGTCCGTCTGTCTGTATGTATGTACACGCATCACGAGAAAACGGCTGAAGAGAATTTAATGAAAATCGGAATGTAAAGTCGGGTGATGAACCGCTACAATCTAGGCTACAAATTATTTTAATCACGCTGAGTGAAATGGTAGTTTAGGGGAAGGCCTGAAATTTAATTCTCAAATATTTATGTTATTAGTGGTTGTATCTTAATGAAAATCGCTACACAAAGACGGAAAATAAGTCGCTACAATATAGGCTATACACGCTGAGAAAAATGGTAGTTTAGGGGAAGGCCTGAAATTTAATTGTCAAATATTTATTTTATTAGTGGTCGTATCTTCACGAAAATTTGTACGCCAAGTCGGGGAATAGGTCGCTATAATCTAGGCTATCAATAATGTTATTCGCAGTGAGTGAAATGGTAGTTTAGGGGAAGGCCTGAAATGTAATCTATATATATATATATATACAATAAGAGTTTTGTCTGTACATTGCTCAGAATTTGAAAATAATGCTATTTCTGTTTCGGTCATGTCCACAGTAACAAGAAAATGCATTTTTTACTTTTCCGTAATTTCTGTCTGTCTGTATGTATGTATGTATGTATGTACACGCATCAATAGAAAAGGGCTGAAGAGAATTTAATGAAAATCGGTATGTAATGTCGGGTGATGAACCACTGCAATCTAGGCTACAAATTATTTTATTCACGTTGAGTGAAATGGTAGTTTAGGGGAAGGCCTGAAATGTAATTCTCAATAAATTATTTATGTTAGTAGTGGTTGTATCGATAAATACTGTTACTGTACCGCATATAATCAGAGATATTCATGAATTCGAATTTTTGTTACTAGGTCCATATCAGCGCCGAGTCACGAGAAAATGGGTAAACAGAATTTAGTGAAAATCAGTATGTAAAATCTGAGATTAAGACACTACAGTCTATGATATCAATAATTTTGTAAGACGCCCTAATATCAAGGAGTCGAAAGAAAACTAATGTGAAGGCCTGCGATATAGAAAGCTCATAAACTTTATCAGCAATAACATTACATTGAACATTGTTTGTTGTGATGTGCTTTATGTCTTCTGTTTCCTCTCATCCCCGATAGATAGGATTACTGCAGCGTACCGAGGTTTTTTAATATGCTTGACGTTGCACCGACACTGGTAGGTCTTATGGCGACGATGGGATAGGAAATGAATAGTGGTGTGAAGAAAGCGGCCTTGGCTTTAAGGTACAGCCTGGTGTGACTGGTGTGAAAATGGGAAACCACGGAATACCATCTTCAGGGTTGCCGGCAGTGGGGTTCGAGTCCACTATCTCCCGGACGCAAGCTCCCAATTGCGCGCCCCTAACCACATGGGCAACTCGCCTGCCTGTATATTGGCGGGAAATAGCTGGGGAGTAAGATAACTTTCTTCTTTAGCATGCCATTCCTCTGGTTCATACATTTTCTGATATATCTGGTACGTAACACACTGGTTCATCATAGTATTCGAGCTATTCAATCCCTACTCTGAGGCACTGATTGGAATGAGTAGTGTGCATATTTAACGGAATAATGACAGAGGAGTGTTCACGGCAGTCTGCGACCTGGTTTTTCCAGCTCTGGAACTTTGCACTCTTAGATCGGCACCGTAGTACTGTTCGTTGAATGTGAGAAAGTGTGCGGCTTTTCATTTGATTGAGTATTTTATATGATAACATTGCTTTCAATCGCTACATTCCTACTGACGTTTTTGTAATGACCTATGTTCAATTCAGTTAGGAAAACCACAAAGTCAGTCTTTCTGAGAATCCCGTAGCGAAGCACGGGTACATCAGCTAGTAAATAATAATTTTAGGCATTCATCGTCTAATTATTTGCAATAAATACCGCCAGGAGGGAGATTTCCAAAGCAGAATTGCTTTTTTCAATATTTTAAAGGGTATACGTCGATTTTTATAGATCGAGATGTACAGAACGGGCTCGAATCTCGTGGATGTACAAATCTTAAGCTCATCTTTGTTTATAAATAACTGGTTCATTATGATCTGTTCTCTTAAACTCTTTCATAACTTCCTTAAAGTACTATTGTTATTGCTGTGATACATGTTGAAATAGCTAAACAGTGGAAATCAATTTCTTTTACGTGAAGTTGTTCTCCCTCCCACCCTGTTTGGTGCCTTTTCCTCGCCGAAGGTTGGCCACCATCATGGGGTAATTTTTCCTATTTTATGTTTCCCTTATAAGAGTTACAAGTACAGTGATGTTAAGCTATTATCGGACGAAAATATTCTCCGTCCACTTCTTTGTATCTGTAGTTGTCATTTCCGAAAATGTGGCCATAATAGGCAGCATTTTTGAGTTTTGCGAGAGTGTAGGCATCACGTGATTTCCTGGCACCGACGAGTTGGCCGTGCGGTTTAGGGTCACGTAGCTGTGAGATTGCATTCGGGAGGTAGTGGGTTCGAACACATTGTCGGCAGCCCTGACGATGGCTCTTTTCGGATGTTTCCCATTTCCACACTAGGAAAATGCTGGGGCTGTACCTTAACGCCAAGGCCACTTCCTTTCCACTCCTAACCCTTTCCTATCCCATCGTCGCCATAAGACTTGCCTGTGTCGGTGCAACGCAAAGCAAATTGTAAAATATTTCCTGGCACAATGAAGGACCACTTCGATGAAGACGTCGCCAACCCATGGGATCTTAAGCATCCTGCGTTACATCCACATTTCACATCTCTGTGCTAAGAACCCAGTTAAGGAACGACCATTTCCGTAATGAGTTGAAATGGCGATGTTCATTGGAAGAATAACCCGTATTCGCATTCTGAATACGAATACCTTTTCAGCTCTTTCACTGGACTGATTGACTCGGATGGTGGTTAACGACAAAATGTGCAGTAGAATTCTACACGCTTTACTACGAAATTCATAGCAGACATTTTTTACGTTCTGGCGCAAAGAAGAATAAGGGTGAGCAAACTTTTTACGTTAGGAAGTTCTAGAGGTAAGATAAGACACATTTTGTTATTTTTTCGGAATAAAAAAGCACGCATGATTGTAGTTTTGCGTGACTGTTGTGGCGACGTGGAAACTTCTTTTACGAGGGAGGCTGGCGCGATGTCCCGACCTCCCCTTTTTTTGTGTCCCCGTGCTCCTCGTGATGATAACCAACAATTTTACATGGAATCCGATCTCCAATTCCCACATGCATTGGCCCGGATTCAGACCACGACTGTATTGATAAAAATCCATTGACACCCCTACTAGGCTATCACGTGTCCATTTCTTGAAATAAAATAAGGAAATGTACCTGCATTTCTTGAAGCGAGTAGAATATCATTACATTACTGTGTTTACACTTGCTCGTAAATAATGTTTGCTTTTCTTTAATTTGTTTCAATGTTTCTGTTCACTTAACTTTAATGGTCTTAATTATTCGACGTTTTACTTTGTCTTAAATTTAACTTAAATGATCCCAGTTTTTAATTCATTTAGTTTGTTATTTATATTTTTTGGTAATTTTATAAGTGTATTTTCATTTTGACTATTTTATTAATTTTTATTGTAAACTGTCTGGTTAAGTGTAAGAGAGGGCCTAGAACAATTTCACCACCGAACAATAAATAAATAAATAAATAAATAAATAAATAAATAAATAAATAAATAAATAAATAAATAAATAAATAAATAAATAAATAAATAAATAAATAAATAAATAAATAAAATATATCTAAACACGTCTAAAGTCCACAGTGCTGAATACATTACGAATACATTCTTAATGTATTCAAATGTTTTCATTACAGACTGTTCAGCGTGCAGTCTGCTAGTCTCAATAAGTAAACCAGTTCCAACTTCTTCTGCTCCTCTAAACCGTGTACAGCGGAGTTTGTGGTTCCTTCACATGACTTAACTTCATTTATTCGCCTCACTTGAACCTACCTCTGTAGTGATTCATTCACACAGTTTCACATAGCGGCCTCCTTTCTACCTTCGCAGCTCTATCTTCCTAATGAATACTTTCCTGTCTTTATTCCAAACTACTTTGTCGTGTTATTTTCATGTATCTTATCTCCCATTTTCATTCCAGTATGCCGGGCTGAGTGGTTCAGACGGTTGAGCCGCTGGCCTTCTGACCCCAATTGGCAGGTTCGATCCTGGCTCAGTTCGGTGGTATTTGAAGATGCTCAAATACGTCGGCCTCGTGTCGGTAGATTTACTGGCATGTAAAAGAACTCCTGCGGGATTAAATTCCGACACCGCGGCGTCTCCAAAAACCGTTAAAAAGTAGTTAGTGGGACGTAAAGCAAATAACATTATTATTATTCATTCCCAAAAAACCGACTGATGTGATGATAATTTCGTCTGAAAACTTTTTCTTCTTACAAAATACCATTCATCGCAACATAAAGTATCGATATTTGCTCATATCGATAATACAGAAATATTTTTTTCAGCTGTTCTAAAAAACAAACCTAAGGAGCATAGAGGCCTTTAAGGTCCTTGGCCTGCCAAGACGACTGCCGTCGAACCATACGACCTGCAAATATTGATATAGGAGTGTCATGCGTCAGCCTGACGATATCCCCTCAGCCTAATTGTTTGGTTTCCACGACCGGGTCCAGTGCATCTCATATCAGACATTTCCTCAAGTAGTCTCACGGGACGAGTGACCTCCGTTCCAGCCCTTAGTCCAGAAATAAAATCCTTGGGTTAACTAACCAGGAGACGAACTCGGGCCTTCCGGATAATCATGCCCTACACCATGGGAATGGCTCGTAAGTGTTCTACTCCGCAGGATACATACAGTAATATCTCAATAACAGAACATAGTTATGGGAGTTCTTGATCCTATAAATTCACTTGTAGATAAAGGGTTTCAGAATTGCTCTTGTGTTTCCAGGCTAACAAAAGAGTTAAGTAAACCATGCTGACAATGCAAGCGTACTCAAGGTAGCCACACAGCTTTTATTCCCATGAATATTTTCCGCATGTCGTGATCTGTTGAGACATGCATGGGAGATAATGAAGAACCATAGAATTGTAAATCTGGTCAAAGCAATTAAGAGGCCTTTAAATTGAATCACTAGCTGAAGTTCATTTGATTGGTGAATCAGACTCGCCATGGCTGACATTTCCCTGGAAGAGAGGCCAAGCTTTGGATACCCTTGAATATTAATGAGCTTCGCCGTGCGCACGTAATCCGGCCAGGGTAGCAATGAGGCGTTTTCCTAACACTGCTTGTTTACTCTTGAGTGTTTACTTAAAACACTGGATAGCTCTGCACTGCGCGTTTCTGTCCCTGCACACAATGGTGGGTAAATGAAAAAAAAAAAAAAAAAATCACAATGCGCGTTAAACAAAAAGGGTTGGAAAGCTAATAAGCACAATCTCATCTATCTTATTTTCGGATTAAACGTTTTTTCGTCCCACGATCTCCTGACAAAGATCGTATGTAATATGCAGTATCTAGCCCTCATACACTCCTCCCTGTTATCCGGGTCATGTGGTTGACTTAAAAAGTACTACGGAGAGCTGAGGCTAACACCAGAGCTGAAGGAAATTTATTAACATAACGCGCGCTATTGTGAGAAATCAATCAATCAATCAATCAATCAATCAATCAATCAATCAATCAATCAATCAATCAATCAATCAATCAATCAATCAATCAATCAATCAATCAATCAATCAATCAATCAATCAATCAATCAATCAATCAATCAATCAATCAATCCTGATCTTAATTTAGGGCAGTTACTTAGGTGGCAGATTCTTGATCAGTTGTTTACTTAACCTTTTCTTAATAATTTCAAAGAATTTGGAAATTTATCGAACATTTCCCATGGTAAATTATTCCAGTCATTGACTTCTTTTCCTATAAACGAATAGTTGTCCCAATTTATCCTCTTTAATACCAACCTTATATTCATGTTGTGATCCTTCATACTTTTAAAAACAGTACTCAAACTTACTCGTCTAGTAATGCCGTTCCACGACCATCTCCTCTGACTGCTCGGAACATACCGATTAGTCGAACAGCTTGTCTCCTTATTCTCAAGTCTTCCTAGCCCAAAGATTGTAACATTTTTGTAGCACTACAGAAATGTCCAGATAAACGAGCATGCGATGTGATGAAAATACAGTATTTCTTCTCTCACTTTCCTGCCCATGATTTCTTCATTTGTATGGAAAAACTTGTTCCCAAGAAATCCTAAATTGAGCTCTCCTCGCTTCTGCAGTACTTGTCCATCTGTGTACTCCCCGTGGCAATTATTATTATTATTATTATTATTATTATTATTATTATTATTATTATTATTATTATTATTATTATTATTATTATTATTATTATTATTATTATTATTATCATCATTATTATTATTATTATTATTAGGGGCTGCCTGGCCGAGGCGGTAAAGGCGTGCTCGGTTCACCCGGAAGGACGTGAGTTCGAATCCCCGTCCAGAAGTCGTAAAATTTAAGAAACGAGATTTCTACTTCCGGAGGTGCATATGGCCCTGAGGTTCACTCAGCCTACACCAAAAATGAGTACCAGGTTAATTCCTGGGGGCAAAGGTGGCCGAGCGACTCTACCCCATCACGTGCTGCAGTTAACAATGGTGGAAGCCTTTACCTTCCACTCCTCCAAGGGCCTTCATGGCCTGTACGGAGGTGACTTTGTCTTTTATTATTATTATTATTATTATTATTATTATTATTATTATTATTATTATTATTATTATTGACATCAATACACCCTTTTCTTTACATCCTCACCGAAGATTTCTCAACCTCTGGCTTATCCTGTGTTGTTTCTCCACCGAAATGCTCTGTGCTTTAGTAAGTTGTTGTCCGGACTATCACTCAATTGGCAACTCCATTTCGAAAAATCAGTTGAAATTCTACTATTCTTATTACACTTTCTCGTAGATTTATGTACACCTCTGTCAGCCGGCAGGGATGGGTTGTCCATTTCTCATGAAGAACGAGTATTAAATACTCCTGGGTCATCCTCTTCAGGTGTCTGTAAAACGTAATTCTCATTTTTCTCATTGTGGTGGTGTCCTTTTTACTTAAGTTTTATAATTCTTTGTTTTGCCTACGTTTGAAGGTACATATTTGATATTTTCCTGGGTTTTAATGTCTTTCCGAGGAAGTTTTTCCTTTTCAAAAATCGAAGGATCTTCTCTTTTGGTCAGTGTCTCCTCAGCGTATAAGTATTCTGGTCGAATTACTATACGGCTGTGCTATCGTTCTTCTTATTGTTATTGTTATTATAGTTGTAGTTATCATTATTATTTACTTGCTCATGCACTTCCTCTTCATGTTATGTCTCCGACATCAGATGTCTGATCACCACTTCCTAGGTCAACCACCAAGTGAGTTGTTCGTGCGGTTAGGGTCATGCAACTGAGAGTTTGCATTCGGGAGATAGTGGGTTCGAACCCCACTGTCCGCAGCCCTGGTTTTCCGTTGTTTCCCATTTTTGCAGCAGTCAAATGCTGGGAATGTACATTTAATTAAGGCTACGGCCGCCCCTTTCCCACTCCTAGCCCTTTCCTATCCGATCGTCGCTATAAGACCTATCTGTGTCGGTGCGACATAAAACAAATCGTAAAAAAATAAAATACGACAACCAATGGCTGCCTGGCCGGGGCGGTAAAGGCGCGCTCGGTTCGCCCGGAAGGACGTTGGTTCGAATCCCCGTCAGGAAGTCGTAAACTTTAAAAAACGAGATTTCCACTTCCGAAGGTGCACATGGCCCTGAGGTTCACTCAGCCTACACCAAAATTGAGTATCAGGTTAATTCCTGGGGGCAAAGGCGGCCAGGCGTATAGCTAACCACTCTACCCCATCAAGTGCCGAGGTTACGGATAGTGGAAGCGTTTACCTTCCACCCCTCCAAGGGCCTTCATGGCCTGTACGGAAATGACTGACTGACGTTACCTTTGCTTCGGATTTATTTATTTTCACCTTGTACTCCTTCTCCAAGACTCTCCACACCATTCAGCAATTTTTCCAGGTCTTCTGCAGACTCGAATAGAATATCAATATCTTCGGCAAGTCTCAGAGTTTTGATTTCCTCTCCCTGGGTTGTGATTCCCTTTCCAACTTTTTCTTTGATTTCCTTTACAACCTACTCTATGTGAACACTGAAAAGAAGATACACACTGCAGCCTTGCCTTACTCCTTTCTGGATTGATGCTTTTTCTTCCATCGCTCTCGATTCTTATCACTGCAGACTGAGTTTTGTGCAGGTTGTAGGTAATCCTCCTTTCTCAATGTCTGATCCCAACCACCTCCAGCTTGGTCCAATCAACATTATCGAATGTCTCTTCTGAATCTAACATCTTGAACTACCTGGGTACACTTGACCTGAGACGCCGTTTACAGTTCTTCATAAAATAATCAATGGATATACCAAATACGATACTCTTCCAACACACTTCCCTGTACACGTTCTCCCCCGTCCAACACGCATACTCATCGTGTGTCCCATCCGCGTTTAATCTTGCAACAACGCTCAATCTTCCCCCGTCCACACCGTTCGCATCCTTCAAACACAAAATTCAAAGATTCCTTTGAAGACCTCTCCAGGCTTCCCTTTTCTTTCGTCCTTCCAACCCATGACCTTCCTTCGTACTAACTCTGTAACCGACCCTTCGCAGTTATCGTTGCTATTCTTGTTAAATGTTCTTTGTTATTAATTTACTGTTGATATTTAATATTGTTGTTTATACCGATTGTTACTTATTATACTTATTTAAATTTTTATACATTATTAGTGTAATTTTTTTTTGTTGCTAGTTGCTTTACGTTGCACCGACACAGATAGGTCTTATGGCGACGATGGGACAGTGAAGGGCTAGGAGTGGGAAGGAAGCGGCCGTGACCTTAATTAAGTTTCAGCCCCAGCATTTGCCTGGTGTGAAAATGGGAAACCACGGAAAACCATTTTCAGGGCTCCCGACAGTGGGGTTCGAACCCACTATCTCCCGAATGCTGGATACTGGCCGCACTTAAGCGACTGCAGCTATCGAGCTCGGTATTAGTGTAAAATTGCCCTCCATAGGCTGTATCTAATAAATAAATAAATAAATAAAATTTACTAGTGCCATGTGTGTGGGCGCTTCACGTCGTTATGGTATTATTATTATTACTATTATTACTATTATTATTATTATTATTATTATTATTATTATTATCTTCACAAGACTGAGTAGTCTTACTTCCAGCTCACACGTCACACGTCAAAATGTTAAAGCTTCATTGGTAGAGATACAAATTTGAACCCTAGCCAACCAGGTGGAAAACTAAAGCACGGTAGCGGTTCCAGCAGCATTATTTTGTATGTCCGCAGGCAGGGTATCTACTTGTATGTGGTCAGACTGTACATACTTTCTGGCGATCTCTATCTCGCGGGGAGAATCACACCATTCACTGCTAACTCGATGGCCGGATGTAAGGGAATGGAAAATGGAAGCACGCGTAGGACCCAACTGCTGTTACTTCAGATTCTTTTTTATTTTATCGTGATACCGAGAGGCAGCATCATGCTTCCAGGTCTGGAAGGAATCTACTTCTAGAAGCGTGTTACAAAGCCAATAGCATTTTGTTCTGCTGTTGGACGTTGTCATAGGCATATTCGACTACGCAGAATTGCAGACAAGCTTCTTTTCTTACATGCATTTGAAGATCTGCCCGGAATAAGAATGTAACCAATGGATCAGTAATATTTCAGGAGAGAGATTTTTCCTAGTGGCTTTACGTCGCACCGACACAGATAGATCTTACGGCGACGATGGGATAGGAAAAGCCTAGGAGTGGGAAGGAAGCGGCCGTGGCTTTAATTAAGGTACAGCCCCAGCATTTGCCTGGTGTGAAAATGAGAAACCACGGAAAACCATCTTCAGGGCTATCGACAATGGGATTGGAACCCATTATCTTCAGGATGCAAGTTCACAGCCGTGCGCCCCTAACCGCACGGCCAACTCGCCCGGTAGGAGAGAGAAAAAATATTTTGGGGTCTATTTCATGATATACACTACTTGAACCAGTTGCATTTGCAAGTGTACAAATTTCATTTACTAAAAAACAATATTTTATTGTTATAACTTGATGTTTAAAAAATAATGTATGAATGGGAAGGGATACAATGAAAACTAATCTGCAAGTATGTCTTACATTTGTATGTAACAGAAGTGATTTCCTGTATTGGCTATTGCAACACAAATGATAGCAAATAGTATTAGTGTAATGATACAAATAATAACAATAACAACAAGTATGTCGAGAAAACATTTCAAAATATAGATGTGATTTCGTCTGTGGCCTTTTCTTAAACGATTTGTTACACCTGGTGATGAACCAACACAAGCACTGTCCACCATCACGACTGATATTCCATCCTTACACCACAGAGGACAAAGTTCTGCTGGCTGTAAACCAGCTTGAGGTTTAAATGTGAGACATAACACCACAGCATAGAGACGAGACACCGTATTTCCACTGAAATGTCACTTTTCAAAAATTTGCTGATTGTATCCATATTCCGGGGAGGTCCTCAATTGAAGAAATGATATCAACGGCTGTAGGACTTAGAATTTGGATACAAGCTTATCTATACATAAACAGGCGTGTGTCCGTATATTTCACCTTGCAGCCACACATACCCACAGCCGACAACTGATGTTTGTGTGCGAATGCTATAATTGCCTTAAGTTAAATCATTCTGCAGCAGTTTGCTCGGAACCCACCCGCTGCAACGAACCGCCACACTGATTGTAAGGTACCAAAGGACCAGGCGAGGTGTGCGAATTTCCAGGACAGTCACGCCGTCTCGTTCCCTGGTTGCGATTTCTTAAAAAGGCAATCGGCTTGCAAATCACCTAAAGACGCACATAAAACTTCCACCTCTATTAAGCCTCCAAATCCCACCACCCTCGAACCCAAGTCCTCTCACCAACTCCCACACCCACCAGCCCAGCCAAGATACATCCACCCTCCTACACATAGTACTCCTCAACTTACTTTCGACCCAGAACATGCTCCTATTGCACTCCCTGCTTAAGGAACAACACAATCTATACTAAACTCCACCGCCCACCCACACCAAGTAAAACCATACAGCCACGAACAAGACCAAAAGTTCTCACTTACTCACTTCCCACCTAAAGTCAAATGAAGCACTGGCGGAGCGCCACAAGCTGCTAATTTTCATAAATGCTGCTTCTTATAAATTTTAACATTCACACACTCACATAAATTATCATTTATAAATGATAAATATGAGTATCACTGCGTAATATCACCGTTACAGTCCCGTTGTCATACCAAAGCAGTGTTGGATGGGTGAACACCCAGGACTACCACATACCGATGCACACTAATAATTTCTGTGTCAGCCAACATAATAGCGTGGCCGTTGCCCTGGTCACACACACATACCGAATTAAAAATTTAATTTTTACACATAAATCAACCCCCACACAACGAATAATTAATCCCTTTTCCAAATTCTTAAGATCATACCTCAATAAAATTATTACAGACCGAAAGAGGAGCGCAATTAAGCGTACCGGCATCGTTACCTCTCATACCACTTATCTCTTCGGACATAGGTGGCACATACGGATCACCAGGGGGAATGTTTGTGTGCGGTAGTGGCCTTCAGTCTGTCATCTTGCACTGTAGTGGATCTGTGTCGGTAGCTGTGGTGGTGTGGGAGAGGTGGGGGTTGAAAGGGGCCGGCTGTATATAAACAGACATTTGTGTTCCTATATTTTACCTTGCAGCCACAACTACCCATCGCGGACCACTGTGCTTGTGTGTGGTAGTAGCCTGGAGTCTCCTATCGTGCACTATAGTGGTTGGTTGCCGGTAGCTGTGGTGGTGTGGGAGATGTCAGGGTTGAAATTGGCCGCCTATACATAAAAATAGACATGGGTGTTTGTATATTTCACCTTGCAGCCACAACTACCCACCGCAGACCACTGGTGATTTTATGTGGTAATAGGCTCGAGTCTCTCCTCGTGCACTTTAGTGGTTGTGTGTCGGTGGCTGTGGTGATGTGGGAGATGTGAGGCTTGAAAGGGGCTGACTTCCTCATTGAATGTATTAAAATGAGTGAGAATGTACCGGTACTGCAAGGATCGGAGTGAAAATGTACTCTAGAATGCTGTGATGTGTACTGCTTGGTTTTATATACAATCTATGATTCATCTGGCAGGAGTATGGTGATCTGAGAACCATAACATTTTGCTGCTTGCGTACATCTGTGAGTATTTTCTGTAATTCTTGAACATAAAGCAAATACTTATTGAAACAGCTCCTTAACAATATTATTGAAGCAGTAATCCTGGCTGGCAATGAAAAAAGAAAATCGGTTTTCATACCAAGAATTCCATTGATCTCAAATTATTTGTCATTTTGTTTCGAATGAATTACAATTTCTAGTGAGATTACTTCATAGTATGACTACCAGTAAGCCTCAGGATCAAACGTTCCACAATTGCGGAGTTAATTTGAAGGATTCCTGTTTCTCACATGGTTAGCTCTACATTGCTTTCTCCCGTGTCGGGCAAGGAGAAAATTCGCTTGTGCATGCGCCAGACAACAAGACATCAAATGCAGTGAATAAGAATATTTTTTTTTATGAAATTACTTAAGAAGTAAGATATTTATGTGCCCCGAAAAAAAGGAAAAAACAGGAAAAGAGCGGATTTCAATGAACGTCTTCTGTACAATATAGAGAAAACCGCACGGATATACAAAAACATCCAGCGAAGCGGGTTTTCTTCAGCAAGTAGTTTTAAAAATTTGTAAAAACAGAACATTGATTTGCTAACACACTTGCGGTGATAAGATGGTGATTATATCAGTTTTAAGGGGAAGCACCACTAGGCAATAATCTCCTATCAGAACTAACTAGAAGAGGACACGGAAGAGTTAAGGCATCAGAAAAGGAAAGTGAAAGGCCAATTAGGACGTGGAAGTGGAAGGTGCGTCAGGTCTCGCAAACCATATCCTATACGGTGAGGTCAGAAGATACCAAGACTTGATCAAGACAACTGATAAGAAAGATGGACATGGGGAGCGTGGCACAAGTGAGAGAAATAATTAGCAGACTCTACTAGGTGTACAGTGCTCGCCAACCCACGTTCTAAATTTGTGATCCCCTTGGGAATGACGCACCTTACCATAACCTGAGTTTGCAGGGCTGAGTGGCTCAGACGGTAGAGCCCAAGTTGGCAGGTTCGATCTCGCCTCAGTCCGGTAGTGTTTGAAGGTGCTAAAATGCACCAGCCTCGTGTCGGTAGATTTCCTGCACATTTAAAGAACTCCTGCGGGGCAAACTTCAACGACTCAGTGGCTCCAAAAGCCGTAAAAATATTTAGTGCGATGTAAAATAAATAACATTATTCATCATAATGATCATAATTATCGTCGAGACCTTTCAGCATGCCGGTAGGGTAGTTGTAACTGATCTCTCATCAACGTCGCCTGTTGATGTAGGTTTCATTCTTCATGAAAAATTCTCGGTTTCATCCTCTGTTCTCCACATTTCCTCTCACTTGGTCCTTCCACCTTTTTCTCGGTCTTCCTACCGGTCTCTTGCCTGTCTTTCGCCTTTCAATGCAAGCACATTATTCTTGTGCTTTTCAGGTATTTTTTTTACAATTTGCCTTACGTCTCACTGACTCATACGACTTATGGCGACGATGGGATAGGAAAGGGCTAGGAGTAGGATGGAAGCAGCCGTGGTCTTAATTAAGGTACAGCACAAGCATTTGTCTGGTGTGAAAATGGGAAACCACGGAGAAACCTATTCAGGACTGCCGACATTGGGGTTCGTACCCACTATCTCCCGAATACAAGCTCACAGATGCTCTGCTCTGACCACACGGCCATCTCGCTCGGATTTTCATTCTTTTAACATGCTCAAACCATTTAAGTTTGGATGTCCTTAGCTTTTTCTCCATAGGGACAGTCAGTCCTAGGTTTATTCGCATCTCTTCGTTCTTTATATGATCAAGTCGTGTTTTCTTGGAGGAGAGTTCTAGAAAACTCGCAAGGCTGAAGCTTCCTAAGGTCCTTTTATGTTAGCGCGCATATTTCTAAAATATATGTAAGAATAGGAACGAAATATGACTTGTACAAGGTGATATTGGTTCTTAGCGGAACATTCCTGTCCGTAATAAATGTCGCACGAGACTGTCGAAAATGAACCCTTTGGCTAATCTGTTCATTCCTTCTGATTGGTCATCATGCTGACTTGATATCTGAACTGGCTTAACATTTCAACCTGCTGGTCTTGCAGTTGTATGTTGCAAGCATAATTCTCCTTACTAATAGTCAGACGGAGTTCGATAGCTACAGTCACTTAATGCGGCCAGTATCCTGTGTTCGGGAGATAGTGGGTTCGAATCCCACTGTCGGCAGCTCTGAAGATGGTTTTCCGTGGTTTCCCATTTTCACACCAGGAGAATGCTGGGGCTGTATATTAGTTAAGACCACGGTCACTTCCTTCCCACTCCTGGCCCTTTCCTCTCCCATCGTCGCAATAAGACCTATCTGTGTCAGTACGACGTAAAACAACTTGTAAAAAGTACCACAGTTTTCAATGTGCTCACTTCCATTCCATATTCTTGGAACTTAGTTCTCCACATATTCAGTCAGACGCGTAGGGGTTAGAACCCTCCAAACCCCATGGGATTTCTAGAAAGGAAAGTAAACATATACCGAGAATAGACAAGTGAAAGTTGACTCAATGGGTTGGCTCTTTTGAACATTCACGGAGACATAATTGTAAAACCAACTGATCTCTTGAATTTATTTTCTAAGAAGCCCCGAATGTTGGATTTTAGATTGTAATATGAAGATACTGTTCAGTGTAATTCTATTAACCTTGATCACATTGCTCTTGTTCTGTATTTTAATGTAAGATTTTGTACTGTACCGGTATTGCAATCTGAATATTAACATATTTCACTTGTATCAATGTCATTACAATGACAGTCATGTTTGCGCGTACCGCATACGTACAGACACCCTCATTATTCCTATCATCATTTCGTGAGTATAACCTCCAACCCCCATCGGTCGGTTCTGGCTTCGCTTCTGTATTCAGTTTACTTTGTACTCCCTTCTCAGTTTCATTCCATATTGCAACGTCATCCACAAACACCAAAGCTTGCAGTTCTCCATTTTCTAATCCCTTTAAATCCTTCAGAACGGCATCTATAACCGTTATGAATGAAAGCTGTGAGAGGGCACTTCCTTGTTGTACTCCCTTTGTTTTGTCAAATCATTCAGAGTAACCTTCTCCAAAACAGACACTACTTTCGTAATTTGTATACAGCATTTGAATCTTATTAACGAGGTACCCACGTATTCCAACTTTTCTAAGACTTGTATATACGAGTATTATTAATTGTGTTTTGAGTTGATTTCATTCTTAGAATACATTACGATGATGAAGTGCACTTTTTGATTTATTGCAGTATTTATTTTTATTTTTATGTTTTATATTTTTCTGCCATTATATTATTATTATTATTATTATTATTATTATTATTATTATTATTATTATTATTATTACCTCAGTTTACAAAAGTTGAGAAACAAATAGTTCATAAATATCTCTGAAAACATCTCAGGTGATCCCATATCATTTACCACGCTAGGCCGTGCAGTCAGGGGCGCGCAGCTGTGAGCTTGCATCCGGGAGATAGTGGGTTCGAACCCCACTGTTGGTAGCCCTGAAGATGATATTCAGTGGTTTCCCATTTTCACACCAGGCAAATACTGAGGGTGTACCTTAATTAAGGCCACGGCCGCTTCCTTCCCATTCCTAGGCCTTTTCTCTCCCGTCGGCGCCATAAGTCCTATCTGTATCGGTGCGACGTAAAGCCAACTCCAATATATATATTACGCTGAAAGAAATGAAGTTATTAATGTTTCACTAACAATACGATAAGAAAATTCCATTGCAACAAAAGTCTACCGTACTGTGATCGGACCAGTGGCTCTTTGTGGAACTGAATGCTGGCTTACAACATTAATACATGGACAGGCTCTTCATGCAATTTAAATGAGGATGCTGTGTTGGTTCACTGGCTTGACTAAACAATGCGAGGAACGACGATATTGTGTGTAATAAATTAAACGTTGCCCCAGTCACACAAAAATGTCGGAACGACGCTTGCCTCGCAGCGCTGACATCTCAGTTGCTAAGACTGCCCTTCAACTGAACGCGGAGGGTAGCCGGCCTCGAGGACGACCACAAACACGTTGGCTTGACAGGGTGAGAGACGATATGCGGCTCGCAAAACTCAACCCTCGGGATACTATGGGTCGTCTGAAGTGGAGAGAACTATGCAAGAATGCAGATCGTACAGCACATAAAAGTGAAAAACGAAAGGGACCTTCATATTTATGTGGAATGAAATCCTCTGAGAATGCACTTGATGGCGCTGGTCGAGATTTGTGTGAAGTGCTTTGACTTTTATCTGTGTTATAGTTTGTTATGTAGTTTGGTATGCATACTTGAATTGTATACATGATATTTCTGATACGATAATAATAAGAGAAATTCCACATTCATCGATCGGGATTCGAAACGTGGCCATCTTCGATGAAACCCAGTGAAAATTCCACTCTCTAACCGTTCTTCCTATATAACCCGGACTTAACAAAGGAACCGATTTAAGAGTCTAAATAAACAAACGCGGCGGTCGAAGGTTAGCATGTGTGCTTCTTAAACTTCAAGTCGCCAGTTCAGTGGGTTTTTGATGACTGGAAAACCTTAGATGATGATGATGATGATTTCTTCGAGTTTGGCTTACTGTATATCACGAGGAAAAATTGACTTGCTGGTTAGGCTTTTCTTCTCTTCTCAGAGGTTGCTTCTTTCCTCTGACCAGATGTTCTTGACTCTTGGACTCTGTTCTTTCCTGGAACCCCTTAAATTAATCAACATTCATTCGAAATGCCCTTTATTTAAAATCCCTTTTGGATTATTTCCAACTTCTTCCATTTCCTTCCTTGATTTTTCAATACAATTTCTGGTTGTCTTTATTTTGGCGTTGTAATTGAAGATTTTCTTTGTCAATCCACATTCGCACATTCTGAAGTGGTGTCCATAATAATTCTCCCTTCTCTTGTGTATCATACCTTTAATATTCTCCGAATATTTTGTGAAAATGAAAAGCCATAGCCTGTTTCCAGTCATTCGACCGGGTCAGAAATGGAATGAATGAAGCCCCCATCAAGCGGCGAGGATAGGAACTGTGCCGGATGCCGAAACCTGTCACACTCCTCTGAAGCAATGATTAATGACTGGCAGATGAAATGAAATGATACTGGAGAGTTTTGCTGGAATGAAAGACGAAAGGGAAAACCGCAGTACCCGGAGGAAAACTTGTCCCGCCCCCGCTTTGTCCAGCAAAAATCTCATATGGAGTGACCGGGATTTGAACCACGGAACCCAGCGGTGAGAGGCCGGCGCGCTGCCGCCCGAGCCACGGAGGCTCTTTCGGCTTTTTTTTGTATGGTTCATAATTTTTCCTCTTTCTTCATGTACCATCTGTAATTTTCTCCTGTCCGAGGATCTTCTTTCAGGTTCTTCTTTCTCGTCTAGTCCTTCCATTTTCTCTTTCTCATTCAGTATCAAGCATTTTGAAGTATAGAGTCGTTTTAGCTAAAGAACTGTGATGTAGTGTCTGATCTCCATGTAGAAAATCGCTCTCGTGTTATGTCTATTCTGTACTCAGCTGCACGCTAGTTCTGTAGTTCTGTCTTTTAGGATCGTCCTTTATTTGATTCTTTATAAAACCCATTAGACTGGATCCACTGAAAATCCGCAGCCCGTTTCCAGTTAGTTGACCGGGTCAGGAATGTATTGAATGAAACCTCCATCTAGCGGCGAGGGTAGGGATTGTGCCGGCTGCCGAAGCCTGTTATACTCCTCCGGGAGATGAAATTAAATTATATTGGATAGTGTTGCTGAAATGTAAAATGACAGTGAAAGCCGAAATACCCGGAGAAAAATGTGCCCTGCCTCCATTTTCACCAGCACAAATCTCACATGGAGTGACCGGGATTTGAACCACGGAACCCAGCTTCGGGAGGTCGGCGCACTGCCGCCTGAGCCACTGAGGCTCTACTGGATCAATCATCCAAGGTATTAAAATGATATTCTTTTGATTTTTCCAAACTTTGTGTTCAGATTCATTTTTCTATTTTGTTTGTATTCCTGTTTATTTCCATAAGAGATCTTGAGTACTGTTTGTTTTCGCGTTTTTCCTCCACGATCCCCTGTAGTTTTTGGTGTAATTTTATTGGTCTATTATTATTGTGGCAAACATCTGCTCTCACGCATAGAGAATTGTGATGACATGCACAGGCTCGCCTGATACAGAATGTAGCGCAGGTCACCAGTGTTCGAACACAATGTAGCGCCCGAGCGTGTAACGGGTTCATTTAGCACCCCAAGTGTCTGGAATGTGAAGATCGCTTGCCTTCTTAATGGGGCAACTGGCGCACTTCACCACAGGCACACAGCTGCGAGCAAGTGTACCCCTTCTTTACAAGTAGCAAACTCCTGTGATAAATTGGGACCCTCTCAATGAGAAGTGTCAGCACAACGGCTCTGGCTTAATAACTATGAAGGCCATTGTGAAGCTGCCGGGATTTCATAATCACACAGAGGGTTCAGTGCCTGAATTCCAATGGTCTTGAAGTAAACAAGTAAATGTTTATAGATACCTAAAAGGAAACTTTAAGTACAAATAACATTAGTATGTTCAAAAGTGGTATTTTCTGACTAAATGGACGCTTTTTGACTATTTTCTTTTTAGTATCGTAGGGCCTATACAAGCCTTAAAGGTGCATTTCAACCCTTCACAGTCTAACAGAGGGGCTGGCCGAGGCGGTAAAGGCGTGCTCAGTTCAACTAAAAGGACGCGGGTCCAAAAATTTAAGAAACGAGATTTCAATTTTCGGAGGTGCACATGGCCCTGAGGTTCACTCAGCCTGCACGAAAATTGAGTAACAGGTTAATTTCTTGGGGCAAAGGCGGCCGGGCATACACCTAACCACTCTACCCCATCAAGTGCTGAGGTTACGGATAGTGGAAGACTTTACCTTCCATTTCTCCTAAGGCCTTCATGGCCTGTACGAAGATGACCTTGCTTTGCTTTTACAGTCTAACGGGGTCGGCTGGTATATTCTAATCGTATTTTGCTGGAAATGTATGGGTGTATGGCTGTATATTCTTTAGGTCCCGGTACAGGTTCTTTTTTACTAGCCTCAAACTAAAATAAAATGCCTTCACATGATTTATATGAATGAGAAGAAACTTGTTGAAGTAGGCAGTACGAATCTAGAGACTAATAATAATAATAATAATAATAATAATAATAATAATAATAATAATAATAATAATAATAATAATAATAATAATAATAATAATAATAATTTAATGTTCCTACAGTTGCAGCAGATGTTGTCCGCCTCCTTTGCCGAGTGTTCGGCGTGTCCCTGGTTCGCCCTTAGGATTTTAATCGCGTCTGGTTAATTCCTCTGACTCAAATCTGGATGGTTTTGTTTTTCCCCAACACACTCCTCTTCACACACACACACACACACACACACACACACAACTCAACACAACACAACGCGCAACACTACCAACCAGATAAACATGAAAGCAAAGCAAAGTCACCTCCGTACAGGCCATGAAGGCCCTTGGAGGAGTGGAAGGTAAAGGCTTCCACCATTGTTAACCTCGGCACGTGATGGGGTAGAGTGGTTAGCTCTACGCCCGGCCGCCTTTGCCCCCAGGAATTAACCTGGTACTCATTTTTGGTGTAGGCTGAGTGAACCTCAGGGCCATATGCACCTCCGGATATGGAAATCTCGTTTCTTAAATTTTACGTCTTCCTGACGGGGTTTCGAACCCACGTCCTTCCGGGCGAACCGAGCACGCCTCTACCGCCTCGGCCAGGCAGCCCCTCCAGATAAACATACAATACTGAAAACTTCCCCCTCGTATTAGCGGTGCTACAGGCACTCACATGCAAATTTCCAATATCTATGCAGGGAATTACATTTAAAGGGCTATTTTCTTGTTAAGTAAGGGCCAATGACACAAATCCTCGGGCACGTATATTATTATTTTTGACGTAGGTTAATTCCCCAAAGTCTGAACGAAGTTGATGATCTTGTAGAGCGGTTTTCCCTTGTTAGTGAGATAATTAGTTACAAGGTCTTGGAACATTAACTTGGAAGATGTTTAGAACAATGCAATGTTGTTTTATTGCATCTTTCTACAGAGAGAGAAGTAGTCTGGATGCTCACCGTACTTGTTGGGTATTACATCAGGATCAGCATCATCTCCCACAGCGCCTCCTGGTGTGGCAGAGTGTGGGTCCGTTGTGTCATCAGCTAGCACCGCCTCCAACGCCGTGTGTTTGTCCGCGCGTCGCCGTCTATGTTGATGTCGGCGGAAGAGCGCTACCGCTACAGCGCACACCACTACTCCTAACCCTCCGGCGGCGGCCACAAGACCAGCCAGAACGGGATTCATAGGCAGTGGCTCGGACGGACCTGAAAAAGAAAACATGAGTGTAAACGTACTCTAACAGAAACTACTACAAGCACACGTAGGCGCAGTAAATATACTGCGAATGAGAGATAATGTGTTAAGTGCGGTTTTTATAATTCTGTAATCCTTAGCAGGGAGTCGCTCCGTTAAGCTCACAGTTTATGAAATTCACACTGACACTATGGTGTCAGTCGGACAATATTCAACTAATCTGCTATACCGCACCAAGGGTTAGATCTCGAAATGTTAGCGGTGTAATGTCAAGCTAACACGTATAGTGTATCGGCAATGGCCGTATTTAAGGTACAGTCTGGTGTAAAATGGAAAACCATGGGAAACCATCTTAAGACTAGTAGAATCGTGGTTCATTTATATAAGGTTTACAATGTAACACACCAACTAGTTTCATTCGATGAAATTTGGATGGGCTTACTGTAATCAAGTTTGAATACGATATTACTTAACAGACTGCATGTGAACCAGTGATTTAAAAGGGTACGTCTGAAGGTGAGTAGAGGACGAGGAGGAAGAAGAAGGGGGAAAAGAGATGAAAATGTGAAGAAGAATAAACTCCATCTCAGGAACACCTCTGCGGAGGTTCGGACCTGCCTTCGGGCAGAATAACCCTTACCTTACCACTCTATCCTTCTTAATGACAGGCAAATCAAGGGAGGAGGGTTCTTTTCACCTACCGAGTTCCGATGAATGCGTTGTTTCCGTTTCTCGTTGTACGCTCGTCGTGTGATCATGCGGTTGTTAACCAGAAACCTAAATGTATTCGGTGGATTACAGAAACTGCTTCGCTCACTCAGCGTGGAGTCGACATGCATCCTCCAGTGTCAAATGAATGGTGCTTATTAGTGCGGGGAAGAACACAGGTTCCATTTACCCACTACCGTTGTCGCTTACTGTTTCTAAAGGCCTGTGTGGTGGTGATGATTATTGTTTTCGGAGGAAGCACTCTGGAAAACCATCCTCTCTTAATACAGAAGAGGCGCGACACTTCGAAGAATGGAGCAATTGGCGAAAGAACTACTGAGGTTGTGAAAATAAAAGATTTCCTACGCTTCGTAAACCTAATACCGTCGGGGCTAGGAAAGAATAAGAGTTGTCAAGAGGGCTCAGACAGGAAAGATGGTAGTGCAGAGCCTGGCACAAGTAAATAAGATCAATGTCAGACACAGCTAGAACCTTCGTGGTCGCGAACTCACGTTATCAGTGGACTGCCGGTCTTTAACGAGGGTTGTGCACCAACGATATGTGGCAAAGTAAACGAAACTGACATTTTTGCTGCTCTGCTCTCCACATTCCTCCAGAAACGAAGTATTTATTTCCTGCATATAATAGTATGGCATGTTGTGAGTTCCGTATTGTGTTGATTTCTGCAATTATGGTTCTCAGACGGTGTTTATCGTGGAACATTTCCGGTCATACGGAGAGAGGCGTCAGAATGGGCCGAGTTTGCTTCACGTCAAAGAAGGGGACGAGAAGCGATTTAATAAGGAGGCAGGGTCTTACGACAACGAAAGGAGGCAACAGGGCGTCCATGAACAATCACCACAATCATGGACGATTTCTCCAAAAGGTGTTGCGTTGTTTGGTCATGGAATACTGGGCCCTTACTTCGTCGAGGATGCTGCACTGATTCCAAAAGCAGTGGACCTGGTAGTATACACAGACATTATTTCCAAATTCGCGCGAGATTTACGCCGTTTTTGTCGCGCCAGAAACTTACCCTTCCAACGACAGTGAATGCAACCAGATGGAGGTACAGCCCACACACGGGGGAAGTCGCTTATCCTTCAGCAACGACACTTTGGAGATCGCCTAATTTCTCGTAGAACTCCTTTCCTGTACCCTTCCTGCTCCCTGGATCTCACGGCCCCAGATTCCTACATATGAGTCTTATTGAAATAATCAGTTTTCCAGACGGATGGCCTACCTACAAATATTCCCGAATTACGCGAGAAGGTTACGGACTTTTTTCCATCCTTATAGCTATCTGAGTTTATCAACACGTTCGATAATCTTCAGAAACGTTATAAACAATGTGAGGCCGTGGCGATACACATTTTGAACACATACCGTTTCAACGCAATTAAATAACATTTTAGTACAGCTCGTTTTGCGGAATACACAATGTCCGGAATATTTTTTCTCGGGTTCTGATAGAGCGGCTTGTCTGTACGTTAGTGTTACCTCGTTTTGACTGTTGTGATGTAGTACTGCCACTATAGCTGATAAATTACAAAGTGCTCAAAACGCTAGTGTGAGCTACATACGCGACCTTCGGTGCTACGATCATGTCACCTCGGTTTGCGACGAACTTGGCTGGTTAAGACTAAAACAACGCCGTAACCTTCATGGTCTATGCCTCCTTCACCGAGTTCTCTCTATATCCCTCTTATATTGATTCTCAGTTTAACTGATTGTCATCCCACCACAATTTTGGAACGTTATCAAAAACAAACACTTTTATCTATATCACCCCATCGTTCAGAACGATACAAAAACTCTTTTGTCTTTTCTACAGCATTAATGTGGAGCAAGCTACCTAGCTCTGTCAGAGAAACCACTCCTCCTAGATTCAGGAAACAGTGCCAGCAATACCTTCTCAAAAACAATTGAATTTTCTTAAAATGTAAATTATTAGCGATAACGATTCTAAGTAGTTATTTGATTATTTGTAGCTACTAAGGATTCAGTTATATACGTCAATATTGTTCGTAGATTTTTGTTTTACTACTTCATGATTATCATCATCCTATCTGGCTCCCTAGCTAAATGGTTAGCGTTCTGGCTTTTGGACCAGGGTGTTCCGGATTCGATTCCAGATCAGGTCGGGAGTCTTAACCTTAATAGATTAATTCATCCGCCTAGGGGGATGGGTGTATGTGCCGTCTTGATCATTAGAAATTACCTTAAGAAGGGCCCCATCCTCAGAGACATGCAGGTCACCTATAGGCCGTCCACTAGGAAGAGATCTGCACCAGGACCCTCCGGAGGTCATCCTCGTCCATCATTTCAATACTATCGTTAACTGAATTTGTATTCCATTAAGTTAGTAGTTTTAGGTATTCTTCTTCTTAATCAGTTTGCCCTCCAGGGTTGGTATTTCCCTCGGACTCAGCGAGGGATCCCACCTCTACCGCCTCAAGGGCAGTGTCCTGGAGCTTCAGACTCTGGGTCGGGGGATACAACTGGGGAGAATGACTAGTAACTCGCCCAGGCGGCTTCACCTGCTATGCTGTACAGGGGCCTTGTGGGGGATGGGATGATTGGAAGGGATAGACAAGGAAGAGGGAAGGAAGCGGCCGTGACCTTAAGTTAGGTACCATCCCAGCATTTTCCCGGAGGAGAAGTGGGAAACCACGGAAAACCACTTCTAGGATGGCTGAGGTGGGAATCGAACCCACCTCTACTCATTTGATCTCCCGAGGCTGAGTGGAGCCCGTTCCAGCCCTCGAACCACTCTTCAAATTTCGTGGCAGAGCCGGGAATCGAACCCGTGCCTCCGGGGGTGGCAGCTAATCACACTAACCACAACACCACAGAGGCGGATTTTTTATTTCTGATTATACAACGTAGGCCTATATACTATACGTTGTATCTCATCATATGGTTAAATGGAAGAGAGGGCCAAATGGCCGTAGTCTTGCCAGAAGAAATAAATCTTATCTCATCTAATTTACGGTATAATACAATATGCGGGTTCCTGGATGACTGGAAGAAGAGGGCCAAATCGAGTAAAACGAGAAAAAGAACATAAAGGGCCAATGCAGTGAACAGAATGATGTGCAACAGGGCGCGATGGACTGACAGAAAACGTTTCGAAAGGAATTCAGGTTTCGTGTGATATTATTTGAGAGATTAAAGAAAAAAAAATCACTGGAATATATAGCAGCGTATCTTCAAAAGTGGTTCTGTCACAAGCAGATCGGTCGTATTGTGTGTTCAGCGAGGCAGTATGAATACGGAGCGACAGGCGATCTTGTTTAGAAAATTAAACAACAGAGTGGAATATCAAAGGCACGTGTATCATAAATATTACTTGAAATTAAACCAATAAATCGCATGTTAAAACGTGCTATTAGCGTCGAAATTCCGTTATGGGGGGATATACAGGTTGGTCGGAAACAATGTGAACCGAGTATATGAGCCTTGCGGGGTTTGTCATATTGATAAATAATTTGAAAGAAATAATTCGTTATCTCCTACCGTTTTCATTTTATCATCTGCTGAAATTAGCCAATCACATCACTTCGTAGATGAATTCAAATGGGCTTTGCGCGGCGATGTTGCTGAATCTGTACGTGACTTGAAAACGGGTTGAGAACCGTGCAAAGAAATCAGCATCAAACACAAACAAACACACGGCTGGTTTCAGTGTACTTGCTTTGGCATGGTCCTGTTATTTCGGAGGTCTGTACTCAAACCCCTTCTCTGGCGAAATTTTATTCTTCGACCGGTGCTCTCATTTCGGTCTTAAGTCACCTGCAGATTTAGCAACACAGTCTGGCAAAGCCCTTTCGAATTCGCCCGCGAAGCGATCTGAATGGCTAACTTGAGCAGCTGATAATGTGACAACAGCGTAAGATATATAATATTTCTTTAAAATTATTAATGAGCATGACCAATCCTCTAACACGTTCTTTCTGACCACCCTATATATTCACTATTGTGTATTTCAACAGCTTATAGTTTAAAGTGGCTGTTGATATCGTGATCTTAGTCACATAACCTCCCGTTTACGTTGAATCCGAACCACAGAGGTATTAATTTTTGCTTCATAAAATCATACTTGCATTGTCCAGGTTTCATACCACAGCCGCCTTGAAAAGAAGCCAATGACTATGTCACTCGGCTATCACGCTCCTCCATTTCATGTTTCGGAGGTGGTTGGTAGTGTGATGTATTGTTTGTAAAACAAGAGTTGTGCATTAAAATGAACACTCTCCGCAAGCCCGAGAAATTAACTAGATGCCGGAAAAAATCCTTGATCAGCCCGGAATTGAATCCAGGGCACTATGATCTGAAGGTCAATAGGCTGATCATTCAATCGAGGAGTCCATTTGTTAATTAATTCATTTGTTGACTCTTTTTAATGGCGATAATCACTCTACGTTCTGTTTGACCGTGCATTCACCCTATGTTTAAAACGCTCATACAAATTTAAAGGGAGTAGTTCCATAAGAGCGTAAGGCGCAAATCTTCAATTTTAACATGTCATCATATTTTCGAAGTTCTACTGGCACAATGTTGAATAAAGTAGTAGGATGGATTCAGATGATATTGAAAATCTGTCGTGAATAAACTGATTGAAAATTTATTGGAAGCCAGTTACAGAACTATTACTATAGATTAATTTTTTTAAGTTGATAAGATATTGCCCCAGAGGAGTGCGGCAGGCTTCGGCAGCCGCCAAAGTTCCTATCCTCGCCACTGGATAGGGACTTCATTCATTCAATTCCTGAGCCGGTTGCATGACTGGAAACATGCTGCGAACATTATTTAAAAGATAAGATCAAAATATTATTCTGTGCTGTCAAATTTGATTACCTTTATAATTTACTATTACTATTTTAAAACGTCACAACATGGAAATTTTCAAAACAGCAATTTAAAAGGTCGTCCAAATATATATAAAAAATTATTACTCCATCTGCTCATAATAAGAAATATTTAAACATCAATAAAACGTAAATGTATTTGTGCCTTACACGTTTATGGAATTCCTTCAAATGTTCTACTTATTATTATAACTTTTGGGAATAACTCGACTCGTACTGTAGGCCTATATAATGGTGACATTAGCTCAAAGAATAATAATAGGATATTGATTCGATGCCACGATACATTGTTTTAAAACATTGTGGAATTGCAATATTATAAGAAGATATTACCACAAAGTGTGGAAAGAATTATAATAATTTAGCTCATATTGGGTGAACCAGTCAGTTCTATTAGAAGTAAAACATGAACTGTTAGACGTAAGACTGGGAAGAGCAGCTGCAAGAATGTCTTGAAGCATCGTACATTATCCCACGAAATTAATGGCATGGAAATTGATCGACTCCATTGTTCAAGATACGGTGAACCTACATTCGGGAGACAGTGAGTTCGAACCCCATTGTCGGCAGCCCTGAGGATAGTTTTCTCTGGTTTCCCATTTTCACACAATGCAAATGCTGGAGCTGTACCTGGTTAAGGCCACGGCCGTTTACTTAGCCCTTCCCAATCTCATCGTCCCCATAAGACCTGTATGTGTCGGTGCGACGTAAAGCAGATTGCAAATTAATAATAATAATAATAATAATAATAATATTAATAATAATAATAATAATAATAATAATAATAATAATAATAATAATAATAATAATAATAATAAGTCTGTGTAAAAGGTGACGGGAAATTGTATGCCTGGTCCAATGGAGGGAATCAGACTACACCAAAAACTAAGCAAGTTAAGGCAGAAAGGCTGTAACCTTTCTGGGGGAGGGAATGAGGACCTGCTTTTGGAAGGGAACCGGTATTACTCGAAATAATCTCAAACCTCCTAATTCGTTGGCCACCCGAAGTAAAGTTATGTGTTCCGCCCTTGTCAAGGTCCAGGATTCTGTTCACTGCAGTTCCTAAAGCCATAGCTGTAACTTGTTAGTGGACTAAGGGATGGATGAACGATTAGGGAGGCTAATTGAAGGTGTTACAGTGACAGTGCAAGGTGCTCTGTGTCGAAACTCAGGAGGGAAACCTGCAGGTGGATAGGGTTCGCGGAGACAGTTTATATTAACTGTCCGGTCACGGACTTACGTTACTGTGACACAATTGTCAGCCAGCAAGAAGATAAGTTGCTTCTAACACGAACAGAAATATAATAATACTGTTTAAATATATCAATTATAAAAGTTCAGTAGAAACAGTTGCAGAAAATTCAGTACTAGTCGACCAGTGTTACAGTTTGGTCCACATTTCCATCACTGTGGTTGGTTCTCTTCACGCACCGGTTGTGTAATGGAGCATTGAGCTCACCACAAACATTGTTTAAAACTTTTGTTTGGTAATGTTGCTCCCAAACACATCTGTTGTAAAACTCATATATGCAAGTTTTTTTATCGCTTGGTTGGCGTTAGAGATACGTCAAACGCTACTGAATTTAAAACCAAATTATTTCTCTCTAGATTAGCTTTTGATGCATGCGTATGCCGATCGAGGAACAAGGCCTTCTGAGCTCTACTTGGCGAGTTCATACCAGCTCCGTCCGGTGGTATATGACGGCACTGTAGTACGACAATCTTGTGTCAATAGCTTTACCAACATGTAAGGGAACTCCTGCGGAATAAATCAGTCACCTCAGTGCCTCCGAAATCCACAAAAGTAATTAATGGGACGTAAAATATTCATCATCATCATCATCATCAACTTAATATCCTGAGGCCAATATTCTCCCACTAATAATAATAATAATATAATAATAATAATAATAATAACAACGAAGATGACGACGGTATTAATATATTTTAAGATGTTATTAATAGTGATTATTGGTCTTACGACGAAGAGGAGTATATCTAACAAAGAAAATGACGAAAGAAGATCTAACAACCTAAGGGCATCAAGGTACGACTACAGGGTCACAGACCTGACATATTATTTCTGCTAATGCGAACTCTTCTTTTTATCTTCCTTTTCGAACTCCCTCGAACAACAGCAGTTTTCGTAACACCCTAACCATATTAGCTGTAAGAGGTGTAAAGAGTCTTTCGAAATATATTTCATGACTTTCATCTGAGACATGGGGTGTTCATAATATTTGAGGCACATAGATCAAAGAAATATATTCATTCTTCTTTTTCTTCATATCTCCAAGGGTTGTACATCAAAAATATGATCAAATGTATCCTTCAAAACCTCTAAACACGTCATCTAGATCGTACATGACCCTGCAACCGCCGCCGCTCCTAGAAAAGGCGGCTGACGGCTCGATGTCTCAGTGCTTCGAGACCTGCGAAAGGGAGTAAGGTAGCTTAGTGACTTCGAACGTGGAATGTCTTTGCCATATCAGTAAGAAATCAGTTAGGACCACGCCCATCCTTCTCAAGTTATCCATATGGACTGTTCGGGACATGATTGTCGAGTGGAAAATGGAAGGTACAACCACAACCAAGTATGACCTATTACCGCATCTATGTTGACCAACATGGACCGTCGAACATTGAAGAATGTGGTACGAGAAAATCGCACGACGTCGTGGGCTACTATCATCCGGAAGTCCCGCAGTGCCACTAATTATGCAGCTAGCACCACGACTGTGCGTCGCGAGATAAGGGAATTGGAGTTCAAGGCTCAGACGCCCACTCATAAACTGCAGATTTTGCTGTTGGAAGCTAAGCACCACATTTGGTGATGTAAAGAGTGCTGCCACTGGTCCATGGACGACTGCAGACACGTGATTTGCTATACCATATACGAGTCATAATATGGGAGGGCAAATACCAGACGAATAATACATGCCAGCTTGTACACTGTCCTCAGAGAAATTTAGCTGAGTCAGGGTGACTGTGTAGGGTTGCTTTTGATGGAATAGACTTATTATTCTCGTTTCCGAGTTTCACCTCCAGACAAATCCCCGGACAGTTCCTCTCCATAGATCATACCCGATTCCCTTCCACCTGTTTACCCAATTTGACTCATCACCTCATTACTCATTTTATCCTTACCAGCTCCTCAAACTGAGGTTGGTGACAGGAAGGGCATCCGATTGTAACACATGTCATATAATTTTATCTCAATTCATCCCAAAACTCCTATCATAAACCGGGACTAAGGGGTAGACATACATACTGGACAGTATATCTGAAGAACACTTAGATGATAGTTTCGAGTATTTTTTCCGATTCTTTTGATTAAAAATTAGATTGCTCTGTATACATCGATTCATGTTCAGGGTGGGTGATAATAGTGTCCCTAAAATCACTAGTGATAGTACACACCCCTGATACCAAGTCAAATTATTGCCGTAATCTTATTTAGTCATGAAATGTACTTTCTTCTACGCACAGTGCTTCACTGACTTTTACTTTCATTTATATAGTTGTTTAACGTTTAAGATTTTCTATGGCGATGGGTGGGAAAGGGTAAGAACTGGAAAGTAGGCGGCTGTAGTATTAATTAATATACATCCCTTGCATCTGCCAGGTGTGAAAATGGGAAACCACGGTAAACTCTCATTAGAGCTTCCGACGGTGCGATTCGAATCATTCAACTCCAGTATATAAGCTTACAGCTAGAAGATGTATACAGCATAGCCCACTTGCTCGTTTAATGATAAACTAGAGGAGTTGGTATTAAAGTACAACACTTTTTATTTAAAGTTGCTTTACGTCGCACCGACACAGGTAGTTCTTATGGCGACGATGGGACAGGAAAGGGCTAGGAGTGGGAAGTAAGGAGCCGTGGCCTTAATTAATTCACAATCTTCCTATTTAACGTTGGGGTGGTGGTGTCCGGTTTGCTATTTTTGTTCTGAACTTAAGGGGAACATGACCCGAAAAATATGAAAAAGTACATTTTCGGTTTTTATTAAATCAAATAGGAGAGTTTACCGATTAATTTGAGATTTAAATCACTACAATATAAGTTTGGGAAGTGTCATTTTGGAAATGAGCGTAGCAACTGATGAGTGGACTTGGTGAAGCATACTATGACAGATTTAACCTCTTCAGTCCCGAGCCTGTTGATGCATTCGATGTGTTATATTTTGCTCACATAATTTAAAAAAAATCACCATAGAAAATTAGTGTGTTTCACTAAGTTGTTTTATTTGTGTAGCATATATGCTACGTCAGGACTCAGAGTTGACTTTCCTACCATTATTACTTTTTTCCTTAAATTACTTTGTTTTATTGTAAGTAGACAAAACCACATGTAGAGCATATGCTACATACGGACTGAAGAAGATAAGGAATGCAATTCTAATCTTAAATTTGTCGCTCCTGCAGGAATCACAGAGTATCTAGGGAAATTTTATGGGTTAGCCAGCCTGTTTACACAGATATATGTGTGTGGAGTGTGGTGACTATCCTCTTTGATTTGGGAGGAAAGAATCTAGCAGTTCATTTGTTTGTTGACACATTTGACTTGTTACTGTGTTCCGAGTTCAAATCACATCAATATGGGAATAAATACACTTTCAGTGTATAGAAAACGTAAAAACGTTGGAAAAACTAAGCCTAAACTAATTCCTAGTGCTTAAAGTCCCAAATATAGTTAAGTGTCAAACTTTGAGGAAACTGGCCATCGATCTTGGAAGGAATGCAGTGACAGCATTTCAGAGGATTGACCTAGAAAGTCGTCGGGGGTGCTGAAAAGGCTACGTCTGAGTTGGAGAAGACTGCAAGGTGTTATAGGAGGAGTGTGTAGAGAAAAATAGCCGACGAAACGGACGAGGATCGAGATAACCCCTCATACGGAGCAGGAATACACTAGAATGTAATGTTGTTCTTTGAAAGCTGATTCTCGAAAGTTAACAATTTTCAAATTCACTGCTAATTTTCTACGAAACTACTGAAGGTAGATACACGAAATGTTTACCACTCATAAACATCTTGACTGTGCACGCTTTAACGCGGGATTTTTACCATATTTTGGCTTACTAAGAAATGATATGTTAAAATGTGCACATTATTTATGCAAAATTATATTTCAGTAAATAATAAAGAAACTAAAAAACCACTGCGTTAAAGGGTGTATAGATATCCAGTTCAAAATGTGTAAAAATATTACACTTCTAGACTTAGTAGATTACTAGAAAAGGTGCGCCAAATTTCTTAAATTTAACATTGTTAAGATAGGTGGGTCCGACTCTCCTTAACATGTCTTCGATATGTACTCTACTGTATGACCAAATACTGTGTAGTCGACATACTTTGTCCTTGTGGCAGCCTCCGCATGGGGGAAGTTGTAATAATAATAAACTGAGCACGACCTGATTAATTGAAAGTTTATATGGAATACTAATAATAATAATAATAATAATAATACTAATAATAATAATAATAATAATAATAATAATAATAATAATAATAATAATAATATTTTTTCCAAGTTGCTTTAAGTCGCATCGACACAGATAGGTCTTATGGCGACGATGGGACAGGAAAGGGCTAGGAGTTGGAAGGAAACGGCCGTGGGCTATTTTAAGGTACAGCCCCAGCATTTGCCTGGTGTGAAAATGGGAAACCACGGAAAACCATCTTCAGGGCTGTCGACAATGGGGCTCGAACCTACTATCTTCCGAATACTGGATACTGGCCGCACTTAAGCGACTGTAGCTATCGAGCTCGGTAATAATAATAATAATAATAATAATAATAATAATAATAATAATAATAATAATAATAATAATAATAATAATAATAATAATCGTATAGTATCATCTACCGCATGCAGACGCTACTTAGTCTGCCTGTGTGTTAATTTCGACCTTTCGTTTCATTCTACTAGGTGACAGATTTTATCGGGTGAACACCAAATATGAAATATCCGAAATCAGAGTGCCGAATGAACATTTCTTCCCGTCTTAAGAAATCCGACAAGCTCTGCCATGTTTGCACCTCTGCTCTTGGGGTTCCGAGAGCGACATTCTACGAGTATTACAGAGGAGGAGCTGTACCTTCCCTTAAAACAATAATCACCAACACCAATATGGTCTTCCTCTTCTTTCAGCAATTTCTCTTAGAGGATGTTGCAATGGAAGGCACTATTTCTTTCACAGCCTTTGAGGATGGTTGCCCAGTTGTACTTCCTCTTAAAACAATAATCACCAACACCAATATGGTCTTCCTCTTCTTTCAGCAATTTCTCTTAGAGGATGTTGCAATGGAAGGCACTATTTCTTTCACAGCCTTTACTTTCTGATACTGAATTTAAACAATGAGGTTGATTCTAATATAAATCTCTATATCCACACTATATCTGTTTCTAGCCAGTCTCTCGTTTGCTTTCCTAATATACAGGTTTATCATAAAAGTGCACACCAGACAAATAATTTTACGAAGACTTTCAGTATCTCTTCAGTAATGCACCTCTTGGCAGCAAGTGTTTGTATTTTTAAAGTCATCCTCGCCATTAATTTTGTTTTCTCGCGTTCTCAAATACGTGTAATGTCACAAGTGATGGATTTTTCCATGGAACAAAGCACTATTTTTATGGCATTTGAACATATTGATACGAATGTGGAATGTTTTGTCTACACTTGAGATACTCAATACGAATGGAACATTAGAAAGTATTGAGTTATTTTAGATTAAAAAAGGAAGAACTGTGAATTGAAATATTAAATTAGAAATGTGCTTTTACATAAAACGCGGGAATGAACGAAAGAAACAAAAAGCTTCTCTTTCTGTCTATATCTGTTTTTCCTTTTTTTCCCTCCCGCTGAGTGTACTTCCTGCCTACCATATGTTTGTGGGAAGTGGGAACGAAAATGGGCGAACATATCTCTGAATGAAAGAAATTTTATGGCCTGGTTGGTGTATGCCGTTTCTTTTTTTTCCTTCCCTCTCCTCTTCCCTTTTCTGTATGATACTTTTTAATACGGAGTGAGCTCAGCGAAGCGTACAGTGGAATAAGTTTAATGTTGGATTCATTGAGGCACGAAATGGAAGCCAGTGAGGAGTTAGAATATTACAGTCCTAATTACCGATACACGACATGACTAATTACAAATGGTATGAATAATAAGAAGCGTCAATATTGTTTTCAATAGATGATGATCCTCGTATACTTGGAAATCTTCTGACAAATTAATTAATCCTGAATTTACAGCGCCTGTCAAAGTGTTGCTCTTCAACTAGGGATAAAACCGTGCGAGTTGGCCGTGCGGTTGGGGGCGCGCAGCTGTGAGCTTGCATTCGGGATATAATGGGTTTAAACCCTCCTGTAGTCAGCCCTGAATAGGGTTTTCCGTGGTTTCCCATTTTTACGCCAGGCAAATGCTGGGGCTGTACCTTAATTAAGGCCACGGTCGCTTCCTTTGCACTCCTAGGCTTTTCCTGTCCCATCGTTGCCATAAGACCTATCTGTGTCGGTACGACGTAAAAAAACAAAGAAAGTTTAGGGACAAAGATCTGGGTCATAGACTTTGAAGGGCTTCTCTGATTTTTGAATTTCTAGGAATTACTATATACCAAATCGGTTTTATGTAATATAAACAAAGAATAACATCATCATTTGCGCGACCACTGTCAAGTGTGTACTAATACCCACGAGACACAGAAACAGAAGGAATAAACATTTATTTATATTATGTTTATTGCACTGGGCGGTCAACGGCGTAGCCATGTTAAAACACTCGATCCCGTGAAATATCCCAAGACAAGCCACGTTGGGCATGGTCACCACTTGGATGCGTAACCCATGCATGTAATGTTGGCTTGAGACGGAGCGGTCGCCCAACCGCAAGTAAGCTTCGGTTCAGAATGTGGTCAACGGCCTCTTGGTTATCTGGGAGAAGTAACTGGGTCGCCAAAGTCCAGCTTTGGATAAAGCACTAGGTTATTTACACACTCTGGTTAACAGCCGAAATGTATCTTTGGTGAAACCACCATTTCTTCAGTAATTCACTGTCAATGAGTACGAAAATGACTTTCATTTTACTTGAGAGGTTTATTTTTAGATGATATACGGGTGCCTAATTTCATTATTATCCCACAGAATAACTATATTATTGAATTTTAACGCAAGGCAACAACCTTACCACCGTTATACAGTGAGTTCTGAAGAAAAAAGCAACAACAACAACAACAACGAAAAACTGTACCAAGGTTCTCTTATTTAGTTATGTATGTTCAGTCCTCAGCCCAAAGACTGGTTGGATCCTCAAAAGCTCGAACATTATTTATCCTAAGTGGCCTAGGCATCACTGAAGAGGCGTACGAGGGAAATGAGGAGTGAGGTAGTTTCCCGTTGCTTTCCTCACTGGACCAGAAATTATTACATATCAGTCTGTCAAAGGCCACTGAAATGCATGCACCAACTGACCCTATGAGCAACATTTTCACACCATTCATAGAAGAGATTGCTTGCATAAGGAATGGCATTACTAGTATTGCTCATACCTCAGTCACTTTCATATTCTCAAAGCCAAGGATAAGACTGAGACAGACCAATGCAAGTAAAAATTTGCTCTAGCCCATATCAGAAGATAATGCACTGTAAACACTAGGTCTCGTCAGTAAAGGCGAATTATTCAGGGAGGATGCTTCAAAACTAAACAAGAAATAATAATCCTACAAACATGAGTCCTAAAATTAATATCTTCCGAGAAATTAGAAAATGATTACCACCACTCTAAGAGCATCACGTCTTCTACTGGGGGTACTTTAAATCATCGTTGCGCCTGCGAAAACCGCTATAAGACTACGTTATTGGAAAACTACTGACCCACAGCACAGATCTCCTTAAGAACGAGAATTCTATGAGGTTCATCGCACCATATTGAACCTCAGAAGACAGATACTTACCAGACAAAGTTCTAAGCTGTAATTTTTTACATAGCGGTTTTTGTAGGCGCAGCGACGAAATGCATCTGTTTGTCACTACGTATTTCAAACAATAGGCCTACTCTTGTTTGTGCTTTTATTACTAGGACGTTTAAGCAGATGACATTGCATAGGGAGAGATCGTAATACGTAAACTTGTTCTATAACGCAGTATTACAGCACTATAAAAGTCGGGTAAGTTATATTCGTTTCTATTGAATCGGAATATGTTTTGTTATAACATTAATAGTGTACTGTAGTGTTTTCTGTTTAATGATTTAATGTTTTTCGCTAGCCTTACAGCATATACGAGCAAGGGACTCAAACGGTAGACCACTGGCTTTCTGAATCTAAGCTGGCTAGTTCGAACCCGGTTCAGTCCGGTCAAATACGTCAGCCTAGTGTCGGAAAATTCACCAAGAAATTAAACATCTCCTGCGGGACAAACTTTCGGCCATTCGACGTCTCCGAAAGCTGTAGTTAGTGGGACGTAAAACTAATAAAATTATTACTCCAATTATTTGAAGCCAGGAGAATTTTGGTATGCTGGCATTAGGAAGCGAAAACGGACTTAGAAGAAGTAGTAATATAAGGAACGGAAATCGGCAAAAGGGAGGCCTAAATATCTAGAATCACAAACACCAAGAGTATGCACAAAATATCCCGCAGTCAACCATTAACCAGAGAGAAAAAAATAGGGAGTATAAGGCGTGGACCACAGCATGGAAATAGCTGATAACTGATAGAATCTGATGATGTTCTTTCAAGAAAGAAACACGTCAAACTGTTTTTAATTAAATGGTATGTTTTAAGGTATAATGTTATTACATGCTTTCTTTTTCAGGTATATTCTAAATGCATTTCATCCTGAATTAGTTTCGACAGACTGAATAATCTCGCAGTTATAGAGTAACTACGTCAAAAATGAAAAGAAATGCTCCCAATGCAGCAAAAAGGAAAAAGAAGTACCAATGTGGACAGCTAAAATTCGTATAATAAACACTGTTTATAGTTGAACTTAGAGTTAGTTTTGGAATTGCAGCATTAATAATGGCCTTTGGAGAGGTCTGGTGCAGATCATTCTGTTTGACGGGCATGGGTCTGTGACGATGGGGCCCTAGTTTGGATGAACTGTAGTGTTGATGACTGCACACACATAAGGAGCCTGCGACTCCGACGAAATAACCAATGAAGGCTAAAATTCCTGATCCGGGTAGGTATCGAATCCGGGATTCCCTGCACTAAAGGCCAGCATTAGAGACAAAGCACACCTCAACTAACACAAATAGTTAGTTGTTTATAACATTAGGGCATTGTAGATTGTCACATAACATATTCAAGCTCGGCGATATTGGGGCTACCGGGCGAGTTGGCCATGCGGTTAGGGGCGCGCGGCTGTGAGCTTACAGCCAGGAGATAGTGGGTTCAAATCCCACTGTCGGCAGCCCTGATGATGGTTTTCCGTGGTTTCCCATTTTCACACCAGCCAAGTGCTGGGGCTGTACCTTAATTAAGGCCACGGCCACTTCCTTCCAACTCCTAGGCCTATCCCATTGTCGCCATAAGACCTATCTGTGTCGGTGTGACGTAAAGCCACTTGCAAAAAAAAAAAAAAAAAAAAAAAAGATATTAGGGCTTCCAAAGACCCCGCCCCACAATTGTTTTCCTCGTAATTCTTCGATTGATCGTTCCTTTGCAATTCTCTTTTCATTTCGATAGTCATTGTCATTATTTTTCTGACGAATAGAGGCTCTCTGTTTTCTCCTTTAGCGTGGCCTCCGGAGAGGCCTGTTGCAGGTCTTTCGAGTTGACGCCTTATAGTTGACCCACGCCTGTGAGGATAGGACCCTAAATAAGATTAATTATAATGCCGAAGTTGGTACAAATACCTAGCCCAAGACGTAGAGGAATCAACTACAGAAATATAAAATCCCCTACTCAGTCGAACGCAGGACTCTTTTGACCAAACTCTAGCATTACAATAATTGAAATTATTAGGGGTCCTCCTATTCAATACAGAGACATTTATTAATGTGAATAGATCACATGTCGTTCACATGATGTACTAGTTTCGGCACTTAACTTGTGCCATCATCAGCCAACGAGTCAAATAAGGCAAACACAAACAACTTTACAACTTTACAACTTTAAACCACACTGTAACACCTTAATAGATGAATATTAAATAAAATATGGTACATGATAATATTGCACTTTAGTATCAAATCCATAAACCATCGCTTTTAAAAGGTTTTTATACTAAAGTGCAATATCAAATCCATAAACCATCGCTTTTAAAAGGTTTTTATACTAAAGTGCAATATCAACATGTACCATATTTTATTTAATATTCATCTATTAAGGTCTTGCAGTGTGTTTTAAAGTTTTTTTAAAAGTTGTTTGTATTTGCCTGATTTGACTCGTTGGCTGATGATGGCACAAGTTAAACGCCGAAACTAGTACATCATGTGAACGACATGTGATTTATTCACATTAATGCATGTCTTTGTATTGAATAGGAGGACCCCTAATAATTTAAATTATTGTAGTCCCACTTCAATACGGATCATGAAATTCCTAAATATCAACTCCAGCATGCTAATGATTTAACCATGGAGCCGGACAATACGGGTTAATTATAACCTGGTTTTCCAGCTTTAAAATGATCAGGGGCTATGTCGTAGTCATAACTGCAGTTCTTTTGGGCGTAGAATGCGTCATGTGGGTGTTGGATGGTTGATGGAAATTCGGTTTAAAAAGACTTTTATTGTTTGGTATCTCCTTTTGCGAATGTTGTCAAATCACACTATTCTCAATCTTCTTTGATTCGATTACTTCTTGAGTGTCTTCGGATGTATCTTTCCCCATACGCAGGACGGCAACAGATAGTGGTTTGCGTTGCACAGCCGCCTTGGCTTTATTGCCTCGTAGGTAGACTCGATTACTCTTTGCCTCGGGTATTTTGAGCATTTTAGATTCATTTTGACTCATTGTCATGTTTGTCTTTGGGATAGGCTCGGACCTCCTCTAATTTTAGACATTTTCGGATATTTAAACGAAGTTCACAATTTTTCACGTACCTAGTCATATTTCCTCACAAAATTAATTACATATATCTAGCATAGACTAAATAAAGGACACCTCGCAGTAGGTCCTACTTGCTACTAGATCTGGTCCCTACTCATTCTGAACGTCAAGAGGTAAGCGACATTTCACTCATTTAACAAAGAGCAGAAAGAAGCTGTGGAGCTGCACATTTTGCTACTTTTAAGGCAGATCGAATCGACGGTTCTAACAATGTGAACTATCGTAACGACCAATACGAAAAGGAGTGCGGCGGACGGCATACGTTTTCTTTTGCTATTTGCTTTACGTCGCACCGACACAGATAGGTCTTATGCGACGATGGGACAGGAAAGACCTAGGTATGTGAAGGAAGAGGCCGTGGCCTTAATTAAGGTACAGCCCCAGCATTTGCCTGGCGTGAAAATGGGAAACCACGAAAAACCATCTTCAGGGCTGCCAACAGTGGGTTTCGAACCCACTATCTCCCGGATGCGAGCTCACAGCTGCTCGCCCCCAGCCGAACGACCAACTCGCCCGGTCGGCATAAGTTTGAACTGTTGTGTGATCACTTACCATTGTTTATCGCTGTATTCCCCATGTACATAGGATAGTATCACACAGCTTATATTCATTCCTGCGAAACATACACAAAGAACAGTGGACCAATAAGAAGACACGTCTAAAACAAGTCACTTACGATGAAACCCTCAAAATCGTCGTATTTCCATTTACCTCTGAAGTTCAGAATTATACCATACGCTCCGAGCTCCAAGTTCACCACCGAATGGCAGATGCGCAGGCTGTTCACTATTCCGTCATCTGACCTGAACAGCTATTTTGTTAGACTCCGTGGATCTTCTCTTTTCAACCCAGTTAGTATAATTTTGCTAGTTTTTAGAGATTTGAAATTATTGAAGGAAGTTTAGTGTACTCGTTTCAGGGATACCCGGACTTTTGATGAGGAACCCAATGCTGAAACGAGACGATAGACGTTTTCTACGTGAAAGTAAAGAGGTCAAAAACCGCCCTTTTCACTAAAAAAATATATTTACAATTATTTCTTAATAAAATTACAAACTAATATCCAGGCCACGAATGTAGTCTATTGATCCCTCTTTCCTAACTAGGAACTCTGTCGGGTAGCCAGGGAATACTCTCAGAGGATATTCTTGGACTACATGATGAACAGTCTGCTTTTCAGAGCTACAGTCACAACTTGGAGAAGTGATTTTCTTCCAATAAGACTGAAGAATATTTCCACGTCAGCGATGCTCGCCATTGATGTTCTTAGTAACAAAATATCTGCTGCGCTAAACACGTATCAGATATAAATGATTAGAAATTTGGAAATTAGCCATCTTATTCTTCTTCTTATTTACACTTTTTGTATAGAACTCAAATTTCGGAGATATCAGCAAGTGTGTGAAATAGATAATAATCCCGAATAAATCTGTTATCTTTCCTTACACATTTATTTATTTATTTATTTATTTATTTATTTATTTATTTATTTATTTATTTATTTATTTATTTATCGTGTGGCTTTTAGTGCCGGGAGTGTCTGAGAACACGTTCGGCTCGCCTGGTGCAGCCCTTGTAAAGCAAAGTGTGGGTGGCATCTGTCGTGTATGGGATCTGCGTGTTTTGTAGTGGAGGATAGTGTTGTGTGTGGTGTGTGATTTGCAAGAATGTTGGGGAAAGTACAAACACCCAGTCCCCGAGTCAGGGGAAGAACATTTTAAGGTTAAATCACCAGCCCGGCCGGGAATCGAAGCCGGGGCAATCTGAACCGAAGGCGTCTACGCTGACATTCAGCCAAGGAGACGGACTCCTTGCACAGTAAAAACCAATTAAACGTAAGACATTTTAATTTATACAACGTTTGGTATGTACAGTTTTTCGTCAACTAATGTTAATGGAGTAATTCTGTTAAGCCATTTTACCTTTTTTCCGTGACAAACAAACAAACAAACAAACAAACAAACAAACAAACAAACTAATATACGGTCAAGAATTTAACTGTACCTACCTTCGACTTTAGTATACCTAATCGGATATAAATACGAAGAATGTAGCAAAATTTTGTAGTCTACATACGAAATTATAATTTTGTTTATATAGATTTTATCAATATCTGGCAAGCACTTCGCGAACGTTCAAACTTGAAATAAACATGCTAAACCCACAAAACGTACCACAGTAAATGGAGCTGTTCACTATCTTCAGTAATAGATTTGCAGCTTAATCAAAATAATCCACCTTTTATCACGAGCAGAAGCCTCCGAAAGCATTCACCATAGCTGAAAGGGTCAGCCGGCGGCATTTGAATGCTGGTAACCATGGCAACTATGTCTTTATCTCTAAGTCTCCTGGTTTTATTTGAAGTTCTAACAAATGGCAACCGTTCAATATGACGTCATTTCTTTATCTGGGGGATGCATGAACAAATTTACGACTGCATGCCTGATCTGGCTGCGGTGTACCCAAGATTAGAAATTCTCATTTTGTGGTTTGTATTTTTCTCATAATATGAGGAGATCTGTCCGCCTTTATCACTATCCATATACTCGTTTATTTTTACGTTTATACCTTCTCTTCTACTGTACAAGGGAATGTTTCCCCTTATCTGTCGTAGGTCGTCTCGTATGCACGCTTGGTTGGAGACGGGCATCCGTGCAAACTTCATGAATCTTCGGTATAAAGTAAAAATAGTTATTGTCAGTATGTTGAATTCTTGACAATTGGACCAAATTTATTCATAGAACTGACGATAAGACAACGGGAATTCAAGCAATTTAATTTAATTATTATTAAAGTATAGAAAAAATTGCTAGGACATTTCATAGTTGAATTTAACGCAGTTTTCTCTCAAGTGAGTTGTCTGTGGCTGAGTTCAACCAGTTCCACGATCAAGAGTTAGTCTTATATTCGTGGCGGTGATGGAAACTAACGCAGTTAAGTTATACGATAATAATAATAATAATAATAATAATAATAATAATAATAATAATAATAATAATAATAATAATAATAATAAGGGTTTTACGTACCACTAACTACTTTTACGGTTTTCGGAGACGCCGATGTGCCCGAATTTTGTCCAGAGGAATTTCTTTTGCATGCCGGTAAATATACTCACACGGGCTGACGCATTTGGGCACCTTCAAGTACCTCAAGACTGAGCCAGGATCGAACCTGCCAACTTTGGCTCTGAAGGCCAGCACCATTACTGCCTGAGCCACTCAGCCTAGCTGTCATCCGATAAGATAGTATTCTAGACCATAAAACTCGGCACTGTACGAGCTAGAAGGCAAGAAGTATATTAGTAGTAATAGTCCCAGCATAACAATGCTTTTGTCTTTGGAACTCACAGCTGGCTTGTCTGACTTGGCAAGCACAGGGATCTGAGCTGCGTTCGACATCATTTATATATAATACACCACACTACAAACCACTAAGGAAGCACGTAATAGTGAAAACATGCCTCCAAATAGGATTGGCGTCAGGAAAGTCAACTGTATGTAAAACTGAGGTAAATACATATAAAGTGCCAACAACTCCAGGTAAATAGGGAAAGAAATACGAAGAACTATTTAAAATATTTGTTTCTATGTCCAATAACGGATGCCTTTGCTGGCGGGACCTAGTGTTTACAGTGCACTATGTCTTCTGGTATGGGCTAGAGCAATTTTGTTACTTTCATTGATCTGTCTCAGCTTTATCCTTGGCTTTGACAAAATGAAAGTGACTGAGGTATTAGTGATGCTAGTAATGCCATTCCTTCTGCAGCCAGTCCATGCTATGAATGGTGTGAAAATATTGTTCATAAGGTCGGTTGGTGCATGCATTTCAGTGGGCTTGGCAGACTGATATGTAATAGCAACTTCTGACTCGGTGAGGAAAGCAACGGGAAACTACCACACTCCTCATTTCCCTAGTACGCCTCTTCAGTGATGTCTAGGCCATATATGACAGCTGATGGCGGAGCTGTTGAGGATCCAACCAGCCTTCGGGCTGAGGACTAAACATACATAAGACATTCAAGATGACCTGATACGCCAGTGTCAACATCGTTAGCGAAATACTCTGTGGCAGAAGCACCGAGATTTCTCACAAGACATAAAATACTCCTAACACACGCGAAGCAAGAGAAATCGAGCAGTTTATAAACACTATTATTTATTTATTAGTGGTTTAAGCCCACTAGGGTGCGCTTATGACTAGTTCTTTTTGGATGCGCCCTTTCTTTCCCAATACCTGTTGAGTGCCGCTATTAGTTCTTCCTTTTTTCCTGTGAAAGAGGTTCGCAAGTTTTAACAACCTTTGGCAGAGGAGACCAAGAATTTACTAATGTACAAAATTTAGGGCGGTCTGGGACATCAGTATCAGAAATCCTAGCGGAAGCTAAGTATTTTTTTCTTCTTTACTTCATTGAGCCACATGATTCCAGTCTTGTAGCTTTTGATGAGTGAGATGATCTTCTTCGTAAGCCTGTTGTTGTCCTTTCTCAGAAGGTGCCGTAAAACTTCAGCCGTCTACGTCGGATGCTAGTGTTAGCCGTTCCCAACTGTTGACACAGTTCTGAGTTCGAGTAAAACAGTATTATTTTAAACAAAATAATAAACCTCAATTCTATTGGATAAAAGCCGGCCCCGTGGTGTAGGGGTAGCGTGCCTGCCTCTTATCCGGAGGCCCCGGGTTCGATTCCCGGCCCGGTCAGGGATTTTTGTCTGGATCTGAAGGCTGGTTCGAGGTCCACTCAGCCTACGTGATTAGAATTGAGGAGGTATCTGACGGCGAGATAGCGGCCCCGGTCTAGAAAGCCAAGAATAACGTCCGAGAGGATTCGTCGTGCTGACCACATGACACCTCATAATCTGCAGGCCTTCGGGCTGAGCAGCGGTCATTTGGCAGGCCAAGGCCCTTCAAGGGCTGTAGTGCCATGGAGTTTGGTTTTTGGTTTTGGTTTTCTATTGGATACCATGGGGTTTGGTTTTTGGTTTTGGTTTTCTATTGGATAAGAGGTATCTGATAGCACATCATCGAAAAAATAGCAATGGATCATGTAGAAAGCATAAAGGACCATTCAGAAATAGTTCTTCGTATTTATTTCCCTATTTACCTGGAGTTGTTGGCACTTTATATGTATTTACCGCAGTTTTACACCCAGTTGACTTTCCTGACGCCAATCCTATTTGGAGGCATGTATTCACTATTACGGGCTTCTTTAGTGTAGTGTGGTGTATTATATACAAATGAAGATGTGTTTCGACACGGGCACAGGACAAATTATGAGGGACAACAAACATTAAGAGATACCTTAATTTGATGTGCAATTTCCTGGGTCTATGTTTGCCAATAAACATACTTTTTTTTTCTTTGAAAAGTATGACTGCTTTGGCGTGATACAGTGCTACATGGGGCATTGAGGTTCGAATACCATGAATACGAACTATTTCAAGCAGTATCACAATCAATATTGCTCTGCTGTCAACAGTTGGCTACAACAGCTCAAAGGTAAATATAACTGATATAATGTTGCCATGAATTCGATTCTTAAGTACAGTAGTATTTTGACAATTGTTAATTGAGATATAATCTGTTTATCTTGGTGCTGCTCATATCTGATAGATGGCAATATTGTGGCAAGTGTATAAAAACTAATCCATCAATGACGGATAAACAACTAATAGTCCATATGTTACGCTACGCAAAATTAAATTAAATGGTCGACCTAGAGATGCTAACGAAACCTTGTCTTAGTAATACTGATAATGGTTTTACGTCTCACTGATTACTTGTATGGTTATTTCAGATGCCCAGACGCCAAATTTTTGCCCCATGCCAGTGAATCTATCGATACGAGCCTGGTGTATTTGAGCACCTTCAAGAACCATCAGACGGAGTCTGCCAAGCATGTGAGCTATTCAGCCTGACGAACCAGCTCTACCAAGTTGACGCTGATATCCACTAACAGCCGGTAGGTCACCAAGGTAGACGTACAGATTGGCGTCCATTGATTTTCAGTGTAGATTTGGAGATAGATTCAGTTGGTCTGGAATAAAGCACGAGCCTAGCCTTAACTTGAAAATAAAATAGTGAAAGAAGGCTATCATGCTCTCGGGTTATTGAGTCCAGAATTTAATTTGGACTTCGGCTTGAGGTTTAAGTTATATTAAATGAATTAATATTCATGATTATGAAAGCTCAATCAGGTGTTGCATCATATAGAATAAGGTATCTGAACAAGAATTAATATTTTTCATGAGATTATATTATTGTTTTAATATTAAATACCATACATTATAGTTAGTGATACTGTAGAGTTCAAACTCTAAAGATTTAACTAAATATTCCCAGTGTGGGAGCAAATAAAATTAAAATAACCTCTGTATTTATTGAAGAGGCATTGGCTTTGGAGAGAGAGAGAGAGAGAGAGAGAGAGAGAGAGAGAGAGAGAGAGAGAGAGAGAGAGAGACTGACCCTGCTAATCACGAGATGACCACACACTACAGGAACCCCGTTATTGCTGTTCCCCAAAAAGTTAATCAATATTCCTTGTTTCTGAGAAGTCCCTGAACCTCAATTAAGGCCACGACCGGTTCTTTCCCTCTCGCACCGCATTCCTATCCCATCTGTGCCGTAAGACCTATCTGCGTAGGTGCGAAGTAAAGGAAGTTGGAAAACAAGTCCATGGCCTGTTAAATGAAAGTAGGAGTTCATCTCTTTCATAAGTTGGTTGGTAAGGTAATTTACATGTTACTAAGTTACTTGTAATTCACTTCTTATTGAAAGTAAGTTTTTACGCAGATGTGTAAAACTAAATATTTCGTTATATGGGGCAAGTCATCGAAGATGTTCACCTGAAGTAACTTTAAATCGCTAAAGGTATTGAAAATCAGTTTAATGATAATAATAATAATAATAATAATAATAATAATAATAATAATAATAATAATAATAATAATAATAATAATAATAATAATATTGGCTTTACGTCCCACTAACTACTTTTACGGTTTTAGGAGACACCGAAGTGCCGGAATGTAGTTCCGCCGGAGTACTTTTAACGTGCCAGTAAATCTACCGACACGAGGATAATGTATTTGAGAATCGTAAAGTAACACCGGACTGAGCCAAGCTCGAACTTGCCAAGTTGGGGTCAGAAGGCCAGTGCCCCAACCGTCTGAGCCACTCAGCCTGGCAGTTTTAGTACTTTCTAGAGTGTCAATACCTACATATATAATAGTTTTAACTTAACTTTTCTGAAGGAACTGCATTGTTTTCTACACCTAGGATTAGATTTATGGACATTTCATTTAGGGTGTGATTATTTTTAAAAGCCGACAAGTAGTTATAGAACGTCAGGACAAAAATGTCGTCGATAAAAGCTGTCGCATATCGACCTTTCCTTTATGTGTTACAGTGCTGTTGCAGTGTATTTATTTGTATCAGGGGATGTCACATTCGCTTTTCCGCGCAATCGGCTGTCGTAGAGAGCTTCGGCCTGTGAGGTCACCGACAGTAAACTCCTGCGTGTTCCAATGGCAACGTGAGTGGTCTCTGGTAAGCTGTATAAGTGTTTATTAAGTAAAATGTGTGAGTGGAAGTTGGAGTACGTGCTATCCTTTAATGCAAAGAGTAATTAAAATGAAAGCAAGAATAACTTTGCGTTGTGGAGTGTAAAAATGCGTTCTATAAAACTGAGAATATGATATATCACAGCTTCCCAAAATACATTGAGTTTCACGCTAAATGGGTATTACGATGTAAGGGATCTGATAAAATTCAACGCTAATTATGCAAAAAAATTGTTCCGCAAATTTCCTCCTTAATGGCTATAAACGAGACTTAGAAAATGAACTTCTAGGCTTGCCATTAGAAAGGAAATTCAAGCCAGATGTTGCAACTTCCTAAAATATTCGTAACTGGCAATGGCATCTGTGTTACACGTTAAAGAAATGGTGATGATGAATTAACTGAATTTGAACAATTGTTATTAAACCTACTACTACTACTCCATTTATATTCTAAACTAAATTTCCTTCTCCATTGATTCTCAATATGTTTTTCCTGTCACTATCTTTGCATGTATTTTATACCGCAAATATAACTGTGATGTTCTACTTGTACAAATAAATTAATGGATTGTTCAAATTTAATGCCAGACCAAAATAAGAGAATTCAGAACAGAGTTGTCGTAAAAAAAAAGCACTGTCTCCTATCGCAGAGCTGTCTCCCAAGGAACTAAAACTTGATCCCAGTCAGCGAGTATAGACACTTTTCTCGAGTCAGTCGACTAGAGTAAAAAAGAAACCACTCGCCTGAAAAGCGAAATAGAGGGAGTAAGAAAGGAAAATTTGTCATTAAGAAAGTGTAACGTGACGTAAACAAATCACAAGCTAAAAAATATATTGTTTTCCTTAAAATCAACGAATTCCGTACAATACAAAGAAAAAGAATAGGCGTAAAGTAAATCGTGCATTGTTTCAATACTTTTCTCCAGGTAAAATTTGCTCCCTATTGAGCAAGAACAAGAGGGTGAAGTGGAGCCTCGAGGAATTTACAAATACTGTTACAATAGTTATGTATCCCGACACCAGAAGTTGAAGTCCGGTCCTCAACGGCCCAAAATTTCGGGTTTTGAATATTATTCTTATTCTAATGTAATCCACTGGTTAGATCTACTTGCTTCAAAAGGAAGTTTGTTCATATTGTTTCATAAGATAACCAGTCATAAATTCTAAGGGTAGTTACTAAGACACTTCAGTAACAAATTAGTCTTTTCTTTCCGAGAATAAGATTCGTGGCTTGTCGCAATATTTTCAATAACAGCCACGTCATTCATTCCCGCTCTGTCAGAGCATGTAAGATTGTTACCACTGAGTTAACACGTGATTTTAGCCTAGAAAACTCTACTGTAAAAGGCGACTGCTTTGACAGATCAGCACCATTCGATCAACATTCGTTAAGTTTATCAGCATTTACCAGCAGGCTTCATGTCCCATTCTAGTATTTTCAAACCCTGACAATAAAAACTTAGCTGTTATGTAGATCAGTCTAAGAACACTGTACAAATTTAATGTATTAGTATTTATTCATTGAACATAACAGGCGATTAGCCACGATACATGTTCACAAAGCCACTTTCCATGCACGAACGACTAAGAACAACAGAAAAGAAGAGAAACACGAGACTCCTTGGGTATGCCATGAGGTCCCTCAGATACCCCGGAAACGTGACACTCCCAAGGAAGGGTCACCACAGCAGCAGTCATCCTCAGTCCCTACATGCCACGTCCATCGTTTACACTTAATATTAAAATACAAAATAAAATAAAAAACAAAAGATCATAATATAAAAGCATGAAATAATATTAATGTACAAATTTAAAAGCAGGGTGATTAATAGTTAATAAACGTAAAAGAACATAATTTGGCCTGTCATTTCTATTGACTTTAGATACCACTCAGCGTGATATTGAACTTACGGAACGTTAGCTTCAAGTATTCACAGTTACAAGACGTAGGCCCGGTTTATTCAACCTTAGTTAACATTTAACTGCCTGTTAAAATAATTTTACAGTGAAATTAACCAAATCAGCATTTAATGAACATTGGTTAAGACTAACAATCTGTTAAACTCTCAGTTAAATTAACTGCCGAGGTTCAAGCAGTTAAACTCTCTGTTAGCTCAAAATATGGCAGTTGTATTAGGTGGAGAACTTCTGTATCTTGAATATTTGGAGCATGATAGGCCTTGTCCAGAAAGAGTTGCTTGATCGTATGTTGACTAGCGTCAGTATGTAGATTGAATTCACAACAAATTTTCTTCCAAGCATCACTTTTAGCTTTGAGCACGGATCCATTAATTTGCTTACTTTCTATAACAGGTAACAGTGATTTTTCTAGAAATTTTCGCCAGTCGGGCGGCAGGAATGAGCAGCCGGGCGGGAAATACTACGTAAAAATAATTTGATCACATTTCAGTTTATTCTCCTCAGAGCATTAACGAACAGGTTAACATTAACTGCAAAATTGAACTATTTTTGTGTTATCATTAAGGGGTGGATTTTAATGACCTTAACATCTTCGAAATATGCAAGCAAATATGACCCGAACATCTTTAAAATATGACCGAGAAAGGAAAAAGTATGGCTTCACATTACGGTAGTTGATTAATTTAGGCCTATAAATGAACATTTGTCAGTTTTGTTTGTTAAATTCAATTTCTGTTAATCACAAAGTTCTTTTTTATCTTCAGATTTGGCAGCACATGTATCCTGAAAAAATCAAGAAATAATTAGCAACGGATGATGATCTGATAAAGTATTTAACTAGCTCTGAATCGGCATATTTATATAAAAATGACGATGAAAATATCCATACCTGGTTTTAGTATTTCTTTCCGGCAGTGAAATTGCACTGGATGATAATGTGCATTTTCAAGTTGTCGAACTCGAACCCTCTTCGGCAGTCAAACAGAATGTTTCTGTACCTGGAGAAACTCCGCTCGACGTCACACGATGTTATGGGTGCAAATTTGAACAATGTTATGTCCTCCGGAGAAAACTGCTGCTGAAAATCCCCAAATGTTGTATGATGTCCACAAAGAATGCCAATTATCTTACAAAGCATAGAATAACCTTCAGTTGATAACAGCACTCTTTGCAGGTTTTAAATCACACTCAATGTTCTTCACAATATCCAACGTGTTACTTACTGGAAGCCCCACAGTTTCGAGACGAGTGTTCGCTCTTGGTATCACACCTCAATTCGATGATATGACGGCCAAATTTCCGATCAAGCTGGAAGAAGTAAACAAATTTCCACAATCCTAATAGATGATGAATCACAAGGATAAAATTCCTGAACAACTCTCTTGAAGGAAGCATAATTACTTCAGTAATACTGAACAGTGTCGAGCCAAGTTCCCCAACGAGTAAGGGCAGGCAGAAGTGGAAGAGGCAGAGTAGGAGCAGTTTATTTCAACTTTTGATCCGAACCTCTTCGACCACTCTATGAAAAGCATGGCCATTTTCGGATAAAGTAGATTTGGTCCTTTGGCTGCCTTATTCACGTACGGGGCGGCATTAGTTACAAGAAGTAGTATGTTGTTTCCTTTTTACCCCATCTTCATAGAATCATCAAACAGCACTGCAATGGAGGAATGATTTACTTTCTCTAAAACCGCACATGTCAGGAGAAACACATTACCGGGCTTGTCATCTTTCAGAATGCCAACGTTAACTACGCACCTCCCATTTACGTCAGTTCTTTCGTCCAATGAAACCCGTATCTTGTGGTTGAGAACTTCAGATCATATCTTCTTTAAAACATCTTCATAGAAACTCAAAGTTCATTCATTGGGAACAGGTTGACTGATATACTTCTCTAACTAAAGATGGTACTGTTCAGTATTTTCAAGGGAATAGTTGAAGTAACCATCATCCTGCAGAGATCCTTACAGAATTCCGATCTGTAGTCTGACGGAGCAGTAGCTGCACACAAGGTCCTTTCAAAACGTAAACGCTGCCTATTCTCTGCCACGGAAAAAAATATTACTCACGTCTGATGTTTAGTTGTAGCGCAGTGTTCTTGCACATTTAAACTTTTCCGAGCACATAAGGCCTACCTGCACTTTACATAGTTTGCAATATAAAATAACACCATCATTACTAAAATTCTGCTCTCCAAATTTCTTAACAAAATGCCTTAATTAGACACTCTCTGAATACTTCGGTTTATACATGTTGAAACTACACTGAAGAAGTGGTCTTAAAACAACAAGCCGGACAGTCCTCTATTTTATAGGAAACAGAAACACCAGTTCATTACCTACGTATGCACCCCAGGATGTCTTTCTCCTGAGTATTGCCAATCACTTTGTGCTCCTCATTAGGAAATTCCAAGAAGGTCCCTTGTTCATAGTTCCAGTTACCTGCTACCTGCCCATTCCCGGATACAGAGTGATATTCAGTCCACAAATAGATTTCCTAAGTATTACAGAAAGATTCCCTCGCTGAATAGCTTGCCACAAAAATTCACTCACTATGAAAATTCTTAGATTATGACAGGAAATATGACTTTGTTGCACGTCAAGGAGAAATATGACTAATATCTTAAATTAGTCCAAAGTATGACTTTTCAAGCAAAAATATGGCATCTTTAAAATCCACCCCTTAGTTATCACGAACAAGACATAAGGGTACGGTATTTTCAACTTCTCGTGTACGCTGCTCGTTCATCATCTTGTAAACACCGGGACTTACCGTTCGGTTGCTGTAGAAGATCTAGTGCTCGTATGCTAATCCGGACACTGCTCGCGCACGATACTACGTGATAGTCAAGCTGGACATTTGAACTCCGATGTAATTGATCCAATTATGCTGTCAATAATGAAGATTTATCATTTAAATAAACAATTTTGCAGTATTTGCATTTTAATTTGACTCAAACACGTGTATGTATTAATGTTATGAAACTAACCCATATCTGGGTTGTTAGTGGGAGGTATAAAAATCGGCAGGGTGGTGCGCGTATTAAAGAATTCCTAGGGAGAACACTTGGTGAATACTTGCAAATAATTTCCAAAATAAAATAATTTTGAACCACGCATTTTCTTATCGGTTTTTTCCATATTGGTCTGTAGAGAAACAGAAGACAAAAAATTGGAATAAATGTTGACTTCACGTGCCTTGGTTTACAGGTGTATACAAACAAAAGCACATCGAAACTGTATAGTTCTGCCATTGCCTTCTAGATTCTCACTAATCGCTGTTCCTGTGAGAGCTCACACCGTGTTAGCTAACAGTTCCCACGAAATGTTTGGATGAACGCAAGAAAACTTGCTGCTAAATTTTTAACGCTGTGTTAAGAAACAGTGTGTTAGTGTTCTTTTAACTGAGAATGAATCGGGCCTAACTTGTTAAGCTACAAACTTAACTCTCATACCTTATGAGCACTCTCTTCTCTCTCTTCTATACACCTTATAGATTGGGGCGGTAGAATACGTCGATATCCCCTGCCTGTCGTAAAAGTTGACTGAAAGGGGCACAGGGACTCACAACTTGGGAGCGTGTGTTGGCGACCATGGGATTGCTTCCACTTACTTGCTCCAGACTCCCCAATTTTGTCTCCCATATCCTTCCTTCCTTGGCCAACTTTTATTCTCTTCCGACCTTAACGGTATAGGTTTGCGAGGTCTAGGGATTCTTAGGTATTCACTTCACATCCTTTATGGTCCTTCCGCTTATTCTGCCGATAAGTCATTTCTTCGAATTGTTAGACCTTTTCTTTTCTGCCTCTGTAGTGTTATAGAGTATCGTTGCCCAGTCGTACTTCCTCTTTATCACTCTCTCTCCTAATTTTTTTTAAAAAAAAGATATCCTCTACCTTGTTCCTTTCAAAAGTGGGCAAACGCCAGGCAATATTAAATTAGTTTCTTGAAAATAAATTATTGTTATTTACAGGCAATATCAGCTGTCGAGATCGTTCGAAGGGAGTTGCAATTACAACATATAAACTTGCGTAGGGAATAAAAAATTCAAACCATCCATTCTTCCTTAATTCGGCAAGGTGATTTTTAATGAAATTTCATTTGACTGAAATATTGCGCAATTCGTGATTGAAGCAGCCCAGTACAACACACGGTACGGCAAGAATTGGGACAGTAATCTTTTGAGACCTGGAGTAAGAAAGAGAACAAAGGAGAAGTCTGTTTAAGTGATACATCCCAGCAAACAGGATCCAAAGTGTAAGAGGCTATCATGTAATGTATGGCGAGAAGTTATTAAAATTATCACAAATGTATCATATGTTAATACTATACCAGGCAGATGTCAGGACACCAAACCCCGTCGGCGTTGTCACAGGGGGTCTCAATCATTGTTCTTGTTTCGGGATTCTGTGATCAAGTTGCAATCTTACGGAACTAACGCCAAAACATTGTCTATCAACCATGGCCATGAAGGACAAGAGATTCAGTGTCAACGAAGATGTACGCGGGCTCACCAAAACTGACAGCAATCAAAGGGCAGATGTTATTGCATTAAACCAAATTCTCCTGATGGATCCTATCAAATTCGAGCACCATGACAGTCAGCCTGAGGAATTCAATGCCACCAAAAAGCGCATCTACGATCCAACCTTCGATTTCTTTCTGAAAAAATATCTTAAATCAATGACTGTGTTTGGCTTAATGATAAGACCTGGAGGGAACATATTCAAAATTTATTGCCGACTTTTGTCCACGGCGTGGACTCACTAAACCATTCATGAAAACACCTGCCATAATGGTGTTCAAGGATTCCATTTTCATATTTAGGAACCAAGCTTATGGGCACTAATGCATTTCACTGATTCCATCCAGATTTCCTAAAATATGATTTCTAAACAGCAACATGTAATTTTGCATAGTAACCGACTTTGTGTATAGGTATCCTTTTGCATCAGAGCAACCTGAAAATGCTAAAGGGAAATTTTCAAATAACCTACATATATCTTTATTCTAGAGTGCTATGCATCTCAGCGTTTAGTATGCAACTTCGGTGATTTTACTAAACGCCTACACAATATTCTATTTGTAACTAGCTTGTGGTCTCGTTTCGTCCCCTACCTATTACATTTATATTATTAGAAGCAGAATCTAACCATCGTCCTCTTAGTTTCCGTGTACTTCTCATACTGTCAATGACCGAGACCATTACTCTTCTAGATAACCTAAGCTCCTCCATCGCCTCACATAACTTCACCGCCTAAGCCAGTTGATGAGTACCGCTTCATCTATCGAGTTCATTCTTAACTTAGCCTCCATCTCCTCATTCCGAGTAAACTCCTGCCATTGTTCCCACCTGTTTGTTCCAGCGAACATTTCCGCTTCTTTAATGTCTGTTACTTCTAGCTTATGAATAATATATCCTGAGTCCACCATACTTTCGTTACCTAACAGAAAAGTTGGTCTGAAAACAGACCAGTGTAAATATAGTTTTGCCCTGGAGTTTACTTCATTCTTACAGATTACTGTTGATCGAAACTGCGAGCTCACCGCAACAATTTTGTTGCACCATGATTAATTCTCACTTACTGTACTGCCATTCTTGGAGAGTACGCATGCGAAATACATGAAATGATATACCTCTTTCAGTTTTGTATTCCGAACCTGATTGTCAATTCTAGGTTTCTTCCCAACCGATGTCCGGCTCCATGGCTAAACGGTTAGCGTGCTGGCCTTTGGCCACAGGGGTCCCGGGTTCGATTCCCGGTAGGGTGGGGAATTTAATCATCATTGGTTAATTTCGCTGGCACGAGGGCTGGGTGTATGTGTCGTCTTCATCACCATTTCATCTTCATCACGACGCGCAGGTCACCTACGGGAGTCAAATCAAAAGACCTGCACCTGGCGAGCCGAACATGTCCTCGGACACTCCCGGCACTAAAAGCCATACGTCATTTCCTTTCATTTCCCTTCCGATGTCTCTTTACTCTTCTAAAGGCTAATTTTCATATCATACGCACTGCACGTATTTTGTGCTCGAGGATATTAGACTGCAGGCTTTCAGTACAGACGGTCTTTAAGACCAAGTCATTAGCGTATACCAAACTGGTTGGGCGATCTACGCTGAATTCTCATTAATTTTGTCGGGTAAACTCCAAATTCGTCACCAGAGATCTCTTACATGACGACGTCGTACGACATTGTGTTGAATGGAAGTTTTTACGCCCTTCAAGGAATTTACTACCTTTGCTGGGTTTGAGCCCGCCATCTTGCGATCTTTAGGACGATATTCTACCACTATTACACAGCAGGAGCTATTCATGTTGATGATTTGTGTGTACAATAGAACTGGGATATTTTAGGCCATGAGCCATATGAACCAAAATCCGGATCCTTGGCGTAATTGTAGGTGTAGTAGTTTCTGGTTCAGAATATATCCGAGATACTAACCACTTTTCCATAACAACTGGTATCCCGATTCTCAGCGCCCCCTTACTAGGCCATCAGCCGTTATCACTGGTTTACGAACTAGGACGTGGCTGAGTAACCCACACCAGGAAACCTTTAATATATATAGACATTAATTTTGTATTACATTAGAATCAATGTAGTATATTACTTCTTTGCAACCTATCAACTCAATGACAGCACTGCGGATTTGCGTTTAGAACAATAGAGTTGTGCAGCCCACCCTACACGCACTGCGGGTCAGCATACCTCCTCAAACCTCGTTAGCAAGGGGACCAACTACCAACAGCTATCAGCCCGCCTTAATCGGTAATATATTAAAAACTTCAAGTTTATATTGATGACATCGTAGTTAGCCGGTTCGAGTCCAGATCGTTTACCATGGCTGGCAGGGTAGGAGAGGTGGTGACATACAATTGCTAATCACTAGATCACGTGCCTAAAGCCTGGATTCAATTCCAAACCTCTCCACAGTGTTCATCTACAGTATATCTATACTAATGTATAAAGAGGTAAAGTTTGTTTATATATAATAGCAATCTCAGGAACTACTGGACCGATTCTAAAAATTATTTTACTAATGTAAATATTCATTATGTCCACCTCTGTGGTGTAGTGGTTAGTGTGATTAGCTGCCACCTCCGGAGGCCCGGGTTCGATTCCCGGCTCTGCCACGAAATTTGAAAAGTGGTACGAGGGCTGGAACGGGGTTCACTCAGCCTTCGGAGGTCAACTGAGTAGAGGTGGGTTAGATTCCCACCTGAGCCATCCTGGAAGTGGTTTTCCGTGGTTTCCCCGCTTGTCCTCCAAGCAAATGCTGCGATGGTACCTAACTTAAGGCCACGGCCACTACCTTCATTATTCCTTGTCTATCCCTTCCAATCGTCCCATCCCCCATCAAGGGCCCTGTTCAGCATAGCAGGTGAGGCTGCCTGGGCGAGGTACTGGTCATCCTCCCCAGCTGTAACCTCTGACCCAACGTCTCACGCTCCAGGACACTGCGTCCGAGGGAAAAACCAACCCTGGTGGCTAAGCATATTAAGAAAGAAAGAAATATTCATTATCCCTGAGAGACATGGGCTGTATTTTATTTTCAAAACAATTCAGGGGGGGGGGCAGGTATAAAAATACTATGCTAATATAAGCGAAATATCAAATATGTCGTACTAGGACGAGACAAAGCTCAATTTAAGCCCCCTTGACGCAAAGAACAAAACTCGATGAGTCCTACGGCCCGAAAACCATGTTTTAAGGCCCTAAAACCAACCGTTATGGAAATATTGGCACCCCACTACCCCTACTCTAGGAGTCGGATAAAGAAATGAACTACCGTAACCATGGTAACTTCAGCTCCCAGATTCTACGGCAGCGAGATTATCTACAATTTATCACAAAAACCTACCATGTTACAAACATGAAAACTGGAATTTAGAATCTCCTTTAAAATTAAAAGAAAACAATGTTTTCAGAAAATCCACTTAAGGGGTGATAAGAGGAACTGAAAAGAAGTGAGGAAGGATTTGGATTATTTATATGAGGATGCAGGTATCTCAGAAACTGAAGATGTTACAGACGTTAAAATTGGTACTTGCAATCCCCTTTAAAAATAAATGAACACACTTTTCTTGGAAAATCCATTTAAGGGGTGAAATAATAAAGCGGGTGAAGTTTAAAATGAATATCTTCTTCTTCTACCGCTTTTCCAACACCTGTGGGGTCGCGGGTGCGAACTGCGCAGCAAATGTGGATTGGACCCTGTTTTACGGCTTGATGCCCTTCTTGACACCACCCCTATATGTAGGGATATAATTACTACTGCGTGTTCCTGCTGTGGTTGGTAAAGTGGTGTGTTGAGTGAATATGACGAGTAGAGTGTTGGGACAAACACAAATAACCTGTCCCCGAGCCAGAAGAATTAATCATACGCGATTTAATTCCCCGACTCAGCCCGGAATCGAACCAGGAACCCTGTAAACCGAAGGCCTCAACGCTGACTACTCATCCAAGGAGTGAGACAGATTATTAAATGAGTATTTCTACAGTATATCTCATAAACTTAACATGTTACAGGCATGAAAATTGGTATTTGTAATCTCCTTTAAAAATGAAGAAACACGAATTTTTGTTTTCAGAAAATCAACTTAAGCTGGAGATCGAAAATATACTTATATCTCAAAAATTAAGATGTTACAGACGTGAATATTGGTATTTGGAATCTCCTTTAGAAATAAAGAAACCCTTTCTTTTTTTTGACTTAAAGGAGGACTGTTTCTCACATGTAGAGTTCCATGTCGCATGTTACAGATTTAGCTCTGCCAGTAGCTTGGTCATCTTGGCCCCAAAATGCGACGCCACAAACGTGGTTTACAAAGAGGTTCTGGGGTAGATGAAATGCAATTTTTCGGCGAGTTTTCATACTTTACGAATTTTCATATTATGTCGTAGTGCAGTACCGAGGAACAATTAATTGTTATCAAATTACGGAATCCTCATAAGCGAAGACGTGGGTAACAGTAATGGTGATTCGTCCATCGGATGGAGACGTTAATCCTTCAGCAGAACCCATGTTATTTGAAGGAGTAGGCTATGTTCCAACGCCAGGTTTCACGCGCTGCCTACTTCATTATCAGTACCACCTCAACACACACCCTGACGAGCAGGCCACCCATCGGTGTGAAATTGATAGACCTGCACCAGACGAACAGAACATATCCTCGGACTCTCCCTGGAGGAACTGTTAGGTTCATAACGAATGGAGCATGATTTATTTTCTCGGGTGGTGTAGTATGCTATACTTTGGTTTTTAATTGCAGGTAGTTTACAGTGGCAATAATAAATCTAGGCTTTCTGTAACGCTGATGAGATAAGTTGCGGTGGTCTTTGATAAGGTTCTTTCTTTCTTTCTTTCTTTCTTTCTTTCTTTCTTTCTTTCTTTCTTCTTCTTCTTTTGCTAATGCTTTTTCCCCACACCTGTGGGGTCGCAGGTGCGAGCTGCGTCGCAAATGTGGATTTGGCTCTGTTTTACGGCCGGATGCCCTTCCTGACGCCAACCCTAGATGGAGGGATCTAATCACTATTGCGTGTTTCTGTGGTAGTTGGTAGTGTGGTATGTTGTCTGAATATGTTGAGGAGAGTGTCGAGACGGACACGTACACCCAGTCCCCGAGCAAGAAGAATTAATCAGAAGCGACTAAAATCCCCGCCCCGGCCGGGAATAGAACCCGGGACCCTCTGAACCGAAGGCCAGTAGTTGACCATTCAGCCAACGAGTCTTGATATGTGTGAAACTTTTAAGTTATGGAAATCCATTTTGAGGGCTACCGGAGGTTGGGTTCAAACTCATCATCTCTCGAATGAAAGCTTACAGCTACATGATACCCACCATGTAGTCAACTCATTCTGTTATACTTTACGGTTTTCGCTCTTTTCAAGTTGAATGTACCATTATCCCAGCTACCGGGGGCAGGCTTTCTATTATGATGCCATTTAGGCTACATGTGCGTTTTTTAGACTTTGTTTTATTCTAGCTATGCATGCAAACTTTATTCTTTCTCCTTAATTCCGTAACTAAATATAGGGTGCGTAATTTACTGTACATGGTGGCGAGATAAGGGCGGTAAGCCTCGTATTAAATTAAGCAATTAAAATCATTTTCAGTTTTAACATACTCTTACTTTGTATTTATTTCATAGCGGCTCTCTAGCTAAGGCAATGAAGGCGTGCTAGGTTGAAGTAAAACGACGTAGGTTCGATTCCACGCCAGAAAATACACACTTATAGAAAGAGATTTCCACTCTAACCACTCTATCCCACTTAGTATTGAGGTTATGGATAGTGGAAGCCTTCACCTTACACTCCTCCAAGGGCTTCCATTGCCTCTGCGAAGATTGCTTTGCTTTTATTGTCATATCACATTCTTTCATAGAATTCAGTTTCTTACGTGGTTATGAAAATTCTTCACGGAGTGCTGTATAACATGTGTAAGAATTTACATTTTCACACAGGGCAAATGCTGGGGCTGTACCTTAATTAAGGCCACGTTGGCTTTCCTTACCACTCCTAGCCCTTTCCTATACCATCCACGGTATAAGACCTATCTGTGTCTGTGTGACGTTAAGACAATTGAAAAAAAAAAAAAAAAAGAAATACATGCCTTGTCAAATGGGAAGGATAATATCCATTGTGGATATATAATTTATACCAAGGTTATAGAGTGAGTTAAAGTTACTACATAGCTCATAACTCTAGTTACCAATACGGTATAAGAATATCAGGAACTACGTTGCTCGAGAGTTTAGCGATAAAATCTAGAGCTCTCATTATTTTGCCACAAAAGACACATGCGATTAATATTAACGTCATGAGGGTCTCTTTGTAGTATATTATTTAATAAATACTGGAATTTACTTGAGAATTCTCTTTCTTTCTTTCTTTCTAAATCTGCTTACCTTCCAGGGTCGGTTTTTCCCTCGGACTCAAGGGCAGTGTCCTGGAGCTTCAGATTCTGGATCTGGGATACAACTGGGGAGGATGACCTGTACCTCGAACCCACCTCTACTCAGTTGACCTCCCGAGGCTTAGTGGACCCCGTTCCAGCCCTCGTATCACGTTTCAAATTTCGTGGCAGAACCGGGAATCGAACCCGGGCCTCCGGGGGTGGCAGCTAATCACACTAACCACTACACCACAGAGGTGGACTGAGAATTCTCACGCGTAGAAATTTTTCCACTTTGACATGAATTTCAACCAATAGCAGCTCGCAGTTGTTTCCTTGCGATACAACAGCAGTGCTTCAGCGTTTCGTGTGAACAGAATGTGAAGCTTGTCAGTATGAGCGAAGCTGGTGGAAGCGGACATACCTGGTGGTGCACCAGCCCTTTATTATTTTCGGAGGTGGTCAACTAATTCGTAATTATTATAGTCATCCGAAAAGCATTAGTACCTGCTTCTTTATTCCGTTTATATAATGCTCGCCAAAGTGGTAGAAATCATAATCGTCAGTGTTATTTCTATTACGTAAACTATAATGCAAGTGTACAAACGATCACAGCTGCAAATAACACTATCTTACGTATGACAGGAAGTGTGTCAAAGAACTACAACGTGCTAGCTAGGCACCACGGCTCGCGGTAGCTAAGGTGGCTAAATCTCGCATTACTGCTGTTACATCATCCGAGATGTCTAGTAGTAGGCTCGATTCACAGGCCGGTACACAATCTTTTTTTTGGTCTGTAACCGCCGTTTACAGTGACTGTAATATGGCCGCATATCATTCTGTTCCAAAGAGTGAATTTTTATTTGGTCCTCAAAATGACCGTTTTTATCCGATGTTCCGTAGCCAATTTGGATTACGAAGTGATGGTCTGTAGATAGGGAGTAGGGTATTCTGCGTATTCAGTGTAACAAATGTTCGAAATTTTGACCCCCTTGGTTTATGCAGATTTAGCATGACGTTGTAAAGATATTCTTGCACGTTGTAACATGTCAGGTGTAACAGCATTCCATTCCTCGGTGATCAGTAGCCGAAGGTGACCAGGATCTTCAGGCCCCTTTTCATGAACTACCTGTTTTATGTGACCCCGTAGGAAGAAGTCAAGTGACGTTAGATCATGTGACCTGGCGGGCTAATGACGGGGCCTGCCATTCGTATTATTTTATTTGGATATGAAGCATGAAGATGGTTCCGGATGACTACTGATCCGTGAGGTGGGGCCCCGTCCTGTTGAGACCACATTCGTAATCGCTTGCGCAGCGCTACGTTCTCCAGCTACTGTAGGAGTTCATTTTGAATAAAGTGAACGTAGCGTGCTGCCGTGTTCGGATGAGTTAGACGCCCAAGATCCCACACCAGACATTTACTCCCACCTGCACTTGAAATGGGCCCTGTCTTACCCAATGGAGATTCTCCGCGCTCCAATGTTGCATATTACAAAGTCACGACGCCATAGTTGTGAAATTGTGATTCATCTGAAAAGAGGACTCTTAAAAAAAAAAAGGCTGCATCATTGGTCACACTGCGTATTGCCCATTGACAAAAATTTACTCTGCATCGAAATCACGTCCGCCGAGCTGCTGGTGTAACTGCAGATAGTATGAGTGAAATTTATTGTTACCGAGCTCGATAGCTACAGTCGCTTAAATGTGGCCAGTATCCGGTAATCGGGAGATAGTGGATTCGGACCCCACTGTCGGCAGGCCTGAAGATGGGTTTCCGTGGTTTACCATTTTCACACCAGGCAAATGGTGGGGCTGTTCCTTAATTAAGGAAATGGCCGATTTATTCCCTCTCCTAGCTCTTTCCTGTACCATTGTCGCCATAAGACCTGTCTGTGTCGGTGCGACGGAAAGCAACAGCTTCGTGTTCTTCTTCTTCTTCTTCTTTATCTGTTTACCCTCCAGGGTAGGTTTTCCCTCGGACTCAGGGAGGGATCCCACCTCTACCGCCTCAAGGGCAGTGTCCTTTAGCTTCAGACTCTGGGTCGGGAGATACAACTGGGGAGGATGACCAGTACATCGCTCAGGCGGCCACATCTGCTATGATGAACAGGGGCCTTGCGGGGGATGGGAAGATTGGAAGGGATAGACAAGGAAGAGGGAAGGAAATGGCCGTGACATTTGCCTGGAGGGGAAGTGGAAAACCACGGAAAACCACTTCCAGGATGGCTGAGGTAGGAATCGAACGCATCTCTACTCAGTTGACATCCCGAGCCTGAGTGGACCCCGTTCCAGCCCTCGTACCACTTTTCAAAATGTCGTGGCAGAGCCGAGAATCGAACCCGGGCCTCTGGGGGTGGCAGCTAATCACACTAACCACTACACCACAGAGGCGGACCGTAAAGCAACTTATAAAAGAAAAACTTTTTATTCAGTATACGCATGACTGATGACCGGCTGATGTTTGCCTGCTGTGCAGGTGCCCGTGTACTAATATGAGGTTTTGTTTTGAACAGCGTACAATACAGCCTCTTCATTTGGACCGGACGTTATATGAGCATCTCTAATGGAAGGTACACTTTCAAGTGTCCCAATTGACCGCAATCTTCGTTTAAGTTTTCGGAACGTATTGGTAGTCGGTAGTCTTCCGTCAGGAAAACGCTCGTGATAGAGACGTTCTGCCTTGTTTCCCCATAAACGAGCAACATATCAACGTACTCGTCACTGGAAGACATCGTGAGTGAATGAATACGTGCTGTGATGTGACCTGATAAGTTTGCATAAACATTGTGTGTTCGAGTAAAAGGGGCAAAATCTATCAGTAAAAAATTAAAAATGCAGAAAGCTGGAATCAAACCACTTTATTACCGGTATTCGGACATATTCAGTCACCTTGTGTCAACGGCCCTTAACAGACTTAACCACAAAGACTACGAAGCACTACAAGGATGCCAAAGGATTACTACTTAAGTATGGCTGTTCCACATCGAAAGTTAATATCCGTGTCAAAGTCTTCAATAATGCTTTTCAGTGTTCATTTAACTTGTTACTATTACGGGGACACCCGTGTAATGCAGAGGTGAAAGAAGGTGAAGGCTGGAATGGGTGTAACTACAAAGCTGAGATACTGATTAAAATTGCATTAAAGGTTATATTTTCGAAAATAGCAAAACTTAACAATTTTCACATAAAACTTCAGACTTTAACAAATAACAACAAGTCAAATCAGGTACAAAATCAGGAAAGCCAAGATTTAGAGACAATTTAACAATGTGGGCCACAAGCCCTAATTTTTACAATTTCTGAGCTCTCAGCTCACAAACACCTATTACCAAAGGGCAGAAATCCCCTAATTACATGGAGCACTTGCTCCCACCTAGCAATGTCAAGCCTCCTAGACGCACATTTACCACAAATAAGAGAGCTGACCCGCTCTCGATATTCTGAGCCTACCAAAGGCCACAACGGGCTTTACCATTAACAGCCCTCAAGGCACACATAAAAAGAAACAGGGGCATCTTGTATCCAATCTACTGGGCCTTAGCAGAAAAAGAATAGGTTAATGTAATGGCCCAAAATACAAAATGAATACACATTTTAGAACATAAAAGGCACTAGGCCGATGAAACAGGGGCTATTCCCAAGCTATGGAGGTGACTCGTACACAGAATAAATTTAACACATTAAGGAAGAGTGGAAAAACGGTTACGAAAACCTAGTCACCTCAAATCCAACATGAAGGGGAGCTCGAGAGGGTAAAGCACTCTCTATCCCCGATTTGCAGTTAAAGATGAAGTTTGAATTCTACATGTTTAAGATATAGTTACATAGTAAAGATTTTGGACCTTCCCCGCGGGTTAAAATGCTGAGCTAGCAAGAAGTGAAGATGTTAAGCGGCCATTACCTTATTGAAGAGCTACTGCCGGATGAAAAAGGCGCTTCCCGCCTCCTGCTACACTTCCATACACTAGGCTAGATGTCGTTCGAGTGGCCGAGAGGCAAGAAAATCAGCGGTTTTTATACCCTCGGGGAAGTTTCGAGACCTTTCATGAATAATGAAGACACCCACAGGATTTTATTGGTTAATGTTCACAGTTACACACAAAATCGAAGAAGAAACACAGGATTGGCTGAAAATTAATTACAGAAATTATTGATTGGTTACCTTCAAAACTGGGGGAAAGAAAATATTAATATTGCCAACCCAAAAATGAAAGAACGAAATTTAGTAAAGAACAAACTTATGAATACCAAAATTTCTTCAAATAAAGTTCTTCCACTTCGCACCCGGGTGCATGGTCATAGTTTTTAGTAGAGACATCTATAAGAGAATGTCCACACTTCTTGATCAATGGAAAACAAAACAAGATGAAATTCACACAGTACTGACAACTTTGTGATCACAAAATTTACGGTAGTGACTTCTTCTGAGAAAACTAATGAATGAATCCAGTTTTTAAACTTCAGGGTTTCTCCTGTAGAGGATTTATTGGCACAAGATTTAAAATTGTGGCATAAGGGTGTACCGCCCTGTACAGTTACCATTACGGAGTACTTGGTATACAAATTAATTCGACCCTACTTTCTCCACAAATGCGCGACAATTCAACGTATCCTTCATAGGAATACATCGCGAGGGAATGAATAAGTGCTGTGATGTGACCCGATTGTTATGGATTATTATTTGTGTGCGTTGGACTCGGAAGATTGTGGATTCGAAACCCATGCATACCATCCTGGAAGTAGTTTTCCTAAGTGTACCATTTTCAGCACGAGGCAAATATAGGGGCGGTACCTTAATAAAAGACCAAGGCCGATTTCCTTCCCGATCATTCGCAATCCTTCCCCGACCCATCCTTAGGGGTAAGACGACAAATAAGAGCGCACCCCTTAAATCCAATAGCAAAAAAAGTTATTATTGTATCTCCGCTAAAATGGAGCAATTCGGTCGTTCAAAAAATTTACCTTATGCTAGACTCGAACCACTACGGCGACGATATTCGCGTACACCTTGCGCTCCAGCCCTTAACTGCCTCAGCCACGAAGTCAACAAACGCCACGCTTGTTAGACTTTCGGTACTTAAGTATGGCCGTTCAACCTTGAAAGTTAATATCTGTGTCAGATTATTCAATGATGGTTTAGAGGGTTAAATTAACTTCTTTACTATACAGAGCACGCGGCATAACCTATTAATTCAATCGTATTACGGGTACCTGTGTTATTTCAAGACGCAATAAATCACATGTTTGCAGAATGGTCCTTAGTATTTGACGTGGAATTGTGCATAGTAGTTTCTCCTTTGCTACGCCCACGCATCAATTTACAATGATGACACACAGTAGGGGAGAGTCTAATCGACCATAAGGAGAAATGTCAAGTTATTTGGTGTTCATAACACTACATTATAAGGATCTTTAGGTTATACAAGTTATTTGGATAGCCTATCTCCGACATAATAAGGGGCTGGTGAACCACCCGGTATACGCCAGTCCTTCGACCTGACTCAAATAAATTCCAGAAACTCCGAATCTTTTGGTAGTGGGTTATTTCTCCTCACCTACTTAAACAGATATACGTGAGCTGAATCTTCCATAGAAGAAACGAGTGTATTTCCTTAAACACTTCATTAAATAATACTGTCCGCCTCTCTGGTGTAGTGGTTAGTGTGATTAGCTGCTATCTCCAGAGGGGGATGGAAATATTGGAAGGGATAGACAAGGAATAGGGAACCGTGGCCTTAAGTTAGGTACCATCCCGGCATTTGCCTGGAGGAGAAGTGGGAAACCACGGAAAACCCCTTCCAGGATGGCTGAGGTGGGAATCGAACCCACCTCTACTCAGTTTACCTCCCGAGGCTGAGTGGACCCCGTTCCAGCCCTCGTACCACTTTTCAAATTTCGTGGCAGAGCCGGGAATCGAACCCGGACCTCCGGGGATGGCAGCTAATCACGCTAACCACTACACCACAGAGGCGGACAGAGATAAAATAATACTGATCGAAAATACATATTGTAGCATATCTTATTGATCATTATTGAATTCTATTCCTTATTGTGTAGTTCATTTTCGAAAGATTGTAGAGATTTTTGAAACACTGGTTCATACATTTTACCTGCCGTTATTCCGACACATTGGAATGGTAACTGCCCTCGGCTGCTTGTTCGAAACGATCCTTAAACAAGTACGAATTTTTCTGGCAAATCAGTAGAATTACGAAGAAATAGTATTTGTATAGGAAATTTGTGCCAAAACACTGTAAACCACCTTTTTGTGCAGAAATTGTTACTATTGAATTGAAAATGCACATTTAAGTTTTTCTAGGAATTTAAGTTCTGAACAGAGTTGGTAGAACTTTTAATAGGGCTAATAGTTTAGGCAGTGTATCCACATTTAAGGGTTCCTGGCATGCATTTTCCTTTGGTTTACTTAATATTAACCTTCGATGCACGGCCTCATCAAAATATAATGTGATATTAAGTGGCTTAAGGGCTAACTGAAGGTATCAGCTAGACACCTGCCAAATTTGAGTCCAATCGGTCAAGTAGATTTTACGTGAAAGAAAGACAGGCAAACAGACCAAACGACTAACAACCACATTTATAATATTATTGAGGATTCTTATCCATAGTAACATCCTGTGGATTATTACACTACAGTGGTTTTTCATTGCATTCGCCGTAAGAATACTGCCACTCCAAATATCCACTTCTATGATATTACAAAGCAATATAGAAGGCAAGCGAGGAACTGGTAGACCACCAATGTCATGGCTCCAAAACATCAAAGATTGGATCAGCATTCATAACACCGAAGAACTCTTCAGATTAGCCAAATAAAGGGATACTTTCTTCAGGACAATCGTCAACATCTGGAGTGACCGGAAATGGCACTTGAATAATAATAATAATAATAATAATAATAATAATAATAATAATAATAATAATAATAATAATAATAATAATAATAATACATCGTACTAAACAAATAAATTAATTTATTATCAGATTTCATACACTTACTTCATTTCGCATTCTTCCAGAAAGTTGAATTTCCTTAGCGGTTGCGAAAATTCCTCCCGGAATAGTATATAAAATCAGAAACAGATGCTGTGTAAGAATTTACAATTTACATGGCCTGTCAAGTGGTAAGTTTAATATTCACAGGGGGACGTGCTTTAAAGTTGGCCCGCAACTTGTTCTTACTCCTCTCGTGGGGTTTTAATGTTTGGCTAGAGTTCAGAAGAAGAGGAGGGGGTGGGGGTGCTTTGTATTTTGATGCCCCAAGTATCCCTGTTTAGTAACTGGATCTGCCTCAAGAGGTTGTTACGAGCACCACAGAAGGTGGGGACAAGCTGAATTATACATGAGTGCCAACTAAAATATGGAAATGAATGACGGGAGGAGAGGAAATGGCGTGCAACAGAAAGGCATTAATTCCATGACGCGAGTTTTTTCAGGTACTTTTCCCTTATATTAGCCTGCTCCCTCACAACGAGGAGGGTTAGTGGCTAAATTGGGACGATGCAGTGATGTCCAGGAAGTTTTGAACAATGTTGAAAATACCTATACGCATCACGGAGCCATTCTGTAAGCATTGAACCGACTGTATTAGTTTCTTGATTGCGCTGGACTGTATATCTGCAGTTACTTATAATTTCTATCCTGAAGTGGTTTACTATCAAGAAATTTCCAATAATAATAATAATAATAATAATAATAATAATAATAATAATAATAATAATAATAATAATAATAATAACAACCAACATGTGGCTGGGCTGTTCGGTTCACGTAGCTGTGAGCTTCCTTTCGGAAGACAGTGCCAATTGTTGGCAGCCCTAAAGACGGTTTTCCGTGGTTTCCCATTTTCACACCAGACAAATGCTGGGGCTGTACCTTAATTAAGGCCACGGTCGTTTCCTTTAGACTCCTAGGCTTTTCCTATCCCCTCGCCGCCATAAGACCCATCTGTGTTGGTGCGACGTAAAGCAGATTGTAAAAAAATAAAACAGAAGTCATTCGACCGGGTCAGGAATGGAATGAATGAGGCCCCCATCTGGCGGCGAGGGTAAGAATTGTGCCGGCTACTGAAGCCTTCCGGACTTCTGGAGGGCAATGACTTATGACGGAAAGATTAAATGAAATTGTATCGGAGAGTGTTTCTGGAATGAAAGATGACAGGAAAAATTCGGAGTACCGGAGATAAACCTGTCCCACTTCCACTTTGTCCAGCACCATTCTCACATGGAGTGACGGGGATGTGAACCAAGGAATCCAGCGGTGAGGGGCCAGCGCGCTGCAGCCTGAGCCACGGAGGTTCTAATAATAATAATAATAATAATAATAATAATACTGGCGAAATAGGAAGGAGAAAGAACTGGAGAAAGCAATGAAGTTGCGCAATCGTAGCCCATAGATGGCTGAAACGAAAAGAATATATAATAATAATAATAATAATAATAATTATTATTATTATAATTTCATGTGGCTATTGCTAGTTGTGTGCATCCTATGTAAGGCAGACTCTCCGATGAATGGGGGGTGACGTCTTATGTGTATAGAAAACTGCGTGTTGGTATGGTGGAAGAAGGTGTTGTGTGTAGGGTGTGAACTGCAAACATCTTAGGAAAAACACACATAACCAGTCCCGGAGCCAAGAGAGGAATTAACTGTTTACAATTGAAATCCATCGACCCAAGACCCTAGAGACAGAAGGCCAAGACGCTGACCACTCATGGACCTGAATTATAACAATAACCGAAAAGTTATTCGACTACCAGTGGAACAAGAAGACACCGATGGCATGGATTAAGGAAGTTCGTAACGATCTAGAGATGTACAACATCCAGGAAGTTCAGGTGTTAGAGAGGAAAATATTTCGGACCATGATTCAAAGTTTGGAAGGATTTCAAGTCGAAAGAACTGTAAAGATGGGAAGAGCCTGGACGGATGAGTAGATGAAACAGCATAGCGCCCGTGAAACAACATAGCTCCAATATGAAGGAGTACTGGAGGGAAAGGAAACTTCAAAGGAAAACTGAAATTGTAGCGTGATCCTCAGTGGTAAATTCGCAAATAATAATAATAATAATAATAATAATAATAATAATAATAATAATAATAATAATAATAATAATAATGTTGGTTTTACACCCCATGACAATTTGTCGAAAATATGGAAATGAATGACTGGAGGAGAGGAAATGGCACCCAACAGTTTTTTTAATTTGTTAGTAAATCTACCACTACGAAGCTACTAAATTTGACTACGGTACCTTTAAATATTACTGGACTTATACGGGGTCGAACCTGCCAACTCGATCACAGAAAGCGAAAGCTCTACTGTCTTACGTTCTCGGACCGGTGAAATGTTGTTAATTTCTTATCCCACATACGAGTTAGAAAATTCCTCAAGTAACTTGCATGATTTTACTTTATCTTATTAGGTCATCTAGGTGAATTTGAATAAAGTAACTTATGTTTATAAGATATCTCTGTAGGTATCTCTGTTTAGAAGTGATGTAATCTTAATTTATTAATTTCATCATGGAAATGTATGTTTAAATAGGTTAATTATAGGTTTATAATTTCTAATTTATTATTTACGGTATCTGAAAAAGAAATTGTATTGATAGGTATTTATAACTTATTGTATCTTTCCTCCCATTATATATTACATAAATAAAAAATACATAAATAAATACATAGAGGCACCATATTGGATTTCATGCCAGTCCACAGATTTCAGTTCTGAACTGAGGAATGGAACAGGGTTCACTCCGCCTCGTGAGACCAACTGGGGAACGAGATATAGCGGAGCCGATCACGAAAGCCAGGTAATACGACGGAGGATGTCGTTACGCTAACCACGTTTTGCTCCAATATATGCAGGCCTTCTGGATGGGCAGCAGTCGTTTTGGTAGGCCAAAGTCCTTAACGGCCTCTACGGTTTATTAAATTTGTAATTCATTTAGAATTAATGTTCAATCCTCGGCCAGCTCAATATGTGGTAGGAAATAATGTTTACAGTGAACTTTATCTCCTATTATTATTACTTAATGATCTGTCTCAGTCGTATTCTCGGCTTCGACAATGGAAAATTGACAGCTACGAGCAATGTTAGTAATGCCATTTTTTATTCAGCCAGTCCCGGTTGTGAATAATGTGAACATGTCATTCGTAGAGTCTATTAGTTTGTGCATTTCAGTAGGCTTGGCAGACTGATAAGTAACACTTACTGACTCAACGCGGAAAGCAACAGAAAACTACCTTGCTCTTCAGTGCGCCTAGGCTACAAAGGGCACTAGGAAAGTTTTGCAATACGCAAAAAAGGTTTTGCTGCACACACCTGTTATGGCGAGGGATGAAAAGAGGGGTGAAAACTGGCCTAGAAGACAGCAAGGCGCGACCTTCACACCAGTTATTACCAAGCAGTGGGATTGAAAGCAAGTTAAGATGTCAGTCTGGTCTAAAGGTGAATATCGCTCAATTATCCGCTACAATTTTGCTCGTGGATTAACTGTTGACCAGTGCCTGGAGGAAATGACTCCTGTGCTGGAGAAAGACAGTCCACATCGGACAACAATTTTTCGCTGGTACAAAGAGTTCCAGAAGGGAAATTTTGGGGTTGAAGACGATCCTCGTTCTGGGCGACCGTCTGAATCAGTGACTGAGGAAAACATTGAAGCTGTGAGGAAAATGTTGCAGCAAGAGAGGCGGTTGACATATCGGCAGGTAGAAGAGACCATCCACATCCCTGCACCAGCTATTCATTCAATTCTACACGAACATCTCTATGTTTGAAAGGTTTGTTCCCTTTGGGTGCCCCATTCGCTTTCAGAGGAACAAAGGGCACATCGAGTGAAATGGTGCCGAGAAATGCTAGAACAGTTTGAAAATGGGACTTCGCGTAACGTCAATAGCATCATTACAGGTGACAAAACTTGGCTTTATTACGATTTCCCAACGAAATCCCAGAACAAGGTGTGACTGTTTGAAGATGAGGGTACTCCTGTGCGCGAAAGTCAAAGTCAGTGAAGAAAAGGATGTTTGCAGTATTCTTCACTAAACGGGGCATCCTGACTCGGGTTGTGCTAGAAACACAAAGGACAGTGACTGCGAAGTGGTACAGTGAGACTTGTCTGCCTCAGGTCATCCAGGCTCTCAAGCAGCTCCGCCCAAGGTCACTGCTCAACACTTGGCTCTTGCATCACGACAATGATCCAGCACATCGCGCTAATGTAACAATGGATTTTCTTGCCAGATCAGGGTTGACTGTGCTTGAGCACCCTCCACACAGCCTTGATCTTGCCCCATGTGACTTCGCACTCTTCCCAGAAGTGAAGATGAAGCTGAAAGGGTGGTGTTTTGTATCCGACGAGGCGCTTCTGGCAGCATGGGATCAAGAGTGTGAAAATGTAACCCAACAGAGCTGGTTCAGTGACTGGTTTCGACGTATGGAGAAGTGTATTGAGTGTGGTGGAAATTATTTTGAAAAACTCTAAAGCATTCACTTACATTGCAAAATTTTCCTAGTGCCCTTTGTATTTATGACAGATGATGGTGGATCTATTGAGGATCCCTCCAGCCTCTGAGCTAATTCTGTACCTGCAAACAGTGATAAGTGAATGTTTGTGGTCCCTTCGATGCCTCAATATTATACACCGTGTGATTTTTCCTTGAGGGGAAATCTAAGTGATAAAATGTAGTAGTCAAACCCCTACACATTAGAAGAATTAAAATATTCAACGTGAGATTGACTTCTCAGAAGATAATTAATTCACGAATGTATGAACCAAATTCAGAGAGATACGAATAGTCACATATCATTGGTCAGACAATATCCAGACCCTTTTCTGAGAAAGTGAATAGTGTAAATGGAATCGAGATTTCTAATTAACGAGTTGGTACGAAATGCTTAATTGCGATCAGCCACACAATGGAACTGGCACGAAGTAATTGACAGTGATGTGTCCTGTTTCAATGTGCATTCATGACTTCGTGCAACATCGAAGGAATTTTTTTGTGATATAAACGTTAACGAGGCTCTGTAATATACTATAATTGGTTACGTGCTCAGCATCTCTGTTCAAGGTAAACAAACAAACAAACAAACAAACAAACAAACAAACAAACAAACAAACAAACAAACAAACAAACAAACAAACAAACAAACAAACAAACAAACAAACAAACAAACAAACAAACAAACAAACAAACAAACAAACAAACAAACAAACAAACAAACAAACAAACAAACAAACAAACCAACCAACCAACCAACAAACAAACCAACAAACAAACCAACAAACAAACAAACAAACAAACAAACAAACAAACAAGTTATTTCAGAAAATTTTCCGCAAGTAGTGTAACGACCTGAGTAAAGAAGTTACTGAAATCGGAGTTTGACTGCGCTGTAAGGATTAAAAAAATGGCATATGGCTTTTAGTGCTGTTCGTCTCCGAGGACATGCTCGGCTCATCAGGTGCAGTCTTTTGATTTGACATCCTTAGGCGACTTGCGCGTCTTGATGAGGATGAAATGATGTAGACGACACACACACCTAGCCCCCGTGCCAGCAAAATTAACCAATGATGGTTAAAATTCCCGGACCTGCCGGGAATTTAACCCGTGATCCCTCTGACCAAAGGCTAGCTCGCTAACCATTTAGCCATGGGAGTCGGACGCTGTAAGGATAAGAACGTGACAATCAACTGTCTAGCATTTTCAAATGATCTTGAGATTTTGTCCGATTCCATTGGCACAACTGCAAAACAAATCAACGAACTCAAGGCAAAAGCGTCAAAGACTGATCTCTAGGTCTCTTTTGAGAATAAGAAGTTCAAAACGCAGATCAAGCCGGTACACAGTGTGACATTTTTGCAGTTTAAGGGAACATTCTTTAGTTTTAGGAAGTCGCAATATAATAGATAAAAAAAATGAAAACACAATTGTATAACGTTCCCTGAGAACGTAAGGTGCTTCGATGGTTGTCGCGAGTTACGGTCGTAGGACGGGACCAGACTGAAGCTATTTGGACTGCTCAGGAAACAGAAGTGACAAACGGATATCATGCTTCGGAGTTCATTGGAGTAGTATCGCTCTATTTTCGATAGTTTAAGTTAAGCTTTAGAAGTGTAATTTAATTGCATCACCCAAATAGTTGAATCATGTTCTTTGTAAAAAGTGAGGTTTAAGTAAATTATTCAAATCAAATTCTCTTTATTTGCAAATGAGGTGCCTACCTCGGTGGCAAATGGTACACTAAAATACATTATTGTCAGGCACTAAATATTAAATTAACAAGAGAACAAAATTTTCCTATAATACAATATTACACAATTTACGCTAACATTTTTTTCTATTAAACACACAGCTCATCCTTAGTAAATTTATATTGTTTACAAAATTCTTCTAATAATATCTCCTGTACTACTTACAAATATAGTCAACTGATATACTTTATGTGGAATTACTTCAAATGATACTGTACAACTGGTATAAGATTAAAATTTACATTGCATTTATTTACTTTTTTCTGTTTTCCTTTACCCATTCTGGAACCTAAGTAGCATAACGACCTGCTGCGTCTTAACCAGAGCCCCTTTTGCCACCACTTTTCAGAGTTCCTGAAGGGCCTTCACAGCTACCGTAGCGGTCCCAGGGCCCTCGAAGTCCCCACTGTACTTCACCCCTACAGGCAGTCCCCTACTTTGGCTGTCCAAACTCCTTAGACTAGGGGATGGAATTAATTTATTCACACACATTTTTTTATTTACATTAACCTGCACTGGTCGAATGCCCTCTAACATTTCATTTATTTTCTCTGTTTCTGTTTATTCTCTTCTTGAATATCTGTACAGATTTTGGAAATGGATCAAACACTACCCCTGGTAAACTGTTCCACTCCTTTACACCCTTCCCAATGAATGAAAATTTACCCCAATCGCTTCTACTAAAATTTCTTCTAATTTTACATTTGTGGTCAGTCCTGCCGATATAATTATTTTCCAACTGAAGCCTCACGGATATCTCCCCATGCTTCTTCTCCTGTATAGGCTCTATATAACCCTATAAGTCTAGTTTTCTCCCTTCTCTTACTTAAAGTTTCCCACCCTAGTTCCTTTAACATTTCTGATACACTACTCTTTCTCCTGAAATCCCCTGTTACAAACCTTGCTGCTTTCCTCTGCACACTGTCTATTTCTTTTATTAGGTATTCTTGGTGAGGATCCCAAACACTGTTTGCATATTCCAATAATGGACGAACCATACTTAAGTAAGTTTTCTCTTTTAATTCTTTGTTGCATCCTTTAAGTAGCCTCATTATGACATGTAATGATCTGTATGCTTAACTGCTTATTCCGCGGAGACGTTTGAATGAAGTGATATCCCTCTGAAACCAACACGAATTACTTGCGCAAAATTGCGTGTTCGTAGAATATTCTTTTCCTCAGAATGGCTCCGGACGTTTCACATTTTGATGTCCTTGACGTGTGGATAGGTTATGTGATTGATGCATTAGGTCTTGATGAATTGTCTAAGGTTTAAAACGCACTCTTAGGATATTTCTTTGCAAATTGGAGGATAAATGGAGAAAAGCAGAAAAATATCGTGATCGGTTTTTAAAGGATAATGCATCATGGTTACAATATAATTTTTTCCTAATACTGTATTGTAATCCGTGGCTGGTCTTTCAAGTAATGCAGCAGATGTAACCAGATCTGGTAGGCCGGTGATGGCATTATACTCCTAACACGAAGACTTAAATCTCTTGTTCGGTAAAGTAATCTTGAGGAGCTACAGGTGGCCAGTACAATAAAACTAAGAAAGGCTGGAAAACGCGATTCTGTTGCGATCGTCAAAGAGCTTTCTAATGCTTCTCCCACAAGGGCTGCCAAGTCCAAGAAAGCTCGAAACTCTTACCTCGCGCGTCCAGCGAATTTATTAACGGATCAAGCTTTGGATCTAATGATTAAGGCGAATCTTTTGACGAATCAGTACAAAGTTGTGTGTGATCAGACGAAACAGTAAAATTGCAATATTTATCCAAACAAGCGAAGCAGCTCTAAAAGCCTGCAAATGCGAAAGTCTCAGAAATGTCACTGGGATTCCAGTGCAGTCCTTTGTTGAACAAGCTATAATGCGGCTTTGTAAAACTCAAGATGACATCCTACGAACCTTATCCTATGATAAATACACTGACTGACAGAGCAAATGCAACACCAAGAAGGAGTGGTCAGAACTTTATGCCAATTGCAGGGTAGACTGACGTCACTGAGGTATGCTCATGATGTGAAATGCGCCGCTGTGCTGCGGACGTAGCGAACGATAAATGGGACACGGCGTTGGCGAATGGCCCACTTCGTACCGTGATTTCTCAGCCGACAGTCATTGTAGAACGTGTTGTCGTGTGCCACAGGACACGTGTATAGCTAAGAATGCCAGGCCGCCGTCAACGGAGGCATTTCCAGCAGACAGACGACTTTACGAGTGATATGGTGATCGGGCTGAGAAGGGCAGGTTGGTCGCTTCGTCAAATAGCAGCCGATACCCATAGGGATGTGTCCACGGTGCAGCGCCTGTGGCGAAGATGGTTGGCGCAGGGACATGTGGCACGTGCGAGGGGTCCAGGCGCAGCCCGAGTGACGTCAGCATGCGAGGATCGGCGCATCCGCCGCCAAGCGGTGGCAGCCCCGCACGCCACGTCAGCCGCCATTCTTCAGCATGTGCAAGACACCCTGGCTGTTCCAATATCGACCAGAACAATTTCCCGTCGATTGGTTGAAGGAGGCCTGCACTCCCGGCGTCCGCTCAGAAGACTACCATTGACTCCACAGCATAGACGTGCACGCCTGGCATGGTGCCGGGCTAGAGCGACTTGGATGAGGGAATGGTGGAACGTCGTGTTCTCCGATGAGTCACGCTTCTGTTCTGTCAGTGATAGTCACCGCAGACGAGTGTGGCGTCGGCGTGGAGAAAGGTCAAATCCGGCAGTAACTGTGGAGCGCCCTACCGCTAGACAACGCGGCATCATGGTTTGGGGCGCTATTGCGTATGATTCCACGTCACCTCTAGTGCGTATTCAAGGCACGTTAAATGCCCACCGCTACGTGCAGCATGTGCTGCGGCCGGTGGCACTCCCGTACCTTCAGGGGCTGCCCATTGCTCTGTTTCAGCAGGATAATGCCCGCCCACACACTGCTCGCATCTCCCAACAGGCTCTACGAGGTGTACAGATGCTTCCGTGGCCAGCGTACTCTCCGGATCTCTCACCAATCGAACACGTGTGGGATCTCATTGGACGCCGTTTGCAAACTCTGCCCCAGCCTCGTACGGACGACCAACTGTGGCAAATGGTTGACAGAGAATGGAGAACCATCCCTCAGGACACCATCCGCACTCTTATTGACTCTGTACCTCGACGTGTTTCTGCGTGCATCGCCGCTCGCGGTGGTCCTACATCCTGCTGAGTCGATGCCATGCGCATTGTGTAACCTGCATATCGGTTTGAAATAAACATCAATTATTCGTCCGTGCCGTCTCTGTTTTTTCGCCAACTTTCATCCCTTTCGAACCACTCCTTCTTGGTGCTGCATTTGCTCTGTCAGTCAGTGTATATAACTATTGTAGTAAAGTGGGACTGAGACATCGCAGAACAAAGTAGGTACCGAAAAAAATTCTCGGATGAGGAGTTTGCAGTTGAACGTTCATTCAGTATTTTCTAGTACCAATACAAATGCATGATGCCACTAACTCCTGTACCTTCATCAACGAGATGTTTTCGCCCAGAGAGGTAGCGGTGAAACATGGAAAACAGGTAGAGAGTTTCATATACCTAGGCTAGTGATAGAGTCTAACCTGTATAACAAACAGAAAACAAAGAAAATGCCTTTGTGCGAATGGTTAGGAAGATGAAAATGACATAGTCTACCAACTAATCAAAGACACTGTAGTAAACTCTGTGCCGCACCTGATTACCTCCATATCTTGCTTTTGTATTTTGCAGATATCACATTCTTTACGATATTATAGGTCAGTCTGTTAAAGCTGCTTAGTATTCTCTATACTAGACTTAACGTGTAGTTCATCCCGATTAGACAGATGGCACCTCATGTAACGGAGAATTTCCAAAGAATTTCTTTCCAGATTACCTTTGATTCGAGTTATCTCTGGTCGTCTGACAATAATAAGTTCGGAGAAAAGATGGAGACTTTGACCTACAAGATGGCTTTCGTCTCGTACAAATGGTGCTATAAAAGATTTAAACGTTATTTTATATGGCTCTCTATGTTTAGAGTCCTGAATATGACTATTTGAATTTCGAAGTATTTATTCTACTTAACCTTTCTTGGCTTGGCATAGTTATGACATTTTGTTTACTGAGAGATCCCTTGTTTAATGCATTATTCTTTATAATTTTGCTGCAGATATTTTACCGTCCTTCCTTTCTTTTCACGTATGCTTATGTGTACTCGTTCCTGCCATAGAGCGAAAGGTGGCACCTGTCCGATTATTTTGTGTGTGTGTTGAGTTTGCTTGTTGTTTTGATTGGAGACCCTTTAATTCTCTGTATCGTCGACGTTTTGGCTCAGGCTTATGTTCTGCTTTGTGGTTTAACATGGATACTTACGATTCATGTTCGCCTAGATGTGCGATATGAATACGTGTTATGCGTCGTGCAAGTTATATTCGTTATGTGTTTAGACTGGGTGGGCCAGGCCTCTTTTCGGCGACCCAAGTTTCTGATCTGTACACTCAGGTCAAGCTCATGAGCTTTGTCTGAATCATGTAATGCCGGTACGATTTTTGCCGTAACGTGTCTTGCTATTATATTTTTATACCCTCTGCTTTACATATTTGGTGTCCGAGTGTGTGTGTGTGTCTGAAGTTGTTATCGGACCTGTGTTACTTTTCAGTATCTTATGGATATTTGTTTTTTTGTCATTATTCCTATTTTATCTCGTTATTTTTTCCGGCTTCCTCAGCCGATTAATATGTTTATTTCGGGATTTTTCTCTCATTTTACTTGCTTTCTTACTCACGTTTATTTGTTTCTGTAACTATGACAACTCCTTTCTTACATTCCATATTTGTTTACTTTTCTGCCAGTCTTGATTCACTGGCGTCTTTGATTTATGGGGTTGTAATCTCTATGGGGACTGTCGGAAGGCATATTTTATAAAACCCGGACGTTATCTGGGGAGTTGTTGGATCTTATTGTGTGAAGGCTGTTACTTTCACCTCGAGATAGTGAATGGTCCCCTTTTAAGAAAGAAATACTTTGGATCAGGTACAAAGGAAACAGACTGATAAGTCAAGAGTGTTTTTACTGCGGTTTGAGTATTGTTACACATTATATATGTGAGTATTTGACTCCCTATATCCCCATTAATTTGTTTTTATGCTAATCTGCAGACCGTTTCCCTTTGCTTTTATGTTAATAAACTTAATTCGTTTAAATTGACTTCTGCTCTATGTTATTGTCTCTCTGTTTTGAGGCCATGCCTTTTACACTTGGTTCATTAGTCTAAGAGGCCTGGATTCAGCTCCTGGCAGTTCTTAGCCAGTTTCGACAGATCCAAAAAGGTAGGTAGTATAACTATCAGCTTCCTTCACCACAATGCTCAAATACTACTGTACAGTCATTCGACCAGAGCCCTTGTACGCAACAGTGTGGCTTGCGATGTATAAGAAATATTTGATCAATAAACTAGAAGCCAAAGAAAGGAAAATCCTGAACAGAATCTTGAGCCCGCTCAAAGAAAAAGGTCAGTTCGGATGAAGGTACAACCATGAGCTATATTCACGTATGGAAAAACTAACGGACATCATTTAGAAAAGGAGTATCGCTTTCTATTGTCATCTGACACAAGTTAGTTCTGACAATTCCCAGTTGGATCTATGTCTGCTTTCCGGAAAAGAAGTCCAAAGGAGCCAGGTTTACCGAGATGGAAAACGATTTACAAGAAGTGGAGATCACACGTGATGATATCCTCCTCAAAGGAAGCTTGGAGCACACTGTGGTTTCCAGGAGGAACCCAAACTGGAAACAGGCAAGAAGTGGTCTGAAGAAAGAAGCGAAGTTCACAGAATAAGAATAAGGGAATACAGGGTAAATGTTAAAGGCCGAGGAAGAAAACAGTTGAAATGGCGTGGTCCATACCTGGCTGAATCTAAAAAGGAAAACAAAGTGATGTAGTATGTCTCAGAACAAAGTCGCAAATTATTTTATATGAGAACTTCGTGTGAATGGAGAGAGCACAATCAACTGTTTATAATTCCTTCGCACTTATATTTATTCCCCTAGCCGTTCGGCACTGGTAAGTGTCAATTTTCTGTAATGACCAGTAGCTGTTTCTCCATCTTAGTGCCGTTTCCTGAAATTCCGTTTGTGATTCGCCTTATGGCTCAACATTGTCAAATTTTGGTAATTTAACCTCACGGTTATTATAGCGTAACAGTGCTACGGTTCTATGAACTATTTCTGTACAGTTTGCTATATTCTGAGAAAATCTCCTATTAATTCGATTAATAGGTGGACGCATGTGTTTGCTAAGCACTCTCAAAACAGACTGGCCACCTGGAGCCGAACGCTCGACGAGTGCTTCGATTCTGCGTCAAGAATTTAAATATTTTCAAGAACCGTTCTTATTGGTGGACGCTTATACTACTAGTACTAAAATGTTTTCATTTCCTGACAGGGGAGATGGGCCTCTTAGACGGTGACGCCGTCTCTCAGGCCAGGGAGATTTGTTATGGTGAAGGAGATGCTTGGAGGGTTGGCGGCCATGACCTATACTTGGAATTGTCCCGCCTTTCACCTTAGTGAAGGAGAATCGAAGAAAAAGGAAAACCAGTCTTAGGACAGCCGACGATGGCGACCAACCCCCAATCCGTCTACTGGATACAGAGGCATGGAGCTACATTAAAGCCGTGCCCACCCGTTTTCTGCTCGATTGGTGGGTCGGAGTGCAGAGGTGTCGGACCACGGACCAGCCGTGACCACGTGTAGGTCAAAACCTGCTCTGTTACCACCGACCCTGATGCGTAAACTCCTTCCCTACATATGTGTACACGTAACTTACTGTACTATGCGCATGTTTTATACCGTTTTGAAGTCATTCCTATTTCCAGCCCACTCAACTTTTCAAACTGGCATCCCAATTTATAAAATGTACTAAGGCGAATAAATAACTAATAATGTTATTGGCTTTAGGTCACACTAACTACTTTTACGGTTTTCGGAGATGCCAAGGTGCCGGAATGTAGTCCCACAGGAGTTCTTTTACGTGCCAGTAAATCTAGCGATACGAGGCTGACTCACTTGAGCACCCTCAAATACCGCCGGTCTGAGCCAGGATCGAACCTGCCAAGTTGGGTTCAGAAGGCCAGCGCCCCAACCGTCTGAGCCACTCAGCCCAGCATAAATAACTAAATAAAGTATTAAATGTTTTATAAAAAAATGCAGTGACCTTTCAGTATTAATTTACTCTTTTCTGTATAACGCTGACACCTATGCTTATACTGTAGTTATCCTACTGGAATGAAACTCTCCTTTGACAAGGATCTAACGTTGGCTGTCTAAACCACCCGAGTCTTACATCTGTACACAAGTTAGTTTGTAACTCGTAATTACATTATCTTGGTAGCGAGTAATGCACCTCTATTTGAGGGGCGGACAGACGCCGGTCCATCTGAATATCTTAGAGGGACTAATTTATAAAGCAAGTGCCGCATAACTCATCAGATTAGCGGCGATAATTCAATGGCAAACTCGGCTTAATCTGTTCTCAGAATTGATCACCGCGCGGTGCATAGTATGGTTAAGACAAGGCAAACACTCGCCCAGACTGTGATTGTGATCCTCGCTGTACCCTCTGACGTCGTAACCAGTGATAAGGCAAAGCATTATGACCAGCTTCTTGATGCTGTGTTCATCCTCCATGCGCTCTGCTCCTAACAAGCACGAGGGTTAATCGAAAAGTAATTCACGATGTTTTAAGAATTATGTTATGAGAAGGAAAAACAAAAGTGCAATGGTATACACAGAACAACTAGGGTCTTTATCAATGTTTTAACATATTAATGATGGCGGTGTTATTGTTTTAAGAGGAAGTACAACTAGGTAACCATTCTCAACATGAAACAAGTTTCTCAAGTTTCTCGAGATATTTCTTTCATCGTGATACAAAGTTGAATTGCACCTTATAAATTTCATATTGGGATCTGTATTGAACTACGTATAAGCTCATGAAAGAATTGTCTCGTAGAAGTCTACCTTTTCAATACAATTTATGATTTATTAGAAATAAAAACCGACGTTACATAGTGGAATAACGGGGCATGTTTTGCTCAGATACATTATAATTTATATACCTTTAAAAAGTTTCGTTTCGGCTGTCTATGGATCACATTTGACAGTATTTGCAGTATTTTTAGCCTTTTCTCTCTGCCGGTATCTTTTCACCTTTTCTCCAAATTCCTTCTTCTGCTCTTCCGTATAGGACATCCCTTTCCTCACTAGCGTTTCCCCAGTCTTCTGGAAACAACGGAACTGTTTGACGAGTTGTCTAAATCGATTTCTGTCCTTGATATCATCTTCCGGAACCCCTAACTTCGTCAAATCCAACCTCACTTCTCGAATCAATTTCAGCTCCGTCTACCTCTTCCTGAAAAATTCAAAGATTTTCTTCGTCAGTCTGTTACTGTCCATCTCAACAATTATCCATAAGAAATGTAACCTTCTCTTTCTCATCAGTTCAACCCCTCCTTCAGTTATTTGATACAAATAAATTATGTTATAAATACGGGGTGTTTGAAAAAGGACTCCCTAGTTTTAATGTGTCCTAGAATCTGTACAAAGTGACATACACTATTCTAGTTTGTGGTGTGTAATTCATCAACTCTCCAAGTTTGGCTCCCCTGCAGTTGGCAGGTCTGCTTGACCTTGAGACGGCGCCAGTGCTGTCTGTTTCCTCTGTTCCCTCAGATCAGGAAGGTGGATAGGCACGTTGGCCACCACGAAGCCCAGACTTAACCCCACTGGACACTTTTTCATTTGAGGCCACATAAAAGATGTGTACGGTGAAAAGATCCGAGACATCAATCATTTATGGGAAAGAATCGTCACGGCGGTTGGGACAGTTACACCTGAAATATTGGTGAATACGTCGCGAGAAGTGAAATATCGTCTCGACGTGTGCAGGGCAACAAATGGATCCCAGGTTGAAGTCTACTAAAATTAAACAAAACTTAAAGGAACTCTCTTTTGTGGTATGTAATCACCGATGTAGTTTTCATTAATTTCCCCTTTAAATTTATACTTAAAACTAGAGAGTTCTTTTCAAACACCCTGTATTATATATTTATAAATATTATAAATTATATTATAAATATTTTAGACGAAAATTATCCCGTTATTCCACTATGTAACATCGGTTACATCGGTTACATCACAAATTGTAAGGAAAAGGTAGACTTCTCCGAGATAATTCTTTCATGAAAGTTGAATAGTATAGTAATTTGTTGCTGCAGTTTTAAAAGGAACATGGTGAATCAAAGATATCTGTTGCAATGCAACTTTATAGGATGATCAATTACGGTATAAGAAAATAGCTTCACGTCTATAATTGTCACATAGGCTGTCCAGAATATGACAAAATGCGTGATTCTGGAAGAGAAAGGTGACAGTTTCCTCCTGTGAGCTAATAAAGTATGATGTTAATATCATGCACGTGTATGTATACTGTAGATGACTAGTATACTATAGTATTTATTGAAGGTCATTACACCGAGCTCGATAGCTGCAGTCGCCTAAGTGCGGCCAGTATCCAGTATTCGGGAGATAGTAGGTTCGAACCCCACTGTCGACAGCCCTGGAAATGGTTTTCCGTGGTTTCCCATTTTCACACCAGACAAATACTGGGGATGTACCTTAATTAAGGCCACGGCCGCTTCCTTCCCGCTTCTAGCCCTTTCCTGTCCCATCGTCGCCATAAGACCTATCTGTGTCGGTGCGACGTAAAGCAACTAGCAAAAAAAGAACATTACAGGCTTTCGGCCCAAATACATGTTCCCGTTACAAAGAGAAAAAGAGAAAAGATATGAACTAAATCTACCATGTGGACGCAAAACAACAAATTAAAAAAGTAAAAAACGCACATGGGCGGATAACCAGGCCACAAGCAAGCGCCACCCTTAAAACCTAAAAATTAACTAAACTGTAGATGACTAAGATTTCATAGTTCATCATGTTTTAGCTTCCGCTATAAAAGATAAAGAAATATTACAACCACAGTATCTTGGTATATTAATATATTGGGCCAAATCCACACGAAATATAGAGCCCAAGAAACTATATTGAAACGTGAAAAACGTGAAAAACTATTCGCGTTGTTAAAATCTTGATATCTGGTCCAGCCCAATCAGTCCCCTTGTGAGCTAACACTACCGATGATATTACCTTTGTTGCTATTTGCTTTACGGTGATAGACACAGCCGGGTCTTACGGGGACGAAGGGATAGGAAAGGGCTAGGGTTGACAAGGAAGTGACCATGGCCTTAGTTAAGGTGTAGTTCAAGCATTTGTCTGGTGGGAAGATGGGAAACCACGGAAAATCATATTCAGAGCTGTCGACATTTGGGTTCGAACCCATCATCTCCCGAGTGCAAGCTCACAGCTACGTGAACCAAACCGTGTGGCCATCTTTCTCGTTAGTGACGATATTTAAGGGTCTATTGCTGTAATGTGGAGGAGATGTAAGTAATTTCATGATGTCGTCACATTATTAGGGCCTAATGCCAGGCTTTCGATACACTTTGTCTTCATTGGTCGACTGCACCATTGCTCTGTGAAAGCAGTAAAGTCGAAGTAAGAAATTCACCATCAGGCAGTCAAGTTAATCTTCGTCGTTTGCTCTTATTACGATTTTCGTTGTCGATCAGGCATATAAAGTACTGGAGATTATTTTATTTCTCGCTAACTGCTATCAAATGAAGAAAGTTAGTCCTTTGCTGTAGTGTGCCTTTTTTATTTACAGAAGGCTAATGACCCATTCCATCTGTTCGAGTAGACGGATCGAACACAGGATTTTCTGGATCTATACGCTTTTCATTTGTGCATGCCTTCATAGTACCAGCTGGTCCACTCCACATTTTCCTTGTTATACTCTTTCCTTACTTACAGAGGCTTTCTGAAATTCTGGATTTAAATTCCGAGGAGAAATTTTAAGACTTTCACAGTCTCTGCTATGGAGTAGCCAACAGGTCACTACAACAAGATCAGCCAAATGAAAAAGTATATGTTGGCATTTCCTGCATTTGATGAAGATCCTGTAAGAGGACACTAAAGCATCAAGCAAGTCCACCCTTCCCATAAATTTATTATATGCAATTACAATACATGGACAAGGTACTTCATAATGTTCTCGTTTTCTCCTATCCCATCTCTTCATTCTGGTAATGGGAAGAGCAGATAAAAATGTACTTACAAGAATCACACCCCTATTGTAATACTCTTTAACCATTTTCCTACCTAATGTCAACACCTTCAACAGTTCTCTCATTTTCTTCATATGAGCCTCGACATGACTTCTTCAGGTTGGTATCACTTGGAAGTGTACGGTACATCTTGGAAGTTACTTTGACCTAGATCTCCCTTTTTTGATCAATGCAGCTAACAAGTTTACGGATGAAAACCAGTTATCAAAGTAAAAAAAAATATTATTATGGTCCCTTTGAACATTTTATGCTAGCTGTAATAGGAGATTTTCACTCGAACCTATGTCTGGACAACCTGCCACTGGATTTATTTTGCCTGTGTAAATTTAGAAATTGTGCGCCAGGCCTCCTGTGTCACCCAGAATGACTATTTTGTATCCCCATGTATTGGGCTAATTAGGTAAATATTGCTTTAGTGTAGACTGTCCTTTGAAAGGGACCATCTACACATCGGCACTCAACTTTTGTGATTGTGGTAAAAAATGAAACTTGGGAAGTAGGGAGTCAACTATAGGACGCGTTTTGAATAGCCAGTCTCTGTTTTGGTCAACAGGTCTTGGCATTTTGTTGTAATAATTGAAATGAATGTTTCTTTTGATCTAACTCCACCTATCACGAGACTTAACATCAGCAATATAGGCTGATTGATTCGCTGTTGCCTAGTACTTAAGAGTGCGAGGAAGATGGCACACCGACATGTATAGATCGGTACCAAGAAACTGTTCAAGTTCATATTATTCAACTGCAACGGCTTGTTTCTGTTATTCTTAATGGAAAATCATTGACTGTTCAACTACGTGTTCCTAAATGGAATCATCAAGAAAGGTACGAAAATACTATACAGAAGATAGCACACCATCTGCTTCTTTAAAATAAGCATTCCAAGAACGTACATATTTTGGACTACGAGAAGCATATACTGTCTTCCATAGTATGGGTATCTTTACTGCAGTGTTACCTGCAGCAGTCCTGGTAACTGTATTAGGTATCTGATTCTGATTAGAATTTTAAGCTGCATCCTGAACTGAGAGTCTTCGTATGTGGTTGACATATTGCTTGTAATGGTTCGTAAATATTCATCACCACTGTAATCAGCGATACTTAGACAGCTGCCATCACTCTGATATACAGAACAAGCTAATATACTATGTCTTAACTACTATAAGGGGCTGCCTAGCCGAGGCGGTAAAGACGTGCTCGGTTTGCCCGGAAGGACGTTGGTTCGAATCCCCGTCAGGAAGTCGTAAAATTTAAGAAAGGAGATTTCCACTTCCGAAGGTGCATATGGCCCTGAGGTTCACTCAGCCTACACCAAAACTGAGTACCAGGTTAATTCCTGGGGGAAAAGGCGGCCGGGCGTAGAGCTAATAACCACTCTACCCCATCACGTGCTGAGGTTAACAATGGTGGAAGACATTACTTTCCACTCCTTCGTGGACTGTACGGAGGCGACTTTGCTTTTGCTTAACTACTATAATTTCTGTATGTAGTGACAAATAAATAGGTAAAATACGCTGTCTACAGTAAGTTATGTCGTGTTTCTTGGACTACTTGTTAGACAAAACAAATTAAGTCAGTGATATGTTTATAAAAAATAATTAGTTGAAATTTGTTAGCTATGAAAAGTACAGTTTTAGCAACACAGCGCTTTTCTAGAGACTCTAAAAATCTATTGTATAATTATTAAGAGAAATATCCTAATTCTGAGACCAGATATTAGTAATTAAAGTCTGTGAAAACATTCAAACCGCTTTTTCTCAGACAGAAGTCTAATAATAATAAATAATGTTATTGGTTTTACGTCCCAGTAACTACTTTTGAAGGTTTTCGGAGACGCCGAGGTGCCGGAATTTAGTCCTGCAGGAGTTCTTTTACGCGCCAGTAATTCTGCCGTCACAAGGCTGACTTATATGAGCACTTTCAAATATCCGGGTTTGGTTGGCGCACGTGACTATTACCACTATGTGAGGAAATCCAAGTGTCTGCGTTACCTGAGAGTAGTACCATTATGTGAAGAACACCATGAGATTTGTTACCTATTGGTGTTACCATAATGTACCATACACCGTGGGTCTACAGTGCCTATGATTGGTACCACTACGTGAGCAATACCACGAGTATACGTGGCCTGAGATTAATTCGACTAAGTGAGGAACACCACGGGGATACCGGCGCCATGATCTAACGGTTGCTTGTGAGTAGTACCCTGATATGCTAAACACCATGGGTTTGTGTTACCTGTGAGTGGTGCCATTGTATTTGACATACCATGGGTCTATATCACCTGTGATTAATACCACCATGCGAGACACACCATCAGTCTACGTTACCTGTGATTAGTACCGCTATAGGAGGAACACTATAGTTCTGCTTTACCAGTGACTTTTAGCATTATGAGGGGCCGCTGATCTAGATTTTGGACCGCTTTAGATAATAGTCATCATCCCAGTAATTTAGACATTGTGAATTGGATCCACTGATCGTTTTTGTTTCACTATCATTTTCTCATCATCATTCGTTTTCGATTCCAGGCAGTGGATACATTTTAAAGTTTTGAAAATTAAAATTCGTTGTACCTTGCACCATTAGGGGCGTACGACCTAGCTGTTAGGCCCCTTTAAACATCATCATCATCATCATCATCATCCTTCAAATACCACCGGACTGAGCCAGGATTGAACCTACCAAGTTGGGGACAAAAAGCCAGCGCTTCAACCATCTGAGCCACTCAGCCCGACGTGATTTATCTAATAGGCTACCAGAATTTAGGTCTGGTATCAGAACAGTACGGCAAAACCCATTCAGGAAGTGATAACCGAGGGGTTATAGGGGGCAGCACATGTGAGTAAAGACCGTGTGAAGTGTAGCGTTCGCTATAGAGATAGCGTTTGTTATAGAGATGTCCGTGAGTGTCCTTTTGGGGAACTCCACTGTAATTGGTACTGCCGGGTAATTCTGACTAACATCGCTAACTAGGAGAGATCAATCGCCTGTGTGAGAGAACATGACCGCGAGGTTTAGGCGTGACTTCACCAAACAGATTGTCATCAAACTCAAACCGGAAACCCTTAGGCGAGTTACTGAACAAAACTTCCAACTGTCAGTTTACCATGCTGAGGGAGCGCAAACGGTGCGTTATTTAAAGGCAACATATTTTGGTTACTAAATGGGACCATTAAGGGAAAAAAGCTTTCCAACAAAAAGCACTCTTCAAGCAAAAATCAATAACATTAAAATCGTACAGGATTTGAACAAGTATTGATAAATATATAAATATAAAATATAATTTTTCATTTTTCAACTTAATACATTCTTCTAATAAATATAGGTTGAACTAAGAAATAAAAATATCAAACAATTTCTAGAATATTGTAAACAAAATAACATAATGAGGTATTATAAACTTAGAAAAGCTGATTTGATTAAAATCATTGTAGATGATATTCAAAGAAAACAATTTAATAAAGAATTTCATTTTGATGCTGATCTAATTGCTAAACCCAGAAAACCAAGACCTTATAAAGAACCATTACATATAACTTTTAATTTTGATGATGATATTTTTAACAAACTAAAAAAAGAAAAGCCGAAAATGTTAAATAAATATTTCCATTTAGCAATAAATTATTTAAAAAAACATGAACAAAACGTGACTGAAAATAAGATATTTAACATTATTGAAGTCAATTCGGAATTTAATAAGAAATGTAAAGCTTGGTCTTCTGATTATAAAATAATATTTTACACCTAAAGGAAAACAACAGTTTGAGGATATTCATAGACATATTGAAAAAGATGTTGAGATGCTTTCGAAAAGGGATGCAACTATTAATGTGATATCAGAATTTTTAACTGATCTTATAAAATTAGTACAAAAGAGATCTAAACTTCGTCAAGGTGATATGCTTAATATAGTTATTAGGAATCCTGAATTATTTTATCTTATTTCTACTGGTTATAAGAAATTTGAAAAGATAAAATATGTATATGAAGGTTCGGATCGAAGAGTTTTAGAAATATTAACATCTTTTGAAACTCTAGATATTTCAAAATCGATCTTTAATGTAGAAATGATTGCTATGCCCACAGGCGCTGGGGGTGGAAAGAAAATGATAAATTTAAATGTAAGTATTAACGCAAAAATGTACAACTCAGATAAAAACTACTGATAATTTATGTTGTCCTAGAGCTGTTGTGGTAGCTTTTACTTATGAAACAAATATAATCTTAGGAAGAGAATTGACAAACAACGAAATTGAAAAAATTAGAAAGGGTGATAAGTATATATTACAAAAGCAATTAACAACTGAATTATGTAAGAGACTGGTTGAATACAACGAAGGTGGTTTTAGTCTAGAAGATATAAAACGTGTAGAAGAATTATTAGATGTTGTTTGCTGTGAAAATTTTTAATTCTGTCATATATAGCGGAGAAGAGAAATAAATGAAATATACTTGTATTAAACTAAAAATCATTTTGATGTTATTAATATGAAAGCCTTTTTATGTTTATCTTATTTCTGTGAAAAATGCAATAATCCTTATAATAATAATGACAAATATAAGTGCAAATACGAAGAGAAAGTTTGTAACATGTGCGCTGGTGAAGAAAATCAAACGGAAGAGAATAAAATATATTGTGATGAATGTAATATATATTGTTATAATAAAGAATGTTTAGATAATCACCAACAAGTTTTCGAAATTGTTCACAAATATAAACCGTGTAATAAAATTTTCGAGTGAAGTGAAAAACACCAATATGGATATGATTTTTGTATCAATTCTAAAGAGGTCGTGAGAATCAAAACTCACAAATGTTATATGCAAAAATGAAAACAGAAATGTGTCATATATGAAAGAATACTTACAGAAAATAATAAAGAAATAATTGATAGAGGTTGTTCAAATTGTAATAAAGATGGCTATGATATAAATGGAAAACATGTTCCTTATTATTATTTTGAATGTTCTAAGTGTTCGGAAATTGTAAAAGGAAAAACATTCAAATGTTGTAAAAATGCAAAACCCAATAAAACTGATTGCAGTTATACTGAAAAATATATGTGTTTTAATTACGAAGCTCAGCAAGAATCTGGAATTCACATAGCAAATCTTATAATTGTCCATAATTTTCAAGGTTATATAGTATAACGATTTAAAAATAACGATGATTTATGTACGTGGTTAATATCAAAATAAAATAAAAATTACACATTTATAGCTCATTATGCAAAAGGTTATGATTCCCAATTTATTTTAAAATATTGTTGTGAAAATACCATAAATACTTATACCATCTATAATGGAACAAAACTGTTTTGCTTGAGGTTTAATCGATAGGTTTAAAAATTATTGACAATAGTAATTTCGTACATGGACCTATGAGCTCAAACCCGAAAACATTTTGATGAAAAAGTGAAAAAGGATATTTTTCTCATTTGTTTAATATGAAAGCTAATGATAATTATATTGGTTCTATTCCGAATTCCTATTATTATTGTTCAAATACGATGAAAGTAAAATACAGAGAATCTTTCTTGAAATCGAACGAAGAAAGCAGAAATGAAAATTATAGTTTTAACATCAAGAAAGAAAGTAACGAATACTGTAATTCTGATGTAGATATACTAAGAAGAGGTGGTTTAGAATTACGAAAATAATTTCTAGGAATTGCAAATATAGATCCTTCCTGCCACTTAACTATAGCCGGAGTTTGTATGGCTATATATAGGTCTAAATCCTTAAGAGAAAATACTATTGCTCTATTAAACAAAAAACAAAATGAAATGTACAGCAAAGAATCTAAATCGTTGTTAAATAGTTTAACAATCCTAAAAATCAACATGCTTTAAATGTCGGTGAAGCAAAGATTTGTGGAGCAAAATTCAATAATAATAATAATGTTATTTGCTTTACGTCCCACTAACTACTTTTACGGTTTTCGGAGACGCCGAGGTGCCGGAATTTAGTCCCGCAGGAGTTCTTTTACGTGCCAGTAAATCTACCGACACGAGGCTGTCGTATTTGAGCACCTTCAAATACCACCGGACTGAGCCAGGATCGAACCTGCCAAGTTGGGGTCAGAAGGCCAGCGCCTCAACCGTCTGAGCCACTCAGCCCGGCAGGAGGAGGAGCAAAATTCGATGGATTCAATGAAAACACGAATAATGTTTAGTAGTATGACGGATGTTTCTGGCAAGGTTGTAAGAAATGCTTTAAATTTGAATGAATAAACAATAAAAATAAAGAAAGCATGGTTGACTTAGATCAAAAATACTAGAGAGAAGTAAGAAAATAAAAGAAACAGTTTATAATTTGATGGAAACGTGGGAATGTGATTGGATAAAATCAGAAACATACAAGAAAATAAAAAAGCAAAAAGTGTTACCAGAAATAATAGAACCATTAAATCCTAGAGAAGCATCCTTTGGTGGAAGAACAAATTTAACATAACTCAGAGATAAAGTAGATTGTATAAATACAAAAATACCTTATATTGATGTTTGTAGTTTATATACTACTGTGCAATTTTATGATTATTATCCTGTTGGTCATCCTATAAAAATGTATAAACCAAAACATCATGATTCATCATAGTATGGTCTTATAAAATATAAAATTACAGCTCCTAGAAAATTATATCGTCCTGTATTACCCGTAAAAGTGAAGATAGGAAAGAACGAAACATTATCATTTCCTTTCTGTTTAAATGTTCAGAGGAATAAATAGAAGAAGAATGTCTACACTCCGCAAACGAAAGAAGTTTTGTTGGAAAAACCACAACAGACGAAGTAAATAAAGCTATTCTGATGATGATGATGATGCTTGTTGTTTAAAGGAGCCTACCATCTAGGTCATCGGTCCCTAATCGTACGAAATGAGACGAAATTTTATGAGAATTTAAAAATCCATAATCCTCCACTGACCAGAATTCGAAAACGTGAGGACGAAGAATGAATGGATGGATATGAAGTTAAAATAATCAGTGGATCCGACCCGTAATTCCCCACATTTCCAGAAACCAGCGTTAAACAAGGTAGTATTACTGATCAAGGGTCTGCTTCTAAAGCACAATACTGGATAGATGAGGCTTGTAGTCGAAACGGGTCCAAAATCCCGGTCATCGGACCCTCATAATGTTACTTATCGCTAGGAAGATAGAACCATGCTATTTGTCACGTTGCGGCACTAATCAAAAGTAGCGTAGACTTGCGCTATTCTACACATTATGGTACTACTCACAGGTAATGAAATTCGCACATGTAACACAAACCTATGGTGTTTCGTACACTGCAGCGCTATTTAGAGGCAACGCAAATCTATGGCGTTCCTTACATAAGTGGACTAACCACAGGGACCCGCACTATCCCGTGGTGTTCCTCACATAGTGGATACTAAGCATAGGCAAGGCAGAACCATGGATTCGCTCATCCCATGGTGTTGCTCATATAGGGGTACAAAACACAGGCACTGTAAATGCATCCTGAGCACACACTGTCGCTACTAATCACAAACCTATTTTGTACCTAACATAGTGGTACTACGCGCAAGTAAAAGTGACCTATGGTGTTCCCTGCGTGATGGTACTAATTACAAGTAGTCTCATGGTTCTAATTTGATCATCCCTTGGTCGCCCCTTTTAGTCGCCTCTTATGACAGACAGGGAATACCGTGAGTGTATTCTTCGTCTGCGTCCCCCACCCACAGGGGGTATAAAGCCATTCTAAAAGGTTATAAAATAATAGAGATTTAAGAGTTTAGGCATTTTGAAAAAGAAAATTAATATTTTAAAATGATGTAGGAGTATGAAGAATTCCCTATCGGAAGAGGTGTTAAACAAGGTGATCCAATCTCTCCAAAGCTATTCTCAGCTGTTTTGGGGATGGCAATGTCGAAGTTAAATTGGAAAGGAAAGGGTATAAGGATCAATGGCAGAAGGCTTAACAACTTGAGATTTGCTGATGACATTGCATTTCTGGCAAACGACAATGACGAACTCCAGACATTAGTTACTGATCTTGCTATGGAATATGAGTCAGTCGGATTGAAGATGAACCTTTCCAAAACAAAAATCATGTCCAACAAGTGGGTCACAGCAGGAATTGTGAACATCAACAACATGTTGTTAGGGAAGGTCAAAGAATACTGTGTATCTATCTGGGCTAGTTGATAAATATGAAAGCTGATATAAGACCAGAAATTTTTCGACGCATTAAGCTAGGATGGCAGGCGTATGGAAAGAACTCTACCGTCTTCAAATCAAATATGCCAGTAAATCTGAAGAAAATAGTTTATGATCAGTGCATTCTACCTGTGCTGACTTACGGCTGTGAGACCTGGACACTGAACGAATTCACGAAAGGGAAACTTAGGACAGCGCAGAGAGGCATGGAGAGGTCAATGCTGGGTTTTACAAGGAAAGATAAGAAGAGAGCAGATGACATAAGATCAATCACTAAAGTTAATGACATTCTTGAGAGAATAGCCACCTTAAAATGGCAATGGGCTGGACATATTGCTCGAAGGGAAGATGACAGATGGACGAAGCTAGTGGTAGAATGGAGTTCAAGAGATCATCAACGGCCTAGAGGAAGCCCTTCAGACAGATGAGACAAAGACATCAAGAGAATAGCTGGTTCTACCTGGCAGAGAACTGCTCAAGACCGTTCCACCTGGAGAGTTCTGCTAAAGACTTACCTGAGTTCACGACTTAAAGAGGCCACGTCATGTAATGATAGAATTGGCTGATGATGATGATGACGATGATGAAAATAAAATTAGAAACTAGTCCTTGAAAATATGAGTTTAAAAGCAAAGATGAATATATAAAAACAGTCAAAGAAAAATTAGGTATTCTATTGGATAAAGAAAAGTACGTAACAGATTTACAACGATTTTATGATATGTTGTTAGATGACAGGTTAGATGGCATAAATATAAACTTTATCAACGAAGAAATGGTTAAAATAACATATAAGGTTAAATATTATTACATTGCAAATAATATGAGTACAAGTACTTTTATAGCGACTTTTACTACATGTAATGTAAGATTTAGATTATGTGATAATTAGGATAAATTGGATAAAAATTTGATATATTTCGACACCGATTGTATAGTATATATAGATAATGGTACAAACACTGTTAAAACAGGTTGTATGTTAGGAGAATGGACCGACGAATTAGGTGGCAAACGGATCAAAGAATGGGCATCAACAGCTCCTAAAAGTTATTATTTTGAAACAAATGATATAAAACATGTAAAAAAAAGAGGATTTACATTGAGTTATCAAAATTTACAAAAAAGTGGAAAACCAATGATCAATATGATAGAAAATTCTCAGAATAATAAAATACAGTTAGAATATAATCATATCATGAGAGATACAAAAACAAAAAAATAGTTAATAAAGGTGTTAAAAAAGACTTTTAGTATCAATATAATGAAAGAGTCAGTCTTCCAAATTTTGATACAGTTCCATTTGGTTATTAAATACAAATCCTGCATAAAAATGTTTATGATTTAACAATATTTTATTCTATATTAATGGAACCAGAAAACTCGATACAAACTAAAACTTGTTATAAATGGTATGAAAAAATAGTAGTGGGTTCAGCATCCTCTTTTCCTGAGCTTGGACTATTGTCTATAGGACATTTATTTAATTTACTCTAGGACTTGTAGTACGAGCTTCTTCTTCTCTTTGTTCTGGATTCTTCCGATCTAAGTTTAGATTTTTTTGCATTCCTGTGAAGCAAGGATAACGAGTGTCAAGTGTGTAACAGCTTGCAAGCTTTGAAGGTTTACTTTTCCCACTGGGAATGAACTGAGAAGGTGCCTCGATTTCGATACTAAGCCCTTAGGGTCTTGAAGGTTGGGAACTCGTTCTCTCTGTGGAGTGTAAATTAAACAGAGTCGATCAAAGTGAGAGCTAACTTTCCCTGGTTGTGAAATTGAACCAAAGATTTGTATCAACTTAGCAAAGGCTAATAAGCCTTGGAGCGACAGGGAGCATATTCTTCCCAAACAATTTTGAAGCTCAGTGAGGTTTTTTTATTGTTATTTATCCCTGTTATCTGTTATTTGTTATTTATTCAAGAGAAAATGGAACAAAAAGAGAAATTTAAAAGTTTTAGAAAATGCGATCGAAATTTAAATTTTATCTCGTGGCCATTATTTGGCTAGGACCTTAGGCCCTGCCGTTTCTTCCCCTCCCCGACACTTCCGGAAATATTATTATTATTATTATTATTATTATTATTATTATTATTATTATTATTATTATTATTATTATTATTATTATTTAAAATAAGCGCCTTTTAGAAGGCCATCTATAACGTAAATGTTGAAACTGCTAGTAAAAGAAGTTTGCTATTTGCTTTACGTCGCACCGACACAGATAGATCTTACGGCGACAATGGGATAGGAAAGGCCTAAAATGGGATAGAAGCGGCCGTGGCCTTAATTAAGGCACAGCCCCAGTATTTGCCTGGTGTGAAAATGGGAAACCACGGAAAAACCATCTTCAGGGCTGCCGAAATTGGGATTCAAACCTACTATCTCCCGGATGCAAGCTCACAGCTGCGCCTCGCTAACCGTTCGGCCAACTCGCCCGGTGAAAGAAGAAATTTGAACGTTTTTCGACAGAGGTCTCTACTGGCAAATTAAGTGCTCCCTCTTATGAGAGTATGGACAATTAAAATTCAAGACAAATTTGGTATTCATTAGTTGGTGAAACTGAATTGTTTGTAAATTGTTTTTGGTGTTCTAAATTTACCAACAATTCTATCTCTTCCCGCCAACCTTATATTTCAGCCAGTAATAAATTTTGTACATTTATTTAAGTAACCAATCATACATTTTTGATATTTATTAAATTAATCAATAGGAATTGTGGGTATGTCAGGACCTTGGCTCAAATAAAACTGGAACCTTCCGCTATAAAAGCTGGGATCGTTCAGGCAATGTTGTCTTTGTGATCGCTCCAGTCAAGAGGTTTAGAGTGTGTTCGTAGTGGAGCCAGGGAGAGAGTTGCCTCGTCAATCTTCGGGAGGTCCACCAGCTCAAGGTAATGGCAGACTCAGTTTAACCATGTAATAGTCTTTGAAAGCTAGCTCGAGGGGAAGGTTTAAAATTTCTTTCGCGATGTAACTTATATTTCTCAATGTTAATTCTCAAACAAGTATAAAGGACTTAACCGAACTTAGGGAATAAAGAGTGAGGACGCTCTTGTATTCCCTCTAAACGTGATATTAAGGTGACTATGATTTTGTAATCTTTGAAATCTATCGCTTAATTTTATCAACTTTCTCTCCATCTAGTCACTTCCGTAGTATAGGCTTATCGTCGGTAACTTCGGGCCATAAGCCCACATAGGGTTTTAATGATGTTCTGGTGAATTCCAAAGGAGTGCAAGAGTTCGCCTCCTAAAATTTTGCTTTTCGGCCATTAAATTTAAAGTTTTATTTTTAAATAAGGCCACGTAGAATGGGTACTTGTTACCCCCTGTTAAAATCAATTTCTACCTTTTTTATTTTGTGTCTAGGTAAATCAGACTGTTGAGCGATTAAGTCAGTATCTACTGTTTGGTTTTGTTAAATGTAGGTAGGTGTCTTAATAGGCTCGGAACTTGTAAGGAAGTAATTATGTGGAGAAAAGACGCTCTTTCTACTGATGTAAACAATGAGAGCCCCGTCTCCTACAGTGTTGTAACTAGGGAGCTTCAAGCTCAAGTTGTTAAATAGTTGTTATCTGATTTTTCTAATATTGTTACTCAAGCTCACGAGCTAGACCTTGTACCTAATTTTGTTATTTTCTTAGCAAATTTTAAAATTTGAAAGGAAAAGAAAAAAAGGAGGAAGGAAATATATTCCAAAATTTAAATTTTAAAATTGCTATTTAATCTTTTCTCTATCCATCCATTCAAGCCCTCACCTTCTTTCACCTCTGCGTTCGACACAATCACCGGAACAATTATTATTATTATTATTATTATTATTATTATTATTATTATTATTATTATTATTATTATTATTATTATTATTATTGCTTCCGAATTTGGCCAACTGTGGACCGCGTAAAACTTAATGCTTTCTGGCCAGTCTTTTTATTTTCTCTTCCCAGGACTTCTTCATTCGTTCACTCCCTATTTTTCTCTGCTCCTCAGATATTACAAATTTGGGCCTGTTCTTCCGCTGCTCTTCATGGAATTTGTGGTCATCTACTCGAGTTCTGAACTTCTTTCTGTAGAGGATCAATTCTGGTGTTATTTTAATTTCTTCTGCGTCATTCTTAACCTCCTCCACCCATTTCGTTGTCCTCCACAATCCAATTATGTATTTAAATATTCTTTTAGTCAGGCGGTTGTCATCCATTCTGACGAGATGTCCGTAATTATTTTGATTCATATCCTTTCAGTTTCTACAGAATTTAACAGAAACCAAGGTTTAGTAATCGTACTTTGTCCCACAGGTGTTCTTTAACGTGTCGGAAGCTAATGTCGCCAAATTATCGCATTATAATGCCCTTAAGTCACTAAGCTCAACCATAATCGAACCCACTGTCTTGGGAAAAGAAAGACAAATTACAGATTGCGCCACTGAGGTTTCCTTAGCAGAAATGAATTAATATCTATACTGTGTTACATATGTATGAACACCGAGACACAACAGTCTTGTCTGTTTAGAGATAAGGAATGGTGTAGGAAGAATATAGTGTTAAGAAAGACAAGGTCAGAAAATTAATTCTTAATGTCATTTTTGTAAGATAGAAAATGCTAACTGAGAAGATTAGAAACACGAAGATGTCTGGTTCTGAGCCCCGAACGGTGCAGGGGAAAAATTAATATAATTTTAGCACGCTTTCGTCTTTGCTGCTGTCCTCATATATTCCCACCTATAACCACCTCTCTGCTTTAAAATGTTATGAAAGGTAGACAAAAAACGCTCACTGTTAAAAACAGGTCGTAAATGTGAGTTGTAAATTATTTACCACCGCCAAATGAGAAAGTTGTGACGCGCCGTGCACCGCAACAATTTCAGATTACTTTTAATATTTTCCCATGCAGTATAATTTTTTTTTGTGTGCTGAGGAGTTATTTTTGTCCCCATGACGTACCGATTTTAATTAAATCGCTGGCTGTGAAATAACAATGTATTTCCGGTCGCGGCTTTAATTAGCCTGTATCTTGGTCTGTGTGTTGTCACTTCTTGTGAGAGCGCCGTTTGCCAGGCAGGAAGTTTCTGTCGGACCTCACGTACCCATCTCATGGATGGAATATTCACTACCGCAGCACGAGCATCTGTACCCTGTATAATTGAATAAAGGGAAATAAATAAAGGAAATTCCAGCAAACTCATCAGTTTATTCAATCGCTGACTCAATATCTTCTGATGTTTCTTCCAACATTCTTCTTCTTCTCCTTCTTCATCTTCTCCTCCTACTTATCCCACATCTGCAGGGTCGCATATGTGGATTTGGTCCAGTTGCCCTTCCTGGCACCAACCCTATGTGTAATAATAATAATAATAATAATAATAATAATAATAATAATAATAATAATAATAATAATAATAATAATAATAATAATAATAATAATAATAATAATAATAATAATATTCCCTCATATACTGTGTGCAAGCATTTCAATTTGAAGCCATAGGGTTCCTTGCTCGCCAGTTTCGACGTTCCGTTCCGTTTTACTCTACGCCTACTACATGAGACAGTAAACCGAATCTCTCTTGGGCGTTTATGACTTAGTTTTAACGAATTTTGTCGGGTAAGCAGCAAATGTGTTACCGGAGGTCTTTTACATATTGACATCGTACGACGTAGAATGTCAAACGGACTTTTTCCGCCCTTCTCTATCTGTCTACCTCTGCTGGGTTTGAACCCGCTATCTTGGGATTTGGTGGCCAACACTCTACCACTGAAATATGGAGGCATATAATCACTATTGCCCATTTCTGTGGTGGTTGGGAGTGTGGTGTGTTGTCGGAATATGAAGAGCAAAAGGGTTGGCACAAACACAAACACCCAGTCTCCGAGCCAGAAAAATTAAACCGACGTGATTAAAATCCCCGACCCGTCCAAAAATCGAACCCGGGACCCTCTGTACCGAAGGCCTCAACGCTGACCATTAAACCAAGGAGTCTGACTGTGATGTTTCTTGTGATAAGATGTTTATGTTTGATATCGACAACAATTTGAAAGAATTGCCCACAGGAGTAGTAGTATAGTAGTAGATCTTTTTCTTTACACCATTTCCTCATACTGTAACGCTTCAAATCCCGTTACAAGATAATATCTGTATTATTATTATTATTATTATTATTATTATTATTATTATTATTATTATTATTATTTAATTCAATTCTGAAATCTGATTTCACCATGTAGTAATTGATCATCGCTTGCGTGATTGTACTTAATTTGTTATGTATATATATTTGTGTAGATTAACATTAAATACATGTAAAGTGAGGCTTGCTACCTAATATCATACACTGACTGAACAAATGTCATGGGATAGCGGAGCACTGATGCGCAGGTGTGTTGTCTGCGCACCACACGCCCCCCGTGCCAGCGGCAGTTTTATAGGAGACCTTGTGAGCAGTGGCTGTGCATGTGACAGGTGTAACATGGAACGTCGTCGTGAGCTGACACCGTTCGAACGGGGTATGGTGGTCGGTGCTCGACGGATGGGAAGTGCGATTTCGGAAGTGGTTCGGGAAATCGGCTTCACACGATCAACCGTGTCCAGGGTGTATCGTGAATGGTTGAATGCGGGTGTCACCGTCCACAACAGACGAACGACCGGCCGTCCAGCCACCCTTGATGACCGTGACCGGCGACATCTGAGACGGATTGTCAATTGTGACAGACGGGCAACCGTGCAACAAATCACGGTTCAATTCAACATAGGCCGTGCTAGACACGTCTCCCAGTGGACAATCCGTAGGAACTTGGGTTCTATAGGGTATGGGAGCCGGCGCCGCACACGGGTACCACTGTTAACCCAACATCATCGGGCACAACGACGCGCATTTGTCGCCAGTCACCAGGGATGGACACTGGAACAATGGCGTTACGTGATATGGTCGGACGAATCATGATTTCAACTGCACCATGCCGATGGGAGGCACCGTGTATGGCGCAGACCACATGAAGCGATGGGTCCCGCCTGCCTCGAAGGTGTGGTCCAGGGCGCTGGTATCTCTGTTATGGTCTGGGCTGCAGTTTCCTGGTATGGAATGGGCCCCCTAGTTGTTCTGGAAGAGACTTTGAATGGTACACGGTATGTTGAGCTGCTCGGAGACCATCTCCACCCATTTTTGGCCTTCCAGCGCCCAGAAGGCTCTGTGGTGTTTCAAGATGATAACGCGCCGCCACGTCGCTCCCACGTCGCCAGGTAATGGTTTCAGGAACATGCAGCGGAGGTTCAACGACTGCCATGGCCACCCAGGAGCCCCGATATGAACCCTATCGAGCATATCTGGGATGTCCTGGAACGCAGGCTCCGTGCTATGGATCCTGCACCTACGAACAGACCAGCATTGGCGGCCGCTCTGCAAACGATTTGATGTCTTCTGCGTCCAGAGGACTGCCAGGAACTTATCGACTCACTTCCACGGCGTCCCACTGCAGTTCGCAGGGCCAGAGGAGGCCCCACACGCTATTAGGAGACTATCCCATGACATTTGCTTAGTCAGTGTATATGAATATGCTTTGTGAAACCTTTTGACATTGCAACATATGGTGCAATACTGCTATCATAACTGTCGAGTCATTGCTCTGTCATTTTATGCATTTAGCGATGAGCTCATTTTTAGGAAGTTCCTAGTCGCCTTAGGCTTTTTCACAACAATCTGCAACACTTTGAAGTGGGTGGGCGTGACATCATTGCTATTTCTGTATATTACGTAGGTGGATCAGCTAGGGGCTATATATTCTAGGACCAGTGTCTTATAGAGTAACTCAAATGGATGGAGACTTGGTCGGTTGTCAGTCATTTGGATGGAGAGGCCGCAGTCGGCCAGTCAGTGGAGAGTTTAGTTAGTTAGAAACAGTTGGTTGGAAGGAGTTGAAAGGAGAGACTTGCCATGAAGTCAGTTTGATACAGAACCTTGCCATACGGAGTAATACTGAGATGGTAGTGGTCAGTCTTTTGGATGGAGATAGTGATATGGATACGTAACCACCAGTGATCAAACGGATCATATGTTCGGAGTGTGTTTTGTGCATCTGTTCAATCGAGTTGTAATGTCAGTTCGGTGACAGCCGATTACTGAGTTATCGTAATTCAGACTAACAATTATCTGTGAATTACTTGTAAAGTTGACTGTCAAGTGTGAATCTAATTTCAAGCCATGCTATACCTCGTCGATAAAACAAAGTGATACATCACCAAATTAGGCTTGAGATACCTAAAGATGACACAAACTCAAAGGAATACGTCATCATTACACTCAAAGTATAGAAGGTACTGTTGTGTGAACCAGTGAGGAATACATTTCTTGTACAACTTTCAAATGTCCGGTCAATAGGATTTCAAATTTAATGCCTAGTTTCTTTCAGTTGTAATGCCATAATTTTATATTCTCATCTGTTTTATCGCAGCAAGTCTTACTATTCTAAGACAAATTTCAAAGAATATATTTTGATCAATATCAAATTAATTTATCGTTTTATTTCAATGGTAGAATTGGATAACCTGAAATTTAAATGGGAAACAAAGTGACAATCTCATTTTCCTAGAACCTATATGTTATGCTGCCTAAGTAAGCTTATTACCTCACACCCTAGAGATATTCAAGACTCTCATTCTATTATTGATGCATTGAGTAGTAGCTGGAGCCCATCAAATATTGTGTGTGTACGTAATCAGGTAAGAACTAAGCGTGAGTACATAGTCCGACGATTAAGTATTTTATTTCATGAATATTTTGATAAGTAGTTTTTCATTTTAATTCTAGTGTCATATTTTATATATGTGCGAGGAATATCGCAATAATTATGTAATATCATGCAACATGAAGTCTGAATTCGAGACTTCACCGGGAAAATGAGAACGGATGTCCTTCCTTTCACCATGCATTGACCTAAAGATTGCCCTCTCGAAGTTCCTGGTAGTAGAATCCGGAAGACTTAGGCTGGAAGGCTAAGGCAGTGATGGCCTTTGTCCCATTTTATTGGGGTCGGTACTTTAGGTTGGTCTGACCCAGTTTTACGGCCGGATGCCCTTCTTGATGTCAATGTGTGTGTGTGTGTGTGTGTGTTCGTTATTGTGTGTTTCTGTGGTGGTTGTTTATTTACAGATTAAAACTGCAAATTGTCTGATACAGGTGCAGGTTATATGGTTAGTATTAAAGTAGGTATGCGTATTTTAGGTTGATAACCGTAGAAGTTAACATTTCCTTCCTGAATTTTCAATGCGTAGAGCAGATGACATATTCAGGGACATGTTCGAATTCTCTCTGTGAGCCTGAACGAGAGAATCACCCTTTCCTATTCAGAATCACAGGATGTAGAACTACAGAACTGCCATGCTGCGGCAGGTATACTAATTGCACGTCTCAAGCTTTGCAGTTCCTGTGACTGTTGTTCTCTGTTAAGCCTACTTCACTGGGAACATGTCTCTCTAAGACCCTGCCTATTCCCTGAATGGATGGCTGGAAACCTCTATAGCGTACCTGCGATACTGTTTGTAGCATGGCATCCAATGTGTTTTCTTACTTCAGTCTGACGGAGATTGCGTCGTTGGGATTCATCAACATACAGATAGAAAGCAGCTGCGTATCAGCTGTATATAGGACCTCCATGCTGAGAACGGGGGAGAATTTGATCTCCAAGATTATGAGGCCATGATGCATAACCCTTTCAATATGGTTAGGGTGCCTTTTACAGTAACCATCCTGTGTTAATCCTAGAACTGCCAACGTCACACACGCGACGCATTACACATACATTCACTTAATCAGCTATAACATCATTTATCTTAAACTTATGCTATTATAACAAGTAAGAAATTGAAGACAAACCTTTAAGTATTACCACAAATGAGTCAGTCAAGGTCAGGGTAGGTATAAATTCGGCTGCCCTTTCCTCATCCCCCTGAGGTCTCTTTTGCTATGTAACTTCGCGATCGCTCGCTGTTGCCGTTAGTTTTTGTGAATTCCTTTCGTTATCTTTCGACCGATTATTGAGTTTATTTTTATATTGTTTCTTTTGAAGTATAATTGTGGGGTAAATCACTTCTGGAGACCTATGGCGCCTGGCAGGAAAAGAGACTTCTCCGAGAATGACTCCGAGTAGTGCTCGGTGGCTGGCGGAACTGTGTGTAGCTCGGAACTTGTAATTCCTTTTGTGGTTTTGTTTCTGTGTTTATCTCTGAGAACTTAATATTTTTAAAAGTGAGTGTCTTTTATCATTAACGGTGAACTTTAAAATATGAAAAATAAAACTTACTTAGTTTTCGAAACTTTTGATCGCCTGATAATCACCAGATACGTAAGTAAATCATCTAATACTGATATGAGTATGTTAAATAAAGTTTCCTGGGTAATTTGGTGTGCTACTTGTCTAACTTTTCTCTTTCTAAGCGTGCTTAAATTTGTTATGAAATAAATGTGCAATGCATAAGTAAATGGCCTGGCATTACATACGGGAAAAAACAATCGGGCGAGCTGGCCATGTGGTTAGGGGCGCGCAGCTGTGAGCTTGCATCCGGAAGATAGTGGGTTCGAGACCCACTGTCATTTACCATTTTCACATCAGGCAAATGCCGGGACTATACCTTAATGAAGGCCACGGCCGCTTTCTTTCCACTCCCAGGCATTTCTTGTCCCGTCGTCGTCATAAGACCTATCTGTATCGGTGCGACGTAAAACAAATTGTAAATAAGAGAAAAACACTCGGCACTTTTAGGGTTAAGCGTTAAGATGGCAAATTTGAGAACAATTCACTTAAGGGGACACATAATTTCACTTCTTCCCAACGTCAGATCAAACAAAAACAACAAACTTATTGAAGTCGGACATTGAACATTTTTACCGGTTAAACCTGCATATCTTGGCTTGAAACTAGGATTGATTTCCAAGAAAAGGAATAATTTCTGTTACTCGTGATTTTCTCTGAATATCTAATGTAAATTTAAAGATTTTTACAGTATTGTATATTTCCTTTTGATGTACTGGTTTTTCAGTGACGATATAGATTGTGTCCATACGAATTTATCATACATAACTCGTTAATCTAAGATTAACGTTAAACAAGTGGTGTGTGTGTGTGTGTGTGTGTGTGTGTGTGTGCGCGCAGACAGATCTATTCTTGTTCTTTAGTGATTTATTTGTATTTTCACTGTATTAATAAAATAGTAATTTTAATGATTAGTATGCAATAACTGAAAGAAAGTTATTTTATCACTCACAATGGGAATTTAAGCATAAGAAAGTACATACAGGTATAACTATATTGTTGTTGCTGTTGGTGATTATGGTTTGATTCTACGACACAAAAAGGAATTACCGGAGGAGACAGATTTGACAGAGATATAAAGGACCAAATATAAACAGACTCGGCCGGATAGTTCATATTCGGTTGCAGTACCCAGTACTGCTTCACAAAAACTGTTGGTGGTTTGCTGATATAGTCGGTTGTGAGACTGTCATTTACCCAACGGTCCTCATACTCAGTCAGGCAGGGCTCTAGTTTGAACTCCACCGTCGGTAGCTATGAAGATGGTTTTTCATGCTTTCTTATTTTCACACTAGGCAAATGTTGGGACTGTATTTTAATTAAGGCTACGGTCGCTGCCTACCCAGTCCTAACGTAAACCTTTCTCATCCTTGCATCTCCGAAAACATTCAGTGTATTAAGTCATTAGCAAACAGAGAAACAAAAGATCCCGTAAGTATCATCACCTGGACATGATTTCAGCACATGAACACCTGTCATTAAGGGTTTACTGCTGCATTACGCGTGCGTACAGAGATTTGAAAATTCTAACTCGTGTTCCTAAAAAGGAAAATCAGAACGTGGAGTTAATTAGTTTTGTTTACTGCACACCTTTCACGTTGATCTATATCCTCCATGGGAAATAGTTCCCTTGTTAATAGAAAGAGAGGTGCATTTGTGTTGGTCATTGATTGCAGCATCCAACAACACGTTATCTGATGAATCTGGTTGTGAAACCTGTTGTGTGACATGACGAGGATTCCCAGAACTGCCTCTGTACAAAGAGAAGAATAGTCTTTTGTAAAATTAGTACATAGAAAGTACACTACCATTTAAAACTAGTCCTGACCTCCCTTTGATATGTGGCTGAAATATGAGTGTTTGCCTTCGAAATTTACCATGGAATTGTCTCTGACTGTACATTGCCCACAATAAGCACTTGTCAACCGACCAACCACATCCAGTACTGTTATATGATTTAATAAGTATGAAATGGAATTATCCAATTCTACGTACTATTTCATTCGATTAAGTGAATGAACGCAATCGAATTATTTTAACCAGTTGTTTCTGTGTACCGACTGGTTAAAGCGGCCACACTCATTGGTGAATGGAGCTCCAAAATTCACCAAGCTTGTCCCCTCCAATCCACTAGGGTGGTGGTTGTCCGAATTATTCGTCGACGTAAAAAAGTGAAGCAGACTGTGTCGAGGCAGGGACGCAAGTATCTTTCAACGTGAATTCGTTGTATGAATGGAGAGAGTTCAAAGAAAGGTACTAGTTTCAATAAACTGTGTATAATTTAAATATCACAATATAAAATATAAATGCAGTAGGTATGTACTGTAATGCTCTTCCTGAAACTAAGTTACTGAGTAAACGTCAAAACTACACTCGATCGTTTTGTTTGGGCAATACGGTATCGCGATTGACAACCTAGATAGTCTTCTTACCACTGTTCACCACTGGATTAGGCTAGGAGAAGTTCATATCGATATTTCTACCCATTGGAGAATCTCTGTCGATAATATCTTCTCTGCTGCAAGGCCGGGTGGCGTCTTCATGATTATACTTCTCCCTCTCTGCAGAGTCTCTTCCATTCGGCAATAGTAAGTGATACCTTTTTTTGGAATCGCCAAAAGCTGCTCTTTCTTCTATGACACATTCCCTGCAACTTCACTAGTATAAATTCGTAATTTGCGTCGGCACATTCAATTGTTTTCACTAACTTTCATAATTTCTTCTCACAGATGTTATATTTATAACGTAAGAGTGTTGGAACTCTAAAAACGTGATTAATACAGGGTCCCCCTAAATTATTTATACAAAAGGGAACTTGAATTATCAATAAAGTATAAATCGGATTTAACTAAATAACGCACCAAGACATCCAGTATTATTTTCAAGTTTCGTATAAAAGTATTAAAAAAGTTTAATTTGGCTTCCTTTTGTAACATGGCATGTATATAATTTGTAAGTGATTCCGTCTCAAATTCTAAGAATTATATCATATGATAGTCAGTGGTTGTTACTGCTTCTCTTATTCGGACTCGCAAGAAGACGTGGAAGAAACACTTTGTCTTTAACGTAGCCCCCCCCCACACACAGAGAGAGAGAGAGAGAGAGAGAGAGAGAGAGAGAGAGAGCCAACAGCGTTACCTATTGAACATTCCAGAGATTCACCGAAGTTAAATGTCTTTTGTGCACTAAGTCGTATCATAGTGTATGATCCATTCTTTTTTTATAGATATTACTGTAACTGGAATGAACTATATTGATATGTTGCGAAAATATAGTATCTAATGCCACAATTGCAGGATGATATGAACAAAAAGCCATTTTTCAACAGGACGATGCACCTCGACATTTCCGTCACGAGGTTGCATCTTACCTCAGTCGCACCATGACGTGAGTTGGAACGATAGCTTGGCCGCCAAGATCACCCGTTCTGACACCCTTGGAATATATTGACTATTTTCGAGAACCGTTCTTATTAGTGGACTAACAAACGCTTGTCTTACGTCTATGTATATAAAACTCGATTGTCTGTGCGCCGTTTATATTTTATAACGTTTTCGTGTCACTCAACATCAAACTGTCATCTCGATTTATAAGACATATTCACATCAACAATGCAAAGAATTTTGCGGCAAAGTTTCTAGTAAAATACTACCAGAGACTTTACTTGGAGGCTAAGGGGTTTATGAGTACTTTTATTATGCCAGTAATGGAAGACCAGAAATGAGCTAGAATATAATGGACTCTACAGTGAATAATAACAAAAGCAGGTATAAACCTATAGGACAATAGTTATTCTGTGTTTAATTATTTTATCATAACGACGGTAATGCAAATGGAGCCGCATTAATGAGCTGGGTCGAACACAGAGAGTTATTATAAGATATATTACACGTTAACTACGCTGGAATCCGCGTTCTACTTCCATTAACTACCAGCAGAGGAACAATCAAGTGAAGCATCGGAGGTGGTCATGATTATATTTAAGATGATTCTCTTAAAGCTAATCAAGATAAAAGTAATAGGCTCCATAATTCAGAAAATGATAAAAAATATCAGCAAAAGAAATGCAAGGGTCAAGACAGATACGGAAATGAAAGACTATCTAGGACTCGCAAATCGAACACAGGCGAGGTCGAAAGAGAGCTTAAGTTGGAGACCGGGAGAGTTGGCCGTGCGGTTAGGGGCACGCGGCTGTGAGCTTGCATCCGGGAGATAGTGGGTTCGAACCCCACCGTCGGCAGCCGTGAAGACGGTTTTCCGTGGTTTCCCATTTTAACGCCAGGCAAATGCTGGGGATGCAATTTAATTAAGACCACGGCCGCTTCCTTCCAACTCCTAGACCTTTCCTATCCCATTGTCGCCATAGGACCTATCTGTGTCGGTGCGATGTACAGCCATTAGCGAAAGAAAAAAGTTGGAGAAAGGAAGCCAGATAGGGAAGATGAAAGTGAGAAGACTAGCTTAAGTGGAAACAGTGATAGACTAAGGTGGGACCCCGTGGTAACCAATTCACACTTCTAAAATTGGAGCTCTTAAGGGTTGCTCCTTTTAGTTACCTTTCACGACAGGTAGGGGGTACCTGTCAGAAGCAGGCCTAAGAGGAGGCAGTGTCGGAATAATCTAGGTCTCCGTGGTTGCCAACGCACTCCCCCATATTGAGTGCCTGAGGAAAGACATATCCTTTAGCAGCCTCTTAAGGTAAGGAGGGATGTGTTCTATGCCCCACTGAGTGAGTTGGCCATGCGCGTTAGTTTTATTATTATTATTATTATTATTATTATTATTATTATTTTGCTTTTACGTTGCACCGACACAGATAGGTCTTATGACGACGATGGGCTAGGAGAGGCCTAGGAGTGGGAAGGAAGCGGCTGTGGCCTTAATTAAGGTACAGCCCAAGCATTTGCCTGGAGTGAAAATGGGAAACCACGGAAAACCGTCTTCATGGCTGCCGACAATGGGATTCGAACCCACTGTCTCCCAGATGCGAGCTCACAGCCGCGCGCCCCTAACAACACGGCCAAGCCGCCCGGTCATGCGGGCTAGGGTCACGCAGCTGGAAGCTTACATTCGGGAGATAGCAAGTTCGAACCTCACTACCGGCAGCCCTGAAGATGGTTTCCTGTGGTTTCCCATTTTTTTTATACGAGGCAAATGGTGGGGCTGTTCCATAATTAATGGCACAGCCGTATCCTTCCCACTTCTAGAGCTTTTATGTCACATCGTCGCCATAAGATTTAACTGTGGCGGTGCGACGTAAAGCGAATTGTAAAATTAAATTTAAAAATCTCTTCCCTTCTCACAGGAGAAACCATATGAAAAGAGGACAAACTATACATCTAGTGCCCTCTTCGTAGATGGATTCTCACCTCATAAATCATTCAAGGATCTTTCCCGATCCATTGTTTTCTAACTGGGGTTACCAAATAGAGAAACATAGGAAAGTTGGACTCGAGCTGAAGAAAGTAGGATAAAAAGAGGACAGAGTTTTGAGTTAAATCTTCTATAAACAAAAGAAAGCGAAGGTTTAATTTTACTCACGCCTTTAGTTGGTTCAATAACTTTACAATGGAACCAAAATTTGGGACATTTTGTGGATACTGCAGCCATCTCACTGCACTGAGTACCAACTACCCTTACAGTGTACGATACCAACCCCCAGAAGTATAGCCCTCTTCATCGTTTCTAGATTCTCGAGGAGGCATGAATGGAAATAAATGGTGCTGAAAACGAAAGCAGTCATACTCGAGTTCTTTCACTAGACAAAAGAACATTCATCCATTTTCTTATGAACTAAGGGGGATAGACAGACATACATCCATTCTTTAAAAAGAAATACGGACAGCCAGACAACATACACACATGCGTATATGCCCTAATAAATACTTTTGGTAACTCTACAGTTCTAACTCTTCAAAGAGTTCGATTCTGCATCAATTGAATTGTCACACCTTTCGAAGACGCTGGCGGCTAGTGTGTCGTTGAGGCACCACTACAAGCCTCCTATGTAGGACAGTGCGGTGACGGTGTAATAGGGGAAGTACCTCCATTTTTAATAATAATAATAATAATAATAATAATAATAATAATAATAACGAAATTAAACATTCATACAAGATATTATTTCTGTTCTGCGGTTTCACGCGTTGAAATTATTATTATTATTATTATTATTATTATTATTATTATTATTATTATTATTATTATTATTATTATTATTATTATTACACTCGAATTGAGCCTGTATGCATTGCGTGGTAACAACCAATATAATTTCCACCACTAAAAATGTGTTCGTTTACCGGCCTTAACATCCTACCAGTATCTCTGGAGCTCTTCCAATAGTGCCTTCTTATGCTCCTCACCCAAAGGTGCCCTTTGTCTCCTGGACTGTTATTCCACTGTGAAACTCTGACAGCCTTTTTGAATTTGTGTAAGTTCAGCCCTGTCGCTGATTTCTTTCAGGAATTCCGATCTGTTTCATGTCTTTCTCGGATTTCTGGGACCCCTTCAGGTGTGGTGCGTTTGATTTTAAGTAATTCCACATTTCCTTAGTCAGTTGATCATTAGTCATACAGAAGATGTGCGCATAAGACGGCAACCTTTTCTTCTTATTTTATGATGCAATTCGTTCTATTTTTCTGTAAAGTTCTTCATTGGACCTCAAAAAATATACCTGCCCATCAAACCATCTGTTGCCCAGAAGCTCCCGTAATATCCTTCGTTCTCCCTGTGCTAACTCACCAACTTGTTCCTTTCTGCTCATGGTAAAGTTCTTTTTATTTTTATTTACGTCGCACAGACATAGATAGGTCTTTGGCGACGATGAGACAGGGAAGGCCTAGGAATGTGAAGGAAGCGGTCGTGGCTTTAATTTAGGTACGGCCAGAGCATTTGCCTGGTGTGAAAATGGGAAACCACGGAAAACCATCATCCGGGCTGCCAACGGTGGGGTTCGAACCCACTATCTCCCAGATGCAAGCTCACAGCTGCGCGGCCTTAACCGCTCGGCCAACTCGCCCGGTGGTAAAGTTCTCTGAAGCATACAATCTTTCTGTTTTAACAAGTGTTCCATAGTGCCGCAGAGTAGTTTCTATCATGGTCTCTCTACTCGGCGACTGCATCCGGGGGAGAGTCGCTTCGAGCCCGACTGTCGGTAGCTCTGAAGATGGTTTCCCGTGGTTTCCCATTTTCACACCAGGCAGATGCGGGGGGCTGCATCTTAATTTGGGCCACGGCCGCTTCATTCCCATCCCATCGCCACCATAAGACCTATCCGTGTCGGTGTGTCTTAATAATATGGAATAAATGTCTCACCTACTGCATGTGTGGTATCCCAAAACCAAGTTCTTTCACGGGAAGTGCATCGTTTCAGACCTTCTCTGCTGCTTGGACTCGATGTTTAACTGCTATCTGTCAGTTGCATGCTTCCCCAGTTATTGACGTCGACTGCAGACATCCTTGAAGCGCTGTTTCTGTTTTTTGCTAGGGGCTTTACGTCGTACCGACACAGATAGGTCTTATGGCGACGATGGGATAGGAAAGGCCTAGGAGTTGGAAGGAAGCGGCCGTGGCCTTAATTAAGGTACAGCTCCAGCATTTGCCTGGTGTGAAAATGGGAAACCACGGAAAACCATCTTCAGGGCTGCCGATAGTGGGATTCGAACCTACTATCTCCTGGATGCAAGCTCACAGCCACGCGCCTCTACGCGCACGGCGAACTCGCCCGGTGAAGCGCTGTTTAGGAATAAATAACGATCTCAAGACTTTACTTAGTTTTCCGTACAATAAAGCCTTGGGGACACAACTGCTGTTCACCCTTCTGACAAGCTTCGTAATAGCTTACTCTTCGGGTATGACTTAATTAACTGAGCCTTGTATTTGAACTGCTGTGTTTGGAACCCTTTCGTGCCTATAGATACGAAAGATCCTCCAGAGACAACAAGCATTTTTTCGTGTCTAGTTTATGTTGTCCACGCCTCATTGCAATGCCCGATGCACATGTACTTTTTCCCGTCAGTTTTTGAGGTGTAGATTTCAATCCTATTTCACTTGTGAAATGTAGCCGGTATCATACCATGTCAATGACTGCCGACTCTCGGCTTAATGTATTGTACCCTCTCTCTTTAACAACGATCTGAGGTAATCTTGATCAATAGCTACAATTTTCATAACATAATCCGATCAGTGTGTCTCCCCTTCCTTGTTCTCCCGGTCTGATCTCATGATATATCCTTCCCATTTGTTACAAACACAGAGCTGTTCTGCTGCGTGTTTCTTGGTCCCAATATCTTAGGTTTCCCTGACTTCAAAATCCTCCCTTGTCGATATAGTTTGTAAGAGAACCTGCAGCCGATCTCAGTGGTGCAGTCGGTGTCCTTGGGTTACCAAGATAGTCGGATTCGATCCTGGTTGAAATAAGACTATATAGTATTTGAGGGTGCTTGAATGCAATAACTCCATGTCATTAGTTTCCACCACGATAAAGGACTCCAAAGGGGATAGATTTCGGACTCCCCAGTGCCCCTTAAAATATATAGCAACTGAAGGGAATCTGAGATATCTATTATTATTATTATTATTATTATTATTATTATTATTATTATTATTATTATTATTATTATTATTATTATTATAAATCGTGAAGCAGTCAGCTTGGTTGTTTGTTAGCTCTGGGAAAGCATTCTTTCTGATTATAAAAGTCACGCTTGCGAAATTATTAACGAGTTTGGGTTTAGGAGAGGTTATTCTAGTGGGATGAAAAGTCAGGTTTTAAGTCTTACCAAGTGCGAAAGTTTTCTCTGCCTTCATTACTGTGTTCATGGGGTGGATAGTACCACATGGAATCGCTGTAAAAGTTCCTAGGTGTTAATATAAGGAATGATCTTCGTTGGGGTAATCACATTAACCATGTTGTGAAGAAAGGTTACAGATCTCATCACATGGTTATGAGCGTATTTATGGGGTGTAGTAAGGATGTAAAGGAGAGGGCGTATAGGTATCTGGTAAGAGCCCAATTGGAGAATGATTCCAGTGTATGGCATCCATATCAGGAATACCTGATACAAGAACTAGAAAAAATCCAATGGAAGGCAGCACGATTTGTTCTGGGAGATTTCTGACAAAGGAGTAGTGTTAAAAAAAATGTTGCACACTTGGGGCTGGGGAGACTTAGGAGTACGGAGACGAGATGCTCGACGAAATAGTATGTTCAGGGCTGTCAGTGGAGAGATGGCGTGGAATGACATTAGTAGACGAATGATCCTGAGTGAAACTTTTAAAAGTAGGAAAGATCATAAAATTAAGATAAAGTTGTAATTCAAAAGGAAAACCTTGGGCAAAGATGCATTTAACAGACGAGGAGTAAGGAATTGGAATGCATTTCTAAAGGAAAAGTTCGATTAATTTCCAAGTCCATTGAAAAGATTTAAAAAAAAGGCCTAGGTATACAACTGATAGAGTATCTACTTCTGTCCAGGGAATACGATTTTTTTACATAATTCATCATAGCAGGAGGAGAACGGATGTGTAATAATTATAAAACACAGTATAATGTACGTTATGAGAGTATTTACATGTCTATATTTATTGTTTTATGAGTGGTAAAATGCCATTATTAACTTAATAATTTGGAATAAATTTTTCATCTACTGCATGTGTGGTATCGTGAAACAGTTTATAATGGCATTTTATTGCAGTGAATATTTTTCTATTTCTCTTAACAGAAATATTCAGGCAGTTCCTTGCAACTTAAAGCTGTATGCGATAGCTACATTTATTAATGTGTTTTAATCCATCTTGTTGTGTGGATTCGATAAAATTATTGAGAATAACCATACAGGCGTGCGCCAAATTTATCATAGCATGATGTGAATAAACACAAACTGGTGTTTAATGCACTCACTTGTGTCCTTCGAGTTTCTATTAGTAATTACATAGAATGGGACAATTTCTTGTTTTTGGATCATATGAGCATAAATAAGAGACTATTTGGAGCGTAAGATTTTTGAGATAAATAACTACCAGTACTAATCGGAGCAGTTGTTTTACTGTAAGATGAGGCCTCAGTGAATGGTTGTGTTAGGCAATAACTCTCTTCAGTGGCTTCTTCCTTCGCAATAGTAGCCCTTTCCCATGCATGCGTTCCGGAAAACCATTTATGCGTTAGTTAGACATTAAGCACTAGCAAAAATAAATCCTTTTATGTTGAATATTAATATGTATGTAGTTCTCTACTGAATCCCTAAGCGTGCGTTCAATTTACTGGTAAAAATTCTGAAAACAACGCCAAGCCATACTTTTGTATTGACTCAAAAAAGAAAAACATTCTCAACCTTTAACAAGACACAGATATTAATCACAAAATAATCTGTCCAATCGAACATCAATGACCTGTGTTTAGGCCTATCGCCCAGGTGGCTGATTCCCTGTCTGTTCCATACTCACATACCAGAAAACACACTGCACTGCTGACACTGAATCTCGCCAGGAAAAGTAGATCTATTGTGTGTTCATACATCACAGAAATAATGTTGAGCACAAGGAAGACACACTTATAAATAAAAATAATAAGATTCCTTGTCTGTCCATTGCTCAGAACTTTTAAAACTTTCGATTCGATCAGAGTGAATTCGCATGCAGATAACTGAGCTGGGAGGAAAACTGAATTCTCCTCTCTATTATTTTACAAATATATTCCCATTCTTTACCACTTCTACGAGTACTTCAGGTGAATGGTAAAATAATCTTAAAGACGTCTGCTTTCTTCTCAGTATTAAAAGAAAAATGCACACGTACATCTCTGTGCGTGGGAGCGGTAGAATACATCACGGTGTCGCCCCTATCTGTCGTAAAAGGCGACTGAAAAGGGTTTTTAAAGTATAAGGTAGAGGGTAAGATAGTATGAAAGCGTGCAAGTAGACGCAGAAGATTATACTGAGCGTGGAACCTGGAACATTAGTTCTAAATCCATGACACGGTAATTCTGATATGGGAAATACAAAATAGGAATAACTCCTCCATGATGCTCACCAATCCATTTTTAGGAGATGACACCATAATAACGGCAACAAAAAATAATAGTATATTTTTATTTATTTATTAAGCGCATGGCTTTACGGATACAATACATACGTACATGAGTTTAGAAAATGAACTATGTCTCGGTTATTTATATAACTGTCTCTGAAAACGCACGAGGAAAATCACTGCTGTTTTCACTGTACTTTGTTTTTGAACACTCAGTGATAATATGCTGGATGGTCAGATGGTCTGCTTGGAGGCACCACAATCGCAGTTAGGTGTATAAATTCTTTTCCATTTGTAGTAAAAATCTTGCGCAGTTACCATGGCCCGATCGTATCCTGTTAAGAATAGATCAGGTTTCCCGAGGAAGCTCAAATCCAGATGGCAGCGGCGAATCAATGTGTGGCAGAGTTTGACTCAGGCCTATTGTCTTATCTTTTCTGCAATTCTTCAGTTAAATTGAAGTTGGTATTCTTATATATATTGCAGTTCTTATTGATGGATTTTGAGACCGTAGACGATTCAGATTGGCGTCGGCGATGTCGCCATGTATTGGTAATTGCGAATTATTAATTACTTTCTTGAATTACCCGAGGGGAGCCTTTATACGTCGAAGATCTGGTGGGGAGACATGGCTGAAGATAAGTAGACATTATGTGCGTTGATATATTCACAAAGACGCACACAAAGTGCTATCACTTGTGTACACTGTTTTTATTTGCAATTTATATACACATTACACACACATGAATAAACCACCATTTTGAACAACTGCCTATCACGAAGAATAAGAAGACTGCAACAGATGCATGTCAACTACCAACCCAACAAAACCAATTCATGTACTCGACTTCAAACACTCATCTACCACGACTTCCACACACGTCTCATCATTACAACTCAACTCTCACTCACAAGACTGCCTCTTTATATACGTTGCCTGGCCAGGATTCTAGAAGGATATGACATAACATGTTTTTCTCGTAAATTCGAGATCTCCAGTAGCCAAGTTACAATGTAAAGAAGTTTCTATAACTATCTAGTGCCAAGGATACGTTATTCTGGATATTGCAGTGTGTTGTACAATGTTACATTAGATTATACATCACATATACAGGTAATAATAAATTATATACTATTCATTATGTGTTCTTACATTAAATAAACTCATAAATAAAACAGCAGATGTTTCATGGCATAACCTCACAAATAATAAAATAAAGTCCGAACATAACTACGTAAATAATAATAATAATAATAATAATAATACTAATGTAAATGAATGTAAATACTTCATAGCCATACCTCACAAGTCATAATAATAATATTCATCATCATCATAAAATAATAATAATATTAATCCATGTTTGCATTATTTACCCATGGGTTAAATAACATTGTTTTCAAGTTATATTAGTCTATTATACTTGCGTCAGAGTGAAGACATTATTGTGTCGGTGATGAGATGCATCGTGTTGAGCTGAGTATCTACGAGGTTGGTGTGAGGGTTATTCAACCAAACAGGAGCACAGCACTCGGCAGCCAAGAACACAAGTCCCAAAGCTATACATCGAAGATGTCGTTGAAACCCAAATTGTACAACATACTTTTTGGATTACATTGTTGCGAGTTCTTATTCTGGATTGGATGTTACGAAGCTGTTGTCTAAAGGAGTGTGTTCTATCTAAGGCGACTCCTTGATATTTAGGGAATCTATTATGTCTATAATAAAAGGCCTTTCCTCGAACTACTATTTCATTCAGCGTGAATAAAATTATTTGTGCGATTGTAGTGCCTTCACTTTTCTAATAACAGTTTTCATTAAATTATTTTTCTAGGGAGGTACGTATACACAGAATAGAAGCTTAAATTCGTGACACTACCTGGAATAGAATCCACCACAACTGGACAGAAGTCTCTTATATACATCAGGGCACTGTGGAGGACAATGCAAATGTACGCAGTTAATTTGCACTCAGTAGCTGCCTTTGTGAATACTTCTATATGTTTAGTTAAATGTTCCGATGCTCTTTTAGATTTTTTCATAATCTTCTCAAATAATTGGCCTTTTCATTCTGAGCCCTCCGTAATTAGTTGTAACTTGTGCGAAAGCCACTTTATCTTTGCCGAGATTGTGGTTTGCAATACTGGTTATAAATGAGCAGGTATAGAAACCAATAATAGAACTTGTTTTATCGAGTTCTATAAGCGTACTGTAACGTCACAACTACCGAGGAATTTCTAAAATATTCAAATTCTTTTAAAAGTCTCGGCTGTTTTGTGCTGATGTTTTCAGAAATTATTGATGGTATGTAGACTCAATAGTTTCTTTTTAGGGTCGCTGAAGGCTTTATTTAATATTATAGTGAATACATAACAGTAACCTAGCTTCACATTTTTCTGACCATTGAATTACAATGCACGAGACCAATAGTTTCACTTTAACAATAGTAATCTGAATTTCTACTTTGAAAGACACAGTTGTTGGGATTCGAAACACAAACGGCTTCGTAAGAAGCTAGCACTGTTTTACTTAGCAAAGCGCAGGAAAGTAGCCTTTTTTAGTCACTTCCGTCATAACAAATGAAACTTTATACGCAATTGATCATAGAAGGTAAGAAGGTAGAAGGTAATATACTCTCTAACCGACTCTGTGAGCAACATTTTCAGACCATTCACAGCAGGTACTGGCTGTAGAAATAATGTTATTGCCATCGCTCATAACTCAGTAAAGTCCATACCACTTAATTAATATTAATTTGATGAAGAATATGTATCATGCATAATGCCAACACTACTATCTGTCGTTACACACAAACACTAACCAATTCTTGACAACGGAGAAGGGAAACCTAATACCTTCAGGGGTGGAAGAGAATAAGATTTGACAGAGGATGTTCGGATAGTACAGATGGAAGCGACGGGTTTGACACAAATAAGTGGAATCAATGCCAGGACTCAGCTAAGAGCCCCGTGGCTGCCAACCCCATGCCCCAAGATGAGAGCTCCCAGAGCCCCATTACAGTAGGCTTAGCAGACTGACAAGTAAATGCATCTTCTGGATTGCTGAGGAAAACAACGGTGAAATGCCGTATTCATCATTTCCCTAGTATGTCTCTTAGCTGTGCTGAGAACCGATCGAGTTGGTCGTGCGGTTAAGGGCGCGCAGCTGTGAGCTTGCATTCGAGAGATAGTGAGTTTGAACTCCACTGTTGGCAGCCCTGGGGCTGTACCATGAAGGCCACGGCGCTTCCTTCCCAATCCTAACCCTTTCCTGTCCCATCGTCACCATAAGACCTATCTGTGTCGGCGCTGCGTAAAGCCAATTGTAAAATATAACAAAGCTGGGCTGAGTGACTCAGACAGTTGAGGCGCTCGCCTTCTGACCCCCAACTAAGCAGGTTCGATCCTGGGTCAGTTCGGAGTTATTTGAAAGCGCTCAAATACGTCAGCCTCGTGTCGGGAGACTTACTGGTAGGTAAACAAACTCCTGCAGGACTACATTTCGGCATCTCGACGTCTCCGAAAACTGTAAAAGGAGTTAGTGGAACGAAAAGCCATTATTATTGTTACGGGGCTACCCGTGGAGTAGAAAGAGGTTAAAGAAGGTGCCGGAGTGAATGGGTCTATCTACAATATCAAGAATAGAATTAAAATTGTAAAATATTATATTTATTTTAGAACTTCAAACGTAATAATTTTTCATAACAATGAAACATCAGGTACAATGACAATCTTGAAACAAAACTAGGAAAATCCAAGATTAGTGATTTTTATAGATTCTGGGCTTCAAACCACGTTTTACAATTCCAGAAATACTGGATCCAGTTTACAAAACTTAATGAAAAATAAGGAATCCTTTAGTGGCGGGCAGAAATTCCCTAATTCAAGAGCACTTGCTCCAAAAATACAATATCTAGCCTTCCAGAGGCACTCCTTACTGTTACAAAACTTTGAAAAGAGCTAACAGGCTCTCAGTTTCTTCCAGCCTACTCAAGACAACATCAACTTACAATCTCAGGCCTCTCAAGGCACAACTTACAAATTGAAAATAATTTTATACAGTGGTATCTAGTACCCAACCTACAGAGCCTTTGCGAAAAAGAACAGGTTAAATAGACGGCCCGAACACAAACTGAATGGAGGCGTACACTGCACTCCCAGATAATGAAAAATTAAAACCTACAGGGCTCTCGGCCGATAAAACAGGGGCAAATCCCAAGCTACTTGAGGTGATGCGCATGGAAATAACGGTACTACATTACAGAAAACAGGTTGCTAAATCGCAGACACCTCACATCAAGATGAAGGGGAGCTCGAGAGGGTAACTCACTCTCTATCCCCGATTTACAATTAAAGATTTTATGAAGTTTTTACATTAGCCGATAGAAAAGTTACATTTTAGAAAAGTATGGTTACATAATTAAAGATTCGGACCTTCCCCTCGAATAAAGCTGCGGAGGTAGCAAGAAAGAATGAAGTTATGTGGCCATTACCTTATAGATGTTCTGCTGAGCGAAGAAAGAGGCGGCTCTGCCTCCTGCCTAAAACACACACACACACACACACACACTTATCAAGATGGTGATCAATTGACCAGGAAACGTGAAAAGCCGCAGTTTATAAACCCTCAGGGAAGGTTCGAGATCATTCAAGACTAATCAGGACAGACCCACTTAAGTTTTATTGGCAGATTCAAAGTGAACAAGAAATGCGGGATTGGTTGAAAATTAATCACAAAAATTAGTGATTGGCTAGATTCAAAACTGGCGGAAAGTAAAGGAAGTATTGCCAACCCAAAAATAAATGAACATAGATTCAGTTATGGACAACCTAGAAATACAAAACTTCTTTAACTTATAAATTCTTTCACCTTGCACCTAAGTGCATGATCATAGTTTTTAGTAGTGTCGTCTGTATGAAAAATATCCAAACTTCTTGATGTATAGCAAAACAAAACAAGGAGGAATTCAGGCAGTTTAGGAAACTTCACAACAACACAATTACTTAATATTTCAGTGGTGACATCTTCTGATTAAAGTTCCAAGTTCGTGTAGTATCAGTTTCACCTTTTGATCGATAGAGGAGATTCTTAAGGCGCTGATTTTGAATGCACGGCGTCGAGGTGTACCTCCCGGTAGTAGTAGTAGTAGTAGTAGTAGTAGTAGTAGTAGTAGTAGTAGTAGTAGTAGTAGTAGTAGTAGTAGTAGTAGTAGTAGTATGCCTCTTCGGTGACGCCTAGGCTATTTGTGACGGCTGATGGTACAGTTACTGAGGATCCAAGCAGCCTTCGGGCTGATTAAAAACCATAATACGTATAAAATATTTTGCATGGCGAGAAACCTCTTAGGCAGAGTTTGGAGGAAATCAATGATGGGGACAATTTACAGTATTGAAACCGCACGACTAAACTCGGGCGTACAATTTTCTCTCGAGCGTTTATCGTCTCAGAATTATAATATATATTGTATGGCACAGCCTCGTTCAACTCCCGCCGAAGAACCACTAAGTAGAAAGCGACCATGAAATCTCCCAACTGTAACTACAGCATCATCTCTGCATATAGCAAAAAAACAGATGTGGTTGCACGAGGAAGCCGCACCAAACAGAACAGTTACTGTGGAGCTTATTGCAGATAACCAACCTTCCAGCCACAGACAAGCCCTGCTTTGGAGACTAAAGCCGGTCGGGGCTATTAGAGGCCAGCCACTCTCCAGACATGGTTTATTTATGTGCAAATATCCGGCCACGTTACAGCGGGATAAGTGACGTCACACACTCCCACATGACTTGGAACAGTCGTAAGTTGGAAATTAGCGTATTATTCATGAGCAGCCTGAAATGTCAAGTACTTCTCCAAAAATAACATACAGGGTGGTCGAAAACAACGTGAATCTGGTATACGAGCTTTAGAGGGTCCTTCGTACTGATAAATGATTAGAAGAAAACAATTTGATATCTCGCACCGTTGTCACGTTATCAGCTGCTGAAGTTAGCCAATCGGATCGCTTCCCGGGTGAATTCAAATGGAATTTGCAAGGCGGTGTTGCTAAATTTGCCCGTGGCTTAAGACCGGCTTGAGAGCCACGCCATGAAATCAGCATCAAATAAAAAAACACCGTGGGTTTCAGACGGTATCGCCGTAGCGTACTTGTTATGGTGCGACCTTCTCAGCTCGGAGCTCCGTGTTTAAATCCCTCCCATGTCAAAGGTTTTGTTTCTTCTATTGGTGCTCTCAAGCCGGCCTGCAGCCACGCGCGGATTTAGCAACACCGCCTCACAAAACTCATCTAAATTCGCCCGCGAAGCGATCTAATTGGCTAACTCCAGCAGCTAATTAAATGACAACGGTGCGAGATATCAAATTGTTTTTTTCTAATCATTTAGCAGTACTAAGGAACCTCTAATGCTCGTATACCAGCTTCACGTTGTTTCTGACCACTCTGTATATACTGAAACATCAAGGAACATATGTTCAGTTTCCTTTGCCGTTCACATTTAAAAGCACGAACAAGATGTTTCTTTAGATGCGGGTTCTTGTTTTGGCTCAAGGAATTCATATGCACGTCTCAATAGGCTGTAAACCAAGATGATTTTTAGAAACATCTATGGGCCTTTCATCGATGACGTTTTCAAACATCTCCGCACAGGGTCCTTGACACAAAGAGGGACACGTCAAGGTTTTAGTTGTCCTTTACACGTACCCACGTGTATGTGAGATCAGAGGAGTATGCAGGCTCAATTTAGAACTTGACCACTAGTTAAAATAATGTTCGATGCCTTTTCTGCCGTCACATAGTGATCGCATTAAAAATATTTTTCGAATTAGTAAGAATCGAACCCAGAATATTCTGGCTGGAAATAGAATAACGCTGGCGCACCCTTTCATCAAGATTATCCTAATAAGTAGTGATGGGCGAATGATACGGAAGTTCGAGCAGGCTCGAGTCGGCCCGATACGCTACGTAGGCTCGATGCCGTATCGAACCTGTTCGAACTGTCAGGCGACACCACACATCGACTAAGCGGAGCGCGGACGGAAAATTCGTCCTATTAGATTACTACTAGGTACACTCAGTATATTTATGTGTGGTGGGGTGGTGAACACAACGTTCTCAGTGAACGGAAAGAGCATTTGTTTAAGTCTTTCTGGCAGTACGAACAACATATTGGTAATATTTATTTCGTTAATATGTACCTTTGCATTTTACATTTTGTCCGCTCTTCAGAAATACGTTTCTGTATAACTTTGTCGTGTTTTGCAGGCGTAATGTTGTTAATCATTACTTTCAAGTACCGATAGTTAACATGTTTTTCGTATGCTACGAGCTATTATTTTCTCATTAATAATTAGTAATACATTATTATTTTATTTGCTATTGGCTTTACGTCGCACCGACACAGATAGGTCTTATGGCGACGATGGGACAGGAAAGGGCTAGGACTGGGAAGGAAGCGGCCGTAGCATTAATTAAGGTACAGCCCCAGCATTTGCCTGGTGTGAAAATGGGAAACCACGGAAAAACCATCTTCAGGGCTGCCGACGGTGGGGTTCGAACCCACTATCTCCCAGTAATACATTATTATGTCCGCCTCTGTGGTGTAGTGGTTAGTGTGATTAGCTGCCACCCCCGGAGGCCCGGGTTCGATTCCCGGCTCTGCCACGAAATTTGAAAAGTGGCACGAGGGCTGGAACAGGGTCCACTCAGTCTCGGGAGGTCAACTGAGTAGAGGTGGGTTCCATTCCCACCTCAGCCATCCTGGAAGTGGTTTTCCGTGGTTTCTCACTTCTTCTCCAGGCAAATGCCGGGATGGTACCTAACCTAAGGCTACGCAGGTGAGGCCGCCTGGGCGAGGTACTGCTCATCCTCCCCAGTTGTATCCCCCGACCCAGAGTCTGAAGCTCCCGGACACTGTCCTTGAGGCGGTAGAGGTGGGATCCCTAGCTGAGTTCGAGGGAAAAGCCGACCCTGGAGGGTATGCAGATTAAGAAAGAAAGAAAGAAAATACTATATTATAATAGACGAATTTGTTATTACTTCAGACAGAGCAGACAATGGCCGGTAGAAAAAGGTCATGGACTTGGGACTACTTTGAAGAGCTTCCAGACAAACGAGTAAAATGCACTCGATGTGATAAAATATTAAAACGATAGTAAAAGCACATCGACGATGATAAGATACTTAAAAATTCATAATATTCGTCCTTCGTCGAATGACACGATTCCAAATGAGGGGGAGACACCTCCACGTAAACGACGTCGAATTATGCAGGTAAAATATTCTTAATAGGTTCCGTTTTGTTTTTCATGAATAGCACAATGGACGGCCGCTCGCATTTGACTGGCGAAAGGCTCAGAATGACCGCCCAGACAGGGTGTACATAGTTTACTGTTGAGGTATACAGTTTATACCGATTTTACGTGCGTAAGCATTACGTTATGAAACCATCAATTTATTAATTGATTGGCAATTAGTCCGCCTCTGTTGTGGAGTGGTTAGCGTGATTAGCTGCCACCCCCGGAGGTCCGAGTTCGATTCCCGGCTCTGCCATGAAATTTGAAAAGTGGTGCGAGGGCTGAAACGGGGTCCACGCAGCCTCTGGATGTCAACTGAGTAGAGGTGGGTTGGATTCCCACCTCAGTCATCCTCGAAATGGTTTTCCGTGGTTGCCCACTTCTCCTCCAGGCTATTGCCGTGATGGTACCTAACTTACGGGCACGGCCGCTTCCTTCCCTCTTCCTTGTCTATCCCTTCCAATCTTCCCATCCTCCCGCAGGGCCCCTGTTAAGCATAACAGGAAAGGCCGCGTGGGCAAGGTACTGGTCATCCTCCCCAGTTGTATCCCCGACCCAGAGCCTGAAGCTCCAGGATACTGCCCTTGAGGCGGTGGAGGTAGGATCCCTCGCTGAGTCCGAGGGAAAAACCGACCCTGGAGGGTAAGCAGATTAAGACGAAGAAGAAGATGGACAATTAAAGAAAACGATGCCGAAAACCGAAAAAGTAGCTAGTGGGTCGTAAAGCCAATAACGAACAATGGGGTTCTTTACTTCTATGGTTATGGCCCCAAACAGGAAATAAACACCCCTTACATCCTCGCTTTAAAGCGCTGGGGAAATCGGGCTAGAAAAAGATAAGGGCCAAGAAAGAATAATAATTTTATGGCTTTACGTCCCACTAACAACTTTTACCGTTTTCGGACACGCCAAGGTACCGGAAGTTATTTCCGCAGGAGTTCTTTGCGTGCCATTAAATCTACCGAAAAGAGGTTGACGTATTTGAGCTCGAACCTCGGCGCGTATCGGGTCGGCTCGATCCCGCTCGAACACGGGTATCGTTTGCCCATCACTAGCTGTAGCCCGAGTTAGACTCCGCCTTCGGTCACGTGACTGCTCGAACTTGCTTCGAACAGACTTGAACCTCGCCGCGTATCGGGTCGGCTCGATCCTGCTCGAACACGGGTATCGTTCGCCCATCACTAGCTGTAGCCCGAGTCAACTGCGCCTTCGGTCACGTGATGACTGTTCGAGCTTACTTCGAACAGACTCGAACCTCGGCCCGTATCGGGTCGGCTCGATCCCCCTAGAACACAGGTATCGTTTGCCTATCACTAGCTGTAGCCCGAGTCAGACTCACCGTTCGGTCATGTGACAGCTCGAGCTTGCTTCGAACAGGCTCGAACTTCGGCTCGTATCGGGTCGGCTCGATCCCGCTACAACACGGGCATCGTTCGCCCATCACTAGCTGTAGCCCGAGTCAACTGCGCCTTCGGTCACGTGATGACTGCTCGAGCTTACTTCGAACAGACTCGAACCTCGGCCCGTATCGGGTCGGCTCGATCCCCCTAGAACACAGGTATCGTTTGCCTATCACTAGCTGTAGCCCGAGTCAGACTCACCCTTCGGTCATGTGACAGCTCGAGCTTGCTTCGAACAGGCTCGAACCTAGGCTCGTATCGGGTCGGCTCGATCCCGCTACAACACGGGTATCGTTTGCCTATCACTAGCTGTAGCCCGAGTCAGACTCACCCTTCGGTCATGTGACAGCTCGAGCTTGCTTCGAACAGGCTCGAACCTCGGCTCGTATCGGGTCGGCTCGATCCCGCTAGAACACAGGTATCGTTTGTCCATCACTAGCTGTACCCCGAGTCAGAATCCGCCTTCGGTCATGTGACAGCTCGAGCTTGCTTCGAACAGGCTCGAACCTCGGCCCGTATCGGGTCGGCTTGATCCTCCTAGAACACAGGTATCGTTTGCCTATCACTAGCTGTAGCCCGAGTCAGACTCACCCTTCGGTCATGTGACAGCTCGAGCTTGCTTCGAACAGGCTCGAACCTCGGCTCGTATCGGGTCGGCTCGATCCCGCTACAACACGGGTATCGTTAGCCTATCACTAGCTGTAACCCGAGTCAGACTCACCCTTCGGTCATGTGACAGCTCGAGCTTGCTTCGAACAGGCTCGAACCTCGGCTCGTATCGGGTCGGCTCGATCCCGCTAGAACACAGGTATCGTTTGTCCATCATTAGCTGTACCCCGAGTCAGAATCCGCCTTCGGTCATGTGACTGCTCGAGCTTGCTTCGAACAGGCTCGAACCTCGGCCCGTATCGGGTCGGCTCGATCCCCCTAGAACACAGGTATCGTTTGCCTATCACTAGCTGTAGCCCGAGTCAGAATCCGCCTTCGGTCATGTGACAGCTCGAGCTTGCTTCGAACAGGCTCGAACCTCGGCTCGTATCGGGTCGGCTCGATCCCGCTACAACACGGGCATCGTTCGCCCATCACTAGCTGTAGCCCGAGTCAACTGCGCCTTCGGTCACGTGATGACTGCTCGAGCTTACTTCGAACAGACTCGAACCTCGGCCCGTATCGGGTCGGCTCGATCCCCCTAGAACACAGGTATCGTTTGCCTATCACTAGCTGTAGCCCGAGTCAGACTCACCCTTCGGTCATGTGACAGCTCGAGCTTGCTTCGAACAGGCTCGAACCTCGGCTCGTATCGGGTCGGCTCGATCCCGCTACAACACGGGTATCGTTTGCCTATCACTAGCTGTAGCCCGAGTCAGACTCACCCTTCGGTCATGTGACAGCTCGAGTTGCTTCGAACAGGCTCGAACCTCGGCTCGTATCGGGTCGGCTCGATTCCGCTAGAACACAGGTATCGTTTGTCCATCACTAGCTGTACCCCGAGTCAGAATCCGCCTTCGGTCATGTGACTGCTCGAGCTTGCTTCCAACAGGCTCGAAGCTCGGCCCGTATCGGCTCGGCTCGATCCCCCTAGAACACAGGTATCGTTTGCCTATCACTAGCTGTAGCCCGAGTCAGACTCACCCTTCGGTCATGTGACAGCTCGAGCTTGCTTCGAACAAGCTCGAACCTCGGCTCGTATCGGGTCGGCTCGATCCTGCTACAACATGGGTATCGTTTGCCTATCACTAGCTGTAGCCCGAGTCAGACTCACCCTCCGGTCATGTGACAGCTCGAGCTTGCTTCGAACAGGCTCGAACCTCGGCTCGTATCGGGTCGGCTCGATCCCGCTACAACACGGGCATCGTTCGCCCATCACTAGCTGTAGCCCGAGTCAACTGCGCCTTCGGTCACGTGATGACTGCTCGAGCTTACTTCGAACAGACTCGAACCTCGGCCAGTATCGGGTCGGCTCGATCCCCCTAGAACACAGGTATCGTTTGCCTATCACTAGCTGTAGCCCGAGTCAGACTCACCCTTCGGTCATGTGACAGCTCGAGCTTGCTTCGAACAGGCTCGAACCTCGGCTCGTATCGGGTCGGCTCGATCCCGCTACAACACGGGTATCGTTTGCCTATCACTAGCTGTAGCCCGAGTCAGACTCACCCTTCGGTCATGTGACAGCTCGAGCTTGCTTCGAACAGGCTCGAACCTCGGCTCGTATCGGGTCGGCTCGATCCCGCTAGAACACAGGTATCGTTTGTCCATCACTAGCTGTACCCCGAGTCAGAATCCGCCTTCGGTCATGTGACTGCTCGAGCTTGCTTCCAACAGGCTCGAACCTCGGCCCGTATCGGCTCGGCTCGATCCCCCTAGAACACAGGTATCGTTTGCCTATCACTAGCTGTAGCCCGAGTCAGACTCACCCTTCGGTCATGTGACAGCTCGAGCTTGCTTCGAACAGGCTCGAACCTCGGCTCGTATCGGGTCGGCTCGATCCTGCTACAACATGGGTATCGTTTGCCTATCACTAGCTGTAGCCCGAGTCAGACTCACCCTCCGGTCATGTGACAGCTCGAGCTTGCTTCGAACAGGCTCGAACCTCGGCTCGTATCGGGTCGGCTCGATCCCGCTAGAACACAGGTATCGTTTGTCCATCACTAGCTGTAGCCCGAGTCAGAATCCGCCTTCGGTCTTGTGACAGCTCGAGCTTGTTTCGAACAGGCTCGAACCTCGGCGCGTATGGGGTCGGTTCGATCCCGCTAGAACACAGGTATTGTTTGTCCATCACTAGTTGTAGCCCGAGTCAGAATCCGCCTTCGGTCTTGTGACAGCTCGAGGTTGCTTCGAACAGGCTCGAACCTCGGCTCGTATCGGGTCGGCTCGATCCCGCTAGAACACAGGTATCGTTTGTCCATCACTAGCTGTACCCCGAGTCAGAATCCGCCTTCGGTCATGTGACTGCTCGAGCTTGCTTCGAACAGGCTCGAACCTCGGCGCGTATCGGGTCGGCTCGATCCCGCTAGAACACAGGTATCGTTTGTCCATCACTAGCTCTAGCCCGAGTCAGAACCCGCCTTCGATCACGTGACTGCTCGAACTTGCTCCGAACCTCGGCCCGTAACGGGTCGGCTCGATCCCGCTTGAACACGGGTATCGTTTGCCCATCACACGCGTAGAGAGCGGGATCGAGCCGACCCGATACGCGCCGAGGTTCGAAGCAAGCTCGAGCAGTCACGTGATCGAAGGCGGAGTCTGTCTCGGGCTATAGATAGAACGTGCAGATTAGCAAACAGCATATGAAGTGAAGCACCTTTCACACATGTGTGTGTATAATATTTGTAACGAAGGTGCGTGCGTTCACATATTACTACATTCAGTCATTGACGTATATCTTATGAGGAATAAAGGTTGGCCATAAAATTAGAAGGCTTAGATTATGATAATATGCAATGAAAATGACGAAGGATGTACCCGTAATATTCCCCGCGTATTAACAGAAGTATTTCCTCCCAAGGCAGTACTTGTGTGCCGTGTAACAACTGCACGTTGGACGCAACATTATGAATAAAAAAACAAACCAGACCTCATGGCGCAACAGCCCCGACGGGCCATGGCCTACCAAGCAACCGCTGCTCAGCCCGAAGGTCTGCAGATTACGAGGTGTCGTGTGGTCAGCACGACAGGTCCTCTCGTCTGTTAATCTTGGCTTTCTAGACCGTGCAAAATTATGAATACGGTAATATTATTCTTACAATGCGATGCTTTGGGCGGCTAAGACAGCTGGCAGCGCCTCAGGCGAGGTTCTCCTTCTGTCCTCAATGTTGGGGGGTTTGAATCCACTCCTTGGGAGAGTATTACCCTTGTTGCTCGTATAGAAGACTTTGAGTAAGAAAGGATTGACATCTCATCAATCGTATACACAAATACATGTATAAATATTATGATGCAGCAATGTTACTGTCTGATTGCGTGAAATATAGGCTATATGAAACTCAAACGTGACTCGCGATTTCAAGCTGTATCATTTACAATAATTCAGGTCAATCGGTTCAGTAGTTTTCGAGCCCATCTGGAACAAATAAAACAAGACATCATCTTATGGTTTTAAAAATCCTAATCCTACCGGGTATCGAACCCGGGACCCCTGTAACCAAAGGCCAACACGCTTACCATTGAGCCATGCACCCGAGCGAGAAACGTGTCAACAACAACTGCAGGTAAAATATACATTTTTAGTCTTGTAACCATTTAAATATGTAACTATTACGACACGTGAATGGTTTCCTTTTTCTGTCTTTATACGGCCCAAACAACACATTTTAGTAGAGAATTGGTTTATTCGGATGGAGGCATGTGTAACGAATCATCGCACAAACACAAATTTTGACTGTCACCAATATATAGGTATGGGTCGAAATTATATTATGTACAAAATACACGGAAGTAACAGTAGAGAGGACGAACCGGTACTGTCCAGCATAAATACTCTTACATATCCTTCTCAAGTTTGCTGGGTGTTAGTAACAGCAAGGCGCTAGGTTGCGGCGCGCGCAAAAGCTCGAGCAAAGCTCGAACAGGCTCGAGCTCTGACGTCATCTGTTCGAGCAGCTCGAGCCGGGCTCAAGCACATCACTACTAATAAGCCTAAATCATGCCTTTAGAGCAACGGCTTAAAACAATGAGCCGTTCCATGCGGGCTGTTTATAAACCGAAATCGTTCTATTTTTGGCCTGTTGATATCTTAAGCCTAACGTAGACTTCTTATAAATAATTCACTTAGTATCTATATATTTAAAACGCAAGGCGTTTTCTTTTGCAATTCACCAACAACTCCCTACTGGGCCGATTTTTATGGAATGTGATTTAAACGAAAGGTACATACATCTATACGCGCCATCACTATTGTTTTCTTCATTTAAGCTATTACTAGTATTTTATTTTACGAAATTAACATGCGCACAATGCTATTCGACCATATACGACAAGTATGCTTTCTCTCTACAGTCCGTGAACGACTTCTACTTGGCCGATTTTCAGGTTGTTTGCTTTGAATTAAATAAACATATCTTTACATTGCGCATCACTGTGTTTTGTCGCTGATAGTGTTTACATTAATATGAATTTTTCATTATTCGGTCGAAGCTTCCTCTCGGCTTCAGAAACGAGTTACAATGAGTTCCAATAACTGACAAGAGATGGCAATACCGTACTTCATTCTGTGATTGTCAACAGATGACACTACCAGTTGATTCTGGCAACGAGCAAGAATAACATAGAGATGGGCTGAAGCTGATTGAACGAACGGCTGCAATGTTTTCAATGCACACATAAACAAGGGGGCATGTTCTTGAATGACGAAAAAAGTTGGCGCCCACATCGAGTCTCAAGATGGCGGCTCAATTAGTAACATTCTTATCCTGACCTTTATTAGATCTTGGTTTGCATTCTAGCATGTCGTCAAAGATATTGTTGAAGATAAGAAACCTCAGTCGCTGGGAGATTACAGTTTCCTTCAGGCTTTAGTAGGCAGTGCGTGTTCTGTCCACGGCCTGTGTCAGTGTTGCTGCTACTATCTGACTTTCCTTAACCTTGAGTTTGCGTTGTTCCGCCGTCTCATACGTACATTGTACATTAGCATTAAAGTTGAGCCCACGAGAGTTGAAGTCTGGCATTTGAGCGGCAAAAGCAGTAACTACGATGTGAGCTGCGTTGTCATAGTTACCTCAGTCTGCGACATATCACCCTTTCATACAGCATGAGTATTCAATAAGCAATGTTGCCCTAATGCAATTCAATAAACTCTGACCCGTTCCTAAGCTCGTGCTAATAATTTCGGCATTTAAAACAACACGACATTGCCGATAAATATGAGATTCCATATTCACTAAACTGACAATAACCTCAACACACGCACATGTTAAATAACAGAACTGTACAACTTGCCACTGATTAACTTACAATAATAAACTAACAACGAAATTCAGGAAACAAACACTTAAATTATTACATAATCCAGCAACAACTAACACACCTAATACAGTGCTATTCCGAATAATATCACAAAAGCGACAGAGAACAAACCAACCCACGTGGCGATAGCTTCCTTAAATGTGGCATCGCTGTTTTCGTTCCCATAGCAACAGACGATTTTCGAGCGGCGTTAGTCAACTTTTTCTCGCCGGTGGCACTAACCGTCAGACTTCAACTCTCGTGGGCCCAACTGTAGTATATTCTCGCTATTATTTTCCACTCCCCTTTTTTGTGATTTTTCTCCATATTACATTGTTCTGTATGGTGATAAAGAGGTGGATATCATGTTTTATTTTCAGTTCTTTTAGGTCGTATTATTTCTTAATTTCCCTCAGATTTTAGACTTTATTTGAGTAAAAGCAATTATTATCTTCCATTTGGGACAAATAATACCGTGACATTTCGTGAATCAGATTTGTTCACATAACCCAACCTGTAAACCGCAGAATTATCCCAATAGTCGCTGATGGAAACTTATTATTTCGGTCTGTATCACACTGTTTGTATAGTAGCCAGGAATGTCATCGTGGTTGTACTCACATAAATCTAAGTATTGAGGGTAGTGATATGCAGTTTGCTTAATAAAGAAGTCCTTAGTGATTTCTCTAAATAACAGAATATGTCTATCAAGAGTTTTAATGTTTATGTTAGAAGGCAAAAATAATAACTTGTTTTACGGTGATATTTATACGATAACACGAGAAGGAAGCCACTTGCTGTTATTTCTTGATGGATACAGTATTTTTGTATCTGTCTTCTGGCACAGACCAGAGCAATGTATAGCTTCCACCGAATAAGCTGCTGAGGTATGGGTGGGCTGAGTAATGAGATTCTGAGTGGGACTTGTACGCCTACGCCTGAGTGTTATGAAAGGTGTTTGTTACTTATGGCGTCAGTCATACTGCCCCAGTGAGGAAAGCAATGGGAAACTAAAAATGTTATTGGTTTTACATCCCACAAATTACATTTTTGACGGTTTTCGGAGACGCCGAGGTGCCGGAATTTTGTCCCGCAGGAGTTGTTACGTGCCGGTAAATCCACCGAGATGAGGCTGACGTATTTGAGCAGCTTCAAATACCACCGGACTGATCCAGGATCGAACCTGCCAAGTTCTGCCTTAACCATCTGAGCCACTCAGCTCGGTCAACGCGAAACTAACTCACTCCTAATCACACCTAGTACATCTCATTTTAGAGCTGCCATCTGATTTTATGTTTTCTCATAACCACATATTTAAAATCTGGTGGTGCTGTTTGAGGATCCAAGCAGCCTCTGAGCTAATAAGGTAACAGACAGTTACAGATAAAATCTATGAAGTATACCTAAACACAAAAATTAAATTTGTGCTTTTGAACGTATGGACGATATAAGTGGATATAACAGTACAAATCGAGAAATCTGATAATTTGATGACTTGTTCTCGAATGTGGTACATATTGTTGATAAACGAACAAATTATTTGCCATCACTAGACCAAAAATGTACAAGTTTATACGACTCAGTAATACTGCACTAAGGCCTTGAAATCTGTGCCATGGAACTGAAGACAATGTGAAGCGATGTGTAAAGGTAAGAACAAAAATTAAAATAGACATGAATTATTGAGTTATTTCTAGGAATTCTATAAACTTCAAACTTGGACTCAGAGACCTCCTAGAAAGATGATAAATTAGTAGAACTTCCCATAGAGGCTGAGTGAAAGGATTTCGAAATTGCAGCTCATAAGCAAACCACCATAAGAACTCAAGCGTTAGCGCCTTTTCACCGACTGGGAAACTTTCTCGCGATCACCTGCAGTTTTCGTAGGCGGAAACCTTTTCTTGACAGTTAAAACTCATTCTTACAATCAAACCCTAAGAAAGTGTTGAAGAAAATTTTCGAGATATTAAAGACATAATGAATCAATAAAAGAAGGCAGTGGCTTTAACGTCGCACTGACACATAGAAAGTTTTTGGCTACGCAAAGGAAGTGAGCGTGATCGTGATTAAAGTTGGCCTTGTGTGAAAATGAGTAACCACGGAATACGATCTTGAGGACTGCCGATGGTGAGGTTCTGACCCACCATCTCCCGAATTCAAACTGACAGCCACATAACCCGAACCGCGCAACTAACTTGCCATTGGTTTTTCATCCAACTAACTACTCTTACGGATTTCGGAGACGCAGAAGTGCCGGAATTTAGACCCGTAGGAGATCTTTTACGTGGCAGTAAATCTACCAATAAGAGGCTGACGTATTTGAGCACCTTCAAATACCATCAGACTGAGTCAGGATCGAACCCGCCAAGTTACAGTAAGAGAAACTCCATTGAAGTGATCCTGAGAGTAGGTAGTAAGACAGGGGCCCCTGCTACAATTAAGTATACAGTAGAACATAATTTATCTGGATTATCCTGAATTTGTGTTGACCTTTTAACTTGAAAACCCATATGGACCTGGTTTGCCTGTTTATTAATATTAATCATTATGATTTATTGTTTTTTAAAAGCCATTAAGACCCACAGGAGAAAACAAAGTAAACTCATATACGGTTTATATAAGTTACAAAAATATTGTCAATCACTCGGGAGGTAATAAAGTCGCAGCTACGGAGAGATATCTAGTGTTCACCCATGTCTGTTGTCTCATTTCTTCCGTGCCCATTGGCTCCATATGTTCCAAAGCTGCCACGACGCGGTCTTTCCACCATGTCCTTGAGCGTCCTCTTGGCCGCTTCTCTTCTAGTTCAGAGTGAAGTTGTCGATACAGGAGGGATCCGTCTCCTCTGGCCAACGGCCGTAGCCGTGTTGAAACACTGGATCCCGTGAGATCTCCGAAGTTAAGCAACATTGGGCGTGGTCAGGAGTTGGATAGGTTGCCACGCGCTGTTGATGGGGGGTAAGGGAATGGAGGAGCGGAAAGGAACTGGCCACCCTACCGCACGTAAACTCCGGCTCAGGAACACCCTGCGGAGGTTCGGACCTGCCTTCGGGCAGTATAACCCTTACCTTACTTACCGTCTCCTCTGATGATAAGACCGAACCACTATTCTTCTCCTTTCTATTATCCAAATCGTTTGTACAGGTCCTTTATCCCTCCACAATGTTCCTAAGTAACTTCGTATCTAGAGCACGAATTCTCTCTTCCATATTTGACAGCCGTACAGAAGTGCCAGCCGTACTAACGTCATGTATAGGTGAATCTTATTTCTCTATGATATAAGACTCCTTTTGTTGAGATCCTCGTGGGTATTTTCATCATCAATATCTATGCTCCGTACAGGTTAGAAGTTGCCTCCGTGTTAACTTGCAACTTACTACGCCCTCTAGTTTTTGAGAAACTCTTGTTCATTTTCTTGGAACCTCCATTTATTAATATTATTGTGTAAAATATTCAATTCTTTCGCAATTTACTTGAATCTCTTAAGTTCATAGCGTTTCGGTGCAGACTGTCAGCACAAATGCCTTTGATTGCCTGCAATAATGTATCTACCTCTAATCGCCTTCTCTAAATCTACGAGTATATATATATATATATATATATATATATATATATATAGCTACCTGTTCCTCTTATATCACTTATTCAATTACTTAACGCTTCAAAAAGTTCAATATAAGGCTTGAAAGTCACTGATTGTTTTAATTTGTGTATGATAGCGGTTTTCGCCACAACAGCTCGGGTCTTCTTGGCAACGATGAGTGAGGAAAGGAAGCGACTCTGGTCTTAATTAAAGTAGGCTACAGCCTTAGAATTTTCCTGGTGACAAAATGGGAAACCAAAGAAAACCATCTTCCGGGCTTTCAACGTGGGGTCCGAACTCAATGTCTCCCAAGTGCAGGCTAACAAGTACACGGCTCGAACCGAGCACCTAACTTACTCAGTCAAGACTTATTGTCTACACAGCGTGTCTGACAATAAGTTACGGAAAAGTTACGGCTAAAATAAATCCAGTAATGTAGGAGAGGATCCGTCATCCATTTTTGTTTGCTACTTGCTTTACGTCGCACCGACACAGATAGGTCTTACGGCGACGATAGGACAGGAAAGGGCTAGGAGTGAGAAGGAAGCGGCCGTAACCTTAATTAAGGTACAGCCCCAGCATTTGCCTGGTGTGAAAATGGGTAACCACGGAAAACCATCTTCAGGGCTGCCGATAGTGGAGTTCGAACCTACTATCTTCCGAATACTGGATACTGGATACTGCTGCGACTGCAGCTATCGAGCTCGGTGCATACATTTTTACTGAACCGTTTGGATGATAGCCAGGGGTAACTGGTTCGTATCTTTTATGTCCTGTGACGTAGAGCACTGAATTTGAAACAGAACGTTAGCCGTGAAGAGAATATTAGGATTGATAATTCCCAAGCAAAATGCATTATGTACACAAAAATGATCGGAACCTTTACTAGTGAACGGACTACAGACATGAACGCGTGTCTGATGACGGTACGGTATTGGCTGTTTATGTTTTATGCAGATAGCAAGCAATACAGTAGGGTGCATTGCATGGCTCAAAACATGTAGGGGAGGAGAGAGGAAAAGCGAGGCATGGGGAAGGAGAAATTTAAAGCATCATTATGCACTTTTTCACGCTTGTGCCCTACGCTGGGTGCTCGGCACGACCAATCATCTCGGCCATTATTCTTGGCTTTCTAGACCGGGGCTGTCATCTCATCGTCAGATAGTTCCTCAATAATTGTAATCACGTAGGCTGAGTGGATCTCGAACTAGCCCTCAGATCCAGTTAAAAATTCCTGACCTTGCCGGGAATCAAACCCGGAGCCTTCGGATAAGAGGCAGGCACGCTACCCGTACACAGAGAGGCTGGCATCCACAGTATGTATGAGACATAAACAATAAACATAAATCAATTATCATTGAACATATATATAGGCACTTCGGGATCAAGAATTCACTAGGAATGGAGGGGAGAGGATGTTCCAAGAAAATGAACAGAAGTTTCTCAAAAACTAGAGGGCCTAGTAAGTTGCAAGTTTACATGGAGGAAACCTCTAACCTGTGCCACAGACGTGTTTCACATTTCTGTTTTTTTTTAAAGTGTATCATAAGGAATAATATTCCCATTATTTTCTGAGACTCAAAGATACTTAACAGACACTTGAAGTGCGCCTGCGCTATGATTTGAGACAATCTACAGCGTTATCTTATTGGTCTGTTATTTTGTGATTTGGCATTGGTTGTTCTCCCTCCTGTTTCTTCCCCTTCCCTTCTCATACGTAGTATTGGTGGCTGGTTTTGTCAAGCGGTTGATTCTCATTCTAATTTTTACGCTTGGTCAGAGCTTAGGGGGTTCCTTTCGAACCCGAGGCTGCTGGGCTGCGAGCATCGGAGTCGTGAGTGTATGTTGTATGTGTATATTGAGTGAAATGTTAATGATATGTGGCAGCGAATGAGCTTGTGGTTAGTTAAGTGCTGTGCTTTCTGTATGTGATGTGCTGCGCAATGTGTATGTGTTGGGCTTGTAGCCCAGTATGCTTCTTGCCTGTATGGCTTTCTGACTTGTTTGCCTACGGCCAGATGTAGATCCTTCCTTTTCAGTATTTCTGTATTTTTAACTGAACTTATTTTATACTTACTGTTGTTGAAATACGTTCCGTTGGGAAAATATTACGAAATCTTGTAAATCATCTTTATGAAACAAAAGTAATCATACGAGATCAACAGAGGTACACTGGTGTAATTGCAGTAATGTGCTTCAGCAGTTTTGTTTAATTTGTAAATATGTTGCTGTCTTGTAATGTTTCGTTGACGAGTTAGAATAAATGGCGATTTGAATTTACAGATGATAAACTCCCTAACCTTCGATCCATCTCGCTTCCCCTCTGGGTACGTTCCTCTTCCTAGGCCCTAATGCAATTACCTTCTCACCTGTAAGAGCGAAGACATTCTTGATGATAGAAAAATATTTTGTTGCTAGTTGCTTTACGTCGCACCGACACAGATAGGTCTTATGGCGACGATGGGACAGGGAAGGGCCAGGAGTGGGAAGGAAGCGGCCGTGGCCTTAATTAAGGTACAGCCCCAGCATTTGACTGGTGTGAAAATGGGAAACCACGGAAAACCATTTTCAGGGCTGCCGACAGTGGGGTTGATAGAAAATTCACACGAGAATCTCAACAAAAGGAGTTTCCTGAAAGGATGTGAATTTACAAAATAATACTCTATAACATCATAAGAAATTAATACTTCGTATGAGGAGCCTGGTACAAGTAAGAGGAAGTAACGTTAGGCTCTGTTCGAGGATGATGGCTCGACACACCTACTATACAAGTTCTATAACGCACTGGCTACATAAACCCCTTTGGCTGAATGGTCAGCCTAGTCGCCTTCCGTTCAGCGGGCCCCAGGTCCGATTCCCGGCTGGGTCGGAGATTTTTAACCTGAAATGGTTATTTCCTCTAGCTCGAGGACTGGGTGTTTTTACAGTTCCTAACATTCCTCCAATTCACACATGACACTATCCTCCAAAACAAAAAACAAGCAGTTCACATAAACAGCATGTAAGATCCACCCTCGCTGGAGGGTCTGCCTTACAAGGGATGCACCAGGCGAGCCGAACATGTCCTTGAATACTAACGGCATTAAAAGCCATGAGATAAATAAATTAAAAAATGAATACATACTAAACCCACAGTGAGTGAAGTCCATTTATAATACATCGAAAGCGTTTCTTTGTTTGTTTCACTGTTCTGATGTCTTTATTAAATTTGGTTACTGACTGGGGAAGAAACGTTGCAGTTGGTTTTTGTTACATATTAAGCAAATAATAATAATAATAATAATAATAATAATAATAATAATAATAATAATAATAATAATAATAATAATAATAATAATAATCACCAGGCAAATGCTGGGACTGTACCGTAAATAACGCCACGGCCGGCTTTCTTCCCACTACTAGCCCTTTCTTATCCTATCGTCGCCATAAGACCTACCTGTGTCGGTGCGACGTAAAGCCAATAATAATAATAATAATAATAATAATAATAATAATAATCACCAGGAAAATGCTGGGACTGTACCGTAAATAACGCCACGGCCGGCTTTCTTCCCACTACTAGCCCTTTCTGATCCTATCGTCGCCATAAGACCTACCTGTGTCGGTGCGACGTAAAGCCAATAATAATAATAATAATAATAATAATAATAATAATAATAATAACGTAATAAGAGCCTCCGTGGCTCGGACGGCAGCGCGTCGACCTCTCACGGCTGGATACCGTGGTTCAAATCCCGGTCACTCCATGTGAGATTTGTACTGGACAAAGCGGAGGCGGGGCAGGTTTTTCTCCGGGTACTCCGGTTTTCCCTGTCATCTTTCATTCCAGCAACACTCTCCATTCTCATTTCATAGCATCTATCAGTCATTAATAAGTCACTTTGGGAGTGGCGACCCCATCGTACTAACAGCCTATATCTGCTTCATTCATTCCATCCCTGACCCGGTCAATGACTGGAAAACAGGTTGTCGGTTTTCTTTTTCAATATCGTAATACTTGTTTAACATAACTTCACTTTCAATAAATTTGAAGAGACGCTAAAAAATGGGAATTTTATTCTGGGGGATTTCTTTTACATGCTAGAGGCAAACGTCACGTAGTTGTCATATTTTAGTGGCCGCAAATGGCATCGATCTTCGTAAGAATATAATCTGTTTGGGTCATGTACCTGTCAGCTTGCATTCGAAAGATAGTGGATTCGAACCCCACTGTCGACAGCCCTTAAGATGGTTTCTTGCGTTTTCCAATTTTCACACCAGGCAAATTCTGGGGCTGTACCTTAATCAAGGAGACGGTAAATTATTTCCCCTTTCTAGCCCTTTTCTGTCCCAACGTTCCATATCTGTGTCTGTGCGACGTAAGAGAGAGAGAGAGAGAGAGAGAGAAAATAGAATCTATTATGTTGGGTACAGAAGGACAACGATCTACAGTCTATCATCGGAGATAAGCCCTCACAAATAGCAAAATGTTGGCGAGACTTAGCAGGTAGAAAGCGAATCCTTATTTATTTCGAAATGCCCACTGTAATTACGATAAAATAACTCTTTATTGTACTTTGACAGTACTTTCATCTCTACCGGCAGAACACAAAGAGCCTCAAAATGTTAACTTTCCTTTTAGCTTCTTTAGCTCAGAATATTAAATGGAATTAAAAGAGTGCTTTGCCAAACACTGCTTTCTCAGCAATTTTCTTAAAAGTTCCCCATTATGGGAACAAAGAGAACAGTTTTTACATTTATGTTATTTCACACACAGTACAAATTATCACTGGCAAGGGATAGAATACTGTAGATTAAAAAATACAGCCAATTAATTTATTTTTGAGAAGTGTCACTAAAGCGTTTTCTCTGTAGGAACGCAGTTGTAATATCCTCACTGTCAAGTTTTAATTAAGGAAATTTCTGTACAAGATTACATGCTTCTAGCAGCAAAGATCAATGGAGACAAAAGATCAGCAGGGAGTTGGAATGCTTTACATTGTGATTACTGAGACAAAGAAGGAGCGTATGAGCTATTTAATTCACTTAATAGCATAGTTCATCTTGTTACGAATCCTCCATGGCTTAGACAGCAGCGCGTCGGCCTCTCACCGCTGGATACCGTGGTTCAAATCCCGGCCACGCCATGTGAGATTTGTGCTGGGCAAAGCAGAGGTGGGACAGGTTTTTCTCCGGGTACTCCGGTTTTCCCTGTCATCTTTCATTCCAGCAACACTCTCCATTCTCATTTCATAGCATCTATCAGTCATTAATAAATATCACTTTGGGAGTGGCGACCCCATCGTACTAATAGCCTATATCTGCTTCATTCATTCCATCCCTGACCCGGTCAATGACTGGAAAACAGGTTGTAGGTTTTCATTTTCATCTTGTTACGAATGTATTGAAACCTGGTTAAGGAAATGTGATAGACAAGTTGCTTGTCGCTGGCTTCTCCCCAAGGAGATCGCAGTTTGAATCCCGGCCAAAGCAAGTGCAAGTTCAGATTCCACGTAAAATTAGAGGTCCTGGGACTATTATCCACGTAGAACTACAAGCTTGTTTGTTCTTTTAAACTTGGCAGATTCAAGAAAATATAGTATAGCCTGTTATATTCATGAACGTAAGTAAAAGCTATTCATCATTAGGTATGATGTGAGCTAAAGACATCCGAATTTTTAAGTAACAAAATTAATTTCGAATTGCGATCTTATTTTTTACGTTATATACAGAGTGAATTACCGAAAACTTGCACCCCGAACATTTCTGACAAGGAAGGTGCTACTGATGTGGTGTTTTCGAAGAAATGAAGTGTAACCAAGGGATCATAATTGTAGCCCATACACAGATTTTAATAATGATTAGTGTGTGTATTATTTTAGAAAGTTACATTCAAATGGAGCAATTACTATTATGATTAGCTACAACCCCCGGAGGTCCTGGTTCGATTCCCGGCTCTGTCACGAAATGTGGAACGTGGTACGAGGGCTGGAACTGGGTCCACTCAGCCTCGGGAGGTCAACTGAGTAGAGAGGGGTTCGATTCCCACATCATCCATCCTCGAAGTGATTTTCCGTGGTTCTCCTCCAGGCAAATGCCGGGATGGTACCTAACTTAAGGCCACAGCCGCTTCCTTCCCTCTTCCTTGTCTATCCCTTCCGACCTTTCCATCCTCCCACAAGGCCCCTGTTCAGGATAGCAGGCGAGGCCGCTTGGGCGAGATACTGGTCCTCCTTCCCAGTTTTATCTCCACGACCCAAAGTCTCGGGCTCCAGGATACTGCCCTTGAGGCGGTATAGATGGTATCTCTCGCTGAATCCGAGGGAAAACCAACCCTTGAGGGTAAAAGCATTAAAGAAGAAAGAGAGAAAGAATGACTATTGGCATTAATAAAATAAGACTAGAGTAAATTAGAATGCCAATGGTGTTTTCTTCAGGATTCTAGTAAAAGAAGTTCACGAGCTATCGCAGTTCGAAAATTGTAAGTACTGATAGTTGTCTGCTCCATTCAACCGATCAGTTACGTGGCTATGGCATTCCTATCTTTGTTTCCTTTAGAGTACACTGATTGCATTGCGACTTCCTTGTCAGTTACTTTTGTCATAGTTCAAGAAGTAGGAGGTGGTGGAAGATGGTATTTACCAATGCTGGAAAGAGCACATGTTGAAGGCGTATGGAGAATGTAGGAATAATTCGATTCCTTCTTGTGCTCTGTACGCGGAACATTATCCCAAAGGACGTCACCCATCTTGATAATTATTTGTGAACCTCTCCAACCTATTATGTGAATCTGGAAGTGTAAGTCATAGAAAACGTAACAGAAACAAACGGGTGACTCGAGAAGGTGAAATTAATGTTACAGCTGCTGTTGCTATAGATCCGCACGTGAGTTCCCTTGCAATCTCACGAAGAAGTGGCATGAGTCAGGCAAGTATACTACGCGTTCTCCACCGTCAAAAATTCCATCAATCTCTCAATCAAGAGGTGCATGGAAACGATCTTGAGAATCGTGTTAGCTTGTGTACATGGACATGAAGACAAAAATTCGCCTTTAGGTTGCGTGATGAGAACTGCTTCCTCGTCGATGTTCACACGTAATTCTGAAAGACTAGTTGCCAATTAACTTCGACTATGTTCGACTCCGTGTACTTAAAGTTATCTCTCACTACAATTTAAAGGACGACGTAGTGTTAACTATTTCACTCAGTGCTCTACCTGCTCGTTTAACTGTTAGTAATATAATTATTTTATGTTATGATATAAAAGCTTATATATTGCCTTTGTTCTTTTAGTCCATAATCTGTTTACAGAGAGTGAAACAGCATAACAGAAAATCTCTAGCACACTGTTAACAGGTAATAAATTACTGAAATAAAGTTTATATCATCATTGCTGTGCACATCCCTGGTAAGTGCGTCTGTTCTTCCGGCGGTCAGGCGAGCCAAGCATTAACACTACACATATATTAAGCAGACTGTAGGGCAGCGTGCACCTGATTTTTTCTTTTTACAAGTTCCTTTACGTCGCACCGACACAGATAGGTCTTATGGCGACGATGGGTCAAGAAAGGGATAGGAGTGGGAAGGAAGCGGCCGTGGCCTTAATTAAGGTACATTCCCAGCATTAGCCTGGTGCGAAAATGGGAAACCACGGAAAACCATCTACCGACAGTGGGGTTCGAACCCACTATCTTCAGAATACTGGATACTGACCGCACTTAAACGACTGCACCTATCGAGCTTGGTGCACCTGAGTTTGACAGGTCTAGTCTACTGTATGATACCTAAAGTCGCTGAAATACCACAAAAACGACTCAATCTGTCTGAGATATGTCACTTCTCAAACGAATCGCAATATTTCAATAGCTTGGTACTTCTATATGATCTTCTGTAGGGGTAAATTTCAGTATTTTAGGGATGTGTAGAGGAATATTTTGCTGTTCTCCTCAGTTATGGTTTGAACGAGTTTGAATATGGATATTAAATTCTATGATAGAAACAAAATGTGATAACTATTGCATTAAGTTTCGGAATAAGTCTGTACAGCCCTCGACGAAAATTGTTTTCCCACGAGGGACCCCTGATGCGATCTATCGAATTATCTCATTACTCTGGCTCGTCACATTCTATACAACAAAGCCGCATGTTTACAGATAATAATATTAAAATATTTACATTGCAGAAATTAAGTTATGAATGACCGCAGGTCAACCACGCCGCATGTTCCTGTCGCTATGTTAAAATGTCACGCTGTTTAACACGACAACAAAGAGCAGGACACACCAAATGTGGCCTGTTCCCCACAGCTCTGTTATCGGCGCCAACAAACACACAAATATGTATATTTATAATTTCCTTGATTTTAAGGCTATCTTGCTAGGCTGTAAACAGCTGCTAAACGGCAAGTAAGTTTATAGTTTTAAGTGATTGTTATAGTGATCTTAGACAGGGAACCTCCGGTTTTACGAGGAATCCGAATCACGGGGACATACGTTTTATTTTTAAAATCTCTCATGTATTGACCGGGATTCGAACCGCGGCCGTCTTACTATACGACTCGGCTCTAATATCGTACGCTTAGAACGTAACGAAAATAATATTAAAATTTAACATCAGAAAATGATTGCACAAAAATAAAATATTTTCAGTTAAATAACACTGTAGTTTATTATCTGTGGTTCAAACACGTTCAAGAATCAATAACGGGAGTTTGAATTGCTATTTGCTTTACGTCCCACCGACACAGATATGTCTTATGGCGACGACGGGTCAGGAAAGGTCTAGGAATGGGAAGGAAGCGGCCGTGGCCTTAATTAAGGTACAACCCCAGCATTTGCCAGGTGTGAAAGTGGGAAACCACGGAAAACCATCTTCAGGGCTGCCAACAGTGGGGTTCGAACCTACTATCTCCCGATTACTGGATACTCGCCGCACTTAAGCGACTGCAGCTATCGAGCTCGGTAACGGGAGTTTGAACTTTCAGAAGTGATATATTTTGGCCTTTACTATTTTCTGAAATTCATAAGTTATTTATGAAGAAAATGCTTCTAGAAGCACGCCTTTTTACGACTATTGTTATAGTTAAAAGTAAGTAAATTTTCATATGTTTAATTTGAGTGCAGTTTCTAACATTGGATATTATCAATATATTATGCACCTGTATCTACAATACTATTGAACATATAAAAAAATTTTCATTAATGCTTTCGGACAGTTAAACTAAGCTATTGAACGAAACAATCAGGTAGATGGAAAGACAAAATAGGGAGCTTGGAGATGAGTGTTTACCGATTCTTTCTCTGAATGTCTCGGATTGAACACTGAACCAATACTTCCGCGCTAGAAGAACTATACATCAAGGCTAGGCTTCTGCGTTGTTTTAATTCCGTACAGGAGTGATGGATATCAAAATTCCTCAATCTAATCCTCATCTAAAATGTCGTAATTTACAGGTGTCTGAAAATAAGTTACGGAAATTGTAAGAGGACATAGTGTTCTGAAACAAAAATTGATTTCTGTCGTTTTTTATTTCCTCGTAGTAAAATCTCATAGTAAAATCGACAAAGAAATGTAAGTCAGACATGAGCAGCTTCTGTGTCAGCCTATGCAGCGTGTAGCCGGCCAAGCTGCCTTGCTTGATAGCCTTGGGCGGTGCGCTACAGTGACGTGTCGCTCGCCCACATGCAAAGTTGCTAGTAATGGTGGCGTATCACAGAACAGCATCTGATTGTGATTATCATGTGCTAAGGTGTCCTGAGCAGATTGGTGTACAAAACTGAAATCTTCTTCTTCTGCTACTTCTTCCGCTTTTTCTACATCTGTGGTGTACCGGTATCTGAAATCCCTTTGGTTTCGGGTGAGCACAGGATATTTGTTTCACGAAGCATATCGGCAAACAAAGTACATTTCGTGCATGTCAAAGTGCGCCACACTACAAAATAATTGCTGAAATCACATACCCACGTAACATAATTTATGTCATAAAAGTAAACATTGCAAGCGCGTCCTGTGGTAATTGAAAGTTATTAAAGGCTAAGTTTAGAACAGAGGATCCAAGGATATTGGCTAATAAAACTAAGTCAAAAGAAGATCCGTACGTTATTATTGTGTTTTGACAGGTGTTAATCAGAAAAGCACATCACTATTAATACCGAGGATCTTCTTTACGTAATTTAGATTTTCGGACGTAACAGGCCGCGCCTTTCCAGCTCAACTCTAGAGTTCTTACGGCATTGAGGAGATTTGCTTGGAAATAATTTATTTATGTTAATTGTGTATGTATCGTACATACTGTGAACATTCTTATTTTTTAATTTCATTTTTGTAGTGTGTTTCCCGCGGAAAACGTACAAACGTAAAAGCTTACAGGAATTGATGCTTTAAAATTTTTTTTCCGATGTTCCGATTGCCGTCACGTAATGCACACTACTGTACTGTATTGCTTGTCAGCTGCACACCACATGTAAACATCTGATACCGTGCTATCCTTAGTCATGCACTCATGTTCGTACTCCGTTTGAATGCAAATATTAACACTCTTCACCGCTAAAGTTCTGTTGCTAATTCAGTGCCCTACGCCGCAGGACATAAGCGATATGAACTCCTGGCTATTAACCAAACAGTTTAGGAAAAAATGGATGACTGATCTTCTCTGAGCCAGGATCGAATCTGCCAAGTTGGAGTCAGAAGGCCAGCGCCTCAACCGTCTGAGCCACTAAGCCGACATGTTATAATTTGTGTGTTACAATCTACAAAGTACAGGTTTAAGCGTACAAGCTATAATTTATAATTCCTTGGATGGGAATGACAGTATTTTCTTTTAAAATAAAAGTAAAATTGCTGTTATTCATTAAGCAAAAAGTAATATAATTACATAATGCAACAAAGATTTTGCACAGTGTTGTAGTGTTGTGTGACTTTCCTTGTTCAATGAATTTCTGAAAATAGTATTTAAAATGTAACATGCGTCCGGTGATAGTAGATAGCCTCTAAATGGTGATAGCGAATTTCATTATGAGTGAGGACATAGATATTTACTATCCTAGATTAAAGTACAACAACGTACATGTATCTACCAAATAGATATACAGTGTGACCTCAAATAAATAACCTCATTGATTTTATTCCCAGTAAGCATGATGGGATTGTTGGTGAGTTTATCAGATAATTTAAACCCAAACAACCACAAGCCATAGCTTATCCACCTTAACTCCATATTATATTATAACTGTTTCTAAACCACCTCTTAAGATGTAATAGTGGAAATTGTAATTCATTACGTGCATTATAAAGATATTTGATGTCATAGGTCTAACCCTTTATTGTATGCGGTCAAAATACATAAACCGCAATTAACATAACTTATTTCTCACAAAGTAAATTGAAAATGACGTGGATTTCTACTCTCTTTCTTTCATTTTTTTCTGCCTCCATTTGAAACTCGGGTATCGCCGCAGTGATCGAGAGTGGCTGGGAGAACTTCGCCCATCTTTCACGGCTTGTGACGTAGCCACGTCACTGTGGTTGAATAGCGTAAGCTCATCGCCTGCCAGTCCGCTCACTTACAGTGTAGGGCGCACTCGGGACGGAATGCCCAGCGTGAGCACCTTTGCTATAGACTGATAATCCAAGTAAAATGTGTGTTGATGAGGTGCTTGCACTAGTGCAGGCATGTCAAGGTCGAGAGCTGACTGACAGCTTTGCGTGCATGACAAACAGCTGTTACGAGCGCTAGTCCAGGACGTTATCAGATAGCTCAAACCTGGAGAGGCGTACATTTACACATTCATAATTACAGTGCTCCGTACAATACATGCATATATTCTTTCATGTAAGGGCATACATTATTAAATGTGTCCAACACGGCGTTTGCATAAATCTCCCGAAACAACATGCTTTGCAGTCACCGTGTACCAGGTCAGGCTCCATGGCTAAATGGTTAGCGTGCTGGCCTTTAGTCACAGGGGTCCCGTGTTCGATTCCCGGCAGGGTCGGGAATTTTAACCAATTTCGTTGGCACGAGGGCTGGGTGTATGTGTCCTCTTCATCATCATTTCATCCTCATCATGATGCGCAGGTCGCGTATGGGAGTCAAATCAAATGGTCTGCATCCAGTGAGGCGAACTTGTCCTCGGATACTCCCGGCACTAAGAGCCATACACCATTTCATTTCACCGTGTACCAGGAAAGTAAATTATTACTTTACACTTTGCCATAAAAGTATGAAGAGCAAAATAAAAGGTATTTTTGTTTTTAGGGGCTTGACGTGCTCAACTCCCCTATTAACAATTACGAAGTAGAATAATGCCGAATACTCTGTCGCTTCTATATCACTTCTGTAGCAAAACGTCATGTTTTTAGAAAGTTAATGAAAGGAAAACAGGCTTCGATATATCTAGCATCTCCTTAGTAACTTGCTGATACAAAAGTACACAAATACGAACCTACACTAACAAATTAATTTGTCAATGCTTAAACCGAAGGCTACGTAACTGCGTGTTTCAACCATTACTTGTAGAACAAACCAGGTAACAGAACCTATCGACGGTAGACGTGCACAGCCCTGCGTCAGCAACATGGGGAAGTACAAGCCGATTGAGTGGAAGAGACTTGTGCCAGCGGTAGAAGTATTTCTAGTACTGGCACTGTGCTTACGCTGGGCAATATTTGACACCCGTGCATTTCTTTTTCTTTCTTTTTTTTTTTTGCATAAACATGCTATTTGTTCGGGACGTCGACCTAGAAAGATCTTTTGCCCCTACTTGCACCATATGTTAGGAACCTACGTATATTTGGAAATTGCGGAAATGTAAAGTGTTGAATGTAAGGAAAGGATCGTTCAGGACGACACAAACACCCAGTCCCCAGGCTAGGTATATTAATCATTTACAATTAAAAACCCATGACCCGGCCGGGAATCGAACCCGGGGCCGCCGGGTGACAGGCGGACGCGTTGCCCCCTACATCGGTGGTCCGGACACACCCGTGCACTAGTGTTTATATCTGGTCCGTGTCCTAATAATTATCACAATCCAGTGCCTCTTCATGCTGAGAAGTTGCTTTCAGGAGATGGTTTCTTTGAACCTCAGCATCAACTGCCCTGCAGATGGATTTCCGCTAACCCCATTTCCAAACCAGGAAAATGGTGGGGCTGTGCCGTAAAGCCATAACAACTTCCTTCCCAGTCCTAGCACTCTCCAATCGCATCGAGTCAGTGTGACGCTAAATCAGTAACAAAAGAAAATATAGGCGTATGTTCGCCCGTTTATCAATATTATAGAATTTAGTATGAATAGCCGAATGCAACAATGTATGCATGGTATGGTATTATTCTATGATGATTTATTGATTATAATGTGCTGTTAAAATATTTGACTTTCAAAATAACGATATTCTTTTTCTTTTCTCTTCACCTTTCCCATACGTTGTGGGGTCACGGGTGCGAATTTTGTCCCACATATGAAACTGACCTTATTTAACGGCTGAATGCTCTCCGTGACTTCAAACTTATGTGGATGGGTGGATGGATGTATTCACTATGGCATGTTTCTGCAGTGGTTGGAAGTGGAGTGCGTAGTGTGTAAATGAAAAGGTTAGAAATTAACACCAACACCCAGTCGCCGAGTCAGAAGATTTAACCAAACGCGGTTAAAATCTCCGACATGGCTGGGTATTTAAACCAGGATATTCTGAACCGAAGGCTGCAACGCTAATCATTCATACAAGGAACCGACATATTTCAGAACATCTATCCAACTGAATATTCTCCAGCGGATATCACTTATACTCTCCCGCAACACACACGTCCGCTCACAAGGAGTCAGTGTATACCTTCCCGCATTACAATGGTACACGCTGTTGTATTCCAACCTGTAGACACAGACGGAAAGTTTCCTCGTGGGTAGTATATGCATATCTGAATGACATATCGAGGAGTCAGTGTATATTTACCCGCAAGACAGATGGAGAGTTCTCCAGGGCTTTTTGGTATGCCCTCCAGAAAGCATAATTTTTTGCAGTCCAGACTTGGAAGTAGGCGGTCCGAATTACACTGGCAATGCCAGGCATTAATAATAATAAGTAGTAATATTAGTTATGAGACTCCGTGGCTCAGACGGCAGCGTGTTGGCCTCTCACCTCGGGATACCGTACTTCAAATCCCGGCCACTCCATGTGAGATTTGTGCTGGACAAAGCGGAGGTGGGACAGGTTTTTCTCCGGGTACTCTGGTTTTCCCTGTCATCTTTCATTCCAGCAACACTCTCCATTCTCATTTTATAGCATCTATCAGTCATTAATATACATCACTTTGGGAGTGGCGACCCCATCGTACTAATAATCTATATCTGCTTCATTCATTACATCCCTGACCCGCTCATTAACTGGAAAACAGGTTGTAGGTTTACATTTTCATTTTCAATATTAGTTATGATAATAATAACTGTATTACTTACTCCTCGTACACATCGAACCGCCTCCCAGATATTTAGAGATGGAAGAGGGGAAAGTAAAACGAATGGAATTGTTGAAATACTTAGGTGAATGAATTATACCCAACATCTCTGAGAAAGAATTATTTACATCCCGTATCAGTAAATTTATAAATGGTGTGCCAACAAACGAGAGGTTTCTACATTAAAAGACCTACATCCCTCAATGCCAAGAACCGAGACTACTGCAGGAGGTCTTAGGCCTACATGCTACTGAGTCCCTCGTAATAAGGGGAAGGAAAGTTTTGATAGAGTAATTGAAATTTAAGGAACAAAATATCTTGAGGCAAGTCGTTGGCCCCACTAAAGAAACTAGAGACTTCAGGAGAAGACGTAACCACTAATTATATAGCATCACTCTAGATGGACCAACTGAACCTTCACTTATTTTTCTGTAAAGAAAACCAAGGGAGCCTGGTTCACTGAGGTAGAGAGGAACTTTCAAGAAACGGGAATAACACCCGAAGATGTTCATAAGTGGAATTTAATTGAAGATAAAAATCACGTAGGGATTTCCAAGGAAAAGCAAAATTAAGGACAGGTTGATGAGAGGAAAGATTATCGAACACGTATGCAGAAATACTGGGTAAAAATTAAAAAAAGAAAGACAGAAGAAGATGAATGCTGTTGAAATGATGTACTTAGTTCGCCAAATGTAAATAATAATAATAATAATAATAATAATAATAATAATAATAATAATAATAATAATAATAATAATAATAATTGTACGAGTCCTCGGCTATTTAAACGGTGCGCCTTCTTTATGGCCATCTATGTAAACAAACTGGAACTTGTTAACTATCAGAAATTTCGGTCTCCTACAGATAGAAATCTCTACCATAAATTTATATGCTCCCTCTCGCGGGGGAATTTTTTTAAATGTACCGAAGTTGAGGTTTGTAAACCTGGTTCCGAGGATTGTTTTTATAATGCTCCGACGTTGTCAGCACTTCAGCTTCGATTGAAATCAACCTATCAAAAACTTGGAAATATTTTCTCTAGCCAATTAAAACCGGGTGTGTGTATTGGAATCCAGCCTCTCAATAAAGAGTTCTGGAGTATTCCCCTTATGGTACTATAAAAGCAGGACACTTTAGGGCTGTATTGTCTGAATTGCTCCAGTGTTCGGGGAGTGCGATGTAACCTAGGGAGGCAGGGTCGAGGCCGGCTTGAGGAAGATCCAGCGGCACCACCTAATGTCAGAATTTACCTAGACATGTGATAGCTCCTGTGGGTAATTTGAGCGGAAGGTTTCAACCCCTTTTCTTTTAATGCAATTTTGTAGAACTGGTGGTTGAAATGCAGAATTTTCGTTAAGTTTAAGGACTTTGTTTTATTGCCTACTGGGAAATATGTATGTAAGGGAACAAAGAGTAATGGCCCTTTGTTTCTCATTCAAACTTCCATTGGGTGACTAAAGTTTTTAAACTTCAAAATGATGTAAATCTTGTCTCGGCCTTAAATTTTCTGCTTTAGTCACACCTTATAGTATAAGATTTTCTATATCTTTGGGCTATAAGCCTACTTAGGGTTTTAACAATTTGTATAAGAAGGGCAAGTGTTTCACCTCCTAGCCTTTTGTTTATGGCCGATCATGTGCAACCTTTTCTTTTAACGGTACGGCCACTTTGTATGGGACCGGGCGAGTTGGCCATGCGGTTAGAGGCGCGCGGCTGTGAGCTTGCATCCGGGAGATCGTGGGTTCGAAGCCCACTGTCGGCAGCCCTGAAGATGGTTTTCCGTGGTTTCCCATTTTCATACCAGGCAAATGCTGGGGCTGTACCTTAATTAAGGCCACGGCCGCTTCCTTCCAACTTCTAGCTCTTTCCTATCCCATCGTCGCCATAAGATCTATCTGTGTCGGTGCGACGTAAAGCAAAATAGTAAAAAAAAACGTTGTATGGGCAATTAATACCCTTGTATATTCAGCTCAGTGTGTAATTTTTTCCTTGTGTTAATTCCACTTGGGAACAGTGACTATTGTGCAATGGATAAGTTCACATTGGGGCAGCGGTGCATGAACACTTTAATGTGAGGTGGAATCATTTTTGCGCCGTAAAAAACAGATACCTCTGCGAGGATATATTGTGGTATTGTGGAGCTCACACTCCTGAGTAGTGTAACTTTTGGGAGCAAATCCTGCTATTATAAAAAATTGTACGTGTCAAGAGCAATAATGCTCTTTTCTATGTAAATTAACTGCTTGTTAAGTATCACTAGTTTTGTACCTGACTTTCGGACTTATAAGTCCCTGATATTGTTAGAGATGACGAGCTCATTAATAACTTGTTATATGGTCTGATATTCTATCAAATTTTCTATCTCTAAAATATTTTAAAAGGGAAGTAATAAAAAATTTCAAATTTATCTTAAAAGTTGATCTAATTCCTTGTCCAGCCGTTCAATCTTGGCGCTTACTTATCCCACTGAAACCCCGTAACAATAATAACACAATTTACGATGGACACTTAGCAAGGCAGAGAAAAGCATTGTCATGAGTACACACATATCATACCCGATACTCACGCTCGGTGGAGCAAGAAGTATATCGTGTTTGCACATTGCAGTTCTGACGGGTAGTTCATCGTAAATATTTATGCTCTAGTGCTCTGTCAAACCAATTTCATTAGGCTAGGTTAATATTCTCCATGGGTAAATGCATTCTGTTCCGCACGACAAATCCTGTACGAGGTAACGTATTCTGCGAATCGTTGTACGTATGCTGTTCTCAAGGTTAAGTATAGGTGTACTCTTTCAAACAAGAGGACTTTTATTATCTAGATATATAGAAAATTTTTACTATTTCTCATGATGAACAAGAAAAGTCATTACGAAATTATTTTCTTGAGGTTACGAAGAGAACTGCGGAGTTTGCAGGTGTAGAAAATTTATCGCTGTTTATTTACTCAAGGGTAAAATATTTGCTAATACTGCAAGTTAAATATATTCAGAGCCACTTCGAACGATGATAATAATAATAATAATAATAATAATAATAATAATAATAATAATAATAATAATAATAATAATAATCCACTGCTTTTTTCCACACTATGGCAGTGACACGGGAGTGTTTTCTGTCTCGCGCATATGGAGATTTCCCAGTTTTATGGCCATATCTTCTTCGCAACACCAACTCTATATGGAGGATGCATTCACTATTGCATGTTTTTGTGGTTGGTTAATAGTGCCACGTGCTTTATATCAGTGAAGTGAATTAAGACTAACGCAAGCGCTGAGCCAGGGGAATTCATTCACGACCCACTTAAGAACCGAACTCGAGACCATCTGACAACATCTGACAAGAAGGCCACCAAGCTGAACATTCAATCATGAATAATAATAATAATAATAATAATAATAATAATAATAATAATAATAATAATAATAATAATAATAATAATAATAATAATGTCGATGATAAATTCTTCCTTTTGCGTTCTGGTACATCCTCCTAACGTTTTCGGTTGTGTTTCTTGGAGTACTGATGGAGTACTGACCATGGCATTGATTGTTTAACGCGGTATGAAGGGAGAATGGAATACCCTGGTTGAAGAAATAACAATTCCTTTAATGATAACCAAATATCACACATTTTTTACTATTTTTAGTTTTTGCTACTAAGATAAATCATAATTAATATCAATACAAGTGGACCAGAGCTGCTCCAAAGAATTCTTTATAAATAGGTCAGATAACTCGTGCTGATATGCCCCTAACAGTTATATTGTTTGCCTGCCATTTTCAATAGTTTTATGAACATTTAATACCGATAATGTAGCTCATAACACTTCTTTCCATACAATATTATCTGTGCTTCGACCATTCGGCCATATCTGGATATTAACGTTTTCAAACGTTCTTGACCGAGAAAGTGCAACATAAGATTGGCCGTGGCTGAATACTGGTTCGGGTAAATAGATACCGGTAACTATTTTTTCAAGACGTTGTCTCTGCGCTTTATTAATGGTCTTACAGGAGGCTAGTCGACTTGATACTTTCCCGTCCACGCGTACGTCGAGTGTTTTCTCTTATCAGTATGTAAGTTATTAGGAACGTTATGCCATCTGTTGAGTAAATTGCGAAGCTGGGGAAGGTCGGAGAATCAAAGAGTATCTAGCAGAAAATAGTATTTTTCTATGATCAGAGAAAGTGTGTACTCTGTGGCTTCACAGGGACTAATCAAGCATGCCTGCATGCAATGATGTTACTAAGGATGAAAATCACATATATCACAATATTAAGGACCGGATTTCTTAGCAATTCTCTCAGCTGTTTGTTTGAGAGACTGGCATACGTAGTAATGTGCGCGAATATCGCCTGGAATCGCGGGAGTCTGTTTCTACTACTTCGAGCACTTAATGTCTCATGCGGGGAATCGGTTCCGCGATGACGACAACAGAGTGTGCTGCGCGCACTCACTTGAGTGAGTTATCAAGTGCAGCAAATTAGAACGTATACAGTATTGGACCTGCCGGATGGCAAAAAAAGACTTAGATGATGAGTATAGTATGATATAACACCCATTGACATTAAACGTCTTATTGGTTATTATGAATGAATTTTGCAACAGAATAACGAAATAACAATTTAACCTGGTAGTTTGGAAATAACATTATACATTTCGATATTCGATGTAGCAAAAGACGTTGTTATTTATGCTTATACTGCATTCTGCTCCTAATGTGGATTTCAAATATCGCTAGTATAAACGTATAAAGTCTGTGGAATCACATTTCTAATAAGTAAACAAATTGTTTGGTAGCGTACCTGTCGTCCGTTACATTTAATTTGAATGGACATTGCATACTACTACTAAATATTATTATGAAGAACAGTTAGAATTAATATTTTTATTTTCATCACTGCTTAACTCTAGCTAAGGTTGTCTCTTCAGTACAATTGTATTTTGTTGAAATAGTACTATTATATTATGTCATAAACCCCGTACAAGCTTTTATTTATTAGCAATCCATACAATTTGACAAGTTTCAAACAGAGAATCCTATATTCTAATCAAATTACTGTCGTATTAAAGTATATATCTCCAAGACTCTGTATGAGAGCAGCAGTGGCTTGGAGAGTGACCTGGTTATAAACCAAAACGAACTCACATTACAGATTCATGGTGCACGTGTTTACGTAACTGCATCACGGATAGTGTTACTAGATCTTCGGAATCGATTCCGGAATTGGGTACCCGATTCCTCGTGCATACGGAATCGATTCTCCGCGATTCTAGTCGCAACCCACCACTATTCATACGTGTCGGTTCCGGCAGCTACGCTTATGCTGACAAGTTTCACATACTATTCAGATGGAGCTCTGAAGCACTACCGTAGTCTGATGGGAAAACACTACTGGTTGAAATTCATATCAGACTGCAAGAAAGCTGCTGGTAAATGCTAGTAATGTATAATTTTGAACAGTCAATGGAATTTACACATATTTCTGAAATTTTACATGAACTGATCTTTTCAACAGAGAATGAAGCGAGAAAAAACATTGATCTTCTAATCACAGAATGAATCTGTACTCACCGGTGAACTTGGCGACACCCTTGAAGGTGATGGGCTCCATCCGATAGGGCTCACTCCGGCCCTTGGCGTTTACTGCATACAGGTTAACCTGGTAACTGGTGCCAGCTTCTAGCCCGTACAAGTCGAACACAGGAGGAGCGCGAACTACAGACACGTTGTAGCGAGGTCGGCGTTCGGGTAATTCCAGAACTTCCATCAGGAAACTCTGTGGAAGTCCACCGTCAAAATTCTCCAAACATTCCACGTGTAAGGAGTCAGAGGTCTGGTTGACGAGAGAGCAGTTTGAGAGGGGAAATGGCCTTCCTGTAACACCGAAAGGGATAAATCGTGCAAATTAATTAAATATGTGACAGTGACTGGCATTTTCACACTTGATGATTTAATAAGCATCATGCATTAATTAATTCATCCAGCAAGAAACGATTGAAGAAATAAAACAAAGTTGACCACAAACGTGGTGAGAAGCTTTACGAAGAGAGATGAAATAGAACATAAATAACTTTAGAAAATAAATTCAATGTAGAATGACCAAAATATATGAAGAAGACTTGTTCTGACTCAAAAATGTTATTAAATATAAGAATTAGAATAGGAATCATAAGGTATAAATATATTGTGATTGTAAGAATTACAAGAAGAATATATATCAAAATAAGATTTATAAGAAAAGAAATCATGAGAATAAGATTGATAATTATAAGAATAATCTGAAGAATTAGAATACCTAACAATAAAGATAATAAGTGTAAGAATAGGAACTATAATGAAAATAAGAACAATAATAAACATGAAAGCAAGGGTAATAGGATTAATATAATAATTAGAAAAACAATAAAATGGCGAATGGCTTTTAGTGTCGGGAGTGTCCGAGGACAAGTTCGGCTCGCCAGATGCAGGTCTTTTGATTTGACACCCTAAGGCAACCTGCGCGTCGTGATGAGGATGAAATGATGATGAAGACGACACATACACCCAGCCCCCGTGCCAGCGAAATTAATAAATTATGGTTAAAATTCCCGACCCTGCCGGGAATCAAACCCGGGACCCCTGTAACCAAAGGCCAGCACGCTAACCATTTAGCCATGGAGCCGGTTGATAATTAGAATACAAAACATTATATAAATTGGAAATATGCAATAATAGAATAAGATAAAATTTAGAATTATGGACATAAGACGAATAAAAATAAGAAATAAGAAATAAGAACGAAGGACAGGGACAAAATGAGCACACAACAATAAGAACAAAGGACAAAAATATCGAATAAAAATAAGAAATAAGAACGAAGGACAGGGACAAAATGAGCACACAACAACAAGAACACAGGACAAAAATATCGGTTTCTAGTCTAATATGGAGAATAATGTAGGGGATCCAGTCAAGAAAATGTTGTAGTAAGGTTAAGGACGTTGTCACACTGATCAAATTACACTGCGTTATCCACAGGCCGTCTGCTAGTTTAGCTGAATAAGCATGAAATGAGTAGTTTGTTCGTGAAGTCATCAACAAGTTGGCACCGTTACAATGCTTACACCTTTCATATTGTCCGACTCATTGGCTGAATGGTCAGCGTACTGACCTTCGCTTCAGAGGGTCCAGGGTTCGATTCCCGGCCGGGTCAGGGATTTTAACCTTCATTAGTTAATTCCAAAGGCCCGGGGGCTGGGTGTTTGTGCTGTTCCCAACATCCCTGCAACTCACACACCACACATAACACTATCCTCCACCACAATAACACGCAGTTACCTGCACATAGCAGATGCCGCCCACCCTCATCGGAGGGTCTGCCTTACAAGGGCTGCACTCGGCTAGAAATAGCCACACGAAATTAAATTAAAAAACCTTTCATACTTTAAGCAGTACTAATTTAGTTGTTTTGGGCCGATGACCTTCGATGTTAGGCCCCTTTAAACAACATGCATCATCATCATCATCAATTTAGTTGTTACGTTCACTTAATATTCTAATTTTTAAATTATCATAGAAATCGTTTCATGAACAAAATGATTTGTAATTCCTAATTTAAATAATAATGTCCTCAAACAGGCATTCTGTCAATAATTATTTAATTTTCACTACCACATTGTTCTCGAAATAAACTTTCAACTTTGTATAGTAGGTCGTGTTTAGTATATAGTATATATCGAAGAGATGTTAAGACCAGAATACAGAGCCAGGTAGCTGCAGTCGCTTAAGTGTGGCCAATATCCATTGTTCGGGAGATAGTGGGTTCAGCAGCCCTGAAGATGGTTTTCGGTGGTTTCCCATTTTTACACCAGGAAAATGCTGGGGCTGTACCTTAATTAAGGCCACGGCCCTTTTCACCCACTCCTAGCCGTTTCCTATCCTATCGTCGCCATAAGACCTATCTGTATCGGTGCGACGTTAAAAAACCGGACACCAGTAGGATCCAAACCCACAACCTCCAGATTTTGCGTCGGTTTCTCTATAAACTGAGCTATGGTGTCCTAGATCGTATTTGTTCTGTTCGAAAGAATCGAAGCTACAGGTGATCCAGACGTGCAGCTTAGATCCTTGCTTTGACCTGTCTCAGCCTCATTGTTGTTTTGATAATTACAGAAGGACTGAGGTATGAGCGATGTTAGTTTAACACCATTCCTTAAACTGTGAATGGTGTGAAAATGTCGCTCAATGGGTCATTTGGTGCGTGCATTTCAGTGGGCTTGGCAACTTCGGCTTGATGATGGAAGCAACGGGAAACTACCTCACTCCTCATTTCTCTTGTAATTCTCTTCAGCGACGCCTCGGCCATCTATGACAGTTTATGGCAGAGTTCTTGAGGATCCAATCAGCCGTCGGGTTGAATACCCTACATACATTTGTATAGTAGTTCATTTTCACTAGGAATTACACATAGGGAAACTAATTTGGGCTGCAATGTGTTATATAAAAGTCTGGCAAAACTTTTCACATTCTCGTCCATAGGTTAGTACTGAAATTCCAACCATCTTACCAATCATACTTTTTTCTTTTTTGCTAGGGGCTTTACGTCGCACCGACACAGATAGGTCTTATGGCGACGATGGGATAGGAAAGGCCTAGGAGTTGGAGGGAACCGGCCGTGGCCTTAATTAAGGTACAGCCCCAGCATTTACCCGGTGTGAAAATGGGAAACCACGGAAAACCATCTTCAGGGCTGCCGATAGTGGGATTCGAACCTACTATCTCCCGGATGCAAGCTCACAGCCAATCATACTTTACCACGAAATGTAAAGCCGATATCAATGACATTCAGGAAAACTCAATTCTGTTCTATGTTCGATATATGTGCGCCCAATCGACAAGTTTTCACACTTTAGATAGAAACGACATAAAATGTCAATATGAGCGATTTAAAAGGCACCTCCCTATAATTCTTAGCACACTGTATGTTGGGTATTCAGCCCGAAGGCTGGTTTGATCCTCTGCAGCTCCGCCAACAGCTGTCATAAATAGCCTAGGCGTCACTGAAGAGGCGTACTAGGGAAATGAGGAGTGAGGTAGTTTCCTGTTGCTTTCCTCACCGATTCAGCCGCTGCTATTACATATCAGTCTGCCAAGCCCACTGAAATGCATGCACCAACCGACCCTATGAGCGATATCTTCACACCATTCATAACAGGGACTGGCTGCATAAGCAATGGTATTACTAGCATCACTCATACCTCAGTCACTTTCAAATTGTCAAAGCCAAGGATGAGACTGAGACATGTCAATGAAAGGAACAAATTTGATATAGCCCATACCAGAAGACACAGTGCACTGTAAACACTACATCTCGCCAGCAAAGGCCACTTAGCACACTATAATGCAATATTCGTGCCATGCAACCCACCTACTGCCCTGCAGTCACAATAAGAATGAAACTCGCTTCGCATCAGTAAAGACGAGGGAATGTTATCTACCATGCCCCAATACCTTTAAACTTAACTATCAACAAGTGCGGTGAACTTTGGGCCCTTAACCGGTATGATTAGTCTCGAAACGACTTCGTGCGAAAATGGGAAACCACTCAAAACCACCTCCAAGGGTTGCCAACATTGGGATTCAAACCCTCTATCTCACGGATGCAAGCTAACAGCTTCATGGCCCGAACCCCGCAGCCCACTCGCTCGGTCAGCAGTCACATATTGTCATGTAGCTAGTACAGTAGAGGTCAATATTATATCAACAAAGCGCGGGAACATTTGGACTACTAGCACCTCCAAGTAGCCTTGAGAATCTCGCAAAAAGTAAATTAAAGTTATTACAGATTGTTCAACATTTTGATGTTTGACGCTCACCATACCAGTTACGGAATAAACTTTTTTTCAGCAATAATTTTTCCCCCAACCACAAAACAATTTTTGTGATTTATGGGTTCAGAGGTGATGTGTAAGTGAAATGGAAATGCTTTCAGAACGGATTACCTCTTAGTTTTACGGAAAAATAGTTAGAAGGGTAGCTGAATATTAGGCACCATTCCTTCCAACGCATTGCACCGGGTATGTGGATGGAATGCAGCCACAATTGAAATGACAGAGTATTATGTGTTATTTATTTTCGCAGTATCAGAAAGTTAAAAGTATAAATTTCATTGTTGAAACATCACAAACAAAGTAATCTCAATTTGTGTAGAATGATACAAACCAATCCAAACAGCTCGACCGCACACTTTCAGCAGACAAGACTGGAGCGCTTTACAATCTTTTTTTTGTTCTACAATGACCACATAGCCTGCTATTACCTTTCACAGGCATATGCTCGCCTACATTTTTGAAACTTAATTTGAGCGCAAAGGACGAAAATACCGATAAAAAGCAAATGTGAGATTATGTCCTGCATTCAAAGTAGCGGTATTATTACTGCAAAAAATTATCTGAACGATTCAAATCCTATTTCAGAAATACATCAACAACCTCATCGCCAGATGTTTCATTCAAGGCTTGTGTCAATGGCATACACCGCTCAATGTCATATGTTACGTACACATGTTATGTGACCCTCTTAGACTGAGTCTGATGGTTCGGTCAGCTTCCGCTTCGAACGCTAGCGCTGTGCCAGGTCCGGGGAGCCATCTGGTGACGAATGAACGTACCATTTCCACTTCTATTATAACGTCTAAATTTAAAGAGTCATTGTTTAAGAAGCCTTTCTCGTGGACAGTCGGGATTTCTTCTGATGACGCAGAGCACAGTTCTCTGCGAAACGTAAATAATTTCACCTTATTTTCTTGACATGGCATAAGCCTAAAAGTATCGTATCATGTCTATAGGTACGGGTCGTGAAAGCATCAATGGCAACATCAATATTGATTCACAATTTAGTGCCTTGACAGCACCAATTGAAGAAAAACTTCGCCAGGAGACGGATTTGAACACGGACCTCTGAGGTGACAGAATTGCGCTATAGCAAGTACGCTACGCTGAAAACGGATGAAACCCACGGTGTGTTTGTGTTTGATGCTGATTTCCCGGCATGGCTCTCAAGACGAACCTTAAGCCAAGTGCAGATTCAGCAGCACTGCATCGCAAAAACCATTTGAATTCGCCCGCAAAGCGATCAGATTGACTAAAATGACAACGGTGGAAGATGTAGTTTTTCAAATTATCAGCATGACCATCCCTCTAACGCTCATTGTTTCCGACCACATTATATATCGAGTGGACTTTGAAGTAGAATACGTCCATAGTTTCGGGACTGTACTTTAGGACTGGTGAATGTTACAAGAACATGGAAGTTTTAAAATCGAAATAATTTCTTTACGTCCGCCTCTGTGGTGTAGTGGTGATAAGCTGCCACCCCCAGAGGCCCGAGTTCAATTCCCGGCTCTGCCACGAAATTTGAAAAGTGGTATGAGGGCTGGAACGGGGTCCACTCAGCCTCGGGAGGTCAACTGAGTAGAGGTAGGTTCGATTCCCACCTCAGCCATCCTGGAAGTGGTTTTCCGTGGTTTCCCACTTCTCCTCCAGGCGAATGCCGGGATGGTACCTAACTTAAGGCCACGGCCGCTTCCTTCCCCTCTTCCTTGCCTATCCCTTCCAGACATCCCATCCCTCCACAAGGCCCCTGTTCAGCATAGCAGGTGAGGCCGCCTGGCCGAGGTACTGGTCATTCTCCCCAGTTGTATCCCCGACCAAATGTCTGAAGCTCCAGGACACTGCCCTTGAGGCGGTAGAGGTATGATCCCTCGCTGAGTCCGAGGGAGAAGCCGAACCTGGAGGGTAAACAGATGATGATGATGATGATGATAATTTCTTGACAACACATACGACGACAGAGTTCAGTACCTCAGTATAAAGAAGGATCAGTGTCCGACTCCTTAGTCGAATGGTTAACGTGCTTGCCCTTGGTTCGAATCCCGGATAGGCGGGGAATTTAATTTTAACTGTAGCCTATATGGTTAACTCCAACGGCTTGGGAACTGTGTGTTTAAGTTTGTCTCAACACATTTCTCTTCATATGAATACATTATTACATTGCATTATTAACCATCACAGAATAGCGAATACATCCCTCCGTATAGGTTTGCTGTCAGGAAGGGCATCCGTCCATAACACTGGGCCAGACCCACATGTGTGATGTAATTCGCACCCGCGTGTGTATGACACCGGTATGATGTCATCGGGTGATGCGGTAATGCTGCCATAATGAGGTACTAAAAAATCCTCGGTTTGAATGGCTGGCCTTCTGATCTCAACTTGGCAGGTTCGATTCTGGCGCAGTCCGCTGGTATTTGAAGGTGCCCAAATAGGCTACGTCAACCCCGTATCGGTAGATTTACTGGCACGTAAAAAGAACTACTGTGAGACAAAATTCCGGCACCTCGGCGTCTCCGAATACCGTCAAAAAGTAGTTAGTGAGACGTAAAAGCAATAACATTAATATTACAGTACTAAAATCGCCGTGCTGCGTGGCTAACAATTAGTGCTGCTCTGGACCCAAGCCTGGTAGTACATCATACGAGGTGTCTCAATGAGTTATACAAGTACATGCAGAAAACAAATTAAATAGTGAATATTTGAGAACATTTTGGTGTGAAATATTACTAAAATTCTCTTTCTTTCGTAGAATATATGGAACATCAATTGTTTCAAAAGTATCTAAAACGCATTCGAGACGATAGAGAAGCTTGCCACAATTTCACAATGAAAAAAAAAAAAAAAAAAAAAAAAAAATGCTAATGTTGAGCGTCAAATTGTTTCTGGAGAGCGCTACAATTTTAAGGTGGCCAGCACGGTGATTAAGAACGCATGAAGATGTGTAATTTTTTAAAAATTCTTTCTCTTTCTTAATCTGTTTACCCTCCAGAGTTGGTTTTTTCCCTCGGACTCAGCGAGGGATCCCACCTCTACCGCCTCAAGTGCAGTGTCCTGGAGCTTAAGATATTGGGTCGGGGGATACAACTGGGGGATGACCAGTACCTCGCCCAGGCGACCTCACCTGCTATGCTGAACATGGACCTTGCCGGGGGAGGGGGGGGGGAGATTGGAAGGGATAGACAAGGAAGAGGGAAGGAAGCGGCCGTGACCTTAAGTTAGGTACCATCCCGGCATTTGCCTGGAGGAGAAGTGGGAAATCACGGAAAATCACTTCGAGAATGGCTGAGGTGGGAATCGAACCCACCTCTACTCAGTTGGCCTCCCGAGGCTGAGTGGACCCCGTTCCAGCCCTCGTACCACTTTTCAAATTTCTTGGCAGAGCCGGGAATCGAACCCGGGCCTCCGGGGGTGGCAACTAATCACACTAACCATTACAACACAGAGGCGGACTATTTTTTTAAATTAAGGAATAAAATTTCAAATCCATACTGACTAGACACTTTATTTCGATAGTACCTAATCCCACGGTACGTACACTGTTTTACGTGAAAACTTTTGGCTGTGTCTTCGACACAATCCCATTCGATTTCTTTTGTTGATTCAAACGTAAGCAATCCTTCAACATAAATATCGAAATACGGCAGTATACCCCAAGGAGTAGTTCTTATGTAAATAACAAGGGCATTCGAACAAATAGACGGACTTCACAGCTTAAACTGAAGTTGAGATTCAAGCCAGCAAGTCCAGGTTGTTTTAACACTTTTTGTGAATTACGTAGGGTTTACTGTAGAGCGAGGGCTCGGCACTAATGTGTGTACATGTGTTTAAATTTATCCAGTGTACTGCAAGCACACGTATTCTTTGGTCAGTGGTGAAGGGTGTTTGATCATGTCATGCATTCTTCGCATCGTTGCACGGAGATACACCGCGTTGGTTCATAGCTGCCATTCCCTATCTCTTGAGCTCCACCTGCGCATTTTCTGGAATCTACTCAAGTGAATTAGGTCTCATCGCAGCGTACAGATTGACTGATGTCTCTCAGAGTCGTCTGCCTGCGGTTTAACAGATTTGTTGCTGCCTTGCGTAGGAATGGGTTTATGGCACTTACCTAGCTATCGATATTTTATAGGATAGAGAGCCTTGCCACAATTTCACAAACTAAATAATGCTAATGTTGAGCGTCAAATTGCCACCATGTCTCAATACCGTTAAACTTAACTATCAACTAGTGCGGTGAACTTTGGGAGCTTAACTGGTATGGTTACCTTTCAAGGTAAGGTACAACATGAATACCAATCAAAGAAAGGCCAAGCAAAACAACGCAACGCAAAGTTATCTCCGTACAGGCCATTAAGGCTCTTGATGGGGTGGAAGGTAAAGGCTTGCACTATCCATAGCCTCGGTACTTGATGGGGTAGAGTGGTTAGCTCTACGCCCGGCCATCTTTGCAGCCAGGAATTAATCTGGTACTATATTTTGGTGTAGGCTGAGTGAATCTCAGGACCATTGCAACTCCGGAAGCGGAAATATCGTTTCTAAAAATTTTCGATTTCCTGACGGGGAATTGAACCCGCGTCCTTCCAGATGAACAAAGCACGATAACATGAATACTTGGAAATATTTTTGTCAGATATACCCTATATATGCGGATTTATGTACAGGTTCTGTAGTGGGTATGTCTATTACTTCAATAAAATTGCATCCACTTATTTAATTTGAGTAATTATGGAAATGGAATTAAAATCGCAAGGGAAGTGGATCTTTTTTTGCTAGGGGTTTAACGTCGCATTAACACATCGAATGTTTTCGGCGACACAACAATGAGAAAGGGATGGGACTGGGGAGGTGGCGTCCATGGCCTTAATTAAGGTACAACCTCAGCATTTGCCTTGTGTGAAAATGGGTAACAACTGGAAACTATTCTTAGGGCTGGCTACAGTGCGATTCGAGCCCACTATCTACCGAAAGCAAGCTCACAGCTACGCGACCCTAGCCTCATGGCCAACTCGCTCGGTGTGGATCTTTTTCTACCTCCAGTTCTTCCTAACTCACTTACGCTATGCACTGACAGACATTTACACACAGGATATTGTTTGTTTATTTGCTTGTTTGTGTTTGGTTGGTTTGTGTGCTTGATTTAAAAAATCCTTATCCCGAAGCCTAGTTCGATTCCCAGCCGTCCAAGCATCACTGAACAAGCGTACCATGGAAATGAATAGATAGGTAGTTTTCTGTCCTTGTCTTCACTGTCCTAATAGGTGTCACTGCATGCCGGTCTTTCAAAGACCAATGGAACGTAAACACTAAATCTCTTCGATTACTCTTCAACGCTATTCTTTTACGTCACACCAACTCAGATATACAGTATATTATGGAGACTGCAAATCTACGCCAAGGGTAATCCCCCAGGACAATCGCCATGTTGGATTCTGTATTACGGTCTGATATATTGCAGTTAGTCTTATACCTTCTTATTTGTTTGAACGTAGACTTTTTTCTCTTAACATCACGTAATTTATTATGAACGTTTGCCATTTGTCGAGTATATTTAGAAGCGGGGAAAGGTTAGATAATCAAAAAAGTATCTAGCAGAGAGTAGTATTCTTCAGTGATCATAGGAAGTATGTATTCTCTGGCTTGACAGGTACTAATCAAACACGGCTGCATACAATAACATTATTAAGGATGAAAATCACATATCCTGAGAAGTACATAATATACTGCGAGCTTTAGGATTATTCAAAGTTGACTGGCCTGTCAATGTCTGATGATTCACTGTCAGGTAATTTCAGAGAGAATAAAACCAAAATGAAGCCAATCGGTTCAGTAGAACGGACGGACGGATTAGTCACAGCTGTTTGTTTAGTAAACTCTTTTAATACACTGACTGACAGTGACAATGCAACACCAAGGAGGAGTAGTTCGAAAGGGATGAACGTTGGGGAAAAAACAGAGACGGCACGGATGAATAATTGATGTTTATTTCAAACCGATATGCAGGTTACACAATGCGCACGGCATCGACTCAGTAGGATGTAGGACCACCGCGAGCGGCGATGCACGCAGAAACACGTCGAGGTACAGAGTCAATAAGAGTGCGGATGGTGTCCTGAGGGATGGTTCTCCATTCTCTGTCAACCATTTGCCACAGTTGGTCGTCCGTACGAGGCTGGGGCAGAGTTTGCAAACGGCGTCCAATGAGATCCCACACGTGTTCGATTGGTGAGAGATCCGGAGAGTACGCTGGCCACGGAAGCATCTGTACACCTCGTAGAGCCTGTTGGGAGATGCGAGCAGTGTGTGGGCGGGCATTATCCTGCTGAAACAGAGCATTGGGCAGCCCCTGAAGGTACGGGAGTGTCACCGGCCGCAGCACATGCTGCACGTAGCGGTGGGCATTTAACGTGCCTTGAATACGCACTAGAGGTGACGTGGAATCATACGCAATAGCGCCCCAAACCATGATGCCGCGTTGTCTAGCGGTAGGGCGCTCCACAGTTACTGCCGGATTTGACCTTTCTCTGACAGAACAGAAGCGTGACTCATCGGAGAACACGACGTTCCGCCATTCCCTCATCCAAGTCGCTCTACCCCGGCACCATGCCAGGCGTGCACGTCTATGCTGTGGAGTCAATGGTAGTCTTCTGAGTGGGCGCCGGGAGTGCAGGCCTCATTCAACCAATCGACAGGAAATTGTTCTGGTCGATATTGGAACAGCCAGGGTGTCTTGCACATGCTGAAGAATGGCGGTTGACGTGGCGTGCGGGGCTGCCACCGCTTGGCGGCGGATGCGCCGATCCTCGCGTGCTGACGTCACTCGGGCTGCGCCTGGACCCCTCGCACGTGCCACATGTCCCTGCGCCAACCATCTTCGCCACAGGCGCTGCACCGTGGACACATCCCTATGGGTATCGGCTGCGATTTGACGAAGCGACCAACCTGCCCTTCTCAGCCCGATCACCATACCCCTCGTAAAGTCGTCTGTCTGCTGGAAATGCCTCCGTTGACGGCGGCCTGGCATTCTTAGCTATACACGTGTCCTGTGGCACACGACAACACGTTCTACAATGACTGTCGGCTGAGAAATCACGGTATGAAGTGGGCCATTCGCCAACGCCGTGTCCCATTTATCGTTCGCTACGTGCGCAGCACAGCGGCGCATTTCACATCATGAGCATACCTCAGTGACGTCAGTCTACCCTGCAATTGGCATAAAGTTCTGACCACTCCTTCTTGGTGTTGCATTTGCTCTGTCAGTCAGTGTATATAGACTAGGCTGAACCCGTTAAATTTCAACGGAATATTAAGTCCCTGGTTCGGCAAAGTATATTTACTATGAACTGTTGAGTGATAGTATTTGCTGCGTGGAGTTTGCAGTAACTAAGTACAGACTCCAGGAATTATAGACTGAAGTGTATAGTACCTATTTGGAGATAAATTTAGGTCCAATGTCTCTGAAATTTAGTGCTGTTAGAACACCTCCTTAAACACTTCATTTATTGTCCTATGACTCGCTGGCACTATTTGTACTTTTAGAGTGTCAAATGATCGAACTCGAGACATTGCCGGCCATGGCTTAATAGAGGCTGGGGTAAATATACACCAACACGGTCCAAAGTCTGTCCTTGAGCTTTGTTAATCGTCATACTGAATGCAAGGCGAATAGGAAACTGTCTTCTCTGGAAGAGTAGTTTTGATGGTGTTAAATCAATTCTAGGAATCAAAACTCTCTGTCCAATATTTAACCCAGTAATGACTTCGAGATCCAAACAACTGTCATGCATTTTTCTTACAATTAATCTTGTTACGTTTAGGATTCCCTGTGAAGCATGTAAGTTCCTTAATGACCTTACAATTGCTCCAGGTTTTAATTTAAGGATATGAGGAGACAAGCCAGTCAATTCTAAGCTGTTCAGAAACTCTATGGGAAATTGGAGAGTTTTATTTTCATCTTCAGCAATTAAGTTATTTACACATGTACGTTCTGGCCGCTCCCGGTAGAAGATCTATAACTCTAGAATTGATTTGATCACAGTGTTCGTTTATAGGGACAAGGAAGGCAATTTTGTAGAAGCTTATAGCATCTTCTGGTGACTAAAATTTATTCCCGTAAATTTCAGAAACGATGTCTTGCTTTGCCATGACAGAAGGTGATCAATCAACAACAGATTGCTTTGGCGATTCATGATTCACTGAAGTATGACCAATTTCCAGCAAAAAATAAGCAAAGTCTAATTATTCTGGTCTCGCTCGCATATTTTTAAACAGACGGAATAGTTTAAATTCCGACCGAAGAGGGGAAAATGTAATATCACTCTGAATAACAGCTTATTTGAAAGCATGCGGAGTAACATGCAAAACCTGTCTAAAATCTCCACCTAGAACAATAACTCTCCCTCCAAAGAAGATGGAATTACCCATGGTGTCTTTCAAGTCTGCTAACGCACATCAGCGGGTGCACATAATGGAGTGTGGTCGCCTTATAGACGACCTGCGTGTCTATGATCAATTCTAATGGTGAGGGCGACACACACACCCAGCCCCAGAGCTATCGGAATTAACAAATGAAAGTTAAAATCGCTAACCCGGCAGGAAATCGAATCTGGGACTCGTGGACCAAAGGTCAGCACGGTAACCATTTAGACATGGAGCTGGACAAAATTCGTGTTCTTGTCCCGAGCGTGCAGCTCTTTTCAGGCACACCCCCAGTGTAGGTGAAATTGGTGTACCATTTTTATCACATCCCAGAGCTCTTGCCATTCTTAAATCTCTGACAGCGCTGAGAATCAAACCCGTGCCTTCGAGGACGGTAGCTAATAACACTACCGTCACGCTACGGAGGCGGACAATTGGGTGATTATTACTTCATTTTTATCAACCAAAGCTCGCATAACTGTGAATGTTCTGTTGGCTGTCACTTATCTCGTCGGCAATTCTGCATCCATTTTGCCCTCCTATTTTTATCTTTCGGAAAATTAAATAATCTAGTCCCTTTAGATGAGTGACTTTTATAATTTACAGCCTATTCGCATGTCACTGTATGACGATTCTCCTTTTGCTTTTGGAACTACCCAATAACCAGCTGATCGTGATGGCCTCGTGCCGCAACATGGATGAAGTGGCGCTATTCACACTCTATGATTATTAATGTTCTAAGCTTTTGGCTAACAGTCTTTAATTTTGCATCAGCGGTTCCATAATGCGCATTTTCATCACTTTTTGTCATTCAAGGGCCATGCCTCCTTGCTCATATGACCGCCGAAAACATGGCAGACGTTCGTTTAATTAGCTTCAGCCAGGCAGCGCTTTCGTCTCTCTTTGTTGTCCTATGGTAACTCGTTGAAATAGACCTTGCTAGAATGTAGCAGTGGTTGTGCCATTTGTTGAATTCAGAATGAACTACGGTATTGCCAGCTCTTGTCAGTTATTGGAAATGACTGAAACTGCTTTTTGAAGCCGGGAGGAAGCTTCGTCCGAATATGGAAAAAAATCATATTAAAGTGATAATAATCAACGAAAAAACGCAGTGATGCGGAACGTGGAGATATATATCTTTAATTTAAAGCAAGCAACTTGAAAATCGGTCAAGTAAAAGTCGTTGACGGATTGTAAACAGGAAATATACTTGTCCTGTATGGGCAAATAGCATTATGTGCATTCCATAAAATAAAATACTAACAATAGTAGAAATAAAAAGCAATAGTGTTGGCACATACATGTAAGTATCATTTATACTGTATACATCACATTTCATAAAATGCGGTGCAGTAGGGAGTTGTTGGCGGATTGCAAAAGAAAACGCCTAGTATTCTAAATACATAGATGTTAAATGAAATTATTATTACAAGATTACACATAATGATAAACAGTAATACGTTATATAAAACAATTAATAGAATAAACATAATTATTGAATTATAACTGAATATGAATTTAACAGTTATAAAAATATACATACAATATATACAATATCGTGTTTTAACTGCTAAACATATTAAAATGTTTATGCAGAGTGTAAAAATAGCAATTATAGTAATTAATAGGCAATATAAAATAAGTAATTACGTCTTAATAACTATATTACAAAGTTGTGAGATGGGGTGAAAAGTCAGGTTGTAATTTTCACAAAGCGAAGAAGTCCTCTGAGTTTTAATTGCTGTGTTGATGAGATGACAGTCTCATGGAGATTACCGTAAGTACGTAGGTGTTAATGTAAGGAAATGCATTGGGATAATCACATAAAGGGGATTGTAAATAAGGGTTAAGACCTCTTTAGATGGTTATGGAGGTATTTAGGGGTTGTAGTCAGGAAAATAACATAGGATACGTTAACAGCAGCAAAAAGCAAAACTGGATGACTGATGAAATCCTGGAGCTTATGAATGAAAGAAGGAAATATAGAGATAAAGACCCCGTTAAATACAAAAATCTACACAAGGAGATACGTAGAAAATGCAGAGAAGCAAAGGAATCCTGGATGTCTGACAAATGCAAGGAAATCGAGGAACTTCAGGAGAAACATGAACACTTTAACCTATATAAAAAGGTGAAAGAGCTGAGTGGTCTACAAAAGAAGCAATGCGGACAAATATTGAGGAACTCAAACAATGAGATTATTTTAGGAGTTGAAGAAAAACTTAAAAGATGGAAGGAATACGTCGAATATCTCTTCAATGATGACAGAGATGATCCTCCACCACCTGACGAAAGAATCAATGAAGCCGGTCCTGAAATAACAAAGAGTGAAGTATTGAATGCCATTAAACTTCAGAAGAATGGTAAAGCCACTGGTCCAGACAGAATTTACGCCGAAGTTGTTAAAATTATAGCTGAACAGGACTCAACCGGCCTCAGTCTAGTAATATCGTTGTTCAACATCATCTATACATCAGGAAAGATACCTTCTGACTGGCTGAGATCATCTTTCATACCAATGCCGAAGAAGCAGAACTCCTCCCAGTGTGATGATTACCGTATGATTAGTTTGATGTACCACGTCCTCAAAATATTTCTGCGAATCATACACACCCGGATTTACAAGAAATGTGAATCTCATATGGATCAGACCCAGTTTGGCTTCCGAAATGGGGTCGGTACACGTGAAGCACTCTTCTCCTTAAATGTACTAGTACAGAGGTGCAGGTACATGAATGTCGATGTATATACTTGTTTTATTGACTACAAAAAAGCCTTCGACTGTGTGAAACATGAAAAGATGGTAGAGATATTAAGATCGACTGGTATTGACCATTGCGATTTACGCATTATCAGCGCACTGTACTGGAATCAAACCGCAGATGTCAAAATCGACCAAAGAACATCAGAAGCGACTACAATCAGAAAAGGTGTTCGTCAGGGTTGTGTGCTGTCACCTCTCTTATTCAACATTTATTCTGAGGCAATATTTAGGGAGGTGTTGTTGGAGGAAAACAGCGGGATAGTTATAAATGGACAGGCAATTAACAATATCAGGTACGCAGATGATACTGTTGTCATAGGAAATATATTATCTGTGCTTCAACTCATGATAGAAAAATTAGTCCAGCGCAGTGAAGTGTTTGGCCTGTTTGTCAACGCTTCCAAGACCAAAGTTGTAGTCTTCTCTAAAAGAAAAATTCCAGCAACCCTGTCAATAAACGGCTGTAAGATTGAACAAGTATCCTCCTTCAAATACTTGGGTACTGTGCTAGATTAGGAATGTGATTCCAAGAGAGAGAATAGAACAGGCCAGGAGGCAATTTTTTTTAGCATGAAACAGCCATTTACAAAATCGGATCTAAGTGTGCAATTAAGAATGCGAATGATTCGGTGCTATGTGTTCTCCATTTTTCTCTTTGGATGTGAAAGCTGGACCCTTGACCAAAATCTAGAAAAAATAATTGATGCTTTTGAAATGTATCTATATCGCCGCCTATTCCGAATACCTTGGGTGCTGAACATTTCAAATGACGAAGTCCTTCATCGTATGAAGAAACAAAAAGAACTATTACTTACTGTTAAAAAAAGAAAAACCCAATATCTATGGCACATTATGAGAGGCGTGAAGTACCAGCTATTACAGCTCATCATTGAAGATAAAATACAGGGGAAAAGGTCTGTTGGCAGGAGGAAGAATTCATGGCTGAAGGACATCCGAAGATGGCATAACTGCACTTCAGAAGATGCTTTCCATGCTGCAACATCACGTCCAGAGCTGGCTATGTGGACCATCAACTTCCGCTAGGAGAAGGCGCCTCAAGAAGAAGAAGTAAGGATGTAAAGGAGAAGGCATACAAGACACTGTAATAAGATCCCAGTTAGATTATGATTCTTGCATATGGGACTCTCAAAATGATTACTTGATTCGAAAACTGAAATAGGTTCAAATGAAAGAAGCACGATTTGCTCTGGGTGATTTCCGACGAAGGCGTAGTGTTACGAAAATATTACAAACTTTGGGCTGGGGAGACTTGGAAGTAAGGCGACAAGCTGCTCGACTAAGTGGAATGTTTCGAGCTGTTGGTGGAGAGATGGCTTGGAATTACACGAGTAAAAGGATAAGCTTGTGTGGATTATTTAAAAGTAGGAAAGATCATTAAATGAATATAAAGTTGGAATTAAAGAGGACAAACTGGGCTAAATATTCCTTTGTAGGAAGAGGAATTAAGGATTATAATAATTTTTCAAGGTAGATGTTTGATAAATTTCCAAATTATTTGAGATCTTTTAAGAACAGAATAGGTGAAGAAGTGATAGCGAATCTGCTATCTGGGCAACAGCCTTAAATATAGGTCAATGGTGATTGACTTAGTTTATAACGACACTAAAAGTGTAACAAAAGTAAACATATTTGGATTGCAGTAACCGTATATATGAATTTAAGAATAGTCAGTTTGATTCGGAATATATAAAAGAGAAATACTTCAATATTGGTATACCTGTGGGATTTTTGAAACTAAGTCAAATCCCTGCGGCTTGGATTCTATACAAAACCAGAGGTATCAAGGTTACGATCAAGATATTAACAGCCACTTACACCTGAAAGCTTGTTACTTAGGTGTATTTAAGGTGTATGATTCATTGAGTAATATGAAACTGGAAACCACTCAGGGAGCTTACAGGTATATCCTCGTTTAAAAGAAAACTGATATTAATAAAATTTTAAGCCATCAGTTGAGTTACGAATTAATTCTATCAGAATATAAATATTTAATAAAACCTGGGGATGGACTACTGTTTTCCATTACATACTTTCAACCATAGTACATGAAATCAAACATTTGTCCGAACGTTTCACAGGATTAAATATTGTTTTGTGGTATTCTTCCCGTCTAGGAAGGGTCAATATTGCGCAATCGTTGTTTGAAATTCTTCTGATCTTCAATATTTGTTCTTCCCTAATCTTACTGCTACTAATCCGACTCTGTTTTGGTCAACATCACCCAATTTCATTCGATCATCTCTCTCTCTTCCTTTCTACTTTCCTTACAGCTTAAGACGTTTTCGTGGCTAGCGGTCACTAACCTTGCAGTGAATTGCTCGCAAATATTCTTATAAGTAGCCTATACGTAATTCTACCTGAGAATTTTATTCATAGGGACAAGTTGTACTTGCTCTTAAAATAATAACCACCACCAGCTTTCTGCCATTATCAAACTCAGACTATTCGAGGGGAGACGGTGCGGCATCGATTACAACAAAAACAACATGTAGGCCTATGGCTATGACATCTCTCGTCAATTTTTAACAGCAAAAGGTCAAATGGATCAATTGTGATAAGGAAAAATGTAGGTACATTAAGATATGTATGTATATATGTAGGGGCTGCCTGGCCGAGGCGGTAAAGGCGTGCTCGGTTCGCCCGGAAGGACGTGGGTTCGAATCCCCGTCAGGAAGTCGTAAAATTTAAGAAATGAGGTTTCCACTTCCGGAGGTGCATATGGCCCTGAGGTTCACTCAGCCTACACCAAAAATGAGTACCGGGTTAATTCCTGGGGGCAAAGGCGGCCGGGCGTAGAGCTAACCACTCTACCCCATCAAGTGCCGAGGTTACGGATAGTGGAAGCCTTTACCTTCCACCCTTCCAAGGGCCTTCATGGCCTGTACGGAGAAGACTTTGCTTTGCTTTGCTTTTATGTATACATGTATGTATACATGAACCCAAACAGTTCCACCACCATATTCTTTTCATCCTCCTTGTTCTTTCAATATTAGGGATTAGGGTTTCTTATGCCCCATTTATCTGATTCACATGAAGCTAATCTTATTACTAGAGAAGGGCTATTCTTTTATCTTACAATTTGTTTGCGTCGCACCGACATAGCTCTCACGGCGACGATGGGTTAGGAAAGGAATCAACCGTGACCTTAAGGTACAGCCCCCACATTTTCCTGGTGAGAAGATGGGACAACACACAAAACCTCATCAGGGCTGCCGAAAGTAGGGCTCGAACCCACTATCTCCCGAATATAGCTGACAGCTACTTGACCCAAATCGTAGAGGGGATATTTATGCAGCAATAGGTTAAATTTGAATTTTATATAACGCTGCCAAGGTGCCGTATCCCGCGATACCACTCTGCAGCATCAACTTCTAACAGAAAACAGACTTTAATACCAAAGACAATTTAGCAGTACTATTAGGACTCTGAGCCTAGAGAGTTTAAAATTACATTCTAAATATCTCGCTTGCATTGACTGGGTATCGAACATCAGCCGTCAGAATATTGCAGTATAATTCATAGGTGCATAAAATACTATTGTATACTCGTAACTAATATGCCTACGTAAACTAGATTAGTGTGTGTACTGTATAGGAGTCTTATCACGTTTAGAGATAAAGGAGATAACCATGATAATAATTGTTGTTAAACGAGAACTATGTGCATTGTATGACAGCATTCATGGTGTAAGGTCATTAAGGTCATTTCAGATCGTGAGTGAGTTGAACATATCCAAGAAACTGATCACGTTAACAAAAATATGCATCCAAGGATTGGAATCAGCAGTGCCTTATGGCTGATATACTCTATACCGGAAAGTTTTGAAGTGAAATTCAGTCTGATATAGGATAATGCACTATCCCTTTTTCTTTGTTTAATCTAGTACTAGAATGGGTTGTCAGGCTCGCAGATAAACCACATTGGTTGGGTGTAGTCCTAAAAGGTTGTCGGATATGGAGGTCTTTCGCGGAGGACATCGTTGTGATGAGCCAAGACAAGGAAGAGCTGAAAAAATTGACGTAAGGCTTCGAAGGTGGAACCACAGTTCGATGAAAGTTAATATCTGATGTTAATATCTGAGCAGTACAAGGCTTCGCTATGAATTGGCTCCTAATCGCTGGATAAATTCAAATATTCAGGAGTATGGTTCTCCACGGGTCATTAAATGGGCTTCTATGTTAAACAGAGGATTCAGGGGATTTCATGAACTACGAAATGCTCTGAGATCCGAAGCCTTATCATGTTGTACAAAGATTAAAGATCTATAAAGCCGTTCGTCGGATTGTCCTGTATGGCTCTGAGATACAAGTAACTAGGAAGTATGACGAAGGCGAGCTCAACATCTTCGAGAAAAAAAAAGATAGGACGTCTTCTCGGACCTATCAAACAGCGGAAAGAGTGGAAGAAGAGGATAAACCAATAGATATGTAGTATGATGGGGTATACCAGATGACAAGCATTTTGAAAACGAGATCGATCCAATTGGCTGTTTGTGTGGTGAGGATACACATCGACGTGTAACCTTAGTAAATCGATGGCAGAATGAGGTGGAAAAGACCAAAATGAACTGAGCGTCACAGAAGATTAGAAGAGTTAGTCACTATACTCAAAGTCATCTAAGCCGTAAGTGGTCCCTTTGATGTTATATGTGTTAAAAACGACGCCGCTAACATTAACCGCCAGATTTAGGACGAGAATCGAGATTGAGAGCGGGAAAGAGGGAAAGTGTTCACACGGAGAAGGATATTTTCCTCAGTTCTTCAGTTGACGCCGAGTATAGAATGGCAGAGGTGGAAGCTTACTAAGGTACTGGGTAGGCTTCAGGGCCCGTGATAACATGATTATGATGATGATGATAAAAAATTGTATGATTATCACTTCTGTAAATTGTGACGTAAATGTGAAATAGGTAATAAATAGCAAGAGCAGTCTTCCTTGAATCTCTAATTTATACTTTATTTCTGCAAGTGTATGCACAGTAGTTGTATGCGTATGTTGGCAAAGAGTAGAGCACGGTGTCTGTCTGTATTCGCCTTTTCAGCAGTCATATTTAAACAGAACTCAGACGAAAGTTTAAACAGTGACGTTATGTTTGAACTTCGTTGAAGCTAAAATATAGATATTGTACATGAGGAGGCGTAGCAGCAGTAGGCGAGTACAGCTATGGTAACACAAACTGTATGTGCTCTTTTTTGGTATAACACGGTATGCATTTGAAGACCTCTGCGATCAGTTTATATTACCAGGTACGAGTTCGTGGAATAATTGATTACACTCCAGTTAGTAATACATGAGAATTTTAGAGTTAAAACGGTAAAATTAATCAAGTATGCAAAACGCATAGCAATAAGTTTGTGAAATACAAAATATGTACATAAAAACCTCTTTTCCCTTCCCTCCATACAAATATGTGGCTTTCCGGATAGACGATTTAAAGGGATGATATGACAGCGAAATATTCTAATGAGTTTATTTGTAACAATAGATGTATTACTTAGAAGTCTGGCTTGTTGGCTGAATTATCAGCGTAGTGGCTTTCGATTCAGAAGGTCCTGAGATTAATTCGCGGTAAATTCGGGGATTTTAGTCTGGGTAATTCCTCCAGATCGGATAACGTGTATTTATTTTCGTCTTAATATGCGTGTTTTCATTTACCCACAACAAATCACAGTACCAACCACGACACCACGTAACTGAGAAAAGGTCATGAAGAAGAAGAAGACGAAGAATAAGTAGATGAAGAAGTACATTTTTCAGATCTTGAATTAATTCATAATTCATGGGTTAACATGTTTTGCAAGAATAATTGAGCCAGGTAGAGATCCGAGGTTCGGATCAAGGTGATGGCAGCAGATGCTGGAATAATAATAATAGTAAGAGTACTGTTGTTGGCTTTGCGTCCCACTAAGTACTTTTACGGTTTTCTGAGACGTCGATGTGCCGGAATTTAGTCCTGCACGAGTTCTTTTACGTGCCAGTAAATCTACCGACGCGAGGCTGAAGCATTTGAGCACCTTCAAATACCACCGGACTGAGCCAGGATCGAACCTGCCACGTTGGGGTCAGAAGGCCAGTGCCTCAAGCGTCAGAAATGATGGAATCAGAAACGGCTATAGCGGCCGTGGTCTTAGGGTACAGTTTTGGCAATTTCCTGATGTGAAGATGGGAAATCTTTACAATAGTTGGCAATGAGATTCGATCCCATCACGTGCGGAATATAAGCTAAGCTTAAATCTTCACGGCCAACTATCTCGGTAGAAACGTTTTTGTTTGAAATATTAATATTTGGCAACCCCTCACTACACTTCCCTCCAGAACTGACCTAACATGTTCTGAAATTGTCTGGATGTGTGCTATCGATCTAGTAGCGTAGCCAGGATCGGCAGATTGGGGGGCGGTGGGGTTATAGTTACAAAATGATGGTAGAACACAATGAAGGTCCACGCATGACTTATCATTTTAAGGACACTAATATAAGTTAATTACAGATCTGTTGGTTCTATAATTACGTCCATTATTTTCTTAAAAACCTCTTTCTCTCCGCGCCAGTTGCTCTCTACGTGTAAGAATGTTTAATGAGATAGACTTTGTCTACTTTAGAAAGTCTTTTTTGTAAGTGGAACTCTAGCAGTATTCATTTTCTTCCTTGAAAATATTATTTCAAATTTAATATTTGTCGTACCTTCTGACTTAACTCGCTTGTATTCCAATACGTCTTTTTTACATTTATTTCCAATTGATACTCCTCATTCTCTATGCCCCTTATGATTCAGAGATTTCTCGAAATCATTTGCAGACTAACAAACAAATGCAATTTAATATCGGTCATATTTCTTCTCCTTGAAATGTGAAATATTTACCAAATTTGTACTTTATTCTTTCTTTTCTTTCAAGTTGCTTTACGTCGCACAGACACAGATTGGTTTCATGGAGACGATAGGATAGGAAAGGGATAGGGGTAGGGAGGAAGCGGCTATGGCCTTAATTAATTGCCTGGTGAGTAGGGTGGCTTGGAGATTGCATTAAACAAATCTATGCACCGCTGACCCAAGGACAGAAACATAAATTTTTGTCGAATAGGGAGTCAAATTTTGATAGCTCACTGCCAGTAACGCTGTAGCCCCACGGCGATGCTGCAGACTTTGAAGTAGCTTCCTGTGTATCACAGCGCACCTCATTACGGATGCCCTTTCACTTGTAACTGGAGATCACTGCCCTGACCTCTCCACTAGCTGTACTATATCGGGTTGCCTCTCCTCTGATCTAATAATTTATATACCATAACCCTAGTTCACCTCCAGTAAACTGAGCTCTATTGATCTGTTGCTTTCTCAAATTGCTTAGGTACCTTCTTTCCTTTTCATGACTTATTTATTTTATTTCACGTATGGATTGTATCACATCATGAACTTACAACTAAGCTAGTTATGTTCATATTATTTGATCGCTTCACCTCTCGCCATCAGAAATTCCTACGGGTCACCAGTAAACGCTCGACCTGGCACGTCTGGATGATATGTTGAACAGTTTGACGTTTGTTGTGTTTCTTTGTGAAAAATATCAGTACTTAAAAACGCGCCTTGTACACGAGGAAGAATTCCTACCCTGCTAAAACCTTCGTGGCGGTAACAGCTCTCTATTTGTGATCCGATTTGTCCATTTCACCTTCAGCATTTCTGTAACACCATATTTCAATGACATCCATTTTATTCCATTCTAAACCAGTCATTGTCAAAGGAAGTAGGAAAGTAAGCTTGTTGTTATGTGTTACTGTTGATAATCATGATAATAGCCACGGGACATCCTGTTTTACGCGTAATCCAAACCAAAGAAAGTGACTTTCATTCCAGAACTCCCACGTGCATTGGCCAGGATTCGAACAGCGACCATCTTGGTGTATAAGCTAGTGACTGGGCGAGTTGGCCGTGCGGTTAGAAGCGCGCATCTGTGAGTTCGCATCCGGGAGATAGTGGGTTCGAACACCCACTGTCGACAGCTCTGAAGATGGTTTTCCGTGGTTTCCCATTTTCACACCAGGCAAATGCTGGGGCTGTACCTTAATTAAGACCACGGCCACTTCCTTCCCATTCCTAGGCCTTTCCTGTCCCATCGTCGCCATAAGACCTATCTGTGTCGGTGCGACGTAAAGCAACTAGCAAGAAAAAGAAAGCTAGTGGCGATGTCCCTGAAGCCAGTTTATATACAGTACACAGCTTCGTTTATCGAGTTTATTCCTAATTTTTACTTTTGCGTCCTCGCGAGTACCCTCCTGACATTATTTTACCTCTTTGTACCAGCGAGTATCCTTGCTACTTTCTTGTACGCTACTTCCAACTTATGAATAAGATATCCTGAGTCTACTCAGCTTTCACTCTCATCGTGCAAAATCGGTCTGAAGACAGATCGATGTAATGATAATTTCATCCTAGAACTCGCTTCTTCCTTGCAGAATACTATTGATCGAAACTGTGAGCTCACCGCGTTAGCCTTGCTGCACCTTATACACAACCATCTTGAGAGAACACATATGTGAAGTACATGAAATTATTCATCTGTTCCAGTTTTCTATTTCCTGCCAAACGTTCAATCCTTCTGACTTTCATTCCAACTATCATCACGTAATTCTTTGAAATGCTAATTTTCACACCATATTCGTTGAATCTCTTTTCTTCTTCTTCTTCTGTTTACCCTCCAGAGTCGGTTTTCCCTCGGACTGAGTGAGGGATCCCACCTCTAGCGCCTCAAGGGCAGTGTCCTGGAGCTTCAAACTCTGGGTCGGGGGATACAACGGGGGAGGATGACCAGTACCTCACCCAGGCGGCCTCACCTGCTATGCTGAACAGAGGCCTTACGGACGGATGGAAAGATTGGAAGGGATAGACAAGGAAGAGGGAGGGAAGCGGCCGTGGCCTTAAGTTAAGTACCATCCCGGCATTTGGCTGCAGGAGAAGTGGGGAACCACGGAAAACCACTTCCAGGATGGCTGAGGTGCGAATGGAACCCACCTCTACACAGTTGACCTCCCGAGGCTGAGTGGACCCCGTTCCAGCCCTCGTACCACTTTTCAAATTTCGTGACAGAGCCGGGAATCGAACCCGGGCCTTCGGGGGTGGCAGCTAATTACACTAACCACTACACCACATACTTCAAAATATTAGATTGCAGGGTTTGAGCATAGTGTACCATTAGGACCAAATCAAGGTACAGATCTAATTACTTACTACATTTTCAGCCAGCTGAATCACTCCCTGTCATTGTATACCTTCGAAGTAATGATCCATGAACGTATGAACAGTAACGGAGGAGGATTACGCGCATTGCTTTGAAGATAATATTCTGATGTAGGACTTGTCCGTAACTGTGAATTAATTCCTTATGAATAGTTAAAGCTGTTATCAATCACAATTTTTATTAAATGTTTTACTCTACAACACGTTTTGGTGACTTTGCTCCATCGTCAGGTGATGTAATCGTAGTAATATAATAATATTTAAAAAAAAAACATTGTGACTGGTAACAGTTTTATTTATTCGTAAAGGATATCAGGATTATCTAATAAGTCTAACTACCTTGAACCAAGCACAGGGGCTGCCTGGCCGATGCGGTACGTGCATACTCCGTTCACCCGAAAAGACGTGGGTTCGATTCCCCGTCAGGAAGTCAACTTTTTTTCTTTGCTAGTTGCTTTACGTCGCACTGACACAGATAGGTCTTATGGTGACGATGGGACAGGTATGGGCTAGTAGTGGGAAGGAAGCGGCCGTGGCCTTAATTAACGTACAGCCCCAGCATTTGCCTGGTGTGAAAATGGGAAACCACGGAAAACCATTTTCATGGCTGCCGACAGTGGGGTTCGAACCTATTATCTCCCGAATACTGGATACTGGCCGCACTTAAGCGACTGCAGCTATCGAGCTCGGTAGTCAAAAATTTAAGAAACTAGATTTCCATTTCCGGAGGATATAGCCTTGAGGTTTACTCAGCCTACACCAAAAATGAGCACCAGGTTAATTCCTGGGGGCAAAGGTGGTTGGGTGTAGAGCTAACCACTCTACCCCACCAAGCGTCGAGGTTACGGAGGATTTTGTTTTGCTTTTTTTTTTTGAACCAAGAACTATCATCTAATTCATTCTCACTGTGGCTCGATTGTCAACATAATTGCCTTTGATAGCCTGTAACGACCTGCGCAAAATACCATATTCCTTCAGTATGGCCAAATAGATTTCTCTTGGTGTTCTGCCGTCTGGTTTCTCTAGATCCACGGGACGTAATCATAAGCTGTCTGTTCCTCTCATAGTACTTTCCAATAACTTGACGCCTACCGTAAAAAGGAATGATCTATATATTTAATTTGAATTAAGTCAGAGTACTGATAACTTACTTATCAGGCCAATATTTTGGTTTCATGAGTGTGCAACAAATCGTCATGGTAAAATTGTCGCTGTATTCTTTAACATGTTTGTACGTTTTCATTTAAAAAAATATTAAATTATATCTTGACATTAATAACTTAGGTTTTGTTCTTTGAAACAGTCTGTAAACATATATTAATTTATAACTTTGAAGTTTTTCAGCCTGTGGAAACTCATGCAAGGTCATAAGATCTGAAAAGGAAAACATATAACATATAAAACATATATAACATATAAAATATATATAACATAAATATATAGCACATAACTGAAATGAAAATATTTAATTAAAAACAAAATGAATCGTTTCATTCTCGAAAGAAAATCATCAGATTATTTTTAATCACAATTTTATTTTAGCAATTTGCGAATATTACAGAAAATGTAAGAAATATTTATGTTTGCATTCAGTTCAAAACTTCTTAATAGATGTGGAAATATTTTCATACATAATTTTTGAAGGGTATAAGTGCTTTTACAATTTTCATAATATTCATCAATTACTAAAAAAGAGAAACTGTGATTTAATCGAATGAGATTATATTCTTTGAAGAACGAACGTAACCGTTAAGTTATTAATTAAATGTTATTTTTCAGGTATATTCTGCAGTTATATAAATGTGTTTCCTTCTTCAGGTATTTCCTAGATTTACTGATCTTGCGTTAGTTTAGACAGCCTGAAAAAATTCAAAGGTATACAATAACAAGGGGTAGGATTTATATTTGATGAAAATAACCAAATATGTACAAACATATGGGCTAAAAAAGTTCAATATGGAGTAAAATATGGACTAAATTTTTTATAAAATTCGTAAAAAGTGATGATAAGAATATAGTATCCAATTCCATCCGTAGGAAAAAGAGTTATTGCTTAAACGTGAAAGTCGCAGAATTTCACCTCTTTGGTGGGGTATTAAATATTAGAACACTTTTGGGTTGTTATTATGAATCGATTCATCCTATTGTAACAGCCGGCAAGAAAGAATGTGCTTAGACAAGAACTTAATTTCCATAATTCATAGAAAGATCTGAACCTAGCTTTGAAATATAAATATTTGTAAAATAAATTTAAAATAATTTTCTAAGAAAAATAACCATAACACCATGAAATATAGAAAATATTTGCAATAAAATGTTGAATTATACATATATATATATATATATATATATATATGTGTGAGTTTTCCTCAAATATGTACATATGTACGCAGAAATACGGATACATATGGAAAGTAAAATATATTTATAATAATAACAAATTATTTAATCCGTAAAAAATAGACACAATTTTATCTGTTGCTAATGAGAAAACCAATATGTATTTACATAAAACTCCCACCCCTGATAGTAACGAAGTCGAAACTGAAAGGAAAATGGCTGCCATTATAAAAGAAAATGTATTAATTCGTCGCATAATGTATATGATGGTAACTTGAAGTCAGGCCACACAGCACGTAGGTTGTGGTTTGTAGGTGATTATCAAACTCCTGACAAAATTCAGCTGCCGTGTTCTGCGTCTATATAGTGGTCGCATAACCACATAATTAAGGTTATTGGCTTTCCGGAATATTATTCAAAGAATCAAATTGGATGTAAGTTACTCAACAGGAACAAAGTAACTGTAGTAAAGAAGAATAAACCATACGTTTTCTTTCACTAGGCCGTACAGATGAAGCGGAAAGCAGAAACGAGCTAGTCAGGACCTGAAAAGAAATCAATGCAGAGGAACTGGTGGTGAATAGGAGAGAGCCTATTTGGAGACGGCAATGTATGAAAGTGTGGAGAGGAACAGTTCGTCAAAGATAACATACATTTGATCGCATGGGAAGGATTTTAGGTAATATTTCAGCATTTGCTGCATGACATTCATGCATTTAAAATTACTTTTGAAGAATAAATATTGAATTACCGTGCTTCAAATGGACACAGATATGGCGACGATGGGATAGGAAAGGCCTAGGAATGGGAAGGAATCGGCCGTGGCCTTAATTAAAATACAGCCCCAGCATTTGCCTGATGTGAAAATGGGAAACCACGGAAAACCACCTTCAGGGCTGCCGACAGTGGGGTTCGAACCCACTATCTCCCGATTACCAACACTATTCTCAAACACAATAACACACAGTTTCTCATACAAGGTAGACGCCTCCCGCCCTCTTCGGAGGGTCTGTCTTATAAGTGCTGCACGAGGCTAATTTCATTATAACTGCATAATCTTCGGTGGCGCTATTTGAGGATCCAGCCAGCCTCCAGGCTGATTACTTGGAGGAGAGACAGACCCTCAGTGGTCTATTTTTTGCTATTTGTTTTACGTCACACTTACTCAGAGAGGTTTTATGCTAACGATAGGATAAGATAAGGCGAAGGATGGGAAGGAATTGGCCAAGGCCTTAATTAAGGTACAATCCCAGCATTTGATTGGAGTTAAAATGGGAAACCACGGAAAATCATCTTCATGGCTGCCAACAGTGGGGTTCGAACCCACCATCTCCCGAATGCAACCTACGTAACTTTCTTTTCTAGCTAGTGGTTTAATGTCGCACTGACACATCGAAGGTTCTCAGCGACGCTAAGAAGGGAAAGGACTAGGACTGGGAAGGTAGCGGCCGTGGTCTAAATTAACGTACGGCCCAGCTGCATGGTGTGAAAATGCTAAACCACGCCAATCCATCTTCAGGGCTGCCGACGATGGAATTTGAACCTACCATCTCCCGAGTGCAAGCTGACAGCTACGCCACCCTAAACCCACGGCCAACTCGTTCCTCGGTAAGCTACGTAACCCGAACCAGGCAGCCAACTCTCTCGGTTTCACACATTCTACCTAAGAGATTGGAATACTTTACCAAGGGCGGCCTATGCTTGACAGATTTCCATCTTCTTTGAAATCGTTTCAGACAAGTCTGGGGGAACATCTGACAGATAACCTGTCGCCTGGGCAAAAGCCCTAAATGCAGATTGGTGGTAACTGATCGAACCTTTACGTGGATTAAAATAACATAATTATTCATTTGCGCGGTAATCGTTTGAAGCGGAGTTGTGAAAGAACACGTGGTAGTGTGTTAATTGTTATGCTAATTGCTCCCTAGTCCTGTCATTTGGCATTATGCTCACAGTTGTGGCGAACAATGTCGCATTATTCATGCTGTTATTTATACTTCCATTGTCGTTATATTTCGTTTTTGAAAGGCTACTGTTACTAAGTTCTGATTCATTTGTTCATTGAACCCTAACAAGCTATATGAAGGAAAGATGAAAACAGAATGAAGAAGGAATTCAAATTGTGAAAGAAAAGAGATGAGAATATTGTTTCAAAAAACAAGGGTAGGAAAGTCATCAGTAGTTGAAATCTGTAGAAAATAGATTTTCTGACAATATTTCAAAATAAGGGAGCTACGAAAAACGTGTAACTCTACTCAAGTGAACTCAGGTGACAGTGCTTCGTAGTAATGAATAATGCATATCAATCACTACTGATTTGCATTTAGGGCAGTCGCCCAGGTGGCAGATTTCCGATCTTTTGTTTTCCTAGCCTTTTCTTAAATGATCGCAGAGAAATTGGAAAATTATTGAACATTTCCCTTGGTAAGTTATTCCAATCCCTAATTGCCCTTCCTATAAACGAATATTTGCCCCAATTTGTCCTCTTGAATTCCAACTTTATCTTCATATTGTGATCTTTCCTACTTTTAAAGACACCACTCAAACTTATTCTACTACTGATGTCCTCCCACGCCATCTCTCCTCTGACAGCTCGGAACTTACCACTTAATCGAGCAGCTCGTCTCCTTTCTCCCAAGTCTTCCCAGCTCAAACTTTGCAAAATTTTTGTAACGCTACTCTTTTGTCGGAAATCACCCAGAACAAATCGAGCTGCTTTTCTTTGGACTTTTTCCAGTTCTTGAATCAAGTAATCCTGGTGAGGGTCCCATACACTGGAACCATACTCTAGTTGGGGTCTTACCAGAGACTTATATGTCCTCTCCTTTTCATCCTTACTACAACCCTTAAATACTCTCATAACCATGTGCAGAGATCTATACCCTTTATTAACAATCATATTTATGTGATTACCCCAATCAAGGTCTTTTCTTATATTAACATCTAGGTACTTACAATAATCCCCAAAATAACTTTCACCCCCATCAACGCAGTAATTAAAACTGAGAGGACTTTTTCTATTTGTGAAACTCACAACCTGACTTTTAACCCCGTTTATCATCATACCATTGCCCACCGTTCATCTCACAACACTACCGAGGTCACCCTGCAGCCGATCACAATCTTGTAACTTATTCAGTGCATACATCTTCATTATAGACTGGTATGCCTTTAAGCGTCCAGTGTGCAAACCTCTGTGATGTTACTAACTCCGCCACAATCCCCTGTTTGTAATTTGTTCTATACCCCTTTAAATCATTAGACAGTGAATCTAATCACCATTGTCTTGGTCTTCCTCTACTTCTCTTACCTTTCAAGTCCAGTATTCTCCTAGGTTACCTAGCCTCCTCCATGCGCCTCGCATGACTCCACCACCGAAGCCGGTTTATGCGTACAGCTTCATCAGTTAATTCTTAACTCAGCCGTTATCTCCTCATTGTTCCTACTTGTTTGTACCAGTGATCATTTTCGCTACATTCATATCTGTTACGTCTAACGTATGAGTAAGGGATCCCCAGTCCACCCAGCTTTCACTTCCGTAAAGCAAAGTTAGTCTGAAAACAGACGGTGTATGGATGGTTTCGTACGGGAACTGACTTCTTTCTTACAATGTACTGTTGACCGCAACTGCGAGCTCACTGCATTAGCTTTCCTGCACCTTGATTCAATCTCCCTTACTATACTACAATCTTGGGAGAATACACATCCTAAATACTTGAAATGATCTAAATGATCGAATTCTTTTACGTTTGTTACCTACTGATACCACTTTAGTTTTGGAAATGCTAATGAAAAATAAACTGACAAAAACTACTTTGAAAGTAGAACGTTAGGTCATTTCGAAGACAAATACTTTTATATATTTGACATTTTCTGTATAATTGCTGATGAAACGTATATCGATGATGTAAGATGTTACAATATTGGCCGGGCTGCGTGGCTTAGACGGTTGAGCGCTGGCTTTCTGACCTCAACTTGACACGTTCGATCCCAAGTTAGTCCGTTGATATTTGAAGGTGTTCAAATACGTCAACCTTGTGTCAGAAGATTTACTGGCACGTAAAATAACTCCCACGGGGCAAAATTCTGGCATAACGGCTTCTTCGAAAACCATAATACTTAATTAGTGGGACTTAAGATAATCTTCTTCTTCTTTTGTTTATTATTATTATTATTATTATTATTATTATTATTATTATTATTATGTCCGATTTCATGACTAAATGGTTAGCGTGCTGGTGTTTGGTCCAGAGGGTCCCGGGTTCGATTCCCGGACGGGTCGGGGATTTTAACCTTCATTGCTTAATTCTAATTCTATTAGAATTCATCATAGGTAGGGCCCCATCCTCACAGACGCACAGGTCGCCTATACGGCATGGGCTCCAAAGATCTGCACCAGGCCTCTTCGGTGGCCACACGCCATTTTCTTCTTCTTCTTATTTTTATTACACGATTCAACAAATTAGCCACACAGTGTTTCAAACAAGAGAACATTGATAATTACTCCCAAATTGTCCGGCTACATGGCTAAATGGTTAGCGTGCTGGCCTTTGGTCACAGGGGTCCCGGGTTCCATTCCCGGCAGGGTTGGGAATTTTAACCTTAATTAGTTAATTTTTCTGGCATGGGGGCTGGGTGTATGTGTCGTCTTCATCCTCATCACGACGCGCAGGTCGCCTGCGGGTGTCAAATCGAAAGACCTGCATCTGGCGAGCCGAACTTGTCCTCGGACACTCCCGGCACTAAGAGCCATATGCCATTTCATTTACTCCCAAATTTACATTAAAACAACAAGAACATAGTTGGGGTTAAAATTTGCATGCAGTATATAATTTTCTAGTAGATTTGCTACAAAAGCTAATCAGTGGGTTTTCCAGATCAAATTACACTTTCTACCAAGATATGAAGGTGAAATGCACTGCAGTCGGTTTAACATTTTCTGCAGGTACTGTACACCAGTCGCATCCCAAAAAGAGCTTAGTGCTTTAGGGCATTTGCTGCTAGTTTTTGCTGCTGTGAGCGAGGCATCTCGACATGGTGCTGTCACTCGGATGAAATATGAGAGTTCACTCGGAACGTGGAGTGGAGGACTGCTTGGCTGAGTCTTATTAATGAAGAGGTCAAGCTACGACCAGTATATGATCAAACAAAGTTCAGTCCCGTGAGGAAATGTATTGGAACCAGAAGATAAACTGTAGAACATAATTTGTCTTAAAGATATATCGCACGTTGATTATAAATGACCCCCTTAATGACAGAATACAATGCATTATTGCTACTTGGCAATCAAAACACCCTTTAAATAAGGCGAGGTAAAAATTTGTATTTTTCAACTTATTTTCGCTTACCAGACTGTAATTTCCTGTTTAATCTTGTGAATTTAATACCTGCCCTACTCCGAAGGATATGTTCGTAAATGCTCACGTATGTCACTTGATACATCCAATTCTGTGATATTTTTGTTGACAATTTTTGGTAACTTCTATTTTTGCATATGTTCATCATAATTCGAAAGTTTCGAAGAAGTATGCATGAAAATTGGCATGATAGTGTGTTTTATTTAAATAAACAAGATACTTTAGGCTTCTTTCTTTCAGACATGTAAGTAAACAAATAATCAGAAGTGCAAATATTAGAAAAGTGCTTGAAAGGTAACGATTAAGCAAGAAAGGTATTTTAAATAAATATCTTGAAGATTCTAGGGCGTAATCCTCCGTGGATCAGGCGGTAGGGCACCGGCCTCTCGCCACTGGATACCGTGGTTCAAATCCCGGTCACTCCATATGAGATTTGTGCTGGACAAAGCGGAGGCGTGACAGGTTTTTCTCCGGGTACTCCGGTTTTCCCTGTCATCTTTCATTCCAGCAACACTCTCCATTAACATTTCATTTCAGCTGTCAGTCATTTATCACTGCCCCAGAGGAGTGCGACAGACTTCGGCAGCCGGCACGTTTCCTATGCTCGCCGCTAGATGGGGCTTCATTCATTCTATTCCTGACGAATGACTGGAAACAGGCTGTAGATTTTCATCTTGAAGATTCTAGCGCATGTTGTTTATATGTCATTAAATCTTTGCAATGAAAGTAACATGTAAATATTCAATTAATTCTAGCGTTAAAAATGCAAAATCTATTTGGCTACAAACAATTATTGTACTGTACACATTTGATAATGCTGGATATTCGAAAAATCTCAACGTTATCCCTTATGTAAAATTTCGTTTCAGTTGCATTCGTGTTTGTGAAAATTCGAATTTTATTTCATTTAAGGTAGCAGTGGTGTACCTCCCTCTTCCCTTGAGATGTGTATCTTTCTTGTGCCTATATTATTTTCTCTCTTTTTCATTTCTTCTTCTTCTTATTCTGATCTGGCGTTTGATTGGCCAATGTAGAAACACGTTGTCCATGATATCCTAAAACATTTTGAACAACAGTGACGAAGGCACGAGTTCTTACAGAAAAGGGGAAAATCTGGGAAGATAGAACCGCCAGATTCTACAACAACAAGAAGTTTTGGTGGTCTTAATGTGCCAACACTGGGACAGAGTTGGTGATTCTAGTATTGGTCTATTCAGCCATTTAAGGACCAATAATTGACAACACTGATTTCTTCGGAAGACAATCATTATACTGACCAGTGGGTCAGTGTCTATGAGGTGATGGATATTAATAATTGTTGTATCTCTTAAATCTTCAATGAAGGCTTCCTTAATTATGATGTTATCCAGAACGGGTTTCACATTGTTAGATCGCAACGAACTGTTGATGTATACTGACGTTTCTCCAGCAAGTGCGGCAGGCATCTTCGGGATAGGATATTATTTAAGCCTACGTTTTATTTATTTATTATTTCTCTGTCGTATGGCTTTCAGTGTCGGGGGAGTCCAAGGCCATGTTCGGTTCACCTGGTGAAGGTCTTACTCTTTGAATCCCATGGGCGACTTGCTCGTCTGGATATGGTATGATGATGGTAATGACGTAGAGAGAGGGTGAAACCCGGTATCGGCACATAGACTACTCATGTCGAATAACATCAAGGCCAATAACCTAGATGTTAGGCCCCTTTAAACAACAACAACAACAAAAACAACAACAACAAAAACAACAACAACAACAAGGGGACTGCTCTATACTTAACGCCTGCATTTCGGGTTAGGTGATCCAGCATCTTTGAATGAATAGAGGGTAGTAGTAGTACTGAGTTAATGGCATTTTTATGATAAATTTTATTCGGGAGATAGTAGGTTCGAACCCCACTGTCGGCAGCCCTGAAGATGGTTTCCGTGGTTTCCCATTTTCACACCAGGCAAATGCTGGAGCTGTACCTTAATTAAGGCCACGGCCGCTTCCTTCCCACTCCCAGCCCTTCCCTGTCCCATCGTCGCCATAAGACCTATCTGTGTCGGTGCGACGTAAAGCAACTAGCAAAAAATATGATAAATTTATAAACCAGGCGAGATTGTTGATGTTTTCTGTCACTTCCAAGTCTTGAGTATCATCGTTTTATTATTATTATTATTATTATTATTATTATTATTATTATTATTATTATTATTATTATTATTATTATTATTATTATTATTATTATTATTGCTCACACTGATCAATGATCGTTCTTGACGCACACTGTGTTTGTGCTTATCTCAGGCTTGACTTACGTCAAACGGTGGAGGTTGTCGACGAATCGTCGATGGTCTGGCGGTAGCATTATTGCGAACCATGTACTAAATTTGATTGAGGTAGGGGTATTTATCCTTCCCATTGATATCTATTGAATTGAATCTGTCATGATAGCTCGACGTCCTGGACCGTTACCTTCCTGTCATCAAACAGTGTAATGTGGCTTTTTGTTTGGACAACATTGACTTTTCCGGCTGTTAAAAATTCGTTAGGATAATTATACCGATTTATAAATCTATCTTGCATTTATCTTGTAAATCGTCGTACAGAATGAATGAGTAAAATAAATGTAAATATAGGAGGCTAATTCAACAGTGACCTTTCTCCTCTAATTGTCAACTGATCTGCCGTCAAGTATTACGAAATGATTATACACAATACTCTCTGTTGGTCCTACCACGCTAAATATTTGGTCAAGATTAAGTGCAAGATTTACAGTAATATATTTATTATTTTATTATCATATACTAACTGAGAAATTGAAGATTTAGCGGCAGTTAGTTACCGTCAAAGGGACCTCTGGTTCCATTTGTATTTCATTTTATATAAGTAAATTTCTATTTCTATTTCCCTGTTTACGACGACTACGATATGCATAGACGAGGGATATTAACGAAAAAAAATAGCGGGGATATAAATAGTGTCTAACCTTTGAAATTAGTACGACGATTTTCTAACGGATGTCCTCAACCCTACAGCCAGAGGAACTACCTTATTCTTTCGTTCTCCTTTGTTTTCACTGCATCACGTGGCTTCAACGCCTTTAATCTTCACCGTTTCGCAAATAAAACCAACTGTACTCAACTGAAGTAGTTCTTAATATCTGTCTTCCTGGAGGAATACGCAAGGGCTGAGATCAGGCATTCTTTTGTCTAACAATCAGAAATATGTGTATTTCTTAGAAAATTTTCTCTGTTTTAGCTTTAGATTCTTGTAGTCTAAAATAATAAATAGTCTTAATAATAATAATAATAATAATAATAATAATAATAATAATAATAATAATAATAATAATAATAATAATAATAATAATAATAATAATCGTATGGCCTCAGTTACCGTGTGCGGACATTTCTGGCTGTCTGCTCGTCAATTTCGACGTTCCGTTTTACTCTAGGCCCACTAGGCTTAATGATTTAATTTCTTATTATATAATGTACGTTTAAATTTTGCTGGATTTGGTATCTGTATTTTAGTTTTTTAATTTTAATGTTTAATTTAATATTTTAATATTATGAAAATATAGTTAGTGTGTTCATAAACCTGTATTTGATTTTATGAAGACGCTAAATAAAGGGGATTTTCAGCCGCAGTGGAATGTACATTATCAGTAAATTCAATTCAATTCAATTCAATTCAATTCAATTCAACGCAAGTAACTGTTGTTTTTGCATCCAGAGGAACTACCTTACTCCTCTGTTCTATGTGTGTGTAATTATAGCCATTTCTAGAACCAGAGGATCTACCTTAGTCTTTTGTTCTCTGAGCGCGTGACCCTGTTTCTACAAACAAGCGGAAGAACTGCCTGAAACATCCCTTCTCTGAGCGCGAGGCACTAGTTCTTTGTATGGCCAGAGGAATTATATTAATCTCCTGTTTTCTGAGCGCCTGACTCTAGTTGTTCTACAAACAGCCGAAGGAACTGCCTTAAGCATCCGTACTTGAGCGCGAGGCACTGTTATTTCTATGACAGAGGAATTATGTCAACCTTCCGTTCACTGAGCCTGTGACCCTAGTTGTTTCTACACCAAGAGGTACCAACTTATTCTTCCCTTCTCTGAGTAGGAGAGTTTCTACAACCATAGAAACTACCTTATTCTTCTGTTCTCTGATCGCGTGACGGTAGTTGTTTCTACCACCAGAAGAACAATTTTGCTCCTCCGTTCTCTGAGCAAGTGACGCTAGCTGTTTCAACCACCCGATAAACTACCGTACTTCTCCGGCATTAGCTATTTCTTCAACCTGGGGAATTACCTTACTCTGTCATCCTCTAAGCATACTGACACTGTCGCAGAGGTCTTCTCTTAGGCTTGTCTAGTTCACAGAACTCGTTCGTGACGTAACGGGGAGGTACATTTTTCCCCACAGTAAATATTGGTGATGTTTGCCTCGTTACATTTGAGTGTCTATATTTCCTGTGGAAATGGAATTTAGCGCGCTTGAAGAACATTATGCTTCAAGAATGCATTTTTAATATTTTCAAACTATCACTTCTAGTCAAAATTTTCAACGTGAAAAATATTATGCAGTCGTAAAGCATTTTGCTGGCTACCCTGACCAGTCCGGTACAATATAAGAATATTAGGAACTTACAGCAATCGCCAGCTGTATTTCACGACAAAACGACCACATCATATTATCGCACCTTTTCTTTCTTTCTTTCTTTCTTTCTTTCTTTCTTTCTTTCTTTCTTAATCCGTTTACCGTCCAGGTTTGGTTTTTCCCTTGGACCTAGCGAGGGATACCAATTATACCACCTCAAAGGCAATGTCCTGGAGCGTGAGACCTTGGGTCGGAGGATTAACTGAGGAGGAGGACCAGTACCTCGTCTAGGCGGCCTCACCTGCTATGCTGAACAGGAGCCTTGTGTGGTGGGTGGGAGGGATATCGGAAGGGATAGACAAGGAAAAGGGAAGGAATCGACCGTGGTCTTAAGTTAGGTACCATCCCGGCATTTGTCTGAAGGAGAAGTGGGAAACCACGGAAAACCATTTCGAGAATGGCTGAGATGGTAATCGAATCCCCCTATACTCAGTTGACCTCCCGAGGCTGAGTGGACCCCGTTCCAGCCCTCGTACCACTATTCGCGCACCTACACGCACTTATTCATCAGAATAATGCACTCAAACATCTTCATATTTACCATTTGCTGTAATTACCATATTTCAGTTGTCTTCAGTAATATTTTACAACACATAACTGTGTTATTATGATTAAGCCGACAACTGACGTACTTGTTAACTGTCACTTTAAGAGTTCAAATGAAAAAAAAAATTCCGTGATGAATGTTTTATTCCCTGTTTAGGTTATGAATATCTATGTACGGTATGTGATTTATTTCATATTTATGCATTTTTATTATCATTACTTATTGAGTACTGTAATTACTAGCTAAATACCACTCTAGTTCCATATTTTCTGTAGATCATTGAACTTGCTATTAATTAGCTCGCGAAATTATCTATAAAACCTGGAGCTGTTATTATATTACCTAATTTTCATTTAACTCTGGATATTTACAATTGGCGACGATGGGATAGGAAAGGCCTGGGAGTAGGAAGGATGCGGTCGTGGCCTTAATTAAGATACAGCCCGAGCATTTGCCTGGTGTGAAAATGGGAAACAACGGAAAACTATCTTCAGGGCTGCCGACAGTGGAGTTCTAACCCACTATCTCCCGGATGCAAGCTCACAACTGCGCGCTCCTAACCGCACGGCCAACTCAGCCGGTAGGGTATTTATGACCATTCATTCATTCTGCTTCATGGCAAGTCTTGTCATGTGATAAACCTCTTGTCATGGGGTAAACCTCTTGTCATGGGATGAAACCTCTTCCACTTTTACCTGTCCATAGCCAAGATTTTCATCTCGAGTATTTCTTTCCTTTGATATCCAGCATTTGATACCTTTTCCTTCCTCTTCTTCTTTTGCCTTTCACAATTCCTTCCATTCCTTCTTTCAGTAATCAGTCCCTCCTCAAACAATGTCCGATCCAGTTCACTTTTCTCTTTCTAATGATTTTCAACATAGTTCGTTCTTCTCCAACTCTTCGTAATACCTCTTCATTCCTTACCCGGTCTTCCCATTTCACATGTTCTATTCTCCTCCATATCCACATCTATTACCTCCAATCTTCTTTCGTCTTTCTTCCGTGGCCCACAAAGTAATTTCAAATTTCTCTCTAAACCTTCTTTTCCAATGGCAATTCTTTTCTTAATTTCTACATATCATTCCTGATCATACTTCCCAAAATATTTAAAGTTGTTGACTTGCACTATTTCCTAACCCCCGATATTAATGCGACATTTTCCACCTCTTCCTCCAATTATCATACATTTGGTCTCCTTCTTCTTCATAATTCTCATTCCATATTCTTCTAGTTTTGTGCTGAGTTCACCTATCATTTGTATCATTTCTCGTGCGTTTTATGCCATCACAACCATATCATCTGGAAATCTTACACACTCTGCTCTTCGACCCCCAACACAAAGTCCACCTTCTCAATTAAAACTTTCATTATTTCCTCTAGATAGATGTTGAATAATACAACCACCACCACCACCACCACCACCATCACTACCACTGCTACTAATTTTTCACACCAGGCAAATGCTGGAGCTGTACCTTAATTAAGGCCTCGGCCGCTTCCTTCCCACTCCTAGCTTTTTCTTGTATCATCGTCGCCATAAGATCTAACTGTGTCGGTGCGACGTAAAGCAGATAGTTAAAAAACTACTACTGGTAATTTAAAAATATAACAATCTTATGACCCCAGCTACTATGTGCAAGAATTTTAATTTGACGCCATCTGGCTGTCTGCTCGTCAATTTCGACGCTCCGTTAAGCTCGGGCTACCAGATGGCAGAGTATACCGTATCTCTCGTGGGCATCTATAGGTGAGTTCTAATGAAATTTGTCGGCTAAACACCAAGTATGTAACCACAGATCTTTTACCTGCCTATATCGTACAACGCATGGGCGTCTTTCCGCCCTTCAAAAATTCGACTACTTCTGCCGGGTTTGAACCCACTCTCTTGGGATCCGGAGGCTGACACTCTACCACTGATCCACTGCACTAAAATCATTGAAATATCTTAGAAAGTAACAATTTTCCGCCTCTGTTGTGTAGTGATTAGTGATTAGCTGCCACCTCTGGAGGCCCGGGTTCGTTTCCCGGCTCTACTACAAAAATTTGAAAAGTGGTATGAGGGCTGGAACGGGGTTCATCTAACCTCAGGAGGTTAAATACGTGGAGAAGGGTTAGAAATCTATCTCAGCCATCCTCGAAGTGGTTTTCCGTGGTTTCCCAACTCTCCTCCAGGCAAATGGCGGGATGGAACCTAACTGAAGGCCACGGCCGCTTCCTTCCCTCTTCCTTGACTAGCTCTTCCGATCTTCCCATCCGCCCCCCCCCCACAATGCCCCTATTCAGCATAGTAGGTGAAGCCGCCTAGCTGAAGTACTGGTCCTCTTCTCCAGTTGAATCCCCCGACCCAAAGTCTCAGGCTCTAGGACACTGACCTTGAGGCGGTAGAGGTGGTATCTCTCGCTGAGTCCGAGGAAGAAACCAACTCTGGAGGGTAAACGGATTAAGAAAGAAAGAAAGAAAGAAAGAAAGAAAGAAAGAAAGAAAAGTAACAATTTTTATTTGATTTAGAATCGCAGCATATTTGATCATTATTTGAAAAAAGTATTACCATATAAATCATGACTAGAATGCAACAGTAATAATTATTATAAGTTAGTACACTTTTTGGTGTGGGATAGGAACTGTTTTCCTCTTAGCGTGTTATCGAGAAACTTCATCTCAATAGGATATTCCTTCATTTCCATGCAACGTATTACCTCGACTTCAGTATTTGATACCACAAAATCAGCATAAATTTACGGGCGCTTATTACTCTCACAACGTCCGGGAACCATCTGCTTCCGACTGCAGTCAATAACACAATTGGTATATGTAAAACGGGGGAAAATGAAGAAATTCGACCGTTTAATGTGCTAGAACAAGGAAGTGTTTTGTACCCCATGCACACGCCTCCTCATGTGGCAGCAGCCACGCCCAGCTCGTATGCAGCAGATTGTGGAGATCTGTTCGCCAACACATTATTTGCCCCCTTCCCTCACTCTCTCACCGTTATAACAACGCAATCGTCTAGCTGAGAGGGAGTGAAAGAGACAGAGAAAGCGCTTTGAAATTACCTTCTGAACCAATAACAGTGTTGTGCTGGCATCGATTCTCATAAGCAATGATTATAGGGCGTGCTTGAGGGGGTTGAGGAGGAACTGAATTATCTAGACGTGCTGGACTTCAGTATCAGGTACTTAACGTTCATGGGGTTTAGGCACGCTTTCGTAGTGATGAAGTCATCATTACATATTTTTCCTCCTGAATACTTTCTTGCTCATTCATTTCTAAATCTTGCTCCATATCCGGCGGCTCGGTTGGTTTACCAGCTTTACCTCCCTACTTTAAAGGAGGCTTTGTGCTGCCTGGCGTGAAATCTATCTCGCCTTAGAAAACAAAGGAGAGGGAGAGGAGGAGTTGTTTTATCGAAATAAATGGGCAGAGTGCTTTGTTTCATGAAGATAAGGCAGCCGAAAGAAACACGGATATTCCTTGGATTGTGTACCAGATACACAGACAACATTATTCTATAGGAACGAGAAGGGACTTGCAACCAGCCCGTGCTTGGCTTGAAAAATGACTTGCACATGGAGAGGTGGTGATTATTGATCCATTGTGAAGAAAAGAGGTAGGTTTCCACTTCCCGTCTCAAATAAGATTCCAGGGGAGAGATTTGAGGATCCACTGCTTTCAGTTATTGCTATGGAAGTAATACGAACGATTGAAATTTAAATACTAAAAGAGGAAGTGTGTAGCGTTACATAACGGCCAATAACGTGGACATAGCCATGGGACCTCCGAACAACAGGGACGTGACATTTCCTTCCTAAATATTCCACGTACATTTGCCGGGATTCGAACCACGACCATCCAGATGAGAAGTTAGTGGCAGTATCACTCGGCACTTGCACTCCAAATTTAAATAATTTTCCTTAGTAAAATGTAAGTGGACTCTTCAATATTTAATAATAATAATAATAATAATAATAATAATAATAATAATAATAATAATAATAATATCGGCTTTACCTCCTACTAACTACTTTTATGGGTTTCGGAGACGCCGAGGTGCCGGAATTCAGTCCCGTATAAGTTCTTTTAAGTGCCAGTAAATCTACTAACATGAGGCTGACGTATTTGAGCCCCTTCGAATGCCACCGGAATGAGCCAGGATCGAACCTAGCAAGTTGGGGTCAACCGCCTGAGCTACTGAGCCCGGCTCTTCAATATTTATTTGTTCAGCACACTCCTTCCCAAAAAAATACAGTTCTATCACGTTAGGAAAGTGATGAACAGCGTATTCAGTATTTGTCATTCACGTGGGTCATTTGTAAACATGTGTAAACATGAAACGGCTTGCAGAGCGGTCAGAGTATATAACGTTTTGAAAAGGAAACTATGACAGACGTTTCCGTATACAGGTACAACAATTACAAAACAAGTGTTTATAAATATCTCGCTTCTCTTGCGTTATTTACTCTTGTCAGAGCTTTACATAAAAATAAATTAAAGGTAAACAAAGTCATCTTATACATTCACTAAAGAGGGAATAACCTATGAAAACGTTTATCATGAGTGAAAAGAACAAGCATAAATTGACTTTCATAACGAAAGAAAAAACTGAACCAAACTATTGGCCAGGTAAAATGTACATTTAATTAGGAAATTAATCAATTACATTTACAGTCGAATCTCGATATCTAGAACATATGTTATTCGAATTTCCAGTACCTCGAAATAATTTCTATTTACCTGCCATCTGTTCTATTTTTCACGCATGTTTACTCCTCTATTACTTGAAATTCGATTGCACGAATTTCTCCGTTTATCGAATGAAACGTTTCCTCCATAGAAGCTGAAAATATTCTGTAACTCGAATCTTGTACAATATTAACCGCGCAATACCACATTTAAGATTGTGTGTCTTTGTTGCTTCCCATCAGACATTGGTGTGTTTACATAGCGGCTTATTTGTCCACCCGCGGTGCGTTGACCATGGACAGTTGGAGATGTAGAAACCCTCTCGTGGATCGTCGCTAGACCGGGCGTTAAGTGCACTAACTATTCTTCGATCCTACATAGAGAGTTAATCGAGAGTGAAAAACAGAAGAAATGTACGATTTTTTTCCAACGTGTTACTGGAGGTATGTTCTATATTCCTCTACTGTATATATTCTGTCTTAAACGACTTGATATAAAAAGTGTTGTAACTACAGTAAAATGACAGAATATCTCTAGTTTGTTTTTATAGGGCTAAATAACAGTTATGACAGTATCAAGCCGTAGTTGTACGTGATTCGATTACGTGCAATCCTCAAAGGCGGGAATTCACTTTATCTCGAAATTTTGATGATAAAATAAAATTTAGCTCCCCCCCCCCCCCCGGTGATTCGAGATATCTAGGTACGACTGTGGTTTCTATCTACACTGTCTTTGCCCAGAAACAGGCAACAGCTATGGCGTTGTCATGTGCCTTTAGTAACTCCTCCTCACTGTAAGATACGGGAGATCATGGACAATGACACAGATGATTTACATTCTGGAGCCGGGTTGAGTGGCTCAGACGGTTAAGGCGCTGGCCTTCTGACCCCAACTTGACAGGTTCGATCCTGGCTCAGTCCGGTGGTATTTCAAGGTGCTCAAATACGTCAGCCTCGTGTCGGTACATTTACTGGCACGTAAAAGAACTCGTGCGGGACTAAATTCCGGCACCTCGGCGTCTCCGAAAACCGTAAAAGAGTAGTTAGTGGGACGTAAAACAATTATTATTATTATTATTATTATTATTATTATTATTATTATTATTACATTCTGGACCTCATACACACTGACACTCCCATTTCGCTACGTTGCACTTGGATTGACCAACACCTTTTCTGCTGGGTGAACGAACGATAGGTTTTTAGCTAATTGTGACTCATTTGATAACATGTCTAACAAACTAACATTCACTACTTTAATATCAATGTCAATATCAAGGGAAGAATAAAGGAAAATATACCTTTTGTCACATTAATGCCTTATTCTATGTAAAATTAACAGTCTGGTTTTCTCAACTCCAAATGATAGTTAGCAACCTCGTCGACTACAACAGCGCTTCGATGTGTCGACCACCAACTTCAATGCAAATATTCTATCTACGAATCACGTTCTGGTACACTCGCTCAATCACACCTAGTATCTGTTGGAACGCTCCTTCACCCAGCAGAAGTGAGACTTTAAAACACTTAATATGAAGTTGCTTTACATGCAGCACAAGTACATTTCCGGACAGGGGTTCCTATTCAAGACTCTTTCTACTCAGTGCTCTCTAGAAGCCCTAGGAGTTGGCAATTGGAATTTCCGAACACCCCGTATTAGTTCATAGCGAGATGTCTACGAAAAGTATTAAAGTAGTAAGTGGGGCGTTAAACCACTAATCTTATTAATTTATAATATAATTATAATTTCGTATGGCTATTTCTAACCGAGTGCATCCCTTGTAAGACATGTGTAGGTAACTGCGTCTTATTGTGGTGGAGGATAGTATTATGTTTGATGTGCGAGTTGCAGGGATGTTGGAAACAGCACAAACACCCAGCCCCCGGGCCACTGGAATTAACCAATGAAGGTTAAACTCCCCGACCCGGCAGGGAATCGAACCCGGGACCCTCTGAAGCGAAGGCCAGTACGCTGACCATTTCAGCCAACGAGTCGGACTATTAATTTATGATATCCATTAACAAGTATAATTTATAGGTAATATTTCTATATTGTATGATTTAAGATGATGATGTCCAGTAGCACGGTGAGTTGCGAAGAACAAGGACAGGAAGTGTTAAGAACAATTAACAGTTAAAAGTCTGATAGCGGAAATAACGAGTGAACGGTAATGGGAATGCGTAAACATTCTGTTTTCTGAGGAAATTGCATATGTCGGGATTTCATGAAACTACATTTGTAACTAGTATGGCGTGGTTTCAGTTTGATGATGATGATGATGATGATGATGATCATGATACTTGTTGTTTAAAGGGGCCTAACATCTGTGGTCGTTGGCCCCTAATGTTATGTGATGGACGACATGAAATTATAATTAAAATTTTAAAAAGTATCCACTGTCTAGAATTTAAAACAGGTGATGATGAAATGTGATTGTGAGTTTAAAATAATCGGTGGATCTAATTGCAATGCCTTATTTCCGATAAAATGATAGACGATGGTAGAATAAGACATTGTCTCAAAAAGCAATGATATACAAATTAATATTTTTAAAAAAACATTAAAATATACAAAAACTAAAACAGAGCCAATTTTATTTTATTTTGCAAGTTCCTTTACGTCGCATCGACACCGACACAGAACACAGATAGGTCTTATGGTGACGATGGAACGGGAAAGGGCTAGGAGAAGGAGGGTAGTGGCCGTGGCATTAATGAGTCAATTTAATTAAACGTAGTAAACAATGATATAAAGACCAATACAGAACACTGCGTTTATATGCGATAAAACAAACCACTATCCCTCATAAAACGAGGGGCTGCCTGGCCGAGGCGGCAAAGGCGTGCTCGATTCGCCCGGAAGGACGTGGGTTCGAATCCCCGTCAGGAAGTCGTAAAATTTAAGAAACGAGATTTCCACTTCCAGAGGTGCATATGGCCCTGAGGTTCACTCAGCCTACACCAAAAATGAGTACCAGGTTAATTTCTGGGGGCAAGGCGGCCGGGCGTAGAGCTAACCACTCCACCTCATCACGTGCCGCGGTTAACAATTGTGGAAGCCTTTACCTTCCACACCTCCAAGAGCCTTCATGGCCTGTACGGAGGTGACTGTGCTTTTGCCTCATAAAACGGATGACGAGGTCTGCTGACTGCACGTCGTCTCGTAGGATGACGGACATCGGGAGTTTTAAAATACGGCACAGATCGGCCACGTCTACGCACTCCGTGTGGATGTGTATCACGGTAAAGTGATAGCCGCAAGTATACACGGGGGGGGGAAGGGGGTTTCTCCTTTCAGTAAATAGGAGTGTGTTACTATACCGTGGCCGATTCGAAGACGACATAATTCCCCTGCTTCCCACGGAGAAGCCCGAAGGGAAGTCCTCCATATCTTCGTTGTTCCTTTTATCGCTCTCAGCTTATTTGGAAGTGGGCCACTCCATTTCCCAATGAGACATACCCAAATGTCTCAGCTGAGAGCGAGTATCACTTACTGGAACCTTGTAAGGCAACGGGGGCAATGTAACAGCCTCCTTGGCAGCCTTATCAGCTAACTCATTTCCCTCTACACCCATGTGGCTTGGGAGCCACATAAACGTAATTCTGGTGCCGGCATCCGAACACCCGGCCAGCAGGTCCTGGATTCGCCACACCAGAGTATGCCAAGAAAAGCATGGATCAATAGATAGAGAGCTCAAGGAGTCGGTACAAAACAAAAGGTGTCGGCGCCCACCGGAAAGCGCTTACCGCGGAGTTTCACAGATAGCACAGAACTCTGCTCTGTACACATTACAGGTTTCGGGGAGAGCAAAAAGAAACATATCATTGTAGACAACGAACGCACAGCCCACTTTCGTTTATGCCCTCGAACCATCCGCGTAAACGACGTCTGAATCTGGATAACGGCCAACAACGGACAGACAGAGCCTCCGATAAACCGAGGGGTCCGTGTTTTCCTTCGGGTCGGTGTGCAGATCGAGGATTATTTCAGGTCGTCGTATTATCCACGGTGGCACCCCACTTGGCTGTCTGACAACACAGGGAACACAAGGTACATCAAATAATCTGTGACTGCTATCCAAGCGTATTCCAACCGGCCGCGTTGCTCGCATATAAGCGGTTTCCATTGTGGAATACGCAAGGATAGCTTGGGTGAAGTGGCGTCTTTCGCAAATTTGCATCATAGGACAGAAGCATTTGCTGGCGCCTCAGGTGTAAAGGCGGCACGCCGGATTCAGCGAGCAAGCCAGCAATGGGGCTTGTACGAAAAGCTCCCGTTACCAAACTAATCCCGCTGTAGTGGATACTATTCAGTATCGCAAGGAACCTTTGCTTTTGCTGATCCATATGTTGCACTGCCGTAGTCTAACTTGGATAAAGCATGTGCCCTGTAAAATCATAGGAGCACCGTGCGGTCTTCCCAAAAGTAATGCCGCTAAGACATTTAAAAATATTCTGTTTCTTAGTGCATTTCACTTTTAACTGCCGCATGTGTGGCTCCCACCATAATTTGCTATCGGAAAGGAGCCCAAAAATTCGGTAAGTGTCAACTACGGGAAGAGTGACATTCCCTAAATAAAGCTCAGCATGCGAGTGAAGAGTGCGCCTCCGGCAAAAGTGTACAACAGAGGTCTTTGCGGTTGAAAACCGAAAGCCATGTTCTAAAGTCTACTGTTCCACTCTCCTAATAGCTTGCTGTAATTGTCGCTCTGCGACTGCCATATTATGCGAGCTATAATGCAGAGCAAAATCGTCCACATATAGCAACGGCATTACTGCTGAACCAGCAGCAGCGACAATACCGTTTATGGCAATCGCGGAAAGAATGACACTCCAAACGGATCCCTGTGGGACTCCATTTTCCTGAACGTGGCATTGCGAAAATGCCCTCCCTACCCAAACTCGGAATAGACGGAGGGACAAAAGATTCGCAATAAATACCGGCAAGCCTACTCGAAATCTCCATTGATGCAAGACGGAAGGGGTACCATATCACCATGTGGTGTCATAGGCATTTTCTAAGTCAAAGAAAACAGGCACCAAATGCTGTTTTCAGAGAAATGCCTCCTGGATAGAACTCTCCAGGCGTACTGAGTGGTCAGTGGTTGAACCAGCGGCTCGAAAACCACATTGGTACTCGGAAAAAGTCTTTTCATCTCCAAACATCAAACAAGTGGGCGCTTTACCATCCTCTGAAATAGTTTACACGAACAGTTAGAAAGACAAATTGATCTGTAACTTCCTGCATGCCTAGGATTTTTGTCAGGCTTGAGGACAAGAATACCTATGCCCTTTATCCACTGAGACGGAGACTTACCCTCCATCCAGATTCGGTTGAATACACGAAAGAAATAGAACAGACTATCCTCACTAAGGTGTTTCAACATCTGGTTATGGGCATTGTCTGGTCCGGGAGACGTGTCCTTGCAAAGCGCCAAGGCGCTGTGGAGGATTATGATCACATGTTCCTCTGGTCAGGCTACCATTGACACCACGACACCGCCAAACACGGCTACTCTGGTGTCGTGAAGGAATCGACTGGAGAGCGGAATGGCGCTCTGTTGTCGTCAGCGACGTGAGTATGTTTTGTCTGTTTGCAAGTGAAGGAAGCACACATGTACTGTGTAGGCCTGGTAAGCGTCCCATTCCAGAGTGCACTCGCCCGCAACACCAGGCTTCATGATGTAGGGAGCCAGCAGTTACAACTGCGGTCGCAGTTGGTGTTTCTTCCAAGTAACGTAATCAGTGACTGCTACATTGCACAGGGTGTTGTCCCCGTGCTACTGCTATTTCGTTGACAGGAAGGTGATGTGCTTTTTCAGCAGGACAATGCACGTCCACATACAGCTGCTGCGATGCAACATACTCTACGTGGTGTACAACAACTGCCTTTGCCAGCAAGATCCCAGAACTCTCTCGTATGGGACGTGATCTAACGGGAACTTACGGATTCTCCAGAGCCTGGAAGAACCATAGCCACATTGTATCAAAAGGTGTAAGATGCTTGGGACAATATATTTCAGGATACCGTTCCACAACTTTATGTTCGTTAGCATGCGCGAATACGCGCCTACATTGCAACCATAGGGGTTGAGCTTTACACTGTGTATTGTTGCGACTATTTGGGTACCCTTTACTGTGATATCTGTATTCCATTTGGTCTAAATTTGTAATCATATACTCCTGAAATGATGAACTACGTGTCACATCACTTGTGAATAAAATGACCTTGACCTTGAGGATGTTGTAAGTTTTCTCCGGCAGTGTATATGACACAGAGTTGAAATCGATCACAGCAACTTTGATAATATGAAATTAATTTCATAATCTTCTACTGCTGTGAGTACAAAATGTGGGACCCAAGTGGACTTGGCCATGTTTTACGGCCAGATGCCCTTCCTTATGCAAATTATAGGGTGGAGGGAATTATTCAACTGATGCATATTCCTATAGTTAGTAGCGTACCATATTGTGTGCGTAATAGAAGATATGTGTATTAAGAGTACCACAAACACTATGTCCCCGAACGAGAGATATTCACTACACTCGGTAAGATCTCCGTCCTTCGGCAAACGAACCTGGGACCTTGTGACCTAAAGGCTATTATGCCGACCATACAGCTAACGTGCCGAATAAATTACTTTCATAATGAATGAAAGAAAATACTCTTTGAATGCATTTATTTCCGGTGAGTTAAAAGTTTGACGTGGTAAATTATTTTCATTAGGACTGAAGGACAAGGGGCGGTTTCCTAGTTTAACAAATGTTTCCAACGTTTTTTCTAGTAAAAATAAATTTCGGTGAAATAAGCTACCATTTAAAGGTAAATAAGAATACGTGGAAGTGCGCCAGTAGTTCAAGAAAGGGGACAGTTAATTTGAGTCTGAACTGTCAATTTAATTTAATTGAAAGCGCTTAAATGTTGAAGTTAAACCGTTCTAGAGTGCGCGATAATTAACGCTGTCAGCTGTGCAATATCTGGGAGCCTCATCAGTGAGGTGAGATGCAGTTGAAAAAACCTGGAGCTCGTTATTCAATTTTAACGTTCTATCCTTGGCCAGCCTCCCTGTTTTTGAAGTGTGCTTCATTCCACCCTAGGAAAAAATATCCAGGAGCGGGTTATCAACTCCTGCGAACCCACAGCTGTAATTCTCATGTATTTGACCAAGATCAACACTTAAGAGGTGGAGTTCAGCTGTGTTGAGAGGAATGTTAACACTTTCCGTAACTCATTTCTAATTTGGAGATAGAAGCAGTACTCCTTACTTGTAATCTACTATGTTGTAAGGATAAAGTTTTATTACAGCAGGCCTTGAATAAGATCAGGTGTAGATGTGCTCAATAATACATCGATCTATTAAAAAGAACTGTGAATCAGTTGTGCGTTCTATGAGCTATTTTTTAGTTTGATTATATGTGCTGACGGTGTGTTGGTGTTGTGACTACGATCTTTATTGGTGATATTAAGGTCATATTTTGTTATAGTTTTGTACCCTAAGCAACAACCTATATTCCCCAGAGCAAGACCTGCCATCTTTGAAAGTAGTTGAAAGCTGCCCCACCAAGTTCTCAGGTGGCAGCAAAGAACAAATGCTCACTTATGAAATGATGACAACTAACAGCTGACGAGTGCCACCAGGAAACATGGCGGACGCGTTGCAACATTCCTCAGGTACGAGGTTGTATGAGCCCGTCCAGCCAGTCTATGTAAATATAATGTAGGTCGTTGGCCCAAAGTGTCAGACATCTTTATTTCTTACAATCAGTCTATAGATACCAGTTAGAAGGGAAATAGATTATTTTTGTCGATCATAATGCCCTAAGTGTTGGCCATTTTGCATGCTTTAAAACCATAGCAATGGAAACCATGATACAGAAGGGGACTCTACTCTTCCTGTTCTGCTTTGCCTAAGTCACAGAGTTTATATTGTTTATCTACACCTTCTGCTCTTGGTTAGCCATCTTTAGGGCGGGCAAACTGCGTAGTGACCGAATATCTCCCGGCAGAAGGAGATCTATACCAAGTGCCAACAGTCTCCCCAAGAGTGGATGGGTATGTATAGGTGAGGGTACTCTATTGTCCAGGGGGAAGGAAATTGGATCTAATGACGGAGGGACCAAATTTTGGTTAACGGCATTGGGATGCAGAAGGCAACGAGAAATCACTGCATTTAAGATCCTCAAAGATATCCCTACAAATTCACATAGTAATGGCTCAGTCAATGCAAATATCAGAGCTGGTTTCGTGGATCGCCAACCCCTGTATGGAGACGGCGTCTTAAGAAGAGGATGAAGAAAAAGAAGAAGTAGTTTAGTATCGCACAAACTTGGTAGGATAGTTTTCTACAATAAATGTTCATATCCAATTTATGGGTGAACTGTTAATCATGTAAAATGATAACCAAGTGGGCATAAAGGATTTTTAAGTAAATTTCCTACAAAAATGTCCCTATGTATTCTCTTCTTAACTCTACCAGTTTTCCCGGAAAAATGCTTTTCTTTCTTGTATTCGATAAAATCAAAATTGGGCGAACTGTTACCCGTATAAAAATAGCATAGGTCTAAATGCACGATTTCAAATTAAATTTCTTTCAAAAGATCCGTATCTTCTTAGTAATTCTAAACATTTGCCAGATAATTTTGCTTTTACGTGTGATAGGAACACTTGGGGTGCACGGATCGGAGGGCTCGCATGTCGAGCATGGTACAGCTGAGTGGATTAGAGTGGAAATCGTTATTGGCATCCATTACTAGTCCAAGGCTAGAAACTTCATTGAGGTGGAAGACAATGAAAGGAAATATGGAATAAGCCAAACAATGTATGTCTGGGATCCCTACAAACTGTAAGCAATATCTACACATTATGTTCCCTAAGAAAATTTTCACTTTAATTGGCGTAGAGTCCAAGGAGAGAGATGGAACGTGACGGAGAGATTCATCAGAGGTGTTATTATTGACTGTACACTAGTATTACCAACAGTGTTACATTCCTTTTCTAAAGATAACAAAATCAGTACCCTTATATATGTATGCAGATGATACGGTTCTGGGCTCATCAAAAGGGTATGAACTTCAAAAAGCATTACATTCTTTGTATCTCTGGGCTGATGAAAACGACTTCACCATCAATTTCACCAAAACATTGCACATGGTATTCCGGAAAGAGGGAAAAGCCTCAGCAGAAGACAAAGTGAAGCTAGGTAAAAAAAAGAGAGATTGAGAGCGTAAATTCATATAAGTAACTTGGCGTTACCCTACAGAATTCATGTAATTCATTCCGGTTCCACATAAAGCAGAGAAGTACAGCTGCTATCAGAGGGATAACTTATACACTATTAAGAATATTGCCAGATTGTCCTTATAAACAGCCTTAACGCTATTCCACGCAAAAATATTCCCAATATTGACATATGGTATAGAACTTATTTGGGAAGAACTATATTTAAGTGATTTAACTACACTGGAAACAATAAAAGCAGCATACCTGAGAAAAGTGTTTGAAGTCTCGAGAACAGCATCTTTTCGTCTAGTTTATGAAATGGCAAGAAAACCATTCTATTTAGAAGATCTACGGCTGAATCTACCACTACTTGTTACTAACATAGAAAGTAATGTGATCCAGAGAATAAATCAAAAACGTGCAGAAATACGTCAAGACTTCTACGCTACTGACGCAATGATTGACAGGAGATGAACGGGCGAAAACCAACCATTAAGATCTATTTTGTTAAGACTCGCAATTCAACGCTTTCATCATAAATTGTGTACTAATACAAAATTTCATGAGCCAAATCTTGTATGTGTGTGTGTATATATTATGTGGTAAATACTGTGACAATTATCATATAACTGTTTGTAGCAAGAGAGTTAGATCGATAGTCGATAACAGTAGACTGAATTCTAAAATTTGTACTTGCACATTTTTGCGCAATTCCAAATATTTATATATATATATTCCTATTTTTAATTATAACTTCAATGAAAGCAAAGGACAGTATGTGTAAAAATTATTGAGGTACTCTTCCACTGTACGTGCTGAAGTGAAATCTATTGTCAAGTATCTGAGAGTACGGCACTGACGTTGATATTATTCTGAAGTAGTGCTGGAGTTGAACGAGTCTCATATTAAAAAATCTTTGTTCTGTATAGTGTATTGACTTAAAAACAAGTGTACACTCCCTCTTAGCCGTAGATTTAAAATTAATGAAGTTCCCGCCTTTGTAACAATATCCTCTTCGTAATTCAGTAACTATACTTCTAGAGCAATCAGTAATTACACATTAATAATTGTGTCACGGCCAATCAAATTCCCTTTCATACGACGTTAAGTTAAATACGTGGTTTACAGAGGAGTCATTAGTTCCTCTTGAATAGCCACGGGGCTACAAAAGCATTTAATGTGTTGTATGTAGAGGGAAATTAAATATTCCTTCCTTCTCACTCACTCCCCTTCCTCTCGCGTAAATTAAGAAAACAAGTTATTGGAAATCAAATATCCCCAGGCGTTTGCGTTAGATTTACAAAAAATTAAAGGAGCTTTCCAGATAATCCACTTAAAATTTCACTACATTGAATATAATAAGTAATGGAAATGGCTCCTATAACATGAATTTCCTGTAAATATACTAGTAATTTTAGTTGATAGCTCGGTATCTGATTTATGAAACCAAGAAGAACGGCTTGGTGATCTTTATTTGGAAAAGAATAATGAAGCTATAAAAACTGAACAAACACATGGAGCTAGAAAATAAACATAATGTTATTCACTGATAATATCGTGACTGGGCAAAGCCCAGTCCATTTTTCGTGAGAGACAGTGTTTACAGACAACTATGTCTTCTAGCATTGGCTAGACACATGTGTTAATTTCATTCATCTCTCTCAGTATCAACCTTGATTTTGACACTCTGAAAGTGACTGAGATGTTGGTGGTGCCAGTAATGCCATTCCTTGTGGAAACAGTCCCTGATATGAGCGGTGTGAAAGTGTCATTCATAAGGTCAGTTGGTATATACATTTCAGTAACTTTGGCTGACGAATATGTAAGTACATACGCGCGTTCTGTGACGAAAAAGCACTTTTCATTTTTCCCAGTATGCATGGGGACTATTTTTAACAACAAATGGTAGAGCTGTTGGGGATCAAATCAGCCTTCAGACTGAGGGTTCGACATACATACATACATACATACATACATACATACATACATACATACATACATACATACATACATACATACATTGTGATTCGAGCATTGAATTTATTGGTTACGCATTGGTACTGAGGATAACGGACCAGTTTATGTAACGTTTATATTGATTACTATATACAGTGATTTGGAAACTAACTGAAAGAGTGAAGCTAAAAACCAACATTATATTATATTATATTATATTATATTATATTATATTATATTATATTATATTATATTATATTATATTATATTATATTATAATTTTTTGCTGGTTGCTTTACGTCGCAACGACACAGATAGGTCTTATGGTGACGATGGGACAGGAAAGGGCTATGAGTGGGAAGGAAGCGGCCGTGTCTTTAATTAAGGTACAGCCCCAGCATTTGCCTGATGTGAAAATGGGAAACCACGGAAAACCATTTTCAGGGCTGCCGACAGTGGGGTTCGAAACTACTATCTCCCGAATACTGTATTATAATTAATGAACGGATACCGAGCGGAGGTGGTAAAGGCGTACTCGTTTCGCCGATGATGTGGGTTTGATTCCTTGTCAGTAAGTCGAAAAATTTTAAAATGAGATTTCCACTGCTGGTGAGGTGTATGACCATGAGGTACACTTAGTCTATACCAAAAATGATGTTGATGATGATGATGATGGTGATAATTGTTGCTATTTAAAGGGGCCTAACAGCTAGGTCATCGGCCCCGAATGGTACGAGGTGCAACGAAATGAAACGATAATTAAAACTTCAAAACTCACTAGAATCCCAAAACGAATGATGACAAAAAATGACCATGAATCCAAAACAATCAGTCATCCAATCCACAATGCCTTATTTTCTGAGATGATGCTGGTTGCCCAAAGGGGTCCAAAATCCATGTCACCGGCCCCTCATAATGGTACTAATCACAGGTAACGTAGACCCGTGGTGTATCACACATAATGGTACTAATCACAGGTAACGTAGACCCGTGGTGTATCACACATAAAAGTACTACTCACAGGTAATACAGACCTATGGTGTTCCTTATATATAGGTACTACTCATGAGCAACGCAGACCCATGCAAGGTGCAGTGTTTCGTTGTAGACGAAGCTACTATCAATCAATCAATCAATCAATCAATCAATCAATCAATCAATCAATCAATCAATCAATCAATCAATCAATCAATCAATCAATCAATCAATCAATCAATCAATCAATCAATCAATCAATCAATCAATCAATCAATCAATCAATCAATCAATCAATCAATCAATCAATCAATCAATCAATCAATCAATCAATCAATCAATCAATCAATCAATCAATCAATCAATCAATCAATCAATCAATCAATCAATCAATCAATCAATCAATCAATCAATCAATCAATCAATCAATCAATCAATCAATCAATCAATCAATCAATCAATCAATCAATCAATCAATCAATCAATCAATCAATCAATCAATCAATCAATCAATCAATCAATCAATCAATCAATCAATCAATCAATCAATCAATCAATCAATCAATCAATCAATCAATCAATCAATCAATCAATCAATCAATCAATCAATCAATCAATCAATCAATCAATCAATCAATCAATCAATCAATCAATCAATCAATCAATCAATCAATCAATCAATCAATCAATCAATCAATCAATCAATCAATCAATCAATCAATCAATCAATCAATCAATCAATCAATCAATCAATCAATCAATCAATCAATCAATCAATCAATCAATCAATCAATCAATCAATCAATCAATCAATCAATCAATCAATCAATCAATCAATCAATCAATCAATCAATCAATCAATCAATCAATCAATCAATCAATCAATCAATCAATCAATCAATCAATCAATCAATCAATCAATCAATCAATCAATCAATCAATCAATCAATCAATCAATCAATCAATCAATCAATCAATCAATCAATCAATCAATCAATCAATCAATCAATCAATCAATCAATCAATCAATCAATCAATCAATCAATCAATCAATCAATCAATCAATCAATCAATCAATCAATCAATCAATCAATCAATCAATCAATCAATCAATCAATCAATCAATCAATCAATCAATCAATCAATCAATCAATCAATCAATCAATCAATCAATCAATCAATCAATCAATCAATCAATCAATCAATCAATCAATCAATCAATCAATCAATCAATCAATCAATCAATCAATCAATCAATCAATCAATCAATCAATCAATCAATCAATCAATCAATCAATCAATCAATCAATCAATCAATCAATCAATCAATCAATCAATCAATCAATCAATCAATCAATCAATCAATCAATCAATCAATCAATCAATCAATCAATCAATCAATCAATCAATCAATCAATCAATCAATCAATCAATCAATCAATCAATCAATCAATCAATCAATCAATCAATCAATCAATCAATCAATCAATCAATCAATCAATCAATCAATCAATCAATCAATCAATCAATCAATCAATCAATCAATCAATCAATCAATCAATCAATCAATCAATCAATCAATCAATCAATCAATCAATCAATCAATCAATCAATCAATCAATCAATCAATCAATCAATCAATCAATCAATCAATCAATCAATCAATCAATCAATCAATCAATCAATCAATCAATCAATCAATCAATCAATCAATCAATCAATCAATCAATCAATCAATCAATCAATCAATCAATCAATCAATCAATCAATCAATCAATCAATCAATCAATCAATCAATCAATCAATCAATCAATCAATCAATGGTCCAGTGGCAGAATACATATCAGTCGTAATCTAGTATTTTCTTAAATGGTTTCAAAGAAGTTCGAAATTTATCGAAGATTCCATTTCTTAATTCCGCTTCCTTGATATCTTTCTGAACGGATACTGTAAGTATCTCGGTATGAGTGCCAAACAACGTGGCACTAACCGATCTACGTATCAGACTGCTTCTGCTCAAATATTACTTCTGTTCCTACCATCTGAAACACTCATTCAGTAGTAATGTAAATTTATAGACCACACACAAGACGTAATCGAACTCACATTACAAGGCACAGTGGTCAAATCCGGAAAGAAAACATTTCTCACTGTCACCAACATTACAAATGAACGAATTTCTAAACCTTAAACTTTCAGCGAACGTCGCCATAAGACCTATCTGTGTCGGTGTGACGTAAAGCCACTAGAAAAAGAAAAAAACTTTCAACGAAAGGTTATATTTATTACCTAACTATTAAAGTAGGATAATTCAAATTAGGCGCACGAAAAGAAGAACGGACATATTACAGTCCAACGAAGCATTCTTCTAATGTCCCACGTCTTCCTTCAGTATTTTGTCCAGAAATATCAGTAGCAGGAAAATAATTCTTAGTTGTTCCTTTCCTCAAACTTACATTTACAATTATTTATGCTCATCACATTAATGCAGAACATCTACAAACATAATTTCATAATTTAACGTTGATTGAAAGAGTATTTTCTCAGATATGTCTGTTAAGTTTTAGGTTCAGAGGTTGGTTGGACTCTTAAAATACCAGCAGAAAAGTTTATACAGTTACAGGAAAACCACAAAACCTAGAGTGTGTGCCACAATAAAGCGTACAAGGCATAAAGTTGAAAAACGTAGTTCGCCATTGCTTTCCTCACTGGGTCAGAAAATGCTATTGCAGCACAACTGGCCCTATGAGTAGCATCGTTCATAAAATCCAGGTGCATTAGTACTCTGAACGTCATCACCCATACCTCACCATCTTCCATAACCTTACAGCCTTAAATGAGACTGAGACTTCGGTGGAAGCTACATTGTGCTTTTCCCTATGCGAAAAGACAGATGAAATAATTCTGCATCCTTTAAGAAATAGGTAAAGGTAAGGGTTATTCTGCCCGAAGGCAGGTCCGAACCTCCGCAGAGGTGTTCCTGAGCCGGAGTTTACGTGCGGTAGGGTGGCCAGTTCCTTTCCGCTCCTCCATTCCCTTACCCCCCACCAACAGCGCGTGGCAACCCATCCAACTCCTGACCACGCCCAATGTTGCTTAACTTCGGAGATCTCACGGGATCCGGTGTTTCAACACGGCTACGGCCGTTGGCTTAAGAAATAGCAACACACATTATTGCACAAATGAAATTGATGGATGAAGACTATCGATAAAGTTCTGAGAAATGTTAACCTTGTTGATAACTTTAATGGTTTTCCAGGAACATTATAATGTTATTAAACATTAAAATCAGTGAATATTAAATTTTCACGACCGCATTGTGTTCGAAACCGACTTTCAGCCTATTAGGTCGTGTTACATACATTCAGTATGTGTTGAAGAGATGTTAAGTACAGAACAAAAATGGCCAACCAGACACCAGTGGGACCCGAACCCACAACCTCCCGATTTCACGTCGGTTGCTCTAGAGAGGTTGTGGGTTCGGGTCCCACTGGTGTCTGGTTGGCCATTTCTGTTCTGTACTTAACATCTCTTCAACACGTACTGAATGTACGTAACACGACCTAATAGGTTGAAAGTCGGTTTCGATTAAAATCAGCCTTAGTGTGAATCCGTGGCATGCAGTAAATGTTGATAATTTCACCCCAAAATTAGTGTCATGTTAAGTTGGAGAGGACAGATCTTCCTTCTTCAGCTACTACTCCTAAAATGTTTTCATCCCTCCCCTGAAGGGGGGGGGGGCGGGCCTCTTAGACGGTGACGCCGTCTCTCAGGCCAGGAGATTTGTTACGGTGAAGGAGATGCTCGGAGAAGGTGAGGTGGTTGGCGGAACTATCCCGGTGTTCGCCTTAGTGCAGGAGAATGGAAAACCACGGAAAACCATTCTTAGGACAGCCGACGGTTGGGGCCAGCTGTAAGGTCCAGCCCTGTCGCGTCTCCCGAATGCAGAGGGGTAGAGCCACGGTAGAGCCGTGGCCACCCCTCCTCTGCACGGTTCGCCGGTCAGAGTGCAGAGCTGTTGGACCACGGACCAGCCGTGGCCACTTACGGGCTGAGACCCACTCTGCATCTACCGACGCCTTCATCAGAATGGTAGACAAGGTACTTAGAACAACAAGTGGTATCTTACTGGAAGTAACTACAGGCTTACTCACCTTGATACCTTTATGTTCTCGTGAACATGAACTGTCAATAACTCGATATGGGTGCTAAAATGTAGCTAGATAGTGTAAAGAACAAGATTTCCACCCGGCATTGTTCAGTCATGCCAGTCATGTGTAGCGCAAAGCAGACTTAAGGACTTGGGACATGAAAAAATCAGTGTTGTGTATCGACAGAGGGAAAGAAAAGGAGAGAGTTTAAACTTTGGTGGAAACACGCGAAGGGAGGCGGCGCTTTCAGGTGGCTTTGGCGAGCCGAAACTGCCTTTGAAGTTTATCGGTTCGTAAGCGCACTTCTTCCAAGTCACGAAAGAAAGCGTTTTATGCAACTTCCTCCCTCCCTTCCTCTATTCGAATAGTGCGACATACAAGATGTAAGGATAATCACGTCATGGAGCATATCTTCCATCTTGCCGCATGGTGGGCCTTCTTTCTCCCGTCATGCAATCCTGACAACTTTATTGACGGCCCGTGATTACAAGACTCAACCTTATGGCCACATTAAACTAATAAACAACCATTTACATTTTAATGTACCCTTTATTGCAGAATTACGAAATATTGTGCCGGAAACTAGTTTCGTATGGTAATATCAAGTTCAAGGAACAGTGAATATGATTATGCAATTCAGAAGACTTCAGTTTAGTTCGGAATTTAAATGTACTTCCTTGCGTTAATTTTCCGATTTGATTCAAGTTTTTATACCGAACGAGAAAAGGGGGTATAAAATTATCCCTGAAATATTTCCTATTAATTCTAGTTATTGTTTTATCATATACGTCGTATTAGTTCAAAAACACTTGCTTTCGTGATTCAAGCTAATTCTTCTGTTGTGGAATATTATCTTAATATATGGAGTAATTTTAACTAAGGAAAATGTGTTCATTCATTTCTTTTTTTTGCTAGTTGCTTTACGTCGCACCGACACAGATAGGTCCTATGGCGACGATGGGACAGGAAAGGGCTAGGATTGGGAAGAAAGCGTCCGTGGCCTTAATTAAGGTACAGTCCCAGCATTTTCTTGGAGTAAAAATGGGAAACCACGGAAAACCATCTTCAGGACTGCCGACAGTGGAGTTCGACCATTCATTGTTAGCGTACGGTTGTAGTTGAATCACAAGGTGCATTTATAACAAGGCCTCACTCTCTGGTGTGAAGAGAGGAACCGGAATAGTGGGTAAAAGTAAGAACAACAGCAAATAATAATAATAATAATAATAATAATAATAATAATAATAATAATAATAATAATAATAATAATAGTTTTACGTCTCACTAATTACTGTTATGGTTTTCCGAGACGCCGATGTGCCGGAATTTTATTACTGATGCAGACTGCAACGATGCCTTGCAGATTAATGATGTGTTTGTCGTCTAGTGGTTTAACGTCGCACTAATACATTGAAAGTTTTCGGCGACGGAGGGATGGGAGAGGGCTGAGGTTGGGAAAGTAGCGGCCGTTGCCTTAATTAACGTACAGCCCCAGCATTTACCTTGTGTGAAAATGGGAAACTACAGAAAAATATCTTCATGGCTGCCGGACGGTGGGTTTCGAGCCCTCTGTCTTCAGAAAGCAAGCTTACAGCTGTGCGACACTAACCACACGGCCAACTCGCTCGGTGGTAGTTAAGTTGATGATCCATCCAGCCTTTGGGCTGAGTACTAAAAAAACATGAACGTACCTCTTACTGATTATCATTTAAGTTCTCCTCAGACGTTAAAGCTTGTTGATCTTCCTATCTAAATCCTCATCCGGATTGATGCTATCAACATAGGGGCGAGACGGTGAGTCATGTAGTCGTAACGCTTCAGGGAGCACAGACAATGTCATGTCAGGATCTTTGGCGATTATATCGATATCTGGGCATGTCTGTCTGTAATCAGAGAGATAGTCTCGAGGGGAAGCACGCACGCAGCTGTGAAATCAGTTCCAACACCAGATTGGAGTCGGTAACTAGTGCAGTTCCCTCAAAGTGCTTTACCTCCGCGGTATTGTCACAGAGCAACACAAGGCACTGCGTTAATACACAGGTTCAGTTCAGTGATCTGTTATTGGGAACTGGGGAAAGGTTTATTTTGTCACTTTTTTTAATTTCTAGCACTGAATTATTGCGGCCATCAGTAACACACACATTTGTAGGATATTCACTACTCCACTCGACGTCAGGTTGGTGGCGATTACTATTTTAAGAGGAACTACAACTGGACAGCCATACTCTATTAACACTTACCATAGAAAGAAAAAGGAAGAGATCTTACCATTCCAAGATTTATGATATCGCCTGAAGAAAGGGGAGGGCTACGAACGGCTTGTAAATGAAAGACTCCCAAGACATCCCAAAACTAATATCGTCGGGAAACTAAGAGTTGAGCAAGGAGTTCATTAAGACGTCACGTACCGGGAGAGTTGGCCGTGCGGTTAGAGGCGCGCGGCTGTGAACTTGCATCCGGGAGATAGTAGATTCTAATCCCACTGTCGGCAGCCCTGAAGATGGTTTTCCGTGGTTTCCCATTTTCACACCAGGCAAATGCTGGGGCTGTACCTTAATTACGGCCACAGCCACTTCCTCCCAACTCCTAGGCCTTCCCTATCCCTTCGTCGCCATGAGACCTATCTGTGTCGGTGCGACGTGAAGCCACTAGCAAAAAAAAAAAAAAAAGGCGTCACGTCTATATGGTCTGACATTGCTGTCTGTTAGCCGGATCGAGTCACGTTGGTCGAAAACATTTTCACTATCGGAATGTTGGCCGGCAGGTGATGGTGGTGGTGATTGTTTTAAGAAGTACAACTAGCCAACACTAATCACAGAGGGAAACTGGAAGAAATCCGACACTTTGGAAAAAAGAAGGTTTCGGCCAAAGAAAGACAAGGGCCACGAAGGGCGAGAAAATAAGACTCAATAGCCCTCGGAACCTAGTATCGTCGGGGTCGGAAAGAACAAGAGTTGGCCAGTGGGAATCGGATAGGATAGACGAAAGTGATTAGCCTGGCACAAGTAAGGGGAAGCAATTCCAGGACTCAGCTAAGGGCCCTTGGTCGCCAACCCATGCTCCCAAGTTAAGAGCCTATCAGGCCCTTTATAACAGGTAGCAGATACCGTGGGTGTTATTCTATCACCTCCAATTCACAGGGGATTTGGCCGGTAGGGTAGAAGTGGTAGTATACATTTTCTAATCATTAGATTGCGTGCCAAAAGGCTGGATCCAATTCCAAACCTCCCCACAGTGTTTATATGGAGTGAGGGAATATGGTGATTCGTCCATCGGATGGAGACGTAAAGCTTTTAGCAGACCCCTTGGTGTTATTCGACAAGAGTAGGCTACATGCCGACACCTAGTTCATCCTCTCCCTACCTCATTATCATCATCATCATCATCATCATCATCATCATCATCATCATCATCCCATATCCAGACGCGCAGGTCGCCTATGGGGGTCAAACAGAAAGACCTGAACCAGGCAAGCCGAACATGTCCTCGGACATTCCCGGCACTAAAAGCCATACGAGAATAATAATAATAATAATAATAATAATAATAATAATAATAATAATAATAATAATATAATAACATCACGGACAACATCATAGAAGATCGTAGAGCTTTTAGTACAATAGTAGCCAAATTCAAATTCGTGGAGAAACCTAAAAGAGAAAACTGGTAGGAAGTGGTGCACAGAACGCAAGGTGCAGCACAGTGCATTCATAGAGAAATGTTGGCAGGATAAGGCAAAAAAACATCAAGCCAACGAACAAGTTCAAACGCGCTCTTTGAATGGACATAACGAAGAAATAATAATAATAATAATAATAATAATAATAATAATAATAATAATAATAATAATAATAATAATAATAATAATAATAATAATAATAATAATTCATGCCTTTATATACGAGATTGGGGACAAATTGGTTAAAAATAAACAGTTAAATTTCCTCCCAAATCTTCCAAGTTGATATTATCTTCAGATTCTTTTCTAGGATAATGACCGACTGTCCAGATCAACATGTTGTACCTCTGAATTTGTAATTCCATCTAAGTTCGTGCTGGATGATATACGCTAAGACCACGGATAGAATAAATGGTCAGCATCGCAAAAATATTGGTGAGATAAGACATTTTCCTTCCGTACAAAACCAATCTGCTCCGAAGAAAGATATTTCGAAGATGTGATATTTATGGCTCTGGAATCCTTAGATTTGAAGAGACCATTTTCGTGTGCAGGAAGCTTTCTGACTGCTGCCTAATCGTCTTCCTTTTGTAACACAGAAATGCAATCCCACTGTTATGTTGTTTTCCACTTCTTTCTCTGACGTTTACAAAGGGATTGGAGAAGAGACACGTTCTCCTGCTGCGACGCAATATCTATTCCATTTCCTCCGAGCGACCGTGCGCTGCAGAATGCGAGCTATGCCTAGGTAACGTATTGGAATGTGAGCGTAGCCAGAGCTCAGAAACCTACAGTATGAGTGAGTTGGCACCTCTCACAATGCATATCTTGTTTACAAAGATAGATCAGGTCTTGAAATACATCTCAACTATTACAACCTTTGTATTTAAAAAAAAAAAAAGAACTGATCGTGTGCCAACCTATAAGTATGGGAAACTTTCATATATTGTGAGAACGACCTCGTAAATGGAAAAAAATTGGAACAAACTTTTCTTTGGTTTTGGAAAACGTGTTAATTTTTCAGTAATTTCTCAGAATACAGGGTCGATTCTGGTCAGATTAAGTAGATTTCTGGAGATATAAATTTCCGTAGTTCGCCATGCCATTTATGTTTGTAAGAAAAGTGGGTACAAATTGTTATCCACCGGACCAAATTATCATGTTTTACAAGTTTTTTATGTTGCACCGCAACAGATAGGTCTTATGACGGCGATGGGATAGGAAAGGCCTAGGAGTGGGAAGGAAGAGACCGTGGTCTTAATTAAGGTACAGCTTCAGAATGTGCCTTGTGTGAAAATGGGAAACCACGGAAAACCATCTTCAGGGCTGACGACAGTGGGGTTTGAACCCACTATCTCCCGAATATTGGATACTGGCCGCGCTTAAGCGACAGCAGCTATCGAGCTCAGGCCAAATTCTAAGTCTCGGCCTTGTAGCCCGTTTAAACAGAATTGCTGTTTTTACTGATAAGAGCACGGCGAAGGAAACACAGAAATTGACACCCTGGTAGCTTCAAGTCGAATTATTTGCTATGGGAGTCTGAAATTAAGCCGCCAACATAACATAAAAAATCCACATTAAAAACACAACAACAACAACTACTACTAGGATAGATGAAAGTAAGGAGCCTGGCACAAGTAAGAGGAAGCACTGCCAGAACTCAATGCCAAGTTAAGAGCCAATGAGACCCTCTTTAGTCGCTTCTTACGACATGAAGGGGATAAAGTAGGTGTTATTCTATCGCTCCCACCCACACGGGGTTTGGCCGGCAGGGTAGGAGCGGTGACGGTGTACAATTTCTAATCATTAAATTGCGTGCCAGAAGCCTGGATTCAATTCCAAACCTACTACTACTACTACTACTACTACTACTACTACTACTACTACTATTATTAATTTTCATGACCGCATTGTACTTGAAACAGACTTGCAGGTTCTTGGTCACTGTTCAGTGCATACATTACATGCCGACGAGATGTTAAACACAGAACAAAAAACGACCAACCACATAACAGTGGAATCCGACCTCACAATCTTACGATATCATGTCGGGTGCTCCAAAATTCTATTCAAGTACAATGCAGTCATGAATATTAAATATTCACTTGAATTGGCTCTCCTCTGGGTACATGCTCCTGGCTAGGGGTCTGCACGGAAGGCGGACCCCGTGTCCTGTCCGCTATTTCACAGACAGAGGCGGGATGAGACGGGCTGGGAGAGAGAGTGGACTAGTGCTGGAAAGAGGACGGGACGGCGCGGGTCAGATATAGCGACCAGTTTGTGCGAGTTTGAGTACAGGACACGACAGGATATATGAACGAGGCTGACGCCAGGTTATGTGTTCATGGAAAATTGGATTGCGAACACTGTGAAAGTGTTTTCAGACCACCTTAATTTAAAGCCCTAAAAGGGTTGGGCATTATATTACACGTGGTTTCACAACAATATCAATAAAGAAACACTTCAAGCATTACGCAGCCAAGTGACGTGTGTTTCTCCTCTCCTCAAAGCAATACCTGTCTGCCCGAAATCCCGTTCGTCCGTCACTGTAAAATATACAGGACGGGCAGGTACGGATGTGCGACGGGACTCAGCGTAGCGATGGGCAGGAAGGGAAATACGGCCGTCCTTCATAACAGGACGGGATGAGTAAACCGTAGCCCATGAAGCAGTCAGGATGGGGAGAATTTTCAGAGCTCTAGTGCTGGCAGTAGCACTACAACAGAGCAAGTATGACCTAGGCCAGCGTAGATCAACCGATAGCGCATCTAACTTAGTCTAATTCAAGATTTTAATTTTATTTTTACAATTTGCTTTACGTCGCACCGTCTTATGGTGACGATGGAATAGGAAAGTGCTTGGAGTGGGGAAGAAGCAGCCGTGCCCTTGATTAAGGTACAACCCCAGCCCTCGACTTGTGTGAAAATGGGAAAACATGGGAAACATCTTCAGGGCTGCCGACAGTGGGGTTCGAACCCACTTCTCCCGAATGCAAGTTCACAGCTGCGCGCCCCTAACCGCACGGCCAACTCACTCAGTATTTCAAAATCTCAATATCCATAAACTTGGAAAAGTCACTCGAGACTTGAATAGTAGTGCCGTCTCCTCTCAGAACATTGGTGACGAAGTAATACTCCCTATTATGTTCTTCCCTATCAGGGATCCCGTATCGTGGATATCGAGCCACTGTTGGAGTTTCCACATCAGGATGCATTCTGAAAAAATGGTGTGTGTGTTATAGAAATAATACTTATACAATATAAGGGGTGAAGTCAGTAGTAGAATGTAAGAAGGTTTCCTAAGAAGAATGTGTGAATATCTTAATTTTAAAAGTGTAGGAAAAATAATTCAAAATGGGCGTAGAGCATTAAATAATTGTTATTCGATATTTTGCGTAAATTTAGTTTCTCCTACCGTAAATTTCTATTAATAAACAAACAAACTCCATGGCGCAACAGCCTCGAAGGGTCATGGCCTACCAAGCGAGCGCTGCTCAGCTCGAAGGCTTGCAGATTATGAGGTGTCGTGTGGTGAGCATGATGAATCTTCTCGGCCGTTATTTTTGGTTTTCTAGATTTGGGGCGCTATCTAACCGTTAGATAGCTCCTCAAATGTAATCACGCAGGCTGAATGGACCTCAAGCCAGCTCTCACATCCAAGTAAAAGTTCCTGACCTGGCCGGGAATCGAACCTGGGGCCTCCTGTTAAGAGGCAAGTATGCTACCCCTACACAACGAGGCCGGCCGTAAATTTCAGTCTCATCTGATATTCAAGTCATGGTCAATGGTGTAGCCTTAATGAACCATGGATGTCTTTGTTTTAAGGCAGCCATTCCCAAGCTGTGGTCGTGGACCTGCGCGGGTCCGTGAGAACGACGGAAGGGGTCCGTAGAGAATGCTGGAGAATCATATTTCCTGTTTTTTAAATCATACATTTTCAATCAATCAATAGTCACCCAGGTGGCAGATTCCCCATCTGTTGTTTTCCTAGCATTTTGTTAAATGCTTTCTTGCTATTTGCTTCACGTCGCACCAACAAAGGTAGGCCTTATGGCAACGATGGGATAGGACGACCTAGGAGTGGGAAGGAAGCGGCCGTGGCCTCAATTAAGGTACAGCCCCAGCATTTGCCTGGTGTGAAAGTGGGAAACCACGGAAACCATATTCAGGGCTGCCGACAGTGAGATTCCAACCCACTATCTTCCGGATGCAAGCTCTAAGCTGCGCGACTCTAATTGCACGGCCAACTCGCCCGGTCTTAAACAATTTCAAAGAAACTGGAAATGTATTGAACATCTCCCTTGGTAAGTTATTCCAATCCCTAACTCATCTTACTATAAATGAATATTTGCCCCAATTTTCCTCTTGAATTCCAACTTTATCTTCATGTTGTGATCTTTCCTACTTTTAACGCCACTCAAACTTATTCGTCAAATAATGTCATTCCACGCCATCTGTCCGCTGACAGCTCGGAACATACTACATAGTCGAGCAGCTCGTCTCCTTTCACCCTAGCCTTCCCAGCCCAAATTTTGCAACATTTTTGTAACGCTACTCTTTTGTCGGAAACCACCCAGATCAAATCGAGCTGCTTTTCTTTGGATTTTTTTTTCCAGTTCTTGAATCACTTAATCCTGGTGAGGGTCCCATACACTGGAACCATACTCCAGTTGGGGTCTTACCAGATATTTATATGCCCACTTCTTTACATCCTTACCACAACCCCTAAACACCCCCGTAACCATGTGCAGAGATAACACCTAGATACTTACAATGATCCCCAAAAGGAACTTTCACCCCATCAACGCAGTAATTAAAACCGAGAGGACTTTTCCTATATGTGAAACTCACAACCGGACTTTTAACCCCGTTTATCATCATACCATTGCCTGCTGTCCATCTTACAACATTATCGAGGTCATGTTGCAGTTGCTCACAATCTTGTAACTTATTTATTACTCTATACAGAATAACATCATCTGCAAAAAGCCTTACCTCTGATTCCACTTCTTTACACATATCATCTATATATATACAGTAAAATAGCTTCTCCTGACTGACTGACTGACTGACTGACTGATTCATCATCGCCAAGCCAAAACTACTGGACATAATGAAATGAAATTTTGGGGATACATTCATATTAAGATGTAGGTGCTCGCTAAGAGAGGATATTTGGATATTCCGTCGTTAAGGGCGTGAAAAGGGGGGTGAATTTTTAAAATGAGTGTATCTATATCTCAAAACTTTAAAAGTTTACGAATGTGAAAATTGGTATTTAGAATCTTCTTTAAAAACAAGGAAACACGTATTTTTTTGTTTTCAGAAAATACCAATAGGAGGGGTGAAAAAGGGCGAAAAAGAGGTTGAATGCCTTTAATCAGGATACCGGTAATTATATCTCAGAAACTGAAGATATTACAGACTTGAAAATCGGTACTTTTGATCTATTTTAAAAATAAAGAAACACGTATTTTTTGTTTTTGGAAAATCCAATTAGTGGGAGGGTGAAACGGGGGGTGAACTTTTAAAATGAGTGTATCTATATCTCAAAACTTTGAAAGTTTACAGATGTAAAAATTGGTATTTAGAATCTTCATTAAAAATAAAGAAACACGTATTTTTTGTTCTTGGAAAATCCCAATAGAAGGAGTGGAAAGGGGTGAAAAAGGGGTTGAATGCATTTAATGAGGATACTTATATCTCAGAAAATGAAGATATTACAGACCTGAAAATCGGCATTTGGGATCTCCTTTAAACATAAAGAAACATTTTGTTTTGCCTTTGGAGAGTACAAATAGTGGGGGGGGGGGGTGAAAAAGGGGGGATTTTTAAAATGAGTGTATCTATAACTCAAAACTTTAAAAAAAAGCACATGTAAAAATTGATATTAGGATCTCCTTTAAAAATAAAGGAACACGTATTTTTTTGTTTTTGGAAAATCCAATTAATAGCGGTTAAACGGGAGTGACATGTTGGGGTGAATTTTTTGAAAGACTTTATCTACAGAATATCTGAGAAACGTAGAATGTTACAGACGTAAAAAGTGGTATTTGGAATCTCCTCTAAATGTAAAGAAACATAGGTGATTTTTTTGGAAACTCCTCTTAAGGGGAACTAAAAAGGGGGTGACATTTTAAAAGAAGAATTTCTACAGTATATCTTAAAAAACTTAACATGTTACAGAAGTGAAAAATGGTATTTTTAAAATGTGTATTTTTAGTTTTCGAAAATATCACTTGGGTGGAGGGGGGGGGTAAAAGTGACTGAAAATTGTGTTGAATTGTTTTAATTAGGCTACTGTTACCTCAAAAATTAAGATGTTACAGACGTGAAATTTGATATTTGGAATATGCTTTAAAAGTATAGAAACACGTATTCTCGGATAATCCAATGGTTGGGGGGGGGGTGAAAGAATTGAAAATTTAATTGACTTAATTGTTTAAGAATACTTACATCTAATAAAAACTAAAGTTGTTAGGGCCTACAGACGTGAAAATTGGTATTTGGATCTCCATTAAAAACAAAGAAAAGCCCGTTTTAGGGGGGGGAATCATCTTGGGGGGCGGGATTGAAAAGGAGTTGAATTCCTTTCATGAGGACACATAAATCAAAAACTGAAAAAGTTACAGTAGTGATAATTGGTATTTAGATGATCCTTTACTATTAATAATAATGTTCTGGACCGCCGTCAAATGTGCGGACCGCGCTGGAAACGGGTCCTGGACGGGTAATGACTAAGAATGCAGTCCGGCCGCGGGTTCAGTACCGCCAAGGCACGCAAGACGACACCACGCCGGATCTCCTCAAGGATTTGATCCGTATTAAGAATGCTATAGGAAAATATGACAAAGATCTAGGGACCCAACTGACCGGGTGGAATACCTGGACCTAGCCCGGGAAGTACCAAATCGATTGCTGGAAAGAAAGATTGAAAAATGGGAGGAAACTTGCCGTAATCTATTAGAAAACGAGTCAGATCACGAATTTTGGCGGATTCTCTCAGAAACGAGTCAGGTCGCGAATTTCGGCGGATTATATATGAAACAATAAGCATTCAATTCTAAATTTCAGTATAATACCGTAGCGAAGCACGGGTATCTTGCTAGTTTATATATATATAAAACAACATAAAGGTCCAATAATACTGCCTTGAGGAATTCTCCTCTTAATTATTACATGGTCAGATAAAGCTTCACCTACTCTAATTCTCTGAGATCTATTTTCTAGAAGTATAGCAACCCATTCAGTCACTCTTTTGTCTAGTCCAATTGCACTCATTTTTGCCAGTAATCTCCCATGGTCCACCCTATCAAATGCTTTAGACAGGTCAATCGCGATACAGTCCATCTGACCTCCTGAATCCAAGATATCTGCTATATCTTGCTGGAATACTACAAGTTGAGCTTCAGCTTTCCTAAAACCGAAATGCCTTCTATCGAACCATTTATTAATTTCGTAAACATGTCTAATGTAATCAGAAAGAATGCCTTCTCAAAGCTTATGTGCAATGCATGTCAAACTTACTGGCCTGTAATTTTCAGCTTTATGTCTATCACCCTTTCCTTTACACAGGGGCCACTATAGGAACTCACCATTCATTTGGTACAGTTCTTTCAACCAAACGATAATCAAATAAGTACTTCAGATATGGTACTATATCCCAACCCATGTCTTTAATATATCCCCAGAAATCATATCAATTCCAGCCGTTTTTCTAGTTTTCAACTATTGTATCTTATTGTAAATGTCATTGCTATCATATGTAAATTTCAATACTTCTTTAGCATTAGTCACCATGTTCTATCTGGACATTATACTTGTAACCAACAATCTTTACATACTGCTGACTGAATACTTCTGCCTTTTGAAGATCTTCGCAAACACACTCCCCTCGTTCATTAATGATTCCTGGAATGTCTTTCTTGGAACCTGTTTCTACCTTGAGGTACCTATATATACCCTTCCATTTTTCACTAACATTTTTATGACTGCCAATTATGCTTGCCATTATGTTATCCTTAGCTGTCTTCTTTGCTAGATTCAATTTTGTAGTAAGTTCCTTCAATTTCTCCTTACTTCCATAGCCATTTCTAACTCTATTTCTTGCCAGTCTGCACCTCCTTCTTAGTCTCTTTATTTCTATATTATAATAAGGTGGGTCTTTACCATTCCTTACGACTTTTAAGGTTACAAACCTGTTTTTACATTCCTCAACAATATTGCTTTAAACCCATCCCAGCGTCTGTTTACATTTTTATATACCGTTTTCCACCGAACATAGTTACTTTTTAAAAACTGCCTCATGCCTGCTTTATCAGCCATATGGTACTGCCTAATAGTCCTACTTTTAAGACCTTCCTTTCTATCACATTTATTTTTAACTACGACAAAAATAGCTTCATGATCACTAATACAATCTATTACTTCGGTTTCTCTATAGAGCTCATCTGGTTTTACCAGCACAGCGTCCAGGATATTTTTTCCTCTAGTTGGTTCCATCACTTTCTGAATCAGCAGTCCTTCCCATATTAGCTTATTTGTCATTTGTATGTCATGCTTCATGTCGTTCGCATTATCTTCCCAATTTACATTTGGTAAATTGTGATCACCCGCTACAATCACGTTCCTTTTCTTATTTTTTCCCACATAGCTGATTACCTTATCAAATAATTCTGAATCCGTGTCAGCGCTACCCTTTTCCGGTCTGTACACTCCAAAGACATCAAGTTGCCTATTATCTTTATAAATGAGCCGTACACCTAGAATTTCATATTTGTCATATTTAACTTTTCTGTAGCTTGGAAATACTTCTTTCACCGGAATGAATACTCCACCTCTCACCATTCCTATCCTACCTCTACGATACACAATCCAGTTCCGTGAGAAAATTTCTGCATCCGATTAAACCATTTCTCAGCCATGATTCAACTATTACAATATCTGGTAAGTACATATCTATTAAATCTCTATTAAATTACTTAATTCTATTCTTTCCTTACAATACTTCTAGAGTCCAACACTAACTTTTTATGTCATCCCTACTTGACTTCCAGATTTCTGTATCCTTATCACTTCTCCCTAGACCACCTCTCCTCCTCCTATTGAATCTACCTCCCTATTACCCTTCCAAACAAATTTCCTAACTTATACGTACGACTGCGGTTTAAGTGAAGGCCATCCGAGCGCAGATACCTGTCTTGTACCCACCCATTAGGATCTAGAATTTCATTCCCAGTTTCACACATACCCACTCCATAGTCTCTTTTAAATTCCCAATCATCCTCCAGTCAGTATCCCTCCTACACAGTATTTCACTGATAACAATTTCCGCTTCCTGAAACACCCGTGCTGTATTTACCAGATCCCACACATCCCCAGCTATGTTGGTACTTATACCAGCTTGCCTTTCGTTGTTGGTACCAACGTGAAACACTACCACCTTCTCCTTCCCCTCCTCCTCCTCTTCTACTTTCCTCAACATCTGCCTCAATCTAACTACTACACAACACTCTACTCTGGTTCCCTTTCTTCCACACATTTCCTCACATATCTAACGATGGAATCCCCCATGACCAGAGCCTCCACCCTACCCACCTCATTTGATACCCCCCTCCTGGTCAGCCCTATCTTTCCTGATAGCTGCAGAAGCTAGTTCCTCCTCCCTTTTCTTCCTCCCATGACCCTGTTCCACCTGTCATTTCCTATCCTCTACTCTACATTTCCCTTTACTACCTTTTCCCTTCCTCCTACTTCCACACATCTCAGCAACAGTTCCCTGTTCCTCATTTTCCCTCTGTTGTTCTACCTGGAGTGACTCGAACCGATTTCTCACAGGCACCTGTCCTGAATTCTGATCCTGAATAGAGCCCTTTCCATGCAATCTCCTTCCCCTTGGAACATTAGACCACCTGTCTTCTACAATTTCCCTTTTCCTTCCCATCCCTCTTTTACACCTACTGTAACCTGTACATTGTTTGAGGGAGGCCTACCTTCCTTTATGTCTTCGGTGAGAATACTAATTATCTCCCTCAAACTCTCCAACTCCTCCCTACTACCCCTCAATGCCTGGGCCACACCCATAGTTCCTACACTTGCACTCCTTAGCCATTTTTATGAAAAAAATGAAATGAAAAGGAAAAATAAAAAAAAACTTGTTATGTGCAAGAAAATGAATGAAAAGAAATATTGTCTAGGATAGTACTCAAAGATCACAGGACAATAAGTTCATTAATACACTACTACTACAATACTTCTTTGTCGTACTCTATTCTTATCCTACAACACCCTAACATAATAAAAAATCTGTTAATTACTGAATATCGAAAGGAATACACAAGAATTATACAATTCTAAACTGTATTTAAGCCTATCCTAATTACAACAACAGTGTACCGGGTGGTACACCTCCACGTCGCTAATTCAAACCTTGCGCCTGTTAAAACTCCTCTGCTGGAGGAAGTCTGAACTTTATCTACTGTATTAATTTTCAAGTTTCTCAGAAGATGTCACTACTTGGAAATTTTGAAGTTTCTGAACTGGGTCGTTTTCGACGTATTTTTGTTTTTCCTGTAGTAAGAAGTGTGAACATTCTCTTCTAGAGGACACTACTGAAGAACTACAATGGTGCACCCTAGTGCGAAGTGAAAGAACTATGTTTTTGGAGAAATTTTGAATTCATAAGTTTGTTCTTTGTTAAATTTCTTTCAGTCATTGTTTAAGTTGGCAATATTAACCCTTTCTTTCCCCTTGTTTTGAATTTAGCCAATCCCGAATTTCTCGAATTAATTTTCCACCAATTATGTGTTTCTTCTTCATATTGTGTAGGGCTTTTCTTGGTTATCCAATAAAATGATTGTGGGCGGGTGTTTTCATTCCTGAAACGCCTCGAACCTTCCACGAGAGTATATAACCTGCTGATTTTCGGGTCTCTGCGCCACTTCAGTACCAACTTTCAAAGTGTAAAGTACGCAGCAGGGGGCGGGAAGCGCCTCTTTCTTCGGGCAGCAGTACAACCACAAGGTAATGGCCGTTTAATTACTTCTTTTCTTGCTAGCTCAGCAGTTTAATTCTCGGGGCAGGTCCGAAGCCTTTCTCCATGTAACTTTCCTCTAAAATGTAAAGACACTTAGTTTCAATTCTATCTTTTTAAACTAAAAATTTGGGATAGAGAGTGCTTAACCCTCTCGAGCTCCCACTCATATTGCATTGAGGTGAACTTTTTTTTTTTCTCTCAACCATTTCTTCCTTAACGTAATGTAATTTGTTTCATTCTAAAGTCACCTCTTTAGTATGGGATTAGCCCTTGCAGTAACGGCCTAGTGCCAGATTAGGTTTTAAACAAAATGTATTAGGAGTGCAGTTCGCCTCCTCTCAAATTGGTATTTTAGAGGCCATGTAATTAACCTTTTCTCACTTAATAGGCCTCAGTAGGTTGGGTATTTTACCCCTGTGTTTATGTCCTTAGAGGACAGCTTGAAGGTCGAGTTTGGTGTGGCCTTTGATAGGCTTAAATTTTGAGAGCGAATGGCTCTTTCTTGAAAATTGAGTGTTGTATGCCTCGAGGAGGCTTTTCAGTGTAATTTGGAGCAAGTGCTCCTGGGCATGAATGGGGTTTTCTGCCCCTCTGTTAAAACTTGTTTTGGGGTAAAGTTGGGCTAATTGCCCAAGAATTGCGAGTTCGGGGCTCGAAGCCCAAATCCTGTAAATACTATAACTGTACCTTTTTTGCATTGCTACTCTGTACCTGCCATGCTTGTTATCTCTTGATTTTGAAAAGAAAATATAACCTTGTTAAATTTTAAATTAATTTTAATTTCGTAGCCTGAGACCTGTTCACCCCCGCACCTTCTTTCACCTCTGCTGTTCCACAGATACCTCGGAACAAACAGAATTATAGCAAGAGAGTTTCTACGGATACCTCTATTATACTACACAAAAATTTTAGAATAATAAAATAAGTACGCTAATTTCAAATAAGATATTACTCGTATACTACTGTGTAGTGAAAATGAAAACCTACAACCTGTTTTCCAGTCTTTGACCGGGTCAGGGATGTGATGAATGAACCAGATATAGGCTATTATTACAATGGGGTAGCCACTCCCAAGGTGATATTAATGATTGATAGATGCTATGAAACGAGGATGGAGAGTGTTGCTGGAATTAAAGATGACAGGGAAACCGCAGTACCCGGAGAAAAACCTGTCCCGCCTCCGCTTTGTCCAGCACAAATCTCACATGGAGTGACCGGGGTTTGAACCACGGTATCCAGCGGTGAGGGGCCGACGCGCTGCCGTCTGAGCCACGGAGGCTCTACTACTGTGTAGTACCACTACAATAATTTTAAACTACGTTCAGACGTATCATAATTACAATACCGGTACCGTATGTCACTACTATGCATAAACAAAAACAAAAATTGCAAGTTTGAAATTTGCAAGAACTACTGTACTCAAAGATTACCAACAAAGCTAAATGCTTAGACAGATTATTATTTGTGCTATGCTCTAATAGATACACACGAAAGATACACACACAAATATAGCAGCAAGATACGGTATTATCTAAATATACCGTATCTACACTACAGTTCTCAACTGAAATGTGGTTATATGAATTTTTACCGCTGGTGGATTACTATTATTTTCCCTACTACACGGGACGGAGAATAAAAGCGCCCTTAAATGCTGAAAAATAAGAGGTTGTCTACAATAATTTCTGTCAAAACTACGCCGAGGTCTTGAACTGCAATATTATTGGGATATAGGAATTTGATTATTAACTTTTACTCTATGAATACACGAAGGTGCAAAGTACAAAGTATGCCGGGAACTTAGACTAAAAATTATCGGAATAAAGTAATCAGCTGATTTTGTATTTGTTTACACAACTACCATGTGCATGTAGCAACAATCTTCAACAATCCAAAAGCTGTTAAGTACCGAAATGATCCAGTGAAATTACTGTGTACCTATTCCCTTTAACTTCTTTTTAAATTGAAGTTTACAGGCGTATCGTGTTATTTAATTTAATAAATTATAATCTTCGTGATAGATTGAACGGATATCTATACGAAATACCGTAAAAATTGCGGCGGAAGTTACACCTCCTTATGATAATCTGCCATTTTAAGTATTCTACCAACGAACCTACAGTTTTTAAAAATATTTTTTTAAAAAAATTTAATATTATCACCTAAAGTATTTCCTAAACCTAAATTCGAAACAAGGTACACCTAGGTAGCCTACTTAACCTAGAAAACGTAATCTACTGAACACCAACTGAATTACTTGTTACAAAATTCAAATGAATATCACTAGTCCCAATTTCTGCCAACAAGCACTAAACACCAATACCCAAATAGCACTAAATGGATCACACACACACACACACACACACACACACACACACACACACACACACACACACACACACACACACACACACACACACACACACACACTCTCTCTCTCTCTCTCTCTCTCTCTCTCTCTCTCTCTCTCTCTCTCTCTCTCTTAAACAAGTTCAATAGGTTTTAACTACTTTACCACTACTATAATGCAAGAGCTCTCTCAACAGCCGACCGTTCACAAGCGCATCCAACAATGGAATCTTCTAGTTTGTCTCATATCGTGTCAGAAATGCGCCAGAACTACTGTACTGTGCGCAAGTACCCTTAATTGGCCATAGATACAGAGCAGTAGTACACTGAACCCCCCACTTTCTCTTCTAGCAGTAAAAAAATTTGGGGTGTCAGTTTTCATTTTTCTTTGTCGAGTAGTCTTGTCATGCGACGCGTTGGCTGAATGGTCAGAGTTCTGACCTTCGGTTCAGAAGGTCCCGGGTTCGATTCCCGGCCGGGTCGGGGACTTTAACCTTCATTGGTTGATTCCAATGGCCCGGGGGCTGAGTGTTTGTGCTGTCCCCAACATCCCTGCAACTCACACACCACACTAACACTATCCTCCACCACAGTAACACGCAGTTACCTAGACATGGCAGATGCCGCCCACCCTCATCGGAGGGTCTGCCTAACAAGGGCTGCACTCGGCTAGAAATAGCCACACGAAATTATTATTATTAAGTAGTTTTGTCGTATAGTGTGGTTAAATTATCGTGACTTTCGCTGTTCGTGATTCTTCAAGGTAGTGAAAATATTGATCGATGGTTAAAATCGGGTCTGCTGGAGAGACAGATTTAGTGAAGGGCTTACAACTATAATATGCAGTGGAGGAAAACACACACAATGAACAAAAACACTATGGAAGTTATTTAGATGAGGGATTCACAGTGCTACAAGCTACGTTTTAAGAGTGTCTACTATTGAGCTAAATCTCGAGTAACTGACTGGTTTAAGACAGACCCAGCCATCACAGTGACTGTTTCAAGTTCATTTACGAGTATGGTTTCACGTCATGTACGATGTACAAAGGTACATTGTAAAAAAGAAACGGTATGGTGGACAGAAGTTAATACGCAGATATTTTGTGGGGTCCTACAAGACAAGACAAAATAAGTAGGCTATTTCAAGGGGGCCGTGTCTCCTGAATGGTTGGGAACCGCGCCCTAAGGTGCCCTAAGGTAAGCACTTGGATGGGTGTAAGATTGATATTAGTTGGTGAAAGAGTGAAATCGGACTGGTCGCCCTAGGAAAAGGAAACTCTGACTCCGGCTGCCTGATTAGAGATACCCTGGACTAGCTGGGGGGGGGGGGGGGGTGCAGACACTTACTAGGTCGCGAACGTCGAGATTTGGATAACGCACTGCGTCTCACGGTGTGTAGTAATACACAGATCACCTTCCATAGTTAGAACACAAAATTAACATTGAATTTTTAGGACCGCATTATACGCAAAATAATTCTCCAAAGGATTAGGTATTGTTCAATACATGCAGTGTATACCGAGGAGATATTAAGACTAGAACAAAAATGGCTAAGAGAACACCAACAGTATCCGACCCCACAACCTACCTATTTCGCGTCGGATGTTCCTACCAGTTGATCCATGGTGGCCTAGGTCATATTTGTTCTGGTAGAAAGGATCTAAATTGGAAGGTTGTGGTGTCTGGATCTCACTTATGTTCGGTTGGCTATTTTTGTTCTGTTCGGTATACGCTGTATAGTATGCACGACTTAATTGGTTGAATGTTTGTTTCAAGTAGGCCTATAGAAAATATCTTAAATTATGAAACATGCATCCTGATGAGTCTTAGGTCTGTCCTGACGACTGATGTCCAGCTGAATGTCTAGACGAAGATTCCTTTACCTGTATTGCGGGTATTCATGAACATGTTTTCTGTCTTTCATATCATTTAACAACTCAGAAGTACTGAAGGCATGAGTTTTGACCTTTGGACCAGAATAAAAAACCCTTATGCCGGGCTGAGTGGTTCAGACGGTTGAGGCGCTGGCCTTCTGATCCTAACTTGGCAGGTTCGATCCTCGCTCAGTCCGGTGTTATTTGAAGGTGTTCAAATACGTCAGCCTCGTGTCGGTAGATTTACTAGCACGTAAAATAACTAATGTGGGACAAAATTCCGGTACCTCGGCTTCTCCGAAAACCGTAAAAGTAGTTAGTGAGGCGTAAAGCCAAATAACAATCATCATCATCATCATCATCATCATCTTCTTCTTCTTCTTCTTCTTCTTCTTCTTCTTCTTCTTCTTCTTCTTCGATTAACCCTTTTGAGGGCACTTCTGAAACTTTTCTTTGCATTTAACTTTCTTCGTTTCCAAACTTCCTTCATTTTCTGAGAATGTTGTTCCTTTTCTTCTTGAGTCCATTTTCTTCCAGTTGTTAATTTTTCTCTCCTGAAATCCAGCCTTTCATGTTACTTCACTGAAACGTGTTCTGTTTTTTATCGTATCTATTTTTAATTCCAGGGTTTTTCATATCCTTTCCAATTTCAATGAACCACGTTATTTGGATTTGTCACTGTTCAATAAGTTGAAGATTTGTTTAGTTAGTCTATTGTTATTTATTCTATAAATGTGTCCAAAAACCTGCAATCTTTGTTTCCCCGTTACAGTTGTCAGTTTTTCAACTTTTAAATATAGCTCTCTGTTTGATCGCAGTCTAAATTCGGCATTGTTGTTTCTTATAGGTCGCAGTATTTTCCTCAACATTCTTCTTTCAACTTTTTCTAATTTTTCAATTTTCACAGTTCTTGTAAGTTGAAGAATTTCTGCTGCATATAAAATTTCTGGCCGAGTCCTGTTTGATAATGTCTTAATTTCAAGTTCCAGGGTAGAAATTTCTTACTGTATATACTTTTTGTCATGTGAAACATCCTTTCCAGTTTGTTTACTCTAATATCAATAGCTACCTTTTCTTTTGTGTTATTTGTTATCCATTCTCTCAGGTATTTAAAGCAATCTGTCCGAGAAATTATTATTGTTAATTGTGATATTTTGAGGGGCATTAATGATGTTTGTCACGGACTTTGTTTTTTAAAATTATATTTGAAATCCTTTTTTTTTTTTTTTTTTTTTGGACGCTTGTTGCTGTAATTCTCGTGTTTATTCTTGAGCATTATCTAATGAGCTGTAATTAGCGCCATGTCATCTGAGAAAGCCAAACAATCTATAATGATTTTTGTACCGGGCGGTACACCTCCGCGCCGCTAATTCAAACTTTGCGCCAGTTGAAACTCCTCTACTGGAGGAAGCCTGAACTTTAACTACAGTGTTAATTCTCAAGGTTATCAGAAGATGTCGCTATCTGTAAATTTTGAAGAGTTCTGAACTGTGTCTTTTTCGATTTATTTTTGTTTTCTCTGTAGTGAGAAGTGTGAACATTCTCTTCTAGATGGCACTACTGAAGAAATACAACGATGCACCCTAGTGCGAAGTGAAAGAACTTTTTTTTGAAGAATTTTAGTATGCATAAGTTTGTTCTTTGTTAAATTTCTTTCCGTCATTGTTTAGGTTGGCTCTATAACCCTTCTCTTTCCGCCAGTTTTGAATTCGACCAATGAGTAATTTTTGTAATTAATTTTCCACCAATCCTGGTTTTCATCTTCAGTTTTGACATGTAATCTTTTGGCCGTCCAATAAAATGCTTGTGGGCGGGTGTTCTTATTCTTGAAAGGTCTCGAATGTTCCGCGAGGGTATATAAACTGCTGATTTTCGGGTCTCTGCGCCACTTCAGTAACATCTATCAGTGTGTAAATTATGTAGCAGGGGGCGGGTAGCGCCTCTTTCTTCGGGCAGCGGTTCATCAATAAGGTAATGACATTTTAATAACTTCTTTCTTGCTAGCTCAGCAGTTTAACCCTCGGGGCGGGTTCGAAACCTTTTCCATGTAACTTTCCTCTAAAATGTAAAAGACTCTTGATTTAAATTCTGTCTCTGTAACTACATATGGGGATAGAGAGTGCTTAACCCTCTCGAGCTACCATTCATATTGCTTTGAGGTGAACTTATTTTCACAACCGTTTCTTCCCTTCTAATGTAATGTAAATCATTTCCTTATACAAGTCACCTCTTTAGTATGGGATTAGCCCTTGCATAAGCGGTCTAGGGCCAAATTAGGTTTTAATAAAGTATATTCGGAGTGCAAGTTTCGCCTCCACTCAAGTTTGTATTTTGGGGCCTTGTAATTTTCCTGTTTATTTACTAAATCGGCCTCAGTAGGTTGGGTATTTTTACCCCTGTGTTTATGTCCTTAGAGGACAACTTGAAGGTGGAGTTTGGTGTGGCCTTTGATAGGCTGGAACTTTGATTTTTTTTTTTTTTGCTAGTTGCTTTACGTCGCACCGACACAGATAGGTCTTATGGCGACGATGGGACAGGAAAGGGCTAGGAGTGGGAAGGAAGCGGCCGTGGCCTTAATTAAGGTACAGCCCCAGCATTTGCCTGGTGTGAAAATGGGAAACCACGGAAAACCATTTTCAGGGCTGCCGACAGTGGGGTTCGAACCTACTATCTCCCGAATACTGGATACTGGCCGCATTTAAGCGACTGCAGCTATCGAGCTCGGTGTGGAACTTTGAGAGCGGGTTGCTCTTCCAAAGAAATTTGTTTCTGTGTGCCTCGAGGAGGCTTTTGCTATGTAATTGGGAGCAAGTGCTCTTGAGCATGATTGGGGTCTTATGCCCCTTGGTTGAATCTTGTATACGGGTAAAGTTGGGCTTACTGCTCAAGAATTGTGTGTCTGGCTCTCGGAGCCCAAATCCTGTAACACTGTAATTGTACATTCTCGATTTGTTGTTAGGCTACTAAGTACCTGTTATATTTGTCATTTCTTGATCTTGAAAAGAAAATATAACCTTGTTAAATTTTAAATTAACTTTAATTTCGTAGATTGAGACCTATTCATCCCAGCACCTTCTTTCACCTCTAACTACCACGGATAACTCCGTAACAATTTTATTTGGATTTCTTCTTAGTTGAACACATTTAGTATTGATGGCTTACCTCCATTCTCGAACTACCTTCTGTAATGCACAATTGAAGAGTAGAGATGACAAACCATCTCCCTGTCGTACACTTGGTATTGTTTCAAATGGTTTTGAGAGTAATTTTTATTATTATTATTATTATTATTATTATTATTATTATTATTATTATTATTATTAAAAACCCTTAGATGAGATGGGAATTGAATCTTGGGTTACCAAACGAGTGGCAGAAATATGATCTACAACAAAAGGTACACAATAGCATTTAAAAACAGGTCATATTTGAAAAATGCGACACTGGAATGGGGCAGTGTTTAGTAGCAACAGTAGCTTGAGGGAAAGACTGCGATCATCAAAGTCAATAGCTCTGTATTTTACTACGAGTGCATGAAAATTCTCTGTTTGGCACTTTGGCTGTACGATAGCGTCTAGGTCTTTGTTTCAGAGGTTCTTAGGAGTTATTGCAGGCCGGGTCAGGGATTTTAATTCCATCTGGTTAATTCTTCTGACTCGGGTAATGGGTGTTCCTATTTGTCCTAAGACACACTTCTTTGTATAACTACATAAAACATACCCCACTATCAACCACCATTGAAACACGCAGTAGTGAACGCACCCCACCGAACTGGGTTTGGCGTTAGGGCAGACATCCGACCGTAAAAGAGGGCTAAATCTACATGTGTGACACAGACTGTAGACGTGACCAGACCAGAGTGTTGGAAAGGTGGAAGACGAAGGAGGAAAAGAAGATGAATTATATGCATTCTCTCTTCGGGTATGTAGGTACGTCTACAGTAACTTATTACATGAGATAGATACGGCAATGATGCTGATGTGACATTCAGAAATTTACTATCTGTGAAAATATTCTTCGATCAGTGCCTTACAAGAAAATTTAAACCAGCCTGTGTCTATAACCTGCGGTATTCTCATAGCGTACGAGAAGGCCAGAAGGTGGCAGGCAATGAACTAACCGAGAAATTTCACTGTTCGTCAATACGCTCATCAAATTCATTACCCGATTCTCTAGGCCAAATCTTGTTAATATGAGCGTAAGTGGTATTACTATGAAACTTGAGAGTTAAAACTTATTTATTTATTTATTTATTTATTTATTTATTTATTTTACACAGCCATTGGGACAAAGGAAAAAGCAATAAATTGTTTTAAAATACATGATCATTAGAAATGGTACCTTGCCGTAGTAAAGAACAAATTACCTCAAATGAAACTACTAAATAAAGTTGCACTCCTTTTAGCTGTGGTATCTGTACTATTCTATCAGCTAAATGTGTGACTGGTTTTACAAGATAACTGAAACCCTATTGTAATAAAATTAAGGAAATGGAAGGAAAAGAGAGGAAAGGAAAGGGAAATGCCATACACCGGAGTGAAAAAACAGATACTACGAAAATAGTTCATCACATTATTGCTTTTCTGTTGTTAAGTATATTTGAGCTTAAAATGGCTCTAGCGTGTAATTTTTCTAATGATCGCTGGGTATGGTAGGATTGTTGAAACGTAAGTACAGTAACTTATACGACCCTCCCTTTATTGATGTTTAATGTTCATCTGTGGTGATTTCATCATAGTTAGAATGTGACAATTTTATCATTGAAACTTTATATAAACTCAGAGGGTAGCTTCCTTTAAAAAAATCTTTGCATGAGGTGAAAGAGTTGACAAATGTAACGGTCTTCTAGAATAAAGTCCAATACCTTAACTGACGCTACGGCTACTTACTTTCAACTCATATCCCTCTCCTATCCCATCCTTGCCATAAGACCTGTCTGCGTCGGTGTAGCGTAAAGCCAATTATAAAGAAACAAAAGCAAAAACACGTAAATTCATCAACACATCGCACTGAAATAGGCTATTTTCTTTGGCCTAAACTTGTGTTGTCTTCAATAATACATTTCACCATAGAGAGCGCAGTCAACAGAACGTAACTCTGTTATTCGGATGAACCTGACTGTGGATATATATCGGTAGCCTGCAGGCCAATGAAGTTATGTGGAAAAATAAACCAGTATCTCTTCGTGTTGACATTTTTATTCTCTGAATAAATTGCAGCCAGACAATGATATAACCAAATCAAATACATGATTTGCTTTATATTCATTCACTATAATTATAATGAATTTACTTTGTAGTTATTCGCTTAATAGTCTAAATAAATACTATTCACTCAAAGCCGTTGCGCGCGAATTTAGCGATAAAATATCGAGGGCTCGTCATATAACTATCCGTACAGAGAAATTAAGTTAATCACGGCATCAATTTCAGATTCGGAATACTATCCAATTAAATAATATGTAAAGCCTAAAGCACTTTTTATTGCTACATTCCCTTTCTTCCCTGAACTACGGGGAAAAGTTTTAATGCAAAATATTTAATGTGATATAACTCTGTTAATAGACTACTGAGGGAATCAATATTTAGCCAATATGCCTTTGGGATGAAGATGTCTATAAATATGGGATCCGTACTTGTCGAAAATTTCCTCATAAACCATCTTGTGTACATGTTATCCGAAATGTTGATAGTCTTTTACTAATCACTTCGTAGGTACTGTAGAGTCAGTATTTACTTTGTCTTGATTTGCTAGGCTTTAAAGTAATCGAAGGGCGAGGGAGTACATTAGAATGCTGCCCCCAGAACCAGCAAACGCTGCACAGTATGGAAACCCGTAATGCCCACGCCTTTTCTCACGCGTCTGAGTATGTCTTCTGGGTATGATGTTTGCAGTGAACGGGGCAGTCAGTTAACGGTCTATACGTTACGTGTATATTGGAATCTACATATGTATGGTCCGGATCCATGGCTAAATGGTTAGCGTGCTGGCCTCTGGTCACAGGGGTCCCGGGTTCGATTTCCGCCTGGGTGGGGATTTTTAACCGTAACTGGTTAATTTCGCTGGCATGGGAGCTGGGTGTATAATTATGTCGTCTTCATCATTTCATCCTCATCACGTCACGAACTTCGCCTGCGGGAGTCAAATCAAAAGACCTGCACCTGGCGAGCCGAACTTGTCCTCTGACACTCTCGGCACTAAAAGCCATACGCCATTTCATTACATATTATGTATGGATGAAAAGCATGCCTTTAAGTCAAGAAAGCAAATTACAGTTCGGAGTTTTCTTTTGTTTACCAGTGGTTTAAAGTCGCACTAACATATTTAGGATTTCAGTGACGTCGGATGGGATAATAATAATAATAATAATAATAATAATAATAATAATAATAATAATAATGTTTTACGTGCCATTAACTATTTTTACGGTGTTTAGAGACGCCCATGTACCGGAATTTTGTCTTGAAGGAGCTGTTTACGTACGTGCCAGTAAATCTACCGACTCAAGGCTGTCGTATTTCAGCACTTTCAAATACCACCGGACTGAGTCAGGATCGAACCTGCCAAGTTGGGCTACTCCACCCAGCCAGGATGGGACAATGTAAGTTCTGGGAGGGTAGCGAGCGGGGCTTCAAGGTGCAGCCTCTGAATTTGCCTGGTTTGAAAGTGGAAAACCACACAAAATCATTTTCAGAAATGCGGGTACTCGGGTTCAAACTCTCCATGCGTGAAATGCAAGTTTGTACTTACGTGACCTTTACCTCGTAGCCATCAAGCCTGGCGTGTTGTAGCATTACAAGGGAAATCTTCCGTCACTACTTGCGTTTACCCGTGTGTTGACATTTGTGCCTGCCAAAAACATACTTATCAATTCGGAAGGTAAGTAATGGATACTACATTTTAGAAAAGCTTACGGGGTTATGTGATACTGCATTGCCGGACTGAGTAGCTCAGACGGTTGAGGCGCTGGCCTTCTGACCCCAACTTGGGAGGTTCGCTCCTGGCTCGGTCCGGTAGTATTTGAAGGTGCTCAAATACGTCAGCCTCGTGTCGATAAATTTACTGACACTTAAAAGAACTCCTGCGGGACTAAATTCCGGCACCTCGGCATCTACGAAAACCGTAAAAGAAATTAGTGGTACATAACGCCAATAACACTATTACTGATACAGTATTTGGGGGTCAGAGCCGATGGAGCTAGAGTTTTACGCCGAACACTAATCACAGCGGCATGATTATACAGTACAAAAATTCCACAATAATTGGACCTATATTGAATATCCGCCTTGGTTCAGAAAGCCAGCGTTCTCAGTCAGTATTATAAAAAACGACAATCACCTCTGATTGCATTTAAGGCTGTCACCAAGGTGGCAGATTCTCTATCACTTATTTTCCTATTCTTGTTTTAAATTATTACAAATAACTTAGAAATTTATCGAGCAACTCCCTTGGTAAATTATTCCAATCTTCTTCCTTAAACGAATATTTTCCCCACTTTCTCTCCTTGTATTCCTACTTCATCTTCATGGCGTTAATTGGGGAAAATATTCATTTATCGGACGAGAAGTAAGGGATTGGCATTAACTATCAGGGAAAATGTTCGATAAATTTCCACGTTCTTTCGAAACGTTTAAGAAAAAGCCTGGTAAACAATTGAAAGGGAATCTGACACCGAGGCGACAGCCCTACATGCAGATTAAAACCATCGGCTGTAATCCATCGTACAACTTTGTCGCTGTTTTATCGTCTGAACTGCGCAGCGTGACCATTCGATATGTTTGCGAGTGGCTTTAACATCGCTCTAAGACATTGAAGAATTTTGGCGACGCAAGGGTGGGAAAGGGCTAGAATTGGAAAGGTAGTGGCCATGGCCTTAATCAAAGTACAGCCCCAGCATTTGCTTAGTGTGGTAATGGAAAACCATTGAGAACTATCTTTAGGGCTGCTGACGATGAAATTCGAACTCACCATCTCCTGGATGTAAGCTCACTGCTACGCCACTCTGACCGCACGGCCAACTCGCTCGGTCGATTCGATATAAAACAATATATTGTATGGCTACGTTACGATAAGGGCCGTCATGTGTTGCTAATATTAATGTAACATTAGCTATTGCGTCATTTTGACCTCACACCATAGGCAGCTGGATATCAATCTCGAAGATTCGGTTTGCACTACTTGATGGCTGAGAAACGTATATATTTTGTGGCTGAGTTTTTATTATTGTACGAGTGAAACACCAAACGTGCGACTGGAGTTTTTTATCGTGCCGATATCGTACGACATGAAGTGCCAAATGTCCTTCACTCCTTAGAAAAAATCGGCTACTTCTGTCGGGTTTGAACCCGCCTCCTTGAGATCCAACGGTGGACAACTTACCACTGAGCTACAAAGGGAGTTAACAGCCGGGTAAAAATGCAGGTTTGCTTTAACAACATTAGAGGTCAGTCGTCACCACAGTAACAGCACTGAAACTGCACCATCTAAAACTGATTAGTCTAGACTCCGCAGAATGACTATCCTGCGTTTTAAGCGCAACGCTACGGGAATAGGTGGGCAATGTGAGAAGTGCCGGAACAACTATACCATTGGCCTGCCTGCGCAGTACTTTCTACTATGTACCTCGCATGCACTAATGAAGAATTGGATGTCTAACAGCTGTTTTTTACAGGGTTATTACTGCCTGCAGGTTATTTCCGTCAGCCGCTCGCTGTATGTTCCTCAGCGCTACCGGTCAAATGCACTCCCTTGCGTTGGTAAGCCTGTTCTTCGAACGCTCAGTAGTAGGCTACACTAGCACTCCAGTTGCTGTCAACATATCGACAATGGCTAATGTGATCAGTAACAACGAATGCACAGACATAATTTTAATCCATGGAGAATGTGGTCGAAATGCAGCCGAAGCTCGCAGACGGTACGCGCAGGAGTTTCCAAATAGCCGCCTGCTTTCTATACGCGTATTTCACCGAACGGAATTGCAATTAAGAGGTAATAGATCATTCAAGACATATACCACAAGCAAGCAACTTTTTATTGGAGTGAAATATCTGTACGTGTATAAAATAATGAGTTATTAAACTTTATTTTCTGCATCTTTGGCGTATTTACAAATGCACCCTTTTACACATCGTATGTAGTAAAATGGTCCGCATCTGAGGTGTAGTGGTTAGTGTGGTTAGCTGCCACCCCCGGAGGTCTGGGTTCGATTCCCGGCTCTGCCATGAAATTTGAAAAGTGGTACGAGGGCTGGAAGAGGGTCCACTCGGCCTTGGGAGGTCAACTGAGTAAAGGGGGTTCAATTCCCTCCTCAGCCATCTTAGAATTGTTTCCCGTGGTTTCCCATTTCTCCTCCAGGCAAATGCCCGGATGGTACCTAACTTGCCACGGCCACTTCCTTCCCTCTTCCTTGTCTATCGCTTACAAACTTCCCATACCGAGAAGGACCCTGTTCAGCATAGCAGGTGAGGCTGCCTGGGTGAGGTACTGGTCATCCTCCCCAGTTGTATCCACGACCAAGAGTCTGAAGCTCCAGGACACTGCCCTTGAGGCAGTAGAGGTGGGATCGCTCGCTGAGTCCGAGGGAAAAACCGACCCTGGAGGGTAAACAGAAGAAGAAGAAGATGTAGTGAAATGACTCCTATTTATTTCACATCCGAAATACAGCTCGTTGTAGCGCTCCTTTGTAAATCAGTGATTAGGCATCTCATTCATCATTAATACATGCGGGACACTTATAAGTAGAAACTACGGGGCTAGAGGGCCACCTGGTACATTGTCAGGCCGAAGGCAGAAGAGAATGGTTGGGGAGGGCCGTGTGTGCTAGCAACACTGTTCAGGAACTATGTAAAGAATGTTCGCAGGCTGTGTTGTGGTTTACCACACAATTTCTACTAGCACGAATTCGTAGGAGTAGGTGTAAAAATGTCAAAAAATCACTCATATAAATCAATATGAATGTTGATTTTTGGTAAGTAATGACCAAAGTTCATATCTACTTTCAGTATCAGCGGTGGAAGATATTGCTGAATAATTTACGCGATCTATCATCATATATTTTCTAGCTTGTGTATTCAAGTGTTAGGTGATAGCCTGCGTATCGAAGTATTAGAGCTCAAAGACAGCCCACTGTCGTTTTATCCATCACTGTATTTTAAATGAGATTTCACGGGTATTGCTAGAAGCATTAGAGTGCGATACAGTGCTAAATAATGTATTGCTGGTCTGTAGTCAATAATGAATCAAAGGAATGTACACGCGACACACAAACAGCCAGGCTGTGGGCTTTTGCCTATGATCACATGACGAGCGCCATGTTTGACAATCCACACAATGTTATGTATACTTCCTCTGCACACCAAAAGAATATTAAACATATTTCAGTGTTTTTTGTCTGTAAATGTTGCACATGTATATACCAATCTATATATATATAAAATAACTTGTCCTGACTGACTGACTGACTGACTGACTGACTGACTGACTGATTCATCATCGCCGAACCAAAACCGCTGGACATAAAGAAATGACATTTTGGGGATACATTCATATTAACATGTAGGTGCTCGATAAGGGAGGATTTTGGAATATTCCATCGTTAAGGGGGTGAAAAGGGGGTTAATTTTTAAATTAGCTTATCTACAGTATCTCTCAAAAACTTAACATGTTGCAGACGTGAAAATTGGTATTTGGAATCTCCTTTAATTCCTTGGTTTTCGGGAAAAATCCTTCACGGGGGTGGGGGGAGGGGGAGAGGGTGAAAGATTTGAAAAATTAGTTGAATTATTTGTATGAGAATACAAATACGAATACGAATGTGAAAACTGGTATTTGTTATCTCCTTTAAAAATAAAGAAACACGCATTTCGTGGGGAAATCAACTTGGAAAGGGGTAGGGGATGAAAACGGAGATGATTTCATTTTACGAGGATACATATATCTCAAGAATGTTACAGTCGTGAGAATTGGTATTTGGAAGCTCTTTTGAAGAAACGGGTACTGTTTGTTTTTGGAAAATTTACTTGAGTGGGGAGTGTGAAAGGAAGTAAAAAAATTGTATTTTTTTCCGGTGAAACTTATATCTCAGAACTGAAGGTTACAGAAGTGGAAATTGGTATGTGGAATCTCCTTTAAAAATAAAGAAACACGAATTTTTTGGGTGGGGGATACCAACTTAACGGGCGGTGGTGTAGTGAAAAAAGGAGTTGAATTATTTTCATAAGGATACTTATATCACTAAAACAGAAAATGTTACAGTCATGAAAATTTGTATTTGGAATCCTCTTTCAAAGTAAGGAAACACATGTTCTTTTGTCTTCAGAAAATCCACTTGAGGGGGGCGGGTGAATGAATTGAAAATTAGTTGAATTCTTTGTATGAGGATACTTACATCTCAAAAGCTAAATATGTTAAAGACGTGAAAATTGGAATTTGAAATCTCCTTTAAAAGTAAAGAAACATGTCTTTTCTTCGGAAAATACACTTAGATGGGGGTGAGGGTGGGGGAAGGACTGATCAAGGGGTTGAATTCCTTCTATGTGGATACTTATGTGTATCTCAAAAACTGAAGATATTACAGATGCGGGAATAGATATTTGGAATCTCCTTAAAAAAAAAAAATCATGGATTTATTTTTCGACTTGAGAGAAGACTGTTTCTCACATGGAAAGTTCTATGTCGCATGGTCGTCTTAGCCCCAGAAGGTTTACATGGTTTACAAAGAATTTCTGGGGCGAATGAAACTCATTTTTGGGTGAGTTTTTATACTTTAGGAATTTCCAGACAATGTCTTAGTACAGTGCCGAGGTACGATTACTTTGATCAAGTTACGAAATTCACGCGAGCGAAGCCGCGGGTAATTGCTAGTTCTTTTATAAAACTCAAAAGGACACAATCACTTGGATTCCCTAGACCTGGTCAACACGGACGGAGACGCCACTAAATTCGACGAAGTAATAGTTCATCTATACACAATTGTGTGTCTCTAAGTTTGCATACTTAACGGCGAGATATGTCTAGTTAGCTCCAATACGTTCTACATTTCAAATAATCTATTACGAGTACTAACTGACCTAATCTACGTGGCACCTTTCAAATTCTGAAGAGGGCAATCCGCCCAACAGAAATATAATTGTAATACGAGGTTTTATAATGTGAATGCAATGACCAGCCCTTGACTCATCATAGCATCTGCCTCCCTCTAATCCCTTGTGTGCTCGTCTTGCATATTAATGCATACGATAATAAGGTCCAAAGGGCTTGTAACTCATTCTTCGGCGTCTTCGTTTTTTAAGGCTGACTACTCTAATGGCTTATGCGTCTTCACCATAATTCACGATACGGTTAGAGTAGTTAGTGGAGGCTGATAATGGCACTTTTTTTCCTTTAAACAATGGTGTGATCAATACAGAGATTTTAGTAGTAACGCAATTGAGAATATCATTTCAGCTAATTAGAAGGCCTAGATTTCCCTATTAAACAGCAACCATGATTATTTGTTGACCAAAATGAAACGCTGACTTACGAATATTATACTACCGAACTCCATTACGACCAAACCCGTGATATTGTGCACAAGAAGCTAGCTCGCACATTTTTTCCCCACACGATCCGACAAATAGGACGTTGGGAACCTGATAGCATCCGATTATTGCAAAGTTGGACATGAAATTTAATTACCGTTATACCCATTGTGGGTAGGGAGACGCAGACGGAGAATACATCCACGGTAACCCTGCCTATAGTAAGAGGCCGCTAAAAGAGGCCCTAGGGGCTCTCAACTTGAAAGCGTGGGCCGGTGACCACAGGGTCTTTAGCTGAATCCTGGCATTGCTCCCACTTACTAGTGCCAGGCTCCTCACTTTCATCTATCCTGTCCGACCTCCCATAGTCAACTCTTGTTCTTTTCCGGCCCCGAAGATATTAGAGCATTCGAGGTCTAGGGAGTCTCAGTTTCACGCGCTTCGAGGCCCTGTCTTTCTTCGTCCGTTACTTCATTTTTCAAAGTGTCGCATCCCTTCTTTTCCTCTCTCTTTGCCCTTTTCGGGTGAGGGACGCAGACGAATACATCCACGGTATCCCCTGCCTGTCGTAAGTGGCGACTAAAAGTGGCGACCAAGGGATAATGACATTAGAACCATGAGCCTACTTGTGATTAGTAACATTATGTGAGGAACACCATAGGTCGACGTTAGTTGCGACCAGTACCACCTTGAGAGAAAAATCATGGGTCTACGTTACATAGCAGCAGTACCATTTTGCGACGAACACTACGAGTCTGGGCGTTGCCTGTGGTAGGTCTCATCGTGTACATTCCACCGGTCGGTTCCACTGTATTCAGAGTGGGTCTGCCTTACCTATGAGCAGCACCACTTTATGAAAAACACCATGGGTCTACGTTGCCTTTGATTATTAGCACTATGTGAGAAACACCACGGGTTTGGCTGTCACCCGTGATTACCACCACTATGTGAGGAAAACCATGCGTCTGCGTTGGCTGAGAGTAGTAGTAGTAGCATTATTTGAGGAATACCATGGGTTTGTATTGCTTGTGGGTGTTACCAGAATGTGTGATACACTGTGGGTCTACGTTGCATATTATTAGTACCATTATGTGAGTAACACTATGAGTATACTTGGCCTGTGATTAGTCCCACTAACGAGGGAACACATACATGTGTTACACTCGGATTCGGTTGAAATTTGGTAGAAATATTCGTGGGAGGCAGTAGAATGCTAAGGTGAAAACTGCATGTGACCAGCGCAAGTTTAAACGCCAAAATTGAATAAATAAGTAGTCGTAAAATTAGAAGTGCCGCGGGAGTATCGCGGTGTGGCGGAGAGGTAGGGAGGAACGAAGCAGCGGACGTGAACCAACCAGGCTGTAACGAGCTGCGCCAGCAACCAGGCAGCGTATAATTAGCGCGTTCCCCTTAACTTCCCGATCAGATGTGCAAAACGTAAATATTAAAACAGCACATGAAACAAGTATACAAAGGACGATGTTTGAACAACGATGCCAATAAGGTTTGAAAAATTTACGCCCGAGTTCTTGTTACTCATTGTAATTTTTCAAGCCTTATTGGCATCGTTGTTCAAACATCGTCCTTTGTACACTTGTTTCATGTTCTGTTTTCATACTTACGTTTTGCACATCTGATCGGGAAGTAAAGGGGAACGCGCTAACTATAAGCTGCCCGGCTGCTGGCGCAGGTCGACGCAGCCCGGTGGGTTCACGTCCACTGCTTCGCTCCTCCCTACCTCTCCGCCACACCCCGATACTCCCGCGGCACTTCTAATTTTACGACTATTTATTTGTTCAATTTTGGCGTTTAAATTTGCGCTGGGCACATGCAGTTTTCACCTTAGCATTCTACTGCCTCCCACGAATATTTCTACCAAATTTCAACCGAATCCGAGTGTAACACATGTATGTGTTCCCTCGTAAGTGAAGAACAACATAGGCCTTCGTTGCTTTGTGATTAGTACTCTTCTGTGCGAAATACCATGGGTTTGTGTTTCCTGTGAGTGGTGCACAACATTACCTGTGATTAGTACCACTATAAGAGGAAGAGTATGGTTCTGCTTTACCTGTGATTACTATTATGATGGACCGGCGACCTGGATTTTGGACCCCTTTGGACAACAAGCAAAATGTTTATAAAATAAGGAGTTGTGAATTGGATCCACTGATTGTTTTGGATTCATGGTCATTTCTTCATCATCATTTGTTTTAGATTCTAGTCAGTGGATACATTTTGAAGTTTTAATTATCGTGTCATTTCATTGCACCTAGTACCATTATGGGCCAATGACCTAGCTGTTGGGCCCCTTTAAACACAGATCATCATCATCATCATCATCATCATCATCATCAACATCCTCAATTACGCTTATATAATAAAGCTAACCGTTCTTTACGTTTTGCTAACTGTCCGGTGTTGCGAAAACGTAAATTGCAGAAGGTTTAAGGCAACAGATGAGTTTGTTGCATGCATGTGCTCTATGTTAGAATACACATTTCTACTAATGAATCACAATATGTGTAACAAAGAATTATGCAGTAAAAGTATTCAGATTTAACTATTATCGTTAGAAACCGTTGTCATGTTCAGAATGCGTGCTAAGTAGCTTTCATATCACACAACAATAGCCTAGTATTTTATTCTTGGTGATCACGTTAAGCTCCCTGGTCTCACACTTCCATGCTCACATATGCAATATATATAGTACGAAATATTTTACTTAGTAATTAAAAAAGCTCCGTCGTAAAGGCGACTGAATAGTGACTCCCAGAGGCTTTTACCTAGGAGGGCGGGTTTGCGATCACAGGGTCAGTAGCTGAGTCTGACAATGCTTCCTCCTACGTTTGCCAGGCTCTTCAATTTCATCCATTTTATCTGACCACTGTTGGTTATTTCTTATTCCACACGGTATTATGATTGCGAGTTCTATGGAATCTTGAATTTGTATGCCCTTTTTGGTCCCTACTTTCCCTACACCTTCATTCTTCGAAGGGTCGGACTGTATATTTCCCCTAATTAGTTTCAGGTGAGGATGGATGCTCAGTCGTTATTCGTCATAAAATAATAATCACCATTATCACCTCTACTTCCAACATGTCCCCCTGTAATTGGAACTGATGTTGACTTTTTTCTAAATCAAGCTGTATACGTCAATCTTTTAAAATTACTGCCTTGTCCAGCATTCCATTTAGAATGTGTGTTGTAAGTACTGTACGTGAATGTTAATGATTGAAATTCTCCAACTATACATTCTTCAGTTAATGTAATGTTCGAATGGATTCGTACTCACCGCTGGGTTGAGAAAATTTATTTATTTAAAAAAATAAATGTAATGTGTCCTCATAGTGATGAATACAAGCGAAGTTTTGCACAGAAAATAGTTAATATCCCCGTAATTATTTTCAATGGAGGGCCATTTTGTGGTTAAAAAGTTAACAATTTCACGGTATGAAGTGTTGTACTGTGGCTATTAACGAGGTGATTCAGTGGAGCACACAGGCATTAATTTTAGAGCGAATTATAAATGATACAGTCATTATATCTAGCATGTTTTACTGTTAAAATATTGTACTTCTTCTTGTCCAGCTATATTTATTACTTTTGTATATTGTGGTATTTAACTTCAGTTGTACAGGGAGGATAAGAAGTTTATACGAATCCTATTTAATAACGATAAAGTAATTCACTCTAATGAGCTCTTTATAGCTCTATGAAATATACTCGTGTTGAATTTGAACTTTCAGGCATGGCGTTCGGAAACTGTAAATATCACTCAGTAAAATTTTGATGCATATATTAAAAAACTGTGTAACCATGTACAATATTATTTCTGGAGAATATAATATATTTTACATGCCCAGAAGTAAGTGTTAACCTTCCTCTCGAATTGTGAATAATTTCATGAGGTCAATTAGTGGTAAATAGGCTTAGAAAATGACTGACATGTCCATTTTATAAATTTACACTGCACTTGTTTTAACTAACATGAAGTAGATATTATTATTATTATTATTATTATTATTATTATTATTATTATTATTATTATTATTATTATTATTATTATTATATAATTCGCTGGGGCCATCAAGGATCACGTTAAGTCTTGTTGCATTTGACACTGAACTTGGCCTTCTTTAGAGCCCAAATTTCCCTCATTCTTTGTGAGTGGGCCTGCTTACGCTCCTCTGTCCAAGGGCACCGTATCTTCTCTTCGGTTGCTCGTCTCGGTTTAGACCGTTCGTCAATATTTTCTTGCGGAAGAGATCTCTGTTAAGGGCGTCTTAGCTGAGATATGTAGCATTTGCAGGTCTTCTTTGGTATTTCTAAACCAGGGAATTGTGGTTTTGGGGTTTGAATCATAAAAGTGAAAGATTTCTTTAGTTAACTTTCTTCCGTCCATTCTTTTCAGATGACAGTAAAATCGTGCCTGTCTTTTTCTGATTGTGTCGATAATTTTCTGTATTTTGCTGTAGACTTCCTTGTTGGATCTCTTTTGATGGATTCCATTTCTGTACTTTGATCCCAAGATTCCTCTCACAATTTTGCTTTCTCTTTTCTCCAGTTCCTCAAGGAGTCCTTTGTTGGCATTTAGAGACAGGGTTTCGGCTGCATATAGAACTACTGGCTTCAGAATTGTTTCATAGTGACGTATTTTGGTGTTTTGGAAAAGGCATTTTTTGTTGTAGATTGTGCGGGATGTTTGGTAGGCTATTTCCTGAAGTGCTTCTTTGTCCAGTCCATTTTTCATGATGATCTCACCCAGGTATTTGAATTTGTCCACTCGGGTGATGTCCCCGTATTTTTTTACGGAGTTTTGGTGGAGCCTCCTTGATGTTAGTCATTACTTCTGTTTTCTCAAACGATATCTGCAAACCAGTTTGTTCGGCAATTTCCTTTAAAATTTCAACTTGAACTCTAGCGGTTTCTATGTCGTTATTATTATTATTATTATTATTATTATTATTATTATTATTATTATTATTATTATTATTGTACCGGGCGGTACACCTCTACTCGGTTTATTTAAAAGTTGCGCCAGTTGAAACTCCTCTTCTGGAGGAAGTCTGAACTTTATCTACACTATTAATCTACTAATTCCTCAGAAGATGTCACTACCTGGAAATCTTTGAGTTTGTGAACTGTGTCATTTTTGATGTGTTTTTGTTTCGCTTGAAGTAAGAAGTGCGAACTTTCCCTTCTAGAGGACACTACTGAAGATCAACAATAGTGCGACCTAGTGCGGAGTCAAAGAACTATTTTGTTGGAGAAATTTTTATTTCAAGAGTTTGTTCTTTGTTAAATTTCTTTCTGTCATTGTTTAAGTTGGCTGTATACCCCTCTTTTTCCCCTTAGTTTGGATCTAGCCAATCCCGAATTTCTTTAATTAATTTTCCACCAATAATGTGTTTCTTTTTCCTCTATGTAGGGGTTTCTTTTCCCTAGCCAATAAAAATTTTGTGGGAGGGTGTTTTCTTTCCCATAACGCCTAGAATCTTCCGCGAGAGGATATAAACTGCTGATTTTAGGGTCTCGGGGCCACTTCTGTTCCATCTTTCAGTGTATTAAGTACATAGCAGGAGGCGGGAAGCGCCTCTTTCTTCGGCGGCGTCTACAACCAGGTAATGGCCAAGTAATTACTTCTTTCTTTGCTTGCTCAGCAGTTTAACCTTCGGGGCGGGTTCTAGGCCTTCCACCATGTAACTTTCCTTTAAAATGTAAAGACTACTGGTACCTATCCTATCTTCTAAACTACATATTGGGATAGAGAGTGCTAACCCTCTCGAGTTCCCACTCATATTGTTTTGAGGTGAACTTATTTTCCCAAACCAATTCTTCCGTGATGTAATGTAAATTGTTATTTTCTTAAGTCACCTCTGTAGTATGGGATTAGCCCTTGTATTATCGGCCTAGTGCCAAGTAGGTTTTAAACAAAGTGTATCAGGAGTGCGGTTAGCCTCCTCTCAAATTATTATTTTAGAGGTCATGTAATCAACTTTCTTTTTCATTCAATAGACCTCAGTAGGTTGGGTATTCTACCCCTGTGTATAGGTCCCTTGAGGACAGCTTAAAGGTAGAGTTTGGCGTGGCCTTTGAGAGGCTTAAATCTTGAGCGCGAGTGGCTCTTTTGCAAATGGTGTGTCATATGCCTCGTGGAGGCTTTTCTATGTAATTCGGAGCCAGGAGCTCCTAGGTATGAATGGGGTTTTCTGCCCCTCTGTTAAAACTGGTGTTTGTGGTAAAACTGAGCTGATCGCTGAAGTCAGGGCGTGAAGCCCAAAACCTGTAAATATTGTAACTCCCCTTGTTTTGCTACGTTGTACCTGCCATGTTTGTTGTTTCTTTGTTTTTGAAAAGAAAATATAACCTTGTTAAATTTTAAATTAATTTTCATGCACTATAATTTCGTAGCTTGAAACCCATTCACACCCGCACCTTCTTTTACGCATAACTACCGCTAAAACCCGGTAACAAGTGGTAGCAGAGCGTGGTTGAATGGGTCTCAATTTAGCCCCTTTTGACGGCTAAACATTGCTTTGATTCGAACTCTAACAATTTTCTCAGTTGCTGGACTTTTTTGAGTTTTTCAAAATTGTTCTGTCATCATGCCCGGCCCTCGCGATGTTCTCCTCCTTAACTACTTGCGCAAAGAGGAGTTGATATACGAGTTAACTATCAGAAATGTGCAATCTGGAGGCACGGTTGCAATCGACACCAACAAGCTTAGAGAGTCCCTTGATTTGCCCATTTCCATCCCCAACTTGGGAGAGAAAGAAATTGATGACTCTCTTTCCACGATTGTCGAGAATATTACTGGGCTAGCATCTGTAGTCAGCTTTTTTGATGAAAACGATCCGTCTCCTAATCAAATTAAGCGTGTGCAAGGCAGGCTGTATCACTTTGCAAATAGAGTTAATGATCTGTTGTCTCTAAAGGTGAATGACGTTCAGAGGAAGGACGCTAATACGCTCCTTGAAACTATTTCTGAATTGTCTAATAAGGTCACTCAATTGCTAACCGGCGAAGTTCCTCCCAAAACTGATCAACTCGCCACGGTGAATGTAGGTAACGAGGAAGAGCCTCCTCAGGGAGAAGTCAATAGGATAACCGTTGCTGCTCAAACTATCTCTGCCCCATCGAACAACGAATCTGAACGCCGTGCGTCATTGGGTAACATCCGCTCTGAATTAACTTCTTTGCCATTGAAACCTTTAACGACTATGTCACCTGGGTTCAGTAGCTTGCCTCATCCATTGGCAATGTTGCTTAGAGGTATCTCTAAGTTTTCCGTCAACACCACCAGTGATGTAATTTCATTTTTAAGATTTCTAGTGGAATTTCAGGATCATGCTCTTGTTTTTTCTCTTTCGCCATGTCAAATTTTGCAAATTATCTATCCGTATGCTATTGGTATTCTCTCTGATAAAATCGTAAGAGCCATTGCCGAGCAATCATCTATTGAGGATTTCCATGCCCATTTGCTAGCTAACTTCATCCCGGCTAGGGCCAGGTCCTCCCTGATTCAGAAGTACTATTACCGTGTACAGCGCTTGGATGAAAACTTGGCTGATTTCATACAAGATATCAAATTCTACACTAGAGTGTTTGCTCTGCACTTTCCTGAAGATCAGATTGTGCAGGCTATTGTAGAAGGTATTTCGCCATCCTACAGGTCATATTTGTGTTTCGCGGCGTGTCCGCAAACCTTCTCTGAACTTGAAGCATTGGCCGTCTCAGCGGAAGGAGTTAGATACGCCGATTCTTTGCGTGTCGCGAAAGAACCCCCGCCTTCCTTTAGTAACACTCGGCCTCCACCTCGCCGACCAGTCAATCCCCGTAAATGTTATGCTTGCGGGTCGCCTGACCATCTGCGGAATAAGTGTCCTCTGATCAAGTCAAGTGGGACAAGGAATGGAGCCGGGTCATCACAAGGCTGTTTTAAATGTGGGGCTTTCTCACATATCGCCAAGAATTGTCCCAATTCGAATAGCACCCCCTCCTGCTCAACTTCTGGTGCAAATTCCACCCATGCCAATAATAAAAAGTGACTAGTGGCGTCGGCTGAGCCGACTAATCCATCTTCCCGAGACTCAGCCCCTAGTAAACAGGTTGTAAATGCAGAGAACGACCAGCCTTCAAATTCATCTTTTGAATGCCCTAAAGAGTGTCTTAGGATTGCGGCGGATACCCCCGCACCTGTTCCTTTTCTTAAGATTGAGTTAAATAACGAGCCTATAACAGCTCTCTTAGATTCAGGCAGTGTTTGTTCCATTATTTCGGCTGATTGGTATTCTAAATTGAAATCTGTTTGTAAACTCCCTGACTATGACTCATCTCCTGTTAAATATGTTTCGGCTAATTCATCTCCATTAGAAATTCTAGGTTCCTTACATGTCAAAATTCGGGTTTTTAAATTTACATGGAAAATCAAATTGTTTGTGGCCAAGCATTTGTCTTGCCCCATCATACTGGGAGCGGACTTCATGTCTCACACAGGTCTTGTGCTCGATCTTCAGAGTAAGTCGTGCACATTCAAATTTGCCTCTAATTATAAAATCCCTCTATTAAAGTGTAATTCTGCATCATGTTCATCTATTTCGCCTACCCAGGATGAGATGTTGTTAGACCTTAGACATCTACCTGAGGAACAGGCTGATAGTATTCGCAAATTGTGTCAGTCGTTTCCCGAGGTGTTCTCTGATACTCTTGGTGTTACTGACCTTATTGAAAACAAAATTGAGGTCACGGATTCGATTCCTGTCCGTTTTCCACCTTATAGGCTATCTCCACCTAAAATGAAGGCTCTAAAAGAAATCATCGATCAGATGTTGAAGGATGGTATTATTAGGCCCTCTAAGTCAGCGTATTCTTCGCCTATTTTTCTAGTCCCGAAACCCCAAGGGGGCTTCAGGCCTGTCATTGATTACAGGGCTCTCAATCGGAAGGTGGTGTTACAATCTGTGCCCCTTCCCGATCTTCATTCTTGTTTTTCATGGTTTCGTAAGGCCAAGTTCTTTACTATCTTGGACTTGAATCAGGCCTATAATCAAATTCCCCTTGCCGAAGAGTCTAAACACCTTACAGCGTTTGCCACGGACTGGAACTTACACGAATACAACCGCGTGCCTTTCGGGCTCCCCACGGGGGCAGCTGTGCTCACTAGGCTACTAGATAGGGTCTTTTCCGACATCAAATTTGAGTACTTATATCACTACTTAGATGATGTCGTCGTATTTTCAGAGACTTTTGAAGAACATCTAGATCATCTGCGAGAAGTTCTCGATCGCCTTCGTAAGGCTGGGTTAACTGTTAAGTTGTCCAAGGTTGCCTTTGCTAAGCCCTCTATGTCATTCCTAGGGCATATTGTGTCACCCGATGGAGTAGCAGTCGATCATTCTAGAACACAGGCCATCCGTGATTTTAAACCTCCCAAGGACATTAAAGGTATCGCCAGGTTCATCGGTATGGTGAATTTCTTCAGGAAGTTCATTCCTAATTTTGCTAATAGAGCGGCGCCCTTAAACCTTCTTCGTAGGAAAGGCATCAAATTCGAGTGGGGACCGTCTCAACAAGCCGCTTTCGAAGATCTTAAATTAGCTCTCTGTAATGCCCCTGTACTTGCTATGCCGGATTTCTCGAAGAAATTCATCGTCCAAACCGACGCGTCGTCGTCGGCGGTAGCTGCAGTCCTTCTTCAAGAGACTGAACTAGGGAGGCGCCCCATCGCCTATGCATCTAGGACTCTCTCGGCTCAAGAAGCAAAGTACTCCATATATGAGCTTGAAGGTTTGGCAGTTTTATTTGCCTTAGAAAAGTTCCGTCTCTATCTGGAACATGTCAAATTCGACTTGGAGACAGATAATCAAGCCTTAAGCTGGGTCTTAGGTAGGCCGCGTCGTACTGGTCGTATAGCCCGTTGGGCCATCCGTATTTCTGCCTTCCAATTCGATGTACGACATATCAGAGGTACTGAAAATGTTGTTGCTGATGGACTCAGCCGTATGTTTTCTAACGACGCCGAGACCCATGAACCTGTCGACAGTTCATCACCTCCCGAGTCCATACTATCTGAGGTTAATGCCATCTTAACAGATGCTCCCATGCTCTTTAGGGATATTGAGAAATACCAACGTGAAGATCCGACGCTGGGTCCGATAATGGAAACCCTTTCTTCTGGGGAACATGTCGTCCCTTATGTTCTGAGGAATGGTGTTTTATGTTGCCCATCGAGGCATGATAAGATGATGAAGGTTGTCGTTCCAGCTGTTCTTGTGCCTATGATCTTCAAGTATTATCATGAGACCCCATTAGGAGGGCATCTTGGAATCTTTAAAACCCGTGAAAAAATTCGTGAAATGTTAATTTGGAAAGGTATGGACGGTGAAATCCGTGAACTTGTAAAAGCTTGTAAATCTTGTTTGATCAGTAAACCCACCATGTCCACTAAAGTAGGCCTTTTGTCTTCTCATCAAGCGTCGCGCCCCATGGAACGCCTGTATATTGATTATGTGGGACCCTTCCCCCAGTCAAAGGGCAATGCCAACAAGTTCATCTTTGTGTGTGTAGATGGTTTTACAAGATTTTCCTGGTTATTTCCGACTAAGCTGGCTACCGCTCAGTCAACCATTACTTGCTTAAATTCTATTTTTGCTTCTTTTGGTCCGTGTCAATATATTGTATCTGATAATGCTAAGGCGTTCACATCAAATTTATTTCGTAAATTCTGTTTTGACTTGTCCATCTCTCATGTAACTACTTCTGCTTATTACCCTCAACCATCTCTGGCTGAACGGGTTAACCGTAATCTCAGGTCCGCACTCATTGCCTATCATCATGAAGATCATTCTAGGTGGGACACGTCCCTGCATTGGTTAGCTTTTGCTTTGAATTCGGCGGTTCATGAATCACACAAATTTACTCCAGCTTCTTTGATGTTTAAGTTCGTTCCCAACACGCCGCTCTCTAACCTCTGGTCTCTGAATGACATTCTGCCCGAGACAATAGATCCGGACAACATTAAAGATCTTTGGAAGAAGGCTAAAGCTAATCTTAAAGTATCTCATGAAAAGGTTAGGGAAAGGTATGATCGTGGACGGAGACCCACCACTTTGAAGGTAGGTGACCAGGTTATGGTCAAAAATTTTGTTCCCGCGGGCAAGCTTGCCCCCAGATTTCATGGGCCTTGTATCATTCTCGATTTTCTTACGCCGGTTACCTTATTGCTAAGTAATCCAGCCACCGAGAGGATATTTAGAGTTCACCTGTCCCAGGTGAAACCGGTGTAATTTCTGTGTTAACTTGCTTCATATTAGTTTGAAAGGATATGAAGGTTATATTTTTTTTTTAGTTTCACTTTTAAGGCATTCTGCCCCTTCTGTAATATTTTGGTTTTAGATGTAAGCCTTGTGTAAAACCTGCCCCGACCCGTTAAACTGCCATCCTGTTCTTGCCACGGCCATTACCACGCTCCCGTCTCCTGCTCCACCTTACACTGTGGCTTCATAATAGTAAATGCCATGGATATCTACACGCCGCTGGCCCCTCAACCTCTCCACAAGCCCGTACCCTCAAAGAAGATGATAGTCCAACACAATTCTGCCGCCTAGCTTTAATGTTTCAGCGCCCCCGCAGCCGCGCAGCGCCGTGCAGCGACTGGGGAGGGGGATGGGCCCCCTCCTCTCCAGCGAGGACGACATGTGCACGGCGAGCCGGAGCTCTCCTCCCGGCCAAGGCTGATGTGCGGCGCACGACCTGCTACATGCCTGCAGCCTGTATCTGTTCACCGCGGGCGCGGCGTACTTCAACACCTCTGCTCCCCTCATAGTGCGGGCGAGCGGTATCTCAGGGTACTTGAGGGGTCCGAGCGGCCTCCTTTGGACGCAAGCGGCAACGGCCGGTCTGGCCACCTCACTTCATCAACATCAACTACATGAACAGTTACTATAAGTAATGATTACACTTGGGAATTCAACAACTATAATTGGGTGACATTGCCAAATGTTTCATCACTTTCAAGTATTAAAAGTTTATCTTCAGAAATTCAACTTCTACAAACAGAAAGACTTTACTTCACCTGCAACAACAAATTGTGAAACTGAATCACACAACATTCTGAAAATCTTGTAATCTATTTTCACATTCACCTTATAACTTGGAACTTGTTTCAAACTGATTTCATGTGTCACCCCTGGAGGAACTTTTGGGGGGGGAGGTCTGTACCGGGCGGTACACCTCTACTCGGTTTATTTAAAAGTTGCGCCAGTTGAAACTCCTCTTCTGGAGGAAGTCTGAACTTTATCTACACTATTAATCTACTAATTCCTCAGAAGATGTCACTACCTGGAAATCTTTGAGTTTGTGAACTGTGTCATTTTTGATGTGTTTTTGTTTCGCTTGAAGTAAGAAGTGCGAACTTTCCCTTCTAGAGGACACTACTGAAGATCAACAATAGTGCGACCTAGTGCGGAGTCAAAGAACTATTTTGTTGGAGAAATTTTTATTTCAAGAGTTTGTTCTTTGTTAAATTTCTTTCTGTCATTGTTTAAGTTGGCTGTATACCCCTCTTTTTCCCCTTAGTTTGGATCTAGCCAATCCCGAATTTCTTTAATTAATTTTCCACCAATAATGTGTTTCTTTTTCCTCTATGTAGGGGTTTCTTTTCCCTAGCCAATAAAAATTTTGTGGGAGGGTGTTTTCTTTCCCATAACGCCTAGAATCTTCCGCGAGAGGATATAAACTGCTGATTTTAGGGTCTCGGGGCCACTTCTGTTCCATCTTTCAGTGTATTAAGTACATAGCAGGAGGCGGGAAGCGCCTCTTTCTTCGGCGGCGTCTACAACCAGGTAATGGCCAAGTAATTACTTCTTTCTTTGCTTGCTCAGCAGTTTAACCTTCGGGGCGGGTTCTAGGCCTTCCACCATGTAACTTTCCTTTAAAATGTAAAGACTACTGGTACCTATCCTATCTTCTAAACTACATATTGGGATAGAGAGTGCTAACCCTCTCGAGTTCCCACTCATATTGTTTTGAGGTGAACTTATTTTCCCAAACCAATTCTTCCGTGATGTAATGTAAATTGTTATTTTCTTAAGTCACCTCTGTAGTATGGGATTAGCCCTTGTATTATCGGCCTAGTGCCAAGTAGGTTTTAAACAAAGTGTATCAGGAGTGCGGTTAGCCTCCTCTCAAATTATTATTTTAGAGGTCATGTAATCAACTTTCTTTTTCATTCAATAGACCTCAGTAGGTTGGGTATTCTACCCCTGTGTATAGGTCCCTTGAGGACAGCTTAAAGGTAGAGTTTGGCGTGGCCTTTGAGAGGCTTAAATCTTGAGCGCGAGTGGCTCTTTTGCAAATGGTGTGTCATATGCCTCGTGGAGGCTTTTCTATGTAATTCGGAGCCAGGAGCTCCTAGGTATGAATGGGGTTTTCTGCCCCTCTGTTAAAACTGGTGTTTGTGGTAAAACTGAGCTGATCGCTGAAGTCAGGGCGTGAAGCCCAAAACCTGTAAATATTGTAACTCCCCTTGTTTTGCTACGTTGTACCTGCCATGTTTGTTGTTTCTTTGTTTTTGAAAAGAAAATATAACCTTGTTAAATTTTAAATTAATTTTCATGCACTATAATTTCGTAGCTTGAAACCCATTCACACCCGCACCTTCTTTTACGCATAACTACCGCTAAAACCCGGTAACAATTATTATTATTATTATTACAAAATAATATGTAACTCAATAGCCTGATTTTTGATAGTAAGCTATGCTAAAACCGGCTAAAACTAGAGAATAAAATTTATTTTACATGCCCAGGAAGTAAGTTTTAAACCTTCCTCTCAAATTGTGAATAATTTCATGAGGACAATTAGGCTTAGAAAATGACTGACATGTCCATTTTCTAAATTTACACTGCACTTGTGTTAACTAATATGAAGTAGAAATTATTATTATTATTATTATTATTATTATTATTATTATTATTATTATTATTATTATTATTATTACTACAAAATACTATGTATTCAATAGCCTGGTTTATGATAGTAAGCTACCTCATTATTGTGAAATTGGTGAAAAAGGAAAACTGAGTCATGATATCGAACAGAACTGAAGGTAACAACTGTGGCACTCATCTTCAGACTGAAAGACTTCCTTTGCAACATCTTTGAAGCGCAAGAAGGAAGAGGACGATCATGAGAACTCATTGTGAAAACTTGGCTACTGGAAAGATTTGTCGTTCATATACGGAGCTAACAAATAAATTCTCAAGACAGATCTCTGTGTTTGCAGTGACAGAGCCTAGTCTTTAGAAGATGAAAACTGAGTTGGCCGTACTGTTAGGGGCGCTCAGCCATGAGCTTACATTCGGGAGACAGTGGGCTCGAATCCCTCTATTGGCAGCCCTGAAGACGGTTTTCCGTGGTTTCCCATTTTCACAACCGGCAAATGCCAGGGTTGTACCTAAATTAAGACCACGGCCGCATCCTTCCCACTCCTAGCCCTTTCCTATCCCATCATCGCCATAAGACCTGTCTGTGTCGGCGCGGCGTAAAAAAAAAGAAATAAGAAAGAAAGAGAATTGATGCGAATAGGAAGGGAAGAGTTGGCTACGAAAAACTATTCTAGTAATATAAACTCCTTTCTGCCGTTAGTGACAGCTGATAATCATGTTCAGATCCATCGGGCCACCAGGTCTACGTAGCATTTGAACCACAGGAATGGGACATATTATTTCGAAAAGTAATCCATGCATTGTCCGGAATTCGAACTGGAGTTACCTTGTTGGGGCACCAGTGACAATCATGTCTTCCACCCATCCATAAATGGAAAAGCGTATCAGGATAACTGTGAGGACGATCTAGAGTCAGCCATGAAAGCGGGCACGGTAAGTCTGCACAAAAGTGGTATCAACTGACTGCATGTGCGATTACACCAAGCCTGAGTGAAACCACACAGAAACATTCAGGTGCCATGTTTTGCTTATAGAGAAAAATACACACTTCGTTCACCACAGTATTTTAAAATTGCGTGACATGGTACAGGAAGGATTAGCTATAGGAAACAGTACTGCATGTCATATGCCCTTTCACAGAATAGTCTCCTTAATTTCACTACTTCTCAGTCACCACAATCGAGACCATCTTAGCGCAACACAAAAATATACACAAACTCGTTAGTTATTTCTTCAGCATGACTATCGTCTCTGTCAGTGGAGGAGAGCTGAAGTTGAAGTTATAGCTTATCATTTAACAATGATACTTTATTCTAGCTGTAAGCTCCGTGGCTTAGGTAGCAGCGCGCCGGCCTCTCACCACTGGTTTCCGTGGTTCAAATTTCGGTAACTCGTGTGAGATTTGTGCTGGACAAACTGGAGGCGGCACAGGGTTTTTCTCCGGGTACTCCGGTTTTCTTTGTCACCTTTCACTCCAGGAACACTCTCCTATATAATTTCATTTCATCTGTCAGTAATTAATTATTGCCCCAGATGAGTGCGACAGGCCTAGGCAGCCGGCACAATTCCCATCCTTGCCACTAGATGGGGGCTTCATTCATTTCATTTCCGACCCTGTCGAATGACTGGAAACTGGCTATTTTCATTTTCTTTCATCTTATGTTAATTGTGGAGCACTCTTTCTTTGAGCTATTTTTATATCCAGATTTATACCACTAAGCATCTTGGCCGACTCCTTAGATGAATGGTCAGCATAGCTACCTCGATTCCCGGTCGGGGCAGGGATTTTAGCTGCGTCCATTAGTTCCTCTAGGTCGGGGTCTGAGTGTTTATGTACAGCTTAATACACATCACGTAATGTAAATAAAACATATCACACCAAAAGGACGCCCAATGGGGAACATATCCCTCGCAGGGTATAGGCGTCAGAAAGGGCATCCGGCTGTAAAACTGGGTCACATTCACTATTAGTGCCAACCCAAAATAACTGGTAAACGGCCATAAATAATAATAATAATAATAATAATAATAATAATAATAATAATAATAATAATAATACCATTATGAATTATAGATTTTATTTTACAATTGGCTGTACGTCACACCGACACAGACAGGTCGATGGGGTAAGAAAGAGCTAGGCGTGGGAAGTAATCGTCCGTAGCTTTAATTAAGGTACAGCCGGAAATGACAAACCACGGAAAACTGTCTTCAGGGCTACCAACAGTGGGGTTCAAACCCACTATCTCCTAAATGATCGCAGAACTGGCTAAACATATTTTTGAATAACACGTTATGCTAGCATTGTCTGACTCCTGACGCTGAATGGTCAGCGTTGAGGCCTTCGGTTGCGAGGGTCCCGGGTTCGATTCCTGGTCGGGTCGGGGAATTTAATCGAGTGTGATTAATTCTTCTGGTTTGGTGACGGGTTGTTTGTGTTTATCAGAACACTCTCCTCTTCATATCCAGACAATACACCACACTATCAACCACCAACAAAACACACAATGCCGGTAGTGATTGCATCCCTCCACAAAGGGCTGGTGTCAGGAAGGCCAACCGGTGGTAAAACAGGGCCGAATCCACGTGTGCGACACAGTTCGCACCCATGACCCCTACACGCGTGGAAAATGCAGCAGAAGAAGAAGATGGGGAAGAAGAAGTCATGCTGTCGTAGTAGTCTGCATAATAATAATAATAATAATAATAATAATAATAATAATAATAATAATAATAATAATAATAATAAAAATTATTATTATTATTATTATTGAACTCGTGAACCTACCGTTCCATCTTCGGTCGTCTGCCTCGGCTGTTTCGGTAGAACAATATTGATTCTTAGATCTTGGGGCCGTGTAGGTTTCTTCCTTATCACTTCATCGAGCGATCGACAGGGTTCAGCGGAGAGTATAACTACTTCAAATAAGTAGCAAAATGTGCTTACTAAAAATTTATTGAACGAAATCACGATAATCTCGCTTACTAAATAACCATAAAAAATTAAATTTTCGCAAAATATTGTTATAATTGAGTCACATTGCATAACGCGAACGTCGAAAGTAGCTTGAAAGTATTTACATTAGTGTCTTCCAAGGTTTGAAAATGCAATATAATATTTGTGGACAACAGAAACAACAGAACAGAAAAACCTGAAAATCGGGCAGCATTGACCCAAACGATAACTGAGAGTTAACCCACACGATCCGTGGAAAATCTGACCTTCAACAACTATAATTCCAGATTTACATTTAATTAAGTTTATCTACCAGTCGAATATCTTCTCGGATATCGGAACATCCCCGAATGGATACTTAATCGAACCAAATTAATTATCACTTGCTCTGGGTAGGTTACGAAATATTATTTGAAAGCATGGTGTTTATTACAAGTTAACAGCAATGATCAAGATCTGAAAGAAAATCACACCATGTGTTCCATCTAGTGACATCCTTAACTTATAATGAAATGTCGTATGGCTTTTAGTGCCGGGATATCCCAGGAAGGGTTCGGATCGCCAGGTGCAGGACTTTCTATTTGACACCCGTAGGCGACCTGCGCGTTGTGATGAGAATGAAATGATGTAGACAACACATACACCCAGCCCCCGTGCCATTGGAATTAACCAATTAAGGTTAAAATCGCCGACCCGGTCGGGAATCGAACCCGGGACCCTCTGAACCGAAGGCCAGTACGCTGACCGTTCAGCCAACGAGTCGGACCCTTAACTTATAGATAAATCCCGATGCCGAAATATGCATCACCCCAAAAAGATGTTCAGAATGAACCAACAACACTTGATCCGAGAGGAAGGAACAAAACTGCGTAATGCAAGGAAACATTAAACTAAACTACAAGTGATCGGGAGACAAACGTCTCACCTGTTGTCCCGTTTCTTTACGGGGTCGGGTATGAGGTGAGATGAATCTGTCGTGGCGGGTTTTTATGACCGGATGCCCTTCCTGACGTCAACGTCATCAGAGGAGTTAATGAGATAAAGTGGATGACGTGATATATGATAGTAGAAAGGGAGAGGGTGACACCCGGTGCCGCCACATAGCCTACTCCTGTCGAATAGCGCCAAGGGGTCTGCTCGAGGCTTTACGTCTCCATCCGACGGACGAATCACCATCAACAGCGTCATATGCCCTCACTCCATATGAGCACTGTGGATAGGTTTGGAATTTAATCCAGACTTTTGGCATGCAATCTAGTGATTAGAAATTGTATACCACCACATTCCCTAACCTGCCGGCCAACATTCTGATGATGAATTTTTTTCGACCAACGGGACTCGAACCGGCTAACCTCGGTGTCAGACCGTTTAGACTTCAACGCCTTAACGATCATGGCCACCAGGCCGGCTGGACAAACGTCTTGCCTAAATAACGTAAATAACCTAAAATAAATTATTTGTAACAGCTGACGAATCGAAACTGTATTCATAGTGTAAATTTCTTAATACCAAAAATAAAAAAACTGAGGGTCAACATACTGCACTATCGTAACAAACCGTATACCCGAACAGTGAATCTCGAAGTAAAAGAAAACAATGTTAAACAGAAAATGAAATGTCATCGAGCTTGAACGCACGTGACTAAGTAGCCAGGTTTCCATGTGGGACAACCCTTACATTTAAATAAATACTGATGCAACGCTATTACGAAGCATTTTTCAGCTAGTAAAGATTATGCCGAAACGTGGCCTGAATAGTACCTGCTAAAATCTTCCATACCTGCATCCACTACTCCAGACAATATCATCGTTCAAGTCGATTAATGAAAATGCCTAACCTATGACTTGACTATGTACAAACGGCGTCCTGATCCTATCGTTCAGCAAACGCTGTCGTGCCTACACACATCTGACGGTAATTACAGTATGTGCAGGTGGCATCCCGAACCTATCGTTGAGCCAACCCTGAAGTATCTACATACCACTAACACTATGTACACGCGCCTCAGTCCTATCGTTGAACCAACATTGAAGTGTCTACACATATTATCTAACAGTAACTGTGTACACGTGGCATCCCTAACCTATCGTTGAGCCAACACTATGGTATTTGCACATCACTGATGCTGTTGGGCGAAATCGAAAACGTGAAACAATGTCCGGATATTTAAATGTAATTCTTATTGAAATTCTAACACACGAAGTGAAATCCGCTACAAAATGAACTCGAATCTGGAAGTATTAATTATGTCCACTTCCTACGATAAATTGTGAAATCGAAATTAAATAACGGGCTCGACCAGTTCAATCTATCACTCCTTGAAATTCAAACACGTAAAGTGAAGTTTGCTAAATAAAAGTAAACTAAAATTTCATCTGATATTACGTGATACGAATGAAAACAATAATCACAACCACCACCATAGCCCTGCCTCAAACTTTCTTCCCACTTATTCTCATAAATATTTCATTCCTTATTTCGATCCATTACCTATTCTTGAGCTTGATCAAATTTTAAGTAGCCTACAAGTGATCCCATAACCAAGTAACTTCATGATAATCTCACATTCATCTATCTATCTATCTATCTATCTATAGAGTGAGGCATCAATTAACATGCAATGTCAACACTCCAAACATGTCATTATAAAGTCTCCAGTGATGTAAAATTTAATCAACATACGCATTGCAAACTCTCAATCTGGTAAACTAATGTTCACACCTAGAAAATATCGAGAGTTTGTCCAATCTTTAAATCTGGGGATAATAAGATGATTGAGAATTATCGACCTGTCTGTATTTTAAAGTTCCGTGCAAAATACTAGAACAGATCTGATATTGTCAGATTTTCGCTCATATAAAGAGAGCTGTAAGTGAATATCAGCATGGCTTTATCCCTGGTAGATCAACAATAGGCAATCTTGTTAATTTTAAGCAGTATTCTTTTAATGTTCTACATAGGCAGGGAAATGTTGATGTAATTTACTTGGATTATTTGAAAGCCTTTGACAAAATTGATCACGACATTTTATTGAAAAAGCTCTCTGAATTTGGAATGACTTCGCCAATACTAACACTGATTTAATCCTACCTTAGAGACAGAAAACAGTATGTAGCATATCGCAATTTTAATTCAGATATTAGGTATTTTAGGTCATAAGTCCACTTCGAACTTGATAAAGTATTAATGTGCTGTAAATTCCGTTTGCTACTTATGAATAATGGTGTATATTTTTGCTTTTAGATATTACGTTCTTTCTGACATTTGTTACTTTTAATAATTAATGTATAGTGACTAAGCCACCTGTAATTGGAGAAACATCTCCGTTGGTGGTATGAAATAAAGTAATAAAAATAAATAAATAAATAAATAAATATACAAGGCTGTGGCATGATTTATTAACTAATTTAAGAGGACAGTCATTTACATTTCTAACTACAAATACATAATATTGGAATTAGACAGACCTGTAATTGTGCTGATTGATGTGGCGTCATTTAGCTGCCTCATAATGATAACTTATCAATTCTAACTTATCAATTACACTGACTCTGCACTTGTCTTGATGCAACACAAATTAAATCTTCTTCTGAAAATTGTACGATGCACAACTCTTCTAACCTCGTGACTGCTTAGAACGTATGAAGCTACTAACGTGTAAGGGCCAGATACTCGTTCCTGCGTATCCGTGAGAAGAGATAACCTTCACCTCGCCTTCTCAATACAAACCAAATGTTTCTTCCATGGTCAGGTAACCAAAAGATCGTGTTAACAGAGTTGATAGACAAACAGACTTCAATCTCCTTTACAAAAGTTCATTAAAACCTTCGTAATCACTAACACACGGTGTCACAATGTTCCCGTCGCGCTACGGTCACTACAGCATTACTGTTATTAAACTTAATTTAAAGTTTTTTGAACACTTTGTCTTTTCCTGCCATCGAGATCTCAAGTCAATGACCTAGTTCTTCAATTTTTTAAAGTTCTCTTCTTGGTGTCGACTGTCGCAGGTTCACGCTCTCGGACCAATGCATGCTGAGTGAGTTCTCTCGTGGAAGAGGGAGTATTTGTACGAAATCTAGTGACGCTCAAAAACGCGTCCCCTTGTAGTCCAATCAATCAATCAATCAATCAATCAATCAATCAATCAATCAATCAATCAATCAATCAATCAATCAATCAATCAATCAATCAATCAATCAATCAATCAATCAATCAATCAATCAATCAATCAATCAATCAATCAATCAATCAATCAATCAATCAATCAATCAATCAATCAATCAATCAATCAATCAATCAATCAATCAATCAATCAATCAATCAATCAATCAATCAATCAATCAATCAATCAATCAATCAATCAATCAATCAATCAATCAATCAATCAATCAATCAATCAATCAATCAATCAATCAATCAATCAATCAATCAATCAATCAATCAATCAATCAATCAATCAATCAATCAATCAATCAATCAATCAATCAATCAATCAATCAATCAATCAATCAATCAATCAATCAATCAATCAATCAATCAATCAATCAATCAATCAATCAATCAATCAATCAATCAATCAATCAATCAATCAATCAATCAATCAATCAATCAATCAATCAATCAATCAATCAATCAATCAATCAATCAATCAATCAATCAATCAATCAATCAATCAATCAATCAATCAATCAATCAATCAATCAATCAATCAATCAATCAATCAATCAATCAATCAATCAATCAATCAATCAATCAATCAATCAATCAATCAATCAATCAATCAATCAATCAATCAATCAATCAATCAATCAATCAATCAATCAATCAATCAATCAATCAATCAATCAATCAATCAATCAATCAATCAATCAATCAATCAATCAATCAATCAATCAATCAATCAATCAATCAATCAATCAATCAATCATGATCTGCATTTAGGGCAGTCGCCCAGGTGGCAGATTCCCTATCTGTTGTTTTCCTAGACTTTTCCTAAATGATTTCAAAGAAATTGGAAATTTATTGAACATCTCCCTTGGTAAGTTATTCCAATCCCTAGCTCCCCTTCCTATAAATGAATATTTGCCCCAGTTTGTCCTCTTGAATTCCAGCTTTATCTTCATATTGTGATCTTTCCTACTTTTATAAACGCCATTCAAACTTATTCGTCTACTAATGTCATTCCACGCCATCTCTCCGCTGACAGCTCGGAACATACCACTTAGTCGAGCAGCTCTTCTTCTTTCTCTCAATTCTTCCCAACCCAAACATTGCAACATTTTTGTAACGCTACTCTTTTGTCGGAAATCACCCAGAACAAGTCGAGCTGCTTTTCTTTGGATTTTCTCCAGTTCTTGAATCAGGTAATCCTGGTGAGGGTCCCATACACTGGAACCATACTCTAGTTGGGGTCTTACCAGAGACTTATATGCACTCTCCTTTACATCCTTACTACAACCCCTAAACACCCTCATAACCATGTGCAGAGATCTGTACCCTTTATTTACAATCCCATTCATGTGATTACCCCAATGAAGATCATTCCTTATATTAACACCTAGATACTTACAATGATACCCAAAATGAACTTTCACCCCATCAACGCAGTAATTAAAACTGAGAGAACTTTTCCTATTTGTGAAACTCACAACCTGACTTTTAACCCCGTTTATCAACATACCATTGCCTGCTGTCCATCTCACAACATTTTCGAGGTCACGTTGCAGTTGCTCACAATCTTGTAACTTATTTATCACTCTACAGAGAATAACATCATCCGCAAAAAGCCTTACCTCCGATTCCACTCCTTTACTCATATCATTTATATATATAAGAAAACATAAAGGTCCGATAATACTGCCTTGAGGAATTCCCCTCTTAATTATTACAGGGTCAGATAAAGCTTCACCTATTCTAATTCTCTGAAATCTATTTTCTAGAAATATAGCAACCGCTAGACCGAGTTTTCTAAAGGTCACCCCAGTGATTCTACCTATTTTACCAATCATAATGGTGAAGTTCGTTGATTTCTCCTGCTTTTTCACGGGCGTAATTAATTAATACAGTGGGTGACTTTCCCGCGTCGTCTGGATGGATGACCCTGCCTCGTGTCGTTTCCACTTTGGCGATAGGCAGGAAAACTTCTCTCTGGGCGTAATTAATTATATTTCTCCCTCTGAAGTGAGCTTTATCAAGTGATTCCAAAAATTCTTATTAATTAATTCCTCTCTAATAGCATTGCCGAAATCTCTCCCAATAGGGGTTATTAGCCAAAAATTTATTATCAATTTCCGAAGTCTTCCGAAATGTTCCATTATTGCCCGATGCCTTGGTCACCTCGTGCCGTGAGTGATAAACAAGGAACATCAGACTAACTGTTTACCAAAGTGGATGCGCGCTTTCCCCTCTCGCAGCTGGCCGTACATAGCCGTGCGTCGGATTTTCTGTAATGTAGCATTATGGGCTTATTAATATATTATTGTCGTTATTTTAATAATACTGTATTGATTGTGAGTTGAAGGATGTTTCATTTGTATTTCTTTCAGTTTGTCTTCTTCTTCTTAATCCGTTTACCATCCAAGGTTGGTTTTCTCTCTTGGACACAGGGATCCCACCTCTATCGCCTCAAGGGCAGTATCTTGCTATGCTGAACAGGGGCCTTGTGAGGGGAGGGCCATGGGAAGATCTGAAGGGATGGACAAGGAAGAGCGAAAGAAGTGGCCGTGGAATTAAGTATATTAATGTTGATCATTTTCTTTTCTTTTCTTTTCTTTTCTTTTTTTCTTAATCCTTTTACTCTCCAGGGTTGGCTTTTCCCTCAGACTCAGTGAAGGATCCCACCTCCACCGCCCAAAGGACAGTGTCGTGGAGCGGGAGACTTTGGGTCGGAGGATACAACTGTGGAGGAGGACTAGTGCCTCGCCCGGGCTGCCTCACAACCACGAATTTACAGAAATGATGACGAAAATGGTAATACGTTACTTACCTGCTGGCAAGCAGTCAGAGGCGTTGCCATGGTAACTTGTAGGTTCGTTGTCGGTCTGTCGGTCACTCAATACAGAGCATGATACATGCAGAAAATAGTAATTTTCTCCGTCATTTGAAGAGTAAGGTAAATTATGAACATAACAAAAGTTGTTTATAATGAAGAGACGTTTCACTTACAGTCCACGGAGTTTACAGAAAATCAATAGGAGAAAAGGAAAACCGTTCTGGTTTACCTATAAACCTTCGTCTATGCATATAAAAACCTTCCCCGGGATGAGTATACACTAAATATGACGTTTGGTCGAGATCTATCCAGCTGTTTCGCCGTGATGTTGGAACAGACAAACAGACAAACAGACACGAAAAATAAAAACCATCGATTCGGTCTTGAGTTGACCTAAAATGGATAAATATCTGATAAATTGGCAGAAGAATGAAATTACAGACAGTGGAACAACTACAATATTATTTATATACGTTCTGATTTTTAAAAGTGTATCATACATTTTAAATACACTTAAGGAATGGAATGTGAGGTTCAAAAAATCTTGGTTCTATGTTGACTCATTGACCAAGAGGATAAATAATGTAATTCAGACAACAGACGTCATGCGAGATACAGAGCAATGTTTTGCTTATATCCCACGCCAACTGTTCTCACTGGAACATACACCTTTTCATTAAAATGCAAATTTCTACAAATAAACTGCAGGGGATATCCGCATGGAAAATGGTAGAGAGACGAAGAGATCAACCTAGAAAAGCAAAAAGTGAAGAATGTTTTATTGTATAAAGCCCCATACCCAGCAAGTTTTCAGTTTCACTTGACATCTAATGTCACGATCTCACACTCGGGGGTTCCAGTTTTACGTGGAATATAAATACGGGGGAAGTGAACTTAGGTTTCAAACTCTCTACATATATTGGCCAGTATTCGAACCGTGGCTACTTGGTGAAGAGTCAAAGATGATATCACTGGGCTTCTCTCTCGTTTCTTGTGATTTTCATCATATTCTGCTTCTTCTAGTTGGCTGCGTGGTTATGGTGGGTTAGAGCCCCACAGTCAACCGCTCTAAAGGTGATTTTCCATTTTCAAACCAGGCAAATGCTTGGACTGTCCTTAACTAAGGCCACAACCTTTTTGTTTCCAGTTCTATTCTGCTGTCATCAAAAAACTCAACAGTGTTAGTGAGACATTAATAGCATAATATTCATTCATTCTTTATTTTCGTTTCGTTTTGGCCAACTAGGGACTACGGGGCTCGACTTAGCTATGGTCTTCTGTTTTTCTTGGCCCAGTACGCTTTCATTTCCTGGTTGAGTGCCTGCTTCCTTCCATCCATTCACTTAGGTCTGGTGGTCCCTGTACTCTATTTGCTTGTGAAGGACAGTGGGAAGACTCCCCGTAGGATGCCCGGTCGGCACTGAGTTCGCTTCTCTGTGGTCTCTAATGCGATCTGAAGTTCCTCTACGTCTGATTTGACTGATGTTATTCACTTGGTCTTGGAAGCCTTTCCTCTACTTGTCACTGTGAGGATTCTGATGGTGATCCTGCAGGGTTTCAGGTGGATCATGTACCCGTGGGAGATCAGTCTCTTTTTCCTGATACACGTGACTGTGTCTTCCTGATGTTCGAAGTGCTTGTTGTTGTGCCCCATCCTGTAGGTGCCATCCTCCCCTCTAATGGGTCCTAGTATCCTCCTCAAGATCTTCCTCTCTTTAAGTTCTATTTTGCTAAGTGGGCCGTTACGAATCATCAAGAGGTACTCAGAGGCGTAGAGTATAGAGGGTCTCATAGTGAGTTGCAGTGTTTCAGCTTTAGGTTTTTGGAGATTTATCTGAACGATCTGAAATTCTCCTAGTATATGATTTGGACTCTTCCAGGGCATGACCTTCCTAGGTTGTCGCTTAGTCGCGGTTGATTTTTTAAATTATTTATTAATTTTTAATTTTTATTCTTCCTTTATCCTGTTCACATGATGGCTTATCCTTATTGTGAATATTGACTTTTTCACGCCTTTTCGGGACAATTTTGTTGAGGACATTCTGCGACAGTCTCCCATTTTTCATAGCCGTTAGATCCGTCCACGTCCTGGATGTTTACTCCCAAAGAGTGTCCCTTTGATAACTTGCTGGAGCACGGATAACGTTTCATTATCTTTCGTCATGTCGGATTCAAAGTGATGGTTACTAGGATCTAGGTCATCGGCTTCTGATGGAATCGAATGAAATGGTAGATTAAAATTTACCCACTGAATAAGATGATGCAGTATAGTTTTGCTAGTGGTTTAACGTCGCAATAACACATCGGAGATTTTCGGCGATGCAAGTATGAGAAATGGCAAGGATTTGGAAGGTACCGGCCATGGCTTTGATTAACGTACAGTCCGAGCATTTGCCTGTTCTGAAAATGGGGAAACCAAGGGCTGACAACGGTGTGATTCTAACCCACCATTTCTCAAATGCAAACTCACAGATAAGCGTTTAACCAGCTCCAGAGCTAGAGGAATTACCTGTACGCAGTTCGAATCCCCGCCCCGGCCGGAAATCAAACGCAGTGCGCTCTGAACCGAAGGCCATTACGTTGAGCAATCAGCCAAGAAGCCGGGCATACAGAGGCGTGCTATATTTCTCAAGTTAGTAACAAAAATAAACTAAGCAACAGTGAAGATAATTTTATTAATACAGGCTGACCCAAAAGTTCGTTAACATTTAAAGAGGCAATACTTCACGGAAAACTGGAGGTAGGGAGGTAAATTGACACGCACAATTGGCATGACATGGGGTTTTATTGACACAAAAAGAAAGTACACAATATGACCAACAGACAGCGATTCATACGATACACAGCAATAATTAGCATAACAATCGAGGTTTGGCAACAACGATCTTTTTTATGATACATGCTCAACATGTCGACCGTCATTCATAAATAATTCCTGTAGTCGAGGGGCAATGTTGTGAACAGCACTGTACAGCATATCCATAGATATGGTGAGAAATTGTCATCGGATGTTGTCTTTTAGCATCTCTAATGGGGTCGGGTGATCGCGGTAGACTTGCAACTTCAGGTAACCTCACAACGAATAACCACATGGATTGAGGTCGGGGGACCGAGCAGGGCAAACATGACATGCCATGATTGCAGGCTCATCTCACGCTCCTTTATTTTAGCAAGTTGTTTTACGTCGCACTGACGATGGGACAGGAAAGGGCTAGAAGCGGGAAGGAAGCGGCCGTGGCCTTATTTAAGGTACAGTCCCAGCATTTGCCTGGTGTGAAACCACGGAAAACCACCTTCAGGGCTGCCGACATTGGGGCTCGAGCCCACTATCTCCCGAATACTGGATACTGGCCCCACTTAAGCGACTGCAGCTATTGAGCTCGGTACGTTCTTTTCATTCCGTACTCGGCTCTCATGCGGTATCACTGACGTGTTACTGTCCAGCGCCATCTGTTGGTCATTTTGTGTACTTTATTTTGGTGTCAATAATACCCCATGCCATGCCAATTGTGTGTTTCAAGTATTACCTCTCTACCTCCAGTATTTCGTGAAGTATGTATTGCTTCGTCAAATGTTAACGAATTTTGTGTCATCCTGTATATTAATTATGTACATTTTATAAATGTTATTTTTCTTCCCATTTCTAAAACGTACTAATGGTATATGGTGGAATAGTTCAGGGGTTCTTGCATATACTTTTGTTCTACGTGTTAGTTTTAATACACATCTATAAACAACACATCACACTAAAGACCACTACAGGAACACACAATAATAAATAAATTCCTCCACATACGGTTGGCGTTAGGAAAGGCATCCGACCGTAAAATTAGGCTAAACCCATATAAAGTGACGACCCCAGGTAGCTGGTTAAAGGCCAGGGAAAAGGAGGCGCACGTCTCAGTATGATATTTTGATATCTGACAATTTTTAATCGTCAATATCTCTATTTCATGTTTCCGGAGTAGGGCGTTACGGCTGAAAACTTTCAAATTAGAGCAGTAATCTGTGTATACAAAATGTCAGTTCTCTTTTCTTAAGTCAGAAAATAAAGTGCAGCAAGCGTACTTAGTGCTACAACTTAAGGATCGAGAAAATAAGATGACTGCAGTGGTCGCAGATGAGAAGAGTTCGTGGATGTTCGCTTTCATCCCAAGCGTGACCTGTATCGCAGAGAAGTTTTCCGAGTAGGAAGCTGTTAGAAGAGGAGAAAAAACCGAAACCAATACTGAACTCGTTTAATCTAAAGTAGCAACACGAGGGTGAGCTTTGCATGTTGACACAACTTTTATATTGAGCCGACGAGAAACCTTTTCAAAACTTGAATTGTATTGAATGTTAATGCAAGGAGAAGAGAAAAGGAAAACCAAACAATGGACTTGATATGGAATATTCAAAAAGTTGGAAACTTTTCAAAACAAATCAGAATTAAAATAAGAACTTGACCGAATACATAGCTCGCAGATATTTATATAATCCTGGTTTTCAACCCGATTGTAATGTATCTGTCTACATGAAAATATTTCATTTTAGAGGCTCGGGATATCAGATCAACAACCCTGAGCATTTAGTGCATATGACATTTGTCTGACATAGCTGTATGATTACAGTGTCTGTAATGGTCAGTATACGAGGTCACTTCATAAGTCATGGTAACATTTATAGAATCTCGTACACTGTCAGTTAAAACACCTAGTTTTCAAATTTTCGGAAAGGGATAGAAGTTAAAAAATTAAACACAGGCAATCGACTCTATTGAAGTTCTCCCAAAGAAAACCTGCCAATTCTCCTCAGCATCATCTTATAACCCAATTTGTGGGTTTCAACTGATAGTACTTATGTGACATTCATGATTATGTGAATGCTGAAATTCTCATAGGCACACTTCCCACAGACTTAACTAATTAAAGGGTATGGATTTGACAAGCGTCAAAGTACTATTTTATCCAATGTGAATGTCATTAAAAGCAATTGTAATTTTAATTTTAAGAATTTATACCCTGTTGTGACGTCGCCAGACGCAAAAGTTAAGGCTACTTCTTAAAACACATCAAACTTCATAACCCAGCTTATGAACACATCACCCAATTTTAATGTATACGTTTTGTCATTGTCCTATGTATACACAGAGTCTAATGCTTTGTCAGTTTTTAGCTATAAGTGGCTGAGGATGATAATTGTATGATTGAAATTAGTCCCACAATGTGATATACTCGTATATAAATGATCACATATAAATATCTATTGATTAGGTGGAATCCGTACTTCTATTTATTGTAATTGTATCATTACGGATCAATATGAAGATAATTGCGTACAACATCTTAATATAGTTGTGTTCCTATCACACGTGGTACGAAAACTGACATTGTTATGTTAGTAAAGTGACTTGGAGCGTTTAGGGCATTATGTAGCGAAAGTTATAATTTAAACTCGTTCTAAAAGCATAAAATTGTAGGTACCCATTTCAATATAAACTTTAGATAACTTCCCGTATATTAACAAGTCAAGATATCTCTAGATCTATTTAGCTCATGCTTTCAATAACCAATCCGGTATGAGAATATCAGGAAATTTAAGCAATTAACAGTTGTCTATCACCACAAACTGATTATTCTCATTGTATTAATTTTCTATAATTGCACCTACGTGAACTTGCTTTTATACAAGTTCATCACAATAGCGCACTGAAACGTTTTCACTTATACATTTGAACTCAAAACCATACAATCATGTATATACATAAATATAAAGGGGGTCCGCTGTCTGTAATTTCGTTTGTTTTGAAAATTTTCCAGATATTTATCCGTTTTAGGTCAACTCAAGACCGAATCGGTGGTTTTATTTTTCGTGTCTCTTTGTCTGTCTGTTTGTTCCACCATCATGGCGAAACGGCTGGATAGATCATAACCAAACTTCACATTTAGATTATACTCATCCCGGGGAAAGTTTCGATATGCATATCATATTAAAATATCTGAATAGACGGGGGCTTTATAGGAAAAATCAGAACGGTTTTCCTCCATTTTCTCTTATACTATTGATTTTCTGTAAACTCTGTGGACCGTACGTGAAACGTCTCTTCATTATAAACAACTTTCGTTATGTTCATAATTTACCTTACTTTTCACATGACGGAGAAATTTACTCTTTTCTGCGGGTATCATGCTCTGTATTGAGTGACCGACAGACCGACAACGAACCTACAGGTTACCATGGCAACGTCTCTGCATGCCAGCAGGGAAGTAACGTATTGCCATTTTCCTCATCATGCCTTCAAATTCGTGGTTGTTCCTTGGGTAGAAGGCAAGAGAGGCGTCAATCGGCCATTCTGCAGGATATTGGTGGAATATCGTTGGAGGTTATAACCGTCCTCGAATAGCTCAAGTAATAACACCATTAGTCATATTCTTATCTGTTTACCTAAGAATCTCTGCGCCTAAATTTCTCCTCTCTTACCGCTTTCTTATATCCATAACTAATTTATTGAGGGGCATTTGATTCGCCAATACATTCACTTAGAATTTACATATTTGTACTCATCCCGCTGTCCTCAGTTATAATCCTATTTTCTGTTAATTTCAACTTTCTCAACTGTATTATTTTCTTCCTTAATTACTCCGTATGTATGCGAGTGCTAATCCCGAAACCTGGACAATCTTTTCTTGGAGGAAATACATCTTCTAGGCCATGAAAATGTATAACTTTTGGCCCCGGAAAATATCGAAATATGGATGCACTTTTAACGACGGTGCAGACCTTCTTTTCGGAATAATTTGTGGCTAAGCCGTAAGTCTTATCACAAAAGAACACCTTTCAGTTTGGAGAGATCTGCAACTTTGGGCCTATGACATTTTGTTGTATCTCTATCCCTTATTCGTTAATTAAATAGTACTGCATTTCTTGAGTGCAATTTAATGTTGTACTTTTTACACGTGTATGTTAATGTTTGGCACACTTATAGGAAAGATGCAATCATGACATTGGGCAGGCACATTGACATGACCAGTGGCCATATGTTCACAAAATTTTATGATTCCAGGGTCACATGAGTATCAAAAAAATAAAGTAGTATGTGAAAACTGTACCAAATTTCACCCCATTCAATGAATAACTTAATCTAACCCATAAATATAGGAGATACGGGAAAATGTCACAGGACCAACCATGGAGAACACTGTACGAGTCGTCTGATGGTGAAGTCCGTTTGTAGGTGCAATTTAATATAGTCTTACTCACTGCATTTACAGTAATTTACGGAGAAATCAGTATACAATGTAGAATACCGTAGGGAAGCACGGCTACATTTGCTAGGTACGATATAATTGTGTTATCGGGAGTCTGCGTATCAAAGATTTCAAACGAAAAATAAAGCTGTATGTTTCCGTGCTGAAGTAGGGCATTGCGAATTTAGAGTCATTTCTATGTCGTTCCTTTACTCAATTCATCTTTCTCCAAACAAATCATTTTATCTTCAATTGTTTGTCTCTGTAAATCTTCTTCTTCTTTATCTGTTTAGCCTCCAGGGTCGGTTTCTGCCTCGGACTCAGCGAGGGATCCCACCTCTACCGCCTCATGGGCAGTGTCCTGGAGCTTCAGACTCTGGGTCTGGGGATACAACTGGGGAGGATGACCAGTATCACGCTCAGGCGGTCCCACCTGCTATGCTGAACAGGGGCCTGCTGGGGGATGGGTTAGACAAGGAAGAGGAAAGGAAACGGCCGTGGCCGTAAGTTAGGTACCATCCCGGCATTTGCCTGGAAGAGAAGTGAGAAACCACGAAAAACCACTTCCAGATGGCTGCGGTGGGAATCAGACCCATCTCTACTCATTTGACCTCACGAGGCTGAGTGGACCCCGTTCCAGCCCTTGTATTCCTTTTCAAATTTTGTGGCAGAGTCGGGAATTGAACCCGGGCCTCCGGGGGTCGCAGCTAATCACACTAACCGCTACACCACAGAGGCGCACTTTCTCTCTGTAAATGCACATTTTATTTCGCCACTTTCGTCTTTGTTTACTCTTTGCATCTTCCGTGTGGAGTTTTAGTGCGTTGCATTTAAAAACAATCGATTTAACACACGAAATTCATACAGCCTTTGATGATCGAAAATCCGAACGAATGACTGGATATGATAGTAGGAAGGAGAGGATGAAGCCCTGTGCTGGCACAGAGCCTACTCGTGTCGAATAGCACCAAGGGGGCTGCTGAACGAGTTAGTCTCCATCCGATGGACGAATTACCATCAACAGCATCGTATTCCTTCACTCCATACAGGTTTGGAATTTAATCCAGGCTTTTGGTACGCAATCTAGTTATTAGAAACGGCATGCCACCACATCCCCTACCCTGCCAGCCAACATTCTGACGGTAAAATTATTCTGGACGAATGGGAATCGAACCGTCGAAGCACCGTCTGAGGAAATAACTTCATACTTTTACGACCACGTCCACCAGACAGTCTGCTGTACTGTCTGATTGCAGATAGAAATACTGTGTTTTCATACTCCAGAATGGAAGAAAATTATTCATTCAATTCAATGCAAGAGAGTATTTTTCACTAAACTGTTGTAACCCGTACTTTGTACCAGTTTAAATCTTTCAAACCTTATCGTTTTCTTAATATATCTGTGGACAGCAACAGAAACCTGTCGCAGTTCGCCATCATGCCGATAGATATAGCTGTTTACCAATGTCTACACGGCGATGAGACAACTTCGTTGATGGCAACGTATTTTTCTTGAAAAAGGTGAATTGTACCTTACCTGTAAAGTAGACACAACAATCTATAACCGGTACCAATTTCACCTGTTGAAACCTTCCCGTTCCTTACTATCGCAGTGAAAGATAGACAGAATTAAACATTTTGTATATATTGATTGCTCCAGGCCAGCGAACATTTTTAGCAGACTTTGAAAACGACGAGTGTTTTGAGAGATTTGATTTCACTGGGTAAGTTCTTGGAAGTCCGTCTCTGTAGTGTAGTGGTTAGTGTGATTAGCTGCCACCCCCGGAGGCCCGGGTTAGATTCTCGGCTCTGCCACAAAATTTGAAAAGTGGTACGACGGCTGGAACAGGGTCTAGTCAGCCTCGGGAGGTCAAATGAGTAGAGGTGGGTTCGACTCCCACTTCAGCCATCCTCGAAGTGGTTTTCCGTGGTTTCTCACTTCCCTCCAGGCAAATGCCGGGATGGTACCTAACTTAAGGCCACGGCCGCTTCCTTCCCTCTTCCTTGTCTATACCTTCCAATCTTCCCATCCCCCCACAAGGCCCCTGTTCAGCATAGCAGGTGAGGCCGCCTGGGCGAGGTACTGGTCATTCTTTCCAGTTGTATCCCCCGACCCAATGTCTCACACTCCAGGACACTGCCCTTGAGGCGGTAGAGTTGAGATCCCTCGCTGAGTCTGAGGGGAGAAACCAACCCTGGAGGGTAAACAGATTAAGAAGAAGAAGTTCTCGGAAGATTTCTTAATACTGTATAAAGAAGGGTGTTGAACAGAGGAAGCTAATAATGCGCAGAAATGAATAACTAAGATATGTATACAAACATAATAAATCACATTTTAGTCTTCGCTGTATAATTTCACATTCGATTCCCCGCATATTATCGGCGACGCTTCATCAGAACAACAAACTTAAACCTGTATATACCAGGCGAGTTGGCCGTGCGGTTATGAGCGCGCAGCTGTGAGTTCGCATCCGGGGGATAGTGGGTTCGAATCCCACTGTCGGCAGCCCTTAAGTTGATTTTCTGTGGTTTCCCATTTTCACACCAGGCAAATGCTGGGGCTGTGCCTTAATTACGGCCACGGCCGCTTCCTCCCAACTCCTAGGCCTTTGCTATCCCATCGTGGCCATAAGACCTATCTGTGTTGGTGCGACGTAAAGCCACCAGCAAAAAGCCTATTTATAGCTTCTTTGGCCTAAATGTCAGTGTGCACGTTTTGCACATAAAATTAATGTTGTAGCCTATCATGCTTCAATTGTCTTCAATATTACATTTGAATAAGTTTTTTAAACGAACATAATTCACTACTTGTTCGATTTTCTGTTTGTGCGCATTTCGGAAACTTTAAATATAGGCCTAAAAGGGCATTTTTCATGCCTCAGGTTGAGTTAGGACTGAGGGTCAATGTTGGCAATTTGTTTTAAACGGGCGTATTTCACTGACATTGTCATTGAAGAGGCAATACGAAAACTCAGAAACGAGGGAATTAACTGCTCACTTATTCATTTAACATTTATTTACTCCTATGAAAGAAAATGTTCCATCAATGGGTATCCTGAAGTAAGCGGTATCATCAGCCAAACTTCTTTCGTGGATCTTAGGTCAAGTTGCCACTATCACAATCATCACGTTAAATCCATCTGGAAAAGTTCCCATTAAGACCTGATGAAAATTTAGAACTACATTCCTCAAGAGCTGAAGGACTTATACATAGAAACCTTTCCTTAGTCAACCGAATATAATCAATGACAGAAAATAAGAACTCTGAAAACAAGAGCAGTTTGGATAAATTTGTTAATATAAAGGTATTACTATACTTGTTTAATTTGTTCTGTGCAATAAGAAGCAACAGAGATGAACTTTAATCTTGCTCAGACATCTTTTCAGGAAGACTGTGACTGAAGAAAAGTATGTTTCTAAGTATTAAACTGTAAGATTGAATAACAAGTCATGTGTTACTTAGAATAATGATCGTAATTTCAGTTAAATCTAACCCTATTTCTCAAGTTAGAGGTTGTATTTTATATAAATGGCGTCAATAAAGTGTATAATAAAAAATGAACGTTTATTTGGAGATTAAAATTTATATGATATAATATCGCTTTATAACTTACCAATCAGATAAAAATACGAAAATGCATACACTGTACTTAATTGAGTCTTCACACAGGTTTTTGTAATTTCCCAAATTTTAGTCGATAGGACATACTCCTCTTAAAAAAATAGGTCTATTCTCTTGAACACAGAATATAACCGCGCTGGAAGTTTTGCTCTATGATCAGGTTACAGCCAGTCCATGACAACCAGATCAAATACCCTTATACAGTAGCTATTCGATTATTTAAATTTTGCACGGTAGTAACTCACAACTAATTTATAATCGTACTGTAGATGTCGAACCCATGTCAGAAGTTACGCAAGCAGGGTAATATTCTTTGTCATGTATCAGTTGTATCGGGCTATATTTGTCATTTCCGAAAATGCGATCGATTTTCCGATTTTCAGTACCGGTATGTGCCAGGTAACTAAAAATGCTACGAGAGGAACAGAAAGTTATTTTCATGTTTCGTAGACCTAGAGAAGGCATATTACAGAGTACCGAGGATAAAGGTGTCAGTCGTTCTTAGGGATTATGGGAATAAGGATAGATTATTAAAAGCAATCGAAGGCATTTATGTTAACAAGTAGGCTATAGTGAGTATTAATGGTACGAGTTCTTGGTTCAAGGTATTTACAGGGCATTCACTTTTGTTGTGCATAGTTTACATGGATCATCTACTGAAAGACATAAAATGGCAGGGAGGAATTCAGTTAGGTGGAAATATTGTAAAAATGGTGATCCTGATGATATGCGTATTCCTATGCCCACGAATTAGTATTAACAGCAGACTGTGCTGAAAGTCTGCAATGTAATATATTGGAACCTGACAACTGGTTCGGTGAGTATGATATGAAAATTAACCTTTCCAAGAGTAAAATGATGTTAGTAGGGAAGAAACCTAAGAGAACTGAATGCCAGGTGGGGAATAGAAAACTGGAACAGGCAGACCATTTGAAGTAGTTGCGATGTGTATTCTCGCACAACGGTAGTATAGTGAGATTGAATCAAGGTGCAGTATGCTCAATGTAGTGAACTCGTATTTGTGATCAACAGCAGTATTATGCAAGGGAGAATTCTCCGGGACAAAATTATCTTTACATAGGTGTGATCTCAGACCAGCTTATATGTACGGCAGTGAAATCTGGTTGGACTTAGGATATCTTATTCATAAGTTAGAAGTAACTGACATGAAAGTAGCGAGAATGACTGCTGATAGAAGCAGGTTGTACAACAATGTCGAGAAGGTACTCGAAATGAGGAGATAAAGGCTACGTTATGATTGAACTCAATGGACGAAGCGGTACGCATAAACCGGCTTCGGTGTTACGGTCATGTGAGGTGAATGGAGGAAGATAAGTTACCTAGGAGAATATAGGAGTCGATCGTGGAAGATAACAGAAGTAGAAATAGATGAAGGCGACGATGATTAGACTCAGTTTCTAATGATTTTAAGATAAGAGTTAGAGAAATAAACGAGTACCACAGAGCTACAGTAGTTACGAGAGGATTGTGAATGCGTTTTGTAATTTCACAGAGGTTTACAGAATGAACGCAGAAAGACAAACCAATCTATAATGAAGATATATATGTATGGTAGTTATCACAAAATAGTCAATATTTGAACAACTCCAGCTCTAGATTCTCTCAAGATAAATTCTGGAGCGGTTACTGTAGAGTGTTACTGCAGATAAACTTTCGTAGTCCATAGCTGGTTCAATTGAAAATAAATAAAATAACAGCCGCCAGCTACCAAGGCCGGATACTATGGCTGAGGATGCCATTACACTGACCTCGTGGCACTCAATACCTGCAAGCGTTCTGGTTAGGCAGCAGTCATCTTGGTAGGCTAAGGCCCTCTGTGGGCCACATGCACCACATGTTTGCTTTGTATTAATGATATCAACGAATCGATTGCGGATTATTATCGTGATTACCAGTATTCGAACCCCGGTAACTACAGGGTGAAGTTTTTCACCTGAAAAATCTCATGATGTTAGGTGGAGAGTCAAGTAGCTGGTTGAAACCTAAAGCAGCTAGGGTGCGTTTCTATAAATTGTAACTGCCTGGAGGTTCGTTGTATTTCCATCACTCTGTCTTATTCATCTATGCAGGTTGTAGGAAGTATCCCATACAGTAATAACAGGACATGATACAGGGGATCAAAGAACATCGGGGATAGGAACCACCCTTTTATATCGCAATGTTCATACCGATTCAAAAGGGGCGAATACCGTAATGTCATTTTAGACGAGGTCTGCGGCACAAATACCTCGAAAAGGGACCTCTATGTCGTCTGTAATTCTTCTGTGTGTGTGTGTGTGTGTGTGTGTGTGGTGTTTGTGAGACGTGAAGATTCTTCAAAAATAAGATGTTGAGTATTTGCTTGATTACAATGTTGTCGGATCACACCTTCGTTTGGAAGTAAAAATTAAACTGAAAATAAGCAGCGCGAACGCAGTCTCTCCCACCTGATTCATTCTGATTGAAATAATCGGCGGTAGGTTGTCACTATTGTAACAGCCGCAGGGTTTAGAGGGTTTTGTGGACTTGCGTATTAGAAATGAAATACAAATATAATGAGGATAATACATTTTATTCAACAGAATGTGGTACATTCGAATGTGGGTAACTAGTCGGTGTAGTATGGGCCTGTGATCTGAGAAATACGAGACATAATTTAAGAGTTCGGGATTCATTTTCACACCAGGCAAATGCTGGGGTTGTACCTTAATTAAGGCCACGGCCGCTTCCTTCCCACTCCTAGGCCTTCCTACACCATCGTCGCCATAAAACCTATCTGCGTCAGCGCGACGTAAAACAAATTAAGAAAGACAGTTCGGGAGTAATATTACGAGTAAAAGTAATATCAATAAATGAATTGCCCAGTGTGCTGGGATAGTTGCTCGACACACAATTCAAATGAAAGTGATGTTTGAGAAAATCAAATGCCTTTTCATATGTTTGGTTATATATAAAAACACGAGAGTCAACATAGCGCCATCTTATAACATAGTATGTGTGTGACGTCAATCTTTGTTTTCCATTATTAAATTTGTTATTTTTAGAGCCTGGATTTTTTATGCATTAATAGGTTAGATTGCAAACTTACTGAAGCGAGTTGCAAGTATAGTCTACCTTCACAACGGCAGTGCCATCGGGTTTGCATAAACATTAGGGGTACGGCCCATCAGAACTCCTATAATTTATGTTACTTTTGCTACATTATTGAAGAGCGGGTGGCCGGCACTTCCTACTAACTAAATTAGTTTGCAATCTAACCTGTTACTGCAAAAACAAATATCCGGGCTTTAATTATTCTATACAACTGAGCATGATGTATTCACAACGGCAGCTAACCTCTAACTGAGCGCGCGAGTCAATACAGTGCCATCTTATAAGGGTATGTGTGTGACGTCACATATTTAGCACAAATTGTTCCTTACTTTGAAAAGCACTATTTCATAAAAACTAGATTTCGGATTTTCATTTTCTTGCAATAGGTAGCCTTCTATTTTATTTGTCAAATCAGACGTAATCGTAAGTTAAATACTCTAGGCGATATACGCGTTCCACCCAAACACTAAAGGAGTCTTAAAATGTTTCTTTCCCTGTACCCGTTGTCAAGGAACGCAAGTCTACGTTAAAACTTGCGTTTTCCTAGTTGACTCTGAATGAAAATACTTGCGAGTTAGAGGTTCCTTTTCTCATTTCAACTGTCCTAATCGCCTTTGTCGTCGCTAATGATTATTGGACATAACTTTTCCTACACCCTGTGCAATTGTTAAGGTATCATTGACCTCCTATCAGCGCCGTTTTAACATGTCATCTCCATGCAGGAGAGTGGACGATAAAGCCTTGTGTTATTCGTAGACTCGGCACTAATTGGAACAAAATGGCAAACCCTATGCACGGCTAGCTTTGCCCTCCATAAATTAACCAGATAACTCAATTCTATTGTAGGTTTAATTAACTTCAGAGTCATCCACTACTCCAGCAATGGAACTCTCACTTCTAAAATTCTGGACTTCTGACAGGGAATTAACTCCACGGCCTTTGTAATGAACCAAGCGCATCCCTACAGCTTCAACTAGGTATACTCGCTTTATTTAAATGTAGGGACTTTTGTTCTTCTGGTGTCTTCTCCTCACAGAAAGTTGGTAGCCTAAAAATATTTTCCGGGCTGTGTGGCTCAAACGGTTGAGGCTTGGCAAGTTCGATCTTGGTTCAGTCCTATGGCATTTGAAGGTGCTGAAATACATCACTCTCGTGTCGGTAGATTTACCGGCACTAAAAGAACTCCTGCAGGACCAAATTCCGGCACCTCGGCGTCCCAGAATATTGTAAAATTAGTTAGTGGGACGTAAAGACAACATTATTATTATTATTATTATTATTATTATTATTATTATTAAAAATATTACCTCCTTAGCACTTTCCCTTTCACACAAGGAGATCTAGTAAAGTGCATTTCTTTACTGCAAAAATGAACACCGGTACGATTATTTTCCTAACATTATCGAAAATTTCCAAAATGGTAGACCAAAGTTTACTTCCCGTATTGTGAAGGTCGCACCATTGTCAGAGGTTGTGCGCTCAGTATAATCTTCTCCACTCATGTTCTCTGATGAGTTGTATCGCGTTGTATTTGTTACTGCAGAAAATGTGAACAAAATGAACCGTTTTCCGGCGTTCTGCGAGAGTAAGTACTTCGCATAAATCCCGGCACGATAGAGTACATCCTTACTGGTAACGTGGTCTATCCATGATATCTAGAACATAATGTGATGTGTATAGGCCCAAGGGCACATTTTCCTATTCATAACAAATCATACTTCCACCACACTTCCTTATAACATAAGCATGGGGTGATCGATGAATAAATAGCAATAATAATTCAATAGGTAAATAAATATATTTTAAACAGTGGTTATACAGTGTGCTGAACTCGAAAGGTTGTGTATCTCTGCGGGGCCTATAATCTGTGTAGCGGGGCGATATACCGATCAGGTCCCGAGAATAATAACCCCGCGAGGCGGTTTATGCAGGCACTCCACCTGATTGTCGCCTGCTATGGGAATACTGCATGGCACGGGTTGCTGAGCCAGTAAATTGTACTGTCAAGGCGACCTAACGGTAATCTGCCTTTTATCACGTGGGGAGTACTCACAGGATTGAACACTGGATCTTTCGACAGGGGAAGATTTCCCAAACGTGGATTTGAATCCTTACATTGTAGGAGACAGTGCACAAGTGGGTAGAAAGTTGATAGTGGTATTAAAAGCAGCAAAGTGAGAACTAAGGTGACATAAAATTTCTTTGTATTAGTCACGTTATTTAATCAATTAGAAAAAGAAATCTGATGAAGAGTATTTCTTTAAAAATGAATGAGATTATTTTGCGATCATACTGTATGTACGAAGGAAATGTGCATAATGAATGATATATTTATATTTTTTCCACAATCAATTTAATATATTATACAAAAGTATATTATACAAAAGCATTTCGAATCGTTGCAATAATTAATGTGCCTCAGAACTAGTTTCACTAATAGTTACACGTAACTTCTTAAAAGACAGGTAGCAGGCAGGAGTCTGATGTTATATTTCCCTCCACAATACTATAAAATGAAGTATCTATCAAGGACCATCAAGATGATCTACAACGTAAGATCTATGACCAAGAAACATTGAGAGAGAAGAAAATGACTGGAAAATCAGGCTATTTTTCGAAGAAACACAATGTTGATATTAAGAGGGCCAGTGAAAAAGCGGCATTTGGAAGCAAAAGACAAATAATGAGATAGAGTGATTCAGATGGTCGTGCGCTGGCCTTCTGAGCCCAAGTTATAGGGTTCGATCCCGGCTCATTTCGACGGTATTTGAACGTGTTCAACTTTGTATTTCAATAAATATTACTATGAACTGCAATCCAAGTACTTGAGTCCTGGATCCCATTTCCTGGTGAGTAAGTTCGTACATTTGGTACGAAGATGTGAAAATTTTTACCATCTTGAGAACGTATTTAACGAATCGAAATACTTCCAGTATCTCTTGTCTGCTTAGGTTAAAAACATAAAGTATACTCGCAACTTGACTCAAGAGTTGCGTTATACGTTTACTGGATGGGCTTGGTTGAACTTGAAATTTCCATTCGTGTACATGTGTAAAGTAAACATCCAACTAATTAAACGTGTTACCCTATCAAAGCACAAGTAAATGATGTAAATATTTTCTTTGTTAATTTGTGTGTAGACTATTCCTGCAGACTATATGTGTGCTGCAGTGACATATAGCTCATGGTATGAAAGGTAGTAATACAATGGTTCTTCTAAGCTGCCGACTTCATTCTATAATTCCCTTCAGTAACAGTGCTATGTATGATTCCATATTTTATTATTGTTATTGTTATTACTATTATTGTTATTATTAGTTTCATACGGCCTTGGATGATTAAATGCAAGAGCCAGGAACATAAACACATTATTTACAGTCTGTTACACGTCGCACGGACACAGACAGGTCTCATGGCGACGATGGGATAGGAAAGGGATAGGAGTGGGAAGGAAGCGGCCGTGGCCTTAATTAAGCCACAGCCACAGCATTTGCCTGGTATGAAAATGGGAAACCACGGAAAACCATTTTGAGGGCTGCCGACAGCGGGGTTCGAATCCATTATCTCCCGAGTACTGGATACTGACCGCACTTATGCGACTGCAGCTCTCGAGCTCAGTAGAACGTAAACAAATATAAACCTTACTGTGTAAATATATCCGAAATACTTCTACATTGGGGATATTAAGAAACGAAATGGCGAAAACGTATTTATGAACAGGAAATCCTTCGACAATTTGAAACGAACTGAAGTGCATTATTTACCGAAAAGTGTTTAAAATACAAGAAAACGTAAAACTAGTACAGTGTGTCCCACTCCCAGTGGGGCCGGGAGACAACATGTATGTTCCGAGCGGTATATTCATAACCTACAGCGTATTATATCACGGATATTATTATATTTATTGCTTATTTATGCACCCAATAGCCTGTATCATGAGTACTAACCTTTTATACAGGCGGTGGTGAGAGTGGTGTCCTTCAGTATTCAAATATTTCTGGCATCTTGCAACGAAATTGCTATTCATACGCGTAAGTTCCTGTTGCGTAACTGTTCTAATTACTGTTGTTATATTGTTTTAAGTTCATCTATGGTGTGAGGATTATTTCTATAAACTTTATATTTTACAGTATTAAGTGATTCTGTTGTTCTTAATTTATTCACGAGACATCTGTTACTCTACCTGAAACTGGAACCCCAGGAAATCTCTCCTGAAATCGCCTACACACCTCTCTACATGACTCGGTTGTTATATTCGTGCCATACAGAAAAAACTCCTTGTTCAAGCGCGAATTTCACCGGCATTTCAACGGTAAAAAATAATAATAATAATCGTATTGCCTCAGCTACCGTGTGCAGACATTTCGATTTGTAATAATGTAATTAATCTAGTTAATTCTACTGTAATTCAGCCACACGTGCTCTTGCAACAAACATATCACTTTGCGGCTTCCTACAACATACAAAATCGAATAAATGACCGCCTCGTGGCTATGCAGTGAGTCAGCTTGGAGCGTACGTGTGTATGTCGAGTGCCGGCCCCGCGCGGAGCGAGACACGCTATATTATTAATGTTGTTTTACTCTACTGTGACTGTTATAACCTGCTAAGAACATCACACTGCTGATAGTAGTTTCTTCACTTTTATTACTTTATTTCATCCGTTACAGTCATCTATGGGCCACGTTTACACAATCCACCAGATCTCTATCTCACACATTTAATCCCTCTTATTTGCACTATTTGAAGATGTTTTTAAGTCTTTGCCTTCTCCTTTGTCGCTCTTCAATCGAGATATTGCTCGACACGACGAGTTTCTCCGGTGCATCTCTCATTCTCGCAATTTTCTCCTAAAAGGTTGCTCTTTCCTGTATATCTCCCTCCTGGATCCCCACTTCTTCCAAATCCTTGTGGACATCGTTAAGCCAAAAGGGTTGTGCCTTCCATTTTCCTTGTAGACTAAGTATTCTGTTGGCTAGTCTCTTTGGAGTCATCACCTGAATGTGCTGATACAATGATAGCCTTCTTTAATTTATTTATACATGTATTGTTAATTTCATATATTTTACTCTCCAGGTATTTGCCCTGTTCTTGTTGGATAGTTCAAGCGTTTACGGTGCACTATGTATTTTGATATGAGCTAGAGCAAGATGTTTAAAAATTTAATTGACATGTCTGAGACTCGTCCTTGGCTTTGACGATATGAAAGTGACTGAGGTATTAGCGATGACAGTAATTTCATTTCTTATGTAGCCATTCGCTGTTATGGATGGAGTGAAAATGTCAATCATAGGATCGGTTGGTGCATGAATTTCAGTAGGCTTGGCAGACTGATATGCAATAGCAAGTACTGGCACGGTGAAGAAAGTATCCAGAAACTAACTTCACTTCTCTTTTCCCTTGTACGTATCCTCAATGACACCTAGGCCATCTATAACAACTGATGGCGGAGCTGTTGATAATGCAACCTGATTCGGGCTACATCTATCAATCATATGATAAATAAATAAATAAATAAATAAATAAATAAATAAATAAATACATCTTCTAAAAAGAAGAACAAACGCATTTATAACAGAATATTTCAAAATAGAACATTTCTAATTTTTCTATTCTGCCAAAATTGTTCAGCAAGATTTCTAAATTCTAAGACGTTATTATAAATAGCTACTAATTGTATATATTAGGTACCCTTTGTCACTTGAAAATTTTGCGGAAAGATTTGTTCTCTAAAAGCCACTGTAGATTCGTCTTTGATGTATCTGTTACCTACGGTGAGATAAAGGGTTTTCAGTGCTACGATAGTGTATTTACGGGCACAGTACCGCGAATACTTAGCTATCAAAAATCCCACCTGATGGTCACGATGGACGGTGGGGTAAGAGAGGTGGTGGTATACAAATGCTGAACATTAGATTGCTTACCAAAAGCCTGGATTCAGTTTCCAAACTCTCTGCAGTGCTCATATGGAGTGACGATTCACGATGCTGTTGATGGTGATACGTCCGTCAGATGAGGATGGTAAGCCCTGAGCAGATCCCTTGGTGGTATTTGACAGGAGTACGCTCTCCCCATGGGCGAGGCGCAGATGTAATTGGTCGCATTTCAAGGTCATGTAGTGACATCTCCCTTGTAACCTAACCTAGCTGTAAAGAAGATGGTGAATTGAACTCTACACCGAGGGCATGCCTTGGCTGCCTCGTTAGTGAATAAGTTTCATGGCTGTAGAGCGAAGCACGTTTTAAAATATTCTATTATTTTTGAGAAATACGTGTCAGATTTTGAAAATAATCATACATATATATTACTATATCTCTAATCCTGGATGTAAAAACAGCGTATTTTTATTGAAAATTTTCCATCCCGTACCCGAGTTAACTGGGATTTCAACATGTCTCCCGCTCTTTTCCACTTCTGAAATATGCCTGAAGCTGTAATTTTGTTCCTCATCACATGCTCTGTTCAGATGATGGATGTTTCATAAATCACCTTGCCGTATTTTGACAATAATTATATCCCGTTTGTTTTTCTTTCACAGCTGTCTCCTGAGATGGGTGCGCAGACGTGTGAAGAAAGCATGAAGGAAGATTATATTTGAGAAATTTTAGGGAATGATGATGAGCCTGATTTTTATGAGTATGGTGAAGACAAGTTGCAGTGAAACGAGCTGTAGGCATTCATCAGTCCACTAGTACGTAAGCCTGTCTTAGACAGTCTAAATTATTATCTATAAAGTAATTGGAAATTTTAAATGGATTGTTAATAAATCTTATGTATAAAAATCACACTTTCCAGGTTTTATATAGCATTTGAATGGAATAAAAATACAAACCATATTTAGCGCAGTTATAGCTTGGAGTTATACTTTGATGTCAACAGATCTGAGTAATCTAGAAAACGGCGAGTTGGCCGTGCGCGTAGAGGCGCGCGTGGCTGTGAGCTTGCATCCGGGAGATAGTAGGTTCGAATCCCACTATCGGCAGCCCTGAAGATGGTTTTCCGTGGTTTCCCATTTTCACACCAGGCAAATGCTGGGGCTGTACCTTAATTAAGGCCACGGCCGCTTCCTTCCAACTCCTAGGCCTTTCCTATCCCATCGTCGCCATAAGACCTATCTGTGTCGGTGCGACGTAAAGCTCCTAGCAAAAAAATCTAGAAAACGTACAACTTTCCAAAACACACAACCTTTAACTATCGAAAATTGATTGACATGCTTTCATGCACGTCATGTTCTCCCGACGGATTTCTGCTGGTGTATTTCTGCGGACGTATAGATATAACGTGTTCTGCACTTTGGCAGGTCTTCACACAGCCGCTCTCCATGCAGACCTGTCTGCAGACATCCCCTTAGTTTCTTCGTGATTTCCCGCTATTTTTACACTGTCCACCATCTGGTGCCTTCTTCGTCCTCTTCTCTTTCCATTTTCCGATCCTTCTAGAGCTTCCATCAGCGAACACTCTCTTCGGAGCCAGTGTCCAAGCCAGTTCCTTTTCGTTGTATGGATGCTCCGTGATAACCTCTTCTCCAACTCTCTCCAATACCTGGTCGTTCCGTACCCTTTCCACCCAGGATATCCTTTCCATCCTTCTCCATAATCACATCCCAAATGGTTCTAGTCTCTTTTCACCTACCTTCCTTAGCTTTCAAGTCTCTTCTCCATAAAACGTAACACTCCAAACAAAGCATTTCGCCAGCTTCTTCCTTAACTTCAAGTCCAAGTGTCCACATAGGAGTCTCTTCTTTCTGGTGAAAGTTTCTTTAGCGATGGCAATGCGAATTCTTACCTCCATACTGCTTCTCATATCGTCCGTTATTATGCTTCTTAGATATTTGAAAGCTGACACTTGTTCAATATCCTTCCGGTTAATCTGGACGTTGCCTTTTTCCCCCCTATACCTATCACCCTACTCTTTGTCTTGTTTTTATTAATTATTTCTAGAACTTGCTTTACGGGAAGTAGGGTGTAAAAATGGGAAACCGCGGAAAATCATTTTCAGGGCTGCCGACAGTGGGGTTCGAACCTACTATCTCCCGAATACTGGATACTGGCCGCACTTAAGCGACTGCTGCTATCGAGCTCGCTGAATACACTCTAGTCTCCTGCCACCAATATGTACTTCTCTAATTCCATCCAGGCATTTCCCAGTAATATCTTCCAGGTAAACATTGACTAGTATGGGAAATAGACAGGATCCTTGTCTATCGCCCCTTCCAATTTTGCTTTCCTCTGTCATCTCATTCCCTTCCTTTATTCTGACCTTCTGTTGTAAGTAAAGGCCTTTGATTAGTCTTCTGTCATTCAAGTCCACATTTTTCCTCATGAGTATGTACATCAGTTTCTTCCATCGCACTCTGTCGAAGTAGTGATGGGATATTGGACTCATTTTACTGAATCGATTCATTTGATTCCGTTCACGTTACTGAATCGATACAGTGATCCGATTTACGGTACATTTGAGTCACCGTTCCTATTACATCTGCGCAGTGTCTGCTGATAAGACAGCAGCAACAACATTCAAAGCTTGCTGCTGCCATCTGGTCTTCATTCTATGAACTGATTTCCTATGCGTCATCTAGCTTTCAGATTCAGGTTTCTCCTGGCAGCCACCTCTTCGCATCAAATTTTGGTGTCACAAAGCCTTTCCCCCACAGTGACAACTCCATTAAATAAGTATATAGATGAAAAATATATCTGTACGCACAATCATCAGTGATCTGTATTTAGATCTGTCGTCCAGGTGGGAGTTTCCTTAACCGTTGTTTGCCTAGTCTTTTCTGAAATGATTTCAAAGAACATGGAAATTTCATTTTATTCACTGTAAGTACTGCACCCGTTATGCAAATAGCCTATGGATAATTCATATTAACTCATCAAATTTTCAACATGAAAACTGCGTAGTGAACATTTTTCAGTAGAGACTTCCAGGCGTTGCAACAAAGAGATGTAAGGAGCCAAAGTAAATCCTCTATACTTGCTTTTAGTCACGAAACGGATGGACCCATAGCCATAAAACGGTCAAATAAATCTTAGTTCGCCGCCTGGTGAAATTTTCTGCGAAGACCTTCTCCCAGATAACGGAAAAGTACGACAATAGGCGACCGCGCCTTTATTTTGAGACAAGGACCGCCGAACAAGTGAAAGAATATGACAGACACCCCTTCAGAGAAATGGTTTAGTCCTTGTTACTATAGCCGCAGGAAGAATTCAGCCAATCACCCAATTTAGCGGAGATAACCGCCATGACCAGTTGAAACTATTTTCCAGTCTTATCAAGAGTGTGAGCTGTGTTACAGCGAAAATTACGTGCCCGTATCTCGGATAAATTATTTAAAATTTTTGTGGTTATTTTGGAACTGAATTATCGTGTAATTAATTAATAATCAGCAACTACGTCGTAACTACAGCGGAGTGAACTAGTCCGGACAGCACACACACACAGCAGTAAACTTGTGTACATCCGACCTAACAACATAACGCCAGTGACGCTTATGAAATTCAAGAAATGTGTATGATAGTTTTCCATAATATATTGAAGGAGTGGAATGGTACCAATTTATGGAGCCACCACAGATGATTCAATAGGGATATAAATGACGGACATTTCAATAATGCTCCAAGAAGTGATAGAAATATTAGTCCGCCTCCCTTTCTCCATGATCGCTAGGGGAGTGGCGTAGGAAATGCCCAAATAGGAGCCGTAGGTGCTGAGAAAGAGTCAGTTTCCTGTCAGTTTTTCGCGCCGGTACTTGTAATCACTTGGTTATGTTGAGACGTGAAGTTACACGGTAGTTTTCCGGTGAACGTCAGTGAAAATAAATGTGGTCTACGTGTGTTAGCTTCTGATACAAACAATTTTCTACATTTATATAATATCCATAAATGAACTAGGCGAACTGTTGTACAAAACATATTCCGAGTGTGCAGTATCATTTTGGAAGAAGTATAAATGTTAGATCCCACAAATTGGATTGGAACAGTTTACGTCAATCATCACGGGCACTTAAATAAACTAGTCCGTGAATGTTGCTGTGTTGCATTTGCACAGTAAATCTTGGGATGATTTATCATATTTTAGGTTGAGTGTGCTAAGTAGAATTCGCAAAACATTTGGAGACACTAACGTTTATGCTCGTTATGAATTTAGAAAGCCAAGACAATATTGTGGTGTTAACGGTAAATCTCAGGCTGGGAGGTGAACGAACAAGGGACACCGCAGTGAAAGGGAAGTAAAGCAGGTGAACAACACGAGAGGCTTGTTGACAAACATTCCAGGGGAGTAGCGTAGACATGACAAGAAGACATGATGATCGAAGTGTAGCGAGTATCAAAAATAGGCCACTTCAGGATACAAACGGTGAATTTGTTTTTCATGTGTGAGTGTAATGTTAGTGTATAAGTTATGTCGTAAGGTAACATGTCAAGAAATGTTAAGCAGTAAATAATGCGGGTGTTACATAATATTAAAGCGAAGATAAGTGACGTGTGTCTCGCTGGTTACGACGCAATTATGGCATTCGCTATAGAATAAATATCATGTAACGGGAATCAGAAGACGCAGTATGCAGCCGTCAAGATCCAAGGTAGAGAGATGTTGAATTTAATATTTATGTAAATATAAGACTGCAGAGCAAGACGTTGTCCGTTTATATTATATCTTAGTAATGTAGTTGTTAGATTGATTTCACGCACCCAAATATTTCCGATTAGTAATGAGAGGCGTTGTAGGAAAAATCAGGCTCTATCGATGAGATTAGAACAGTCGGGTCTGCGATCGGGGCTGGATTGTTGTAGCCTCAGACTTTATAATAATAGACTTGATTTTCGTTGTCCGTTACATTAGTTGAAATAATAATAAAATGATACTAGTGCTTATAAATTTTACGAGGTCAAGCGACATCGCATATGTGTAAATTGTCAGATTCAACGTAGATAATAATAATAATAATAATAATAATAATAATAATAATAATAATAATAATAATAATAATAATAATAATTGACTTGATCTTCGTTATGTGTTACTCTGGTAATAATAATATTTATTATTAATGGTCAACATTAAATATATAAGGGGGTAAGTGTCTGTAAAACATTTATGATAACCTATTTTAATCTTTCGGTAATTTGAGTGTAGACGCGGTGATAGCTTGGAATTAACGATCTGTAGCCGACTTGAGATTTATATAAATGTAAAAATATGATAAAAATATTATGATTGCAATGAAAAGTCATGCCTGATTAAATTGTATAACTGTACTAGCATTGTATGCAAGCTAAATCACAGAGGGGAGGAACTAGTGAAGGCAATTATGTTTCTTGACAAGTAGAGATGAGGCATTTTGGTCATAAGCAAGCTCGTCGTTAATTCGCAGACGGCAATATTAAATAAGATAAAGGTGGTAATAAGTTCCGAATTGAGAGCCTAGAATAGGTGATCACGAATATAAAGTTATCCCAGGGAATAAATGGATAATGAATTTCGTCTCATATGATAGGAGACGGCTGATATGATATAGATATAAAGGAGTTAAGAGTAGAGTATGAATGATGGACATACTGTACGCGTGTATAAGAATCATGAGGAATATGGTAGGAGTCCAGAGACTTGGACCAAATAAATGATGTGAACCTACGATAAAATGGAGATGTTACAGAGGAAAATAATCATTCGGCATACTAAGGAAATAGGTGATAACGCAATCATGGAAGAATAATGAGTAACACCGGAACAGTATGAAATGTGGTGTGCGAAGTAACGATGAGAAGGATTAGGACTTGCTGTTGAGACATAAACTAATTAATTGTGGTAATTTTTGGTTCGAATGTGACAAGTAGGGGAAGTGATTGCCCACAATAGTAACGCTACAGTTTCTGGTAAGGATATATAATTGTGTCACCGCTTACGTATACTGCTAATAATGATGGGGATAAATTAGTATTTTAAATTAACTAGGGTAACCCATATTGTTGATAATAAATTAAGGTGGAATATTAATTTTTGTGGACCTAAACATATAATGAACTAATTCCATTTATTAAAATAGTGTAACGTAAATTTCGCGCAGGTAAATTTTGTGCCCCTTAGATTTCGTTTAGAATTTTATTTTGGAGCTGATTAATAAAGTCAGGTAGGAAGGTCGTGAATTTCAAGTTTTGTAAATAAAGTTTCATTGCATATATATTATTTTTCCTGTTTTTCTTGTTGGGTTTAGTTGCTCTGTTTGGCAAACACTATTCTGAGTGTTATGTAAATATTTGTAAATACCATTTTTGAAGAGCGTTGTATTCTGGTAGATGTTAGGGTAAGATAAAGGACAACCTCGTATTCACAGTCTAATAAATGTCAGCATTTTTCTTTACAGAAGGCTAAGGCCGTGACAACGCAAAACATATGATTTGTAAATTTGGTTTAAATTTAAACGTCACAGTCAAACATTTGTAACGTGAAAGTAAATCATGTCAACTGATCGATTCTGTATTATGTTAATAGTGTAGGTAAACGCCACAAATATAACTAGAGAGAGTGAGAGGTAATACCAGAGTGAATGACACTAAATGTGGCAGAGGTAATCAGGAATATACAATGTAATTTTCCCGTATAGGACATTTTCAATTGACCTCTAACAATGAATTTAATTTCTTTTCGATAAAATTTAAGTCCAGTAAGATCACAGTGTATTTTCAATTAGGCTTTTATTGTGGTAGATAATTTGGTCTATAACATTATTGTGTTGTTTAAAATATAGAATGCCATGATAGGCGACTTATAGCCATTTAAATGTTGAGTGTGGTTATAGGTAATTTACAAATTTAGGGCACACTTTTAGTCTCTTTTAAATTACTAATATCCAGGAGGACTATACTGGAGTCCTGAGTTTATTTGTAACTTGCATTTGTATCCCACTTCATTGGAGTTCCATTATTTTACTTTGTTGTTCCACCTGTATTTTGAGCTCGCTTAAGACAACTAGACGTTGTGCTGAGATGTAAATGTAATTTTAATGTTCAGTTTTGATAAGTTAGATTTTATGAGTGTAGTTATTTTGAGTTTCATATTTTTTGTATCATTTTATAATATCATAGTATTGTACTGTTTTATTTCAACGTAATTATTTTTTTTGCAATTTTTAATTATCCAAAATTCAACTTCATTTTATTTAATAAACCTATTTGTTCAAATTTCAATCGGTCTTTGGGTTACGTCTTTTTTTAGTAGCTAGCTTGATCCCTAGTTGGTTGTTTACACCCCTGTATGCCTGTTGTACGAGGAACTGTCGGACGGTCCATCCTGAGAAGAGAGTCTACGTGTGGTAAGTTATTTCTTTTTCAGCTGCCGGAGCCCATGTCAACGAGTGAATCTTCCACACGTGCTCATGTGAAAAGGGCACAGTACATAGTACAAAACAAATTAGTTAAAAATGAAAATCAGGAAAGAATAGGCACTTGTGCGGCACTACACATGCTCGTTATATTACAGTACAAAACTTACGTAGTTAATAATAATAATAATAATAATAATAATAATAATAATAATAATAATAATAATAATAATAATAATAATAATACCTGACATAACCCAATTTTTATACAGTAACTTATGGTCTTCCCTCAGTTCTCTGACAGTCACAACTCTATTATATGCAGAATTAAATGCAAAAGTACCTGTGTTCGCAATAAGTAGTCTTCATATTTAAAAAATCAAATAAGTTGCTTTACTTTGCACCGACAGAGACAGGCCTTATGTGCTTGGAGTGGAAAGGAAGCGGCTCTGACCTTAATTGTAGTAGAACACCAGGATTTGCCTGGTGTGACCATCATAACGGCTGCAGATGGTACGAGTCGAACCCACCATCCCCCGAATGCAAGCTCATAGCTACGCGACCCTAACCGCATGGCCAACTCGCTCCGTAATCTTTGAAAATATGTCTCTATCAGTAGAGGATGTTTTAAATCGTCATATTTTGTACAGGCTACCCGAGATGCAGAGTAGCCCTGTGGTAAAAAGAAATGGTGCATGGCTTTAATGCCGGGAGATCCCAGGACGGGTTCGGCTCGCCAGGTGCAGGTCTTTTGATTTGACTCCCGTAGGCGACCTGAGCGTCGTGATGAGGATGAAATGACGATGAAGACAACACATACAACCAGCCCCCGTACCAGGGAAATTAACAAATGATGGTTAAAATTCCCGACCCTATCGAACCCGGGTTCCTTCTGACCAAAGGACAGCACGCTAACCATTTAACCATGGAGCCGGACAGCCCTGTGGTTTTCTGATTTAACATATTTTTATTTAAGTTATTGCGTCCGTCAGTTCACTTACTCACTGTCCACGTACACCGGTGATCTCGTAATTCGATTATTGAAGTCTTGTGCATTGACGTGACATACGAACTGAGAAAATACTGAGCGGTTCTTCCCAGTATAAAACAGGCAATTTCGTGTGGTCACGAGCATGACTTATAGTCATAAGGTAGGTTAGAGAGTTGAGTTGAATTAATTGTCAAATGCCAACTAAGTTATAATAATGATTCATTGAAATAATAAATAGTAGAACCTAATAGCCTACCTATTTACTAGCTAGTTACTTTGGAATTATGTTTTGACTACCTTTTCAACATTGCAAATAAATCCATCTATTAATTAAACGTCCCTCTAAGAAGAGGACAGTGAATGCAAATATTTTCAAATGAGCTGAGAGCAAGGCCCGTCTTAGCGTATGATTCTTTCAGTGTGCTATGGCTCTGTATGTCTCGCCCGCAGCGGAAGTTCGGCTCCCCTCCAATGGCCAGTGTGCCGATAATGAACCGTGTGTGTGTTGTGTCTCACTGATCCGTGAGTGAGCCACTCAGCACTGTCTACTGCGAGTCCACTGAATCGTGTGCCGTGAGATCGCCGTTCCTGTGAATCGATTCACTCGGACACTTAAACGAATCGATGCACTGCTTCGAATCATACACTCAGTAGCCAACACTATGTCGAACGCCTTTTCTAAATCGATGAAAACGGCATAAACTTCCTTTCCATTCTCCATGTATCTTTCACCAATAGTTCTCAACACTCCAATTCATCTCTTGTCCTTTTACCTCTACGAAAACCATACTGCTCTTCTGCAATATACGTATCTGTAACTTTCCATACAGTCTTCTAGCTAATACTCTAAGTAATATTTCGGTTGCATTGGTTATTAGGCTAATGGTCTTGTAGTCGTCGCATTTCTTCGAATTCTTCTTCTTTGGAATTGGTATCATGATTATCGAGGGAAATTCTTCTGGCCATTCCCCTTTGTTGTTATCTCATTACAAAGGTATGTTATTTCCTTCACACCTCTGTTTCCAAGACACTCTGCCGGCAATCCATCATTCCCCCTTGCCTTGTGGTTCTTCATGTCCTTCAATGCCCTTTCCACCTCGCTTTCCAAAATACAACACCGGTATCATTTTTTGTCCTCCATTAGTCTTACCTTCAATCTTAGTGTCCTTTGGTATTTTGTCATATTCATAGAAGTTCCCTACATATTCCTGCCAAAGCTCCAAGCTCCAATGCTTAAAACCAGAGAATAAAACTTATGCCAATAGATGACGTTAATGTTATTATGTGCAAATAAATGATAACCTCACCTCGTTGAATGAGAGGCATTTTATCGAGAAAGAATCAAACATTCGAAATTCCATCTCAGCCGAAACATGTCTCTACCATAAGAACACCTACAACGAAGCATCCAAGATCAACATTTGTTAAGATGTCATTCCTCAAACTTGTATGTGAAACCCATACGGGGTCGGGAATGAAGTAAGATGAATCCCCGCAGCGATACTTTACGACCGGATGCCCTTCCTGGCGTCGACATCAATAAGAGGAGTTAATGAGATAAAGTGAATGACGTGATATAATTTATAATAGTGGGAAGAAGGCGAAACATCTGCCGACATGTAGCCTACTCCTGTCTAGTGGCACCAAAGGGTCTGCTCAAGGTTTTACGTCCCTATGCGACGGACAGCGTCATATGCCCTCATTCCATATGAGCACTGCGAAAGGGTTTGGAATTTAATCCAGACTTTTCGCACGCAATCTAGTGATTATAAAATGTATACCCTGCCTGCCAACATCCTAATGATAAAAAAAACTTCTAGACCAACAAGACTCAAACAGGCTAACTACAACGTTAGACCATACACACTTGATGACTTATCGACCATGGCTACGAGACGCGCCGTGCTTTTATGGGAAATAATGTGTTTTCATACCCCAGATTGGAAAAATAAGTATTGCAAGTATGATGCTCATCATTGCACAGTTCTTTTAAGCCATATGTTGTACCAGTTTGTTTGTCAAACGTTCTCATTTTCCCAATATATCTGTGAAAGGCTGACGCAGTCCAACGTCATGGCTATAGATATAGCTGTGTACGTAAGTCATCGCGGCAATGAGACAATAACTTCGCTGATAGAAACGTATTTTTCTTTTTAAAATGTACAAAATTTGTGGTCGTAAGCGGTTCATCGTATTTTTCTTGTGAAGTAGAAATAACAATGTATAACTGGTACCAATTTCATCTGTTGAAACCTTCCCGTTTTCTCAACATCGCTGTGAATGACAGACAGAATTAGGCATTTTGAATATAGATAGTCAAGTTCTGGTGAACGTGCCAAACTTTTGCTAATGTCATCGTTTCATGACTTAGCCTATTTAACCATTGTCGCAACATCCAGAAAAATCTGGCATGGGGCATGCATAAGGGTGAAAGGAACTTGAGAGTGAAAAGGTTAAAAATACAATATTAATTCAGTTATCTCAATAGATTTGACAGTCCGGCAAAGTATTATAGATTGATTATGAATCCCTTCGAAACATTACTGAAGGCGAAAACAGTTTGTATTATTTCCTACAAAACTATGTTTACCTTACTCAGGAGTCCTAGCTTTTCCACTATTATTTGACACACACACACGCTCACACACGCACACACACACACATGCACACGCACGCACGCACGCACGCACGCACACACACACAAAATTTTCATTCTTTGTATCTGTCCCTATGCCAACCTATAAATTATCTAGTAATACAGTCTTAAAGAGAGATGATCAATACCTGCAGCTACGACCTGGAAGACGCAGGGTGTCCTCTGGTGGCCCACGGCGTTGGTACCCCAGCATGCTAGAGTTCCATAGTCCATGTCACTGACAGGTGTGTAGTTGAGACGAGATACCTCACCACTGCTCGAGTAGTGTGTTCCAGGTACCTCTGTCAGGTCACCAGAGTTGTTGAACGTCCAGTGAAAGGCGACGAAAGGTGGGTTGGCATCCACCTCGCAGCGCAACATCACCGTTTCGTGTTTGAGAGCGCCATACAGTTCCTCACGCTCATCCCGGCACGTAGGCACGTCTGAAACAGGGATTCACTTGTGTTAAAATCTCCTGAATCTTACATAATATTGCAACAAAACTATTAAAATGTAGACGGTTTCGCGAACACCAAACATATTGTATAGGTCATCGCTTTAAAGAGCGAATTGATGTTAAGTTACCAGACAGTAGTACAGTACTAGCATATCTCAAGACGTTTATGGTGTGGTTATGTAATCATTGGAAGAGAACACAAGAAATTTCACGGAAGTAGAGTGAAAATAACTTTAAACGCGTCATTTTGGAAGTGTAAGGCAGAAGCGGACACGTCTATTGCAAGTAATTCTAAGGATAGTGGGCATGGGATTTGTTTATTTGTCTGTACTCTCACGTAGAGGTAATTCGTTTTGGTGATATCTGAAACCATCTCTTTTCAGTTTCCACTCACGAGGGAACACATACATGTGTTACACTCGGATTCGGTTGAAATTTGGTAGGAATATTCGTGGGAGGCAGTAGAATGCTAAGGTGAAAACTGCATGTGGCCAGCGCAAGTTGAAATGCCAAAATTGAACAAATAAATAGTCGTAAAATTAGAAGTGCCGCGGGAGTATCGGAGTGTGGCGGTGAGGTAGGGAGGAGCGAAGCAGCGGACGTGAACCAACCGGGCTGCGTCGAGCTGCGCCAGCAGCCAGGCAGCGTATAGTTAGCGTGTTCCCCTTAACTTCCCGATCAGATGTGCAAAACGTAAATATGAAAAATTGCGAGTAACAAGAACTCGGGTGCGAATTTCTCAAATCTTATTGGCATCGTTGTTCAAACATCGTCCTTTGTATACTTGTTTCATGTGCAGTTTTCATATTTACGTTTTGCACATCTGATCGGGAAGTTAAGGGGAACGCGCTAACTATACGCTGTCTGACTGCTGGCGCAGCTCGTTACAGCCTGGTTGTTCACGTCCGCTGCTTCGCTCCTCCCTAACTCTCCCCCACACCCCGATGCTCCCACGGCACTTCTAATTTTCCGACTATTTATTTGTTCAATTTTGGCGTTTAAACTTGCGCTGGGCACATGCAGTTTTCACCTTAGCATTCTACTTCCTCCCACGAATATTACTTCCGAATTTCAACCGAATCCGAGTGTAACAAATGTATGTGTTCCCTCGTCAGTTAATTTACAACTGTTAGGTTCTTCACTCTGTCGAGACTAATTTTGAATTAATAAATACATTTATGAACAACCTGGAAAAGAAAACACATAGTAACAGGATGATACTTGCATTTTTCTATTTTAATTAAGTTGTTTCTTCTTCAGGTAAAATTCTGTTACCATATGCTTTCTTTTTTAGGTAGTTTTTATTTATTCAAAAGTAGTTTCTACAGACTGAAACAGCTAACTGTAATATATATGTATAAAAATGTAAACTTACAGAGAATGGTAAAATCTGGCAGGTATGACTAGTCGAACCAACGTTCTATTAGCATTATACATTGCTGTCCAATAAAAGTGTGACAAAATTTAAAAGTTAAATGTTCAGCAAAATTTGTGCATAACACGATCTCACGTGCACTACACGATCTCACGTGCACTGCACATCAACAAATTATAATTGTCTAACTGAAATACCATTGCTGTAATTAATTTTCAATAATGTGGTGCAGATGCAGTCTCCGTGATTCAGGCGGCAACACGCCGGTCTCTCACCGCTGGGTTCTGTGGTTCAAATCCCGGTCACTCCATGTGAGATTTGTGCTGGACAAAGCGGAGATGGGACAGGATTTTCTCCGGGTGCTCCGGTTTTCCTTCTCATCTTTCATTCCACCAATACTCTCCAATATCATTTCATATCAACTGTCAGTCGTTAATCATTGCCTCAGAGGAGTGCGACAGGCTTCGGCAGCCGGCGCAATTCGTATCCTCACCGCTAAATGGGGGCTTCATTCATTCCATTCCTGATCAGGTCAAATGTCTCGAAACAGGCTCTGGATTTTTTATTTTTTATTTGGTGCAGATCTGTTGCGAGAAGCATGTCGTGGTATTGCGAGAGATGGCAAGGGGAAACATTGTTACACTTAGTACCATAAACTGCTGCTAGAGGCAACCGAGTGGCAATTCCCTCAACGAACTGATTTTACAAAACGGCCCTGATCATTTCTGTGCACAGTGACATTAGGCTAGATGTATTTTATCCTTTTGGGAGGAGTCTGCGGGGCTCCCTAACGTTACGCCCCTGACTAGTCGTACTTTGAGTCTTCGTTTGCAGACATTTTATTGTGTAGCGAATGGTGAAATTAGAATGTGTTGAACTGGTCGAAAATGTGCTCTGTTAGATTCACTTCTAAATTTGGGACTATGCAGTTCATGTATTTCCTATACCATGAGGTATCATTTCCTGTACTTGCCCTGTGATGACGTAAAAACTCAGCACTCTAAGCATTTTTCGAACTATTCCACAGACGTATAATGAGAATGTCCCTATTAATAGCGAAGAGAAGTATTCGTCGAGGATTCTCCCACACTGATCCAGTATACTATTCTTCCTGTCAGTCACTGGTCACGTCCGCCACAAGTCAGTGCATACGGTTTGATTCATACCACAGAATGAGATTCTTATTTCATGCCCTCCTACTTTCCTTTATGTTATCAATGCACTCGTTACTTCGGCCTGTTTCTTTCTGAGTTTCATTGTACCACCCACTATTTCTTCACATTCATATCCTTTGCACACGTATCTTCTTTCCTGTTATCGGTACGGAATTATTCTATAAGCTTTATTGCTTCATCCATTTGGATATTTTCAATCGCTTGTCCTATCTCCATCTTGATAATTTCGTAAGTTCTCCGTTCATAATGTTCCTTCAAGTCTCTGACGTCTTATCTCCATCTACAGTATATTTGGGGCCTAATCTCTCTCTAACATTGCTGTGATAATAAGCCACACTATTCTCCCACTTACTTGTCAGGTAGATAATTAGGAGTAAGTGATGAGATTCTCCCCATCCTTCAACTGTTACCCACTTGCTGAGTGGTAATGCCTCCCTTGAGAATATTACTAGATCTATAACACTTCGTCCCGTTTCTGTTACATACGGGAATTTACCCCTTTCATCTCCTGCCCACCACCTGTTCAAAATATACAGTTTTCAGTACCACATAATTCTAGTAATTTTTCACCATATATCCTTTATCTTGACTTTTTCACTTTTGAATTACTATTTCCTCTATCGCTTTAGAATATAGTTTACATCCCCCGCATTGAAGTTCCCCATCATCACAATACCTATATCCTCCTGCACATTCCTTAATCTATTTATTTACACTGCTAATTCAGTGAAAATATATTGCGAATGTTGCGCCCTCGGGAGTGTTGTAGACAAAACCGAGGCATAAGATTAAATCTCCCTTTAGGTTCGTTTTTGTCTTTATCAGAAGTATTTCTCATATTTCAGTTTCTATTCGTTACATTTTCTCCTCTATTTTCTCGCTTATTAAGGTTGGTATTCCACGAGGATATCTCCCTGTACGAGCTCCCCTATCCTTTGCCTTGCTATACGTTTTAAGACCTTCAATATATACTTCGTATCCTGCTGCAATCCAAATCTCAACAAAGGTAATAATATGCATTTAACCTGCTCCCATATTAAAAAATCCTGCTATATTGACTCATATTAGTCTCCATTCGAGTGATTTTTTACTTTTACCCTCTGTCAAGATGCTGGTATTGCTCGTTCTTACTCTTGCTTTCTTCAGCTCTAAAATACTACCTTCTGTGCTTTATACTTTTCGGACCAGCAGTCCTCTAAACTCAAAATTTTACCTCTCGCTGCAGTTTCCTTTCCTCTGTCCTCTGTACCTCCACTGGGCCTTGGACTTAGGTCGAGCCAACGGTCACCTGCTCCGACGTACACCACCTCTGCAAATCCAGCTCATCTTCCGTTCGCCGGCCATGTAGCGCGCTGGTCCACCGTGTTAGCTGCTTTGCAAGTAGAATTATCACTCTCAGTTGCCTTACACATTCCTTGCTCCGTCGGGCGGGTACGCACTTCCGGCGTCGGTGCACTCAACTGCTTAACCATTTCCTTCGTCTGAGCGACCATATACGAGTACTATGCGGCGCGTGCATCTAATGTAGGCCTTAAGTCCGGAACTTCTTACTCTTCCTGAATGGAAACATAGGATTCTCTGTTCCTTGATGGTCTTCCTATCCATGTATCACTTCACCCATAACCTTTCCCCTTTTAAATTATTTGGATTCCGTATGACTGTTTGCCATCAGACAGATCAACTTAAATTTCGTCCCCGTAAGCCGTAATTTAGATAGTGGGACGTAAAAGCAATAATATTATTATTCCAACTTAACTTTAATTGATTTATTTTCTTTTACTCTCCCCAGTCTGTGCACGTCATCAATGACTATTTTACTGCCCCCTATATTCATATAGTTATTTAATAATGTCCGACACTTGACTTACTAAATATTTTAAATTTTAGGATTCGTTCTTCGCTATAGCGTAGGTAAAAGTGTTTTTTCTCCTTGCTTCTTGACATTATTTTCTCTTGCCACTTGTCTCAACTCTTCCTGAAGATTTTGGTAATTCTCCACAACCTTTTCTGTTATGACTCTTTAGCTCCTCTTTTACACACATTTTTAACTCCTTCATTTAATTGTACTGTTCACGGATTATCTGTCTCGTTTGTTCAGCCTGACAAGCCTCTCTGTTTCCTTCATTTCTTCCCAGCCACGTGCTCCCACTGGCCCAGGATCCATTTCTACACCTCCTATCACAAGCAGTTGTTGCCGCGATCAGAGTTACCTCCTACCCATTTCGTTGCAGGTGACTCTTCTCCCTTGGTGCACGCACCCAATTCACTCGTCCGCGCCAAGACCTATGGCCATCCAATACTGTTGAACGACAATTCCCATATTCCTCATTTAGCGCTCATAATACAATACGACCTTTTGCTTTGCCAGCTCGATTACAACTCATATACAGTAGGTAACTATGAATAAGTAAGTTATTCATTTTTATAACTGTGCGTTATATATGGAGTTATAAATAAGGTTATTCAAGTTCCGTAGGCTTTTTCAGTCGTTTTACACATGTGTGGCAGTATCGGACACATCTGAGAAAATAACCATTGCAAAACTTCCATAAGCGTCTTGTAATAAAATCCTTTCCGCACGTATATTACATTATACTGTTGGAACATTATATATTTCATTGTTTTTATTTCCTTAATACTCGTTGCGATTAGTGCGCTCTGTAGAATTAAGTGCGCGGGTACTAAGATGTGGTAATGTAATACCTTAATACTACAGTATTTGTAAAACGTCCCTTCAATTGCCGTACTATTTAAGAGACCTATGAGTGTTGGATCATTGTGCCGCCGAAGTTTTTTAATATGCTGGAACAAGTACTTGTGACATTTTTTATTTATTTATTTATTTATTAGCTGAGGCACCTGAGCTAAAGCTCGCTGTGGTGCAGTACATTCTAATATTATGGGTTCAGAGTATTTATAAAGTAAATTAATACACTCCAGTAATACAAGTTTGATACATCAAATCAGTTAATAGTAATTTTGGTTACATGAATAGAGCTAAGTACTACATATCACACATAAGTTACGTTAGTTTCATAAAATATTAATATATCCTATAAGATAATCATATGTACCAGTATATGTTTTGTTTTATATAATTGAATTGTTTTATAATGATACACTGTAAGAGTAAACAAGCAGTCACACCGACTACTAAATATACAAGAAAGAAAATGTAAAAGTCAGTTTCAAAATTCGTTAAATTTACATTTTTTTCTACTTAAGATAATTATTTAACTTCTTTTAGAACATTTTTATTGAAGAGGCGTTCTTTATATCTTCCGGCAGTTTATTGTAGAGACTAACAGAATAATGCCATATGGAATTAATTCCATATTTATTTGAATGGATGACAGTGCAGTGGATATTATTAGCATTCCTTGTATTATAATTGTGAATTACTGAATTTGTTTTACATGATGTATTTGAGTGTGCCAAATTACGAATAATTTTATATATCATAACCAATGAAGATTTCTGTCGTAGGCTATCAAGTGAGAGAACATTACACAGTCTGTACAATTGTTCAGTAGGAGTTAACAGAGGCAATTTAAAAAGTATTTTCAATGCTCTTTTATGCAGCATAACAACTCTAGCGAATAATTCCTTAGTACAACATGCCCATACATGGATCATATAAGTAATATGGCTCTCAATTAGCGCTTGGAAAATACTTTTCAATAAATTTTGAGAAACTTTGTATTTCAGTCTATTTAAAATGCCAATAGCTGGGATCAGTTTGTCACAGATAGATTCAACATGATGCTTCCACTTTAGTGATTCGTCAATAATTAGTCCAAGAAATTTAGCAGCCTTTACTCTAGGCACTGATTGCCCAAAAAACGTCAAGTGTAAATCTAAAAAATTATTACTTTTAGGTTTATGAAATAAAATATAATTGGTTTTGTCAGATTGATTGTTAATCGATTATTACAGAACCACGTTTCAATTAAATTTGCATCATGCTGCATATTTTGTTCAAGTTCTTGAATGTTATCACCGGTATAGAATATATTGGTGTCATGTGCAGAAAGTGATAATATACCTCTGAGATGTAAGTTACCCATATCGTTAATAAAAATAAGAAAAAGTAACGGTCCTAACACTGAACCCTGTGGGACTCCGACTGAGATAGTTTGGTAATTACTGTTGGTATTCATACAATTCACAAATTGTTCCCTATCTGTGAGATAGTCTATAAACCAGTCTAGAGCAACACCCCTTACGCCAGCTGCTTCCAATTTATTGATTAAAATACCACAATCAACTGTATCAAAAGCTTTCTTGATATCTATAAATATGCCCGATGCTAATTGATCTAAATCTAAAGCTTCTTGTAATTTAATGAAAATATCTTCAAAAGTATTGCAAGTGCTTGAATTTTGTAAGAATCCGTATTGATATTTATAAAAGAAATTATTATTATCTAGAAATTTCAATAATCTCTCTTTAATTATATGCTCCAAAATTTTTAGCAGGATAGGAATGATAGAGATAGGCCTACAATTATTATGTTCAGTTTTGTCCCCTCCTTTATAGATAGGTAAGACCTTAGCTATTTTAAGTCTTTTAGGGACTTTACCCTCTTGTATAGATTTATTGATTAATTTAGTTATATGAGGAATTAAATGATATGAAAATTTCTTACTTGTATTGTTGCTAATACCATAGCAGTCTTCACTACGACTATTTTTTAATTTTTCTATTATATTAGCAACTTCATTTTCATTGGTTGGACTCAAAAAAAAGAATTACTCGATCCACTCCCTAAATTAGGAGGATCATTAAATTGGATATTGCTGGGCATATATTTCGCTATACTAGTAAAATATTCATTAAATGTTGTAGAAATTTCTTTTGGATTTGTAACTAGTTCATCATGTATTCTCAAATGAATATCCATACTTAGTATTTCCTGTCAATATCTCATTTATAACTTTCCACTGATTCCTTGTGTTCCTTAAATTATTAATATAGTATGAGTTCTCTAATTCTCTCTTAAGTTTGGTAACCCTATTACACACCAATGAGTAATCTATCTTCAATTGTTGTGATACATAACCACATCCCATTTTTAATCTAACTTGTTGCCTCTTAATTTTACTGTACAATTTATTTTTTCTGGTTAATAAGATCTACAAGTTGAGGAGTTATCCATGGGCAAAAACGTCTTGTCCTTTTAATATTTTTCTGCCCATTGTTTTGATTTGTAGCCTCTGTACTAGCTTTTGTTACATACTCAACAATTTTGTTAACTATGGTATCACAACAATCGTCTTCCGTAATCGTTAATGGATTTTTGGACATATACTCATCCACTTTATTAATATTAGTTTTCTTAAATGTTATGAGTTTTCTAGTTACGTTAGTCTTCGATAATATCTCTAAGTCACAAACCAACATGTTATGGTCACTAAAGTCATGGAAGATGTTATATAAATTACATTTACAAGGTTTATTTATATATGCATGGTCTATGAGAGATTTACAATTATTGGTGATTCTAGTGGAAAAAATTGTATTACAAGCATTCTGATTAAAGCTGTCACAGAGGTGCTTTAGATCTTTACTAAGTGGAGTCTGCTCTAATTTATCAATATTAAAAAATCACCCATAGTAATACATAGATGTTTGTTATGCTTATTCCAGACATCTTATAATAAAGTTATGAAATCTTTAGAATATTGTACATGGGGATTATAACATGCTAGAACTTTGAGACCAAGTACTGGTACTTCAAGTAATAGTAAGTTAAATGGAATATCAAGACTATTGATAGACAAGATTTCTATTGCTTTATAAGGCTCTTTGATATAAATAACTATTCCACCTCCTCTTTTACGGATTCGAGAATAGAAATAAGCATCATATCCCTTTAAGTTGTAATATTTCTCTTCATCCGGAAGTAACCATGTTTCAACAATTATGATTAAATCTCCTTCAAATGCCATCCATCTCACACACACATCTGCTTCGTTGGATTTCCCCATATCTGAAGCACACCGCTCCATTACCAATTCCCGCCCCCTTCTAGCGAACCCCACCGGTATTTATACCTTTCTTCTACTAAATACTGCCCCAATGTTTTGTTCCCCTTTCAGAATTTTTCAAATATTCAACGATATAACACGTGATGGGAAGAAACGGCTGATATTCGGCCAACCTCAAACGTGGCCATTTTAAAAATCGACTGTGCATTCACGCCGTGATCGTAACAACCACCCCTGTACTGTTCTACTACTGTGGTATCAAGTGAATTTAAAATGCATTAGGCACAAAGAGAAGAACCGTTGTAATATACATGGATCTAGATCAGGCCGGTGATAAGGTAGATCATAAAATTCTTTTCACAAAAGTGAATCAGCTTGGACTTTCTAAACCATTGCTTCAATTACTATGTTCCTATTTCAAATATAGACATCAATCTGTTTCAAAAACGAAAGTTCACATGATTTTGTTAGTTATACCGGTATGCCACAAGGTTCAAATCTCGGACCTCTCCTAATTGTCATTATGGTTGATGATTTGCCCGATATACTTCGTTACTCTGATTGTTGGTTGTTTGGTGACGACGTAAAGTTATATAAGACCATATATAATTGCAGTGACGAGAATGATTTTCAGCAGGATATCAACAATGTTATATTACGATGTTATTTAGGAATTAGTTGCGACAGCAAATTAACTTTTAATAGACATTTTAAAAAAGCAATGAGTTTCACTAACAAAATTATTACTAGAAACTCCAAATTATTTGCTCAATCGAAAGTAATTATTAAGTAGTATATAAGTCTAGTACGAAGCAGATTAGACTATTCGACCGTAATCTGGAGCCCCCCCGTTTGAAAAAGTAATAAGTATGGCTAGCAAGACGCTTGATTTTATTGTTAAAAACCCAAAATTATTTGCTCAATCGGAAGTAATCTTAAGTTGCATATAAATTTGGTATAAAGCAAATTAGAATATTCAACAGTAATCTGGGACCCCCTTTATAAGGACCAAACTCGTCACATTAAGACTATACAAAAATACACTTCTAAGATATTTGTATCATAAAACGTTTAATATATTTTGTCCATTTGAAATTTCAATCCAGTTTTTATGGTATTTGTTCAGTTTGACGTCTTTGAAAAGCAGGAGAACATTATTTCATTTCAAATATTGAAGAAAATTTTAAGTAGAAAAAATTGCTGTCAAGAATTACTTAGTTTCATCCCTTTACATGTACCACAAGTAAAATCACGACAGCAAACACTATTTCACATCTTTAGATATAGAGGTGTTCCTCATACTAATTCACCTTTAGTTAAAATATTATCGGTTTATAATACATTTGGTGCTCAAATTGATTTATACGCTGGCACTAGCTTGTTCAATAAGCAAATAAAGGCAATTTTTACTAAAGTTTAATCATTATCGAATTCCGTGTTGCTGGAATGCTGGGTATTCATACGAATGTTTGGTTCGGATCTGATTTGTTTAGTAATTTTATATGGCTAATCTGTAGCCTATATTATTTTTGTTTTTCGTTTGTGGTTTTAATCTTCTGTTGTGTTCTTATTTCTATTATTATTATTATTATTATTATTATTATTATTATTATTATTATTATTATTATTATTATTATTATTATTTTGATGTCTTTAGAGTTCAAACCTGACATGTCAAGTAGGAATTTAATCATGCTTTGGCCTGTGAACTTTCATGTTATCAAATAAATAAATAAATAAATAAATAAATAAATAAATAAATAAATAAATAAATATATAAATAAATAAATAAATAAATCAATAAATAAATAAATAAATAAATAAATAAATAAATAAATAAATAAATAAATATATAAATAAATAAATAAATAAATCAATAAATAAATAAATAAATAAATAAATAAATAAATAAATAAATAAATAAATAAATAACTTGTGTTCGTCTTTTCAGTAGCTAAACAAAACCATCCATCCTATTTATCTTGATGGTCATCTTATAAATACAGTTGTAGGGGGTCCGCTGTCTGTAATTTCGTTTGTTTTGGCAATTTTTCAGATATTTATCCGTTTTATGTCAACTCAAGACCGAATCGGTGGTTTTTACTTTTCGTATCTGTTTGTCTGTTTGTTTGTTCCACCATCACGGCAAAACGGCTGGATAGATTTCAACCAAACTTCGTATTTGGAGTATACTCACCCCGAGGAAGGTTTCTATATGCATTTCATTTTAAAATCTTTGATTAGACGTGGATTTATAGGAAAGCCAGAAAGGTTTTCCTCCATTTTCTCTTATACACTGACTGACAGAGCAAATGCAACACCAAGAAGGAGTGGTCAGAACTTTATGCCAATTGCAGGGTAGACTGACGTCACTGAGGTATGCTCATGATGTGAAATGCGCCGCTGTGCTGCGCACGTAGCGAACGATAAATGGGACACGGCGTTGGCGAATGGCCCACTTCGTACAGTGATTTCTCAGCCGACAGTCATTGTAGAACGTGTTGTCGTGTGCCACAGGACACGTGTATATCTAAGAATGCCAGGCCGCCGTCAACGGAGGCATTTCCAGCAGACAGACGACTTTACGAGGGGTATGGTGATCGGGCTGAGAAGGGCAGGTTGGTCGCTTCGTCAAATCGCAGCCGATACCCATAGGGATGTGTCCACGGTGCAGCGCCTGTGGCGAAGATGGTTGGCGCAGGGACACGTGGCACGTGCGAGGGGTCCAGGCACAGCCCGAGTGACGTCAGCACGCGAGGATCGGCGCATCCGCCGCCAAGCGGTGGCAGCCCCGCACGCCACGTCAACCGCCATTCTTCAGCATGTGCAAGACACCCTGGCTGTTCCAATATCGACCAGAACAATTTCCCGTCGATTGGTTGAAGGAGGCCTGCACTCCCGGCGTCCGCTCAGAAGACTACCATTGACTCCACAGCATAGACGTGCACGCCTGGCATGGTGCCGGGCTAGAGCGACTTGGATGAGGGAATGGCGGAACGTCGTGTTCTCCGATGAGTCACGCTTCTGTTCTGTCAGTGATAGTCACCGCAGACGAGTGTGGCGTCGGCGTGGAGAAAGGTCAAATCCGGCAGTAACTGTGGAGCGCCCTACCGCTAGACAACGCGGCATCATGGTTTGGGGCGCTATTGCGTATGATTCCACGTCACCTCTAGTGCGTATTCAAGGCACGTTAAATGCCCACCGCTACGTGCAGCATGTGCTGCGGCCGGTGGCACTCCCGTACCTTCAGGGGATGCCCAATGCTCTGTTTCAGCAGGATAATGCCCGCCCACACACTGCTCGCATCTTCCAACAGGCTCTACGAGGTGTACAGATGCTTCCGTGGCCAGCGTACTCTCCGGATCTCTCACCAATGGAACACGTGTGGGATCTCATTGGACGCCGTTTGCAAACTCTGCCCCAGCTTCGTACGGACGACCAACTGTGGCAAATGGTTGACAGAGAATGGAGAACCATCCCTCAGGACACCATCCGCACTCTTATTGACTCTGTACCTCGACGTGTTTCTGCGTGCATCGCTGCTCGCGGTGGTCCTACATCCTACTGAGTCGATGCCGTGCGCATTGTGTAACCTGCATATCGGTTTGAAATAAACATCAATTATTCGTCCGTGCCGTCTCTGTTTTTTCCCCAACTTTCATCCCTTTCGAACCACTCCTTCTTGGTGTTGCATTTGCTCTGTCAGTCAGTGTACTATTGATTTCCTGTATTCTCCGTGGACCGTATGTGAAACGTCTCTTCATTATAAACAACTTTCGTTATATTCATAATTTACATTTATTCAAATGACGGAGAAATTTACTATTTTCTGCGGGTATCATGGTTGCGTGTGTGACCGACAGACCGACAACGAACCTACAGGTTACCATGGCAACGTCTCTGACTGCGTGCCAGCACGGAAGTAACGTATTGCCATTTTCCTCATCATACCTTTAAAATCATGGTTGTTCCTTGGGTAGAAGGCAAGAGAGGGCGTCAATCGGACATTCTGCGGGATACTGGCGGAATATCGTTGGAGTTTATAACCGTTCTCGAATAGCTTATGTAATAACACCATTAGTCATCTTACCTGTTGACTAAGAATGCCTGCGCCTAAATTTCACCTCTGTTACCTCTTTCTTATATCCATAACTCACACCAGCATAATTTATTGAGGGGCATTTGATTTTCCAATACATTCACTTTGTATTTACATATTTGTCGTCATCCGGCTGTCCTTAGTTTTAATCCATTTTCTATTAATTTTAACTTTCTTTACTGAATTATTTTCTTCCTTAATTAGACCGTATGTATGCGAGTGCTAATCCCAAAAGCTTGACAATCTTTCCTTTCAGGAAATATTCTAAGCTATGCAAATGTATAACTTTCGGTCCCGGAAAATATCGAAATATGGATGCAATTTTAACGACGGTGCACACCTTCATTTCGGGATAATTGGTGGCTAATCTGTAAGTCTTATCACAAATCAGAAAGCACAATCGCTTTTCATTTTGGAGAGATCTACAACTTTGGTCCTATGACTTTTTATCGTATTTCTATTCCTTATACGTTAAATAGAGCAGTATTTCTCGATTTCAAGTTAATTTTGTACTTTCACACGTATATGTTAACATTAATTTGGCACACTTATAGGAAAGATAGTAATAATAATAATGTTATTTGTTTTACGTCCCACTAACTACTATTTTAAGGTCTTCGGAGACGCCGAGGTGCCGGAATTTAGTCCCGCAGGAGTTCTTTTACGTGCCAGTAAATCTACCGACACGGGGCTGTCGTATTTGAGCACCTTCAAATACCGCCGGACTGAGCCAGGATCGAACCTGCCAAGTTGGGGTTAGGAAAGATAGAATCATGACATTCGGCACGCACATTGGCATGACCAGTGGCAATGTGATAGCCAAATTTATAGGAGATACGAGAAGATGTCATGGGACCAGCCATGCAGAACATTGAAAGAGGCGTCTGATGGTGAGGTCCGTTTGCAGATATGTCGCAGAGTTTCAAAGCAGTAACTCTCGAAATAAAGGTCTGCACTTCTAGAGTGTGTCTGTACGTTGAATATTTTGGCGACATTTCTGTACAGTTATCCGTTTCAGGTGTAATAATGACCATCTGCATATTTTTAGCTTTGGTTTCTGTTTGTTTGTCTATAACTTGGAAACTACTGGATCTATTTCCACCAAAATTCATATTTAGAATCCACCTGTCCTTGGGTAGGTTTCAGGGCAAATATTGTTTCTAAATCGATGAAATGACTGGGGGGTTTATACGAAACCGAAACCGTGATTTTACACTCCCACAAAATATACACAACTAAACTTAATAGGAATCTACCTGCCTTAATGGAAATTAATTCTTAAACCTTCTTTCTCATGTGCATCATTTCGGTAAGAGGATTTATAAGGGAGATATCATTAACCGGACTTAACTTAAGAACGGGCGCGTGTTGAGCGTATTTCTTACAACTTGAAAACTATTGAAGATATTTGAACCAGACTTTATATTTAGCATCCACCTTTACAAAGGTAGATTTTAAAGGTCAATAACATTTCCTGTTCCTGGAATGGACTGGCGGTTTATAGGGAACCGAAATGGTGAATTTACTCTTCCACAATATATACAGTACATGACCAACCTGACTGAAAATCGATCAAATTTGTTGGACATCCATTTCTAAAACTTTTTTCATGTGTATTTTTTCAACAGAAAGATTAATAAGGGAGATATCACGAATGGTCGGTTTTGCAGGGTAAGTCCAGCAGACATAGACCAAAAGGTGTTGTACGCGGAGCAGATTACTTATCTATCTATATAAAATCCTAACGACTGTGTGCCTGTACATTGATTATTTTGGTGAAATGTTCGCACAGCTACGCGTTTAAGGGGTAATAATAACAACCATAATTTTTTGGTTTAGTTTCCTGAGAGTCCTAATTTTAAACCTCCTCGCCCAAAATCCACATTGCGGCATAATCTGCCAGACGAACAAGAAAACAGAAATTTGGCAAAATTATGCGTTTTAGCCTGTAACGGACAGAACATTTCCAAGAGATTTAGATTTTTCTCTTTTCCCCCCTAAGAATATCGAAATATGGAGGCAATTTTAATGATGGTGCAGATCTTCGCGAAGTCCTATCACATAAGGGAAGGCACAATCTCCGTTCAATTTGGAGTGATCTACAACCTTAGTCTTATGACTTTTTGTTGTTTCTGTATCCCTTTTACGTTTGATTTTTGTCTATTTCTCGATGTTAAGTAAATTTGGACTTTTCACATGCATAATTCATACTTTAAATCACTTATAAGAAAGATAGAATCATCAAACCCTACACGAAAATTGGCCCACCCAGTAGCCATATGTGAGCCAAATGCTATGTATGTAGCTGTCACATAATTATCTGAAAAGTAATGCAATGTGAGATAATCTTACAAAAATGTTACCCTATTCAACGTTTCTAACTCAATCTGACCCATGAATAGATCAGATATCATACGACCAGCCATTTAGGCCGCTTAATCTGACGACTTATGGTACAATCCTTTGTCGATATGACGTACCGTTTTGCAGCAGTCAATCTGTAAATGAAGGTCTGCAATATTTTAAGCATGCATATACTTTCGTATCTATATATATTCACTGATGTCGTCTTGTAGCGATCGAGAAAGGGTGTATCTGCTATTGTAATCAGTACTCCCCACACCGACTTTGACTGGCAGTAGGAATGGGGTCCTTCTCCAACACCTGTGTAACTGGCATTAGTAAGGAAGGCCTACTTTCGTAGTGAATAACTCACTTCTCGATTTGACTTTCAGAAGGCAAGGGAGCATGCATTGTTGTTTAGAAATCCCCTACCCCATTGTGTTTGGCTGTAGGCAAGGGTACCCGTCCTTATAAACAAATGTATCCATCTAAAATGTGACTGGTATTAGGCACAGTGGCCTGCTATTTTGATGGAAACTCGCCAACTTGGTGTGACTGGTAGTAAGCTGGCTGGCTGAAGGAAAAGGGGCCTGTCATTATAATTATAACTGCACAACTCAATTTCGACTGGTAGTAGGGAAGTTGCCAAACATTCTAATGAAAACTGTAATCTGTCTGGAAGTAGGAAAGGGGGTCTGCCATTGTAACGAAAACTCCCAAATCGATTGTGACCGCGCAGTAGGCGATGGGGCCTGCAATTATAATGAAAACTTCCCAACTCGATTGTGAATGGCAGTAGGGAAGTGAGCCTGCCGTTATCATCACAAATCCGTAACAAGCACTTTACATTGGAAACACCGTATTGGGAACCTCCCTAGCTGTTTCTGGGATAACGCTGAGAGACATGCCATTTTAAAACAGTATTATTTACTGTATGTAGAGTATTTACTTCGATATTCGAATACAATGTATAATACCGTAGCGAAGCACGGGTACATTTGCTAGTCGACTAAAAATTTGCTGTTACTTCTAGAAATAACCTGTTTACATATGAAATAAAATGCAGTAGAGGCGGCATCACTCTTGATGTGAAAACTCGAATCTAGATGTAGATTCCAAAAAAAGGTTAAAGAGGATATTAGGAATTTCTTACAAAGGTAAGATATACTCTTATCAAATTCCTCTTATGAAGTCAGGGAAATTAGGGCACGGGGGATTGTTGAACACAATTTTGCGAAACGTATTGTAGCAATATATTATAAACATTTGCTCTGAACGTGATCTGTATGTATGTTCAGTCCTCAGCCTGAAGGCTGTTTGGATCCTTAATAGTTACCTGTCTTAGATGGCGTAGGCATCACTGAAGAGGCGAACGAGGGAAATGAGGAATGAGGTAGTTTTCCGGTGCTTTTCTCATTGAGCCAGAAGTTGCTATTACATATCAGTCTGCCAAGTCCCCAGGAATGCATGCATCAACCGACTTTATCAGCAGCATTTTCACACCATTTATAGCAGGGAATGGCTTCATTAGAAATGGCGTTACTAGCATCGCTCATACCTGTCACTTTCATATTGTCAAAATCTAGGATATGACTGAGACAGATCAATGAAAGTAACAAAATTGCTCTAGCCCATATCAGAAGACATAGTGCACTGTAAACACTAGGTCTCGCCAGCAAAGGCATGAACAAGATCTATCATCCACTGGGCAGTTCTCTGCCCCAGCTAGTATTCGCTTAATGAGAACCATGCAGAAGACATTCTCACGTAATGAACGAAGCATGATACCTCTTCTGCCTGTGTATTCAACTATGTACCTTTCTTTGACTAGTTTAACAATGATACGCCGTCTTTAATCTACTGGAAATTTCTTAGCTCGATAGCATGTGTTGCACAATCTTGTGATGTGCTATCCCTTGGAATGCTAGAACAGCTGAGGGCCCAGTAAGTTTCTGAACATTACAGTTCAATATCTTGATGTTATTACGAGAAGTTACTTGTAAGTATGAGCCATGAAATTTCATTTTATGGTCATTGGATGCAATAAAATGTTACTATATATTCATAGCAAAGGATGAGATAGGGACAGGTAAATGTAAGTATAAAACTTGATCTAGTCCATGTCAGAAGACACAGTGAACTGGTAGAACTTCGTCTTCTCCGATATAGATCTGGGCAGGAAAAGTAATATTCAGACCTATCACATCTATTCTGTACAAGTCCAGCACCTTGGCTGAATGGTACCTGTCCTCCGTTCAGAAAGCCCCGGGGTCGATTCCGGGCGTGGTCGGAGATTTTTAACAATTTTAGGCCAAGTTAGAAATACTTGCAAAATAATTGTTTTTGTAACTATCCATTCATGTAAGGGTAATATATTCCAAATACAAAGGAATTCCAAAAATAATTGAGAGAGTGGAGTATTTACAGCATGGGGTTTCTTCGACCCCAGTATTCCGTTTGACGTTTCCGATATAATTACGTGTAATATATCACTTCCAAAGTACTGAGACATACTTAATCCACAATTCTTTTCTACTCAAAAGTAATAATAAAATGATATGTTAACATTTTATTCCAACTGAAATTCATTTCAAAATATCTTCCAGTAACCTCAAACAGGTTTTATACAGTACTTCCCTAAACGTCCATCCTTGGAACAATTTCTTGAAAATAATTATATCCATTCCAGAATGTCTATTTTTTATTACTGACTGTTCATTAATGTAGAAAAATGGCATTATGCGAGAAAAATAAAATGCAAGTACTATGGGTCGTACATGACCCATTGGCCTAAAATGGGTTTCAAAATGGTTATATTTCCCTGGTTCAGGACTAGGTGTTTGTGCTGTCCCCAACATTCCTGCAACTCACACACCACACACAACACTATTACCCACTACAAAAACACGCAGTTCGCATATACGGCAGATGTCGTCCATCAAATCGACGCAGTCATTCAGACACAAAGGGATGCTACATCCTACTAACATAGACCAACACTATGCCTGTATTACCAATATTTCCGTCCAATGACATTATGTTACAATTATTTCAATACTGACACATTACATTTCGATATGTGCACGATTATTTAATTTTCATTACTTGTACTAGGTGTTTAATTCATTTTGTTAGTTAGTGTAGGTGGTTGATGGAAAACGTTTAGAATGGTCTCAATTTAAATTTTAAAAAATCTTGTCAATTACTCTTTCGAACTGAGACACTCCTTTTCAGCCGTCCTGTCAGAATCCATGAGAAAGCTGGGAATCGAAAGTAAGCTAACCACTTAATAATTAAGCTATTTTCTAAATCACTGAGTTTGCTTATGTGCGGAAACCAAAACGAAACTCTTGCATGATATCAGAAACCACCTCGTGTTATCAATCGACGTGACTTTCTCAAAAAGTTTCTATGAGAAGACTTCTCAGTGTGCAAATGTTCGAAACTCCTATATACATGTATAATTTACAGAATATTTATTTATCATATGGCCTTGTAGTGCTGCGAATCGTACGACCAGAGTTTTCTGAGGCAAGTCATCTCACAGTTGTTTCCACGATATTCCGCAGTTAAAGGCGGGATGAGAGTTGATGTCCGAGCTGATCATGGGAGTACTTAACCATGGCATAGGAAATCATACCTTATGATTCTTCACACCGTATATCATCTACCTCAGTGACGTTATAATCACATTTAATGGTCATCAGATGGATTGCTAAATATGATGCGACGCCACTCATCAACCCATACCTCCATTCCATTTGCAGCCACCCCTGCTTTGGTGTTAATAGCAGCCTACATATGAGAAGGTGAACCCGTAGTTCACTTGATGCCAATGATTGACACATGATGGGGTGCTGTATAGTGTACAGTATTTTTTATAAATTTTCCTTACTTATGGTAAAGCTCGATGAAATGGGTTCAACATTGAACATTAAAACAATTGAGTTGCTCCATGAGCGGTTTCCTGATCACCTCATCTCGCGTAATGGTAACCAACAGTGGCCACAAACGTCATGTGACTTAATCCCTTGCGAGTTTCTTGGGGGAGTTATCTTAAATCATTGGTAGACCTGTATATCAATAAAACCGTCGCACCGACACACATAGATCTTATGGCGACGATGGTAGGGGAAAGGGTTAGCAGTGGCAAGGAAGCGACCTTGGCCTTAATTACGGTACTGCTCCAGTATTTGCCAAGTGTGATAATGGGAAACCACGGAAAACAATCTTTAGAGCTGTCGACAGTGAGGTTTGAACCCACTATCTCCCGAACGCAAGCTCACAGCTGCGTAACAGTAACCGCATGATCATCTCGTTTGGTAAATTAATTGTATGCAAATGAAGCTGTCCAAGGATCTGAAGACGCTAACCGCCTAAATAAGTAGAGGGTTTAACAGAATATCTCAGGCGTGGAAGTTAAAGATGAACATACACCTGGAGAATATTTCCTCCTGACCATCTGGGAAACGCTAAAAAACTAGAATAGTTTTTCCAATTATTTTATTATTATTATTATTATTGATTATATACAGTCGTATCAGCACACACTTTATTAAAACATAACCGGTTTTCGGACACTAAGGTCCATCATATTTAATATTTTATAATGATTATAGCTTTTCCAAGGTTTAAGGTCTTTCAAAAATGGCGCCGGTTTTGAATCGCACGGTATATTTTTGTTTCTCGGTTGTCGACATTGTTGCGTATCGTTTCGGTATCCATGATCATTCCGATTGTTACTTCAGTTTGATTTCTCGCATTTCTTAATTGTGTATTTAGCCATGGAACAGTTGACTATTGCGCAATGTGCGCTAATTGGGAAAATGTTTTATCAGAATGGAGAACGTTATGCACCAACTGTCAAACGTCTTCGTGCGTGACTCTAGGGCGTAATGAACCACGGAATAAATCAACAGTTCGTATGCTTATGGTAAAGTTCGAAGAAATGGGTTCAACAGTGAACATAACAATTGAGTTGCTCCATTAGCGGTTTACTGATCACCTCATCTCGCGTAATGGTGACCAACTGTGGCCGTCTACGTCATGTGACTTATTCCCTTGCGAGTATTTTTCTTTGGGGTTAACTTAAATTATTGGCGTATGTCAATAAACCACGAAACATCTGCTAGTTACAGGAGGAAATTCAATGTGTTGTTGGCGAAATCCAAGTGTTACCTTGTCAGGCAGTCATAGCGAATTTCAAGCACAGAGGTGTTGCATTTCAGCGCAATGGTTGATGTCATGTATGCCCGACGTCATTTTCCATACCAGAAATGGGAACATGTAACGGACATGTTTATGGATTTTGTTAATGTGTTGTGAGCAAAATGAAATTCATAATAATTATATATATAAAGACCGGCACGCTTTTTGAAGGACTCTACACAAGACGAAACTCTATAACTATGGGCTACTGTCAGCAGGGAGTTGTACTGAGTCCGAATGTGGAAACATGCAGGATCAAGCACATCTTTTACTTTGGAGAAGAGTCATAGAACACTGCACAAATAATGATTTCGTGTATGCATATTTTTCTTTCTAGGGGCTATAAGTCGCGACGACACAGATAGGTCTTATGGCGACGATGGGATAGGAAAGGCCTAGGAGTTGGAAGGAAGCGGCCGTGGCCTTAATTAAGGCACAGCCCCAGCATTTGCCTGGTGTGAAAATAGGAAACCACGGAAAACCATTTTCAGGGCTGCCGATAGTGGGATTCGAACCTACTATTTCCCGGATGCAAGCTCACAGCCGCGCGCCTCTACGCGCAAGGCCAACTCGCCCGGTGTATGCATATGTTGATGTTACTGAATTTTTGAAACGTGGCATTGCATCCAGACACAGAAAGTACATAATACAAAATGGATTTACATAATGTCTGGTACAGAATACGGTGATCACTCTTGCTGGGGTCTGTCTTGATTAACTATTTTTTTTTTTTTTTTGCTACGGGCTTTACGTCGCACCGACACAGATGGGTCTTATGGCGACGATGGGAGAGGAAAGGCCTAGGAATTGGAGGGAAGCGGCCGTGGCCTTAATTAAGGTACAGCCCCAGCATTTGCCTGCTGTGAAAATAGGAAACCACGGAAAACCACCTTAAGGGCTGCCGACAGTGGGATTCGAACCCACGATCTCCCGGATGCAAGCTCACAGCCGCGTGCCTCTACGCGCAAGGCCAACTCGCCCGGTCTCTCTTGATTAACTGAACCTTCATGATGTGTGTGTATGTGGGTGCCCGCACGTACTACTTGGTCCCAAGATCGGGTCACTGTGACGTCTGAATGTTCCACATGTGTGGCAATTTCACAATGGACCGACAATATTGCCACTATGATATTCCTTCAGGTACTGGTAATGATGTGAAATATATTGTGTTCGGTGACCTCCTCTCATTGTCTTAACCGACTGTCGGACGTTCTACAAAAACCACCACTATTTCTTTGATGGGTCATGAATACACTCTGTTGGCCGCTCTAAGTCATTGCTACTCTAATAACACACTCATCAGTGGTGGTATGTACACAGGTACTAAACTACGTACCAATTGTACCATTCTCAGTGTGTGCAAAACTTCTGTTGTCAGTGATTATATAAACATACCAGACTACTTTCCTCAGGTCTTACTCCCAGCTCTTCAAACCTGTTTCTCTTACGTGTCAGAGCAGGGAATAGAATCTGGGTAAAAGGTTGGGAGGTACTTTGAAAACCCTTGTATTCCGAAGATACATTGAGAATTAAAAATCGTGGGTTATATTTTATAGATAAAATTTAACGTCACACCTACAAAAAGGAAAAGATAAAGAAGAAAAATTTTCGTTAATAGTAAAGAAGAGGAGGGATAGGATTGTGAAGTTAGTGGCCGTTGTCTTATTTAAGGTACAGCTCCAGAATTTTCCTAGTGTGGAAATAAAAACCACGAAAACCACTTCCAGGTCTGTTGACGGTGAGGTTTTGAACCCACCATCTTCTGAAAGCAAGCTTAAAACTGCACAGTCGCTTATCCCACATACAACTCTCACGGTGATCGTAGGTTACAGTATATTTTATATACAGTATTTCTATGGAAAGAAATCCTTATCAAAAGAATACAGCAGACTACGTGAGAAGTTGGCGAGTTAGAAAGTTTCTTTAGATGTCACAAATCGCTGCGCGGCACGATCGAGAACTTGATAGACCAGATTTAGTCTACTATGGCATAGTCTACTTGTCTCAACTTCAGTGAAAGAAGCGCGACTTATGAGTGTTTACGATGTCTCCTGCCATACTAAAGAGCTGTCTTGTTCGTTAAACTTGAGAACTTACTTGGTACTCTATCTTCCGCTACTAGGAAGAGACGTTAACGAGAATTCCTCTTCTTCTTGCTGTTGTTTTTATATTATTATTCAGGGTTTCCCGCATTTAATCGGTGTTCGGTTACAAATTTTTCACTCCAGGTTATCCTTTACCGTTTGGGAGTGGTATTTATATTACGGTGTATGATCGGTAACTAGCCCTTTGTCCAAACATACCCATAACATTATTTTCCGGTTTCAACCGTGTCTTCGTTTCCTGTACATTCCGTACAGTTTGAAATGCTCCTTCTCAGTCGGAGATAATCAGTCTCCCAGCAAGACCGACTCCGATCCTCAGACCGTAATATCAAAAAAGCATGGCGGCCGAAGTAGCTGGACTGCTGGTATTGGCTAACATATTGGCTTACATATTACAAAAACGGCGGTGATTTATCATGATACATGTAACAGCATAAAGAAAATCACTTTTTCACGTTTGAAAACATTTCGTCAAAAAGTACGCTCCACATATAATCAACTAGAATCACATATATTCTGCTAGAAAAGAGAACAACAAGCTGATTACTTAGAATCTTCAATTAGTCAAATAACGATCTCTTCTTACATTTCACTTCGTTGGATAGATGAAAATACACGATAAAACTGTTAAAATTATCTATATATTGAACCATACAGTTCATGGACCAATAGTATAGATTTTAGATATTGGGATTACCTGAGGCCACCAAGGAAGTCATTGTCTTATAGTTTATTTCATAAAAGATTCCAGAAGAAGCGTTCTCGTGGGAAGAGAGCTAGAGCATCATTCTGAAAATTTCCAGAGCCTCATTAAAGGGATTTATGGCCCAAGCCAAGCCTCTTAATGAAGATTGAGGACGCTCCCCGGATCGCGGCAAACCAACCTTCGGAGGGAAGAAGGAATTAATTTAATATCTCTGGTTACGAAAGAGATGCATTGGATCTGATACAAGAATTGCAACCTGCATAATTTGTGATTAATTTTGATATGAAATATGGCTGTAATCACAAATGCATTCGTTAAGTAGGGTACTTGACGTGCTTTGTGCGGGAAAACTTCGAGTCGCGGGCGCGCGTATCCTACACGCGATCAAGCGGCGTGGCTACGCCAACCTGATTATAAATGCAGGGCCGCCTGGCACGTCAGCCTCATTCTCTGACCGTAAGGCTGCTTGAACGAAGTCGTCATGCTGCGAGTCGGCACCTAGAACAACGTTTTATCTTCGAGCTGTACATACAACTAGCACTACTGAATCTGCAAGAAATTACCCCTGCATCAAGCCAGTACGAGCTTCTACATAATCATTGCGAGGAAGCCACAACGGGAGGTGAAGCCGGCACGACATCGGGAATCGACCCAGGAACGTTGGGCGTACCTGATCAGCGCGACATCGAAGGGGACATCGTCCAACCATCTAAGGAGCTGCAAGAAGGATTCACGCAAGATAGAATGGCTCCAGCCGTCCACCGGTATCTGCTGCAAGCGTCGCGGTTTGTCATGATGTGGTAAATTCAGTGGTCCACAGGAAGGGCCACTCCGTCATGTCATCAATCATATAAGGTCAGAGCTTTCCAATTCTGTTTCAAGCATGTCATTTAAATTTAGATAGGAAGAGGGGGGCCGTCAGCCAACAGGTTAGTTTATGGTAGGAAAATTCTTGGTAATAAAAAGCTAGGCCTCAAGCTCGAACCCCGTACATTAGGGTAGGTAGTAGGTTGTATATTCCTTGTTGGTGTGATTATATTTCATTTCGGTAGTATTATATTAGTGTACGTGTAATCTTCATGGGTCAGGTCGAACTCCCTTGGTCATGTTAGGTAAGTCTGACAGGCAGGCACTGTTTATAGTGTAGTATTTAGGCATATGTTTCGGAAGACGTAGGTTGTGTATTTGAGATCAGGATTTACCCCGTAATTCACCTAGCTTTTCTGACAGGGTGGGCGAGTCCGTATGTTTGAGAGATATGGGCATTATGCATGTAGCTGACTGTATGAATTGATATGAGAGAGCCCCAGCACAGATTGAGAGTGTATTAGACGCATATGAGGTGCCTTATTATGGCTATGTGATGATAGCTTACTGAATTGTGCCTTTGTATTATCAAGGATGAGCCCATTGGAGGCGGAAATGAGATTTGTTGTATTACTTGTGGCATTGAGATGAGGGCGTGTAGCCCATGTGTATTTAAGAGAGCGCTTTTAGCAGCCATATTATGTGAGGTACTTTGAAAAGCGAAGTTTCTTAGCACTCAGCTACAAGTCAGTCAGCTGAGCTCATAAATTGTGTGGACGGCCGCCTGTCGAGTGCACTGCTGGTGAGGGTTGTTGTGCCTGACGTCACAGTCTTGAAACTCGGTTATATTGCTGTCTGCAGCTTGTCGAGTGTGTAGAGGGGAAAGGACGACCTTGATGTTTTGACGCAGGGAGATATTTTAGTTCTGTTTGTTCTGCTTGATTTTAACGCTTGCCCGTTTGATGTTGACCCCTGGACAAGATGGTTGTGTTCCTTTTTGTATTGTTTTTTTGTTTATGAATATTCAACGCCTTGCTCTTCATTGGACCAGGGATCGATACCGGGTCAGGGCACTGTACATTATGTGTTTATATTTGTTTGCACCGGGGTTCGATGGTACGAGGCATAGTAAAATTTTATGGTGTGGAGATTACTGTTAGATGTGTATTTCAGCAGATCCATTGACTCTTTATTTCATTACATACACAATTGTACCATGCTTGTTACAGCAAAGCTGTTTCGTGAAGGCAGTGAACTGGTAGTCATCGGCTCAACATTATCTTTACCCCAGTCACATTTGAAAGCTCTTATATTTGTAAATAGTTTTTTTTAAGTAATAAATCCCTGATTGTAAAACTTTGAATGCAGCGATGTTTTCTGTTAGATATTTTTTTGGTAGGATTTTTCTCTTACCCTGCATCATTTCGTATCCACCTAAGTTATCTTTTAGGTCCTCATTTTCTACCCAGATACCCTGATTCATGTTCTACTGAGCTGCGGGTTGTGGATACGCCTGTAAGGTAAGACATGTGCCGTACATACATCTTTTCTTGGATGCATTGGTAACTATAATGTTCTTGGTTCGAATTCGGCATTTGCCTGACGGGGATCAAAAACATTATAGGGCACAATATATAACATCATTTTGAATGTTTAAAAGTAAATTAAGTTGCGAAATTCCTCTATTTATTCGGTCTCATAGGAAGTATGAGACATAATTTGTTGCCTTAGTTTTGAAGTGGTGGACAATTTCTTACTTATTCAGTACACAATGAAAGGGAAGTACGCTCAAAATAATAATGCTATAGGCTTTACATCCCCCTAACTAATTTTTTACGGTTTCAGAGACGCGAAAGTGCGGAAATTTAGTTCCTAAGGAGTTGTTTTACGTGCCAGTAAATCTACCGGCACGAGGTTGACGTATTTGAACAACTTCAAATACCACCAGACTGAGCCAGGATCGAACCTCCCAACTTGTATTCCTTAAACGTCTGATCCACTCAGGCCAAGTACACCCGAAATGATTATGTTAACCTAATGATCTGCCCTGGTAATACTAACATAATATTGACATATGGCATAGCAGCACTTCACACAATGATGGTAACCTTAGTAATGAAACGTTCAGACACTAAAGATATAATAGGTTTTACCCATTAAAGAATATGAGTGCAAAATCTCTAATGACTATTAACATTGATATTTAACCACATGGACGAACTTAAGTTCGGTGTACTCTGCTTGATAACAAATAACCACAGCACGAATCGGCAGGTGTTGGTAGTGTAAAACCCTACGTTACAAACCCAGTTAATCCCTCCAAGTCACAATTTCTTCTGTGTAACGGTATACAGATTGCTCCATCTGTCACAGTTATAAGTTTTGTTATACTCCAAGATCCAGCCAAACATTTCCACAGGCAAACACAGATTATTATAAAATACACTTGCATCTAAATCGCTCGACACGTTGAAGCAAGCAGACGCTGACGGAATGTCACAAAATCAATTAATATGTTAAATCTAAATTAGTATTTTTCGAGGAACACGAATAGGTTAACCGTCTGGAATTAGAGAACAGTCTTCCCTAACCTCAGACGTTTTCTCAAAATGATGTATGCACACTACAGTTTTGTTGTCGACTTCAAAATAATCACGGTATATATTCCTAATCCATTTCTCTCTTAATGTTTTATTCCGTAGAAAACTTTTAAATAGTTGTATGAGAGGCATTGTCATCGTTAGATTTAATCCTGGTTCACAACACGATCAAAACAAACACATTCTCACATTACTGCGTATAATTACAGATCCTAAGTGTCCACTGATCCGAACAGATGCACTCGCACACTTATATTGTACAAAGAAACTAACATTGATCGTCACATTTCATGAAATTAGACCGGGTACATACAATAACAACAAACCAAGACAGACACACGTTTCCAACATAGATGGCTACTCTATTCGCCATCTTTGAACGATTGAGAGTAGCATTAAGGTCTGAGGATTGAAGTCGGTCTTTCTCCCAGGCACGTATATCAACTACGAACCTTCTCTCTCTCTCTGACGTAAGCACTGCGGGGCCTCCTGAAAATTCGGGAACACGTGTGTCACTTCCCAGGTAGCTGGGAATTACCGGTGCTATTGCGTAACTTGATGATTCGTCCTGTATTTTAAAGATGTGACCTGCATCTAACGTATACAGTATGCATAACAAGCACCCAAGTATTACTGACTTCGTACCCTTCCTCTAAATTGAAATTGTTAGGGTGTTTCTTAATTTTGATAGCCTCTCGTATTTCTCTTTCGAGATTCCAGGGAATAACGGCTAAGATCCTGGTTCTGTTAAATGAAATGTCCTGTCTTGTTTAGTTTGACTACAGCTGAAATATGTGTGTCTTGGATCTTGGTGTGCCGAATATGTTCTTTAAGTCGAGTAGAAATTAGATACTTCGTTTCGCCTACGTAGCACGTACCGCAGCTACATTCATTGTGGTACACTCCAGGGGCCTGAACCAATTTACAATCTAATTGCTGATGAATATGGTAACATAAAATGTTCAGTCTTTCAAATACCATTCCATACCGTTCGATTTCAAGCTGTTGAACACCAATAAAAGGATTAGTCGATGGTATACATTCTAAAACATTCAGCCATTCATGAAGCACAACTAGTAGAACGTATTGCAGAGAATCCTTTTTTTTCCTCACCAAGGAGGGACGGCACGGCCAGTCAGAAGGTAGTTATAAAGGTGGCGCTTACATGTGGCTAGGTGTTCCGCCCATGTGAGGGTCCACATAGTAGACTTAGTTTATGTTTATTTTGTATTGTTTTTCTTTGTAATGGGAACAAGGTAGTTATAAGGGTGGCCTTATATGTGGCCCGGTTTTCCGCCCATGTGAGCGTCCACATGGTAGATTTAGTTAATTTTTAAATTATTATTGTAGATTTTTTTTTGTAACGGGAACATGTGTCTGGGCCGAAAGCCTGTAATGTTCTCCATCAATAAACTCAATACATAACACCCAATGTATCTGCAATACTCTTATGTGTACTTTGGGTATTTAGCCCGAAGGCTGGTTTGATTCTCAACAGCTCCACCATCAACTGTCATAGATGGCCTAGGTATCACTGAAGAGGCGTACTAGGGAAATTAGGAGTGAAGTAGTTTCCCGTTGCTTTCCTCACTGAGCCAGAAGTTGCCATCACATATCAGTCTGTCAAGCCCACTGAAATGAATAGTATTACTAGCAGCGCTCATACCTATGTAACTTTCATGTTGTCAAAGCTGGGGATAAGAATGAGACAGATCAATGAAAGTAACAAAATTGCTCTAGCCCACACCAGAAGACACAGTATAGTGTAAACACTACATCTTGCCAGCAAAGGCACGCCATACTCTTAACGTACCGTTTATCAAACAGTTGTAGAAGAAATTGCATAATCGTAACCAACGCAATGTAGAACAAGAACAACATGTCTTATACGCAGAACGCATCTTGTAAGTCTCCTAGTAAAAGTTTTGAGATCACAGTGTTTCTTTCTGGGCGTAAAATTCGAAGAGAAAATTGTACATACCGTGACGTTACCAAGAGATACGTTATTGGGCAGACAGACAGACAGACAGACAGACAGACAGACAGACAGACAGACAGACAGACAGACAGACAGACAGACAGACAGACAGACAGACAGACACAGCTCATTCAAAAATGCTAAATGCTAAAAATGCTAAATTTAAGACTTCCAGACGCAAAAATATTACCAACCGTACACATAATATTTCTTGTGGATCATGAATAGTTGTAGGTCTGCGGGCAAGTAAAGAAAAAGAACATGGGACAAAAACGTGACTTTTTAAATTACTTTCATGTTCTTGTGGTGGTGACTTTTGTTTTAAGAGTAAGTACAACTGGCAACCATCCTCCATATAGGCCTAACACTAATCAGAGAGAAAAATGGAAGAGATTCGACACGTCGCAAAATGAAAGTATCGGCCAAAGGAAGACAAGGGCCAGGGAGGGTGTGAAAATGAAAGAACAAGTGGAAGTAACCAAGAGTTGACTAAGGGAGGCCGGATAGGATAGATGAAAGAGAAGATCCTGACACAAGTAAGTGGAAATAATGCTAGGACACAAAAGGGCACCGTGGTCACCAACCCACGATCCCAAGTTAAGAGCCCCTTGGGCTTTCATGTTCTTGTATAATAATAAGATTCACAGGTTCTTACCGAAAGGAATGTATTCATTTACGACCACTGAATGTTTATTGAAATTAATCATAATAAGCTAGAACTCAAGCCAGTGCATACTATGCTAAAATTACGTTAAACTGAACACGTTATTTACGATTGCTTCTGATATAAGGTGAGCGGGGAATATATTATGTAGCTATTTAAGGGAGTATTTAGATTTGATTTTATGTGGACTTTCGGGTCGATGAAAGCCTCGATACGGCCTGTATATCACGGAGGAAGTGCTCTTAATAACCGTAAATAATATTACGGTTCAGTGTTTGGAAGCTTGATATGCCGGACGTGTTTCTAAGGAAACGTAAAAACTTATTATTGTCACAGAAACGTATTAATATATGAGGAAATGGCAGCTTGTAATGCATGCGATACATACTAATTACCGTTCATTGAGCGTGATGCACCAGCTACAGGTTTGAGGTAGTAGCACCACTACAGTATGTTATATCTTTAAATGAATATGTGTCCAGAATAGAATGCGAGGCAGGAGTTTCACAGCCCAATTCATGAAACCTCCAGTAGGAAGCAATATAATACTGTATACGACAGAAACTCAGTTCTTTTTTCGTATGACCTTATTACTTAGTGTAACATAATTTTAACATCTAGTAGGGAATAATGGGATTGGGAGAAGCCTTCATTCTACTCTATAGTCACAACACATTCGGTGCACAGTCAACACCAAGACACAACAGAAACATATTGTTGAACAGCTCGCTTACTGTGCAGTCCGCAATCCGTTAATATAAGAAGGGTAAGAAAGGTTTTCGCTATTCCCCGTTCACCCAGCACGCGTCCGTAAGGATTCCGGGGGCGATCAAGCGTGCTGACTCTCTGGATGGTTGCCACGGGTGATGGCGGGGAGGGGCCATCACTACGGGGAAGCCTTCTGCGATCGCAGCTGGTACTGCCCCACTGTACTTGTTAATATCGTCGGGGCGACAGTCAAACTCGACACGAGGTCACTGCTCCTCAGAACAGGGTTTTTCTCTGTTTGGGGATTCAGTCCCGAGTGTCGGAAACGACTGAAACTTCGGAGATATTAGCAAATACGTGGGATGAGGTGCGCGTCCGAAAGGATTCCGGGGGCGACAAAGCGCATCGACTTACTGGATGGTCGCCACGGGTGATGGCGGGGAGGGGCCATCACCTCTACGAAAGCTTCCTGTGTTAGGTCAAGGAAGCAAGACGCCCTCATCGTATTTGGTAATGTCCTTGGGCTGACAGCCGGACTCCAGACGAGGTCAAGGACTCGGGTCGATTTTTTTTTTTTTTTTTACAATTTTCTTTACGTCACACCGAAACAGACACTTCTGTTGGCGACGGTGGGATAGGAGAGGGCTGGGAGTGGGAAGGAAGCGACCACCGCCTTAGTACAGACCCAGCATTTGCATGGTGTTAAAAAGGGAAGCCACAGAAAGCTATCTTCAAGGCTGCCGACAGTCGGGTACGAACACATTATCTCCCGAAAGCAAGTCGATAGCGACGTGACCAAACTGTGCCGCCACTTGCTCGGTTCTAGACTCGATAGATTTATCGGCGCTACATCCCTAATTAACAATGGCCTACCTACTGCTCAGCTCGAATGTTTGCACCTTACGAGGTGGCGCGTGGTGAGCGTCACGAACGCTCCTGGCTGTTATTCTTAGCCTGAGTAGACCGGGCCAATAAATCACATTTATGTAGAAATCCCTGATCTGGCTGGGAATCGAACTCAGAGCCTTCGAGTAACAGGTAGACACGCTATGCCTAGACCTCGGGATCAGCCTTGATGGAACCCCTGCGTGACAACATTCCAGCATCTCTGGAATTCTTAAAAGTACAATTTGTGACATGCTGTGCTTATTGAGAACTAGACTAATAACATTATCTTAACATTAATTTCAACTGGAGGCTAATCCTAATTTGTTGATATTATAATTGTAGTCACGAGGCTTGAAATGTAATTTAGATTACGAACCAATAAAATATTGATTTTCCATTTGAAGATTCCTACTTGCTGTGGGTGGGAGTGTTACCGCTTCCACCTTGGAGAGGAGTCAGTGACAGTGTCATTCGACTGTCAAAGCATCAACAACAGGTTTGCTGCACTGAGTTACTTTAGAGTGAATCCGATTGAGATGAAGATACTTCGTGTTCACTTTCTCTCCTTTCAACGATCACTTCCAAGAACTCTTGTAACTATAAATAAAGAGCTGACGACGTCCATATTATCTTAGTTGGGTTATTCTGTTAATAATAAATTATCATTGGTTTTACGTTCCAATCACGACTTTATAGTACTGCTTTGCAGAGACCGAAGTACTGGAAGGTTTTTCATAGGAGTTCTTTCATGTGCAAGTAAATCTACTACGCAAGGCTACGATATTCGAGCACCTTCCACACTGGTGGAAAAAAATATCCAAACACCAAGAAGGGGTTGTGGTAGAACGTTGGTTGGCGTGTTTATGCAGTACATTTGAAAGATGACGCTGATTCAAATTGTACGCAATTTGGCCTTGCTTTATACACGGGATGTACTGTGCGAGAGCGTCAGTTAGCTGTGAGATTGGACGGATTGACTTAGAGTGGATCAATAATGCCTTTACGACGACGAAGAGGCCAGTATCAACAGCTCACTGCGGTTGAACGAGACCGTATAATAGGGCTACGTGAAGGTGGATTTTCCTTCGTGCTATTGCAGAACGACTTGGCAGGAATATCTCTACTGTACATGCGTGCTGGCAGGAGTGGTCACGAGAAGGTACGTTCGCAAGGAGACTGGACTCCGGACGTTCCCGTGGCACCACCAAGAGAGAGGACCGCCGTATTTGGCGTATGGCTGTGGCGCAGTGGACTGCGTATGTAGCAGCAATTCAGGCGGCAGCTGGCACCACCGTGACGCAAAGAACTGTTCGAAATCGGTTACTTGGAGGAAGACGCCCTGTGGCGTGCATTCCACTTAACCACTCCACTGCCGCCTACGACTTCAGTGGTGCCAAGCAAGAGCTAATTGTTTTCCGATGAAAGCCAGTTCTGCCTTGGTGCCAGCGATGGCCGTGTGCTGGTTAGAAGGAGGCCAAGTGAGCGCCTGCATTCCACCTGTCTGCGGCATCGACACTGGACCTCCACCAAGAGTTTTGGCCTGGGGAGCAATTTCGTATGACAGCAAGAGCACTCTCGTGGTTATCCCACGCATCCTCACTGCAGATGTGGACGTCCGTTTGGTGATTCGACCTGTTGTGCCGCCATTCATGAACAGCATTCCCGTGGGTTGTTTTCCAACAGGATAATGCACTCCCCCATACCGCTGTTGTAACCCAATGCGATCTACAGAGTGTCGACATCTTGCGTTGGCCTGCTCGATCCTCCGATCTGTCCCCAGTCGAGCACGTATGGGATATCATTTGACGACAACTCCAGCCTCATCCACAACTGGCATTAACCGTCCCTGTATTTACCGACCAAGTGGAACAGGCATGAACGCCATACCACAATCTGACATCAGGCACCTATACGTAACAATGCATGCACGTTTGCATGCCTGCATTCAACAATCAGGCGATTACACCGGTTATTAATGGATCAGAATGGCACGTGCACGATTGCTTTTCTAGCGCGGGTATTAACTTGTAGTCATGTACCTTTAATCAATTAAATATATTACTTTGACAAATATATTGCCAAAATTTTCGTATTCTACATTCCTTATTTCATGGTATTTGGATACTTTTCCCGCCAGTGGACCGAGCCAGGATCGAACCATCCATCTTGGGCTCATGAAGCCAACACTCTATCGTCTGAGTCAGTCAGCCTGGCACCATATGCTATTATACTTAGGTAAATATAGTTTTCCTTTTTTCCCAGTGATGCTGATGATTTTTTTACAAGTTCCTTTACGTCGTACCGACACAGATAGGTCTTATGGCAACGCTGGGAGAGAAAGAGGCATAGAAATGGGAAGGAAGCGGCCATGGCCGTAATTAAGGTACAGCCCCAGAATTTGCCTGGTGTGAACATTGGAAAACACTGAAATCCATCTTCAGAACTGCCGACAGTGGGGCTCAAACCCACTATCTCCCAGATGCAAGCTTAAAGGTGCGCGCCCCCAACCGCATGGCCAAATATCTCTGTGATACTGAAGATGTGGATTATTATTATTATTATTATTATTATTATTATTATTATTATTTGTAGGAAGGTTGGGGGAGGGAATAACACAGGAGGGGGGATAAGGCGGGCCTATCCCAAAAGGTTGTTTACAAAGGTGAATAGGTGGAGGTCGAGAGGAGGGGAGAGAGTGACGGGATGCCTGGGGTGCTGGACTCCAGCGTGCGGGTGGCCTGTAATCAAACGGAATGGTGAGGATATAGCTTTGTCAACTGTGTAGAGGGCCGGATGTGTCGTTCCAGGGAGGCCGGCTCCTATTTTTCCTTACCAGGGAGGCACGGCCGGTCAGTAAGGTAGTTATAAGGGTGGCGCTCACATGTGGATAGGTTTCCCGACCATGTGAACGTCCACATAGTAGATTTAGTTTATTTTTATGTTTTAAGGGTGGCACTTGCTTGTGGCCCGGTTTTCCGCCCATGTGAGTGTCCATATAAGAGACTTAGTTCTTTTTATTTTGCGTCCACCTGGTAGATTTAGTACATATTTTCTTTCTCTTTGTAACGGGAACATGTATTTGGGCCGAAAGCCTGTAAAGTTCAATAAACTACTATTGATACTGATATTATTATTATTATTATTATTATTATTATTATTATTATTAATAATGCGATAGGCAATATGGTCTCCCTTGAACTTAGGCAACTCTGTTGCACGTTTCTTATGTGTCACCTAATGTGGCTCATTTGAACTAAGTGTCAAGAGAAATGTATTGCCCCATGTTGGTAAGGCTCCGAAAAGCTAGTGTTGTATCGCTGCCTCCGATCATAATCCCTTATCAGCCAGCAGGTGACTGTGCTAATGTGTCATTCGCTGAACGTTATTCGGACTGTGACTGTCTTGAGTGACAGAAGGAATGCTCCATGGCTGTTGTGCGAGGAAGATAAGAAATGAGACTCTTTGAAATGATTACCTCAAGATTTTCCCTCATGGTTGAAGGAGATTATTTTCAATGTAAAGTTTTGGAATGTAAATTTTAGGCTTTGACAATTAGCTCTGTTCTATTGTTGTTAGATAATGTAGACAAAATTTACAGTCTTTTCTCCAGCCGCTACCGAGGGAAATATTAGTGAATTTTCGTCTTTCCTTGTATCCTTACTTAAGTTTTCCGGCTCCATGGCTAAATGGTTAGCGTGCTGACCTTTGGTTACAGTGATCCCGAGTTCGATTCCTTGGCAAGGTCGGGAATTTCAACCATCATTGGTTAATTCTGCTGGGGTGTATGTGTCGTCTTCATCATCGTTTCATCCTCATAATGACGCGCAGGTCACCTACGAGCGTCAAATCAAAAACCTGCACCTGGCGAGCCGAGATCCTCGGACACATCCCGGCACTAAAAGCCACACGCCATTTCATTTCAACTTAAGTGTTAGTCTCTCCTTGTCACGAGAATTGTCGAGTGTGCTTCCCGCGGAAATCTCTTTATATTTTAATTCGCTGCGAATCTGTTTTTCTAAAGAATTCTTTTACCTTTTAAGAATTTAGCTTTCCTTTAAAACGGTCGCAATTTGGGTTTATCTTATTCTCCGTTTAATTGGGCCGGTGTGTCCCAGCAGGACGTTGTCAAATTATGATTTCTATGTTTATGGGATTTCGTATGATTCTCAAAACCCTTGCCTCTTGTGATGTTGCTTGGCCCTTTTCTAAATTCCCCTTTACCTTTTGGATAATATTTATTGTTGGCCGGTTATCTAGTTTGTAATTAGTTCCTGTCTTTTCGGATGGATATATCTAGGTCTACTTGTGATTATTTCGGCTGTAGCTTCCCTTGCTTTATCTGATTAAAGTTACTGAGTGAATGATACTCGAATTCCCTCTTTGGTATGCCTCTGTGCTAGGTACTCTTTCCTGAGGTTTAATAGTCGAAAAATGGGTCTTGTATGCCCTTACTGTCCATACTCCAGTGCAAACTTGTTTGAGTGGGGATTTCGCTAGGCTGCTCTTCAAGCCTTTTAGACTTGACTTATCAGCGCACATCTTATTTTATACTGCTTTGAGGTTCTTTATCACTTTGTTCATTTCAATCACATCCTTTCTTACTTCTTCTTCTTACTTTGGTTATTATCATAACTCTCATTATATACTGGCCGGCGCCGTGGTGTAGGGGTAGCGTGCCTGCCTCCTACCCGAAGGCCCCGGGATCGATTCCCGGCCAGGTCAGGGATTTTTATCTGGACCTGAGGGCTGGTTCGAGGTCCACTTAGCCTACGTGACTAGAATTGAGGATCTATCTGACAGTGAGATAGAAAGCCAAGAATAACGGCCGAGAGGATTCGTCCTGCTGACCACACGACACCTCGTAATGTGCAGGCCTTCGGGCTGAGCAGCGGTCGCTTGGTAGGCCAAGGCCCTTCAACGGCTGTAGTGCCATGGGGATTGTTTTGTAATATTATTATACCTCCTATTATTATTGTGTTTCACAATAGTCTCGTAAATATTTATGTGTTCTATGTTTGTATGACATTACGTTATTCATTCATGAATTTAATAAAAATAATAAAGGAATATAGCTAGTTGTTGTTTTCTATAACTCGTTGTCCAGACCTGAGCCCTAACCGTTTCCTTTGTCCCATGCCTAGTGATATTTTATTATTATTATAATATAATAGCGTTGGACAGTTGGTTTCCCTGGTGGCGGTGTTCACTTTCGTGTGAGCTCATTTGCAGGCAGTATATTGTTATTGACTTTTCCATTGTTATGTTGGAGCCTGCTTTAATTTAAACGTGGAGAGATAAATTAAAACATGTTCCAATGAATGCGGGCGTAGAAAGTTAATGGGAAAGTTGTATTTGGGGATACACTAACTAAGAATACTGAATTCAACTAGACGAAATATCTACTAAATTTTAGATGTTGCATCGGTATTCATGTTCGAAACTTTCTAGTGTGTCTATTTCTCTCTGGCGTACCGATAGCCACATGTATAGGACGACTGAATCTGTGGTTCTCTCTGTAATTTTTTTTTTGCTACGGGCTTTACGTCGCACCGACACAGATAGGTCTTATGGCGACGATGGGATAGGAAAGGCCTAGGAGTTGGAAGGAAGCGGCCGTGGCCTTAATTAAGGTACAGCCCCAGCATTTGCCTGGTGTGAAAATGGGAAACCACGGAAAACCATTTTTAGGGCTACCGATAGTGGGACTCGAACCTACTATCTCCCGGGTGCAAGCTCACAGCCGCGCGCCTCTACGCGCACGGCCAACTCGCCCGGTCTCTGTAATTATTAACTGTGTCAAACACCCCAGCAAGGAAGGCGTAGTACTTAGGTTTGCGCTACCAGTACGCTTACAAACTTATCTGCCGGACGTTCTGAGAATTGAAATAAGTATTGATACTGTTAATAGCGTTATACTGTTTGATAATGACGATTAGAAGATGATACTGTATAGGATTTTGGGCTTATGGCGTGTTAAGAAAATAAGGTGAAATTCTTTCCGTTTCGCAAAGAAATGTGCTCTGCGTCATTAGAAGAAATCTCGACTGTCCACGAGAAAGAGGCCTTATACATGTAGTAATCTAGTAAAATTCAGTACTCTTAGTATGTGTTTAAGAAGCCTTTCTCGTGGACAGTCGAGATTTTTTCTGATGACGCAGAGCAGAGTTCTCCGCGAAATGTAAAGTATTTGACCTTATTTTCTTGACACGGCATAAGCCCAAAAGCCTATACAGTATCATGTCTATAAGTACGGGTCGCGAAAGTATCAATGGCAACGATTGGAAGATGTTTGTGAGTTATGTTTATTGAGTATGCTGGGTGAAACGAGTGCCTCCATTCAAAGGCACTGTGACTATATAATAATTTCGTGTGGCTATTTCTAGCCGAATGCAGCCCTTGTAAGGCAGACCCTCCGATGAGGGTGGGCGGCATCTGCCATGTGTAGGTAACTGCGTGTTATTGTGGTGGAGGATTGTGTTATGTGTGGTGTGTGAGTTGCAGGGATGTTGGGGACAGCACAAACACCCAGACCCCGGGCCATTGGAATTAACCAATGGAGGTTAAAATCCCCGACCCGGCCGGGAATCGAACCCGGGACCCTCTGAACCGAAGGCCAGTACGCTGACCATTCAGCCAACGAGTCGGACACTGTGACTATGACTGATTCAGATTTTATTAGGAAAGTAATTGTGAAGCACGCGAAATTACACACATTTTTCAGAGTGAGTTAAGCTACTGAAATTTTGGAAACGTCGGTTTATGATAATGACTACCGGTACCTCTACGGTTTACAGAGCCACCAAGGTGCCAAAGTATTTTCTCGGAGGAGTTCCTTTACGTTCTGGTAAAGGTTGCTGACTTATTCGATCACCTTCATATACCATCAGAATGAGTCCCTTTCAAACCAGAAACATGGACTCAGAAGGTCTCTGAGCCATTCATCCTGCTTAATTTCCCACGAAGATTATCACAGTTTGAATCCCGGCCAATGCAAGTGGGATTTTTGAAATAAAAGTCACGTCCCATAGGTCGGATTCCCCATGAAAACAGAACATAAATGAAATGGCGTATGGCTTTTAGTGTCGGGAGTGTTCGAGAACATGTTCGGCTCGCCAGGTACAGGTCTTTTGACTTGACTCCCGCAGGCGACCTGAGCGTCGTGATCAGGATGAAATAATGATGATGACGACACATACACCCAGCCCCCGTGCCAGTGAAATTAACCAATGATGGTTAAAATTCCCGACCCTGCCGGGAATCGACTCCGGGATCCCTGTGACCAAAGGCCAGCACGTTAACCATTTAGCCATGGATCCGGACATGAAAACAGAATTGTCTTGGCTGTGATCACGGTGTCAATACAGTCACGTGAAACTACAGGTTTGCTTGCTAGTTTCTGCAGGCTATGCATATGCAATACAGTCTGTGCTAGTGTTCCGAACAGGTCCTGCAAGGGCATCTGGACTTTTAATTAATTAATTAATTAATTAATTTATCATATACCGGGCGAGTTGGCCGTGCGCGTAGAGGCGCGCGGCTGCGAGCTTGCATCCGGGAGATAGTAGGTTCGAATCCCACTATCGGCAGCCCTGAAAATGGTTTTCCGTGGTTTCCCATTTTCACACCAGGCAAATCCTGGGGCTGTACCTTAATTAAGGCCACGGCCGCTTCCTTCCAACTCCTAGGCCTTTCCTATCCCATCGTCGCCATAAGACCTATCTGTGTCGGTGCGACGTAAAGCCCCTAGAAAAAAATATTTATCATATGCCTTTTACTGTTAGAGTAACTGAGGACATGTTCGGTTCGCCTGGTGCAGGTCTTTACATTTGACGCTAAAGGCCGACTGCGCGTTCGGATGTGGGATGTTAATAATGAGGTATAGAGAGGGTGAAACTACTCCTGTCGAATAACGCAAAGGGGTATACTCAAATCACCATCAACAGCGTGATATTTTCTCACTCCCCCTGTGGGTGGGGGCAGTAGAATAACACCCACGGTATCCCCTGCCTATCGTAAGAGGTGACTAAAAGGTGTCCCAGGGGCTCTGAACTTTGGAGCGTGGGTTGGAGACCACTGGGCCCTTAGCTGAGTCCTGGCATTGCTTGCACTTGTGCCAGGCTCCTCACTTTCATCTATCCTATCCGACCTCCTTTGCTCAACTCGTTTTCTTTTCCGACCCCGCCGGTATTAGGTTCCCGAGGGCTAGGGAGTCTTTCATTTTCACGCCCTTAGTGGCCCTTGTCTTTCTTTGGCCGATACCTTCATTTTTCGAAGTGTCGGATTCCTTCCCGTAGTTGCCTAGTTGTACTTCCTCTTAAAACAAAATCACCACCACCAACACTGAACACTGCGGAGAGGTCTGGAACTGTATCCAGGCTTTTGGCACATCTTCCATCCTGCCGACCAAGATTCTCATGGTGAACAATTTTACCACGAACGGTACTCGAATCAGCTACTACTTTGTCAGACCATACAGACTTGACGTGACGAGTAATCAATAATTCATGTTTTCTGTTTTTCATTTGTTGGAATAGAACATGCCTTTCTGAATCCGAAAATATATCATGTGTGGCTGTTACTGCAAGAAAACTGTGTGTGTGTAGTTTTTTCAATTGGTTGGTAAAATGGGTCCACTTATTCAATACTACACTAATAAAATACGTAACTATATTCTGGTCAAAATCAGTTACATTGTTATATAATTAGCACATGGGACCGGTATCGACCCTCGGCCACTTGGGCCCTCATCAGCCGTAAATATAAAAAGTGGCACAACTAAAAACATAAAAGACCACGAAGCAAACAAAGACATCTATAAAAAAATACACATTAAAATCAATTTCTGATAGAAAACTTGGTGGTATTTACGTCCATACATCACAAATATTGTACATTCTTGACTTGCTGACTTGCTTGATGATTGAGGGGGATGGACTCGACACAATAACTCACGAATTCAAAACCAGGGCAAAACAATTTATATTTATGACGTACGGATGCAAGTGTCACTACGCTTTCCTTCGGAGATGGATTTAACGTGTGTTCTCTTATCCTGATATCTTGGCAGGTTTAATTTTTTTTATTACGCCAAGGTATAAATTAATTATACAATATATGTGACCATATGACCATAAGTGCCACGAAGTTTTCTATCAGAGATTGATTTTCATGTGTATTTTTTTATAGATGTCTTTGTTTGCTTCGTGGTCTTTTATGTTTTTAGTTGTGCCAATTTTTGGAGATATTTACGGCTGATGAAGTCTCAAGCGGCTGAAACCGTTCCCATGTACTAATTAACTGATTTTTGACAAAACATATTATATGTTTTATTAGTGTGGTATTGAATAGGTGGATCCATTTTACCTACCAATTGCAACTACTATCAATACGGATCATAATGAAATATTTATCGTACAACGTGGTTTTTCTCCGTATGTTTTATATCGCACCATTTCGACATATAGTGATGATGGAATAGGACAGGTCTGGGACTGGAAAGCAAGCGACAGTGGTTTTAATCAGGGTACAAAAGGAGAAACAAAAAACATGGCGCTACAGCCCTTGGCCTACTAAGCGACTGTTGTTCAGCCTGAATGCCTGCTCATTATGAGGTGACGCGTGGTCAGTGCGATCGATACTCTCGACCGTTATATTTGTTTTCTAGTCCGGGGTCACAATCTCACCGTCAAATAGCTCCTCAGTTCTTATCACGTAGGCTGAGTGGACGTCGAACCAACCCTCAGGTCTAGGTAAAAATCCCTGACTTGGCCGGGAATCGAACACGGGGATTCTGGGTGGGAGGCAGGCATGCTATGCCTGGACCGCGAGGCAGATCTTAATTAAGGTACAGCTCCGGCATTTCCCTGGTGTGAAACGGGAAACCACGGAAAACCCGCTTCAGGGCAGTTGACAGTGGGTTTCGAACCCACTATTTTCCCAACAAAAAAATCAAGATCCGCCTAGCCAACTCGCTCGGTAAGAGTATATTTTAAGTGGCTATTTAAATATGGCTGCACCACGGACAGTCCCTTTCGGCTGTCACTAAACATGACATTTCTAAAAGGGACATGATTAACTTTTAGCTACAATTTTGTCAGAAATAATAAGAGCTAGAGCAATACAACTCAGTGCACTTATCTAACTGAAAAAATCCACAAGGAAATCTTGTGAAAAGTATTTTTTCTCTGGAATATAAATATTGTGACACTACACAGCTCCAGATTTTTGAGGGGAAGTATATTTTTTAATTGAGGGCCTACTTTAACAGGGTTAAATACATTGTTGAAGCCTTTGGAAGCTTTTATTGTAGGAAACTAGTGTGAATTACGACTCATAAAGTATACCTTCCATGCAATAATTGCCACTTACAGTTGTGGTAAAAATTCGAAGAAAGCATGGTTTGATAATGTTTGCAATCTTATCGATGAATTAAGAGAGACTAATAGTTGATGTTATGCACATTTCTTTCTCTATTTGATGGATGATAGAAATTAATCAAATTATGGTGCAGAAATCTCTCTAAAGTGGCAGTTCACGATCACAATTACAAGACCTCCAGCTTTACGTGGAACCTGTCAACAGAGACGTGATTTATTATTTATTATCGAAATGGAGATCAAAATATGGATTGTTTTAGGTCGTGCTGCAATGGTTAAACTCACTAAGATCTGGCAATAACAAAAGCTACGAAGATGCGGTTGGTGGAATTACTAGTGTTCTCAGTCTTTTTGTACGGTTGTGAGACCTGGACCCTGAATGCTAGAGGCAAAAGTCGAATTGATGCCTTTCAGATGTGGTGCTGGCGAAGAATGCCGTGTGTACCCTGGACGGAAAGAAGAACTAATGTTGTCATTCTGAATGAACTGAGCGTCAGTAAACGTCTATCTTCCCGTGTGAGTGTGTGTTACCTCCAATTCCTTGGCAAATTTTTCAGAAGGGAAGGGGAGAACTTGGAAAATACCATTTTGCAAGGCATAGTTGAAGGCAGTAGACCACGAGGAAGAACAGCAAGTAGATGGTTGGATCAGGTGAAGATGATATGGCCTACCTCTTCAGATAATGTTAAGGAAAGCTGTAAAACGCTCCGGATTGAGGCATCTCGTCAAGGCCCCAACGCAGAAATGAGAATTGTTATGAGGTCTCGGCGCAGTGAGCAAAATGACTAATGATGATAAATGATCCATGATCGGAATTGTAGCTACGTTGGTGAAAAATCAGTTCCAATGTATCTCGTCTTTCAAGTATGCATTGTTTTGCGAAACTTAAGAGGGGACAAATGGGATCATATGATAAAATTATCTTCTTTTGGTTTTAGAGTAAATAAAAACAATTCACATTTTCATATCCTGTTTAGATAATGTTCCATGTAGGTTAAAATGTCCAATCCAAAAATCTTTAAACAAATTTTTGAATCATCAAAGTTCTGAACGTGAGAAACTTGTATGTTATGCAGAACCTTACTTTCGTATTTTCCTCAGGAATTCGTCAAACAGTCACTTCTTCAGAAATGTTTACACAGTTTGACCGGAAACCCTCCATGAAACGTGATCGACGTAATTTGTGGAAGGGTACCAAAGATAAAGTTTGTGAATATGAAAACTTTACATTCTGGAGTATTTTATAAGACCATGTTATCAAATGTGAAGTTCTCCAAAGTACGGGATTTTGTCCGAGAAAAATGAAGTAATTTGACTATGAAAGGAAAAAAGGTTCAGAAAGGGGGCTAAAAATGAGGAGAATTACACCAAAGCAGTTTTATAATTGTGAGTAGGGGGGCTGCTGGAAAATAAACAATCTGACACTGGTGGATCTCGTACGGTGTACGGATGCATTACATCTCAATTTTCATAAGTTAATTATTTCTATGTAAATGAAACATTTTCTCAGTCCTTATTAAATAGATTCAAATGATACAGAAGGTAATAAATGCTGTGCAAGTTTCAACATGAGAGGTTGAAATTACTTAAATTTATTTATGATTTATACAACAAATAACGTGCAGTTTTTAAGAACTATACGGACATAAATATTTACCCCATGATCGAGCAGAGTGGCGTGTTAAAGCGCAACGGCTATGGATCCAATTTCATCATTTAGGGGACGAGTGAGTTCGAATCCCCACTGCCAACAGTCCTGAGAATGGTTTTCTGTGGTTTCCCATTTTCATTTCCACGATACTGCCAGGGTAGTTGCTATCCATAGGCCACAGCTGATTACTTCTACTTCCTTAGCCAATTCATTAATTTCATCTTCATTAGTTTTCCAACTGAGGAAGGGAATTCGGCCATATCATTCAATCGTACTTCACCTCCGACCCCGTATCGGGACTAGGGGGTAGGCATACAAATATTCACTCCATCAGAATAAATGAAAATTCTCTGAGACAACTAGTAAAATTTTCAAATTTTGATAAAAACAAACACACCAAAGAAAGGGTTATCTTTATGTCACTGATGTAGCACGAGCACTCAGAGGGAAATTCAGAGGGGAAAACTGTGAACATGAAATATCGACAAATGATCAAATCACTGGATATTCTATTGTGAACAATGGGATGTTTAATGGACGTGATGGATTCACAGTTGAAATAAAATATGCACCGAATGGACTTGAGCTTGACAAGGCGAAACTCAATATGTAAACAAGGACATGTATTATGGAGACCGCGGAGTAAAAATCATTACGACGAGGAGAGAAGTGCTGTCACTAACTCTATCAATGAGGTGGACGAAAAGCATTCATTGTGCTCTATTTGATTGTTCACAGAATTGAAAATAATTCTTATTATTTCGTTTTGAACGAGTGAAATATTGAAAATATATTACATCATTCAGTTCATTAAGTGTCTTCTTTTGTATAGTAGAACAAAAGACGGAGATTTCTATGTAGTATTTAATACATTAGGTTTTCTATAAATAACGCATCCCTCTGACGTGGAAAGTTTGAAAAATAACGCGAGCTTGAAACAATATATAAATTAACACGATCTAGAACGGATTATAGAAAATTACTGATTAAAAGTTATTGGAGAAAAATAAAGAGCTGAACACATTTTTGACAACGGAATTAAGAGTTCTCCACTAATTTGAAACACGTCTGTGTGAATAATAATAATAATAATAATAATAATAATAATAATAATAATAATAATAATAATAATAATAATAATAATAATAATAATAATAATAATCACTGTTGGTATGAGTTTTCAAGGATTTTATCAGGTGAACAACGCAGATGACGTCGTAAATATCAGCTAAAGAAATTAAATCTTTAAATAGACTCACATGATTCTTTACAATTGATAACTTCAAACATAGTTATAAATATTATGAATGTGTTTTTGAATACGCTAGTTTGGAGCATGGCAATGAATATATGTGAAATATTAACAGTTACTGATGCAGAAATAAATATGATAAATGCCCGACTCCTTGGTTGAATGGTCAGCGTCAAGGCCTTCAGTTTGGAGGGCCTGTGGTTCGATTCTTGCCGGATTTGACTGTGCCTGCTTAATTCCTCTGACTCGGGGACTGAGTATTTGTGATTTTCCTAGTAAAATCCTCTTCATACACACCTAACACACTACCCTGCTAACCACCACATAAACACGCTCCACAGAGTCAGGAAGAGTATCCGGCCATAAAATCCGTATGTTAGTCACAGTTCGCACCCGCGACCTCACTAGGATGTAGAAAAGTTTGAGGAAGAAGAAATAAGACTGTGAAATATGGTATTATCACACCATGTTGAAGATGAGATTAGTAGTTCTGATAACAAAATAAAATCTTATCTATCAACAAGAAATCTTCCTATAGTATCCTTTCTTCTGTCTTAATATCTCACACAACTTAATTTTCCTTCTAGTTCCTTCCTGTCCTTTCTCTTGAATTAAGTGTACTTTTATTTGTTTGTGTTGTTGTTTATGTAAATATGTAAAATATAGGACTGTACAGTTGATACTGCGAATATTTGTGTCCTTTGTAAGTGTTTGTATATTTTTCATTTTAGATTAATAATCACTATACAAAATCTTCGTAATTCGGCGTTAGGCTCTTGCTGATACTAAATAAAAAAAACTAAATAAAATGATCCCGGATCAAGTTGGTGAATATAGGACGTGTAGGCTACTTGAAATAAGTGCAAGAGGAGGTCAAGGTCTGAATTAAATACGTATTACAGTATGTGTGGAATGCAATAGTTATGTACAGTAGATATATACAATCATGAAGACCTGGTAGGTAGATCTTTTAGAAAGATATTGGAATTATCTTGCCCAGATCTTGAAGAGAAATTGCCACAGACAATTTTATACCTTCCACACTTCTTCCCGTAGCCAAGTACTGAAGTATAGCTATGAGCCGTGTTTCTGCAGTGATTAATTCTCATACGTGGTGGTTATCTTGATTTGTGATCAATGGTGCAATCACTTTTAACAAATTACTACATTCCATATCTGGCATTCCCAGAAAATTTCGAAAGTTTTTTTCATATGTATCTTTGAGCCAGTTTGAAAGATTCAAGATAATTTTTGTCCCTTTCCCGCAACTAGTCCTTTCTTCCACTTTGTCGTAAAACCATACAAAGCACAACAGCAGTAGTGACTTTCGAAAACGCTCATTTCCACGACAAGTGTTAGACTGAATTTTTTGTGCTGGATGAACGTGTGTGCTGCGAAGCAGGAACGAATTTGCTTCGTGAAACAACTTGCCGAACAAGTTAGCCAAAAGATATTCCTGCGTGTAGAGAGCGCTTTTTCGTCTTGACTAGGCAGCTTCTTAGAGGAGAACGGTTTTGCAAAATTGAGCAGAAGAGCAGAGGCTGCCTCGCCAAGGCGGTAAAGACGTGATCGGTTCGCCAGGAAGAACGTTCGTTCGATTCCCCGTCAGGAAGTTGAAAATGTAAGAAACGAGATTTCCAATTCCGGAGGTGCATATGGTCCTGAGGTTCTCTCAGCCTACATCTAAAATGAGTACCAGGTTAATTCCTGGGACAAAGGCCGCCGGGCGTAGAGCTAACCACTACACCCCATCAAGCGCCGAGGTTACGCATAGTGGAAGCCTTTACCTTCCACTCCTCCCAGGGTCTTCATGGCCTGTACGGAGATGACTTTATTTTGCTTTGACTAGAAAAGCGGGTAACCTGAGCTGACAAGTACTGAGACACACGGTTTTGTTTTGTTTTTGAAAGGGAGTACGGGATTGGTAGGGAGAAGCGAAAACATAAATATGAAAAAAGTGGATTAGTGTAGCTTCAGAATGCAATAGTTACAGTACTTCGACATAAAGCCATTAGAACAGGATATGGTAGTAAGAAGAGCACTGGACTGATCATCAAAACAATGCACCTCTCATTCATCCGACAAGTTATCGTCATTGTTGAGGGGGAATGTTTCATTTAACTTTCTCATTATGGATACAGAGTGATGTCTGCATATTAGATAATCGGTCCAGAGGTATAATTGATCCTCAGTTAACCGGGATGAGTGGCTCAGACGGTTGATGCGCTGGCCTTCTGACCCCAACTTGGCAGGTTGATCCTGACTTAGTCCGGTGGTACTTGAAGGTGCTAAATAAGTCAGCCTAGTGTTGGTAGATTTACTGGCACGTTAATGAACTCCTGCAGGACAAAATTTCGGTACCTACTGCAGATATATCCAAAAACCTTAAGACGAGTTCGTGGGACATGAAGCAAATGACATTATTATCAATTTTATCCTCATATAGTATTACAAGAGGTTATGTGGTTATGGGAAACAGTAAAGAACGATGGTGGCACGCAAGTGTACTTCAGTAGGCAAGATGATGAGTTGCCATTGATGCTTTGACGGTCCGTACTTATAGACATAATGCTATATAGGCTTTTGGGCTTATGCCGTGTCAAGAAAATAAGGTGAAATTCTTTACATCTCGCAGAGAATTGTGCTCTGCGTCATCAGAAGAAAATCTCGACTGTCCACGAGAAAGGCTTCGTAAGCAATGACTGTTTGAAATTTAGATGTTATAATAGAAGTGGAAATGGTACGTTCATTCGTCACCAGATGGCTCCCCGGACGTGGCACAGTGCTAGCGTTCATAGCGGAAGCTGACGGAGTGATACAAAGTTTAAACGCTGTAGCGTCCGCCTCCTTAGCATAACGGTTAGCGCTATTAGCTGCCATCCTCGGGGATCCAGTTTCGATTCGTGGGTACTGCCAGAAATTTAAGAATGGCAGTATGTGGTTAAAATGGTACATGCTACCCACTTCCATTGGGGTTGTGCCGGGAAAGGGCTGCACCATCTCGGGACAAGGACACGAGTTTACTTTTTTTTTTTTTGCTAGTTGCTTTACGTCGCACCGACACAGATAGGTCTTATGGCGACGATGGGATAGGAAAGGCCTAGGAGTGGGAAGGAAGCGGCCGTGGCCTTAATTAAGGTAGAGCCCCAGAATTTGCATGTTGTGAAAATGGGAAACCACGGAAAACCATTTTCAGGGCTGCCGATAGTGGGGTTCGAACCTACTATCTCCCGAATACTGGATACTGGCCGCACTTAAACGACTGCAGCTATCGAGCTCGGTACGAGTTTACTAAAGCTGTGGTTATCTTGTTTCAAATTTAACATGTTATGCTAGAATATTAATGTGCTCAAGTTACCTCTCGTGGACAGTTTTACGAAATGTATTGCCCACACATGTCGTAAATTAACTTGTTAATAAATGTGTTCAAATATACTGGACTGAACGGTCACAAAATTTCTAAAAGAGTAGTGGATATTTAAAACCAAAGCAAGCGACAACTTTTACAGGCAGTGGTGGTAATAATTGAATGAAATGGATTTTGTTAGTTTACATTGAGCGTTTGACGTATAATTTATTCTTAGCAGACAAAGTAGGGTTCCGCATACTACAAAAAACTTAAACAATTTCCTCAATTGTGCCGGAAGTTGAAGGGCTAAAGAGCCCGGAAAAGTTTCACATTGTGAGTCTTGGATATCTCTATAAAACTAAGAAAAATAACTTCGAAAATCACTTCCGACCTAAATGCGGTTCAGGAAAACAGCCTAAAATCTCTTGTTTCTTTACTCATTTTCTTTTTTATTCAAATCCTAGACAAATTAAGTTATATAATTATTTCTGTATTGTATTCCCTGGTTCATTACCAATTTCTTGATGAATGTCCACATCGAATGTAGTTATAATGCTTTAAGTGAAACAATGCATTGACTCACATTAGCGCTCGTAGTGGTGCTTAAGTGGAACCATGCATTGACTCAAATTAGCGCTCGTAGTGGTGCTTAAGTGGAACAACGCATTGACTCACATTAGCGCTCGTAGTGGTGCTTAAGTGAAACAATGCATTGACTAACATTAGCGCTCGTAGTGGTGCTTAAGTAAAACAATGCATTGACTCACATTAGTGCTCGTAGTAGTGCTTAATTAAAGCAATGAATTGACTCACATTAGTGCTCGTAGTGGTGTTTAAGTAAAACAATGCATTGACTCACATTAGCGCTCGTAGTGGTGCTTAAGTGGAACAATGCACTGACTCACATTAGCGCTCGTAGTGGTGCTTAAGTGGAACAATGCATTGACTCACATTAGCGCTCGTAGTGGTGCGTAAGTGAAACAATGCACTGACTCATATTAGCGCTCTCAGTGGTGCTTAAGTGGAACAATGCACTGACTCACATTAGCGCTCGTAGTGGTGCTTAAGTGAAACAATGCATTGACTCACATTAGCGCTCGTAGTGGTGTTTAAGTAAAACAATGCATTGACTCACATTAGCGTTCGTAGTGGTACAAAAAAGGCAACTTATAATAATGTAATCGCTCGGATAACTATGATTAAAGAAATGATTGTATTTTTTAGGAAAAAATAAAGAATGTATTCTTATACCGGTACTTTATTTTATTTCATTTACCTAAAATTCGGAGCTCATATCCCTAAGACGTTTTCAACATTGAGTTGCTTGCCTGAATAATTTTTTGTAGGAATGAAGTTTAATTTATTCTCTCATTCTTCACCGGTTTATATTTATTTAAGTCATCCGGTAGAAATTCAGGTTTGTGGAACTTAGTAAGGTGATTCTAGATGGCATTAATAAAAATAGACTGTCCATGTAAAATCCAGAAGATTTACTACATGGTGGTAGGAACACCTTAATAACGAATGTTATCTTCCTGAAGGAACATGGGAACGTAGACTCGCCTTGAAGGCATTTTATGCATTGTTCAAGGAAACCCTTTGCGTCTCATCGTGTCCACCATTAGAAGAACGTCATGATTCTATAGAACGCCTAGATGGCGTCACTGAACTGCTATTTGTTTCGTCCTCGTGGTATACTCAACGGAATTTCACTCCCATCTACACTTTTCGAGTTGTCAGATGACCTTCGATAAATTGCTATAGACAGTTGCCGATGTGCTGTGATATTCAAACTGCGACCAACTTGCTCTCTAGAGACAAACATTGTGCGAGAACGGAAAATGTACACTGGGTGTTTTTTAATGCATTTCTGCCAACGTATTAACGAATAAATCATGGGTAGTAAGAAAATATTTCCTTTAAATAGGGAGGGGAGTGGAGCTTCATCGGATCATATGAGGATGAAATGATGAAGACGACACATTCACCCAGCCCCCGTGCCAGCGGAATTAACCAATTATGGTTAAAATTCCCGACTCTACCGGGAATCGAACGCGAGCCTTTCACCCCTGCCTTCCAGGATGAAATATCGGTGATACCAAACGAAATTTTAAGAATTCTCTAATTGGTTCCGAAGCCGAACTACAAGTGCTCGTTCTGGTAAATGTTAGTTCTTGAATTTAACAACTTGATTTTGTTCCCGTAAGTTTTGAACCTTTAATTATAGTTATATAGAGAACAGTAATTATATTAGACAGTAGTGATACTTCCCTATAATTTCCCTTACATTGCTGCAGACAGCCAATATCCACCTGGAATTTGGGAGGAATATTTAAGTTCGTCAGAACGTACCACGTAATCACTGCATTTTGTTTTTTATTTCAGAAAAAAATGTGGAGAGATTTTTTCTCCACGCTTCAATACAAGTTATTCCAATCGACGGATGTCCGCAAGGAAATTCAGTATGATACTTACATTAAATTAAGGAGCAAAGATAAAACCAGGCCTAAGGAAGAATATGTGTAGAAGTAAAATAAGGCGGTATGAAATGAAATGGCGTATGACGTTTAGTGCGGGGAGTGTCCGAGGACAAGTTCGGCTCGCCAGTTGCAGTCTTTTGATTTGACGCCCCTAGGCAACCTGCACGTCGTTATGAGGATGAAATGATGATGAAGACGACACATACACCCAGACCCCATGCCAGCGGAATTAACCAATGATGGTTAAAATTCCCAATCGTACCGGAAATCGAGCCCGGGACACCTGTGACCAAAGGCTAGCACGCTAACCATTTAATGATGAAGCCGGACAATAAGGCGATATAACAACACGTATGTTTAATTTTCTTTTATCATCCTCGACGTAAACATAATTTGAGACTTTTGTTCTTTTAAATGTAGGTATAATATATTTATTTCGATTCGAAACTGGGAATTCATTTTGAAACTCAACAACAACGTTCTTAGCCATTGCAGTAGACAGTCTTCAACCTGTTAAAAATGGCAAGGGGAACGTTGTTTACTAGGGAACAAACTCTTGGACTGACCCTTCAATAGTTCGGGAACCAAGCTGGGTATCTCCTTGAAAATGGCTGGGAATCAACTAACAGATATGGGAACCAACTCCAATATAGCCGAGCATTCTACTGGGAAAAATGGAAGGGTACTCTTCATATGTGGACCTGTGGCTTCCTCTATCAGTACAATATCAGTAACTATAGGAATAATCACCACCACCCAGAAAGAGCACGCAGGCGTCGCCAACTGGTGCTTAATTATGATACGAGGTTTGTCCGGAAAATACGTATAAATCCGTCGGGGTGACGTATCACGTATCGTGGAGGCGCCGCCAGGTGGCACTGCTATTGTCGCCAATCTTCTCAACGCTCAGTTCGAGTCGGAGAGCTCTGCGTGTCAGTAGCAGTGTGCGGCTGCTTGTTGAAAGTTACCCGTTTTCACCTGCCGTCGGTATGGAGCTCTCTCTGATTGAGGAACAGCGCATCAACATCAAGTTTCTTGCTAAACTAGGTAAGATTGGCCGTGAGATTTTTGAATGTTTGCAACAAGTTTACGGAGACAATCCTTCATCACGACAATGCGCCCGCTCACACGTCGCTCGTTGTGCGTGAGTTTTTGGCCCGAAGCTCAATCACCGTGACAGACCACCCGCCTTATTCACCCGATTTAGCCCCTTGTGACTTCTTCCTGTTCCCGAAATGCAAAATGGTGCTTCGGGGGCGGCACTTGGGTGATGTGGAAGCCATCAAGGGAGAAACGACACGGCAACTGAACAGCATCACAACTGAAGACTTTCAACAATGTTACCAACAGTGGAAACGGCGTTGGCAGAAGTGCATCTTGTCTCAGGGAGAGTACTTTGAAGGAGACCATATTGTAATACCTGAATAATTGTCAAATAAAGTTATTATTCAACTTTTATACGTATTTTCCGGACAAACCTCGTATATCTACTTATAAGAAATATTTGAAGCTAGTAGGCCTGAACACCATTACGTGGATAATTTTATTTAATTATATTATTGGTTTTACGTCACGCCGCGGAGCCAGAATTTTCTCCCACTGGAATTTTCTTTACGTGCCGATGTCTGCCACCAAGAGGCTGGCACATTAGAGCACTTAAAATAAACTTTATTGCGCACAAGTTGTGCATATTAGGACACATTATTTAATACAGAGGTCTATGATTGATTTCACACGGTTTTTACAGTACGTCAGTACGTGATATCGGCCACAATGTTTTCCACAGAGTTCACATATGCAGATCGAGTCCGGGTCGTGGTATGTCATCGTTCTGCAGATTATGTGATGGTGGCCGTGGATTGCCATGGAATTTACGAAGTTTCTCAGTTCGTGGTTTGTGCCGGTCCATGCTCTGTTCATCATGGCCTCTGAAGAGTAGAACTCTGGCCATATCTCCTTCTTTTTCTTCTCTCTCTCCAACCGCAGTTTCTTCCAGTTGTCTATGCAGGGCAGGTTGAATTTCCATCTCAGGTCCTCTACTAGAAATGTTTCTCTCGCGAGTTCGTATACTAGCCTTGACTTGGTGTACTTTGAACTTCCGAGGGCTGCTTTCAAGAATCTGGCTTTCACCTTTTCCATTCTTAGTAGGTCTCCATAGCTTAACTTTTCCCTTGTTCTCTCTATTCCGTATAGATATCAACTACATTATACATTTTCTGATAATGTTATTGGCCTTACATCCCACTAACTACTTTTACGGTTTTCGGAGACGCCGAGGAGCCGAAATTTAGTCCAGCAGGATTTCTTTTATGCGCCAGTATATCTACCGACACGAGGCCGACGTATTTGAGCCCCTTCAAATACCACCGGGCTGAGCCATGATCCAACCTGCCAAGTTGGGATCAAGAGGCCAGCGCTCTACCGTCTGAACCACACAGCCCGGCTATACTTATTTTTTCTTTCTAGTGGCTTAACATTTCGCCATCTCGAACAGATATTTTTGGCGACAATGGTATGGGAAAGAGCTATGACTGGCAAGGTAGCGGCCATCGTCTTAATTAAGGCGCATCCCTACATTTGTGTGGTGTGATCATGGAAAACCACAGGAAAATATTTTCAGGTCTGCCAACTGAGGGGTACGAACCCACTATGTACTGAATACAAGCTTACAGCTACACGGCGCGAACGGCGGAGCCACCACGCTCGGTTAATATTTTACTTCCCGACCTCAAAATATGACAGGTTCCTCGTTAGCAGAATATGCTACATAACATCATTGCACGAAATATTAAGGAGCAATTAAGATACACTTATAACTTTTATAAAAGCCCAGTTCGACATGTCTGGGTTTAGAAGCTTCAAATATTGTGTGAATTGAATTTCCAGCCAATTAACAACTCGACAGTTCAGACAAGAAGTGCTTTTAAAGTACTTTCATTGAAAGAGATTATTCATTCAACTAATTGGCATGTTTCTTTTTCCGTCAAAGAATAATATTTCACACATTCGCACGAACCAATCTCTAAATGAGAAGAGGAATGTAAACTTACAGATTTTTAGCGTTTTGAAGCGTGAATTGTACTTTATATCTTGTTGTGACAGCAAAAAAATTATGTGGAATTAATTTTGAACATAAGCAAGAAAGTTCAGTGAAGGATGAACTTGAATTCAATTATTCCATAAAGTTATTGCACTTAATGATGTTAATAATACTTATTTGACTTACGCTTTCACGGTCAACGTATCGATGACTACGTAATACATAGTCTTGATCATTTGGGTTACTATCTCAACCTTTCACCGGAAACTGCGCGAAGCTTTTCGAGGGTCAGTCTTCTCCGAAGGATCTGAGTCAGCCCCTTTGAAGAGAGAGGACCTCGATTGCACCACGTCTACTAGCCTAGACAATTGCTTCCATATCCATATGCCTATTCACTTGTCGTCATAATTATTTCATATGGAACAATCAGCTGAGTTCACTGCAGGAACGTCGTAACTCTGACAGGAATTACTTTCTGTTTCCTTCATCTTTCACGCCCTCTTCAATCCTGTACTACATGCGTACGAAAGTAGAAAATTCTGGTGTTGACTTGAAACATTACAGATGTCTAGTATTTAAGGCAGGGCCTCTCAAACGCCCAAAATCTCACGCGTGCAAATCGAGGCGCAAGAGCTCCGTGCACTGTGCATCGGTCCCGCTCGGCTTGGCTTGTACCAATGCTTCGTTTCTGGGCTACTCGGCTAAGCTCGGCTAAGCTCTGCTCTACTCGGCGCAACTCAGCTCGGATTTGGAGCGCTACGGAGCAAGTGTGGAAGAGGGAGACAGGGGGAGCGGGTGAGACAGGCGTGAGGAAAGAGAGAGTAAGCGCTATTGCTCCAAATCGAGGAGTGGGGGGTCTGCACTCAGGTCTACCAAGCGAAGTCGTCTTTTGCACCGTGCACAGTGCATGCACTAGGCGCATTCACCCTGAGAGGCCCTGATTTAAACGGTTACTGGATGCAGCCTGAAGGAAGCATTACGTTCTGTAGCTAGCGAGAAAAATAGCCACAAAGAAAGACTTCCAATCACTTCTTCAATACACTGACTCCAGATACGTAACTTCGTACCAGGAGGTCATTGATGTTAGTAACAATTTCTCATAAAAGGGGAACCTGTTTCATAAGATGATGCTACCGAAGAACAAACAAAGGAACTGCAGAAGGCAGTGAACTCTTTCATGTCCCTTTTCTTTAAGTCTCCCCGGATTTCGAGACACTAGGATGGTTAAAAAACTAAGCAAATGAGATATCTACACAATATTGCACTAATTTTCCTGCTGTCGAATGAAGTAAAACTGCAGTATCTTACCTCAAGTCTTAGCTACCTCGCCTCCACTAAAAATAATTATTAGGAACTGCACGACATTAACCCCTTTGATAGGACCTTGCCGGGATTTCCTCTTAAGAGCATTGCCAGCTCATATGAATACATGGATGAAAGAATAAATGCTGTAGTACACATTTTCATTAGTTCGTACTTCTATTACGATGCACTACGTCATATAGATCACTAGTTTACTACATAACTTTGGAAAGAATGGCGCATACTAAGTTATAAGTATAAAACAAGTTTTTCAAATTGTCAGAATCACCATCATAACGAATAATTAAGTTTGTTAATATGTTATCATATTCCTCTCTTTCCACAGCATACTAAGTGTTAAAAGGTCTTCTGCTCTACCAAAACCATCATCATCATCATCATCATCATCATCATCATCATCATCATCATCATCATCATCATCATCATCAAAACCACCATATACAATCTAACTTATAACCCAAAATGTGGTTAACGGTAAGCGAAGGCCACGAGCCTTAATGTAAATAAATAAATAAATAAATAAATAAATAAATAAATAAATAAATAAATAAATAAATAAATAAATAAATAAATAAATAAATAAAAAGAAACACACAATGCAGAAGAGTATAAAGCAGAATAGATCATAAAATGAAACATAAGCTTGAACAATATTTTGAGCTTTGAAACTGATAATTCTTTCAAATTGATATTGGCTGAAGTGACATGGCAACAATTTTATTTCTTTTTCAAAATATAAATTAAACGTTCGTTCAGAAAATATCAGCCGAATTAGCTTGGAACCATCTTGCTAAATTTCCAATAAGTATTAACGTGAAATTGCTTTTATAAAAGATTATTGAATTAGTGCAGAACCATCTTATTCCATTTCCTGTAAACGTTCTGTAAAATGTCGAAACTTGTATTACTTTGAAATTTGTTCTACTAATTTATATGTCCAATTAACCCAAAATGGTAAAATAAATATTTATTTTAAAATACAATTAGTGCCTATAAAAGAAATCCTTAATACGTCGTTCCCAATTCGATGTGTAGTTCAGAAATGACAAAAAATAAACCAACAATTCATTGGTGTCATCTTCTATGTTACTTAATTTATGTTTGTTACTAATTTGAGCCTTTGTATAACATATTTCTGTACCTGAAAACTTTAACCGTCACTATCCCTATTTCAGGATTTTAGGGTTAGAGTGTTATTGCAGAGAACTCCATAACTGTGTGTCAAACCACCATCAATTTAATAGTCCAAATACTCTGACCATTCACATTCCCTTCGTGTGACATTACCATCAATCTAGATTGCAGGAGGAAAATAACTGAAGATTCTTGGTATGGGGATCGGATATAAGAAGGTGAATTTTATAACATAGAAAAACGTCCCGAGGCTGGTATTTTGACGTAGAAAACGGACCGCGTGATAAAGGTTGTCAAAATGATGCATCTGGTATGCATGGGGTTTCAAATTTTATTTTAGACATTTTATTTCTTAATTTTAAACATTTTTTTACAATTTGCTTTACGTCGCACCGACACAGATAGGTCTTATGGCGATGATGGGACAGGAAAGAGCTAGGAGCGGGAAGGAAGTGACTCCGGCCTGAATTAAGGTACATCATAGTGAATGAAACGGCCGTAGCCGTGTTGAAACACCGGATCCCGTGAGATTTCCGAAGTTAAGCAACATTGGGCGTGCTCAGGAGTTGGATGGGTTGCCACACGCTGTTGGTGGGGGGTAAGGGAATGGAGGAGCGGAAAGGAACTGGCCACCCTACCACACGTAAACTCCGGCTCAGGAACACCTCTGCGGAGGTTCGGACCTGCCTTCGGGCAGATTAACCCTTACCTACCTATAGTGAATGACTATTTATTTCCTCACTAAATTTAAAACTGAGTTTATCAATTAAGAGAAAGTAGGACATTGAACATCCTTTAGCAAGAACTCCTGGTAATGTAATAAGGGCCGCAAATTGAGGATAAGATACTTTACGACGGATCTTTGAGGACTCTTTTACTTTCCTCCAGGCCGTAAATAGTTATGTTCCCTTTCTTCTTCTCCTTCATTCTTCCACTATCACGCCTCTCGTGAAAGTGGAAAACCATGGAAAACCATATTCAAGGCTGCCGACAGTGGTGTTCGAACCCACTATGTCCCGAATGCAAGCCAACAGCTGCGTGACCCAAACTATGCAGTCACTTTCTCGGTTAATAATAATAATAATAATAATAATAATAATAATAATAATAATAATAATAATAATAATAATAATAATAAACAAATTTTACGTTCGTGATAAGTGCACCGGAGCCTCTTCGTAATCAAAGGGGTGATCAATAACTAAATCCATGAGTTCTAAATCATCTATCACTAGGGCAGTAGATATGCACGGCTAAGACTCCAGTAGTGCCAAACTCGGTTCCTGACACTTTGTCATGTTAAATATGAGACGCCCCCATAAGTCATTTGGCATTAAATATTGGTGATTTTCAACTTTTTGGAATCCTGACAAGCTTCTGTACCCTTTCAAATATGATTTATCTACTTTGAAGCCATAACATTTTGCAAAGGATGGGAAATTTTCGCAATTACTTGCATCGACATTTTCTCACATGTTCACTATTCGATTTTCATTTGTAGAAATCACTGAAGTGAGTGAAATTACATCTCACGCAGCATTCTACCCCGCCGGAGTCCACAGCTACACTAATTATAATAGAATACCTCTTCCCCCAGTTCCAGATCACCAGAAATTGAGGAGAGAATATTGGTTTATTGACAATTATCACATACTTATTACAGCATAGTGAATGCCTACATCTTACCTCATTAACTTTAAAATAGTTATTCAGTTAGTTGAAAGTAGGAAATCGACATCCTTTAGCAAGAAGTCTTGATAGAGTAATCAGGGCCGCAAACAGAGGATAAGATCCTTTACGATCGATCTTCGTGGACTCTTTATTTCTCTTCAACCGTTCTTCCACAATCATACCATTGAAGCACTTGAACCTGTTGTCCCAGTGCCTTAAATCCTCTATTTTAGTATAGCCTTTTCCTCTTTGTCTTCTCCCAATTTAACTTTTATTACTGCAAGTTCTTCGGTTATACAGCTGTTCATTTCCTTGATTTGATGAGACTGAACTTCAAACACTTCTTCTGTGTGGTAAGGCTGAGAAGCTTCGCGCATAACTTCCTTAATTTTTTCATGTCTTTGAAGTCAATAAGTCTTGGGTTCATCTCGACGCCTCCAATGACCAGCAGAGTAGCCACCATAAACAATTTTGCAAGGACTGTTTTATTTTCTTTGTTATATTCCATTTGCACTCCGTCTTAGTCAACTTCACCGGCTATGCCATCGTCCTATCGCATTCTTGTACAGTCGCAATGTTACACCCATACTGCTTTTTCTGCATTTCGGGATCGTTACCACTGCATGTCTACTCAGCCGCTCATCTCAACAAATATAGCCGAGGTTGAGCTAAACTAATTCTGTAACGATTGTGAAAAACCGGGTAACTGACAATGCACTTCCTAACCATTATTTTCCTTCAGACTGGTCACGCCTCTCAGCCACTTACGGATATACAGTCCATCAGAACAAGTGTCCTTGTGTTCATATTCCTATGTCTGTGTGTACAGGAAAATGAACCTTACATGCATTATACTGTAGGAGGGAATCATGCATACATTTCTGCAGCAGACCTACGCTACAAGGTATGTAAGGTTCATTTTCCTGTACACATGAGCATATGAAAATGAACACAACGGCAATTGTTCTGATGGGCTGCATATCCGTTCGTGGCTGAGAGGAGTGACCACTCTTAAGGAATGCAATGGTTAGTAAGTACATTGTCAGTTACCTGGTTTTTCACAATCGTTACAGAATTTCTAGCCGCGCGGCACGGCGAATTTTGCACATGAAGGTAGCGATGCTATTGAATCGCCTGATTACATTATACCCACACTGTCGGCAGCCCTGAAGATGGTTTTCTTTTGTTTCCCATTTTTACTCCAGGCAAATGCTGGGGCTATACCTTAATTAAGGCTAAGGCAGCTTCCTTCCCACTTCTTGCCCTTTCATGTCCCATCTTTGCCATGAGACCTATCTGTGTTAATGCGACGCAAAGACAATTGTAAAAAAATCTTCTTCTTCTTCAAGTGCCATATCCGGTTGCCCAGACGTCGGCGATTACTCTGGAGAATGTTTTTCTGTCTTCTGCTAGGCGGAAGAGTCTCTCAGTTGTCTCAATACCGGTCCACTGCTTGATGTTGTGTAACCATGTTATCTCTGGTCTGCCAACTCGCCGTTTGCCCTCTATTTTACCTTGGAGAATGAGTTTTATGAGGCCATATTTGTTTCCTCTTAATATGTGGCCTAGATAAGCTGTTTTGCGAACTTTTATAGTTGTTATTAGTTCTTGCTTTGTTCTAGCTCTCCTTAGGACTTCATCGTTTGTTATCATATCTGTCCAGGTTATTCTAAGCATTCTTCTGTGCAACCACATTTCAAAGGCGGCAAGTCGTTTGATACTTGCGGCTTTTAAGGTCCATGTTTCTGCTCCATATAACAGTACTGACCAGATGTAGCACTTCATTAATCTCTGTCTGAGCTTCAGATTTAGATGATTATTACAGAACAAAGAGCTCATCCTGCGAAATGCAGCTCTAGCGTTCTCAATTCTGCATATGATTTCCTTATCTGGATTCATACTCTCTGTTATTATGCTGCCGAGGTACTTGAACTGGTGGACTTGTTCTATTTTACGGTTGTTTAATGACAAGGTGACATTTGCATTACTATTTCTGCTAAATAAATAAACTTAGTTTTTTCTACATTTATATTGGGACCATACTGTAAACCTCTGACATGGATTCTGTTCAGGAGTTCTTGAAGGCCTTCCATAGTGTTACACAGAATCAGAGTGTCATCTGCATATCTAATATTATTGATCAAAACACCATTTACTTTCACCCCCAGTTCAACATCATGCAAAGCTTCTTTAAAAATGATGTCAGAATACTTATTAAAAAGGAGCGGCGAGAGAATACAACGTTGGCGTACCCCTCTTCTGATTTTCACATCTAATGTTTTGGTTTGGTTGATTTTGACTGTTGCTTGTTGGCCCCCAGTAGAGATTCTGTATGATGCGTATGTCTTTTCCATCGAGATGTTTTCGTTGGAGAATGTAAAAAGTAAAATAATACAGAGGGAAGAATGTGGCTGCTAGGTAAATTGGCCCTTTCTCTTTAAAATGAGATGTATTGTACATTTTACCGCACCAGTTGCCTAGGGATTATTTCGATTTATAAACGTTCATGTTTTATAAGGCTCAGCATGGTTCCGAAACGATAAATTATTTTACGCCACAACGAAAGGAACGTTTCTCGAATGCTCCTAATTACCGGATACGAATTATATGTGGAACTAATGCTGCATTCTGGCCACCTGACGACTGCAGGGAATAGAGTTTCACATTGGCTATTCGGTACAAGAAACCACAGTACCAGTATATTATACTCTCTTCTTGTTGTTTCCTCGTGCTGAAGTGCTGACAACAACAGTGTGGGTTACCATGCGGAATAAAGCGAGTGAGAGCCATGATATTTGGAGGGTGACCGCTGTAGAAAATGAACGTTCCCAGTTATTATTTGGCTAACCCCGTTAAAGGGAGAGTTGTAATTACCTGAGAGAGAGAAGCTTTAGAACTCGTAAACAGTGACAGCATTACGCCAGAGAACTCTTGCGGTGTTCAAAACACTAATCCAGATCTCAGAAGCAGTCTTTTTACCCCCCCCCCACCTACTGCTTCCCTCGTTCCTTTCGACGTTACCATACATTGTTCTGCTTCCCATGGGACGCGATTGGACTATTTACTCGTTAGAAAGCTTCCTTTCCCACGAGGAGCAATTTTTCTACGGGAAAACACCAGAGAGCTCGTGTGTGGTACGGTGCGCGGGGGGCGGAGGAGGAGGAGACGGTGGAAGTTTCAAGAGAAGAGTAAAAAATAATGCGGTTTGTTGCTCCGGTTCGCCGAGACTGGGCTATTACAGCATAAATAGCGTCGATCGATCGAACACACTGCAGGACCTCGACGTGCCATTTATTCTAACAGCCTCTCTCAGATGGCTGATGGGATTGAGGAATAATCACCTTCGGAATCCCTAACCGTAAGAACACCTAATGAAGGCTCGCTGTCAAAAATTAAGGTCTTTCATCACTTGATTTTCACCGTCAAGATGTAGACATTGGTATGCGCCGTCCAACATATTCAGCATCATTATTAAGGAGTGGCGTTTCCTGGGCCAGATATTCAGGCGTTCCTCCCCATTTCTTTTACCATATTATTCAGATCACTAAATGAATTAATGTAATAGAAAGACACGGAGAAAAAAGAGAAAGTCTGCAGAGAATTAATATTTTTTTTCAAAGGTGAAATACGTACTTTGGCCATTTCAGTCACTTCACCTGTGTAAAATTTTTTGTACGGTACTGTAATAATATAATGTTGCAAAACTAAAGTAGACAAAATGAACAAACCATCGACGGCAGTCCTGAAAATGGCTGGACTTTGTCACCCACTGTCAATCACCTGTTTCTTTTTCACTGTAGGAAAGTGAAGAAAAACTAATGTTTAATAATTGTCTACTATGCTTTCACTACCCATATTAAAACATTTAAACCTCCGAGTTAATTGTGTAAGCAATAATACATTCGCGAGGAACGAAAATCAACACAAATCGTTGGAAACTGAAATATCGCCTTGGTGGCGTGGGTGTCTGGTGGAGGGTTCCGGACAGCGTTGAGAGTAGCTTCAATATTCGTCGCTGCCGGGACAAAACCTCCTATGTGAAATATTTTAGCTTAGAACTTTGGCCGGTAAGGTTCTGTCAGCTAAGGTGCAATATTGTGTGAATATTGTCAAGGCATTCTCGCTCTTCATAATGTTTGTGCTGCGGGTCAGTATATCTCCAAAAATATTATCACATAGGAGGTTTTGTCCCGGCAACGACGATATGGAACGGCACAACGAACGATAATGAAGGAAACACACACTATATTCTAACATTACATGTATACAAATTAAATATAATAATTTATTATATTTTTTTTTCGATTCTACTTGAGCGTTGACAAACAACTTACACACTATGAGAAAACGCCACTGCTATTAAGCTTATTCAAAGATACAAAATATAGGCCTATTCGAATTAAATTGACAGCTAAGGGCTTGATACTCTATATCCATGCACACGTAAGTAGGAACTTGAACAGCGTAACTTAAAGCAAGAACTCTTGACAGCGTTATGAGGACCGCAAACAGGGGATAAGATCCTTCACCACGAGTCTTCATTCTATTACGCACGGGAGGCATACTTGAACTCGCTACTTGCTAAGATTCAAGAGCTATGTACCTACTCAAAACTTGCATGGGCAATTTCAATGCTGAAAAAATGGAACTGAATCGCACGTAGTTACCAGATTTAAAACTTAGGATTGGTGTACATTGGTTTGTCAGAGGATCTTTGTCAGATTGTAGTCACAATTAATGGGGTATAACGGGAAGATAAATGGAACGTAATGGTAAAACCGTTCACTCATCACCTCCGTCTGACTCGGCAAAAGAACTTAATAGTAAATTAACACACCATGTAAACTTCACATGTAAGACATCCACCATCAGCTGCAATAATCAGCACAAATTAAAAACAAAAACAAAGAACTTACAAATATTCCTTTAGTTAGCAAGTTAGTTATTTGGTTAACCGAATTCTACAGAATTTTTAGTACTGATTTCAAATATGACCTATGTCTATCACACCAGGATGTTTATTGAAAAGTATCAAATTTTATTGTTTTAACTGTAAAACTGCTGAAAAAAAAATGATACCATGTTATACCGAATTAGAACAAAATTTCAACAAAATTGCACCTTTATTCATCATTCTTCTAAATCATCTTTCCTCTATTTTCTTTCTTACTTTTTAAACTCCTGCACTATAAGTCACGTACACTCAGACGAAACAGTGAACGTTCGTTTCATTTGCATGGGCTAAAGACTTACATTATTATTTTTCTTAAATATACTAAAGTAATGAGGTCGGTCATTTTGCGAAGAATTGAAAGTGATGGAATTTTTCCACTATATTTCCCCTAATGAGCACCACCACTACCATAACAATTAAATATTAGGCTTGAGAAAGTTTTACCATCGCATACCTGTGTGGCCTAGGCGTCACTAGAGAGGCGTACTAGACAAATAAGTGTATTCGTTTCCAGTTGCTTTCCTCACTGAACCAGAAAGTGCTGTTACATATTACTTTGCAAGTCCGACTGAAATACAAACATCAAACGATCGTATGAACAACAATTCCACACCACTCATTATCGGAATAAGCTGCAGGAAAAGTGGTGTTTACAAAATTCATTCATAACTCCGTTACTTTGTCAAGACGTAAATTAAAATTTACCAATATCAGTTTGTGATTTCTTGCATCTCCTCAAACTGAGATGCCGAAACTGCATTATAAATTTATTTTCAATGTCAGGAGTTAGTGGAATAAGAAGACTTTCTGACGAAAGGATATCGATTGAAAATGTATATTTCCCTGGATGAAAGCACGGTTGAGAGGAAGGAACACATACCATAGATAGTATAAAGAGAATTCCAGGCTATAAATTTCGCGAGCAGCGTAGTATCAGTTTCAGGAACTCTAGTTGTATTTATTGTGTTTATCTAGCGAATAAGTACCGTATTTAGTCAGTAATGGTAATAAAAATTAATAAAAATAAAACAGATCAAATACGTTGGTATTCATAACTTACTCACAGAACAAAACTTTCAGACTGGAATTATACTATTTTATTTTTTGTATTTTAAACTCTTTGGACGCCAGTCTACAAGTATGTCGGCTGTCGACTTCATCAGAATAACACAGTTATGTAAATGTATTCAACACAATTGAAGCACGATATTACGGCAAAGCAAGTATACATAAAGATGTTTGAATGAGCTGTTGTGATTGGTTTATATAAAAAGAAGTGCACGTAGGTGCGATATTCTAAATCGATAATTGGGTCAAGTACGTGGTCTTATACCAGTTTGATCAACGGAGTACATACATGCATATCTTTATTGCCCACCCTAGTGTACACCATCGGCTTACAGGCAATAAAGGCAGACAGAGCGAAACAAAGGAAAACAAGCAATAATAGCAACTACATTTCTTTTAAAACTACTTAACTACATTAACTACCTCTACATCTACTCAGTATCATCCCACACGTACGCGGATAGCCAGCACACATGCAGGACGATACCGCACTACTAACTACCCAAAGCCCAACCCCTGACTACCACCTAAAAAGTAATTATAAAAAAATTAATTAGACTGGTCGCTGCAACAGCCCTGGCATGGAACACAATCATCAACGGAGTAACTGTCATCGAGAAATAATAATAATCATAATAACAATAATAATAATAATAATAATAATTCTCTGGTGATCTGGCTAGAGTTCCAAGATGGTTCTGAACTCCTTTCCCTTGCCAATTTGAGCACAGAGGGAGTATGGATGAAAAGGAAATTTCATGAAATGTATTGCCATACTGAAAAAATCTCAGACACTATCAGGGAAGGAGGTTGAAATTCTATGATCACATTCTCAGAATGAACAATGATAGACTGACCAAAAGAATTCTAAATCTTGCCCTCACACTGAAAGTCAAGAACATTACATACATTACATACATTATCATCATAGACTGTTATGCCTTTCAGCGTTCAGTCTGCAAGCCTCTGTGAATTTACTAAACGCCGCCACAATCCTCGATTTGCAACTAGTGTTGTGGCCTCATTTAGTTCTATACCTCTTATCTTTAAATCGTTAGAAACCGAATCTAGCCATCGTCGTCTTGGTCTCCCTCTACTTCTCTTACCCTCCATGGCAGAGTCCATTATTCTCCTAGCTAACCTATCCTCCTCCATTCGCCTCACATGACCCCACTACCGAAGCCGGTTTATGCGTACAGCTTCATCCATCGAGTTCATTCCTAAATTAGCCTTTATCTCCTCATTCCGAGTACCCTCCTGCCATTGTTCCACCTGTTTGTACCAGCAATCATTCTCGCTACTTTCATGTCTGTTACTTCTAACTTATGAATAAGATATCCTGAGTCCACCCAGCTTTCGCTCCCGTAAAGCAAAGTTGGTCTGAAAACAGACCGATGTAAAGATAGTTTCGTCTGGGAGCTGACTTCCTTCTTACAGAATACTGTTGATCGCAGCTGCGAGCTCACTGCATTAGCTTTACGACACCTTGATTCAATCTCACTTACTATATTACCATCCTGGGAGAACACACAACCTAAATACTTGAAATTATCGACCTGTTCTAGCTTTGTATCACCAATCTGACATTCAATTCTGTTGAATTTCTTACCTACTGATATCAATTTAGTCTTCGAGAGGCTAATTTTCATACCATACTCAGTGCACCTATTTTCAAGTTCCACGACATTAGACTGTAGGCTTTCGGCACAATCTGCCATTAAGACCAAGTCGTCAGCATAGGCCAGACTGCTTACTACATTTCCACCTAACTGAATCCCTCCCTGCCATTTTATACCTTTCAGCAGATGATCCATGTAAACTACAAACAGCAAAGGTGAAAGATTACAGCCTTGTCTAACCCCTGTAAATACCCTGAACCAAGAACTCATTCTACCATCAATTCTCACCGAAGCCCGATTGTCAACATAAATGCTTTTGATTGCTTTTAATAATCTGCCTTTAATTCCATAGTCCCCCAGTATGGCGAACATCTTTTCCCTCGGTACCCTGTCATATGCTTTCTCTAGATCTACGAAACATAAACACAACTGCGTATTCCTCTCGTAACATTTTTCAATTACCTGGCGCATACTGAAAATCTGATCCTGACAGCCTCTCTGTGGTCTGAAACCACACTGGTTTTCATCCAGCTTACTCTCAACGACTGATCGCACCCTCCCTTCCAGGATGCAAGTGAATACTTTGCCTGGTATACTAATCAGTGAGATACCTCGATAGTTGTTGCAATCCTTCCTGTTCCCTTGCTTATAGATAGGAGCGATTACTGCTTTTGCCCAATCTGAAGGTACCTTACCAACACTCCATGCTAATTTTACTACTCTATGAAGCCATTTCATCCCTGCCTTCCCACTATACTTCACCATCTCAGGTCTAATTTCATCTGTTCCTGCTGCCTTATGACAATGGAGTTTATTTACCATCCTTTCCACTTCCTCAAGCATAATTTCACCAACATCATTTTCCTCCTCCCCATGAGCTTGGCTGTTTGCAACACCACCAGGATGATTTCCTTTTACATTGAGAAGATGTTCAAAATATTCCCTCCACCTCTCCAGGGATTCCCTGGGATCTATTATGAGTTCACCTGAATTACTCAAAACACTGTTCATTTCCTTTTTCCCTCCCTTCCTAAGATTTTTTATTACTGTCCAGAAAGGTTTCCCTGCTGCTTGATCTAGCCTTTCCAGGTTGTTACCAAAATCTTCCCATGACTTCTTTTTTGATTCAACAACTATTTGTTTCGCTCTGTTTCTTTCACCTACACACAACTCCCTGTCTGCCTCGGCCCTTGTTTGGAGCCATTTCTGATAAGCCTTCTTTTTACGTTTACAAGCTGCTCTCACTTCATCATTCCACCAAGATGTTCGCCTATACCCATCTTTACACACAGTTGTTCCTAGGCATTCCCTTGCTGTTTCTACGACAGCATCCCTGTATGTCATCCATCACTTTCTATATCCTGAACCTGCTTACTGTCTACTGTTCGAAACTTCTCACTAATCATATCCATGTACTTCTGTCTAATTTCCTCGTCCTGGAGATTTTCTACCCTTATTCGTTTGCAGACAGATTTCACTTTCTCTACCTTAGGCCTAGAGATACTTAGTTCACCACAGATCAGATAGTGGTCTGTATCATCGAAAAATCCCCGGAAAACTCGTACATTCCTAACAGATTTCCTGAATTCGAAGTCTGTTAAGATATAGTCTATTATGGATCTGGTACCCCTAGCCTCCCATGTGTAGCGGTGAATAGCCTTATGCTTGAAGAATGTATTCGTAACAGCTAAACCCATACTAGCACAGAAGTCCAGCAAACGCTTCCCATTCCCATTAGCTTCCATATCTTCCCCACATTTACCAATCACCCTTTCGTATCCTTCAGTTCTATTCCCAACTCTCGCATTGAAATCGCCCATTAGCACTATTCTATCCTTGCTGTTGACCCTGACCACGATGTCACTCAATGCTTCATAAAATTTGTCAAATTCATCCTCATCTGCACTCTCACATGGTGAATATACGGACAAAATTCTAGTCCTAATTCCTCCAACTGACAAATCTACCCACATCATTCGCTCATTTACGTGCCTAACAGAAACTATGTTCCGTGCAATGGTATTCCTGATAAAGAGCCCTACCCCAGACTCAGCCCTTCCCTTTCTAACACCCGTCAAGTACACTTTATAATCTCCTATCCCTTCCTCGTTATCTCCCCTTACCCGAATATCACTTACTCCTAGCACATCCAGATGCATCCTCTTTGCTGACTCAGCCAGTTCTACTTTCTTTCTTCCATAAGCCCCATTAATATTGATAGCTCCCCATCGAATTCCATTTCGTTCACCAAGTTGTTTCCTAGGAGTCCCTCGCCTGTCAAATGGGAGTGGGACTCCGTTACTCCCATAGGTCCGAGGCTTGCTTAAAATGTTCTGAGCTCGGTCGATTCATGAAGCAGGATGCTACCCTACTTGCACATAGTCCAAGTGAGGATCTCTCCTCTAACGGGTTATGGACCACCGGTGGATTGTATAGTCCTAGCCGCCTGAGCACAAGGAGGGCCAGGACTCAGAATATGTCCGAGATGCCCACTCCCATTCCATAGCAACTGGTATCCCGACTCTCAGGACCACTTACTAGGCCACTCAGCCGTTGCCCATGGTTCACGAACTAGGACGTGACTACAGTAATCCACAAACTTGAACCATGAAAGTCAAGAAAAACTTGCTAAATGAAATAGAATCAGATCTTCAGGAAATCAACATAAACCGGGAAACTGTGACGAACCGATCTGCTTTCAGAACACTGATTAATAATCATTGTTTCTTGAAGCCAAACGCTAGAACTAATAAAACCTGGAAAGAACGTAAGAAGAATTTCAGTGAAAGGATAAAGGGATTTTGGGAAGATAAGAAAGCTAAATAAGTTCAGGCGTGTTCCTTAGTTGGGCATAACGATGTAATAATAATAATAATAATAATAATAATAATAATAATAATAATAATAATAATAATGTCCAATTCCTTGACTGAATGGTCAGCCTTGAGCCTTCTGTTGAGAGGGTTCCGGATTTGATTTCCAGCCGAGTCGTAAATTATAATCACGTGCAATTTATTCATTTGACTTGAAAACTGTGTGTTTGTTCTAATATACTGTACTTCTCTTCTTATTAATACAATACGTCATCAACTACCCCAGAAACACGTAATAGTGAATATGTCTACTGTACCAGGAAAAGTTGTGGGCAAAGGGCATGAGTAGGACCTCAGGGAGTGGAACTTGGTTTTGGAGCTGATACAGAGTAGGATAGACTCGCAGAGCGAATAATAGATGGTTAAAAAATCTTTTTCAAAACAATTTATTAATTCTTCACCCTGCGATATGATTTTTGATTCAAATCTGGCATTGAAATTAAAAGTTTGAAAGTAATCTTCCTGAATTCTGTTCATGAAAATGGCATAAATACTACTGATTTCAAAGTCTTTCATATGTGAGAATATGAGGTATTGAATTTCCACCTAAAGTCTTTCTAAACCTAAGCACACTTATAATTGTAAGTTGATATGAGAAATTAAATTTTGGTTAATAGTTTTCAGTTCTCAGTTCGTCAGCCTTGATATATAGCACACTTGAAAAGCCTAAAGTCTTTCTACGAGATATGAAACTGAAATTTGAAATTAAATTAATCACTTCTGAGAAATTATGAGAACTCTGAAATATTTGTTCACACTCGGCACTGAAGTTTCCACTGTTCACAAATTAATGAAAAAAAAAATTTTAGTCAGTTTGTTACTACTCACTTATGGCAAGAAATGTTGCTACAAAATGTCGAAGGATGGACATCTGGAATGTTCCGTGGAGAATCAGGATCGGCGATGTTCCCTTGACACACCATGTTGACGTTCCCGATGAGGTGATGACGGCTGGAACTGGATCATGTAGAATTGCAGCTCGTTAGGGTGATTTTTCTCACACGAAAAATTCACTTAGTGCGAGTAGTTAACACTGACACTGTCATTGACTGTTGAACACTATTTATGGCGTAATTGAAAGAATCACAGTCCTTCCTGTATGAATTACTATTTACAGTCGTTATTGAAACGTTCATAAATGCACAGTTCACACTTGAAAAGGCAAGTCGATAATCACAGTCTTTGAACACAGTCATTAAGTCACTAAGAATTATTTTCTGCTTATCCTGTTATTATAATGTTATATTACCTCAGAAAAGTTCCTAATTTTCACTCAAATTACTGTAAGTCGTATACTGACGTGGCATGAATAAAGGAATACAGTTCAATACTCGGAAAGAAACGAGTTCTTCTGGTGATTCTACACATTCGTTTCTGCAGAAGTTCAAAATCATAAGTCTACACGTAATGACATATTCTGTGAACGTAAAATAGTTAATGTTTGCACTTCAATAAGTTCACTCGTATTACATTCTTAAATGTCTTTAGGATTAGACTGTAGTCGCGACGCGATATACTAAATATAGTGCGACGTCTTTTATAATTCTGTCGGCGATATAATTTCGCGTTCCGGAAATACGACGGAAAGTACTTTCACCGTGACTGCGCGAACATACTGTACGCGGGCCGGTCTCTCCTCTGTCTCACTCACACAGCTGTCTACTCGTCCTTGTACTGGCTTGCTGGCTGGCTGGCCTTGGCATATATAGATACCAGCGCTGGGAGGGGTAGCATCTCTCTCGGCCATGTGACCGTGATTACGTAATTTCGTTGAAACTTTAAATTATTATAACTCAACAACCATGGGATGAATTAATTCGAAATTCACAGGGATTAACTTTTATGACGTCCGCTATAATTCAGCGTTTGTCCCGTTGAAATTGGTTAAGGTGTTAAAAAGCTGGTAAAAGAAAAATTCTTTCGAGAAATATCTCTAGGGGAGGTGAGCTTCAAGCGACAGGTGACGTCACTTGACTCCGCCTACTGCACTCGTAGGGTCTGGCACATACTGGAACATTCTTTACATAGATGTTCGTACGTCGGTCGGATCTTTTATGCTGAAGTAATGTTTCTTTCAATTAATATGGACCAGGACCTAGGCTTTCCTGGTACACTACATACCCCTACATAGGAAGGGCATCCAGACGTAGAACAGGGCCAAGTTTACGTATGCGACACGGTTCACACCCGTGACTCACCAAAATTTGGGTCAAGTGGTGGTATAATAATAATAATAATAATAATAATAATAATAATAATAATAATAATAATAATAATAATAATAATAATAATAATAATAATTTTCGTTCCACTAGCTACCAGTACGGATTTTGCAGGTGCCGAGGTACCAGCATTTTATCCTTCGAGAATTCGTAAACGTGCCAGTAAATCTACCGACACAAGGCTGACGGTATCTGAGCACATTTAAATACCACTGGAACGAGAACAACGAAGTTGGGCTCAGAAAGCCAGCGCTTCTACCATTTGAGCCACTCAACCACGCAATCTCAAGACTAGTCAGTGAAGAGACGCTTGCCTAAATTTTGGCAAAAAAGAGTGCACTGGAACGTTTTTAGAACGTTTTAAATCGTACCAGTCACTAAATACTGGTCGGTGCTTTTTTTAAAAATTGTAGTTGTTTCATTCTTCCGATAGGGAGCAGGCTTTCAGCTCAACTATTGGATTGGAATTTTTTTTGTAACATTAACATATTTACAAAAGACAATTTCCTTTATGTGTACCGTTGGACAGTCAAAACTGGACGCACGAATTTTTAAAGCCACATAAGGGATGTGTAACCCAGAAATTGTCAAAAAGTCTCATTTTTTAAAATTTTGAATTTCACATTATCTGGATTTGTTATATTATTACTTTTTGAGATATTGATGTTTATGTAAAATGCAGCACACTGAGCCACGCCCCATTTTTATGGATACAAGTGTTTATTCTTAGCTTTCTGCTCATGCTGATCAACTGTGACTTTTGTTTTCTTTCTAATTACTGATGTACAATATAGAGTTCAGTCTACACTAACCCTGTGCTGCTGTCTATGAGAATTGTTCTTAATTATTTGAATAAACAGCTGTGAATATTTTGAGCACCCTTTGTTTTGTAGGCCTTCTATTTATATTGATATACTGCACTTTTAGAAAGTTTTCCAACAATTCTAATTTGTTTATTTTGAATATTGTTGTAGACTGTTGTTATAACCATGGGTAACAGAAAACTAACAGGGGGCCTGTAAGGAAGTTCCATGGATACCAGTTTACAAACATGAAGAAAGTTGATAGGTTAGAGCAGGACAATGAAATTGGATAACCAAAGGTGAAGGCAGTTGGTGCTCCTTCCAAAAATCAGTGGCAACTGGCACAATGGATAAATACAAGCCTAAAAATGGACTACCTGACAATGTACTTGAAGCTGTCCCAGTGTACTCCAAGCTGACTTATCCTGCCATGCTAAGGCGTTGTCTCCATGGCAAAATGCAAAATCAAAATGAAAGTTTTAATGGCATGATGTGGAGAAGATGCCCAAAAGATGGTTATGTAGGTCTAAAAGCATTGAATTTTTGTGTAATGGATGCTATTTGTCATTATAATTGTGGCCCAGACGTAGAATTGGAAATTCTAAAGCGAGTGGGTTTTGCTATTGGTAAACATACCCCAGCCGGTGTGGAGTTGGTTAAAGCTCTAAATCAGAAAAAGTACTATCTACAAAAACACCCCATAGCAGAAAACCAGTAGGAGGTACCTGAGAGAAAGAAGGAACTTGAAGGAAGACCAGAATACTGCTTTAGAAGGGACATCACATGATGCAGGAGGTTTCTAAAAGTGTTGAAACTTTGAGATGGATTTCTCTGGAAAACAATTTTTAATGGTCTCATTATTTTAAAAAATCGTAACATTAGACCTACTTATCCTATTTCACTGAATATTCTTTTAAATTAAAGCCAAAAGCCTACTCCTGGGCACAAAGTTCAGAAATGTAACTAATGTACAATTGAATTGATTATGTGATTTGTTTATAAACACTCACCAAAAAAATGTGTATCCACTAAAGTAATAGGACATCAACAGGCACGATTTCATTATAGGAACATGTATTTTAAGTTTATGCTCAACATATTAGTGTTGTGAAGAAAATGCAAAAAACAGATTTGAGGAATGTCAATTAGTTTGGGAGCTATGATGTTTAAAACAATATAATACATGTTTAAACAAAATAATTGGTTATAAACAAATAATGCAATATTTTAGTTTATATACATACTGATCTTTCAACATTTTGTTGGTCATTCCAGTAACCTAAATTCCAAATAGGAAACCTTGTAATAAAAAAAAAAAATGAAAATTCTGGGTGTCAAGATGAGAACCAGTGTCCAGAGTCCTAGTTTAACTTGAAAGAGTGTTGCGTTAACTAAATGCGTGTGTATTTCTAATCATTGCGGAAAGTGGCATTGTGCTATTAAGTGATGTTAGTCTTCAAAAGGACTTGTCGAATCCGACGTACCATTGACTCAACAAGCTTCCTCAAGTACTCCCCGTCGAGGGCGATATCCACCTTTGTGTCCAACATATCGCCCCATCCAGCATCACGCGAACGCGAGGGCGGGAGAAAAAAGAAAATCCACAGCCTGTTTCTAGTAATTCGACCGGGTCATGAATGGAATGTATGAAGTACCAATCCACCATCTAGCTACGGGGATAGGAACTGTGGCGGCTGCCGAAGCCTGTCGCACTCTTCTGGGGCGATGATTAACGAATGAAAAGTGAAATGAAATGATACTGGAGAGTGTTGCTGGAATTACAGATGACACGGAAAACTGGAGTACCGGACAAAAACGTGCTCCACCTCCACTTTGTTCAGCAGAAATCTCAGATGGAGTGACCGGGATTTGAACCACGAAACCCAGCGGTCAGAAGCTGGCGCGCTGCCGGCTGAACCACGGAGGCTCTGGGGAGGGTGAGACCAGTGTTTATTTATATTATACAGTTTTCCAGTTTCCACCTTTCCCGCACTGTTCAGTGGAGTTCAAGTTTGAAGCGTGCTGGCCTTTGGTCATAGGGGCCCAGGGTTCGATTCCCGGCAGGGTCGGGATTTTAACTATCATTGGTTAATTTTGCTGGCACGGGGGCAGAGTGTATGTATCGTCTTAATAATCATTTCATCCTTATCACGGCGCGCAGGTCGTCTATGGGAGTCAAATCAAAAGACCTGCACCCGGCGAGCCGAACATTTAACAAATTCGTATTCGAAGATATTCGAACCTTAGCTGTTATGCCAGGAATGAATTTTGCAGTCTAGAGGCGATCAATTGCGCTGCGTGGGAACGTGCCATGCGCTTGTAATTTCATAGTGCTGTATGCAGGTGCATGTCAGAGAAGACAGATAGGGGTGACAGTAGAGTGAGAGCGACTGATACAATGAGTAAGAACTACGGGCCGTGTTGAAAAACGTATCCAGCTCACTGTACAAAGCCGAACATAGCTGAAGTGGACGTTCTTATATTTAACGCCTCCATAGATACAAGTTTTGGTGGTTCATCTGTACATATAATTGGTTGTACGGTTTGCTTTCCCTGCTTTAATGAATTTATTGAATATTCCTGACAAAATTTAAACTAAAAACTAAGAAAATCCCTAACAACTTTCACTTATTATAAATAGAAAGGAACACTTCTTTTCTTCTTCTTTTTAATCAGTTTACCCTCCACGGTAGGTTTTTACTTCGGACTCAGCGATGGATCCACCTCTACCGCCTCAGGGACAGTGTCCTGGAGCATGAAACTTTGGGTCGGGGGAAACAACTAGGGAGGAGGACCAGTACGTCGCCCAGGCTGCCTCATGTGCTATGCTGAACAGGGGCCTTGTGTGGGGGATGGGAAGATAGGATGGGATAGGCAAGGAAGAGGGAAGGAAGCGGCCGTGGCCTTAAGTTAGTTACTGGCATTTGCCTGGAGGAGAAGTGAGAAACGTAAAAACGTAAAACCAAGCATGGCTGAGGTGGGAATCGAATCTCCCTCTACTCAGTTAACCTCCCGAGGCTGGGTGGATCCCATTCCAAACCTTGTACTACTTTTCAAATTTCGTGTTAGAGTCCGAAATGGAACCCGGGCCTTCGGGGATGGGAACACTTCTCGTTTAAAAAATAGTCATCAATGTTTTCAAAGCGTTGTTTTGTGCAAAAGATTATAGCATGTTTATATAACAGCTAGTTAATACTTAGCTGTGAGATTTAGCTAACTAGAATTTCATAATGTTGTAAGACCTTTAAGTACTCATTATGATTGGAATGGCGTTAAATCGGCGTTTCTTCCTTTCATTCCGTACATTGAGGGCCACTTAGAGTGTAGCGCCCTGTCTTCGGCCAGGAGCTGCGTGGTGACTTGCGGTGCACTGAATATCGAACGAGAAGGTAACTAAGTGTCCTATATATAAACATTTTCCTGGTATTTGCCTGAAGATGAGAGTGGGAAACCACGGAAAATCATTTATTAGGATAGTCGACGTGGAGTTTGAATCAACTCGCCTCCCGAATGCAGAGTTGCGCCATAGCGATCTGTTCAGCCAATTGTGCTTTTCACTTTCCGAACATAATAGGTCTCCGAATGCGTATTGGATAAAAGTGTAAGACAAGAAAATAATTATTACGATAGCCCATGCCACGAGGTGGGGTATACAACATTTGACGCTAATTCTTCCGGTCAAGAGTCCGCTCAATTTTTGAGTTAGGAAGTGTACGGTTATTTAATAACAACCAATATGTGCATTTTCTCCCTTCGTCTTTCTGTGCACTTATTTACTTAAATTGTTCCGTTTTCATAGCTTGGTGTAAGTTTGGTTGCGATACCTCATTTCATCTTTAACTTTTCTTGCTCTCGGCAGTTCGTTACACCTGCTGCTTGTCAAGTCATTGATTTCTAACATGCAGATAAATTTTCTTGTGTTTGTTACTTGGCTCTGAATTTATGCCACTCTGAGACTCTTGCTTTCTGGCATTGGTTTCATGTAGACTTCATTGCAATCAAAATCTCAGCCGGCACGGTAACTGCAATGAATCCCAGCTGTAAGAACATGAATCCCAATGTAATACGGTAGAAGTAAGATTATGTACCACTTACATTTTATAAGTACATACCTGAATACACGTAATGTTTCTACATAGTTTCAATAATTAAAGTTGACCTAAGAAAAAACCACAGCTTGCAGATGATATCCAGTATGTTGAAATGTAGACCGAGCGAGCTGGCCGTGCGGTTAGAGGCGCGCAGCTGTGAACTTGCATTCGGGAGATAGTGGGTTCGAACCCCACTGTCGGTAGCCCTGAGCATGGCTTTCCGCGGTTTCCCATTTTAACACGACGGAGTTGCTGGGGCTTTACCCTAATAAAGGTCATGGTCGCTTCCTTCCCACTCCTGGCCCTTCCCTAGCCCATCATCGCCGTAAGACCTATCTGTGTCGGTTCGACGTAAAGCAACTTGCAATCAAAAATCTGTTGAAATGTAGAAACAGTAATTCATCTACATAGCATAAAAGGTGCCTCTTCGGTCACGGTGAACAATTTAAAAAATATTGAAGTACTGTTTGATTAGTGATATATTGACGTTGCGGTCTATGTAGTCCTGATGTATATGACAAACTTGGGTTTTAAAAGGCTACTCACACATGACTCTAAGCGCCACTGGATTGCTGGATCCTTTGCCTTCAGGGTTTGCGGCTAAGCAAGTGTAGTCTCCGGCAGAATGGCGAGTAACTCCCTGGAGAACGAGACTCTGGTCACTGAGGATCAGACCAGCTGTTACATTGTGGTGCAATTCTTGGCCCTGAAACAATGAAGACAACAGTCAAGAACACATTCCCATACATTACAACTGAATGACGAGGACGCAGGAGTACATTATAATGTACCTGCCTGTCACATTGTATTTGAGATCATATTCCCGTAACAACCATATAACTTTCAGTGCCATATACTCATACTATAAAAAATATTAGAGCAGATAAAAGACCATTCCAACAATACTCCGTCCTTAGCATGAACGCAGACATGCCCAGACATTACACGAACATAAACGTTGTCCCGGTAAAAAATTTCACTGATGCGAATACAATATCTCGAAACAGATTTCCACTCACCATGCCAAATTTGAATGCCTATAACAATTAGTAGCATGAAAAAGATTAATTTACAATAATAATAATAACAACAACAATAATAATAATAATAATAATAATAATAATAATAATAATAATAATAATAATCCCGTGTGGGGATTTACCGGTTACCTCCATCGGGCGCGTCCCATTGGAATTGGGGAAGCTCGCTGGCTCTGCCACCAGCAGAGTCAGAGGGTAGTAGGGAAATAAAATACCACCGTGAAAAAAAAACTGGTCCCTTGCCAGGGTTACGGCGAAGACTGGTAAATGACCAGAAACCAGAAAACATCTTGAGGCAACCTCTAGGGCTAACAACCCTAGTTGTAAAAGGATGAGTACCCGTCCAAAGCAAAGTCAAGTCAAAAAGCATGATGGCACAACATTTCAAGAAACATACCCCAGGGGGTAAATCTTCGGATAAATCCCTCGTCGTGAACACCACGGCGCACGAGTCTCATTCGGATTCTGGGGAAGACTCGACATCATGCAAGAGACGAGTCGGAGCGTCTCGGTGTACCCCGAAGAGTCAAAAGCTCAGGCCAAAATCTAAAACCTTTCTAGCAACTTTCAACATAAATTCACTTACACAAACTGGCAAGCTGAAAACCCTCACCAAAGCTCTTCACGAAAATCAGATATCCATAATGGCCCTACAGGAAACAAGGTACCCAGATGAAGAGATTTTTGAATCCGAAGGCTACCGATTTTTCAAGAGCAAAGCGCAAAGAGGAATCCTCAATGGAGCTGTGATGTTTGGAACCGCGTTTGCTGTTAGAACTAAGATCCTTAAATCGGTTGAAAATTTCGAACCTGTGAATGACAGATTGTCTATACTCACAATTAAATGCGCGAACAAAACCTACGCCCTAGTTAACGCACATGCTCCCACAAACGATAAGAACAAGTCTGATCCAGACGAAGTTGATAATTTCTGGGACCTACTGGATGAAAAATTAAACAAAATCCCCAAACACCATGTCAAGCTTCTTTTGGGTGACTTCAATGCCCAACTAGGTCGTGAACAGAAGTACAAGAAAGTTATAGGAAATTACCCTGCTCACAAAAGAACCAATCCCAACGGCAAAAGACTGGTGTCCATTTGCGAAAATCACAACCTGCAGGTCATGTCGACCCACTTTCGCCATCTACCCAGAAAGCAAATGACATGGCGTTCTCCCGTCCAAGCTCTCGGAGATTTCCAAATTGATCATGTTGCAATCTCCAGGAGAAACAGCCCTGAGATTATGAATGTCAAGGTATCCATCCATCCATCCGTCCGTCCATCCCCTAGCCTTTTCTTGAATGATTTCAAAGAAATTGGAAAGTTACTCCAATCCCTAACTCCCCGTCCTATAAACGAATATTTGCCCCAATTTGTCCTCTTGAATTCCAACTTTTACTTCATATTGTGATCTTTCCTACTTTTAATGACACCAGATGATTTCACTTCATTACTCGTATTATTTATATATACCCAGGTATAAGAAAGCATAAAGTTGCAATAATACAGCATTGAGGAATTCCTCTCTTAATTATTACAGGGTCAGATAAGCTTTGCCTGCTCTAATTCTCTGAGATCTATTTTCTAGAAATATAGCCACACATTCAGTCATTCTTTGGTCTAGTCCAATTTCACTCATTTTTGCCAGTTGTCTCCCATGTTCCACTCTATGAAATGCCTTATACAGGTCAATCACGATACAGTCCGTTTGACCTCCTGAATTAAATATATACTAAATCTTTCTGGTATCCTACAAGCTTAGCTTCAGTGGAATAACCTTTCCTAAACCCGAACTGTCTTCTATCGAACCAGTTATTGATTTCGCAAACAGGTATAATATAATGAGAAAGAATGCTTTTCCAAAGATTTCACGCACCGCATGTTAAACTTACTGGCCTGTAATTGTCAGCTTTATGTCTATCACCCTTTCCTTTGTACACAGGGGCTACTATAGCAACTCTCCATTCATCTGGTATAGCTCCTTCATGCAAACAATAATCAAATAAGTACTTTAGATAGGGTACTATAAACCAACCCTTTGTCTTTAGTATATCCCCAGAAATCTTATCAATTCCAGTCGCTTTTCTAGTTTTCAACTGTTGTATCTTGTTGTAAATCTCATTGTTATCACAGGCAATTTTAATACATCTTTAGCATTAGTCACCTCCTCTATCTGGACATTCTCCTTATAACCAACAATCTTTACATACTGCTAACTGAATACTTCTGCCTTTTGAAGATCCTCCCATACACACTCCCCTTGTTCATTAACGATTCCTGGAGTGTCCTTTTCGGAACCTGTTTCTGCCCTAAAGTAATTATACATACCCTTCCATTGTTCAAAAATCTTGTATGACTGCCAATTATGCTTGCCATCATGTTTTCCTTAGCTGACTTCTTTGCTAGATTCAGTTTCCTAGTAAGTTCCTTCAAATTTTTCTTACTTCCATAGGCATTTCTAACTCTATCTCTTTCCAACCTGCACTTCCTTCTTAGTCTCTTTACTTCTTTATTATAATATAGTAGGTATTTACCATTCTTTACCACCTTTAAAGGTAGAAAGCTGTTTTTACATTCGTCAATATTTGCTTTAAGCCGATTACAGAGGCTGTTTACATTTTTATTTATTGTTTCCACCGATCATAGTTACTTCTTTTAAACTCCCTCATGCCTGCTTCATCAGCCATTAGACACTGCCTAATAGACCTATTTTTAAGACGTTGGTTTCTATGATATTTATTTTTAACTACGACAAAGACAGCTTCGTGATCATTAATACCGTCTATTACTTCAGTTTCTTTATAGAGCTCATCTGGTTTTACCAGCACCACGCTTTCGATCCCGTAATGCAAAGTTGGTCTGAGAACAGACCGATGTAAAGATAGTGTCGTACGGGAGCTGACTTCCTTCTTACAGAATACTGTTGATCTCAACTGCAAGTTCACTGCATTTTTTTACAGCACCTTAATTCAATCTCACTTACTATGGGAGAACACACATCCTAAATACTAGAACTTATCTACCTGTTCCGGCTTTGTATCACCAATCTGACATTAAGTTCTCTTTGGCTTCTTACCTATTGACATCATTCTTAGTCTTCGAAAGGCTAATTTTCATACCACACTCATTGCACCTATTTCCAAGTTCCGAGATGTTGGACTGCAGGCTTTCGGCACAATCTGCCATTAAGACCAAGTCGTCAGCGTAGGCTAGACTGCTTACTACATTTCCACCTAACCGAATCCCTTCCTGCCACTTTATACCTTTCAGCAGGTGATCCATGTTAACTATGAACAACAAAGGTGAAAGATTACAGCCTTGTCTAACCCCTGTAAGTACCCTGAACCAAGAACTCATTTTACCATCAATTCTCATTACATTCCAATTGTCAACATAAATGCCTTTGATTGCTTTTAATAATTTACCCATAATCCCATCGTCCCCTAGTATGGCGAAAACCTTTTCCCTCGGTACCCTGTCCTATGCTTTCTCTAGATCTACGAAACATAATCATAAGAGTATATTCCTCTCGCAGCATTTTTCTATGGGTATTACCTGGTGCATACTGAAAATCTGAACCTGACAGCCCCTCTGCGGTCCGAAACCACACTGGTTTCCATCCAACTTCCTCTCAATCATTGATCGCACCCTCCCTTTCAATATGCCAGTGAATATTTTGCCTGGTGTACTAATCAATGAGATACAGTTGTTGCAATCATTCCTGTTCCCTTGCTTAGAGATAAGTGAAATTATTGCTTTTGTCCAATATGAAGGTATCTCACCATCCCTCCATGCTAGTCTTATTACTCTATGAAGCTATTTCACACCTGCTTTCCCGCTATACTTCACCATTTCAGGTCTAGTTTCATCTATTCCTGCTGCTTTATGACGATGTGTCTTATTTACCACCTTCCCACTTCCTCAAGCGTAATTTCACCAACACCATTTTCCTGCTCCCCATGAGATCGATTGTTCGCGACACCACCATAAAGATTTCCATTTATGTTGAGAAGATTTTCAAAATATTCTCTCCACCTGTCCAGTGATTCCCTTGGATCTATTATGAGTTCACCTGAATTACCCGAAACACTGTTAATTTCCTTTTTCCCTCCCTTTCTAAGATCCTTTAATTACTGTCCAGAAAGGTTTTCATGCTGCTTGACTTATCCTTTACAAATTATTACCAAAATCTTCTCACGACTTCTTTTTGGATTCAGCAAAATTTGTTTCACTCTATTTCTTTCCTGCTTACATCAGCCCATGTCCTAAGCTTTCTTTTTAAGTTTACACGTTTCTCTCACTTTATTATTCCACCAATATGTTCGCTTTCTCCCTACACACAGTTCCCAGGCATATCCTTGCTGTTTCTACTACAGCATTTTTGTATGCCACCCGTTCTCTTTCTATATCCTGAACCTGCTTGCTGTCCACTGTTCGGAACTTCTCACTAACCATCCGTGTACTTCTGTCTAATTTCCTCGTCCTGGAGATTTTCTACACTTATTCGTTTTTAAACAGATTTAACTTTCTCTATCCTAAGCCCAGAGATACTTAGTTCACTACAGAACAGACAGTGGTCTGTATCACCGAAAAATCCCCGGAAAACCTGTAAATTCCTAATAGATTTCCTGAATTAGAAGTCGGTTAGTATATAGTCTATTTTGATTCTAGTATCCCTACCATACTACGTGCAGCGGTGAATAGCCTTATGCTTAATTAAAAATGCATTCGCAACTGCTAAACCCATACTACGAAGTCCAGCAAACGCTTCCCATTCCTATTAGCTTCCATATCTTTCCCACATGTACCAATCACCCTTTCGTATCCTTCAGTTCTATTCCAACTCTCGCATTGAAATCGACAATTGCTGTAGTACTATCCTATACTTGCTGTTGACCTTGACTACGATGTCACTTTGATTCAACCAGTAAAATGACTATATTTAGTCACAGAACTTGATCGGCAAAAATTCTTATCCTGCCCTGCAGGAAACTCGATTTACTGATGATGCCACCTTAGATTATGGAAATTATCGTATATTAAAGAGTAAAACAGAGCTTCGTAGTACAAAAAGTATACTGAACTCGGTAAAAGAAGTAAACTCCACCGACAATCGCCTAATAACCACAAGGATTCAGTGTGCCAATAAAAAATATACATTAATAAATGCACACGCCCATGCTAATATAGACAACAAGAAGAACCCCAAAACATGGACAAATTTTGGAACCAACTTGAACAAAATTCCAAAGGATGACGTCAGAATTCTCTTAGGCGACTTCAATGCACAAATCGTCCGAGAAAAGGAATATAGGAAAACCGTCAGACTCTACCCGGCGCACAAATTTGCCAACAAAAACGGTTCAAGACTCATTGAACTATGTCAACTGTGTAACCTTAAAATCATATCCACATCCCTCAGGAAACATCCCAAGAAACAGAAAACCTGAAGGTCCCCCACTGAATCCATTGGCGAATTTCAGATTGATCATGTAGCTATCTCATATCCGCTACAGAAAGAGGTACACGATGTACAAGTGAGAAGAGGAGCAAACATAAACTCTGATCACTGTTTGACAAGAGTTAAAGTAAAATTTACTCCCAGAAAATACCACCCCAAGGAAATCCAACAACAGAAATTTGACATGAAAATGATTCCTGTTACCGAACTAAAAGAAACATGCAAAATCAACCAGCGAAAACATGACAAGAATTCCACACCATGTCATACATAAGACACGACAAATGGTACCCTTAAAAAGGAATACAAAACACTCCTGGTGGAATTCCACATGCGAGCAAGCCCTAGCGATAAGACCATCTGCATTTCAGGAGTTCAACAGTAGAAAATCCCAGGAAACTCAATAAGAATTTTATGAGACCAGAAGAAAAGTATCCAAAACCATCAGACAAGGAAAAAAAAGAAATCACCTGAAAGAACAACTGAACTCAATTGAAGAAAACTTTAGAAATCATAATACAAGGGATTTATACAGAATTTTCACAGAAAGAATTCGAGGATACATTCCAAAGAACTTATGTTCCAGGAAACAAGACGGATAATTGGCGCCTACTAATAAAGAAAACTGCCAAGAACTTGCACGATACTTCTCAGAACTTCTTAACTGCCCCGAACCCACTGAAAGACTTCTTGAAGAAGCATCCAGTTTCACTCACCCAGAATAATCTCCACCAAACCAGGAATAAATCCAGGGCCAAATTAAACGACTAAAGAATATCAAAACCTCAGGAAGAGACGGCATTCTCACAGAATTCCTTAGGAATCTTGGTCCAATTTCACTCAAAGAACTTACAGAAATCATACAGAAAGCCTGAAAAAGCGACAAACTCCCCGAAGACTGGAAATGTGTCCTGATTCATCATTTTCACAAAAAAGGAGACAAAAGTCAAGTCAAAAACTATAGGGGAATCTCTCTCCAGCCTTGAAGTCGGCTACAAACGTTTCTCTGCATTCCTGACGAATAGAATACAAAGAACAACTCGAGCATAAGATTGGTGAATATCAAACTGTGCAAACAAACCGTGCAGTGAACAGAAATTCAAACTAGAAACCGTTTTAAAATTCAGGGAGCTCAGAATCCTCCCAATCATCTGTACCTTCGTAGATTTCAAGAAGGCTTATGATTCAATTGATCGTCAATCTCTGTTCAGTATCCTGAAAGAATAGGAACTAGACTCAAACACGCTAAACTTGACCAAACAGTCCTTCACTGACACGAAGTCAAGTGTGAAGTTCATGGGAGAAATCTCAGATGAATTCATGATAAAAACTGGTATCCGGCAAGGAGATGGATTGTCACCCCTCCTCTTTAACGTCGTCCTAGATAAGGTGATGAGGAAATGGGAAAAGAACTGAAAGCGCAAAAGAGCTGGAACCCAATAAACATTGCGACACAAAAATACAAGCTTGAAATTTCAAGCTTAGCCTTCGCGGATGACCTGGCCCTTTTGCCCAGCGATGAAGTCAGCGTTAAAGCAAGTTGAAATTCTCCCAGAATGTGCCAATTGAAATTGAATTTTTCTGTTAAAATCCAGACGTCAATAGTCTCAATACAAAATACGGACAAATCGAGAGTATCCCTCACTTGAAATACTTGGGAAAAATCTTCGAACTAACCGGAAAAGGAAAAATAACCCAAGAGAACCGTGTCCAAAACTCATAAGAGCATATGGGAGAACAAAAGAAATTTACAGCAAATGTATGTCTCTCCACGTTAAGATCAAACATTACAATACTGTAATCAAACCTGAGGCTTCATATGCAGCGGAAACTAACGCTTCATAAAAAGGGCGAGCTCGAAAATATCCTAAAAGGAGAACAAAAAATCATGAGGAAAATTTTAGGACCAAGACTCACGGAAGAAGGGTACCGCCTCCAATCCCGGAAATCCACAGAAGTAACTCCAGACCAAAAGGAGCAGGTACCGACTGGATGGAAGAAAGGAAAAGGATTTTTAGTGAACAGATGAAAGCATCTTGGATCCTCCGCAAACAAAATCATAAATAAAGGGACCATTCACGCATAATAATAACAATAAAAGCGAATTCCTAGAATTTTATTTGTGAAATAGGGGTAAATCAAACGGGAAGTAAAGTTTAAATAGGCGAGTGGATAGTAGGTGCATAACAACTCTGAGAAAGAAGCATTCACATCTAGCATCAAGAAGTGGCATACCAGCTAACTAGAGATAGAGTATCTGCAACGAGATATCAATGTCCATCAACGCAAGGCTTGGGAATTATTATTTAATCATTCATTCAGAGGCCCTATATGCAGAAGAATGCCTTCAGTTGAATAGGAAGGGTCTGTTAGAAAAGTTAGAAGCAAAAGAATGGTAAATCCTGAGAATGATCCTAGTACCTAATATTTTGCTTTAAGTCGCACCGACACAGATATATCTTCTGGCGACGATGGGACAGGAAAGGCCTAGGAATGGGAAGGAAGTGGCCATGGCTTTAATTAAGGTATAGCCCCAGTATTTTCCTGGTGTAAAAATGAGAATCCACGGAAAACAATCTTCAGGGCTGCCGACAGTGGGTTTGAACCCATTATCTCTCGAATGCGAGCTCACAGCTGCGCGCTCCTAACCGCACCGCCAACTCGCCCGGTAATCCTAGTACCAATCAGGGAAAAGTGTAAGTATGTGAGATGACATAAAACGAAATGAACCTGTTTGAGGAAAGGATAACGGATAGCATTCGAAAACGGAGGATTAATTTTTATGGCCACATAACACTTTGGAAGCAAGGAAGCCATGGGACCCTGGTTCAACGAAGTTGAAAAAAAACTCTCAAGAAATGGGGATGACTCATGAAGTCATCCAGGAACGTGCTCCTCTCCACGAGAAAATCCGGACATATCAGCGATTCGAAGAAAAGTCAAAGTTAAAACCAGGCAAGAAAGAAGTGGACGATGTAGAAAGCGAGTGCGTAATTACTGGAGAAGAATTAAAGCTCAACGGTGCAAACGATTGAAATAACGTGGTCCACAGCAGGCCGAAACGATTAATATTCCTGGAATTTTTCACGTAGGATGAGTGGACTACGATCCAGCCCTTAGATCCAGGTAAAAATCCCTGACCTGACCGAAAATAGGACCTGGGGCCTACGTGTAACAGGCTGGCACGCTATACCTACACCGCGGCGCCCGCTTAAAAAATGTAGAGCGATTAATTTAAAAGTAATGGTGTTTAGTACTGTCTCATTTCTCTTTGGCAATGGCTACAATCCCGCAATACGTTTTTAAACACACAGTATCTCCTGGATACTTTAACCTTACAGTATAGGCTGAAAATAACCTCCTTCTGCCTGTAGACACAACCGTACTTGTAATTTCATGCTTCTGGCATAGCCGTGAGCTTGGATTTGGGTGATAGTAGGTTCGAATTACACGGTAGCAAACCCTGCATGTGGTTTTCCGTGGTTTCCCATTTTCACACCGGGGAAATTCTGGGGCTGTAGCTTAATTAAGGCCACGACTGCTACCTTCCGAATCCTATCCCTTTCTCATCCTTTCATCGCCGAAAACCTTAAATATGTTAGTACGACGTAGAGCCGAAAGAGCAGAAAAGGAAAAATCTGGAAATTTGTTGCAATGCCTCTGGGTTTAAATTGTTGATTTCGTTGATAACATTCTTATTCAAATCGTCAGTTCTTCTTGACCAATTACGATAAACAAGAAACATGTGGTGACGTGAGGTCGGGCGATCTCAGAGGCCATAATGTCTATGAAATTATTCAGTCAGCAAGGAAACATTGCATTAGGACGAGAGACTCATTTGACGTGCAAACGAGGCGTGAGATGGTTCCCAGGATCACTTACCAAGTAACCTGTTGTTTCCAACTTCCTAACTAAGGGCAAGTTTGTATCTCTCTTCGGAGCAATGTGTGCATCATATTCTCTTCGGTATGCCTTTTGTGTAGTATAATGGATTTCGACATGAAAATAGAGAGGGGAAAGCTGTGGGGCTAATGTATGGACTAAGCTGACATCAATGGTGTTATTAGCTTGCAAAAGAAAAATAATTATAATTACTCAGGTACAAACTTCATACTTTCAATGTAATTTAGAATAAAAATCACCGAAATCCGTGCAATATGTACAAATCTCCTATTTTTAAAACAACCCATTTTGTACGGATCACTCAGTAATATGGATGTGAGTATATTAGTTACACAAATACATTCATGCGGATAAGGAATGCAGACTAGTATACTTACATCATGGAACCAAGATAACTTGTAGGCTTTGGGATTGGCTCGTATGTTACACTCAAAGTAGACGTCATCACCTTCTTTGATATCGTCTGGATTAAGACTAGACCCCATCTTCAGCGTCACAACAGGCATATCTGAAAAAAGAAAGAAGAAATGACATACAATTTTGTTAGTGACAGTTGTACGTACGAGAGCTCTCCCTCAGAAAGTATACCTTACAGTACGAGAAATCTCCGAGGTAAATATGTTAGTTGAGAATTTGTAGATAAAGCTGGACGAGGAAATAATACAGTATATATATTGAACTAACTGAGTGGTAACTAAAGAAACGTTCCATAAAATGAACGTGTAACTGTTGCAAAGAACCGATTCTCAGTAGGCATTCAATATAGCGAAATTGAGCATCCTGGATTGCGTAATGTTCAAATAATGAACTGAGTATACAAACACAGCAAATTAAAGTATACAATCTTGAGGAACTTTTGTACGGTTGAATATATCACAAATGATACCATTGCACCCTTTAATATCGAGGCGCCAATAATGCTGAATTTGACACCAGATGTATATAATTACCTAGCAAAGCAAAGTCATCTCCGTGCAGGCCATGAAGGCCCTGGGAGTGGTGGAAGGTAAAGGCTTCCACCATCTGTAACCTCGGCACTTAGTGGGGTAGAGTGGTTAGCTCGACGTCCGGCCGCCTTTGCCCCCAGGAATTAACCTGGAAATCTCGTTTCTTAAATTTTTCGACTTCCTGACGGGGAATCGAACCCAGATGTATATAATTACCTAGCAAAGCAAAGTCACCTCCGTGCAGGCCATGAAGGCCCTGGGAGTGGTGGAAGGTAAAGGCTTCCACTATCTATAACCTCGGCACTTAGTGGGGTAGAGTGGTTAGCTCGACGCCCGGCCGCCTTCGCCCCCAGTAATTAACCTGGCAATCTCCTTTCTTAAATTTTTCTACTTCCTGACGGGGAGTCGAACCCACGTCCTTCCGGGTGAACCGAGCAAGCATTTACCGCCTCGGTCAGGCAGCCCCTATATATTTACCTGGCTTCAAGGAATACATTTCAGTGGCTTTATTGCACAAGTCTTGAAAGGCTGAATGCGTTTCAGTTTCGACGTTATAGTTCATTCCAGTAGATTGTTGAGAAATGGGTATCTGTTAGACGATCTATAGTTGGATTTTAATTCATCGCGTAAATACCAAATGTGTCACAAGAGTTCTTTTACATGCCGATATCGTACGATATTTACAGCCCGATTTCCCGCTGACACGACGTCCTACAACTCATCATACTGTAGCTACAGTACACTAATTTTTGATTGCGTGGCATGTTGATTTTAGTACCCCAAGATTGCGGCACCATTGTATCACCCGAAGACGTTAAACGGAGGTCAGACTCGTGTTGCTGGGTAGCCTATATTGTCCCTTTTTCCCTACAAAATTATTAAACACTGCTTTCACATGAGTTGTCTAGAAATGATTTCGATTTTTAAACTTTCATGTTTTTGTAACGCTCGAGGATCGAAGCACAGCTCCAAAATTACAGACGTATTCTATGATGAGATGGAACTGAGGTCAAGCAAAACGATCGCGGAACCCCGCCCCCCTCCACCAGATAAACTGTGATTGCAAAACTACCTTACCTTGTACGTAAATTGTGCGTTAGTGGGTGGTTCCTATCCGCATTTCAATTGTCCTGATCACTGTTACAATCATAAATGATTATTCGAGGGTATTGTTCTTGTATCCTATATAGGGGAATCTGCCACATCGGCTGACACTCCAAGTACTAGTGTAGGCTAATAATATTACAGAACTGAAGAAAGCAGTAATAGTAGTCTATGTAAGCACGAAGTTGATTAATGAAGTGGGAGAATTGGAATGTTCCATCATTTTAAAGTCAATTATAAGCATTTCTATAAAGTAATTTCATATACAAGAAATTACTGCAAGGATTTATTTAAGGGAAGATTACTGGGCAACGGTTAGTAGGAGCAGATATGCAGATTTTTTAAAGTCACACCGACACAAATAGGTTTTATGGAGACGATGGGTAGGGAATGGCTTGAAGTGGGAAAGAGGAGACCATGGCCTTCATTAAGACAGAGCCCTTGAATTTTCCTGGTGTAAAAATTGGAAACCGCGTAATATAATCGTCATGGCTGCCGACAGTGGGGTTCGATCCCAGTATCTCCCGAATACAAGCAGGTGTATCAAATACCACCAGTTTGTTAAGGGTATCGAAAGCAACAATGTCCAAGGTGATGATGGCACACCAACTTTTGGCAAGATACAATTAACGAAGAGTAATAGTAGACAAAAACCAATTCTCAGTGATCGTATTAACGAATATTGAAGAAGGTTTTCACAAAGAAACGAAGAGTTAGCATGACGCAGGTGATGTCAGAACACAATTAACATCTCGGAAAACCTATTCCCGGAATCACAGTCCGGCGTGAGCTGCACAAAGTATACATCCGCATCAGGGAGGTGATCTACAAATCCCTGATCACCACAAAGAACGCGTTATCACGAACAAATGGTGCCGACACGATGAAAAAATGATCAACGATGATTGGAAGTGAGTAACATGGTTGTTTCCAACAACAGATCGGTTTTATGTCTAGTAGGCGCCAAAATTTACTTATGCGTCGAATTGCCTACTTCACAGCGTTACACATAAGACGGCTGTGTGATGGTGTGGTTCGCAGTATCTTATTCTTCGTATTCTTACTATTCAAGGACGAGTTATGACCAAGTGGCAACGGCACATGAAGTTCTGCCGCATTCTCTCAAAGATCCCTGGAATCTGTTGTACCAGGATACAGGCAGATTGGACCCTAGCAAGCAACTCTTCATCCGCTTCTACGGGGGTTTCCTACATCAACGACTTGACGTAACCCCAGAGGAAACAGTCCAGAAGTGTGAGATCGGGCGATCGCGCTGGCCATGGGGCAGGACCTCCCCTTCCAATTCAACGATGAGGGTACGTGTTGTTCTGGTGCTCGCGGACATTAACATCGAAGTGGTGTGGTGCACCGTCGTGTTGAAACCACATCCTTTCGCGGACAACAAGTGGTACAGTCTCCAGGAACTGATTGCACCGTTACAATACATGCATTGAGAGTGGCCGTCATCACTTAGAAGAATTACTATGAGTTACTTTGTTGTTTTGCGGTGTACGCTGTGTATTTTCGTAACGCAATGAATGTGCATTTCAGACCATTGGCTCCCTATCTCAATATAATCGGTTGTGGACGCACTATCGCCTGTTTCAATTTGACCCAAAGGGTTTGAGGCATCCTGTATATAGTCTGTACGGAAAAATGATTATGTAATCGTAGAAATAGTGATGGTGTTGCTGACTTTTAAACTTTTCTTGGGAAAGCGACTATACAGTAGGCGATAGTACGAAAGAAAACAAAATGCTACAAGGTTCTTACACCGTACTTTGTTTGACTATAGAATGTGTAACTACCAACCACTCAAGCAATTAAAATTGTTCAACGTCAGATATGAACTAAGCGAAGATAGTACGCTAGTTGTATGTGACTTTTGATATAAGTATGAACGCCATGGGACCTCTAGTTCTACGCGGAATCCGAACACACGGCTGTGATTTTCATTTCAAATACTCCACAGGTACTGGCCGCGATTTAAACAGTGGCCATCCGCGGGGGAAGTCAGTCACTGTTTCACCCAGGTATCACGCCCCCAGTTATATATTAACTAAAAGTGGAAACATGATAAAAATTTTAAAATTGGTTATACACACAGGATTCAATTTTTGTACTGGAACAACTCATCCATTGTCGGATTAATTTCTGTGAATGCGTTAATCACTCAGTTGAAAGTTGATTTTAGAGGGAATGCAGTATCGACGTGTGAACTCTGAAAAACTAAGCCAATCTGCAATATTACAGCCCCAAGGGCTCATGAAAATTAGCTAAGTGATACGTATCCACAGATATCAATGAAAAGGGTAATCAGTGCTAGAAATGTTGCTGCTATGCTGGCATGTTTTACAAAGCAGATCCACGTAGCCTTGAATAAGAGTTACAGTAGTAATTTAGATTACCAAATACAACCACTGTCTTGCTGAAACTGTTCTACGCGATATCATACGAGAGTTTGCAGCTTAGAAAGGTCGACGTCAACCTGCTGAAGTTAGTCTCAAATCAAGAAATATCTTCTTGACCACTTCACATCCCCTGGAAGAATTATCATAGACAGCCTGAGATACCAGGTGGAAAGAATGAACTCGAAAACTATCAGACTGGATGGAATCAAACGAATCTATACTTTCTGGGCAGATGGAGAAATGGATCACCTGGAAGAGCTGGAACAGATCACGAACTGAAGTTGCAACGTTCAAGGAGGTCTTACATAAGTGCCACGAAGTACCACTTTCCTATCGACAGTATTATATGACTGTCGTGAACGGCGGATAACTCGACATCTCTTCTGCTATAATTTGGCTCCATCGAGCTGCACGAGAAAGAAAGGACCTCACTTTATGTACTGGTGACTAAATTTTCGGTAAGAACTGTGGAGCACTGGCAATGGTCCACTTAATTTACTTTACATTATTAACTTTAATGTCATAATAGAATGTAAAGTGGAAGCTTGATATCTCGAATCACATCGGGAGCTAAATTTTATTTCGAGTTATCAGAATTTCGGGATACAGAGAATGCCATCTTTGAGCATGTATAGCACATAATTGAATCGTATGTACTTACAGGCTTATAATGAATACCTTATTCTTAACCGTATTTTAAAATATGCAAATTAGCCCGCCTGGTGGCCATGATCGTTAAGGCGCTGAAGTCTAAAACGGTCTAACACCGAGGTTAGCCGGTTCGAGTCCCGTTGGTCGAAAAAATTTTCACCATCAGAATGTTGGCCGGCAGGGTAGGGGAGGTGGTGGTATACAATTTCTAATCACTAGATTGCGTGCCAAAAGCCTGGATTAAATTCCAAACCTCTCCGCAGTGCTCATATGGAGTGAGGGCATATGACGCTGTTGATGGTGATTCGTCCGTCGGATGGGGACGTTAAGCCTTGAGCAGACCCCTTGGTGCTATTCGACAGGAGTAGGCTATGTGCCGGCACCGGGTTTCACCCTCTCCCTACTATCATATATCACGTCATTCATTTCATCTCCCATTAACTCCTCTGATGAGGTTGACGTCAGGAAGGGCATCCGGTCATAAAAAACCGCCACGACAAATTCATCACACCTCATACCCGACCCCGTAGGGAAACGGGACAAGGGTTGGACAAACAAACATTTTAAAATATGCAAATTATTTTACAGCATCACATTAATTATAACCCTTATTATAGTAACATTTTAGAAGACAGGATGCAGAACATACAGTAGTGAAACAAGAAACATAGTTCCATTACCACCTTTGGAAAAAGGCGCTATCAGGAACAAATGGTGCCGACACGATGAAAAATGATCAACGATGATTGGAAGTGAGTTTATTTATTTATTTAGCGTATGGCACATACAATCAAATTGAGTTTAGGTATAAATGATATACATATTTACATAACAAGAAAACAATGAACAAGAAAAGGCTCCCTATAACTGAATGTCAAGATCACTGATCCACTGTATTGCTTCTTGAGTTGCCATCAGGAAATCCACTTTGCTGCCTGTGTATGCCCGCGTTTCACACTCTCTGGCAATACGAGGTATGGTTTGTCGTGCAGCTCCACAGTCACACGCGGGTGTCGGCAACTTGTTCCATTTAAACAGCATGTCTCTGCATCTGCCATGGCCTGTTCTTATTCTGTTCAGAGCAGACCATGTTTTACGTGGTAGTTGGAATCCACTTGGAAGTTTGGCATTCGAGAACATACTGTGCAGGTGCGTCTCTGTTGCTGCTTCCCACCGTCTTTTCCACTCTGTAGTTGGGTTGTAGCTTCTAGCAACCATGTCTGAGGCGTTATGTAAAGTTGGATGGCGTGAACGTAATCTGTTTTGGTTGATAGTTCGTAGATCTTCGTGTGCAGGTAGATCGGGGTTCCTTAAGATTTTATTGAATTCCTTGATAAGAGCGGTGGATCTGCGTAAATCAGATGGCATTATTCCAGATAGAAGCGGGAGCCAATGAGTTGGTATAGATCGAATTGTGCCAGTTATTATGCGCATAGTGGAATTCAATTCAGTATCAATGAGTTTTGTGTGATGACTGTTAATCCATACTGGAGCACAGTACTCAGCACTTGAATATACCAAGCCTAAAGCTGAAGACCGTAAAACGCTTGCCGAAGAACCCCAGGTAGTTCCACAAAGCTTATGAATGATGTTGTTACGTGTTTTCAGTTTCTGTGCAGAGCCCAGCAGATGTTGCTTGTAACATCGTTGTTTCCAACAACAGATCGGTTTTATGTCTAGTAGGCGCCCAAATTTACTTATGCGTCGAATTGCCTACTTCACAGCGTTACACATAAGACGGCTGTGTGATGGTGTGGTTCGCAGTTTATTATTCTTCGTATTCTTGCTATTCAAGGACGCATTATGACCAAGTGGCAACGGCACATGAAGTTCTGCCGCATTCTCTCAAAGATCTCTGGTGTCTGTTGTACCAGGAGACAGGCAGATTGGACCCTAGCAAGCAACTCTTCATCCGCTTCTACGGGGGTTTCCTACATCTAGTCTCTTCTGTTTGTTACTGTTAACCTTTCCTCCCTTCACGCTGAAACTTCTCGTCAATACCGCGCAGCCGAGATCCCCGTGACTTCGGGAGTTGCTTTCATACGTGACGGTTAATTAATTTTATCCGAGAAACTGCGAGGTATTCGCCAATTTTCCGATCACTAGGAGTTTTAGTTTTTCGGTTACCGCCATATTAGCTCCCAGCATCGCTTTAAACCTTACTTTACTTGTTAACTGTTCCTCACAAACCACAAATGTCGTATCGCACAGTTAATGTTGCACAAAATTAGAGTTAAAGAGTATTTTTTCTTCAAAGGAGGAGATATTTGCTTCGAGAAATCGAAAATTCGCGTGACCGAGTTTCGAGTAATGAAGAAATAAATACACGTGAAAAATAGGTCAAATGGCCGGGAAATTTAAGTTACTTCGAGATACAAAAAATTCGAATAATGGAAGTTCGAAATATCGAGGTTCGACTGTACTTCTGATACGAACAAAGCTAGAAATCGTTTTCACCACTAGTTAATATACAGTATGATTGTGGAATGATGATTCGGTTCAAGAAGCTGTACATCAAGGTGGATATTCTCATATCTGAAATACAGTTATGGCCATTGTAGGGCAATATCTATCTGTGGACCAGTGGTAGAGTGTCGGCATCTGTATCCTAAGATGGCGGGTTCAAACCGGGCAGAGGAATTCAGAATTTTAAAGGGTGGCACTCCATGTCTTATAATTCCGGTATGTATCAGATCTCTTGTATACATTTGTTCACCCAATAAAATTAACGAAAGCAAAGAATTTAAGATTAACATTTCTGACCCCGGCTGGGAATCGAATCTGGGGCATGCTAAACTGAACGCCATTATGCTGAGCATACAGCCAACGAGCTGGACACCATGTTCACTTTGTACAGTTTTTTATAATGTTCTAAGTCTTATATTCGTATTTGACAGACTGAAAAGCTTACAAGATATATTTCTGTGAAAATCATCGGATAGTGGTTAGCCTGCCTAATTAGATCGATCCAACCACTGTGAAACGGTTCAAACTCACCATTACCTGAATGCAATCTTACAAGTGCGCGACTCGTACCGTGTAACTAACTCACTCAATGTTCATCTTTTATGTTCAAGGTTGCGAGTTCAGTTCTTGTCACAGTTAGCCTACGTATAAAGGAATTAGCCTAAACGTGAGACACTGAAGTCAGTACATTTACTGGTAAGTCACACAAAGCTTTACCATGACAAACTGGACCCCTCGGTATAAGGCTGTGTCCCAAAATGATGTATACTTTCTAGATTCCATTCAATAATTTCAAAACTATAAAAGCCAGCAACTGATTTGAAAAGAAGGAGGTCCAAAGTGTCTATTCAAATAGTTTTCAAGATCAGATGGTGCAATAGTGAGCGGCGCACGCATCCGCCATTCTAAACTAAAATTGGAACTCTCAGCGCGCGGTACTGTGACGTGACACCACGTTCCGCAATGTGTCCTAGAGAATGGTATCGATATATTTGAGATCTATAGATATCTGTAATAATAATTGTGATACAACCAGACTAGGTGAGTGCAAAACTAATGTAAGTGAAAAATTTGTGAAAATTTCTGAAAGGTCTCACTATCTCTATTTAATTATGGTCTAAGCCTGCCACAAATGAAAACAAGTTAAAAGAATGAACCGAAGAGAATCGAACAAGTCCAAGATGTTCGAATCTGGGCGTAAAAGAGCCTTTGCAGAACGTAAGAAAGACGAGGCATCCGAGTGTAGCAATACGCATGTGAGTAGCTCTGCTCTAGTCTTGGAGACACCGGGCGAGTTGGCCATGCGTGTAGAGGCGCGCGGCTGTGAGCTTGCATCCGGGAGATAGTAGGTTCGAATCCCACTATCGGCAGCCCTGAAAATGGTTTTCCGTGGTTTCCCATTTTCACACCAGGCAAATGCTGGGGCTGTACCTTAATTAAGGCCACGGCCGCTTCCTTCCAACTCCTAGGCCTTTCCTATCCCATCGTCGCCATAAGACCTATCTGTGTCGGTGCGACGTAAAGCCCCCAGCAAAAAAAAAAAAAGTCTTGGAGACAGAGAACCCCAGAAACACATATAAGATGTATCGAGTCAATGGAGATTGTAAATGGTATGATTTCGTAACATTCTCAAGAGGGGATCCTCGTCAGAAATAGAAAATATCCCTAAACGTTGAACTTTGCAAATTAATTTATTTCTAACACCCACCCAACACCTATGCGATATATTTTACGCCCAAGAGATCAGCAGCCATGGCTTTGTCACAGTTCCTGCACATTTTGTATTTACAGGGTGGGCTAAGATTCACCATCCTTCTGAAAATATTGTCTGGGATACTGAAGATTCTAGTCGTTTCAATTCCCAACTGCACAAATACTCCATTCATCTGATAGGTTTAGTATCGTTTATTATTATTATTATTATTATTATTATTATTATTATTATTATTATTTTTATTATTACTACTGTCCGGCTCCATGGCTAAATGGTTAGCGTTCTGGCCTTTGGTCACAAGGGCCTCGGATTCGATTCCCGGCAGGGTCGGGAATTTTAATCATCATTGGCTAATTTCGCTGGCACGGGGACTGGGCGTATGTGTCGTCTTCATCATTTCATCCTCATCACGACGCGCAGGTCGCCTACGGGGGTCGAATCAAAAGACCTGCACCTGGCGAGCCGAACATGTCCTCCGACACTCCCGGCACTAAAAGCCATACGCCATTTCATTTATTATTATTATTATTATTATTATTATTATTATTATTATTATTATTATTATTATTATTATTATTATTATTTTGTGCATAACAGATTTCCACATCAAGATATACAAACACATTTAAGTATATGTAAAACCAAATCAAACTCCATGGCGCAACAGCACTGGAGGGCCATGACTTACCAAGCGACCACTGCTCAGCCCGAAGGCCTGCATATTACGAGGTGCCGTGTGGTCAGCGCGATGAATCCTCACGGCCGTTATTCTTTGCTTTCTAGACCGGGACCTCTATCTCACCGTTAGATAGCTCCTCACTGTAATCACGTAGGCTGATTGGACCTCGTTCCAACCCTCAGATCCGGGTAAAAATCCATGACCTGGCCGAGAAAAGAACTCAGGGCCTCCGGCCAAGAGGCAGGCATGCTTACCCTACACCGCGGGACCGGCTAAGTATATGTAAGGTCAGCCAAAATTAATAGAATGCCAATAACAATTATTTATTTTTGAGTTTCTATACATTATTATACCAATACGTAACTAGGCTCATAAAGTGTTGGTGGCGGTGATTACTGTTTCAAGAGAAAGTACGAATGAGCAACCATTCTCTATTAACACTGATCAGAGGGAAAAAGTGGAACGGATCTGACATTTCGAAAAAAAGAAGGTATCGGCCAAAGAAGACAGGGGCCACGAAGGGCGTGGATATGAAAGACTCCATAGGCATCGAATGCCCCAATACCGTCGGGGTCAGAAAAAACAAGAGTAGACCAAGTGAGGTCCGATAGGATAGAAAATAGTGAGGATCCTGACACAAGTGAGAGGAAGCAATGTCAGGACGCAGCTAAGGGCCCCGTGGTCGACAAACCACACTCCGAAGTTGAGAGGCCCCCTTTCACTCTTCTCTTACGACAGGCAGATGATACAGTGGGTGTTATTCTACCGCCCCCACCCACAGGGTGACAGGCTTATAAACATGTATAATTAGTTCTACGAACATCTATAGTCTGTGCGGAACTAGAGTGGGATTGACAGATGCTTCAGCACATGTTCTCCGACTGTAATGGGGATGGAGTGGGAGCAAAGCATTAGCAGGTTGTCTTGGAAACCCGGAATTTGACCAGTCACATGCGACTGACCACAAAAGAGCGTGGGCCAGTGAAGAGACGGGAGACAATGTTGCCGTTTTCGTAACATGTGCGGCGAGAGTGAGCTTTCCCCAGTAGTGTCTACTGTGCTATAAGTTTCTTAACAGTGAAGGTTACTTTGTGTTTGTATTTCTGTGTCCGCGCGTATAATTGAAATTTGATTCATAAACAGTTTCTCTAAAGACCTGTGCGTGTGTATTATCATAGCGTAGTTATAGTTGCACAGTTAATTTGTAAATATTGTTTACCGAGCTCGATAGCTCCAGCCGCATAAGTACGGCCAGTATCCAGTAATCGGGAGATAGTGGGTTCGAGCCCCACTGTCGGCACCCCTGAAGATGGTTTTTCGTGGTTTCCCATTTTCACACCAGGCAAATGCCGGGGCTGTACCTTAATTAAGGCCACGGCCGCTTCCTTCCAATTCCTAGGCCTATCCTTTCCCATCGTCGTCATAAGACCTATCTGTGTCGGTGCGACGTAAAGCAAATAGCAAATATATATTGTTTGTGTGTATTACATGCCAAGCATCTTTTAATTTTAATCCATTGGCGGAAAGTGAAGAGCGGAAACTTTTCGACAAAGTCATTCCTATAAAAGGACAAACTAGGGATGTTATTTGTTATGTACAAGAGTACTTTTAACGGGAGAAAGTTAATAATGGTCCTGTCATTTCTGTAAACAAAGCGTTGGATAGAACAGCAGCTGCGGTGGGAGTAAGCAAAAGCACAGTAGTTAAAATAGGAAAAGACAAGTATGATTATTGTAAACGAGCAATTGTCGTACGGGAATTATATTTATTGACATTGATAAATATTTATTCATGTCACAAATAATAATCTTAATTATGCATTGCATATGCTTATTTTTATTTTTTACTTTCAATACGTGCTTGAATTCTTTAAAATAAATCTGTAATGCACGGTACTGACTTTGCCCCGCAGGGGTCTCCGTTGAGTAATACAACGTGGCAACCCCGAGCATCTCGCTCTTTTAAACGCCAATCCCATTCCAGTTCCGCGCGGACTATAACATAGGTACGTACAATAAACATTGATTATAGCAGAAATTTCCACCACACTTGATTTTTTTTCTAGTTGCTTTACGTCGCGCCGACACAGATAGGTCTTATGGCGACGATGGGACAGGGAAGGGCTGGGAGTGGGAAGGAAGCGGCCGCGGCCTTAATTAAGGTACAGCCCCAGCATTTGCCTGGTGTGAAAATGGGAAACCACGGAAAACCATTACACTTGATTTTATACCATTACATCAGTCAGGCACTTTGCGAATGTTCCTTGTGAGAATGAAGTGAGCGTGGCCTTGTACAGACCCAGCTTTTGTCTCGCGTAAAAATGAGAAAACACAGATCACCTCCAGTGATATGGACAGTCGGGTTCGAACTCACTATCTCCCAAATACGATCTCACAAATAGATGAACTAACCCGCATAGCGAACTCACTTAATCAAAACAATAAATGGACAATAACTGTCAGGAGATAGGTCTTTAAGATTTATAAATTATATGTAGACGAAAACTCACTACCTAAACAATTAGCACTCCAGTGGTCGCGCGGATCACAATAGTGATCCAGCCGTTTAGTTTTTTCGCTCATGTGTTTTGGTATGACTGTTGACCTTGAGCATCTGTGTACCTTCCTCGCGCCCCATCCCCTCTCTGATAATGCAGTAATATGCTAACCTTGACTGATGGTTATTGCGTTATAGAACAATTTATTCTTGTGGATCACAACTGTGATCCGTGCGACCACTACCGTGACTTATTTTGACTTTGTTTGTTTTCTTATTACGTTGTCTACTCTCAGTTCATGTGCATATATCTATTCCGTTTTATGAGTTTATATTAATTATTGGCGTATAAGTACAAAATGGATGACTCAGAGTATATAAATCGATGGCTGAATCAACCAGACAGTGAGGTACCTCAAAAATATTATGGAGGGAGTAAGTGAGACAAATCAAAATGTCCGGTAATTTTTCAGATATTTTTTTATAAATGCATGCATAATTATATTATATTGTACAGAAAATAAAATTCTTCTCACAGTGCATAATCATATTCATTGAATAAATGGTACAGAATAACCGTATATCACAAATAAAACTGGATCACAATTGTGATCCGCGCGACCACTGACGTGACTTTTCTTCGCGCGACCACTGGAGTGTTAGTAATGGGTTCGATCAATTTTAGCTTACTTTGAAGTTCTATGGAAGCTGAAATCTGAATTGCAATGGTGTAGAGAGAGTTTCATGGGATTCTAAACGACGGCACCCGTAATGTTTATGCCAATGATTTTACGGAGGAGTAATTAGGACTAAAAGAAATGTTCTACTTGCTAGATAAGTTCTAATCTAATCTAAAAATGCGCGATCCATTTTAAAGATATTCCAGTAAACATAGCCACATCCTCGCTCACAGAGTATGACACTTCAGAACTATTACGAACTACAGTAGTTATATGGATGGCCGAAGTGGAGAAAGGACAGGATACGGCGGGTCAACTAACCGGTAATGCCATCTTTCAAGCCAGGGAGATTTGTGCCCACGGCGTGATATTCGGAGAAAATAAGATGTAAAAAAGTAAGAAGGACATAAAATGCAGACTAGCCCAAGCAAGGAAGGCCTTTCTTAAGAAAAGAAATTTGCTCATTTTGAACATTGATAGGAATTAGGAGTAGGAATTAGGAAGCGTGGAGCGTGACACAGTATGGAAGTGAAACACAGACGATAACTAGCTCAGAAAGAAAGAGAATAAAAGCTTTTGAAATATAATGTTACAGAATAATGCTGAAGATTAGATGGGTAGATCGAATCACGAATGAATAGATAGTGAATCGAATTGATGAGAAAATATCGATTTGGCTAAATTTGACGAGAAGAAATAGAATGATAAGACACATCTTAAGACACGCAGGAAGTGTTCAGTTGGTTCTTAAGGGAAGTGTAGGTGGTAAGAACGGTGGGGGTAGATCAAAGTATGAATATGTCAAGCAGATTAGAGCAGATGAAGGATGCAGTAGTTACGTCGAAATGAAAAGTTTAGCACAGAATAAGGTGGCATGAAAAGCTGATCAATCCAGTCTATGGAGTGATGACTCAACAACAAGGTGGATGCGGCCGTAGCCTTAAGTAGGAACTATCCCGGCATTCGCCTTAGTGCAAGAGAATTAAAAATCATTCTCAGGACAGACTACGGTGGAGACCAGCACTTCCCCCTCCCGAAGTACAGTAGTATTACCTAGGTAGATGACTTCTTGAAGAACAAAGCAAGTGAGAAAGAGAGGTGAGGAATGACATTCGTAGTGATGTAGCTTGACTGCTCTTACAGTATTAATATTTATACTAGTGCTCAGAACTTCATAGTACTAGAACTGATTAGGTGGAATGAGGAAGCATAGAATAAGGAAAATAGATATTTCCTACCACCTATCACCTAAGTGCAATCTCTCTTGGGTGGTTCTTAAGGTTAAGTTAATTATATCGAATGGGTGTAGATTGCATCAATCACTATGGGAACTTTAATATGCGAACAAGTATGGCATAGAGTATTAAGAGCTTTGTCCACCTTTAAAAATATCTGGCTAAATTTGAACCTGTCAACACGGCACTGTGATTAGAACACCGTACTCTTGATTCACCGAGGCAGCTACCTTAAGACCACAGTGTAGGAGAACCTAAACTGGTGAGTCAATCAAAATAAGAATTATGTTATTAATGTTAAGTAACAATAACAATGTTTACGGTTTTCGGAGACGCTAAGGTGACGGAATTTTGTCCCGCAGGGTTCTTTTGCGTGCCAGTAAATCAGCCGACAAGATGCTGACATATTTGAGAACCTTCAAATATCATCCGACTGAGCCAAGATAATCTGCCAACTTCGGCTCAGAAATCCAGTGCTCTAACCGTCTGAGCCACTCAGTCCGGCTAAACATTAATTTAAGTTGGCTGTACATAAAGGATGCTGTATAGCCCAGGTGGTAGAATAGTACTCAGTTCACACGGCAGAAGGAAATTCCGAATCCCCGTCAGGAAGTCGAGAAATTTAAAAAAATGACCTACACTTCTGGAGAGGGACGTCGCCATGGGCTTTGCTCAGCCTACACGAGAAATGCGTACCATATTAATTTCTGGAGACAATGTCGGCACCCATAGAGCCAACCACTCCGTCTTCATACAACACTAAGGTTACGTATAGTGGAAGCACTTACCTACCTCTCCTTGTAAGGCCTTCATGTAGCCTACTGTACGGAAAAGGCTTACAGCTTGCATTCGGGAGAGAGTGGGTTCGAACCCCACTGTCGGCAGCCATGAAGATGGTTTTCCGTGTTTTCTCATTTTCACACCAGGCAAATGCTGGGGCTGTACCTTAATTAAGGCCACGGTCGCTTCCTTCCCACTCATAGCCTTTTCCTATCGCATCGTCTTTTCTTTGTTTCTCCATCTCATCCATATAATGAAATATGTCAAAATTTGGCTCTGTAGCTCAGATGGTTAGTTGCCAGCCCCAATGCTCGGGGGCTGCGAGATTGTAGACCGACGCAGCGAAAACTACGACCAGAAAAATTGACGCTCAAGTAATATAGTAAGGATATTGTCGACGAATAGAGAAACAGCAGTAGCTACAGCGATTACTTTAACTGGTCAAAGTTTGAGATCAGATTTAAAGAAAGACCCAGAGCAAGAAGGAAAGGTCTCTCTGAACATGACCAGAGAGATAAACAATGGTGTTATTTGGTAACATGGGACGATGCCTGCAAAAGTGAACTTTGGGCTGCGAAGACTTGGGAGCAAGGAGACGAGCTGCTCGACTAATTGGTATGTTCGAACAGTCAGATGAGATAAGGCGTGAAATTATATTAGTAGACTAATAAACATGAATGCAGTGTTTAAAAGTAGAAAATATCATAATATGAAGATAAAGTTAGAATTCAAGAGGAAAAATCGTGACAAATATACGTTTTAGGAAGAGTTGTCCGGCTCCATGGCTAAATGGTTAGCGTGCTGGCCTTTGGTCACAGGGGTCCCTGGTTCGATTCCCGGCAGGGTCGGGAATTTTAACCATCATTGGTTAATTCCCCTGGCACGGTGGCTGGGTGTATATGTTGTCTTCATCATCATTTAATCTTCATCACGACGCACAGGCCACCTACGGGCGTCAAATCGAAAGACATGCACCTGGCGAGCCGAACCCGTCCTGGGATCTCCCGGCACTAAAAGCCATACGCCATTCCAAAGGAAGAGTTAAAGATTAGAATAATTTTCCAAGGGAAATGTTCGATAAATTTAAAAATTCGTTGTAATAATTTAAGAAAATACAACGTGAGGAAGTGATAGAGAATCTTCCACCTGTGCGATGGCCTTAAATGCGGATCAGTGTTGGTTGACAGAAGATTAAAATAAGCAGCCGCAAAAATGTTCATTCGGATCATCCATGTTCCGTGATATCGGGAAATAAAATATATCTGGAGACACATTTGGTGTTTACTCGACAAATTTAATCAACTGAGATATAGGTCACCCAACAGAGTTTCAGTTTCTCTGCCATCTGGTAGACTAAACTGGAACGACGAAGCCGACACGTAGGCAACTAAATGGTGTCAAATCAAGATGTTCACGTTATTATTATTATTATTATTATTATTATTATTATTATTATTATTATTATTATTATTATTATCCAGCTGTCGTCTGAAGCATAGGAGTTTGTGAATATGACATTCCCGTATCAGTTTACTTAACGGTTCATGCTGAAGGGCAATATTCCGGCAATGCGGCTTACCTGGTGTTCAAACGTGGATGAGAAACACGTAGCATTATATTACGTAGTTCACGGACATTCGTTGACCTGGTTCTGATAGTAAATTAATGAATAACGCAATGCACTGACGCGTTATAGAAAGCAGACATGAAATAAAATTCAAATGTACGGCTGGGCAATAATATTTATGTACATATGGAGCAAAGTGAATTCTGGCAAATGATATAATTACATAACAATATGTTCCGTTGGAATGGTAGGTTTTGTTTGGCTAAATAATAGACGATCATCCCAGTCTGTTCATTATGGATGATATCATATTAGTGACATTAGCATAAAATAATAACTACAACACTCAATTAGCCTGTAGACTAAACAACTGCACATGTTCAGAGCCACGAACGTAACAAAACAATACTAATAATTCCTGTAGTTATTCAGGAAATCATATTTATATTCTAACACAGCTGCATCTATCGTTGTGTGTAGTGATCCCCTCATTGGCGGTTGGTTATTTATCGTTATAAATGAGTTAAGGTAAAAATTATGATCAAGTCAAGACAAATACAGATCTTCTTTCGATGTTGACAAACACTCTTTGCAGTAATTTTAGTAAATATACACAGTTTTATATATCACATATGAAGTCTGCACGTCCAATTCCAAACGAAGGGCTGCAATCGGCTAGAAATAGCCACACGAAATTATTATTATTATCCCAAACGTCAGCATAGCGACCTTGACCTTCGGTTCGGAGGCTTCTAGATTCTATCCTCGGCCAGGCCAGGTATTTTAGCCACATCTGATTAATGCTTCTGGCTCAGGGACTGAGGGTATGTGTTTGCCTTAATACACAACCCTTCATATTCAAACAGCACTTCACACTACCAGCGCTGGGCTGAGTGGCTCATGGGTTTGAGGCGCTTGCTCTCTGTTCCCATCTTCGCAGGTTCGATCCTGGCTCAGTTCACTAGTATTTGAAGGTGCTCAAATACGTCAACCTCGTGTCGATAAATTTACTGGCACGTAAAAGAACTCCTGTGAGACTAAATTTTGGCATTTCGGCGTCTCCAAAAACCTTAAGAAATAGTAAGTGGGACATGAAGCCAATAACATTACTTTTTATTATTAACACAACCGTGGAGCACGAAGGTTGGCGTCAGGAAGACTTTTCGGACGTAAAACACAGCAGAATCTACATGTGCAACACAGTTCGCACCCGTGATCTTCCGTTATCACCAAAACGGGGGATTATTATTATTATTTTACGATCTGATTTACGCCACGCTGATACAGATAGGTTTTATGGCGATGCTGGGATAGAAAAAGAGCTAGGATTGGAAGGGAAACGATCTTAGCCTTAATTAAGGTACATCCCCAACATTTTCTTGGTGTGAAAACAGGAAATCACGGAAAACTATCTTCAGGGCTGCCAAGAGTGGGTTTCGAACACACTATCTCCCGAATGCAAGCTGATAGCTACGTGAACTAAACCACATATGCACACAATATGAAGATAAAGTTGGAATTCAAGAGGACAAACTGGGGCAAATATTCATTTATAGGAAGGGGGGTTAGGGATTGGAATAACTTACCAAGGGAGACGTTCAATAAATTTCCAATTTCTTTGAAATCATTTAGGAAAAGGCTAGGAAAGCAACGGGTAGGGAATCTGCCACCTGGGCGACTGCCCTAAATGCAGATCAATATTGATTGATTTTGATATTGATTGATCAATTTTAATATTATTATTATTATTATTATTATTATTATTATTATTTTTATTATTTATTACACTCAGCTTATTCCGGCAAATTAAGAAACACACATGTCAAAGTTTATCCATTCCAGTTCCTTAGTACGGTATACAGCGGGCTGCTTTATACCCGTACGCAGTTACGTCCTAGCACTGGCCGGAGAAGGTTGCTCGATGTAGCTCCTTTATAGAACGTGCTTAGTGAAATTAAACAAACGCTAGAGCAAAGTGAAGTGTGGCGCTCACTTTTAAAGTGCTGTGTTTGTGTTCTAGTAATAATGAAGGGTTAAAGGACAACTAGAGCTGAACGAGAGCAAACATCATCAAAGCCGGAGAAACAACTCATTTAGGCCACGTTCTATGAGGTAGAAAGTACAGGCTTCACCTGATGTTACAAGGCAAGATAGCAGGCAAGCGAGGAGCTGGTAGACCACTGATGTCCTGGCTCGAAAACATCAAAGACTGGAGTGGCGTCCACAACACCGAACAGCTCTTCAAGTTGATAAAGAAAGAAGTGCTTCCTCCACAGTGATCTTCAACGTCTGGGAGACCAGATAGGACTCTTGAAGAAGAAGAAGAAGAAGAAGAAGAAGAAGAAGCGGATGAAGATGAAGGAAAATACAAGAAAGAAACACGCAACATACCAGTGAAAACAATTTGAAATTTTCCTTCCAGCGAAATAAAACTCGACTTTCAGCCTCTGAGATCAACAGATGGGTAGCAGGCAAATTTAAGATCACCTTTGACCGATTAGAAGCCCTGCAGCTGGAAGCTTCAACGAATTCACTCTACATCAAGGTAAATTCACACAATATTTTTGACAGGCTTTTGACTATTTTTTTTTTTTTTTTTTTTACAAAAGAGTGTAATGCTATTTATCGGCAAACTGGCTCAGTCAAAATTACCGCAGCTAACACTAAAGCTAAAATTGTAAGACTAGGAATTACTACCTGAAAAAGTTCGTGCATACTGAAACCGTTCAATACCATGCTAATAGACATGTCATGAAGACCAGCAAGACATACGTGCCACTTTCCGCATCATTCTGTGAAATATTTAGTTGTAACAGCATTTTATGCCCGATCCGGGATTTGAACGACGCCGCTCTTGCTCGGGTGCAGGAACTCTAAGTGCGCGTACAGAAAGGGAGAGCTATAAGTACAGCGTGACCTTGGATTTTGGCTCTCTACTGTGGAAGTGAGCGCGAGACAGGACGCTCAACTGCTGCCTATGTCAGGAGGCGGAGATAAGTTCACAGGGTTTTAACTTCAGAACTGGATATTCTTACAGATTTCCCTGCATATTCCTGGAGACTAACCCAAAATTTCGCGCGTCAAGTAATAATAATAATAATAATAATAATAATAATAATAATAATAATAATAATAATAATAATAATAATAATAATATATTGTCACAAGCCTAAGAAATTGACAAGTAAGGAATCAATGAACTCAGTATAATTTGTAGTAATTGATAATGTAAGAAGATTAATTACTTATCGAGCACATTCTTAATGAAGCACTTCAGACAGACGTGCGGTAATGGAAACCATCTGTCTCTAGTACTGATCTCAACGCAGATAGGAGATTCCCCATACCCCCTTCTTCGCACGCTAAAATGTAAAATGACGCTTTAGAATTTACCAGTAAACCTGTGATGCGATTTAAACAAAAATAGATCAGTAGATAGAGGGCGCCAAGATCTATCAAATGAATATCTATTTGACTCCGAGAGATAATTATTAGTGGAGCGATTTTTTCAATGTGGGATTAGTTTCCCTCTCCATAATATCCGACGACCTGAGTCATCCATAAAAGGCACCCCCAAGAGCCCTAGTCACTCTGTACACTCAGTTTGTTCGGTATTGTGCCAACCAAAGGCTTACTCTACGTCAGTCCGATACGCAGTCCTTGCATAGTGCAGTTACAGTTCCTTTGTGTGAATTTACAGTTGTGCTTCGTGGATACGAGATATACCAATCTCAGTATTCAGTAAGGGAAGGCAGACAAGTGGTATTATTGCAGGTTAAGTGTATGTGTATATAATGAATGGGCGAAGGTACTTAAAATAATCATGACATAGTGAGTTAGTGAAGATAGATAACCAGTGGATATTGTTCTATAATTAACGCATGTGCAGTTATCAGAGGTAACAAACTTAATAAATAAACGTTGTCAGATTAGCCACGAGAGTGTACCATAAATGAATAGTGACGCTCACTTAGGAACAAACAGATCAGTTAATATTTCTCTCCATAACGAACGGGAATTGAGTAGTGTTCATCAGAGACAGTAATCTCTACTTGGGTAGACCATCTTGAAACTACGAGTGGATCTATCAGTGTCATGTTAGTTGGAAGTCATATAAACAGTGCTTTGAAGTAACACTTTCCTAATTCTGTTCGCATGTATGCGAACCCAGGATTTACCACGTCGATATCGCGCCTGTGTGCCTGCAAGTTGCCTGTGTGGAGACAGCAAGGGACGTCCAGCAGCCGGAGGTAGCAGACCAAGACATCATGAAGTCAACACGCAAAGAAATGAACCTAGGACTCTCTACTAGCGAGACGGCAATTACGAGTAACTAAATCCATATGGGTGCCACCAGATGATAGCAGGTTACACTTCGAAATGATAAGTACATTCTCATGATATATTAGCATGAAAATTAGGCGTGTCGCATTAAGACATAAAATTTAATTTTTTAAATAAAGCCTAGCAACATATATTTTGACTTTTTATATAATGTGTAGGTGACGCAATATGCGAGTTTCAATGGGGTGAGGTTTTCCTTTACTAGTTTTATTTTTCTTGTCTTCTGTGATTATTGGGTAATCACGAAGTTATTCCGTGAATTTGCATGAACTGTTCTATAAGGTCCCATAGTTTGTTATGCGTTTGAATGAAGCATTCGTAAGGGTGGACTTAGATAATTCAACGGACTTCATAAGCCTTTCCAGTTTCAGTCAGCTGATATGGATCTTCTCAATTTTTTGAATGTAAATTGTTCAGATGCTTCACAACTTTAATGCATGAATACAGTTACTCTCCCTTTAGTGTAAGGATGCTGACGACTGGAGAAAGGAAAGCTGACTCGACATGCGAATCTTAGAGAGATACGCGAGTGAGTGATACGTTTTATGTTAAGTCCCTGTCGTTAGAATCATCTCAACGTGTGAATGACGTGGATACTAGGTACATGTGTGTGAAAATAGAGGGCAAACCGGATATGTGAGAATGTGCAAGGTGATAGATTTAATAATAATGAGATAAACCAATATTGAAACTGGCTGTGGCATTGAGATAAATGATATGTGAAGAGTGCCCATGGGTGGTCATATGCCCGGAGAACACGAGATAATTGAATTAAGAATTACGTACCTGTGTCCGAATGAAATTGTATGTGTCTAATCGGCTGTTTCCTAAGGGAAAGATCGGCATGTCATACGTGAGCATATTAGACCTCCGCCAAAATTATAAATGGTTATAAAAATTCAGCGTTAGGCAAATTGCGTCGCAAGAAGGTGAGGTAAGCGTTAGGAGGGTACCCATGCCAGCTGTGAACCCAGACTCCAGACGGGAAATCACCGAAGAAGCGTCTTATTTGATTGAATAAATCTGCTAAATTACCGAAGGAATTATTTTCCGCATATAATCAGACGTCATAGAATGATGAGCTACACGTTTCGACTGCATCAACGATTTCGGAGGACTCGTAGAATACGAGGTATGGAAATTGTGGTGGGGACAGTCTGCTATCCATTGTACGAGTTTGGGGTGGGTTTATTTAGCAACTTGGCGTATGGCCCCATATTTCTGTAGCCCAATGTAGATCATTTGTCGGCGCGGTGTCACTGTTCCAGTAGCAGGGATTTTCAGATAGCACCTCGAAGTCAGGGTGGCGTAGTTCGACACCCGATTGGTATAGACGTCCTTGGATCGACACCAGGAGATCTGAAAGGGGACACAAATTTCTGGAGAGCATTAAAGTGTGTGTATTGTATATTATGTATTTACAGCGATAATGCTCCAACATAATTATTATGTATTGTGTAAGTGTATGTTGATTTATGTGGAATTACAGGCTAACCAACGTCGCGTGTCCGCTTTGTAAATATTAGGATAAGTTATTACCCCGGAGGAACACGTATATTCGATAGTGTGATGGTAATTTTTGTGACAATGTAGACCTTATTAACGGCACGCGACGTCATAATTTTCATGACTAGATAATTGTGCGGGAGTGAACTTTTATAAATGTTTAAACACAACGGCGATAATGTAAAATATTATTGTTTCTCACGATAATGCCATCTTTTTCCATATAATTTATGTTGTTATGTTGTAACATAGTGGATACCCACGTGGTATCAGTGTTAAGGTAAAGAGACAGATCCCTGTCAGTTAATAATGAAAGTGTATGCATGCAGTGTTAATGACTTGATTTGAGAATGCCAGGATAAGATTCAGGATTGATGAACGAACTGATAAAGACATTTAACGGCATTACCCATATGATAATAATAATTTAGTGAGGCTCTTTCTAGCCGGGTGCAGCCCTTGTAAGGCAGACCCTCCGATGAGGTTGGGCGGGATCTGCCACGTGTAGGTAACTGCGTGTTATTGTGGTGGAGGATAGTGTTGTGTGTGATGTGTGAGTTGCAGGAATGTTGGGGACAGCACCAACACTCCACTCCCGAGCCACTGGAATTAACCAATGGATGTTAAAATCCCTGACCCATCCCTGAATCGAAGTCCAGTACGCTGACCAATCAGCCAACGAGTCGGACACCCATATATGAAGTTCAGTGTAATGTGCTTTATAATTGCCAAGCAGACAATAATATGGCATTTTTCGTGTGTGTGTGTAATGATTTTCATCAATGACTCTCTCAGTAATTAAAATTGTGCTTTTGAAGTGCGAACAATCCATTCTTAACATTTAGTAAATTAGGGTATTCTTCCTGCCATAGTGCCCTACATTCAATATATTTAGATTAGTTGCCCACTTTAATTTAACGAACAGGACCATTCACACGTATGCTCTCGAGCGTAGCCGTTGTGCTCGTAGAAGGTAGGGAGGATGGGACGTCGATGCCCGGGTTTGACTTACCGGAGTTCCTCGTCCATAAGATTTCCATTCGATGATATGTTTGTGAAGTTACATTTTATATTCAGCACTCGGTCGGGCCTGGGACAGGTGCAATACTTCGCAAAATGTGATACAAAAAATCGGTTAAAAATGAATACTGTTCAAATTATTTTAAATTACCAGTTGCTAACGGTATCAGGCAAATGCAAATAGATCTTCAACATCAAAATATGTCCCTCATCGTCACAGAAGGGTTAAAGGCCCAAGTCGTATATGGCGGGTAAGAAAATCCTACTCTGTTTGTAATGATAGTGACCACCTCAGCATTAACCGGCACTCATTGTATTTGAAAGTGCACCAGTACACCAGCCTCGTGTCGACACTTGCATGTAAATTAACTCATGAAGGACAAAATTCCAGCACCTCGGTGTCCCAGGAAACCTTATAACTAGTCAGTAGGAGGTGAAAAAACACAAATTGTAAGTAACTAAATAAGGAAGTATTTAAGTAAGTAAAGACGTGTTCGTCCGCCTCTGTAGTGTAGTTGTTAGTGTGATTAGCTGCCACGAAAATTTTAAAAGTGGTACGAAGGCTGGAACGGGGTCCACTGAGTAGATGTGGGTTCGGTTACCAACTCAGCCATCCACGAAGTGGTTTTTCGTGGTTTCCCACCTCTCCTCCAGTCAAATGCCGGGATGGTACCTAACTTAAGGCAACGGGCGCTTCTTTCCCTTTTCCTTGTCTATCCCTTTCAATCTTCACATCCCCCTCCAACGCTCCTGATCAGTATAGGAGGTGAGGCATCCTGGGAGAGGTACTTGTCCTCCTCCCCAGTTTCATTCCCGATCCAAAGTCTCACGCTCCAGGATACGGTGTCCGGACATTTGCGGTCACGGTCATTTGCGGTCATCACAAAATCACGGACATTTGCGGTCACTGAGACAAACTTGTGCCCACTCGCAGAAATTTTCCAGTTGTCACAGGACATTTGCGGTCACTGTGGCAGGGAGTGGGCCTCATTAGCTTAATCTTGGATGGATGGATGGATGGATGGATGGATGGATGGATGGATGGATGGATGGATGGATGGATGGATGGATGGATGGATGGATGGATGGATGGATGGATGGATATGAATTTAAAATGATCAGTGGAACCGACCCACAGTGCCTCACATGCACAGAAGCTGGCACAAAACAATAGTATTACTGACTGACCAAGGGACTGCTTCTATAGCACGATGCTGAATCGATTATGCTTGTAGTCGAAACGGGTCCAAAATCCAGGACATCGGCCTCTCATAATGGTACTTATCGCTAGGAAAGTAGAACCATGCTATTTGTCTTTTGGGGGTACTAATCAAAAGTAGCGTAGACTCGCGGCATTTCACACATTATGATACTATTCACAGGTAGTGTAATGCGCACATGTAACACAGACCTATGGTGTTTCGCGCATTGAGGCGCTATTTACAGGCAACGCAAACCTATAAATGCACGCAAACCTATGGCGTTCCTCACATAAGTGGACTAACCACAGCGACCCGAACTATCCCGTGGTATTCCTCACATAGTGGGAACTAAGCATAGGCAAGGCAGAACCACGGTGTCGCTCATCCCATGGTGTTGCTCATATAGGGGTACGAATCACATGTACTGTAAGACCCTCATTCTGTTTCACACACTGTCGCTACTAATCACAAACCCACTGCGTACCGAACATAGTGGTACTGCGCGCAAGTAAATGCGACCCATGGTGCTCCCTGCGTGATGGTTCTATTTACAAATAGTCTCATGGTTCTAATTTGATCATCCCTTGGTCGCCCCTTTTAGTCCGCTCTTACGACAGCCAGGGGATACTGTGGGTGTATTCTACATGTGCGTCCCCCACCCGCAGGGGTAGAATATATTTTAAAAGTAATATCATGTTCATAGAGATAGGTGACGGCACATAAATATATTATCGGATTCCTGGTGCTGTATATATGACAGCAATATTCGTCGTCATGTCATTTGGTCGCATCACTGTCTTATAAAATAACAGCTTTATTACACATTAACAGTATTGTGATTGCAGGAATTTTTCATTGCAACATGTCTACCAGGCTTACATCTAGGAGGACAGGCATCTGGCTCGTGCCCAGCTGTTTCCGTGGGGATCAATAAGCGACAACTTACGAAAGCATTTCCAAAACAAGACTCTCACGACTGTAGCAGGTACGCCTGCTAGCTTTATAGAAAGTATTAGAAGGGAAGTATAGACAAGGGAAATACTTCTCATATGTTCAACACCAATTATTGTATATCTTTTCAATGTTCTATTTTCAACAGTGTGATTGTAAAAATACCTCTACAGTCGGTCGGGCAGAATTCATAATAAAAATAAAGCATTAAGACATAACGTGTGATATAAAAGATGTTATTTACCACACAATGTTCCGGCTAAACTGTAATTGGCCGGGCTGAGTGGCTCAGACGGTTGAGGCGCTGGCCTTCTGACCCCAACTTGACAGATTCGATCCTGGCTCAGTCCGATGATATTTGAAGGTGCTCAAATATGTCAGCCTCGTGTCGGTAGATTTGCTGGCACGTAAGAGAACTCCTGCGGGACGAAATTCCGGCACCTTGGCGTCTCCGAAAACCGTAAAAGTAGTTAGTGGGACGTAAAAGCAAGTAGCATTATTATTAAACTGTAATTGAGTATCCCAGTAGCGTACAACATATTAACGACCCAAATGTATATAAAACTTGTATATATTTTCAAAATGTGCTATATATTTTTAATTACCCACTTGATTAGATGAAACATGTCATTCTCTGCTGAATAACGTCTTCTATTTCATGTCTTAAATGCACTGATGTGTATAACTTAAGGATGTAGTACGAAATAACTCATAACATCTCTGATAGCTGCTGTTACAATTGAACTGAATTTCGTATTTGGGCATTGTTTGCGTTGAAAAACACAAAACATTGACTATGTGACCTTAAGGGTTTAAGGTCAGAGAACTCGTGAGAACTCTATAGTTTAATACAGTGAAAGTTGACCACTTTAATTTTGGGGATTCATTTCATTGTGTGTGTAAAAGACGTCGAAGTCACCCACAGAGAAAATCTGGGGGACGTTTCTCGAAGTGGAACGAATGGGAATCTCGACGAAGTGTGGAATGTGACAGCGTAGTTTGGAGTCGGCCATAGCATCGAGTAGCGAGCATAAAAAGCCTTCAGAACGAAACGTGCATCTGAATGACGGATCGGTGGAGGTCGTTCAAAGAAGACCCAACCGAGTGTTGACCGCTATATACGTATTCCTAACAGCCCAGAGGAGCAGAAGGCAAACAGTGAATAATATTACACAAGAAGGGGTAGAGGACTGTCACGGTTTCCCCTTATCGGACGACAAGGGTACATTGTCAACAGTGGTGCAGAGATTGGACAGCAAATCAATGGAGTGAGTTCACTTCACCAATGAGAAAAATCTAGTCTCGGCAGTGACTTCTGACGTCAATTATCCTGGCGAGCGGTTCGGATCGATATTACCCCGCCAAAATTACTGGAATGAATTGACAGAATTGGTAGTGCAAGAGTTTAAAGAGTTCTGGGAAGGCATAATGTTGGACGGACGTATTGAGGTACAGATAAAGCAACGCGGTACTGTAACTGGTGAACTATAATGCAATGAAACCATTCTTGTCCGTGTACGTCTATTCGAGGTGCTGTTTGCCCCGAGTTTTTGTTCATACACAATAATACTAGGCCACACCGTACTACTGGATAGCGAAGATATTCGACGAGGGAATGGCCCACCCGTCCACCCTATTTATAACCCACATAACATGCGTAGCACATAGTGAGATTACTCCTGGCGGCACGCCAACACCCACAGGAAAATGTACAAAAGGGCTCCAGAATGAACTCGCTTAGAGTATGAAGAGACGATACAATCTACGCACAGCCAATACAAGTGATGATATCCCCCATTGAAGACCACTGATTCCTTTGGGTACATTGCTGGCATAGGTGGATTTTAATTATGTCAGTTAGTGCTATTAAGAAAAATAAGACTAAACCTTTCCATAGATTATATTTTCATTCATTATTGTTTCTCACCTCTGCTACTAAATATGCAATTTTTATGTGGTTTTGTCACGGATATACTCTTCCTACACGGTATTATTGGAGAAAATCTTCTTCGTCCGTTTGGTTTGCTCATCAGTGTTACATTATAGGGCCTATATTGCGTTAGATCAACTGAAATGTATTTTGAATTTACAAAATAATTATAATAATAATAATAAACATCATATTGCAGGAATATCTGAGGGCGCGGGAGTTACCCTGGCTCAGTTAGGGCTTCGGACCTATGAACTTCCTGACACAATGATTCTTTTTCAACTAAAATTTCTAACACAGTATTCGAATCTCGGCCGTCTGGTTGCAGAGATATTAAGTAGAGCATCATGCTAATAGGCCCAAAATAACAACAACAACAAATAATAATAACCTAAGGCATCTACAACAAAAGGCCCATATATTTCAAAGCAAAGCTGAGGCATTATTGCAGTTTCATCCATCCAGAGGACTTACACGCTTCCGAATGTCTTTAATGAACAAAAAAGGCCTGATCCAGAAACTGGAGGTCAAAGAAAGGAATATTTTGAGAAAGATTTTAGGTCCCGTCAAAGACAAAGAGGAGTACAGAAGATAGCATAACGACGAACTATACACTCACGTAGAGAAGAACACCGATATCGTCCGGAAAAAAAAAGAATTACCTTTTATGGGCATGTGACACGAATCCACCCAACAAGACTGACCAACTGTATCATTGCCTTCTTTCAGCAGAAGAAAACTACAGGGGCTTGGTTCAGTGAGGTGCATAGAGACTTTGAAGAAGTGAGAATCACACATAATGACATCCAGGAGCGTGTTCCACTTAAGAAGAAACTTCAAGCGTTCCAGGGTTTCCGGGACATGCCAAAGTAAGAAAATGGAAAGGCATGGACGCAGGAGAGAAAAGAATGATACCGAGAACGCATGCAAGAGTATTGGGCAGGCATCAAAGTCGGAAATAGCCAGTTGAACTGACGTGATTCAAACTTGCCAATACGAAATAAATGAATTAATGAAATAATAATAATAATAATAATAATAATAATAATAATAATAATAATAATAATAATAATAATAATGATCATCATCATCATCATCATCATCACCTCAATGCCGATCATTTGGCCCAATATTCATTAAGCGGCTAGTAACTTCCAATATCTTACGCCAGATCATTTCAAGTGGGCAGCCTCCGTGCACCCAACTTTCAAGGCAACCTCGGACCACATGACCCAGTTTACCTCTACTCAGGTTCATGAGAGAGCATGTGTGTTCCAAAGGTATATGATGAACCAAATATAGTAACTAATTTGCATGCCAGTGAGTGAATATGCGGAATTTCTTTGTTCTGCTAAAATGCAAGCGTGGAATATTGTAATATCTGTCTTTCAAAATTGTGTTACGTTGAAGTCTTATCAGTTATTCTTGAAATAAGACCGAAGCTACACAAAGTTGTAGGGAAGGAAAAGCGTCATAAAAATATTTAATTCAGGCCACAAGTCTTCGATATTTCTAGAAAAGAAAACCTATTGAGTTGTTTAAGTATTTCAGAAAATTCTATACTCTCTTAGCCTAGCCGCAAACGAGACTGTCAAGAAAACCTTGTCAGCGTGAGCCAACCGATTTAATACATTTTGAATAAAAGCGCAGTCCATGGCAAGGACTTTCAGCGTTTCAAATTGCCAGATGAAACTTCCGCCCATTTCTGAAAAAATTGAATTTCAATTTTTCAAGTGTGATTCCCAAGACCAACAGGAGACATATTTAACAATGAACGTACAGCGCCACGAACAAGCTCTCCGCTCTATTTGTTGGTTACCATTTATAGTAGGACCAGCTCTGCCCGGAGGCCCCGGGTTCGATTCCCGGCAAGGTCAGGGATTTTTCTCATGAGCTGAGGGCTGTTTCGAGTTCCACTCAGCCTACGTAATTAGAATTAAGGAGCCATCTGACAGTGAGATGGCGGCCCCGATCTCGAAAGCCCAGAATAACGGCCGAGAGGATGCGTTGTGCAGACCACACGGCCCCTCGTAATCCGCAGGCCTTCGGGGTGAGCAGCGGTCGCTGGGCAGGCCAAACCCCTTTCAAGAGCGTTAAGTGCCGTGGGTTATTTTTGGGGTTTTACTCAGTGTAGGAGTATGGAATATCGCAGATGTGTGGAAAATTGCAACAAACAAAGAACTAAGGAGGCGCGACTCGACTCGACTCGTGGACCACACGCTTCTGAATCGGAGAGCTTGCTCGTTGCGCTGTGCGTTGATTCTGAGAATGTGTCATGAGCTTGTCTTGAGAAACGCTATCGAAACATACACAATTCATTTTATCGAAAATGGGAGGGAGTTACACTTTGCAATTTGAACCAGTGAAAATTCTCGCCATGTCCTGTACGTATATTGAATGTGGTTCAGACCGATGCGGATATGTTCGAAAGGTCACTTTTGAGATTTCAGTGAAAGCCCAAAATTTTCCTTTAGGAAGTACCCACCGTAACTTGAAAATATTACGATAGGTGAGTTAGTCGCTAGGAAACAAGAAAACGTCTCAAAGAAATCATTAAATACTCAAAATTAAGATGTATCCTTGTATATAATTTAGGTTATATCGTGGTTATACAGATTATCTGAAAAGAAGTTATGTAAAATTCATGGGCATAATAAACCCAATAATGTAAGAGAGTATCTGTCATCCTTTTTTTTCCCTAAACTGTTTGGTTAATCGCCAGGGCTTTCTGGCTCATATCTCGTATGTTCTGGGACGTAATGAACTGAAATCGCAGCGGAACGTTAGTGGTGAAGAGTGTTAATATTAGCATTCAAAATTCCCAAGGAAAATGTAGGGGTTACGCAGAAATGATCAGCTGCTCTACTAGTGATGATGACGGCTTGTGGCCTCCGGAGAGGCCTGGTGCAGGTCTTTGAAATTGACGCCGTATAGGCGACCTGCGCGTCATCTCTACTACTGATGGGAGTACAGGACTGAGGACCGCACGGTATCGGCTGTCTATATGTTTTGTGTAGTTGGCAAGGAATACCGTAGAGTGCATTACGTGACTCAACACATTTAGTGGAAGGGAGTGAACAAGAGGGGCAGTGAAAAAGTAATTTAAAGGGAAATTTCTTGTAAGTTTCCCCACTTATGCCTTGTGCCGGGTGAAACGCACTACAGAAATTAAATAAAAATATTATGTTCATAGTATATGATACACAAACAATTAACAGAAGTCGGTTATCAAAAAACAGACCTCCTCAATGGCCTAAGATCATTAATGTCCAGCTGTTAAAGGCTCGGCCCGTTACGTCAGGAAATCTAAATAATGAGAAGAATATATGTGGCACTGATAGTGGTATACTTTTCTGATTAACACCTATCGAAACACAATAATAACGTACGGAACTACGTTGGACTTAGTTTTATTAGCCTATATCTTACCAAACTGTATTCTATATTTAGATTTAATTCCTGTCAATGCCTCTGGACGTACTTGCAATATTTACTTGTATTACATAACTTATGTGGGTATGCCATTTCAGTAATTATTTCTCAGAGCGGCGTACTTTGATATACACAAATGTACTGTGTTTACCGATATGCTCCATAAAACAAATGCACGGTTCTCACAAGAAAGCGGGAGGAGTTTTACTACTAGGCGTTCAGTTTTGTACACTAGTCGATTCAGGATACTTTAGCGCATGATAATAATAATAATAATAATAATAATAATAATAATAATAATAATAATAATAATAATAAAGACGCTACATTATCCGGGCATGATGATCAGGTGCTGTTCTGAGATAAGCCACCATAACTAGCAAGGCTGCATGTGAGCGAACGATACGTCAATGTGCTACGGTAGCGCACCGCCCAAGGTTATCAAGCACGAGAGCTTGGCCGATCACATGTTGCATAAGCTGACACAGACGTTGCTCACGATTGAACTTACATATCTTTGTCGACTTTCAGGGGATCATTCACTACGAGGAAATAACATACCCTAGAGCAGGGCCTCTCAAACGCCCAAAATCTCACGCGTGCAGATAGAGGCGCAAGAGTTCCGTGCACTGTGCATCGCTGCCGCTCGGCATGGCTCGGATCAACGCTTCGTCTTTGGGCTACTCGGCTAAGCTCGGCTCAACTCGCCTATACTCGGCTCAAGTCAGCCCGGATTTGGAGCGCTACGGCGCAAGTGGGGCAGAGGGAGATAGGCGGAGCGAGCGAGACAGGCGTGAGGAAAGAGAGAGTAAGCGCTATTGCTCCAAATCGAGGAGTGGGGGGTCTGCACTCTGATCAACCAAGCCATGTCGTCTTTTGCACCGTGCAGAGTGCATGCACCACGCGCATGCACCCTGAGAGGCCCTGCCCTAGAGATCGATTATTGTTTCAGATCACTATGTCGTCTTACAATCTCCGTAACTTATTTTCAGACACCCTGCATATGACAAATTACACTCATGTTTATAAAAAACAGAACACCTTGAAAGACTAGAGAAGACTAGGAAGTTCATATTCACAGGACATGTTCATTAGCATGTTCTACAGAAACGATGAGCATTTCAGTCACCTAGGTTCAGAATGTGTCCTGTTGCCTAGTAGGCACTGGGTCCTCAATGGGCACTGATAACTTGCTCCATGCGTGATGGCATCGACGCGTATAAGGCGCGAATGGCGTCCTGGGGTATAGCCATCCATGCTGCATTCACCTGGTTCCACAGTTCATCTTTGGTGGTTGGTATTGTGTCATAGCGCCGCACTCGTCGTTTCACCATATCCAACACATTTTCGATTGGCGGCAAGTCCGGTGATCGGGCGGGCCAGGGATACAGTCTGAAATCCTGTGACAACAAGAAGACACGTGTTCAAGCAACAACATGTGGTCGCGCATTGTCCTGCTGAAATATGGCGTCTGGGGTGTTGTGCAGAAAGCGTATGGCTACGGGTCACAGGGTGTCATTCACACACGTCTAACTGGTCACAGTGTCCTGGACATGCACCAACTGTGATTTTTGTTTGTACTGAATAGCACCCCGCACCATAAGGCCTTGAGTTGGCGCTGTATGTCTTGTGCGAATGCAGTCAGTGCAATGCCTCTCGCCCTGTCTGGGGTGAACCAAAATGTGGCCATCATTTGCAAACAAATAGAACCTGCATTCATCCGAAAACACTATCTGCTGCCATTCCTGTCCCCAGTGACGTCGTTTCATACACTACTGCAGTCTAGCATGTTTATGCGCATTAGTCAAAGGTAGGTACAGAAATGGACGATGCGCCGGTAACCCAGACCGTAATAAACGGCGACGGACTGTCACTCCTGATAGTGTACGATGTGTCACACTGTTCCACTGTTGCGCCAGACCCGAGGAGGACGCAGATCTCTCCTGCAATGCCATTCGGTTGAGGTTCCGATCTTCTCTGGCGGTTGTCTGGGTGGTGTGACCAGACCCATCTCATCGTGTTCTACGGCCTTCTGTGAACCATTCTGTACACATCCTTTGCATTACCGACACACTTCGTCCCACACGAACAGCAGTTTCCCGGATGTATGCATCACGTTCTCTCATGCCCATAATTCTCCCTCTTTCAAACTCACTCATTTAACAGCACGGTTCTCACATACGTCTGCGGGGCATCCTGCACTTCTGTTCAAGTTACACTGATCCATTACCTTCAATTTATAGCGACAACGAGAGCCGCAGGCTGATTTTACCTGTCGGTGGTGGTGCGCCGGGATATTGATGTGGACCTTGAACCTGAGGGCCGACATGGTTCAAATGCTAATCATTTCTTCAGAACATACTAGTGCACATGTTCTGTGAATATCAACTTCATATCTCTAATCTTTCAAGGTCTTCTGGTTTGTATGATCATAAGTATACATTAGCACATTATAATATCATCCTTATCCGAGATTTCAGTTCTTTACGCATATGTAAGAAATGAAAGTTCCATTAATACTGCCTTATGAAACTCCACTTTTAATCAGTACAGGATTAAGTTTGTTGCTTGTTGTTTAAAGACTCTAACATCTAAAGTCATCGCTCCAACAGGATTAAGTAAAGCTTCACCTACTCTATTTCTGAGTTCTGCTCTTTTACATTTTCATTCGTTCATTCATTCATTCTAGTCCAATAGCCCTTACTTTATTCAGTTATATACCCTATCAAAAGCCTTGGATTGGTCACTAACCTGAATAGGCCTAAATGCAGATCAGTGGTAATGAATTGATTTTTAAGTTATACTAGCAAATGTACCCGCGCTTCGTTACGATATTCCAAATTGTATGCGGATTTATCCATAAATTACTGTAAAGGCAGTGAGTAAGATTATATTAAATTGCACGCCTCTTAGCACTATCCTACAAACAAAACAAGGAGGACGCCATACGTTGTTTCCGATGTATGGTAGGCATTAGGGAAGTTTTGAGGGTGATGGCAGGCCACATTTTCTACTGCCAATCAGAATCGATTTAGGAAGATTTTTTTTTTTTTTTTTGCTAGGGGTTTTACGTCGCACCGACACAGATAGGTCTTATGGCGACGATGGGATGGGAAAGGCCTAGGAGTTGGAAGGAAGCGGCCGTGGCCTTAATTAAGGTACAGCCCCAGCATTTGCCTGGTGTGAAAATGGGAAACCACGAAAAACCATTTTCAGGGCTGCCGATAGTGGGATTCGAACCTACTATCTCCCGGATGCAAGCTCACAGCCGCGCGCCTCTACGCGCACGGCCAACTCGCCCGGTTAGGAAGATTTTACTATAACGGCAGGCCCACTTGGAAACTATCATTACCAACAGAGATGGAGAAATTTCGTTGTAAAGACAGGCCCCTTTTCATAATGCAAGTCACAATCGAGTTCGAAGACTTGATTATAATTGAGAAATGCAGCGCTATCTAACGTATCAACAATCGAGACAAGACAGTAAGCCATAGGACCATAGTTGTTGATCTCTCCAAATAGAACGGCGATTGTGCTATCTGTTTTGTAATACGACTTACCGTTTAGCCACCAATTATCCCGAAACGAATGTCTGCACCTTCATTAAAGTGCATCCATATTTCGATATTTACCGAGGGAAAAGTTATACACTTGAACAGCTTGGAACGTTACTTCAATGAAAAGAGTGTCCAGGTATCAGGATTAGCGTTCGCATACATGCGGAGAAATAAAGGAACAGATTAGTACAGTTAGGAAAGTTGAAATTAATAGAAAATCGGATTATAACTGAGGAGAGCGGACAAGACAAATATTTAAATACCAAGTGGATGTATTGGAAAATAAAAATTTCCCGCAATGAATTGTGATGGTATGAGTTGCGGATATATGAAGGCGGTAACAGAGGATAAATTTAGGCGCAGGGATTCTTAGGTAAATAAATGAGAAGATGACTTACGGTGTTGTTACTTAAACTATTCGAGGGCGGTTACAACCTCCAACGACATTCCGCCAATATCCCGCAGAACGGCCGATTGACGTCTCTCTTGCTTTCTACCCAAGGAACAACAACGAGTTTACAGGAATGATGACGAAAATGGCAATACGTTACTTTTCTGCTGGCAAGCAGTCAGAGACGTTGCCATGGTATCCAGTAGGTTCGTTGTCG